>NC_087270.1:28098878-29430128 GCF_015220805.1 Pogoniulus pusillus | reverse complement strand
GGTCTAAGGCAAAAGCAAGAGTGAGAGACAAAATGGAGAATGTTTTCTTCTTCTTCCCAGAGTTCTCAGCGTGACTGTGAGAGAAGTAGACACAATTGTTTTTCATTTCACTGCCTGTTATCTAGTTCTTTTACCAAAACATTCCAGCTTGCTTCAAACTAGCACACACCCTCACCTGTCTGCTCACCAAACGTTCTTGCCAAAGAACCACCACACCTGCTGGCCGCTTCCCCACTTTGCATACCAGGCATGACATTTCTGGTGTGGAATACGCTGCTGCTGGGCTCAGATGGCTATCCTGGGTGTAGTCCCTCACAACTTCTTGTGGAGAAAATTAACTCTATCTGGGACAAACCTCTAGGATATTGCATTACAGTGGACATTTGCAGGTACAAAATAAGGTGGAGAGCACCAAACCTAATGCAGTTTCATCCTTGTTGTTTTGGAGGATCAGTTACTTGAGTTCACAAAGACATCTTGGCTTCTTGGTGAGAGTTAGCACAATTAAGCTACATGAATCACTTGGGGTCAGAGACTGTCTCTGTTCCCTTGCAGTCTTTTATTTAGCAGGGTATACTCACCCAGCAAGATTCCTATGACTGAAAACACACATATGTGCTTTTGAGATTAGGAAATAAGTGATTTGATGTATTTTCACAGGCAATTGCCTGTAGGATGAACAAGAACAGTAGTTCAGTAGTGCAGAGCAGCAACACACAGTATTGGAAAGGAAGGAATTGATTAATTTAATTTGCTAGGGGAGCTTCTACCCACAGAACACGAGTGGCCAAGTGTAGGTTTATTCAGGAAATCTTTGTCACTGTGAAAAGTGATATTGTCCCTCAATTACTACTACTGATACCCAAGTCCACAATATTACACCTGTGCTGAAAGGCAGAATCCTCCAGAATCTTACTGAGTCATTCTGGCAGGAATGATGCAAGACCATTCCAGAATAACAGCACCCTCTTCTGATCAGTTCTGAGGTTCTTGTTTTTTCCACTACCCGTCACTGTCATCTGCCATTATTGCATTCTCTCAGATCTGTCAGGCTCCCGGCACAATGTAGTGCACCACAAAGTGCTATAGAAAATAAAAACATTCCCATAAATAAAGTTTCCTTTCTTTTTACCCAATAAAGTGCAAAACAAGACATAAATTCACATGCAAGCAGGAGTTATATTCATGGAAGCATAGAAGAGAAAGGATGGAATTGATTCCTGAGTCATTTTTTGTATTCTCTTAAACATGTAAATATTTTCCTCTACCCCCTCTTGCCTCAAATTTCTTCATATTTAGCTTATCTTCAGATGAACACACCATGCCTGTTGGTTGGCTGTGCTGCTACAAAAATATTGTCAGCTGGCAACTTAAACACACTTGCCTTGCAGAGGACATCATTCAGGGGAATATCTTACACTCAGAATCTGTTGCAAACATTGGTAGATCCAGTGTATATTGCATTTTAGGTGAAGCTTTTGATCAGTGCTACCACATTTGCAATATCAAGTATCCAGCAATCAATACATGTGAAAATTAAAGTTGCAAGCACAAATCTGTTCTCTTTAGAATGTACTTCAGGTCTCGCAATTGCCTACAAGCTATCACATGTGGAAAGATAATAAAGCACTGCCTAATTTTTGCACCTTAAGAAAAAAAGAAAGTCCCTTTTAATAAGCTGATCAAACCTAAAGGTCTCATTTTTGCAGTTGAGGTTGTAAATGCACAAGCAGATTTAATGCATGGACAACACGTTAAAGTGCTCAAGACTTGTTATATCAAGACCTGGTGGGTTCTTTTGACAGAATAGCATTGCTTCATCCTGACTGGCTGCTCCACATCAGAGGTTGTGCAGCTTTCGGATGAGGTATTATAGGAAGGGAGAAAAGCACAAATTGAAGAGAAGCAACTAAATAAATTGAAGTAAAACTCAAACTTACACTCTTGTCATTACCAGCCTGATCTTCCTCCCATCTGAACCCACAGTACTGTCTAACTGGAAAAAAAAATGAAAAAGAGCATCTGGAAATGAACCAGTTTTGCATGATCCCATCTGGAGCTTTCTTTCTGTGGCATACTTAAACGAAATGCTGTGTTGGTGCATGGGCAGGACTGATAGGATGCTGACGGATTTTAGCAGGCAGCCTCTAGCAAGCTCTAGTCAGGAAAGCACAGATGGGGAATAGTGATTTTTGGCAGTTTACAATTCAGCCAAACCTAAATGGATTGTAGACATGATGAGAGTAAAAAGAAAGGCATCTTTCTGACCCCAGGACTGTACTCATGCCTAACCTCAAGTTCCTTTTGTAAAACATGGAAGTGTCCACTATTTGAAAACATCAAACAGAAATAACTATATATTCATTTTTTAAAAAGTCAGAAAACATTAATCAGATTTTTACACATGTTAAAGCTAAAGATAAATACCCTTTTCCAAACAAAAGGTATGTGAAATCTTACTATTCTAGTCAAGTAGTACATATTCCCAAAAGCAGCACAATGTCATCTCAGGAATTTGATGACTCCCCAGAAATAACAAACAATTCAGATGCTAGACCTCATATGGAGGAAGCAATCTATCCTCACAATAGCTTGCAATGAGTCTTTATATATCTCCTTTCACAATGCAAGGGCAGTGATTGCCAATGAAAAAAACTCATGCAAAAATTCGAGCCTAAACGGCCAGAGAGAATAAGTATAGCTGCAGATGCTGTTAAAATGAGTATCCAATGATTTTTTAAGACAGTCTTCTATGTGAATACCAATGAGACAAGTGAAAAGATCTTCCAGACAGGCATATTTTTCCTTATTAATATTACTTTAGAATCATGTGAGAAGCTAGAGGTCATAAATGAGTCTGCCCCTACCCTAAAAAGTTTAATACCCCCATAGACAGGAGGATAAAAGGAAGCATTATTAACTTTCTGTTACAGAATTGAAAAGTGCCTGATTCTAAGAGACCCTGGCAACTACAGTTCTGTTTTAAATAGGCTAACTTTTTAGATATTCAGCATTTCCAGACCAGTTCTTAAGTTTGTTTTTTTTTAATTAATTTTTTTTTTCCCCTGAAATCTAAGTCAAATACTTGGAAGTAGTTTTCTTATTCCCTTATAAATACTTTAATCATGATACCATCCATTTAGTCTTTAATGTTTTCCTTTTGGGCTTCTTGAGATAACAGAAAACACTTTTACTTTAAAAAACAAAATGCAGAAAGCAAAGCCCATTTGTATAATTGCAACTCTGATCTCCACTCCCTCTCCCAGACATAATCCCCCCTAGAAAACTCTCACTTAATGGGCCATTCCAGTAAACCCTTATAGCTCAAAGATTGCTGTGTTTAAAAGAAGCCCTTAAGTGTTGAAATAGCAAAACTTGCAGCAAGATTTCCTGAAAGCTGTGCAAACTAACAAGCTTAATGGATTTTTAATGGTCCTTTTACAGACTTATGTAAGGGCAGTGGAGGCAGTGATGGTGGGAGGTTACACTTCTGTATAATATTAAAAATATTTTGAACGCACCACAGCAGCATCAATACCCAGTGGGACCATATTCTCATAGAGAGTTACATCGTGGAGTTTCTAACTGAACAGAGCAGGTACTATATGCCTTTATCATGAGTGCAATTAATGTAATGCTCCTGAGGCAACACGGTGCTCCTGTTGCATTAAGCATCCCCATGTGATGTGTAGATTCTAACATAAAACAGTTGTGAGCATGACATCTATGTCCAATATGATAAGAACTCCAGATCACATACTTGTATGCAAATATGATATTGAAACCTGTTCTGAGGTTAGTAAGAAACTATGGAATGAGAAGTTCCAAGTTCAGAAAATTAACAATGGATCTAATAGACAAGAAATTAGACAATAGAGCTGACATCAGCTGCAATTTGCAGTGTTAGCTGTAACAGAAAGCAGGCAGGAAGAGAATTTTGGAGAACACACAATAGTTTAATTTTAATCTGGAGAGAATGTGGAAATTTCCATGCATATATGACTTCAGTATAACCTTTTCTTATTTCAATCTCATGTTTTGTTGCTGAAACAATGGGCTAAATATTAGTCTCATTAAAGTTATGTTAATTTAGGATGGAATTATTTACTTTACTTCACTAGGTATGTAGATGTAGCCGATGAGAAAATGTGGTCCTTTATAGTGATAGATCTTAGTGAAATTATCCCATTGTCAGGCAAATAGAATCGATCCTTTCCAGGTTTGCAGCACTAGGTTTGTGATTGTTCTGAGCAAAAGCCCTTACTCCAAACAGACACAGAATACCTGAAAAGAGGTGATATCTCCTTTTCTGTTGCAGTATATTTTTGAAGACCTGAAGTTTTCAAGGAAAACAATATCATTTGCAACACAACTTTACTCGTGCCCTGAAATGAATCATGACAAATTCACTATTCTTTGTTTTTGAGGATGTTCAGTTAGCAGGACTTAAGTTTAAAAAAGACCAGCAACATATAATTTTTATTTTCAACACTCTTTTTTGTACCCCAGATTCCCTGTAATCAAAGCTAGCCCACCCTCATTTTCCCAAAAGATGCCTCCTATTACCTGGAAACATTATCTACTTTGGATTATATTTCAATTTGATAAACCAGGTTGCATCAACTCTCTCTGCCTACTGGTTTGTAGGTGAAGCTTACATGCTGGATATGCTTCCTAAGGAGAATGGGTTTAGAGAACGTGGTCTTCCATAGGCTTGAATGTGTTGCTCTGTAGTGTTGAAGAGGATGAAACATGTCTTGCTGCTCGATTCAGTCTGATCGACCATATATAATGGTAGCCTCTGCAATAGAGTGTAGTCAAATTCATTTGTCTGCTGAGAGAAAAGTCCTTAACAATGGAATTTCACACAGTTTACAGGTAGCTGCAGCTTTGTATTCCTGAACCTAAGGAAAGAAAACAATTGTCAGGTCCTTTTTTCCAAGGTAGTTAGTGCTTTTCATCAACTTATGTGATACTTCTTCACTTACAGACATAATAAGCCAAAGTTTACAAGGATATGGGATTACTTTTGGTTTTCTCACTATGACTCCTCCTTCCTTCTACTCCATGTGCCCTAAATTTCCATACTTAAGCTGCCTCATATTTTAGTAACAAATATCAACTAAAATCCTGTACTTTCAGAGTGTTAAGAACAGCCAGATTTTATTCTTGCTGTCATAGCTCTGGATGTCTGTGATAGAAGAAGAG
Source organism: Pogoniulus pusillus (assembly GCF_015220805.1). NCBI lineage: Eukaryota > Metazoa > Chordata > Aves > Piciformes > Lybiidae > Pogoniulus > Pogoniulus pusillus. The sequence continues at coordinate 29,424,920 of NC_087270.1, read as the reverse complement.
GCATCTGTGTAATTACACTTTTTGTTCTTTTGAACAAAATTGCATACTCTATTTTTTGAACATCCTTACATATCCATGCTAGCAAGTTATCTTAGTTATGTTAGGCACACATTTCTTTTCAGTTTACCAATCTAGGAGGTCTCAAAGTTCCTTGACTGACTGACCAACTACAGGATAAGTTTCTCTGTCTGAACACATCACTCCCAGCTTCCATCAGCTAGAGCTAGTCAATCCGTAGAATTTGGAACGTATGTCCTCGTAAAACAAGCAGTGATTTTTCACTAGATGTATCACAGCTTAATTTCTGTAGACTCTACCAACTGGATCTGCACTGACTACAAGGGAAGTCTAAAATATTTCAAATGAAGATATTTACATAATGCATTGAGTGTATCCCACTCCCACTCCTCCCCCCCACCCTGTGCTATCTTATTGTAGGGTGGTAAAATTACAGATTCACAGATTGCATTAGCCTGGAAGGGACCTTCAAAAGTCATCTTGCCCAACCCCCCTGAAGTGAGCAAGAACACCTCCATCCAGATATGGGTGCCCAAGTCTGATCTTAATTTCTCCAGGGATGGGGCCTCAACCACATCAAGTTCTTGAGGCCTCGGTCTCACTTGTTATCCATCCACAGGTATTCAAAAGCACAGAATATCCATTTTGGATCAGACTAAATCTCCACCTAGCCCCAAATTGTCCTCAATAGTGATCAGAACTGTATATCTGAGAGAAAATATAAAGCACCAGAGCAATTTCTTGTGATATGTCTCCACAGTATTGTCCAGATATCAGTAATTTTCATCTCAAAAACCTTGTAAACCAGTGATGTTTTCTTTGTATTTAAGAATCCTGAGGAATTCTTCTCCAAATTTGTCTAAGTATGCCTTGAATGTTCTTAGCATCTTGTGCAAGGAATTATCAGCACATCTCTGCACTCACTTGAAGACTGCCTTGAACCTGAGATTTTCTATCTTGTTTTAATGTCCACCTCTCTCCAACTTTGACCTGGAATAGGCAGTTGTCATGATTTGGTTACTCACGTCAAACCTGGATGGCAGGAAGGTCATGCTGAGTTTCTAAAACCCCCTTGGAGTAAATTAAGGTGAACTGACACCAAATGGCTGATGAGATAGGTTCGTTTGATCCAATGAAAGCTCTTAGTCACTTGCACCTTAAAGATGCTTGGTTGTGCCAGAGGAGAGGGTAACAGGGAGGAAAAGAGAGAGAGAGAATGGGAGTGAGATAAGTAAGAGAGAAAGATATCACCATCATTGTATCCAGTGACATCTTCACGGGTTTAGTCCAAGTTCTTCGATGTCAAGTGTACAGTCAGCAAGGGCTTCTGTGGTAGATGCAGCACATGGAAGTTGCCATCCTTTTATACTTTTTGGATGTGGGAGGGACAGACTCTTCAAATCACCAATGGAGGTCGTACACAGGACCCATCCACTGTAATGTCCATCACAGGCCTTTCCATGGTGCTGTTGCAGTGGTTTTAAAATAAGGAAAGGGGGAAATCCACCTCCTTAGAATTTTTCATTGTTAAGCTCTCAGGAACAGCTCTAGCTATCTGCTCTGGTTGACAGCCATCAAGGGCTATCATAAACCATGTCCTGCCTATTCAGACCAGATATGGCCACACCTTGTTTGAAACAATAGAAGGCTGGAAGGGCCATTAGAAGCCATGCCTGCCTATTCAGTCCAGACACTGCCATACAGCGTTTCAGACAATAGAAGGTTGGGCTCTCAGCAGTGAATAAGTGGGCTTCTCCATGCTGTTTATAATCTTACTGGTCTCAGTCCCAGATCTCCCTCACTTTCCATAATTATCTCATTTTCCATGCTGAAGGCAGAATGTATTTTAACAGCTTTGTTACCGTTCTATGAACTTTGTAGATTCTTACTGTATAAGTCTGCCATGGACAAACCAGACTACAAGTCAGATCTATATAGAGACATCTCATTATCCAGTGTCAGTATACGTTAAACTATTACTGACATTGACAATTGATATTATACACTAGCTCATACATTATCATACATTCTCTGTTTTGTTGCAAATGTGTTTTAGTCATTAAGGAGAGCAGAACTGATATTTTCTAAGGAAAACCTGTCATATTGCCAAGATTTCATTCCTAAGTGGCAATGATCAACTCACGAGTTCCTCATTCCACATGCAAAGATTAAATAATTTTTCCCATGTGCATGACTTTTAAAATTTAGACTTATTAAATCATGACTGCCATATTAATGCTCAGATACTGTCTTGTAACATCTTTACATATAGATATATATTATCATTTTACTTTCAGCCACTTCATTTCCATCCCTTAAGGATTTACAGTCTTGGTTGTTTCACACCAGATTAGCATTTCAGTTGTTGTAAAAACCTCAGTGCCATTAGCCATATTTTCTTCAAAACTGCATGTGTACAACCACTCAGTGTCATCACAAACACATTTCCAATTCCTGTGAAACACTTCACGTTCTTAATACAATCCAAGCTACAGTGTGAAGAATCTGTAAACAACACTATGTCACAAGATGAAGAGAAAGCTTCAGAGCAGTCTTAAACCAAGCTCCATAAACCATACTTGACCCCAAAAGCTGTTTACCTCATGTCTTGCAAGAGCAAAGATCATAATAGAGCTAAAGTGGTCTTCATCCTGCCTCCCATGTGCCTGATCCACACGTATAATATGGACAATCTGCCCCTGTGCCTGCTGAGGAGGGTATTTAGGAGCTCTCTAAGTGTTTAATACTCCCTGCTGGCATATTTACTTTTAAAATGCTTGTGTTGTAGGTGAGTTTGGATTTGAGGAAGTTACAACTCATATAATAGAATAACAAGCAGAACCAGTGTGTCCCAATGGGAATAATAAATGAGAACTGTGTAAATTGGTGTTGTTTTATTGAGTGTATATACAGAAGATGAAAGGATATGTATTTTTTTATCTTTCTTCTTTTTTTTTTTTTACTCCTAAGTACACTCATGTTGTCAGCTCTTAAACTCATTAACATTGGGACATTTCAGTTCTGTCAGTTTTATTACTGATCCTACTGAGAGAGTTTTGGGGTTTTTTTTCTATTTCTTATAAATTAACTCCTGCTCAATTGCTTTGATCCCCTGAATTCCCAGTCAGTTCATTCCCTGATGAGACCAGAGGCTTAACTTGCTTCCGCTTGAAAATGAGCGCATAGCCACACACACAGAGTGTTAGTGTAACTTGGAACTTTTGCAGTTCATTATTTAATCATATATTTAGTTTTCATGGTCTCTTTGGGGAGTAAGATCTCTAAAGTGCAAAGTATTAATCATAAAGCTTATGCCTTTTTGCTTAGTGCCAAAAGAACTGTTTCTAATAACATTTTGGCTTCACTTATGTATCCAAAGGTCCACTGCCATGGGGGAAAGAAGAACGATTGCCTTCCAATAATACTGCCCAGTGTAGCACATATCTATGTAAATATGGGACAGGAAAAAAGGCTGCCCAGAAAACAACTACCTGCAACTCCACCATGTACACAGTAACAGAAAATATCTCTGTCTTCCTTGCTTAACCTAGAATTGTTAAATGATACATTTACTTTTGGATTGACAGTGTACTTTCTTCTTTACCTGTGTCCTGGGTTAACACAACCCACTCTCACAAAGCTGATTACCCCCACAAAGATGAAAAGGAAAAGTAACACAAAAAAATCTGGATTGAGACAAGAAATATGAGACAATACAATGCACAATTATCTTAACCTATTTAGAATCATAGAATCAACCAGGTTGGAAGAGACCTTCAATATCATCCAGTCCAACCTAGCACCCAGCCCTAGACAGTCAACTAGACCATGGCACTAAGTGCCTCATCCAGTCTTTTGCAGAAAAGCCCAGCCAAATGCAACAGCAGAAGGCTGCAAATCCCTCTACCCCCTGACCCACAGTTCATCCAGCTAGAAAGATCAGTGTCCCAATATGAGAAATTGGAAGCAGCATCCAGAACAGGAAGCTTCTCGTGTTATAATTTGAACTTCGAGTGCCATGATGCTTTGCTCCACCAAGCACTTCCATTGTGAAGCTGGCGTGACAGCAGCATTGTATTGAACATCAGCAGCAGATTAAACTTTACCAACAACAGGCTGTGCTTGCTTTGGAGAAAAAAAAAATGTTAAAAAATCAAAAAAAAAGCTGAACTAATCATACTGCTGGCATCCTCTCTGCCCAGGATGTGCAAACTCCGTCTCCACTTGCAAACTCTCACAAAGCACTATAATCTATTGCAGATTTTTCATCTTTTCAAAATTTTAGGTGCTTTGTGCCTCTCTATATGTCATTTAGTGGGAATTTTGACTTTGAACTCTGCATAATTGTCCACAATTTTATGTCTTTGATCTCATTTTCTTTCTTTTTTTCCATAGTATTTTGGATTCCCTTGCTGAGCATCTGCACTGCTAGAGCCTTCCCCATCCTCAATGGAGTCAGTGGGAGCATATTTTCCTGGGCAAATTCTAATTCCTTTGTGAAGAGCCTCTCCTGAAACTTTCCAGATTTATGCATGTGAGTGTGTTTTCTTCAAAATATCTTCTTGTCACTGGCCTCTTGTCAAGTTCATTTAATCTTCTCAAAATGAAGAAGCTGGTTCTTCCACCCAGATAATTTTAAAGATCCCCCAGTTTCTTTACCCACTCTGACAACATCACTCTTTTCACTTTCACACAACCATTAGTGCTTTTCTGTTTTCTTTAATTGGTTTCACAATTGGTCACCTTTGCATGACTGGACTGAAAATTACTCTGGCCTAAACTATTTTCAGAAACAAAGTCATCATCAGTTTGTTTCTGTGTGTGGTGTATATTTGTTGTACTTGATATTTTAACACAAAAATCAAGTTCTTTTGTAGTAGGACATGTATTCTTGTTGTTCTCCTATTTTGTGCCAGTTGACCCTCCCATTTCCACTGTTTTAGGTTTGAGTAGTTTAGTTTCTCCATTCATCATTTTTTTCATCTTTTTATCTGTCAAGAAAGCTAAAGAAATGCAATGCAAGAAGAGCATTCATCCTCTAAAATTTTCTGGGGTAGTAGAGCCTGGCAAAGGAACAAATATTCTGGGTTATCCTCCCTTCCAGTAGCTTCTGCAGCCATCAGAAAGGCAGAGCAGTCGGCGATGGTATACCCACTAGCACAACAACCCCACAGCACTCCTATTGGTCAGACTTTCTGTCATGGTTGCCTTGTTCTCCTTGCTCTTGTTGACACAACTAACTGTTCAAACGATTTCTTGTTATCAGCCCAACTACTTCACACTTAACCACCTCTTGCTTTGTTCTGTAGGGTTTTGAGTAGAATGAGTGAAGTGAGGGTTAGGGAAAGCAGATGGTAAGGCTCTAGTCACAGTGGAACTATCCCAGACCAGATGCATTTCCAAAGAGCTTTGACGGAGCATCACTTACAGCTATCTGACAAACACTTTTGTCACTTTGGCTTGCTCCTGCTTTCACTTCAGAAGTCTTTTTTCTCAAATATCCAATTTGCAGGCATGCTAGTTCAATCTTTGATTTCCTTCTGAAGGCAGCCAGTTCCAAGAAGAGAGCAAGACACACTGTCTAAATCACCACCATGTAAACAGCATGGAGAAGTATCACATCACTGGTGGGTTCTTTTTGCCAACAGTGCCACTATTCTGGCAGCATTTGAACCCTGTTTTCAGTTTTCTTTTCATACACTTATCACTGTACAAGGCACAAGATATAATGCTCTGACATAACCTTTTCATTCTTTTTGTCCTTTTGAACTGAAACAGAGAGAAAAACTGAGCCCATAGAACAATGAGTTATGTGTCAGAACCACAAGAAAACCAAAATGCTCAAAAGGATTCTGATGACTCTGTGACACAGAGATGTGACTGATTTCCCCTGGAAGGTGCCAGGACTGACAAGGAGGACATGGGACAGCTCATAACAGTTGAGGTTTTTTCCAGTAGTGTACCTTCCAACAAGTACTTCTGAGCAACAAGCCCATGCTCAGTGATCAAAAAGTAGGCAGCTATACTTCCTCACCACCTGAATTTTAGGTGGCACAATGAGAGAACACTTTACTTATAAAAATTACTCAGCTATAACTCTGCATATTGTTTCTGGGTATTGGAATTTTCATTTGGGAAGTTGTCACTGCTGCAGTTTCAGTGTGCAAATATGACTGGAAATTCTGTTATTATCTAAAATAATGATTTAATTTTCATGCCAATATACTTCCCAGAGTAATTCTGGAGCAATCCTTTTGAATAAGCAGAAGCATGTTTAGATTATAACTGCTTTTAATATTCACTTCAATTCTAGAAGTGAAGTTGCCAGCAAAAAGAAAGTTTACATTAATAGAAATGACTAATATCCATAATCTTTAACACCTTATGTTTTCTAGCTTTATACAATGCTTCCTGTATTGTTTTTCCCTCTTACTTTTTTATTCTTTCTTTTGTATTATCTAGATAGTGAAAGGCTTCTGCCATAGAATTTATGAAGTAAAATTCTGAATGGAAACCACTTAAAATTTATGCCCTACATTTTTTACAAGTATTTATCACAAGAAAAATGCATGTGTGGCAAGACCTTGCCAAACTATCACTGAGTGGGATGTCTATCCAGATGAGTCAATTCAAATAGCATGGGCAGGAACAATAGGAGACCAAGGATAAGCTGAAATGGAGCCCCTCAGTCCATGAGGAGTGTTCGGGGAGTCCACAAATGGGACTGTTTGGGAGGTCAGTGAGGCCCATTTATGCCCTCAGAGCCCTGATCAACAATCAGACTTTTCTCTTTTTTTGTTTATTTTGTTTTGTTTTATATCAGTTTTGGTACTGACATAAATATTTTTAAACTTTAGTTTACTCATGTTTTGAAAAGCATCTACTGTGGATGGATTTCTTGCTAACAGAGGACATGAATTGATAAACATGGGCAGCCCATGCAACAGTGTCCTTGAGTCCATCCCGGAGGCAGGAACTAAGATGATGAAGCAAACCCGCACGTCCAGCTGCAGGAGGCAGGGTCTGCTGTCCGCAGGAGGCTGACCCTGCAAGTTGTTTGTATAAGCTTAACCTACATGTACCCCACACATAGCCTTAAGCCTATCTGTAGCTTCCACATGTACCAATCTTAACTAAGCTAGCTATGCACGCCTCTTCCAAGTTAGCATATAAGTTGCTGTATCACTGCAATAAAGGTGGAGAACAATGATCTAAGCATATTGGTGTAATGACTTGTTACTCTGGGGTGAAACAGTGGCAATCTACTACCAACAAAATTGTGTTTTCTTGAGCAGAGTAGTCTTGTTCTTTCTTGCAACAACATTGGTCACCCAAATACGGATAGATGCCTCTTCATATTGATACAAAGTGAAACAAAGCAAGTAGGACTGAGTGCTTGCAGTCAAAGGAAGCATTGGTTTTGATCTCTATGAGAGCTGCAGTGGACATTTGAGTGAGGAAGTGGGAATTCAGTGTGCTCCATGAGCCAGACAGGAATTCCTTTTAATGAGCAATCTATTTAGAAAGCATTAGTGTCCATGTTTAACTCCATTCATTCATAGTGTGCTGAATAGATGGAGTTAAATATGCACGTTTATGCTTTCTAAAACTAGAAGTATTTAGAGACTCAGTGATGCAGAAGAGTGCTCTACCCTAATTAGTCATAACATTTCAATATAGACTGAGCTTTGAGCATTAAAGTAATGGTATTTGATGTATCGAGGCTATTCATGTGGTAATTTTGCCTTTCCTTTGACTATCCATTCTCTTTATAGAGAAGCTCCACAAATCTTTCCAAATGTACCAAACATATTATTTACACTAACTAAAATTAAATTGAATCCAAGAACCCAAATTAAGAAGCTCTCAGTTCAGATGTGGAACTCCTTCTACTTTCAGCTTCAGCAAGAATTACAAAATCTGAAATCCCTGCATCTGCAGATCAGCTGACTTTGGCCCTGAGGTCCATCCCTCTACAGTTCCCACATTCACTGCTGGATTTTCAGAAGGCCATTCCATTTTCATGCAAAAGAAAAAAGACTTCCACTCAAAGTAGATGTCCAAAAAACAACCTGAATCATGTTTTGACACAGTTCATTCAGGATTTTTTTACTTTAAGTTATGATTAATTTCCTCAAATTACCTTCAAACAGGAAAGAGACTAACAGTCTAGATTTTTTAAATTACATTTTATTCCACTGTGTTCTATTACTTTTTCATTTGTATTGAAAACTAGTGTAATGGCCTGCATCAGGAGTGTGTTCTCTACAAGGAAAGGCTGAGACAACTGGGACTGCTTAGCCTATAGAAGAGAAGACTCAAGAAGTATATCATCAGTGTATACAAATTCCTGAAGGGAAGATCCTAATAAGACTGACAATTTCTTTAAAGGGGTGACAGGACAATGACAATGAGCTTAAACTGAACCCTGTGAGGTTCCCTCTGGATATCAGGAAAGATCAGCTTACTTACAGGGGTTGAGGAGCTTCACTCCGTGGAGATATGCAAAAATTATCTGGACATGATACTGGACAACTGGCTCTGTGTGGCCTTTCTTGACCTGAAGAATTAGTCCAGATGACTTCCAGAGGTCCATTTCAATCCCAGCCCTTCTGAGATTCTGTGTTTTAGCAGTGCCATCAATATTTAATGCATGTCACCTCTATACTTTTCAATGGTTTCAAATTTTAGTCACATTTTCAAGAGTGACATTTATTTCCTGAAGGAACTCTTATTTGCTCTTCCCCCTCCAGAGGATAGGCAGAAGAAAAGGGGATGTTGAGTTGGCTTCTCTTCTAGGCCACACGGGAGACGAGAGACACCACACTGGGCTTACACCAATGTGATGCATAATGGTCAATCTGTTTATTGCAGCTTATCATGATACCTGTATAGTAGAGTTCAGTACAGGGGTGTGTACTTTTGATAGGCTTACATAGGTGGAAATGGGCTGTCCACATGCACAGAGGCACACCTGACCAACTACCCCACTTAGTCCCCCTTTGCAGCAGCTTAGCCACAACACTGCTTGTTCCCAGGGCTGACCAGCCTGCCCTCCTTGCACAGCACAGCACAGCTACAGACAGCAGCTTCTCTGCTAGCCTCCCAAGGCCACTTTTCTGCAGCTGTGCCTCCTTATCAGTTCAGATGCTCAATCCTGCGTACTCTCCTTATTTTCTCAGACTGTTCAGTTCTGCCAAACCCCAGCAAGGGGGTGGGGGGGTGGGGGAAGAGGCAACAAAATGAGTGAAATTGTTAAAAAATATTAAGTATTGAAATTTTAAAATATTAACATTCCTAAAAAAAAAAAATAATTCCTAGTATCTAATAAAAAATGTTTCCTGACTCCCTCTTTCCCTCCATCATTAAGCAAATTAGGTTTTGTACCGCAAAACCTAGTAGACTTGTGAAACAATAGATCACTGCAATCTTTTGCATATTTAACCACAGCTCTCACGTGGTTCTCTTGCAGTCTTCATCTTTCTCTTACTCTTATTCTCTCTCTTCTAGAATAAGCAAATCTAATTATTTAGAACATTTTCTCAGAGGTGATGCTTTCCAGCCCCTAATCATTCTTGTATGCCTCCTTTGGATTCTCTCCAATTTATCTTCATCTTTTTGAAATAGACATAGTACCCTGGGTGCATCCTCCCCTAGCACTAGATAGTGAGTAATAATTACCTGGTTGTCTTCCTTTAACATTAATGTTCCCATATTGCAGCAGAAGATTTGACCTTTCTTTAGCATCTTATTGTGGATGCTGTATTTGCAATTTAGTTCCCTGATGCTTTTCTGCAGTGATATTGCCTAATCAGCTGTTTTTTAATATTCTCTGTGTGTAATTTATTTCACATTAGTTTTTTGTTGAATGTCATTCCACCCATTTTGGACCAATTCTTTAGTTGATTAAAATAATTTAAAATGTTAATCACGTGCTCCACCTAGCTTAAACCATTCTTACTTTGTCCTTAACACATCTTACTACCTAAGAAATTAGCACTTACCAAAAATATTTAGCGTATTTCTTCAACCATTGTTTTAATACAGAAGTATTTAAGCCAAACTTTGTTTCTTTGTGTTGATGTCTTATGCTGTAGCATTGAATTTTCTGCTCTTGTCAAATAATCCTTCAGAATGTTTGATGAATTTCAAAAACATTGGGATGGTTTGGGTGTTCTCCACCTCCCCCACACTTTGGAAAATCACCCAGACTAGACTCAGTGTCTCTGGAAATTGAATGAAGCTTTATATTTACATCTTAGCACAATATACAAGCAGATGTTTACGATACATACAGTTATATACAGAATATACAAGGTAAAAGGTAATACAGAAACACAACAGCCCTCCCAGAGACCACAGTCCCCAGGAGGGACTCTCAGCCACCCTTCCACCTTCCTCTCACCTTACCCTAGATCGTGCCTTATGTTTAAGGTAGTTTGGAGGGTCAGCCAGGGGGGTTAGGAAGCAGATGGATTAGTCACACAGAGGGCAGGTTAAGTTAGAGAGAGAAGTGCAGCCCACAAAGCCCACTCTGTTATCTATATTTATGTTCTTGTTCTTATATATCTCAGCTAGCCTATGAGTGAAGTAGACATCACCCTTGTTTCCTTTTCACAGCTTGTAATCTAGTTCTTCTCACCAAAACATTCTAGCTAGCTTCAAACTAGCACAAACATAAAAACTGTTATAGTGGTATTCATCCTAGAAGCACTATTGAACATCTAAAAATCTAAAATTAGAGGCTATCCTAAGAGGAAACATGGGCAATGCCCTTACCATATAGTAAAAAAATCCCCAAGTTATGCCCCAGATGGTATTATATGTAAAAGCAGAAAGCTTTATGAGTGCTATTCACTATGCCTAATAGGTGACTAATAGGCCATTTTTTATTAAAACAAATGTCATGGCTTCTCTTATAGTCATTTGTGAAACTGTGTGTTTCTGAAGGCTTCTAAAAGGAAATCCAGTCCTTCAAGTTTAGCTACTCCTGAAAGAAAACTGCTCACGAGGCTAATGACTGACTATGATACTCTCCCCCGATGTAATTGTAGACTTCAGGACTCAGAGGTATCACAGGTGATCATAACAATAAATAAAAGAACAGGATGCTAGGAAGTGCCTGTATATCAATTATAATTGTCATATTGTTTTTATTAAGAGGTGATTTTTTGGGGGGGTTGTGGGATTTTGTTGTTGCAATTGTTGATGGGGGCTTTTTTGGTTTGATTTTTGTTTGATTTCATTTGTTTTCTGAAATGGTTTTATAGTCTTTTTTTTTTCCCTTTGTTTTTGTACAGTACTTATATCTAGACTTGTAATATTTTTTTTATTAGATGGTTAAGATTTCAATTAACAAAATCTTTTCTCTAAATATATTTTCTTTCTTGATCATAAGCTTTTGGGTGCAACACTAACAACTGAGCATTGAGATATTGACAGTCAGTGCCTAAGTTCATGGCCTGGACATGCCATATTTACTAAGTTGTCTGAAAAGACAAGACAGTTCATACCACTGTGTTTTGGTGTCTGAAATCTGAAATTCCCAGGTCAGGTCTCCATGCTTGATCACCTAGAACATAAATATCTTTAGCACAGAAGCCCAGACAGACATAGGTGTCTTCTGACTTCATCTCTGCAGTAGGTAGACTGGCTGCAACAGTGATTGAAAAGATGGAGATACTGGTCTTACAGGAAAATCAATCTGCCTGAGATTTGGGAGCTTAGAAATGCCATCCATTTTTAGTGCTGAGGCAAAACACATGCAAACGGAGTATATGAAATTACCAAACAGCTGCAAAGCTTGAACAGCACCTCAGATGCTGAGAAGATCTGGCCATACAAGTAATAAACAACTACTAATAAATATCTAGCATTCACAAGATACATGGAAATAACAATACCATGGGTATAAACACAATAACCCCCAAGGACATTATCCTATTTCAGTTTGCTTGGAAGGTTGTTCATGTTTGCTATCAAAAGAGAGGCACAAGATAGAAAAGGAGGAATGATAGAAATGTCATAGAAATATAGGCAAAGGTGTCTTTATAGATTGCAAGTAAGTCTCCACCATGGAGTCTCCAACCTTTGTGGGTCTGTTATTACCAATGGATTTGTGGGGAGAGGTTCTCTGTTGTTTCTTGGGGAGAAAGATCCTCCTTTGTTGTTTCTGATGGGGAAGAGTTCCAGAGAGAGATTTCTTCTTTTCCAGGATCTGGTGGCACCAATTTTAGACAGCCTGAATCCCAGAATCTCCACCTAGTTTCCAGGAAACTTCATTCATATGCATGGTGGGTGTAGTCTCAGGCAACAGTAGGAGCAGTCCACTTCAGGATAGGCTCAGTGTGCCAAGAGGGCTATTTCAGGAGTTGCATCACACAAGACCCTCCTCAAAGCACCCTTATGCTTGTTCAGTTGGCACTGAAAACTGCATGACCTGTCTTAGTTGTTCAGCCACAACACATCTGTCAGCAGCGCTGTGGTGCAAATCAGGAAATTCCCCAAACACTGTTTGAGACATTAGTCCAGCCACATCTGGTGCAGCCAAACGCCCTTTTACAGGCACTCATAACTCCTCATTGCAGACAAACTGGTTGGGGGGGAGGGGTTAGTGGATTTTTTTCATGCTAAGTTGGCAGGTGTGTGTGTCTTACCAGTAAGAGATATGTCTGTAACTCCATGTGCCTAAAAATGAAACAAGTAAGATTTCTTGTTCTGTATGACTAGAATAATAAATTTACCAATGGTATCTTTCTCAAACACACCTGGATAGGTCTGACAGAAATTATTCAAAACAAATCATCTGGACAGAGCAGGAAATTTCAGCCTGAATTGTTAGATTTATATAAAGCTTAGCTGAAATTCTAATAGAAAGTGTCATGCTACAATCACTCCTAAACATGTTACTTAAATATACTGCTGCATTAACTATCTAAAGCTTTATATGCCTAAGAACAATGTTAATTTCTGATTCAAGTTAAGTGGCATGGACTTCGGTCCTACTACAAACTCTACTGTGATCCTTGTGATATCTGAAGTCATCTGGAACTTTTGTACAATAAAATGTAATTAAAATTTTGGGGAGGAGTTTTGTAATTAATTCTCTTACGTTTCTCTAAGTTATGAAGTCAAACACAGGAAAAAAAAATCTCTTAACAAATATAAAAAAGTTTTATTCATCATGAACAAGGAAGCCCAAAAATAAAGTCATGAAATAAGGCTCTTATTGGGGGCTTTTTTTCAGAACAAAATGTTTTGAACAAAAATAGAGAACCAAGTCTTTCATATGTGCTTCATATGTAGTTATTATCTTATGAAGCACAGACAGAATGGGTCACGAGCAGAAGTTTGAGCATCATTTAAACCTTAGTTACAGGTTGAGTCAGATGCATGTCCCTAAAGTATTATTTTCCTGATCATAGTCTGAAAGGTGCTCTATAATGGAACATTACTGAGGTCATTGCTCTCCACTTTGAGAGCAGGATGATTGACACTGGTATTGTAAGCTTTCTTTAATTACAAGATTGCAGTCTCAGAGAACAAGCCCTTACCCTTAGCAAAAGAGAAATATGATTAGTTAATTCCACAGCAGAAACTAGACTAGGTGCAATGGAGCATGAAGAAAGACTACAGAATTAGGAAACTAAGACATACAAAGAGTAAGGTGTCAGTTAGATGAGAGAGGGAAAAAAAATACAAAATCAGGTAGTGTTGAAACTTCAGACATCTCTGATTCAAGCTTACTTCTTCACTAACATTTGGAAATGTAAGGACCAAATTTGCTGTCAGTATAAGTTACCACTATCAACCTGCATCAATGCTATTGGCCCTTATGTACATCTTTCATATGAGCAGGTAATTATGTGAATTGAGATTTTTCCATCCAGTGTTTTTCAGCCATCCATGAAAAACATTCCCTTTTCTCAGCTGTAGTACAAGTTTGTTTTATTGTCTCCTAGCGATGGAGGCCACCACCCTCAGGCAGCACCAAACACATACTTTTTAAGTCTTATTTTTCTTTTTTTTTTTTCATTTCTTGACCATTTTCTTCACTTTCTACATGTCTCCTTTCCTCCAATCATGTCATTCCTAAAATTTTACTCCTTCCATTTCAGCTAGTTTAGCCACTAGCCAGGGCAAAATCAGAGACCTAGATATCTGCCTGCAACTCTAACATTACTTTCTTCTATACTGGGCTAACTTTGAGATGAGCATCAAAACACAAAAGATATTTTGCAGATTATAAATGTTACTATTCCAAATTCAGCAGAACATGTGTACTTACCTGGTATAATGCTGCACCATGTAGAGACTCCCTGAACATGAATGACTGCATGGCTCAGGGCATCAGTGTACAAAGTCAGCCATTTGGGTCCGGAAAATTTCAGTACAAATTTATATCTGCACTAATTAGTTCTGCTTCACAGAGACCACACTGTTCTCAACCCCACAGCTACATCAGTCACCTCTGGGACCATGTATTGCAAACACAGCAAGACATGTTTCCATAGAGAAAAGATGGAGATGTTGTCATGAAAGGCAAACTAGAACTAAAACGGGTATTTCCTTTAAAATCTTGGTATAAATGTAATCAAGAGGCTATCAGATCTGTGGGGAGGAGAAAGAATTTAGTAACATACCCCAAATCAAAATTATGCTCTAAAATGTTAACAGTTATACATGAAGACATAATCTGTTATGGCCCTTTAAGAACCAATTAGCTCTTATCACATTTCAGATTAAATACACTTAAATGACTGCATGTCATTTTACTTCAAACTCAGGAGAGCCTGTTTGTTATATAAACCTAAATAACTGTATGTATTCTAATGTGGAATCACAAATTGACTGAATTTTCTCTCCATGCAATGAGTCTGACGATGACAGTAGCTGATTGATACCCGCCTGAACATGAGCCAGCAGTGTGCCCAGGTGGCCAAGAGAGCCAATGGCATCCTGGCCTGCACCAGGAATGGTGTGGTCAGCAGGAGCAGGGAGGTCATTCTGCCCCTGTACTCTGCACTGGTTAGAGCACACCTTGAGTACTGTGTTCAGTTCTGGGCCCCCCAGTTTAGGAGGGACATTGAAATGCTTGAGCGTATCCGGAGAAAGGCGACGAGGCTGGTGAGAGGCCTTGAGCACAGCCCTACGAGGAGAGGCTGAGGGAGCTGGGATTGTTCAGCCTGGAGAAGAGGAGGCTCAGGGGTGACCTTATTGCTGTCTACAACTACCTGAAGGGTGGTTGTGGCCAGGAGGAGGTTGCTCTCTTCTGTCAGGTGGCCAGCACCAGAACAAGAGGACACAGCCTCAGGCTGCAACAGGGGAAATTTAGGCTTGAGGTGAGGAGAAAGTTCTTCACTGAGAGAGTCATTGGACACTGGAATGGGCTGCCTGGGGAGGTGGTGGAGTCGCCGTCCCTGGAACTGTTCAAGGCAAGATTGGACGTGGCACTTGGTGCCATGGTCTAGCCTTGAGCTCTGTGGTAAAGGGTTGGACTTGATCTGTGAGGTCTCTTCCAACCCTGATAATACTGTGATACTGTGATACTGTGATTACTGTTATGGTCAGATGTTCTCAGCAAAAATAAAAGTTGCAAACTGAGCCCTAATATAGATTCGAAAGAAATGGGAAAAGTGGCAATTGATTTAGACATTGACTTTTTTGGTTGATAAGCAACAAATAAAACCAACCAAAACAAAAACCCAAAACAAAAAACCCAACTTTGTAAGCCTACTTACATATAGGTGAAAGCAATTTATTATCAAGTCATCTGTCTATACAAGAGCATTGGTTCTGGATGTCATGCTACATATTAGCTGCATGTAAATGTGTGTGTAGGAGCTACTCTGTTGGTCACAATAAACCAATCAGAAGGTGTTCAAAAGTAACTAAATAAAAAAATCCACAAGTCTGTATCTCTGCATAATTCCAGGAAAGAAATAATCTGTGTCCAGTTTTGGCCTCCTCAATTCAAGAGAGAAGTTGAAATACTGGAATGTGTCCAGAGAGGGGTGACGAAGCAGGTGAGAGGCCTGAAACACAGCCCTGTGAGGAGAGGCTGAGGGAGCTGGGGTTGTTTAGACTTCATTGCTGTCTACAAGTACCTGAAGGGAGGCTGTAGCCAGGTGGGGATTGGTCTCTTCCCCCAGGCAAGCAGCAACAGAACAAGGGGACACAGTCTCAAGTTGTGCTGGAGGAGGTTTCAGCTGGATGTTAGGAGGAAGTTCTTCCCAGAGAGAGTGATTTGCTATTGGAATGGGCTGCCCAGGGAGGCGGTCGAGTTGCCATCTCTTGAGGTGTCCAAGAAAAGCCTGGATGAGGCACTCAGTGCCATGGTCTAGTTGACTGGATAGGGCTGGGTGCTAGGTTGGCCTGGATGATCTTGGAAGTGTCTTCCAACCTGGTTGATTCTATGATTCTATGATCTGAAAAGAGTCAAATGAGAGAGCAATGTACCATTTTCAATACCATTCCTGAAAACTACAATATAGTTAGAATTTTTATAGCTGGACTTAACAGTAGAAAACTGAATGGTCACTTTTGGCCTTAAATTTGATGCCTGTGATGACACACACACACACAAGTAAGTGTTCTATTTGTCAAGATTATGAGGAATGTCAGCCTCTTAAATGACTGAGGGGAGACATAATCACTGATGATCAATCCCAGAAAAAGTTAATTTTTCCAGTCATCAGGCTGTACATGTAAAAAATACCCTGAATCTTATTGGGAAAGTCTGATTCACAGTTTGTGTTCGATACACACAAATGAGAAGTTTGAGAGCAAAGCCAAGTCTGAAAATACCTGGCACAAACTGACAGTCAGATTCTTGTGAAATAAAGAGATTGACAGTTTGGGGAAATGGAAGCAGAGGAGACTGAAGAAATAAGATGGGCAACTAATTTTTTGTAGCTGACAGTGGGTAAAACTTGGATACTCAGATATCATCATTAGTATCAGCAAAGATTTTGGTTTACATATTTTATCATAGTAATTTTTGCACCAGCTATGAAGTAGGATTGCTGAGTTGCACAACACTGGTATAAAACATGAATGCACTTGTTAATTTGATGAGTATGAATGAAACCTCTCAAATGGAGAACAAAGATTCATTCCTAGTCTAGAAGGGAAAACTGTTCAGAAGCAGCCCAACCCACAGTGTTTTAATTTTTCAGGATGTAAGAGAGGGAGAATTACAGCATCTGGCTGAAGAGCTTGTATAGCACCTTCGCTCAGCCCAAAGTGAATTAAAACAGCTGAGTAATAAACTCCACAGATGGAAAAGGGGACTACAGCAATGATATTACCTTAAATACAGCCAAGTTGCTTGGGTGCCCCACATGACATAAATTGCTGAAACACTCAAGTGCTTCACTAGTTACAGTATGTGAAATTGCGTTTAATTTGACAACCCTGTAGCTCAGCATTGTTTGCCTTACAATTATATACATTGATTAGATTGAACATAATGAGTTCTTGCCTGAAGGAGTCTGACAACAAAAGCAATATTTTAGGAACTCAAGGCTGTAGGGTTATAAAGCAAAAAAAATTTGCCTCGCTACACTTTCAAAGCAGGCTGTTTTAATAGGTTAATATTCTACAGTCCTGTCATTAAAAGACGCAAAGCTTTGTTATAACTCCTGGTACCATAAAAGTAATGCAAATGTTATTTTTATTCCACGTGGACATTAAACACATAATCCTCATTTCCGTTAAAACAACCCAGGTAGTAAACACTCCAAATGCATCTTGAGTTAACATGCACAAGATGGAAATTAAGTTGCACTATAGCATACATTACAATAAAAACTAGTGAAGTGTGTAATTACTGTTACTTTGCTCTATGTTTTGGTATATAGTGCTCAGTGTAGCCACAGTAGTAACCATCTTGGTGTCACTCTTTTAATTATGGCAGTTTTATTGTTATTATTATTGTCAGTCTTTTACTAAATCTAAAGCTCGATTCCAGCAAAGCACAGAAGTATGTCCTTAGTTTTAAGCAGGTGCATAGTCCCAGAGAAGCAAGTAACATTACAAAAACTTTAAAAATACACTTTCTAATAAATGGGAATGAATAGGACCAGTTACACATCTCAGAGCAATGACAAACACACCAGGGATTTGTGTTACCTTCAACAAAAATATTATTTCTGTGATAGTTCTAAAGCTGGGTGTTTTGGTGATTGCAAGTGATTTCATTTCCGTTGAAACAGTCATAATGAGTTATCTATCTCCAAGTCTCCAGTGCCTTTTGAGAAAGACTGGAGAAGAAATATACTTGGTACTGGTCAAATGGAGAATTCAAATCTGAACCCTATCAAATCTAGCATGGCAAACAGACGGCCTCAGTTGTTTATCTTAGCTGTTTCCCCTGCCATTTTCCTTATTCCTATTGGACACTCCCAATGTTCACACCCAACTAAATGAATATCAATAGATTTCTGCCAAGATCTGAGATGGGATTCATATAGCTGTAGAGCTGAAATTGCAAATGAATATAGGTACCCAAGTATAAACTTTCAAACTTATAAAATGCATTAGTGTCTGCCTAATTCTAGGAGGTTATTCTTCCCCTGTACTCAGCATTGGTCAGACCACACCTTGAGTACTGTGTCCAGTTCTGGGCTCCTCAATTCAAGAAAGATGTTGAGGTGCTGGAACATGTCCAGAGAAGGGCAACAAAGCTGGTGAGGGGCCTGGAGCACAAATCCTATGAGGAGAGGTTGAGGGAGCTGGGGTTGTTTAGCCTGGAGAAGAGGAGGCTCAGGGGTGATCTTATTACTGTCTACAACTACCTGAAGGGGCATCGTAGCCAGGTGGGGGGTGGCCTCTTCTCCCAGGTAACCAGCAATAGAACAAGGGGACACAGTCTCAAGTTGTGCTGGGGTAGGTATAGGCTGGATATTAGGAAGAAGTTCTTCCCAGAGAGAGTGATTTGCCATTGGAATGGCTAACAATAATGTAATCTATCTGTGAATATCTTAATACTGATATGATTAAAAGGATATAATAAAGTTATGCAGATATCTTCCCACATTCTTCTATAAATTAGATTAAATCATTATTACTTTCCACTTTGCAAAATATACAAGATCTCCACATGTTGCTGCACAAAATCTTTTAAAGATAGAGTATTTCTTCTTTTTTTGCTTAGGCTACACATTGGTGAGATGTGAGACACATGCCAGAGGACCTGTCCCAAATTGAGAACTGTAGGGTTAAAAAAATCTTCTGGGGACTAGAAGATTGTTATTTAATCCCATAATTCTGCTATCTCTTTATAAATTCATGGCAAGGCAAGCTCATTCTCCTCTCCTCCTCCTCCAGCCCTGTGTCTGGTGGGGACCACTTTATTGAGAGAAACATGTGTGAGAAATAATATGTTTGATCCAATCAATTTGTGGCAAGAGGCCACAGAGGAGGGGGGATTTTGAATGGAGCTGCACTCCTCTTTGCACAACCATCACAAAAGTATGCACTTGGCTAAGATAACAGAGTTATAAATAATTAGAAACTGGAAAGGTTGGTGGAGGAGGGAAGCAGGTGGAAGAGACAGCCTTTGTGCATGAGCAGAGAGGAAGAGCCATACAAAGGACACTACTAGTTTCGAGTTCATGAAAAGGACACTTGAGGAAGACTCCTTACTTGATAATTGAAGACCACCAGAGGGATCACCAGACAGGAAGAGACATGCGTGGAAGAGACACCTCCCTTTCTTGGAACTGATAAGGAAAATCCAACCTTTTCTTAGCATTAGTAATGAATATGTCATAGAATAGGATATAAAAAGAGAAAACTGAAAACAAAAGGTGTGTGTGTTAGGGCAGAGCAGAGCTTCCCCGCACAGCCAGGCCTGTACATTGCTTGATTCTTGCAACTCTATTAAAAGCCTTATTTTGCATGAACGTTAAGTTTATGCCTTTTATTTATGACACATGTAAGCAGGAGGTCTGTTCTGGGGCCTCCAGAGGCTTGTGTTTAGGCCTTTTGGAAGGTGGAGGCATTGGTGGGGGGAGGAATGGAGCACTGGGGATTAAGTATTTAGTTTTTGGGCTGGGGAGAAATTCAAGGGGGGTTGCCATGGCTGTTGTATCTGCTTCTGTAATTTCTGTTCTGTATCTCTCCAAAATATAATCCTGTGGGTTTTCTCCAGTTTCATTTGAGAGCTTCATTTCTGTTGGCTCTCTTTAAAAACCTCAACAGGAGCCCTGCTAACTGGGTGTTTGATCTGGACAGGACTAGAGAGCGCTGCTTAAGCACTAAGTTGGCTTGTTACTAGGACTGATGAAGAGAAAAGGGTGCCTTGCCCCTCAATGGCTGCACACTTAACAAACTGATGCCTAAAGGAAATTGTCATTTTTCTCAAAGAGCAGTGCCAAAGCAAAATGTCTTCATGTTCATTAAGGTGATTTTTTGGAGGAAGAAGGATAACATCCCATCCTATTCTGTGAAATTCCAGTTTGGACAGACCAAGTTTGCAACATTTTTTTTTTTCTTAGTATTTCACCTCCTTTTATCCTTATTCCCATTACTTTTCCTTCTATTTGTGTTCTCATCCTATAAATATCACAATTAAGATAAATTTCCATCTTTTGTCAACATCTCATGAAGATACTGCAGTTTACATCTATGTAGTTGCTGACCTTGTTTAATAAGCTCTGAGTCTACACAAAGTGACTGCAATGAAAGCATTTGTTATTATAAATGTAATGGTAGTGGCATAGTGTCTGTATCAAAACCTGCTCTATAATGAACAAATGCTGGAAACATTAATCACATATCCTTTCTCCATGTAAGCGTACTGGAGTAGCCAAAGAAGAAGATGTGGATTATATAAACAATGTAGGCAGCTATTTTATTTCATCTTCCAGATATTTACTGCATGAATAATATTTAGCATTCATAAAAGGAAAGTAGTAATTCAGAAACTCAGCTGATCACAAACTGAGCCTATTTTATTGTAGGTTCAAAATTATTTTAAGATCTTCTAACTGGATGCATATTTGTAACATACTCCAATCCAATGCTAAGTATAAACTCACTCATATCATCCCTGGGGCACAGCAACAGTCTCTTGCTAAGAGGAACTAGGGAACTAAGAGTTTCATGAAGGTTAAATGGCATGTAGCTAGAACATAGGGGCTGTATTCTTACAATGCATAAGTCAATGTAAGAAATAGACAGGTTCACCTAAAGAGAGAATCAGTCCATTACACAGTGTCATTTAAAAAGCTGAGTGGCAGCTCATGCCATGAGGGCAAGGAAGTGAAAGTTCACAGAAATAATATATGAACAAAATTCTGTCTGTTGAGAAAAACAAAACATCATCCTCCACATAATGTTGTCCAACACCCAGCTAACCAAAAAGAGGGTAAGTTATTTCAAGAAATGCTCTACAAAAAAATTTGAATTTAGCCTTCCCAATGCTGACTGCTAAAGAACAGAGAGATGTGAAAATGATTGTCAGTAGGACAGCAACATTTTCCTTTCAAGGACAGTACTAGGAAGGTCCATATTTGTTTCAAAGCTTGACTTCTCACATCAGAAATTCTAGACAAGATTTTCAGCACTGAGAACTCATACAGCTTTAACTTTTGCATTGGCTGAGCAGCTTTGACTTGTATTGACTCAATGAAACAGAAATATCTCTCTTAACTGTAAATGAAATGAGGAGGAGTGCTACATCCATTTTAAACATGCTATTGTCAGGTATTGTATCATCTCTGACTTAAATATCCACACTCCTGACAGATGGGTAAGTCAGGCAGATAAGACTGGGATCTGCAGAAAGCACTAAGTAGGGAAACACCAGGGCTAATAAGGAGAAAATGAGCAAAAATGGTAGAGCCTATGCCTATTTCCCAGGAGATGTTCTTGTAGAATTGAGTGGTACATTTTTCTTTGAATAGTAAATTCTCTGCTGTCACAGTTTAACCCCATCTGAAAATTAAGCACCACACAGCCACTTGTTCACTTTTCACTCAAGTGGAATAGGAGACAGAATTTGGGGTGTAGGAAAGAAGTAAAATTAATGGACTGAAATAAAAACAATTGAACACTACAGAAAAGGAAAGGGGGGATTAATAATTGTTGTTATTATTTTATTATTATATGCCAAAAAAGGTGATCATAGGATCATAGGATGTTAGGGGTTGGAAGGGACCCAAAGAGATCTTCGAGTCCAACCACCTCCTGCCAGAGCAGGACAGCACTATCTAACACAGATCACAGAGGAACACATCCAGACAGACCTTAAAAGCCTCCAGAGAAGGAGACTCCACACCCTCTCTGGGGAGCCTGTTCTAGTGCTCTGTGACCCTTACAGTAAAGGAGTTCCTTCTTGTGTTGATGCGGAACCTCTTTTGCTACAACTTACACCCATTGCTCCTTGTCCTATCCCAAGGAGCAAGTGAGCAGAGCCTGTCCCACTCCTCCTGGCTAGCCTTCAGATACTTATAAACATTTCTCAAATCCCCTCTGAGTGTGTGATACACAATAAAAGTGCTCATCTTCTGCTAATGAGTGTTCGACCAATCCCTGAACTGCATTACCCTCTGGGTCAGCCCTCTCCAGTTTATATTCTGGACTTGACATCATATCTTATGGAATACCCCTTTGGCTTGTTTGGATCACTGTCTCCCTCCAGCTTCTTGTGCATACCCAGCCTCCACTGGCAGGCGCATACAAGAAACTGTAAAGTCCTTGACATAGTATAAATAGTGCTTAGCAACAACTGAAACAGCAGTATGTGATCAATATTATTCCTACCTTAAATCCAAAATGTAGTACTCCATCTGAAAATTAGCTTTATTTCAGCTAAACCCTGGACATCTACATGAAGTGTTATCAACTCAAGTGAATAATTTTTTTTGGGGAAAAAAAAAAGGACCTTTTCAAAGTTAAGATATTTTACTTATATCTCTTTTCAATGAAATGTTTCACTTTTGAAATGCCTTGACTTCTAATATTGGCATTTCTTAGTGAAATATAGTAAATTTCTTCTTCTTAAAATATGATTATGTTTTTTATACTAAAGACCTATATTTAAAAAGGAACATGGAAACTGGTCAAGATAATCTGACATTAATTGACACATCATCTCTTTTGTTTTCTTTCTTATGTTTTATGTTTTGTTGAAGTATATTTTTGATATATTGATATAACTGAAATTTCTGTTTTTTTTTCTGCATCTTAAGTAAAACTTTGCCCACTTTTATGTATAAGTGATAAGGCAGTTTGAAAATGCATTAGCTGTGGGTGCTCCCTGAAACTAGGTAACAAGATATGCCAGCCATTTTTCATGTCATATCAATAAGTTATTGAGTAAAATACTAACCAAGGACACAGAAGATCTTTTTCATGCAAAATTCTGCTAACTAGAAAAGCCTTTAAAAAGATACTGTCACCTGCCACTGAACAGCTATAGCTACTGATTCAAGCATTTCTCCATCCTATAGATGGAATTATTTGCTGATTACCTTAGTAGAGCAAAGTTGTTTCAAAACCATCCAATCTTCACTTCTTGTTTGTGGTCTTCTAAGCATGAGAGTGTGGAAGCTGTGCCACCAAAAGTTACAGCACAAGAATTATAATAATGAACTCAGAGGTAAGGTAGGGCTCTGAAATGTCTACTGCCCCTTAAGGTATGTCTTCTGATGTAACAGCTGCAAAATCCTCTTTACCTTTGGTAAACACTGATTCCAGCTTTTAGTTCAGGGATGAATTAAGATTCATAAATAACGAGTTTCATCAATTAATTTCAGACATACTTATGGTAACTGAATTTCAACAAGTCATTCTCAGAATTTTATAGTCAGTGTAGAGAAATAGGATTCTTCAGAGAATGGTTGATCTTACCTGTTTTAGCAACACTTCCTAGAATCAGATGACTTGTACACTGAAACTATATTTTTCATTAGTGTTTACGGTGATAGTCTGTGGTGAACAGCTTGTGTTCAGACTCCTAGGTTTTAGGTATCTAAACTAAACAAGTTTAATCACACCCAAAATAGCTGGTAAGAAATCAAGGAGTGATGCAAGTACTGTAATCCCATGGAATGCATCTAAATTATCTGTGTAGATGTGTCACAGTACATGTAATTTGCTTGGCTTCCCTGTCATTAAGATGAAGGATCTGTTGCAGAGAGTATGTAGAAACTGAAGTCCCAGACAAGAGACAATAGGGGTGTTTGAGCTTGTTTGGGTCTTATCCCACATAGCTGTCCAGAGTTTTAAAAGCAAAGTACTTAAATATGTATCTTTATGAATCTTGGCCTTAGCCACCTCGAGAAATCATCCATCTCCCACTATGTTTTTACACTCTACTAAATACATTGAGAGTCTTAAGTCTGTTCCTGATGTGCCTTATGCTGTTTATACCCGAAATTGTCCTGGTTATGACTAGCTAGCACCACAGCTGCTACTGTTAGTGTTATATAGGCAAAGCTTAGGAATCTTTGCACTGTCTGGGAAATAGTGATGTATGAATGTTGCTATGTTGATTTTGGTTGTTTTACATCAGCTTTGATTTTGTTGTTGTTTTGGTTTTTTGCAGTTATTACTATATCATGTTATAGCTGATTGGCTGTTTCAGAGAATAACTTTTCCATACGAGGTCTTAATTTGTGTATTTAATGACTTGTATGTACTCAGGTGCCTCACTTTAAGTCTCTTAACTTTGCAGGATTAGTATTCTCTTCTGGAAAATAGACTAGAAATAATAATCATCTTGTCATACCTCACCTGTAAATGAGCATGTGGTATAAATGTTAAATAACCTTGTAGTATAAATGTTAAATAACCAAGCTCTTTAGCAGACACCAACCCTTTCTCTGATACCATCAGACATATTTTCAGCTTCAGCAGTTTCCCTATATTTCCAAGGCAACAGGAGTTTCTTCTCAGTAGTGTACATTTTTTAAGGCCTGTCACTCTCTGCCTCCAAGATATTAGAAAAACCTCAGAGAGTGGAAAATTTAGACAGATTTTCCATCAAGTGTAGTCCACTAGTCAGCTCGTGATTCAAGGGTACAGTTTGAGGTGAGACATCTGCAAGGGAAAAAGTCAGAAACTTCCTTTATACAGAAATATTTAGCAACCAGACCCAAAGTAATGCATTTACATCTCTGGCTCAGCACACTATAGCGGTTCTGAGTTTGAGTGTTACCTACGTTAGCAGTCAAATGTGACACTCATATCAAAAGTTAAGATCTTTTTTTTAAGCCTTTCAATGATGGCACTATTATAATGTATCATTATATATATAATACAAATCACTAGCCTGTCATTGAATCATATGCTCATGAAATGTGAGCATTACTTGGACTATGTCCTGCCTGCCAAGAGAATGGCAATCTGACACTTTTAAGAGTACCATGTATAATATCCTTACTCAAAGGGGAGCTGTAAGTATAGTCAAAGGCTGCAGACCAATCGATTTCCTTTGCTTATCAGTTAGCCAAAGTTAAGCATATCAATGTGTTGCCACCTGGCACTTGATGCAGAAAGGTAAATAAAAAGAAGGTCTTAAATAGAATGAAAGGACAATTCAGAATGAAAATGTCTACTGTCACTTAACATGATACAGGTACAGCAAGACCTGCTTTACATTTTCAGTCTGAAATTTACTAAAATTAAAAAAATGTTTTCACTTTTTTTTGTCAGGTAGAAGATCAAATTCTGAGAGAAGAAAAAGGAGAGGTAGCCTTATTGTAGGAATGTAAGGAATGTGCAGCATATAAACTCCGTGAGACATTGGATAAATGGTACTTGAAGAACTACAGCTGTTAAAAAATTAGAGCAAATTTTGATATATGCAAGTTTTGACATGATTGCTGCTCACCTCTCAAAGAAAAAGTATACATTTGGACTCAAATAGGACCATTTTACGTGGTTCTTGTTTGAGTTAGAATAGACCAAGTTCTGCTTAGTGCTGCCCAGGGAGGTGGTGGAGTCACTGTCCACGGAGATGTTCAAGAAAAGACTGGATAAGGCACTTAGTGCCATGGTCTAGTTGACTGGCTAAGGCCGTGTGCTAGGTTGGACTGGATGATCTTGGAGGTCTCTTCCAACCTGTTTGGTTCTATGATTCTATTCTACCTTTCAACCCAGTCTCTTCTTAACTGGACTTTGAGCAGTTAATGACATATTTTTGCAAATGGTATCTACTTCTAGCGGTGATAATGCACAATGTCTCTAGTTAGCATCAAAGGATTGGTGTACAGGCCAAGGTCACTGCTAAATCTTATGTACTACTTGGAGGGTGCAGAGTAAAAGGCTTTGCCTGAGGGGACACCCAAACAGTTCAGGTGACCCTAAACTGACCTGTGAATTTTTCTATTCTATATATATCATATTCAGTATAAAGCTGAGGGATCACAAGGGTCTCTGCCTCTTCTTCAGTTGCTTCTGTCTGAGGAAGACTCTGTCTCTTCTGTCCTCAATTCCAATTCATGTGTTCCTGAATCCAGTTCAAGAGCCCAGGTCCTGAATCTGGTTCCTGTCTGGCATTGAGTCTGGGACTTCTGCCACAATATCAATTGTCATAGTGAATAATTGCCATCTAAGGGGTTGCATTCGATATGAGGTTTGCATGCATTTTATTTCTATTATTTTCTTTAGTTTTAGTTTTCTTTTCAATTCACAAGTTGCTTTCCATTATTTCCTTTCTTTTCCCCTTTGGGAAGGGAGAGGAATTAATATAGAGAGTATCTGTCAGTTGTGTAATATCAACCCAGCTCTAACCCTTGACATATGTGTATATGTATATGTGCACTGGTTAGACCACACCTTGAGTACTGTGTTCAGTTCTGGGCCCCCCAGTTTAAGAGGGATGTCAAGATGCTTGAGCGTGTCCAGAGTAGGGTGACGAGGCTGGTGAGAGGCCTTGAGCACAGCCTTACGATGAGAGGCTGAGGGAGTTGGGATTGTTTAGCCTGGAGAAGAGGAGGCTCAGGGGTGACCTTATTGCTGTCTACAACTACCTGAAGGGTGGTTGTGGCCAGGAGGAGGTTGCTCTCTTCTCTCAGGTGGCCAGCACCAGAACGAGTGGACACAGCCTCAGGCTGTGCCAGGGGAAATTTAGGCTTGAGGTGAGGAGAAAGTTCTTCACTGAGAGAGTCATTGGACACTGGAATGGGCTGCCCGGGGAGGTGGTGGAGTCGCCGTCCCTGGAGCTGTTCAAGGCAAGGTTGGACGTGGCACTTGATGCCATGGTCTAGCCTTGAGCTCTGTGGTAAAGGGTTGGACTTGATGATCTGTGAGGTCTCTTCCAACCCTGATGATACTGTGATACTGTGATACATATTCTCAACATTGTAGATGGGGTTGACCTCTATAATTTTGCTATCTACTATGTAGATATCTGGAGATACCATCCTCAAAACTAGTCAAACTAACCTCCATTTTCAGTCACTGGAGGTAAATAACTATACCCAGAATCACTACAGAGTGACCTATCTGTCCAGTGCTGAATACCTATCCTATCAATGAGGATAGATGAGAATGAGTACCTCAGGTATGGAAATCAATTATACAAAATGAACTTCAAAATGATGTACAAATGCTTAATGCCATAGTTCTCTATATCCAAACTAAATAATTGAGTGGTAAGAATAATTGTATTTATGAGTAGATTCTTCTTTAAAAGCAGTGGCTTTTTTTTTCTGGGTGTTTTCAAAGTCAAATTTCATATGTAGGCTCCTTATGTAACACACATTATTATATGAGGATATGTTGGAAACAAATTTTTCATGGAAGGAAACTCTGGTTCCAGTAATTTCATTTTTTTTTTTTTTCAGTCTCAAGCATGTTGCAATGTCTATAGACAAGCTGCACAGGCTTATCAGATGTAATTTCCAAGATGAAATTGAAAAGGTAGGAAATTAAATAGCCATATTAATTTGTAATGGTGTTATACCTAATGATATTGTTGGTAGTAAGAGATGTTACAGATGCCTAATGTTTATCCAGATTATTTTCTTTATCATTGATGAATTTCAAAAGCTGTTTTCAAAATAATTAGTGATTTGGGGTGCATTGATCTTCAGATGTGTGGCTCATGGCAAGCTTGAAGAGTCCAATTTTCAGGTGATGGGCAAAAGCTTATTTTTTCCTTGTATCTTAGAAAATATTTGCAGCAATAAGAGTTTTAGCTTTTGGCATTTACAACAGAAGCTGCAAGATGCAAGCATGTAATTGTGTAAGATTTTTCACGACTGCACATACTCAGGTCTATGCTTTTAAGTCTCTTCTGAGAAGCGCAGGCTTGGGAGCAGTATAAATGCACAATGTAGGTGTATCTTTAAAAGCAGCAGAGTATGACAGCAGCCATTGAAATCTGAAGTGAAAGCAGCAGCAAATAAACATGCTGAGCACTTGCTTTGTGCAATTTCCACTACATGATTTCAAGTAAGAGTAGAATATTCACTATAGCATGTAGGAAAGTGCTTGAATCCTATGCTACGATACACTGGTGAAAGAAATATCGTAAGGTGTAACATTTCCCTTGTACAAGCTCTTTACATTTGAAATTTCAAGCCCACCTAATTGTCTCTAATTTACAGCTCGTAGTGTCAAATTTTGCATTCATGTTTTTACATGGGTGAAACATCAAATGCATCTATTTTTAAACTATTGTCTTTCTAGCCTTCAGTAGGAACACATCATGTCCTCCATTTTTAAGCAGAATTTTACAATCCCTGTGAAAATATGATTTTTATTTAATGTGAGAGATGACATAGGCAAAATTGTATTAATTACTAAAAAATTAGCCATGATTGTTTTAACAGATAGATTTTGTCATGTCTGCTCCAGCTCAGAATCTCTAAAAGAGGCATGTCACCATTTTATTTTTTTTTCCCTCTCATTTAATCAAAAGTTACAGTTCAGTTCAAAAGTGTCACTTTAATATTTCCACCCACTCTTGCTCAGTTTGGCTGCTAGGGAAGAAGGAAAAGGTGTTGTGCATTCCTAAATAGGCACTGGTGAGCAGATGGACAGTAGCTAAAAAATTCTGGGTGAGAGAAATCAGAAGTGTTTCATTTCCATGTCTGCTTTATTGGCAATGAAAACTCTGGTTCTGCTCAGACGTGCAGATTCCAAGAGGCGTGGAGTGGGAGAATGGAGACCTCAGAAGTTTCTGTGAAGTTTCAGAAACACAGTGAAAAGTCTGATACATTGTGAAAATGTGGAAAGGGGAGGGAGGAGAGAAAGAAAAAAGAAAAGGAGAAAAAGAAAAGCAGAGAACAAAAACCTAAGAGCATAATTTTATAAATCTGAACTGCACTTACTGCCTGCTTACTATCAATGTACTCCTGAATCTCAAAAAGCAGATATCAAGATGATAAAATGGTCCAAGTCTAGAGGTGACAGTGTGGTTCAGCATATTTAACCAGATCTGTTCCCTGTGTGTTATTTATTTCTCCTTACACACCATCTTCCTTGCAGAGTGGTTCTCAGCACCCTAGCAGTTTGCAGCAGAATACTAAAGACTTGTTTTTGATAACTGTGTTAGATTGTTGCCTAAAGACCCAGATAAGATCCTGGTTCTGCTGAGTTTGTGGAAACAAAACAGAAAGACAACTGGCAACTAAAACAGTTTGTTGTGTTGGGAGTCTGTGAGGTTTGTACATAGCAGGAAGTATATTGCAAACCTTCCCCAGCAAGGAAATACTGCCCCAGGGTCCCCTGCAAATTGAGATCAGTCATGAACATTGTAATTACCCAGAAGCAACATGCAAGGATACTGAATCTAATCCAAAGATTCATGAAGTCTGTTCTATCTCTATTCCTGTCCCTTCACCACCACATACAAACAAAAGTATTTTGTCTCCTGAGATTGCTTTCACAAGACAAATTGCTAGTGAACGAAGTCTAAATGAGATCTTTCCCTTCTCCTACTCAAACATTCTTCAAGTATCAGGTATGAAGGAGGCTTCTCTGTGCATGAGACTATGGGAGATGATTATTTTACTTCTCCTTAGGGTATTTGTCACATGGAAGAGGTGAGGGAGAAGAAAGAATGAGTTGCTCATGAGTCAGCACTGAATTTGTGGAAACCAAGAGCAAATTGTCAGGGCTGCAATTGCCCCATTGATGTTGCTCAGTTGGCAGCTCAGCTCTAGTGGGTTGCGCTGACCATCCTTGTGTTACCATGAGACCTGTATGGTAGTCAAAAGTCTTTCCTAAATGTATGGATAAAAGCAGGCAACACTAACTAGCAGTGTTTTTAACAGAGACTTTGAGGAGAATAAAAACAAGTCTAAATTTAATTCTAGGAAATTATAGTCACATGCTAAGCAATGCATGCCACTTACCTGCTTCTAAAGACACGTTCATAACCTGAGATAAACATTTTTCACCATCCTGCCTTTATTGCTACGTAATATAGATTTCTCATCTTAAAAAATATTGCTATCAAGTATCTCATAATGCCTGTGCCATAGCAACCTGTTAGTGTGATTTACTTTGACAGGAGACAATAGATATTTTATTGTTTGACCCCTTCAGCTCTGGCAATGTAGGTTATCTTTTTTTTCATAGGAGCTGTTTTATTTAATCTTACAGCAGGTATTATTGAATCTCCACATAATTTCCCCCCTCTCTAAGGTATGCTTTTAGAGGAAATAGCATAATGAAAATCCAGGATTTCAAAGAAAGGTACCCACTTAAGCAACTCAGAAGTCTGTTATCTCAGAAAAGATCTGTCTCTAAAAATGTAGGCTTTACAAGCAATTCAAGGAAATCGTTCGCTTTAACACATGAAAGTAACTACTGATTCTCGCAATTAAACCCATTAAGTTTCATAAAACAGCTTCAAACGTCTTACCTCCTTTAAAAGGCCAATTTAACAACGACTGAGTGACTGTCAAAAGTGACCATCCCGAGAATCAGGTGTATAGGAAGGCTCAAGAATTTCTGTCTGTTTGGTAATCAGAACAGCGTAATAAATCTCCAAGGAGGAAGGACAAGAATAACCACCACCTTGTCCCTTACATCACAGGCATGAATTAGTGCAGAGTGATCTAAAAGCTGAACCATGCAAAGTTGAATTATGAATTGTTACCATGAGAGATTCTGGTATCTGGGAATCAGGCATAGAACTGTAAAGTTCATTTATTAGTAGGATTAACAGTTATATCCAAAGGAACTGAGGTCAAGCCTAATGTCAGTGTTTGAACAAAACAAATAATTGATGTTTCCTTCGTTACATTTACTTAAGTTTGGTACCTATAGACTGACAAGTCAGCAGATCTGGGAGTCCACATTAAGCTGATTGCTTCTTCCAAACATTTTGAATCTGGACAAAGGCTTAGAAGCAGGGTAATTTATGCATCATACGTATGAATACCAAACCTAGAGTCCTGAAACAGTGCTCCTCTTTGGCAGAGCAAGAACTGCTTCTGCATCTAGCAAATCTAAATGATCAGTTACACTTCAAAGAAGCTTTCAAGAAATAGTGGCTTCCAAAAGTCTTCATCAAAAATCAAGTCATGACATCCTGCATTAATCACTGAGGCAAATTATCTGCTATGCTCCAGAGGCTACAGTCTACATCACTGCAGCCAATGTGACAAAGGAGAGCTTTAAGATAAGATATAAAGGAGAGCAACAAAGCAGCTTTGTTCATTAAGCACTTTTCCCAAGCTGGAGGTAACCAGGGACTGTTTCCTTGAAGTGTAGGAAGAAGATGATTGTGAGCAGCTATCAGAAGTGCTGACCCCTTGATACTGAACAACAAGTAGCAAGAGAAGAGATAAGGCAAGTATGTTCCCTACAGTACTAGTTTAATACTTGTTTGAATGCTTGATACTATGTTTGTTAGAGAAGAGATGCAAAAAAATGGTGGGATAGCTTCAAAATAGCAAATCAAGAGGACTACAGCAGGAGTAGTGTTCAGACTTTTAATAGTATTCCAACCTTGTGCACTGAAATAGAGAAGGATTTCCCAGGTGACTTTTCATTAGGCCAAACCTGATGGGTCTACCAAAGCCCAAGGCTTTTGCAGAAAACCTTAAGCACTGAATCATGTTCTCGTCATAGTGCAGTTTCTTTCATGTACAATGTGAAGGTGTTAAAAAACCTCCTCACTGATTCCCTGAGTAGTCTTCCCATATTCATCATCCGATATGTATGGGCCTGTCAAGTGAAGGTTCAGCTGCTCCTTTCTTTCTCCTGGACTTCTAGTCACAATTTTAATTATGTCTTGCGTTCAATCTGAATCAATTTAAGATCATCAGGTTTTGGAGTCTCAGTTCAACAGAAAGCATTAATAAATGGAAGAATTAATTCCAGTGCAGAGTAGATCAATCAAATCCTCAGTCTGAATGCTACTTGCAATTTACTGTGTCTCTGTTGTTTTCTTGTGGGTGAAAAAGTCACCATGCAGCTACTATGGTAATAACCAAGGAGAAAAATTAGGCAAGAACCCCAGTCAAAGTGACAAGATAGATGCTGCAATTTTGTTTGCAAACAGAAAGTGTTGAACTCTGCTCCATAGCCTCTTGTGGTGAGGAAGAGGGAACAAGAGAAGAAGGAAGATTGGTTTGAACAGATTTATTTTCCAGTTGTGAGACACTTGATCTCTGAGAACCTGGTTTCATCGTAAAGAAGAAAGACAATGTGTGCTCTTTGATTAAATCCCTTTGTAGAATGGAACAGATTGTGGGAAAGGAGAATATGCTATAGAGCACAGGAAGGAACACTCTCCTCAGTCCATGCTCTGTGCTCTAATATCCTCTCTCACATACTGCAGCCCTGAGATACAGATATCCAGCAGGATTTACATGATCTTGGTCTAAATGTGACATTCCAATGGCTAATTTAATTTGCTTCTGTAGACACACTCTGAAGGAATCAGAATTTATTGGTTCTGGCTGAAAACACCGTTAAGTGTCAGGGCTGACATGTAAACCCACACTTGCCCTTGATGAAGTCACAGCATCCTTTAAAGCAGTCAGCTTAGAGTGTTTGCTGCTTTCCTAGGGCAGAATAAAGTTGTGCTAGAGATTATGTAGTGGCTGGTGTTGTTCCCTTAACCACCAATTTCCTTTTTTTTTTTTTGGTTGGTTGGTTTTGATTGGTTTTTGTTTTGTTTTTATTGTGGTGATAGAACTTTAAGATTTTGGTGATAACATAGTGATTACCATTTTTTCCTCCAGCACTCAAATTTCAGTTAGTGCTTTGCTAACAAATTAAGACATGTTAAAATCACAAAGCCACTTTAAAAGCCATTTCACACCTCCCAGCTAGCCTATACTTTTGAATATCCAAAGTCAATTTTGCCACACAGGCAATCAGAGATATTCTTGCCTTTCTGAAGAGATGTGTACATTTAAAGCATAATCCTACTCAGAATGCAATACTGTAAAAAGCAAGATATCTTTATTGTTTTGTCTTACTTTTTACTTACTAGTTAGACTAAAGTGCTAGATCCTGTATAGTACATTCTTTTTGTGTTATTTCCAGAGGTATTATTTATGTGTTCACGGAAGCTAAAGCTACTAATCATAGAATCAACCAGGCTGAAAGAGATCTCCAAGATTATCCAGTCCAACCTAGCACCCAGCTCTGTCCAATCACCTAGAATCTCAATCTATCTTTAGCACTAGAGAAAATACTGATGATATATCTTCATCTTAAAGGTTTTGTAGTATCATCACAAATACATCTTTTGTGGCTCAAGAAAGACAGCTGGAAATAGTTCCTCCTCAATCCCATCAGTGTTACTGTTGATGTCACTCAGAAGAGGCCTTTGTGGAAGCACATAGCTCTCTAGAGCCAGCATAGGCATGCTTGAACAACTTTTACTGGAACCTGTAATGCACTGCATAATAACAGAAGTAGAATTTCGCTTCAGGTATGATGGGAGTCAGTTTTCTAAAGCTTCTTCAGTTCTGCTCCAACTGCCATCAAGACAAGTTTTACTACATAACCTTTTTATGGATGAAGTTTGGACTCATATCAAAGACTTCTTTGAAAACCACAGTATGCAGAGTTTGAGGGCTTTTTGGAGGCAAAATTGCTGGATTAATTCCATTATTACCTTGGGTCAGATATAGTTTACACAAGTATTCTATAAATCATGAACCTATTCAAAAGCAGGACAGTTTTCCAGAAAACTTTTCTTTGTTCACCTCAGTAATTATGAAAGTTTCTTTAAATCTTCTGAAACATTTCAGGAATTCATGAATGTGTAGCAATCTCCTTAGCTGAAGAATCATCACATCACTTTCTTGACAAGTCCATACTTGGTCGTCTTATACTAATTACATAACATGGTTTTCATTATACAGCATGATAGAGCTGTGTCTTGCAGAATAGGTTAGTGTTTGTTTTGGAAATAGAATTTCTGGGAGAAAGGCTGCCTCAGCCCCCAGTATGATTTCACTATTACTGTTCATTTTGCAGTCAGATGTGCTTACAGTAAATCACAAGGCACACTGCAGACAGCTTGTCATTTTTCCAGTTGAAACTGGATCAAAACTTAACTACAGGTGCAAGAGTCATGTCTTCAGAGGAAAAAGGCAACAAAGAGGGCACAGGATATGCAAATAGTAGTGAGGAATCCTGGTGACTTGATGTACCTCTTAATTGATCATATAGAAACTTCCTTGTCTAAATTGTAAAAATAGGAAAGTGTCTAGAACCTCCTATACTACATTCCTGTCAAGCACATTAGTCTTTATTCTTACTCTTTGCCAGTGACATCTCAGGTACTTATCTTAACTTGATGGGTGTAGAGTCAAACTAAAATCAAGGCCTTTCACTTCCAAATGTCTTTCCTTGCTTTTGCCATAAAAGATATTGCTCTGATAAATGCTCATCATTAGAATTTGATGGAGAAGCAGAGTCTCCACTTACCTTGGGTAGATTCATTGCATCTTTGGTCATTTATTATATAGACATCACTGCCTGTCCTAACACATCCCCTTCACATTCCATCATAAGAACCAGACATTTTAAACAAGTTATTACAAGACAAGGAGAGCTTACTAGTCTTCCAGTTCAGCCTAATACTTTATCATGTGCATAGCTAAAAAGCTGTTTATGCATTATTTCTGATTTGAAACAGTCTGTCATTACCTTGTAATTGGTGGGTTATTGCTATGCCTTTCTCCATTCAGATAAAGAGTCCCTTAAACTAGGTGATGGCAGTGAGGCACAAACATCAAACAATTTTGACTAACAATCTTGTTCCTTAACTCCAGAACTGCAGGCTTCCTATAAGAAAATACCATGACCCCATTCGTTGAGATTCTTAGATTAGTTGAATATAGACCATACATATTAAAAATGGCTATGACATGCTAGATTATGGATGTGTTGCCCTAAGTCACATGAAAACTATCATAAAATTAGTCTGCCATGTTGCAAATGTCAAAAGATTAAAAAAAATAAAACTAACAACCAACAGAGGAAAAATATTATTTCATATTTCCCCTGTCAGTTTGGGTAGTCTGTTTAAGCCTTTACAAATATAATACTGTAAGAAATAAGAATTTAGTGTGTATTATTTTTGTATTTATTTTTCTCTTCAGCTACTCCTACCTTATGACTCAATGTGGTAAATAGCTCAGGCTAATTACTTAAAAATCCATTAAATTTTAAGTCTCATAGCAGATGCAAACACCATTTCAAATGTTCTCATTGTGTTGCCTACATAATTCATGAGCTCTCGTTTAAATGCAGATCCAAAGCCGGCATTTGATGTGAGCCACACTCTCCAGATTCTTTTGTATTCCTGAAACAGTAGAAAACAGGCCTACAGAGCCTCAAGAACAGATCCTTCTGTTTAGCAGCTATGCTATGATTCTATTAAAGAGTAAGAGGTCTTTATCATGTAGCAACTGCAGGAGATGTCAAACTTGCAGAGGCACATGGGCATATTGATAGTTTAAGTAATCATAAAATCATAGAATCAACCAGGTTGGAAGAGACTTCCAAGGTCATCCAGTCCAACCTAGCATCCAGCCCTAGCCAGTCAACTAGACCATGGCACTAAGTGCCTCAGCCAGGCTTTTCTTGAACATCTCCAGGGACAGTGCCTCCACCACCTCCCTGGGCAGCCCATTCCAATGCAAATCACTCTCTCTGGGAAGAACTTCCTCCTAACATCCAGTCTATACTTCACCTGGCACAACATGAGACTGTGTCCCCTTGTTCTGTTGCTGATTGCCTGGGAGAAGAGACCAACCCCATCTGCCTACAACCTCCCTTCAGGTAGTTGTAGACAGCAATGAAGTCACCCCTGAGCCTCCTCTTCTCCAGGCTGAACAGGCCCAGCTCCTTCAGCCTCTCCTCATAGGGTTTCTATTCCAGGCCCCTCACCAGCTTTGTTGCCCTTCTCTGGACACATTCCAACACCTCAACATCTCTCTTGAATAGAGGAGCCCAGAACTGGACACAGTACTCAAGGTGTGGTCTGACCAGTGCTGAGTACAGGGGAAGAAAAACCTCCCTTGTCCTACTGGCCACACTGTTCCTGATATAGGCCAGGATGCCATTGGCTCTCTTGGCCACATGGGCACACTGCTGCCTCATCTTCAGCCTACTCTCTACCAGTTACACCAGGTCCCTTTCTTGCTGGCTGCTCTCAGCCGCTCTGTCCCCAGCCTGTAGTGCTGCTTGGGATTGTTGTGGCCAAAGTGGAGAACCCTGCATTGGCCTTGTTAAATCTCATCCCATTGGTCTCTGTCCACCCGTCCAGCCTGTCTAGGTCCCTCTGCAGGGCTCTCCTACCTTCCAACAGATCAACACCTGCTCCTGGCTTGGTGTCATAACAGTATAGTCACCAACAGAGGCAGGATTGGGACATCTGAACAGCCAGGAGGAATCTTAGATTCCAATCCCTGATATCAAATTAATTTATTCATTGACTCTTTTAGAGTCTACATTCCTCTTGTTCTCTTTCTTTAGAGCTAAAAGAGCCAGGAATTCACAGTCTTGTGACAGGCCAAACTGACCAGTTAGAGCAGAGGATTTTCTTGACTTAGCCATACTTTGATGTGATCTTAGCCATCATCCAGCTGAGGATGATGCCTTCATCAGAGTAGCAATGATCATCTTTGGGCATTAGTTCTGAAGTACACTATATATCTTTCACTGTATGTAGAAGACATCTTGGACACCCTTGAGCATTTAAAATTATACTACATACCTTCTCTCAGACACCAAAATAATATCCTGTGTGTGTGAAATTTAGCCATTTAAATAAAAAGTAGATATTTTGGGCTCCTTATATATAGATTAAAATAGATGCTGATTCATTCTACTTGTGCTAGTTACCTGTCTAAGCACATGTAGTGCCCTTTGGAAATAGCTACTCTATTCACTGCAAGACAAGTTTAGAGTAAATATCTTCAGGCACACACCATTTATATTGATACAAGCAAGTCACAAATCTTAGGCATAATCATTACAGGAAACTGATAACATTTCAGAGACCTGTAAGTAGTATCCTGAGTGTCCAAATAAAATTTTATTAGTGTAGTAAATACATTTTTTTCCCAAATGAACTAGTAATTCCCTTTTATTTTCAGTCTCTAGTATATAAAACAAGATTTCCATAGTTCTCCAAGATGTTCTGATACTAAAACTGTTAATCATTTGGAAGTACTGTTTAACAGCAGAAACAGGAACTTGCAAGTACATCAAATAGTCACATCTCCAAGTACAGCTGTACTTTAAGAGCAAACCTCTGTACTTCAGGCAGCTTTTCTCTGGCAAATCCAACCAGATCAAAAGATCTGGTAGGTTTGTACTCATATTCAAAATTCTGATTTTCTGAGTTTAGTGTCTTGTAGGTAAATGGGTGGTGTGCAAAGCACAGACAGGCAGCACACTTTGGTGTTCTTTGTGTTCTTTATGCATATTTTAAAAGGCTCCATACAGTACTTTGTTTATTTCTAACTTCCATGCTTCAATTACCTACTCTGTCCTGTGATAATTTATCTACCTTCTTCTCTGATCTTGCACTTTGATAGGGGTAGAAAACCTTTGGGAGAATGATCTAAGATCTCTTGCTATCTTTCTTTGTGATTTTTTTTTTTTTAGATGGTTTTTTGTTTGTTTGTGTCATAGAAGGCTGATAGGCCTAAAACATGTCTTGGCTTGCCCCACCCTTCTGCTGATGGGGGAAGCAAGGGTAGGAGGAAACAGAGGCTTGGGCCATTATGTCTCCTCCCAAAGTGCTAAACAGGTACCCACAGGTGTTTATGCACTTGTGAGTGACTTGCCCAAACAAGTGTAAGCAAGGCCTGGTTTCACCTAATATGGTAAAGTGCCATTCTGATTAGTGAATCTCTGTGGCCAAAGGAGCCATTTCACTCAGGCAAATAATATAAATGGAGCTAAGTTGCAAACAGTGTGCTCTGCTCTGCCCTGCTGCACTGCTCTGCTCGGATGACATGTTCTGGTCTGCTCAGTGTGTTCTGCTCTACCTCATGCTTCTAAACAGCTTAGCTAGCCTTAATGTTTTGGGCTTGAATTACCTGGAAACTTAAGTACCTCAAGTTTACCAGGAGAAGACATGAAGTGCTTCAGGATGTGGCAAGAAGTGCCACTGGCATCATGCTCTCTGCACATCTGCAAGACATGCTGCCAAGTTTGAAGTCCAAGAGGAACCAGGATCAGATCAGAGATTGCCTTTTTCCTAGCACTCTGTTTGAGCCTGAGGAGATCCAGAAGCCTCTCAATGGCTGCCAAGACACGGTCAGAACTCCCTTCAAATGTCTGGGTACTATCTGGAAACTACAATTAGACCCAAGAATCTGGAGATAATATTTTGTGAGTAAATATTCAGAAGCCTCTCTCTAACTGAATTCTATTGTGCCTTCTGCCTTAGAGAAAGGAACCCCTCAGGTCTCCCTCAAGGGTGACTGGCATATTTGCTACAAGACTCTCTTTCCTATATAGTTTATTGTTTGTTATATTATTGCTAGGGTTCTAGATTCCCCATTTATTTCCCTCTGTGTAATACTTTCAGTGACCATGAAAATAACTTATTATTATGAAATATTGTGGTCTGTGGCAAGATTGCTAAATAAACTATATTAATTTTAGAATAGACCTGCCCATATTGTTACAGCTTACTTTTGCATTTTTGATATGTTTTTCTCTCCCATATACTTCTTTAGTTGCATTCTTGCCATCTTGTTAAATACCTTTTCTGTATAACATGTCATGGTTTTTCCTTTCTTGGCAGAAAACCACAAGAACAGATTTGTTTTCAATTTTAGCCCTTCAATTTAACCAAGAAGAAGGTAAGAACATTAACAAATAGTCCTAATTCAAGTAGAAGAGGAATCGTCTTAGCTGAACATCACCCTTGTCTATATTCAGGCTCCCTGACAGCCCCAACATGAGAATACTTTAGGATTAGTTTCTCCATTTCCCTAATTTCATCATTTTGGAAGAATGGCTTCAGAGAAAGGAAATATTTAAGGAAAATTTAAGATCCTGTGGTCACAGTTAAGGAAAAGGAGGCTTTTGCCTGGAAGTTCTTCCTCTTTGCCAAACCCCTGCCCAGACTACCTCTCTATTCATGAGTGTTGAACCTGCTGGAACTTACTCCAGTTGTATTTCTCCTTCATTGTTCAAAATCCATAATAGATATTTGAGTATTTTAATCTTCAAACATATATATTTTTTATCACTTAGCTCTCTCATGTTTGTATCTGCATGTGTGTATATATATATACACATATATAATATTGTCTTTCTGGTTCAATATTACATGTTAGCAGTGTTAGAGATTCAGTTGTGTCCCTCAGAAATAGTTTGACAGCCACAACAGACCTAATTTTTCTGAAAGTTTCCTTATGCATAGTCAATTTTTGTGTTCTATGAATTTTACCTTTTAATTCTTACTTCCTTTCTACTAATCTTGATTCCATTCTTCAGACACAAATGTATTTTAGAGGGCTCATACGACACATTTCTCTATACATCTGGGACTGGAAGAAGTCTGTGTAGAGAAGTTTCTCGGATAATCATAGAATCATAGAATCAGTCAGGGTTGGAAGGGACCACAAGGATCAGCCAGTTCCAACCCTCCTACTATGGGCAAGGACAAACTACCCTAGATCAGGATGGCCACAGCCTCATCCAGCCTGGTCTTAAACACTGCCAGGAACAGGGCCTCAAACACCTCCCTGGGCAACCCATTCCAGGCTCTCACCACTCTCATGCTGAACAACTTCCTCCTCACATCCAGCCTGAACCTACCCATCTCCAGCTTCGCTCCATTCCCCCTAGTCCTGTCACTCCCTCATATCCTGAAAAGTCCTTCCCCAGCTCTTTTACAGGCCCCCTTCAGATACTGAAAGGCCACAAGAAGGCCACCCTGGAGCCTCCTCTTCTCCAGACTGAACAGCCCCAACTCTTTCAGTCTGTCCTCATAGCAGAGCTGCTCCAGCCCTCTGATCAACCCAGTGGCCCTTCTCTGGACATGCTCCAGCATCTCTACATCCTTCTTGTAATGGGGGCTCCAGAACTGGATGCAGTACTCCAGATGGGGTCTCACCAGAGCAGAGTAGAGAGGGAGAATCACCTCCCTTGGCCTGCTGACCACACTTCTCCTGATGCAGCCCAGGATCTGGTTGGCTTTCTGGGCTGCAAGTGCACACTGCTGGCTCATGTTGAGCTTCTTGTCCAGCAGCACCCTCAAGTCCCTTTTCTCAAGGCTGATCTCCAGCCAGCCACTGACCAGCCTGGGTTTGTGCTTGGGATTGCACCAACCCAGACGCAGGACCTTGCACTTGGTCTTGTTGAACCTCATGATGTTGGCTTGTGCCCACTTTTCTAGCCTGTCCAGGTCCCTCTGGATGGCATCCCTGCCCTCAGCATGTCTGCTGCACCACACAGCTTGGTGTCATCAGCAAACTTGCTGAGGCTGCACTCAATGCCTATGTCCATGTCACCAACAAAGATGTTGAACAAGACTGGTCCCCGGACTGATCCCTGAGGACTCCACTTGTCCCTGGCCTCCACTTGGACATGGACCCATTGACAGCCATTCTTTGAGTGCAGCCATCAAACCAGTTCTTCATCCATCTCGTGGTCCACCCATCAAACCCATGTGTCACCAGCTTGGAGACCAGGAAGTGGTGCAAGACAGTGTCAAAGGCCTTGCTCAGGTCCAGGTAAATGACATCAGTTTCTCGCCCCTCATCTATGAATGTTGTGACCTCTTCATAGAAGGCCACCAGGTTTGCCAGGCAGGATTTGCCCTTGGTTAAGCCATGCTGATTGTAGCCAATCACTTCTTCACTATTCTCCTGTCTCAGTAGCGCCTCCAGGAGGCCCTGCCCCATGATGTTACTGGGCACAGAGGTGAGACTGACTGGCCTGCAGTTCCCTGGCTCATCCTTCCTACTCTTTTTGAAAATGGGAATTATGTTTCCCTTTTCCAGTCAGTGGAGACTTCAGCAGACTGCCAGGACTTTGGGAATAGAATAGAGAGGGGTTTGGCAACCTCATCTGCCAGTTCTCTCATTACCCCTGGGTGTATTCCATCTGGTCCCATGGACTTGAACACTTTCAGATTCTTCAGGTGATCACAACCCTGGTTTTCAGTTTTTGATGGGCAGTTCTTCCTTCCAGTCCCTGCCATTATCTTCCATGGCTCCAGGAGTGTGGCTGGAGGCCTTTGCAGTGAAGACTGAGGTAAAGAAGCCATTGAGAACCTCAGCCTTTTCCATATCACTTGTGACCATTTCACCTGTTTCCTTTCTGAGGGGGCCCACACCTTCCCTAGGCTTCTTTTTACCATTAATATACCTGCAGAAATTCTTGGTATTCCCTTTGACCTCCCTGGCTAGATTCAATTCAAACTGTGCCTTGGCTTTCCTAACCAGATCTCTAGCTGCTCGGGCAGCATCCTTATATGCCCCCCATTCCAGCTGTCCTTTCTTCCACTCCTTGTAGAGTTTCTTTTTGTTTGACAGCGTGTCCAGCAGCAACTTGCTCAGCCAGGTAGGCCTCCTAGCATTCTTCCCTGCTTTCCTCTTTCTTGGTATACATTGCTCCTGGACACAGAGGAGGTGATCCTTGAATACTGACCAGCTGTCCTGGGCCCCTCTTCCCTCTAGAGCTTCATCCCATAATTTGGCCAGCAGATCCTTGAAGCAATCAAAGTCTGTCCACGTAAAGTCTAGGGTCATGAGCTTGAAATACCTCCTCCTGGT
Source organism: Pogoniulus pusillus (assembly GCF_015220805.1). Classification (NCBI taxonomy): domain Eukaryota; kingdom Metazoa; phylum Chordata; class Aves; order Piciformes; family Lybiidae; genus Pogoniulus; species Pogoniulus pusillus. The sequence continues at coordinate 29,382,714 of NC_087270.1, read as the reverse complement.
TGCCCTGAGGATCTTAAATTCAACTGTGTTATGGTTACTGAAACCAAGACTGTCCCTGAGCCTCACATCAGTCACCAGCCCTTCCCTGTTGGTGAGAACAAGTTCCAGCACAGCACCTTTCCTTGTTGGTTCCTCTACCATTTGGAAGAGGAAGTTGTCATCTGTGCAATCCAGGGACATCCTGGATTGCTGATGCCTTGCTGTGTTGTCCCTCCAGCAGATGTCAAGGTGGTTGAAATCCCCCATGAGGACCAGGGCTTGTGACCTGGAAGCCACTTCTGTTTCCCTGTGAAGGGCCTCATCTGTTTGGTCCTGCTGGTCAGGTGGGTTGAACCAGACCCCTACTGTAACATCACCCTCCCCTGTCTTCCCTTTAATTTTAACCCATACATTCTCAAACAGCTCATCATTCTTCCCCAGGTGGAGCTCCACTGATTCTATCTGGTCACTGATATAGATGGCAATGCCTCCTCCTCTCCTTCCCTGCCTATCTTTCCTAAAGAGCTTGTACCCATCTATCCCTACATTCCAATCATGGGAATCATGCCACCAGGTTTCAGTAATAGCCACTCTGTCATGGCATCCCAGCAGCACAGTGGCCCTTAATTCATCCTGTTTGTTGCCAACGCTCTGTACATTTGCATAGAGGCACTTCAGCTGGGCTGGCCCCGTCGTCCTCTTGTGCCAAGTCCCCTTGATTTCCTCAGATTGTCCTGCTATGTCATCCCTAGCTTGCTTTGGGCAGCAAGTTGAGGGCCCTCATTGGCTCTCCATCCCTCTGTCTCCAGTGAGCTGCCCCACTAGTTGTCACCAGCCCGCAGGTGACTATCAGCCCCTTCCCCCTTCAAATCTAGTTTAAAGCTCTATCAATGAGCCCTGCCAATTCCTGCCCCAGGATCCTTTTCCGCCTCTGGGACAAGTGCATCCCATTAGTTGTTTGTAGCTCTGGTGCCTTGTAAACTGAGCCGTGGTTATAGGATCCGAACCACTGTTGATAACACCAGCCCAGAGCCATAAATTGAGCTGTTGGCTCTTCCTACATGTTCCCTTGTCCATCGCTGATGTTAGAGGGATAGAGGAGAACACAACTTGCACTCCTGATCTCTTTAGCAGCTGCCCTAAGTATTTTTTTAATTGATTGTGAGCCTCTCATTGTTGTGTTGTCACTACCCACTCGAAAGACCAGAAGGGGGTAGTAGTCTGAAGGACTCATGAGGTTGGGAATTTTACCTACTATGTCTCTTACCTGGGCACCAGGGAGGCAGAAGACCTCTCTATGAAGTGGGCTCTGTCTGCATATCTGGCCTTCTAGTCTCTTCAGTAGGGAGTCTCCTATAACAATGACCCTCCAAGGTTTCTTTTTAGGAGTGGTTTTGATGGCTGGCCTGAGGCATCCTGTCTTTGTGCAGGATAATAAGCCAATTGCTTTTGTTTTTCAAATGACTGACCTGGAACACACTAAAAACTATAAATTTTTAAGTGTTAAAAGATTTTTATACTTCTTTTGTTAGATAACTATTGAATAATTAGAGAGGTTTTACAGTTCATCAGTCTAATGTATTACCCATCTCCACAGAAAATATTAATTACTTTAGAAAAAAAAACATCTTGTGGTTTGGGATTGAAGACTATGTTTGTGCTTTAGATCCAAAGATTCTTGATAAATTGCAAAGGAAGACAAGCACGATGTCACAATATTTTATTAAACATTACAAACCATCTCAGCTTTTATTTCATTTTTTGCTCCTTCCTCTCCTTTAGACACAGGATAACAAACCATCTCCATCTCCGTTTGCCTCCAGCAAATCCAGAAATGTGAGCTTTAAAAAATGACACACGATATCACATTCACATAATGTGATATTTTGTATTCTATTTTGTAATGTTAAATCATTGATGAAGGAATAGAGTAAAATCCTTATCTATGAATGCACTATGATATGAAAACTCATTTGAAATATTTTTCATGTGGGTGATGAAAAAGTCAGAAATTTGAGTAGTGGAATAATAAGCAATCTATAAACTATGTTTCCTGGAGAAAAAAAAAATACCTACTTCTGAAACTTTTTTAATTGAAGCCTTTGTTGTAAAGAGTTTTCAAAGAGTTTTAGAAATTTCATTTTCATTCTGATCATTTTGTAATATTTGCATGACCTACACATTTTTCCTTGGTTCAATTTCAATTTATATTTCAGTCGATTTTCAACCAATTGCTTTTTTGGTCAGATAGTATAACTGATAAAGCACTTAAAATTAACCCACAATCCTTAGAATTGTTGGATCTGAAGCCCCTCTTTTCCATTCTTTCTCAGTGAAAGGCTTCCTGTTTCAATCACTGTTCTTCTTCTCCCATCATCTGAAAAATACAAGTTTGTGGAAACTGGAATTTTTTAAATATTTGACTTGCATTTGCCAGTTCTTCACGAGGCTGACAGAGCCTTTATTCTTTTGGATGCTCCCCTGGAAGGTAAGTCACTACCATCTTGTGATAAAGAAATGACCCCAGATCCTGTAACTGACAGTAGGCAGACAATTCTGCTGCTGAGCATTTCAGATGAAACCAAGGTAACATTATCTGACCAAGCATGTCAAACCTAGACCATAAGGCAGATTTCAGATGAAAGACTAAAAATGACATCATGCTCTTGCCCCTTCTGTACTTAGAACAACTTAGCATGACATCTGTTCTGTCAGCAATAGTGTCTTATGTTATCTTAGCTCATAAATAATTTTAACCTCAAAAAGTGCATCCAAAATGTTCCTATTGCACTATTATCACCTCTGTTTTTCCCATACACACCATAAAAAAGTCAATAAAGTCATCTGAGTGTCTGAACCTTCCTTCTCTTTTCAATACTTTTCCCCTCCTCAAATAATTTGACAGCATGACATTATCATTCATACAGAGGAAAAGCATCCAGGAGATGTATCAATCCCTCTTGCCTCAAAACGTATCTATCAAAAAATAATTCTCTGGCTTTCTCAATCAGTTCTAACCATGTCTCACATGCTTTAGTGCTGATCACGAATCTTCACTTCTCTAAGGAACATTATTCTCTCTTGTAACGTACTTAGCTATACTCACTTTCCCTTGTGGTTAAGTCACTGCAGCAAATCATAGAATCATAGAATCAACCAGGTTGGAAGAGACCTCCAAGATCATCCAGTCCAGCCTATCCCCCAGCCCTAGCCAGTCAACTAGACCACGGCACTAAGTGCCTCATCCAGGCTTTTCTTGAACACCTCCAGGGACAGTGCCTCCACCACCTCCCTGGGCAGCCCATTCCAATGGCAATCACTCTCTCTGCCAACAACTTCTTCTAACATCCAGCCTAGACCTCCCCTGCCACAACTTGAGACTGTGTCCCCTTGTTCTATTGCTGGTTGTCTGATGTACACTACAACATTCTAAAAGTCCAAGATTTAAAATTTTCACCAATAAATATATTACAGCAGGATTAGGTCACTATTTTCCAAATCATACTTAGACAATGGGTAGAGTTCCTTAAATAAACTATGTCCAGTTGGAATTCAGATTTTCAATGTATCCCTAAATTAAACTCAAAAAGCTTGACAAGTTTAAACTCTTTCACATGGATAATTTAAGTCCAGTAGAGTTTCTCAACCTTTATTTGTTGAATAAAGATTTGAATAAACTGAAAGAAGGCAGGCAATTATGTTCAATTCAATGATACTTAGTACAAGGTTTTCTTTTTTTTTTTTTTTACTGAGAAATGTTATTTGGGATCCACAATTCCTCTCTCCTGAGGAGCCAGGTGGTAGTTTTTCCTTCTTAGATCGTATCACACTTCAGATATACTCTGGTTTCAATATTTTACTATGTTTAATCTGTCAAAATGAAACATACTGATGCCATTTTTATCCATTCTGCACAATAGCTTATCCTTTATTTCATTACACTTATATTGGTCAAAGTAATTTACATGGCTTTCGGTCTTATAATACTGAGAGAAGAGCATTGCTGAGTCAGAACCTACACTGCAATATGATAAAAGTTTATTTCATGCATATAGCCACTCTTGTACTATTACTGTGATAATCTTTGTGACAATAGCAGATATAAATGTCTGCCCTACTTGGCTTCAGTTATTATTTTGAAACTCAAAAGGTTTGTGTATTGAATGTCACCTCAAATTTGTCTTATTAATTCTAATTCTTTTTCTGTTTTGTGATAATCCTTAGTATTTATCAGTCAATGCTTTTTGCAATAAATTTCACACAGTAAATGTGTGCATTTATGTTTGCACTAAAAAAAATATGTAGTGTAGGATTATTTAGGTGACATAATGTTCTGGCAAATCAAAAATATGCTTTCCTCTGTTACAGTCACAAAATGATGAACATCCTCATCTCTTTACCTTCAGACTGGAGATATCTATCATTTCATGTCACTAAGATTTTTTAATTTTACCTATCTGGCATTTTCTGTTAGCAATTGCTACTGATACTACATTGTAATACGTAGCACACTTACAATGTTTAATATATGAGACATTATGATATTTCATCTTTACTATGCCCCACAGTTCATTTCCAGCTAATGCAATATGAACATTTGGTGATGAATGAACTCTACTCAAAAATAGTAATACAAAATCTTCAGATTGTAGCAGCTGTTCCAGGACAGCTTTCAATAGCATAACAAGGCATGTCTAGTGCTCATATAAAACATGACTGAAAAGAAATACCTGACTAAATGAACTGTGAATTCAGTCTAAACCCAATTTATGTTTTATGGGGGGGTTGTTATTTTGTTTGGTTAGTTGGTTTTGGTGGGTTTTGTTTGTTTTGTTTTTCAATTTATTTGGTTTGGGTTGTTTTGGGAGGGTTTGGTTAGTTGGTTGTTTTTAACTCAAGTTTCACCCTCTTTTTCTTTAAATTATGTATTTTACTTTATTAAATATTCTATATTTGGACTGCCTAAAAAGCTAAATTTAACAAAAATATTGCATTCAGTGGTATGCAAAAGATCTAATCCTGTTTGCTGCCTAGGTTCTGCTTTTCAGTTTGCATCAAGCATGAAAAAGTAAGGCAATGTCAGTTTGTGACTTCTCCCACTTAAAAATAATATATCTTACATTTCAAAACAGCATACTTTGCTTAGGAAGAGGTCTAACGTAAGAAACAAAACTGTGGGAATGTTCTGCATAAACTCCATATTAAATGAAACGTCTTGGTTTAGTACTAGATCTTTCATTCAGTATATTTTCAGTTTTTTGAAAGTCTCAAACCCAAAACATTTTAGTTTCCTTTCAAGCCAAACTGGCCAGTCTTAAATTTTATATATATATGTGTATATAAATATATATATATATATATATATATATATATATATATATATAACCAGTGAATTAAAATAGTCAATATCTGACTATTTTTATTTTACTATTATTAAAATAAATCCATTCTATTTCAGTATTTTATATATATATGTATATATATATATATGTCTTGGGTATACTCAAGTATTACTCAGTATATGAAGCTGTGTAAAATCCTTTTACAAACAGAAAAACTATCCTGAAAACTGATGTGTTATCTCCTTTATAATTTTTTATAATAATTTTTTTTCATATTTATACTTCTGTACTAATCACCCTTCACGTAGAGATAGAGAACTGATTGATTAAAAGTTTCTTAGTATTTTGTCATCTGGATGCATTTCTGTGTGACTTATCCTAGGTGATCCTTCTTTGACAGGGGGTTTGGACTTGACGGTCTTCAGAAGTCTCTTCCAACCCCTACCATTCTATGATTTAAAAACTGAATTGAGAATATTACCTTTCTGCTTTTTGTACCTCACTGTTTATCTGCAGTTGGTCTGGAATCTAACCCTTGACTCTGGAGGGACAACTTATCCCATCCTCCAGCAATTGTCTGAAACTGGCTAGATGAAAAAGCCCAGAAGTGCTGATTTCTTTTTTTCTTTGACTACACATGGCATCTCTGGTAACCTTCTCAGCTGCAGATGTCTATGCTACAGATGTCTAGAGATAGCTGAGATTAATCCTACTGCTAAAGTTAGGTAGGATGTTTTCACCTTTCATGTATAAGAAACATGTGAAGTTTATGGCTATAACAGATACACTGCAGTTTCTTAAAATGTCCTTTGAGGATACTAAAAAAATCTGTAAGCATACAAAGAATGACTCTGTCATAGCTAGACAAACCCAAGTAAGAAAAAAATATCATTGTTTAGACAACTTTATAGAGCATCACGGCTTTTTAAAAGCAGAACCAGACCTTTTTTCAGCAACATTCTAACCCATGATGTTTCCAACTGCCATTTAAAAATTGTTTCATTTATTTCATAAGATTGTATGACTGTTTATCCAGGCCAGCCAAAGCAATCCCATTGTGGTAAGACCCACGTTATTGGCACAAATTTAGCACCTGCTGATACATCTTTTTGTTATAAAACAGAAACCCACATCTGCAGTTTTGAAAACAGCCATGTAGTTTTTGTTTTGCCTCTCCTGGTGTAAATTATTCTAAGGCCCAATCCCTACTTGAAAAAAAAAATTTAAAATTCTTGTGTTCTTTCAAACTTTTGAGTCTAAATTTTTGAGATACCTTGAGGCAATTAGTTACTTTGTGTCAAGCAGGCACGCTGGAAGAACAACAAAACAAGCAGCTGAATAATGGATTGTCCACAGATTAATTACAAGCAGGAAAATGGAAATGGAGATTTGTTCTTTTGCATAAACTTTCAAAGGATCTATAACATTGATGGGACTATGTTGTTACTTTACACCAGTAGTAAATGCAGAACCAGAGGGTTTTGGTTCCATATAGAATTGTCCAAATTTTGTTCTTACCCTGGTTTAGGATACGTCTGGTGATGTTGTCTGTAGATGAGTGTTCAAAATGCAGTACTCATGTCACTTAGAACTGCAGGTTTTCATCTATTCTGAAAATCAGGTCATCATAAGGGGTTCTGCATGTTTGCTTTTTTACTGTGTTGAAGTCTTATCTCCCCTAGAATCATAGAATCATAGAATGGTCTGGGTTGGAAGAGACCTCTCAAGGTCACCTAGTCCAATCCTCCCTGCAGTTAGCAGGGACATCCTTAATTACCACTGATATGGGAAAAAGGGATAGAGAGCATAGAGTGTAGAAACCTAGTTAAATCATGAACTGTATGAGCACTTACATAAAGCATCACCAATCAGATAAACACAAAGGAGGTGGGTTAAGCTTGAGAGGGTCTTGAAACACTCTCATGGAAAAGAAGAAAACTGTATTCAAAGATGGGAACATCGGAGACTCCAGCCAAGAATGTGACCTACAGCTAATGCCAGGTAGATGAAAGGTAGAGAGGTCAGACTGGGTAGGATGTCAACCTTCCTCCCAGAGAGTCCAAAAGGCAACCACCAGGTGGCAATGAGCATGCATAAAGAGGTGGGACATTATGGAAATAAGTTCCAGGAATTGATTGTAATAACTCCACCTATTCCCAGAAATAATTGTAATAACCCTACCTCTGTACTGAATATGTATGATTTTGTAGTATAAACATTTCACCTGGGGGGGGGTGACCGTGTGAAAGGCCTTGCAGAAGGCCAGATAAATCACATCCATAGTCACTTTGTCGTAGAAAGCCACAAGGTTAGTCAGGCAGGATTTGTTCTCAGTAAAGCCCTTAGGCTGTCTTGATTCACCTCTCTGTCCTCCATCTGCCTTAGCATAGCATCTAGGAGGATCTGTTCCATGATCTTCCCAGGCCTGGAGGGGAGGCTAATAAGTCAGTGGTTCCCAGGGTCCTCCTTTCTACCCTTTTTAAAAATGAGTGTAATGTTACCTTTCTTCCAGTCACCAGGGACTTCACCTGACAGGGGCTTTTCACATATCATGGAGAGTGGCTTGGCAACTACATCAGCTTGTTCCCTCAGGACTCTGGGATGCATTTCATCAGGTCCCATGGATTTGTACATCTTCAAGTTCCTCAGATGGTCACACACCTTGTCTTCACTTACAGTGAGAGGGACTTTGTCTCCCTGGTCTCCATCTTGTGGGCCATTGACACGAGAGCCATAAGGAGCGGAGTTGCCAGTGAAGACTAAGGCAAAAAAGTTGTTGAGAATCTCAGAGCCTTCTTGTCCATTTGTACTAGTTCCCCACTGTTGCTCATCAGGGGGTCTATGCTTTCTTTAATCTTACTTTTCTAGTTAACATACCTGTAGAAGACTTCCTTGTTTTTCTTTACATCCTTTGCCAAGTTCAGTTTCAGCTGTGCCTTGGCCTTCTGGACCTTGTGCCTACACCCCTGAACAATGTTCCAATACTCTTCCCCAGTAATTGCCTTTCTAGATGCCTATACACTGCTTAAAACACATCCTAAAGACTTAAACTTGTAAAACAACATTAGATTGATGATGCTGAAAATGTTCCTGCAAAATGCTAAAGCACAATCACCATGGCACACTTCCAGCATTAAATTCCATCTAGAAGCCTTTAATTAATTCATCAATCAATGGTGGGAAAATCAGGTCCTGCTACCTTGTTTCTTAGATCCTAATCAAAAGCTAATTACCATTAGAGAGATCAACAAACTCTCTAGAAGACACACCTAGAGTTATCCTCTTGTGTGGTAGGGGAAGAAGGTGCAGGTAAAGTTAAGTAACTGGTACTTTTACTTTCTCAATGGAAACTTTGTTTATTCAAGTTGGAAAGATGAATAATAGAGAAGATGTGAACAGGGTTAAGACATTGAATTCTAGAAGTATAGGCATTTTTATCAATAGTAGGTACTGCGTTCTAATTCTTATGTAAATGTTAAGACAGAGGCAAATTTCGCTGGAAAAGTTTTTTCTGTGCTTCTCCTATTTTCTATACGTTATCTAGAAGCTTCCTTTCATACTTACCTCAACAGAAGGAAAGAACACTTCATTTTCATGTGGTTGTCTGAGATTGTTCATGTCTGTGGTTTGGTTTTTTTTTTTATTGAGGATAACATATAGGTGGGTAATTTGTTTCAGTTACTGTAATCAAGATCAAGATCCATCACCTACTCATCAGAAGGATCTAAGGGTGAAGAACTGCAAATGCAAAGCTAGTAAGTACTGAAATATATGGCAGACTAAAGCCAATATCAGTCATCAGAAAGTACTAAGTCACTTAAAAGTATGCCAAGCCTCTAACAATCTGGGTATAAACTGCATGTTCATCAACTCCATCTGCTGGTGTGTTACTTAGTATTTGAATGCAAGTGTGTTTCATTTTCTGGTCAGTACAGGGCAGTATTACAGCCTTCCCTGCAGTTCAGTGGATCGTTTTTACAACAGCTGTTTTTTTTAAGACAAAGTTTGTTAAGTGTAGGTGTCTGGCTGACTGAAAAAAAAATATCGTGGTGAAATAGACCTGCTGGTTTTTTATTAGATCCCACAGAAATTCCAGAATCTGTAGAAAAGATATGAATTCATATATAAAAAGCCAAAATCTTAGGAAACTCTTCTTACTTATGTAATTATTGATGCAATACTATGGCATAATGCCATAAGTTGGGCCAGATGATTCTGTTCAGTTCACAAACACTGAGTAATATCCAGAAATGGGGTGGCAAAATAAGAGGGCAGAACACATGAAGGAGTTTGATTAGCAACAAGGACTCAGTGCCATGGTCTAGTTGACTGGCTAGGGCTGGGTGATAGGTTGGACTCGATGATCTTGGAGGTCTCTTCCAACCTGGTTGATTCTATGATTCTATGATTCTAAGGACTGAACCTATACTCTGTGCAGTTTTCTTTGAGATAAAGAAAAAAAAGACTTCTTTCTGGTCCTTTATTCTCCAGTTGTTTTGGATCAAGCACAAACGAAAAATGCACAGTATCACACACAATAAACAGTACCAGTATGTTCTGAGGTTTGGTTTGGAGACATGAAAGTATTACTGCTAAATGTGTTTGATATCTTTAATAGGAGGAACTGTGTCAAGCTCTCTGCTGATGGGCTGGGGTGGTGGTGGTGCACAAAGTGAGAGTTGTCTCAATTTCTTTTCAGGTTCCTATATTAAATGCTTACTTAGTGTAAATCATATCAATGCAAAATATCTCAGCTTTTATTCTTACCAAATTAAAACTTTACTATTCTTTCTTTGAATATTGCCAAGGTACAGTGTAGATCATGAAATTCTTGAGAGATGACATTTAAAGAAGTAAGAAAAAACATATATAAGAAGGAGAAGCTGTGGGGTCAGTTTATTCTGGAAACTAAATAAATCCTTTATTTCTGAAACTATCTTCACATTAAGGCAATCATGCAATAGAATCATAGAATCAACCAGGTTGGAAGAGACCTCCAAGATGATGCAGTCCAACTTAGCACCCAGCCCTAGCCAGTCAACTAGACCATGGCACTATGTGCCTCAGACAGGCTTTTCTTGAACACCTCCAGGGACAGCGACTCCACCACCTCCCTGGCCAGCCCATTCCAATGCCAATCACACTCTCTGGGAAGAACTTCCTCCTAATATTCAGCCTATACTACCCCTGGCACAACTTGAGACTGTGGCCCCTTCTTCTGTTGCTGGTTGCCTGACAGAAGAGACCAACCCCCACCTGGCTACAACCTCCCTTCAGGTAGTTGTAGACAGCAATGAGGTCACCCCTGAGCCTCCTCTTCTCCAGGCTAAACAACCCCAGCTCCCTCAGCCTCTCCTCATAGGGTTTGTGTTCCAGGCCCCTCACCAGCTTTGTTGCCCTTCTCTGGACACACTCCAGCACCTCAACATCTCTCTTGAATTGAGGGGCCCAGAACTGGACACAGTACTCAAGATGTGGCCTGACCAGTGCTGAGTACAGGGGAAGAATAACCTCCCTTGTCCTACTGGCCACACTGTTCCTGATGCAGGCCAGGATGCCATTGGCTCTCTTGGCCACCTGGGCACACTGCTGCCTCATCTTCAGCCTACTCTCTACCAGTTACTCCAGGTCCCTTTCTTGCTGGCTGCTCTCAGCCACTCTGTCCCCAGCCTGTAGTGCTGCTTGGGGTTGTTGTGGCCAAAGTGCCCTGCACATGGCCTTGTAAAATCTCATCCCAAATGCTCATTCTGTGTCATTCATGTATGCAACTCATAAGCAAAATAAGAGCAAGGGCAACAAAATAGAAAGGTCACAGAGACAAAGAAATATAATAATAACAGTACTATTAATATTAATATTAATATTATTAATAATAGAGTCTTTCTTTTGTTCAAGGGAAAATTTTGGCACCAGGAGACAAAATCTGTGATATAGGGATATTGATTAGGCAAGGGAATGTTATTAATGGGTACTCAGCAAAATCCCTCAGGTAAGAAGCAGGTTTCTTTGTATGTTTAACATGAATTTAAAATTACATTTTTGCAAAGAATTTCAATTTATCTTTTGTCATTGTCTGCACAATGAAGCTAGTGTGTTTTTAATTAAACATTGATTGAGCACTGTAAGGTTTGGGATTTTCTTAATGGGGCAGAGACTTTGCATATTCATAAGTCTTCTGGTCCAAGATAAGTTTGGAAGCCTTTTAAACATTTAGGTACCATTAAGTTTGTTCTCCACACTGCTGTGTCATTGTCAATAAGTAACTCTAGGTCTAAGTTTAGGTTTAGGTTTAAGACCAAAACAGCTTCTGCATACTCAGTTATTCAGTGCTCCTCCTTCTGTGTTTGTATTAGGCCACAGGTGAAAAGCTGTAATGGTTTCCTGTGATCCATGAACACTCTTTTAACAGATGTCTGCCGAGCTTCTTTCTGGCCTGCTAGGAAACTCCTGTCAAATTTAGCTTCTTTTTCCTCTTTTCTGTATTTTGAAGATCTGGTACATCAGCTACCTGCCAGACCCCTTCCACAATACATAATTCTTTGCTTTGAAGTTCAGTACCAAATAAGAACTCAGATTGTTTAGTGACCTTTTGTACAAGCATTTCAGCAGCAATTAACTGTTCCTTTCCTTTTGTGCCATGAGAAGACCCAGACTGTCTGCTTGCTTTTCAAGTGAGGAGAAAAACAGTGCTGTTAAGAACAGAGACAGCAGACTCTTTTTTCATTAGCAGCAACAGTAAGAAAAGTCAGAGAAGGCAAAGCAGCTGCTATAGCTGATACCAATGTGCCAATATTTCAGCAGGGGCATAATTTGATTTCCAGCTGTGAAATGACACACGCAGCACATAGCTGTAATTTTGATATTAGTGCATAAATAACACTGTGCTCAAACTCAAAATTTGTGTTTTCACCTATTGCAAAGAACAGGAAGCCAATTTCCTCCTAGCAGCTTACTGTGCTATGGTGTACAAATTGTAAAAGCTTCTAACTACTAAGACATAATTAATGAGTTTTATTAGTCCTGCAATATTTTTTTTTATAAGAATGGCAGAACTGACCTAGTCCCCTGTCTTTCACTTTGTACTTTGACTTTTCCACACAGATGTGTTAACTGGAAGGCTGAACAAGAAATTATGAAAGCCTTTATATGCTATTTATTAAAATACCTTCTCAAGTATTATAATCATAGAATGCTTTGTTTTGGAAGAGATCTTAAAGATCATCTAGTTCCAATCCCCCTGATGTAGGAGATATTTTCCACTAGACCAAGCTGATAAAAGCCCCATCCAATCTGGTCTTCCAACACTTTCAGGGATGAGACATCCACAACTTTAAAGCACTATTGCCAATCTCTCTGGACAAATGGTGAATGCTGAGTTGGAATTATAGATTTTCCTACAATTAGAAGAAGAAAATAGAACCTTCATGGTGCCTACAAGGTGTCAAAAAAAGGAGAAAAAAAACTGATAGCACACAACATGAGTACTACAGCATGTCATCAGACCATACAAAGCACAATGTGACTATGAAATATGAACCTTCAAGTTGTGTTGAGTAACACAGTTCAAGAAAACCAAGACAAACCAAGTAACACTGAATAAAGAAAGTGAGGTATTTTAATTGATTGACAGATTTCCTCTGTTTCTGAAGTCACTAGAGCAAAACACTCTCCCTATTCTTGTTACTTCTCTTTCTATTGATTCTCTCAATCATATTAACTTTAAAGGAACTTTTTTTTCTACTTATAATGGTTTCATCATCAACTCAGGTTACAACTGTGTAGCTTCTACACCATACTCTTTCATACACTTTCACATCACATGTGAAGAATGATTTTCTAGTAAGTTCATTCACATGAAAAGTGCACATATCATTTACCTCATTTAAATGATGCTGTGTTACGAATTAAGTCTAGCCAGAAAATATTTGTCATAAAAATATTGCCAATGTCAGCAATACAGTTTTGAAATTCAAACATATGAAATGGTGGCAAATACTTTTCTTTATCTCACTGAGCCAGCATCAAAGACAGCAACATTTAAATCTTTTCAGGTGGTAACCTTATTCTCTTCCAAATATGAATGTGGTGGAGTTCCTTCCTCTCAGATGCTGCTCTATAAAACTATTATCAAGTAATATATATTTTGCTAAGAACATTACAGGATTTGAGTTGACTACATTATATACAATATGGTACTAATGTAAGTCACTTACATTCTTCATACTTCTGCCTATTCAACAGTAGTACACATTAGCACGAGCACATAACTCACACAGAAAATGAGATCTTCCCATCCAGAACTGAATACTTGCTGTGCCATTGTGGATCCTGGGCATTTTTCAGGCTCTGAGGACAAACGACTCAGATCACTCTAGTTCACATGCACATAGTTAAACTGTGCTTAGCCCTTTCTGAATGAATGCTAATTGGCTAAAAACATGCTAGAGAACACATTTTTTAAAAAAAATGAGCTTCAACTCTATTTTACATCAGGTAGCTCCCTAGTACAGATGTGTACTTTATGTCTCTAAGGAGTAATGTGGACTATTAAGGTTTTGGAGTGGAGAGAAGACTGTTCCCAGAAAGCTGGAGCTGGAGGTCTGGAGGTGGAGGCCTGGAGCCCATGTTGTAAGTGAGGATGCAATATTTACACATGGACAGAACAGGACCAATACTTTTTCATAACCACAGGAATGTAGTACCATTTTAGATTAACTGCTGAGAAACCCACAGAAGACTGTTCTACACATCCCAGCAGCTGTGGGAGATCTGTGGTTTCGTGTATCTCAAATGGTACAAAAGATATGTGAAGCACCTGTGTGAAGGCAGTTGAATCAAACACAGGAACAGATCTGGCTCCAGGTTTGGACACCAGAGTGTAAAAGACTACACAGGCTGTTAGTACATGAACCAGATGTGGAAGTTAACTACATTTTATCCATATTTAAGAAGATACATCGCCTCTGCATGGAGTTTCAAGTGTGACTACAGTGCAGTCAAGGATCTCTCTTCTACCTGTTACCACACTGACTAGGTGGGTGTGTATGGACTGTAATGGGAACTTGGATGCCTACAACACCAGTGGCTGTCTATGTTTATAAACCTACATTATGTGACCTAGCTTACAGAGAGAGCAGAACAATTAACAGTTCTACTTTGGCCTGTCAGCTCCCAAATCAATATACCTAGTTTTGAGCCACTCAGTCTTTTTTCTTGGAAGTTAGCTAAGCAATAAGAGAAAACTGCAGTAATCCAGAGGCTGTACAGAGATGAGCAAGACTGAACCCCATAGGAGATTAACATCTTTAATTCTGATATTCAGGTGAGAATTTACCTAATTACATAACAGTGTCTCAAAGACAGAGATGCAAAAAAACTGCTCTGACTCTAACTTTAAAAATACAGTTTTGAGCTACAATAACAGAACAAAGGAAGTGAGTCAACCCTGCTCATTTAAAGCTGTTTTAAAGGAAGAAATTTATATGAACTCCATCTATAGTCAGTGACTCGAGAAAGGTATTGTCAGAGGATATTTCTATTTCCACACAAGCTAGAAGAGTCTAGAAGAGTGTTGGAGAAGTGTATTGGCTACATCAATATTTATGGATTTTACTTAATTAACATGGAATGACAAAAAGAAAGAAGTTGCAAAACCAAACTTTTTGGTGGAGAAGGAAGCAAACGTTCATAGAGGAGAGCCATGCTGTTAATAAATATAAGCTACAAGGAGAAGCACCATAGTAGACACAGGCATATGTGGGACCACACAAATTCTTCGTGATGAGGCAATGTTTCATTCACTGATGCAGGGCAAAATGAGAATTCAGTACTGCCTCTGAAAGCTGCTGACAGGAGAGAGGTCATGCAAAACTAGCGCTGGCCACTGTTCAAGCCTCATAGTCCTTCATATACTCAAAACTTTGGCAATTACCATTCTCACAAAAGAAAAAGAGCACAACTGCTACAGAAAAAGCTTTCTGAATATGCAGTACAAGAAGGTACTACATACAAAGACAGAACAAATGCTGGGTTTTAGCAAGTATAAATGCTAGTTGGAAAAGACACATTATGTCCACAAAACCAACTGAATCATCAACATGTCCTTCACAATCACATTTTGCCCTTGCTCTGCAGCATATTGGTAATTCATAAAATTATTATGCTACAAATAACCTATTCAAAACAAAGCACACTGTAGCCTGCCCTTACTGTAAATACAATGCTTTTTATAAATGCAACAGCACAGAATACACAGAGAGATAAACTGAGCCAAGCACAGATGTCTTTTTTTTTTTCTCTGTTGAGTTTTTGTGTGGAATTTTTAGAGAAAGATGCACCACATCTAGAGTTAACCAAAGATTTTGATGATAGATTTTATTGTATCAGACAAAAAAAGTCCGAGGGGAGACCTTATTTCTCTCTACAGATCCCTGAAAGGAAGTTGTAGTGAGGTGCATATTGGTCTCTTCTGCCTAGTACCAAGTGATAGGATGAGAAGAAATGCCATCAAGTTGCAGCAGGAGAAGTTTAGATTGGATATTAGAAGAAACTTTTTCATTGGAAGACTTATCAAAGACTGGAATAGGCTTCCCAGTAAGGTCGTTGAACCCCCATCCCCCACGATGTTTAGAGGATGCAGAGATGTGGTACTAAAGGACATGATTTGGCACCAGACTTGGTGTAGTTAGGTGACAGTTGGACTTGATGATCTTTTCCAACGAAAATGATTATATGATTGCATTAACTCAGTGAGGAAATCAACAAGTACCTAAACATCTGTGGATACCTGTTTATCACTTTGGAAGGGGACATAATGGCCCAAGTGTTTGTTTTCCTCCTGCCCTTGCTTCCCGAGTAAACAGAAGGGTGGAGCAAGCCAGAACATCTAATAGGCCTATTAGCCTTCCAGGACACCAGGACAGAGTAAAGGAGGAGGAGAACCTCCCATGATTTTCTGGATATACTCCTCTTAATGTACCCCAGGATACTGTTGGCCTTCTTGACCACAAGGGCATATCTCTATCCCATGGATAACTTGTCATTCACCAGGATTCCCAGGTCCTTCTCCATGGGGCTGCTTCTATCAGATCACCTCCTAACCTGTACTGGTGTAGTTTATTATTCATCCCCAGGTGCAAGACTCTGCACTTTCCTTCTGAGATCCTTTCCTTCTGTGGTTTCTGCCTAATTTGATAAAAAATATCAAGTGGAAAGACAAATCTCAACATCTAAAGTAGATACAATCTTATTCCTGCCCTTTCAGGTGGTGAGGCCAGCAGATATATAATTTTGCACTCTACTTTTTGTTCAGTAACAACAGAGTTCTTACACAGATGACAAACCCGTGTTTGATCTGCAAAACTCAGGCTGTGGAAGATGCCCATAGGAACCTTTGATGCATTGAGGCTGCATATTTAAGAATGTTGTAATTCTTATTAATGATCCTGAAAAGTTAAGCTAGAGAGCTGACATGCAGTCTTTCTATGCTGGAAGTTAACTTTAATGTTTTTCATTTCAAATCCCATCTTTTTTCCATATTGCTAGCTAATTTTGAAGTTATAACTTTTATCTTCAGTAGAACATGAATTCAAATGTTTCACCTCTAAATCAAGTATTTGCACAGATTTCTGTTCCAAAACAACATAACAATAATTATTAGTTATTTTCTCATACTAAACACTTCAGCTGGAAATACACAAATTAATTAACTGACAACTTTGTGCCTTTTCTCCCCTCTAGTGTCTTTTATTCCTTATTAATGTGTTTGTCTACACAGGATTCTTATTCTATTCTTTTATTCATGGGAAAAGGGGATGAGTAAAATTATTGTTCACATTCTCTTTCCAATGGGTTGTTGGAAAAGCTTCTGTATCAGTAGGAATGAGAATGCAGGGATTTCATGTCTTCTGTTTCTTTAACCAATAAGGGTAATAAAAAGGAATCAGCCACAGAAATAATGTTCTATCAAGTTCCAGCTGTGTGCCACTTTGAAAGTACATCAGGAATGCTTATATAAGAGTTTAGACATTAGTCAAAGGCTTGGAGTGGTTTGGTTTAATTTAATTTTGTTTTCCTTTTCTTGAATAATTCTAGCAATATGTGTCTTAAAGGTTGCAGAGAAACCTGATGGATGCACTTCAGGTTTTGTGTAATACAAGCTTCCTTGCAATGCAAAGCAACAATCAGGACCACCACCTCTTCACACACTTGCTGCACCAGACAACTACAATCACTGGGGAAATAAAATATTTTAAAATCATACACTATCCTCTAACTAATATTCAGAAATTCTATAGAATAAATCAGAGAAGAATCACAGAATGATTTGGGTTGTAAGGAGTATTAAAGACCATCTAGTTACAATGACTCTGCTATGGGCAGAGACACCGGCTGCTAGACCAGGTTGCTCAATGGCCTGGCCAACTTGGTTTTCAACACTTTCAGGTTCAAAACCTCCACAACTTCTCTGGGCAACCTGTCCCAGTGCCTCACTACCCTCATGGAAAAGAATATCTTCTCAATGCCTAATCAAAATGTACTTATGACATAACTGATGTTCTCTTAATGTGCGGGCAATAGTGTTTTAAAGAAACACTAAGTCATTTCATTCATCCTGAATCGTAGCTTTTGGGATGCTGCTGGAGAGGTTTGTTGTGGAAGAACACTTACAGATTCTGATTTTCCGTGGCTCTGAGCAAACGATACCCATCCAATCACACTGTGTCTCTGTTTGGACTAAGAACATCACATCAGATATCACATCCTGTGATACCGTGATTTTACTTTGGCAAATAGCTAACATAATTCTGAAGATTTGGCAGTAATGCAGTGACCTCAAATTATGCCACTTTTTGGTATCTATATTGTGTCTAAGACTACAACACTTAATATCAGTTTTTAAGACTGTTAAGTGTTCTTGCTGTCAATTTTCTAATGAACAAAATATCCACAGTGGCAACCTATGCGTCATTGTTTGCATTCTATATTTTAGCAGCACTAAATACAGATTTTGCAGCCTCGTTTTTTAGGAGGCACTTTATTATTTTGGCACCATTTTCCACAAGCTCACTAGATCACAAAAGATAAAGATGGTTGTCTTGTCATTCTATAAGCCACTGTCAGATTTTATTATTGTTAGCCTACTATGAATGTGCCACAGCGATCACTGCTTTGGAAATTTTGTCTTCTGTTTACATTTTCTCAATAAAGTGAGGATAAAGATCAAGGACAAGTATAAACATTTTTTTTTCTGAACAACATGGAAAAGTCTGATTTTTCATCCTGCAATAGTTGTTTTTAGAGTTAGATTTTTTTCAGCTCTCTGTTGAGACTTCACAGAGTCAAGGATGTTGCTAACAATGTTAACAGTTCTAACCATTCTGTTACTGCTGTTAATAAATCATAGCTTTTTAAGATTTAGAATCATAGAATCAGTCAGGATTGGAAGGGACCACAAGGATCAGCCAGTTCCAACCCCCTGCCATGGGCAGGGACATCCTACTCTAGATCAGGCAGGCCTGAACCTCATTCAGCCTGGCCCTAAACACGTCCAGGGATGGGGCCTCAACCACCTCCCTGGGCAACCCATTCCAGGCTCTCAGCACTCTCGTGCTGAACAACTTCCTCCTCACGTCCAGCCTGAATCTCCCCACCTCCAGCTTTGCTCCATTCCCCCTAGTCCTGTCACTCCCTGATATTCTAAAAAGTCCCTCCCAAGCTTTTTTGTAGGCCTCCTTCAGATACTGTAACGCTACAAGAAGGTCACCTCAGAGCCTTCTCTTCTCCAGATTGAACAGCCCCAACTCCTTCAGTCTTGGTGCTTTTCCTGTTTGTAACAATCCTGATACATCCTTCAAATGCATTTTCCTTGTAAGACCCTAGAGATGTGATGTGAACACAACTAAACAGGATCACATTCTTCCTCTTAATAATTAGTAAAGACTAAGGCTTGTTTTTGGTATTATCCTTTTCAATAAAACCTGATTTGACTGGATGTTAGTTTTTTGTTCATGCAACTTGAGAAATCTGTATACATATGTATTGAATGCTGCTCATAAATTCTTCAGTCAAATGCAGCAGTGAATGTGTCAGCAAGCTCAGCTTTCCATCAGATTATAATTCAGTGTGTAACTCCAGAATTCATAAGAAAATATGTGCTCTGTATGTGTGTTTGTGTGTGGTTTAGGGGATTGTAGTACATGGTGTAGAAGCTGAGGAAATTCAATATGTTTAGGCTGAAGGATAGAAGCCCAGTAGATAGTCTAAAGTCTTTTGTTGCCTTATGGACTGTAGAGAAGATAGCAGCAAGCTGTTGTCAGAGGTGTACAGCAGACGGACAAGAAGCAATGAAAGCAAGATACAATAAAGGAAATTTGAATGTAATACAGGAAAAAAAAAAAGAGTTCACTATGAGGACTGCTAGCCACTGGCACATATATCCAGAGAGGATCCCTTGAAATCTGTTCTTACACATTTCTACAGCTCTGCTAGATTTGACATTTGCCTTCTTTGCCCAGAGCATTGAACTAAGACATCTTCAGAGACTGTTTAGGTTAGAAAGAACCTTTAAGACAATCAGGTCCAACCTTTAACCTAGCACTAACAAGTCCACCACTAAACCATGTCACTGATAACTACATCTACACAACTTTAAACCACTCCAGAGATGGTGACTTAGTAGTTTCCCCACACAGCCTGTTTCAGTTCTTTGTAACCCTTTTAGCAGAGATGTTAGAAATCCTCTAATATCCAATCTAAACCTCTCCTGACACAGCTTGAGGCAATTTGCTCATATCCTATCCCTTGTTATCTGAGAGAAGAGACTAGCATCCACCTTGCTACAATCTCCTTTCGGGTACTTATAGAGATTAATGTTCTCCTCCCAGCCTCCTTTTCTTGAGGCTAAACAACCCCAGTTACTTCATACATTCATCATAAAACTTCTGCTCAAGACCCTTCACCAGCTTTGCTGCTCTTTTTTGGATGCTCAGCATCCTTCTATTAGTGAGAAGCCCAAAACTGAACTCAGTATTCAACATGCAGGCTTATTAATGTCAAGAACAGGAGAACAATTGCTTTCCTCCTACTGCTGGCCACAATATTTCTGATACAAATCAGGATGCTATTGATCTTCTCGGCCACCTGGGCACACTGCTGGTTCATATTTAGTTGGACATCAGCTAACACCCTTAGGTTCTTTCCCACCCAACAGCTTTCCATCTGTTTTTTTCCCAGTGTTATGTGACTGCGCCTATATGGCTGTGTATGTATAAAGATACAGAGGAGTATATATGCATATATAAAAGTAAAAGATATATGTGTTGCATATACATACAAATGGTATATATACATAAGCTACTTCAAAAGTAAGAAACATATCCCTTATGTCTACTACACAAACAAAGAGAATCACAAAATCATAGAATCATAGAATCAGTCAGGGTTGGAAGGGATCACAAGGATCAGCCAGTTCCAACCCCCCTGCCATGGGCAGGGACATCCTACCCTCGATCAGGATGGCCACAGCCTCATCCAGCCTGGCCTTAAACACCTCCAGGAATGGAGTCTCAACCACTTCCCTGGGCAACCCATTCCAGCCTCTCACCACTCTCATGCTGAACAACTTCCTCCTCACGTCCAGCCTGAATCTCCCCACTTCCAGCTTTGCTCCATTCCCCCTAGTCCTGTCACTCCCTGATATTCTAAAATTTCCCTCCCCAGCTTTTTTGTAGGCCCCCTTCAGATACTGTAAGGTGACAATAAGGTCACCTCAGAGCCTCCTCTTCTCCAGACTGAACAGCCCCAACTCTCTCATCTATATACTATGTGATATACACTATAGATCAATCAACTGATTAGTTCATTATAATCATAATCAAATGCTGCTATCTCTATCCTTTACTGCCAGTCAATGGCATTTTCTGGCCTGTTCCATCTGACTCTAACACAGATAAATTATTTTCTGCCCATAAGCCAAAGTTAAACAGTTCTTCACTGCTTGATAATTGTGTCATCCTGTTTCAGTATAGATACATAAGTCAATTTCCAGTCTTAACTGTATTAATGTGAAAAGGTGGTGCCAGTTCACTTCTGTGTTATCCAGTTCCTGGATAACACAGGATTCATGGCCCTTCATGACTGGATTTGTTAATCAACTCCTTCGGCTTCCCAGACTATGTACTAAGAATTGAATCATAAGTTCCCTGGATATTTTTTTGTAAAGTCCTGATACAAAGCATGCATTTGTTCTGTGGTAGGTTGTACTTTCTGGGAGCCTTTATATCCTTCCAATGCCTACTGGAAGACACTGATGATTATTTGAACTTTACCTATGATCTCTGTATGCACCTTGCTGTGTCACATCTTTCCAAGGTGTATTTTACATGCTGTATTTTTCAGTGTTTTGTGATAGTCTCACGTGTCTGACCCTGTCAGAACTGACAGAAACTTCTACTCATGCTCTTCTACTACTTTTCACCCTCTGCCCTATAAAATATCATCTATCTTGATCTTATTATCCTCTGTATCACCAAAAAATTATGGTATTTCTGTGCCACATATTGTCTGACAAAAAAAATAATCTGTGACCTTCTGAAAAGCTATCTGGCCAGAATGGTGCTAAGTATGTGGAAATGTGGGAAAAGAAAATTGTTTAGGATCATCCAACTTTGCTTTTTGCCTCAGAGATTATTCTGCTTTAAATTTTAACGGTTCATAAAGAAACACTAGATCTGATGTGGGTTTATTCATCATCCAGAAACCATCTCTCCTTTGAATCTTTTTGTGCTGGCAAGTGAAGCTCTCTCTGAGGGCATTTTGGTCTTTTTTCAGCCTAAATGCTGGAGCTTAGTGGGATTGTATCTTGTTCCTACACTTTGAGCAATAGCATTGAACCATATATCCAACACTTCTTCCCCACAAACTATACAGAGATGCTTCTGAAATATAAATATACTTCTGAAGCAAATGGTCATAAAATACAGGTTTCTAAGGATAGGTTTCTGAAAGCTTCTTTCTATTACAAGATTTTATCAAGCTTTCCTCTTCTGTTTTAATCTATTGTTCCTCTAATAAGTGTACTTTTTGAGAGCACAAAGGAATTCATCCCGTTTTGCTTGTATAATGGGTACTTTGGCTCTTGGTCCAATTCTGAATAGTACTATTTTTATTCTCAAGTTTATTATTTACCAGAAGCTATTTTTTTGCCTTCTTGGTGAGATGCTCATCACTTTGAATCCGGTGCTTTATATGTTCACCTCTTATTATTGATGTTTCTTCAGGGGGATTTTTAATTACTATTTATTTTATTTATTTATTCCTGGGCTGCTGTGAAAACTTCAGTGACATATTGGCTTAGGAACCTTTGTACTTTAAAGTTAATAAATTCTCTGTTTGTTCTTTGACTACTACTCCATCCGTCTTTATACATACCTCATTCTTGTGTAAATAATTCTTGGGAGCTAAAGGTAGCACTGTCATCCTCTTTGTCCATGCTGTGTATATTCTACCTTTGCTTGAATATCTTTGCAGTTGCTAAAAATAATGTGGTTTCTGACTCCTTTACTAAAGCACTTATTTGCCAAAGTGTATGCTGCTCTGTCTGTTGTTTTCAGTGGACTTCACCTTGCAGCCCTTCGTGCCTTCCTTCATCAGATCTAAGCTTTAATTTGATCTCTGTGATTTCCTTACTTTAGTAAATTCTAATTGCATTTGTCAAGGTTTAGTTTTAAGTGTATCTTTGGACATTTTTCATTTTAGATGCCAAGCATAGCTTGGCATCATATTAGAGTTTTACTTAGTTCTCAACAAATGGCAAGACTGGCTCTCAAACTGTGTTTTTCCTGTGTTTCAATACTTTAGGTACTCCAACAAACTGAAAGAAACAAAACAATAAGTGAAAACAAGCCCTCAAACCAAACTCCTCAAACATTAGGACACATACATTCAAGGTTGTGTTTCAAAATACAAATATTCCTCTAATTTTTAGAATGTTTCATTCAATTTTGCTTTGTAATTGTTCTGAAAATTGCAAACACACCAAGGTAAACTATTGTAAATCCTCACTGCCTTCCACTTAGATGTACATATTACTTGAGAATACAAAGAGAATTAGTGTCTAATTTTTTTCAGTTATCACAGGCATACATTTAAAAGGTTTCTTCTTTGTCCTTATGATGTGAAAAAATCTGCCTTTGACTAGAGAAAGACTTTCACAGGGAAATGTGAGGTTCTGCACAGCATGGCATCCTCTTCCAACTAGCCTTGGTGGCCAGTGCTCTTCTCTAGAGACAAAGCATTTTGGAACACAGCTGAGGATGTTTGAGCATTTCTCTGGTCGATGTTATGATGCCTAAATCTCAGCAAATATAATTATGTCACACAATTTTCATTCCTGAACAATAAGAGCAGCACTACAGTGACAAAAGCTCCTGAAGAAAGGATCTGGAGAAGTTAGACAGCTGTATCTCCAACTTAGGCTGGTAAGTTCTATGACTCTATGATTGTAAGGTTCTATAACATGCAACAGATGTAGATCCTCAATTTCCAGTGAAATTTACTTGTAAAATTCTCAGTAGGATTAGAGGAAAGCTATTTACAGTGACAGATAGCTAAAGCGGATCATTTCACCTCTCAGTCTGGGTGCCCTGAGCTTTCCATATGTATAGTTCTAAATTTAGGGTTAAAAATCAGACTGTATCTCTTACATAGAATCATAGAACCATAGAATGCATCAGGTTGGAAGACGCCTCAAAGGTCATCTTGTCCAATTCCCCTGAAGTAAGAGAGACACCTTTAAATATGTTGTTTAAGTTTGAATATTTGCAGGGATGAGGCCTTCACTGTATCTCTGGGCAGCCTGTTCAGTATTTCACTGCCCTCATTGTAAAGGACTTCCTCCTATTAACCAATCTAAATCTACCTTCCTCTAGTTTGAAACCATTATCCCTCACCTTACTGCTATATATTCTTCTAAACAGTCCCTCCCTAGCCTTCTTTTCAATAGCTGCTTTTCTTCAGATATTGAAATGGTGCTGTGAGGCCTCCCTGGAGCCTTGCTTTCTCCAGATGGAATAACCCCAGCTCTCACAGCCTGTCTTTGTATGAGAGGTGTTCCAGCTCTCTGGTCATCTCTGTGGCCCTCCTTCTGGACCATTTCTAACTGGTCTATGTCTTTATAGTGAGGGCCCTAGAGCTGGACACAGCACTCCAGGTGATGTCTCGCCAGAGCAGAGTAGAACCAAGAGCCCTCCACCTTACTGAACTACAGTAAGGTTGTCCTAAGCCCACTTTTCCAGCCTGTCTAGGATCCTCTGAATTACAGCCCATCACTCAGTCTTGTCAGCTGCACCAATCAGCTTTGCATGATTGGCAAAGCTTAGTATGATGAGGGTGCACTCAGTCTCACTGTCCATATAATTGATTAAGATATTGAACAGCTTTGGTCCCAGTTCAGACACCTGAGGGACATCACTCGCCAGCTGTCTCCATCTGGACATCACACCATTGATATTTGGGTGCAATCATCCAACCAATTCCTTATCCACTGAACAACAGTCCACCCATCAAATACATAATCTGTCCAGCTGAGAAAGAAGGATGTTGTGGGGGACTCTGTCAAAGGCTTTACTGAAGTTCAGACAGATGACATCCATTTCCCTTCCCTTGTCCACTGATGTAGTCACTTCATTGTAGAAAGCCATCAGATTTGTCAGGCAGGACATAGCCTTGGTGAAGCCATGCTTGAACTCCATGTGATTATATAAATAAGTTTTAGCCACAATCCTTGAAAGAAAAACATGACACTTATAGAACTTGTACAGAATATGGGATGCCATGCACCATGCCTTCAGTTCAGAAAGCCCCCTGAACCCAGTATTAGTATACTTTTGCTATATTAGTATAATCAGGCTTTGGTAGAGGATGCCCAGAGGTGTTGTACAGTGTCTGTTATTGAAGATTTTTAATATTTGACTTCATAAATCCCTGAGCAACCTAATCTCACCCCAAAGATGACCCTGCTTTGTACAGGCCACTGGACTAGAAACCTCTGGAGGACCTTTATGGTGTATTTTATTCTATCATTATATGATTCAATGATTAACTAATGACAGAGTGTCCTAGGACAAGGGATGATTAAATTTATCTCTTTCATTTACAATTCCCCACACTTTTTGGGATATGCTCCACTGCAAAATGAAATAAGGATTAGAAACCTAGCTTGCAGCAGTGTTGGGAGAATAAATACTTTAAAGATTAGTAAGTGCTCAGATAACTGTGTTAACAGGGGCCTTATAAGTACCTCAGAGAGATACAGAGCCTTAAATCACTATTAATGAATTGTATTGATTTCCCTTTAATTTCCAAAATGAAGCTATTATAATAAAGCTTGGCTTTTATTTGACCTTTACCCAGGGTGGTAATTATAAACACAATTTTACAATTATTTTATTCTTAGTCTCAGAGGAAAAAGTACATTCTAATCTAGTCTGAGCTTAATGCTCTCTCTTCTTCTGCTTCTTTCCTATTTCTGGGGGGGTTATTCTTAGATAAATCAATATAAAATTATTTTACAAAAAAAATCAATTGATAGAATGATTAACAGAGTAATACTTAAATTTGGGACTGGCGCTTGAGCTTATTGAATTCATCTATATTTAGTCTAGCTACGTCTAGGATCAAGAATAATTAAATAATTGAAATGGAAAAGATGGCCTGGTGGAAACAACTTGGCAACAACATGAAGAAAAATTGTGTCCAGCTGCTGATATTTCAGGTTTCCTTTAAGAGTTTTCTGCAATCTACTGAAGAACAGGAACATAAAAGACCTTAAACACCAAGTCCTATTGAAATCAGGTTTCTAAATATCACTTTGAGTCTTTGCCCATCATAATAGTTATCAAAACTCTTTTAAGCATTTTGGGTTTCACCCACTAATCTGTATATGTGCAGATGTACCCAAATCCTAATGGTGAGTGGAAACTCAAGGGTTAACTACCAAAAAGACGGTTAAAGAAAGCATAGCCTTCCTGACAAACAACAGTGTGGATCTAGCAACAGTGGACAAGGAGAAGGCTGAGATTCTCAACAATCTTTTTGCCTCAGACTTCACTGACAATCCCTCTCCTCATGGCTCTCGTGTTGATGGCCCACATGATGGAGACCAGGGAGACAAAGTCCCTCTCTCTGTAAGTGAAGACAAAGTGAGTGATCATCTGAGGAACCTGAAGATATATGAGTCCATGGAACCTGACAAAATGCATCCCAGTGTCCTGAGGGAGCTAGCTGACATAGTTGCCAAGCCACACTTCATGATACGTGAAAAGTCACTGCAGTCAGGTGAAGGACCATGGCACTAAGTGCCTCAGCCAGGCTTTTCTTCAACACCTCCAGGGATGGTGACTCCACCAACTCCCTGGGCAGTCCATTCCAATGCCAATCACTCTCTCTGGGAAGAACTTCCTCCTAACATCCAGCCTATACTTCCCCGGCACAACTTGAGACTGTGTCCCCTTCTTCTGTTGCTGGTTGCCTGGGAGAAGAGACCAACCCCCACCTGCCTACAACCTCCCTTCAGGCAGTTGTAGACAGCAATGAAGCAAGGGTCTATTTGATCTCGCCATCCCTCTTGGTAGACATTCCTCTTTGTACTGAAGATTTAGTTATGTAAGGGGCCAAGAAGAGGAAATCTAGTTTCCTACTGTGGAAAGTTTAATGACAGATATGACTTGATGCAGCTTTGAATATGGAGCCCTGGATACTGATCCATTTTCTAAAATGGCAGTTAACTAAGTTATTTCTTGCCTGTTTTATGTGGCCCTGGAAAATTCTCTCCTCCTTCACCTGTTAATGGAAGAATATTTTTGCTCTTCTTTGGAAAGAGTCACTTTCAATTCTCTGAAATGAATGCAGAGTTCAGAGATGAAAGAAAATAGCTTCTCAAGAAGGTACAGCTTTCCTATTACTTCTTCATTCTAATTAAGTTATGACTTATTGTTTAGAACTTTCATTTAAAAGGGAGCTATCAGAGAATGGTAATTATTGAATGTAGGACTTCCACACCTCAGTGCTTCATTAACCTGAAACATGAGATGAAAGGAGAGGGGCAGCATCACCACAAGATTTCTGATTGTTGATCATCCAGACTTTTTAAAGAAAAAGAATAGGAAAACTCAGGAAACCCCTGAAGGTTGTAAATCTGTCTTCCATAATAAACAGCTCTGCCACTCTAAAGATTGTCAAATCTCTCTCAAAAGATTAGGAAGAGCATTCAGCTATTTTTTATAGAGAGCTGTAGCTAAAAGTTAGGAGTGTACATGATCTACTGATCCAGCAGCAGGTCAAAGAACCTTGTCTTGGCTGAATATGTTTCAGTTCTAAGAAATAGAGTGAGTGCACTCCCTGAAAGTCATGTGTCATTCCTGTTTGGTCTAGGAATGTTCTTTCTGTCACCCCAGACAATGTTCTTTCTGTCACGCTTAACTGTACAGGCAATATAGGTGCTCTGCCAGAAAAACACAGATCATTAACCACATCTGCTCTGCAGGCATCAGATTCCTACTAAAGAATCTTTGTTAACCAGGATAATACCAGATTATAAGAAGTACACCACTTCAGATGTATTCATGTTAAGTCCCCCATTCCACAGCCTCTGCACTACTGTGCACCTGTTAAATGTCCCTTTAGACTGGATTAAAAACTCTGAGTGAAATGTGAAAGCCCCAGACATGTCAGCACCAAAACTGGGAGGCAAAATCTATAGCACTACAGAGGATCTTCTACCCAAACTCAATAGCTCCTCAACGTGCTGCTCCTCTGTCTATAGGATAATTGGTGTTTATTTATCCACTCGGTGTATACTGACACTCAGTAATTTCATATGGTTCACTGATTTTGTGACTAATTTGTTGAAAAAGTGTGAGGTAAGGCTTAAGAAACAGCCTACTTGTTAACATTTGTTATTACTTACCTTTTTTTAGTATCTTAAATTTCCTTCAAAGGCTAAATTTTGTTGCTCTCCTCTATAATATGTGACCAAATGAAATCCACCATTGTTAATTTTATTTATATGCCAAAGTATCTAGGTCCTTAAATGTTAACAATTACCATGTTAATAAAGTAAATTAAACTTCAATTAGTTTGCCTTATTGTTGTGGGCTTACCCCAACAGACAAATAATCCCAACAGAGCTGCTTGCTCACTCCTCTCCAGTGAGACAAGGGAGAGAACTGGATGGGCAAAAGTGAGAAAACTCATGAGTCAAGAGAATCATAAAATCATAGAATCAACCAGGTTGGAAGAGACCTCCAAGATAATTCAGTCCAACCTATCCCCCAACCCTAGCCAGTCAACTAGACCATGGCACTAAGTGCCTCGTCCAGGCTTTGCTTGAACACCTCCAGAGAGAGGCAATTTTATAAGTAAAGTGAAAGCTGCATGCACAAGAAAAAACAAATAAAATTATTCATTGTTTCCCATTGTCAGACAGATGTTCAGGTATTTGTGGGAAATCAGGGCTCCATCATGTGTTGATTGGGAAAAGAAACACCATAAGTGTGAATGTCTGCCTTCACCCTTTCCCTGAGCTTTTATGGCTGAGCACAATATCTCTTCACTGAGAGAGTCATTGGACACTGGAATGGGCTGCCCAAGGAGGTGGTGGAGTCGCCATCTCTGGGGCACTTCAAGGCAAGGTTGGACGTGGCACTTGGTGCCATGGTCTAGCCTTGAGCTCTGTGGTAAAGGGTTGGACTTGATGATCTGTGAGGTCTCTTCCAACCCTAATGATACTGTGATACTGTGATATGGTAAGGAGTATTCCTTTTATCAGCTGGGGTCAGCTGTCCCAGATGTGTCCACTCATAGCTCCTTGTGTAACCCCAGTAAGAGAAATTGGCTTGATGTTGTGTAAGTACTTCTCAGCAATTACTCAAACATCCCCATGCTATGAATGCTGCTTTCATCACAGATCTGAAATATAGCAACATACGAGCTGCTGTGAAGGAAATTGAATATTCCAAATAAACCCAGTATACTTATCCTGGCTGTGCAATGTTTATAGTTGAGACTACTCCTTACTAGGTATTTGTGCAGGCCTTTCTACAGAGATGCACTTGCTTCTATCCCTCAGAATTATGTGAACTTAAATTTGAGTTTTGTATCCAAATAATTTCTGTGATATTCCAAGTAAGTACTAATATTATAATGATGACTTGTTTCTCCAAATAAATTTTCATTGGACATCTTCACTACCACTACTAAATATCCATGTTCTTAATTTTTGTCATAGAGTGCTGTATTGCCTAACCTTATGTATAGTAGTCTTTTTCTCTGTGAGTTTAGTTCTGAACTTGTGAAATACTGAGTTTAACTGACCTTCTTGACTCTAATGACGTAAGTGGGGATTGAAATCATTGAGCACTTTATTGCTTTAGACCCCTTCACTCCTCTAATCTCAGAAGATTACTTCTAGTCACACATGGTCAGCAGGGTACTAGCCTTTCTAATATACTCTTTTAGAGCAGTTTCAAACATCTAACTTCTTCCAGTGCACTTATAGCTATGAGATTTCTTTCTCAGTACAAAACAACTACTCAACAGGCTTCCAAATATCTTTCCTTCCTTTATACAGTACTTGTTTGGTTTTCACTTGCAGCAAATTCTAGCATTATGATTCACCATGTGATAGTGCAGTATTCTTGTTAATTAGACAATGAGGTGATTACAAGCTGAGAGTTGTAAAATAGACAAAGAGAAGCAATATCTTAAGCCAAGGCTACATTCCCTAGGTTGCTGTTCTTATGGATAATAGCATTACCAAAACATAAAAAAACCCAGCAGGCACCTCTTTAGTGCCTGGTTGACAAAAACCTAACCAAAGCACTGCTGGGGAGGAAAATGCTGCTAGGAAATAGATTTGAAAAGAAAAAAAATCTACAATGGCACATGCAGCAAGTTGTCAGTAATGTTTTATGACCTCTAAGGGAAAACAAATGAAAAGAAAACAGGTAAGCAAAGCAAAAGTAAAAAGCTCAGAATCCACAGAACACACCTGCAGAAATTACATTGTTGAAGCAAAAAACCTAGAAAACAATATATGTAGAAACAATATCACAAAAGCAGGTGTGCTTGTGTGGGATAGCAAGGCTGCAGTGAAGGTGGAAGTGCTCTTAATTACTTTTTTTTCCGCGTTTAAGAACTTTCATTTCCATAATGAGAATTCACATATGTTTTTGGCAGAAAAAAACACTCCTAGACAATATTCTAGGGTTCTGTATGACCTCCACAACCCACCTCCACCAAAAAAAACAAACACAAAAGATCTTGTGACTTGCAATATGATGGCCCAACACAAAAGTATAAGTCAATATGACATTCTTTAGTGGAAGTCTAATGCAACTGAAGGGAGATAGAAGAAATTAAAGGAGCTAATTAAAACCATTTCTTTCACTGACAAGAGTAGATCTTGAGGCATTTCCAAGGATTTTAAAAGAAAATCACTGCTCAGTTTCTTCTCCCTCTTGTTTAAATTACAAAGAAAGCATTCCACTAAAATGGTGCTTATGAAGACCACAAAGAATCATTGAATCATAGAATGGTCATGATCTATTTAGAGATGTCTCTGCTTACTTTGAGAGTCCCTTCCAATCTGATGCATTCTGTGATTCTATGATTCTTTGATTATGGGGCAGATCTTTAGAGAAAATCAGTTAAATTTAAATCTGATGTCAGTGCAGCCCTTCCAATTGTGAACACAGGCTGCTTGAACAAAGATGTTACTGTTCTTAGAGCACCAGCAGCACTTCAACATAACATTACAGATGTGTTCTCAAAATTCCCCTTGGCAAAAGAGCCTGGACACTGACAAGCAAGAACCTCCAGACACTCAAGGAGCAGCAAGTAGGGGGTCCCAGGTGACCGTATGCAACCTTACAGGGAGGGTGTTGGGGATTTCAGGGAGCAGCACAAGCCCATGTCATGCTGGAACATCTGCATCTCCCATGGAAGGAGGTTGCATATAGGGGCTACATAGTCTAAAGAAAGGGATGCTGCTGACCCACACAGCCTGTGAGCTGTGTGCTGGAGTGTTTGCATGTAACCATGTGTTGTGGAGGGGGATTCCTCAGTGCCTATGCCTATTTTGGGAGAGGGGAGAAATTAATTGGGGTGATAGAATTTTACCTAAAAATATAGACTTATTAAATTCAATATTATGAACTCTCACCACCCCCAACCACTGTATATTAATATTAAAATTCAGTACACGGTTATGAAAACAATTTAGGATAAAATATGTACAGAAATTTGTTATTTAACTAGCAAACATTCAAACTATAAACAGAGAGAGGAGTTTTCCCCCTGACTTAATGCTGCTTGGGGTCATATGCTATTTGCCCAGCAGAGAGGGCAGAAACTCTTTCTGCTCTATGGCAGAGATAACAGATATTTACAGAGGTATTAAAGCTTTTACTCACAACTCTTATTAATTATTAATCACCCTCTGGGGCTGCGTCACAGCCTGTGTCTAATGTCCAGACTACAGGGGATCTCTGCCCGTGGACATTGAGGCTGGAATCCTCCCGGCTTGAGGGGAAAGGATAAATCTTCCCAGCTTCTGGGGAAATAGGTTTCCTGACCTTTTCTCCTGGTGACGAACTATCTCTGCCTTTGGTGCTGCTGGCTTCTTCTAGATGCTGTGTCCAGGAATTCTCAGCTGGCAGGAATTGAGGTGTGGCAGGAGGAGAATATCATGCTGTCTCTGGCACGGTTGGTCACAGCTAGCAGGCCGTGTGTGTGTGCAGACAATCCAGAGTCTGCTTCCTGGTTATCTCAGTGACAGTGGCCTTTACCAGGCCATGGTAGGCAGCGGGCATGCAAAGTGTGTGCAGCTGCTGGGAGTCTGAGCTCCGTAGTAAAGGCAATGCAGGATCTGGTCCTGATAACACAGTAGCGTGTAGATGTGCACAGCTGGCTGGAGACTATAGGTTCCTTTTATATATATATATGTACATGTGCAGGCTTAAATGAGCTCTGCATCTAAGGTACGCAGGCAGGTGAGCTGCGATTAAGAGTCAGAGCATGAAGTCTGGGCCTCTGAGCATTGGAACTACGCAATGGTGTCCAAGCGTGGGGGTCTGAGCAGCTGAGCGCTGCAAGTGAGGGTCAGAGCTGTGCACGCGAATCTGAGCACTTTGTTTACCTGTGCACCCCTATTTATTGAATGTGGGATGAGATTAATGGCCTCTTTGGCCACTAGAATGACCAATCACATTGGCAGTAAGCCAAACCTTACCATAATAGGCAGAAGCTGCTTGCCTGGACTTGCCCCAAATATGGGGATCACATGGGCTTACCCCAGGGAGACACGAGTTGGGTGGGGGGGGGCTTACACAACTTGTTTACAATCAGGGGTCCTGGCAGAAAAGCATGTCCAGGCAAGGCAAGGCATAAGCAAGCCTCTTTTTGGGCCTACAGGCCCTCCACAACACCATGTGCATGTGTATGTGTTTTCATGCCTATAGGTGTGGTTAGGATTTGTTTAAAAAGTTTGTTTGGAAATTCATGGGTATCCATTAACGTTCTGTGTCTAGTATTGTGGTTTGTTGATTGTCTTGCTGATACAGATCTTGAATACATAAATCACTGATTGCAAGTTAATTACATGCTGTTAATAAATCAATAAACTCCTTTAGTCCTATTCTGACTTTAACTACATGAACTGAGTAGTTTTTTCCCTGTGACAAGTATCACAGTGTTGTTTTATGCTTGGGTTTTTTTTCTTGGGGAGAAATACTTATAGTAGAATTTCTTTTCACATTGACCAATTAAAAACTGTGAGAAGAGATAGGAGAGTGTGTGGTCCAGATTGATACTTTAGACATGCTTTATTAGGTTGACCTCAAAACACTTCAAATATATCTTTCATGACTGGCATGGTCTCAAAGCTCAGCCAGAACAAGCCTGAACTTGTTCAAAAAGCCAGTAAAGCAAGAACCATATTTGTTTCATGTTTGTCATATTAAAATGATAATTGGTGGAAGATTTGAATTATATGAATACCAATGCAAAGTAAAATCAATAAGAATACCTGCTCTATCTCACAGTCAGACGGAAACCTAGACCTTTTTTTCCCCCTAGAATTAAACTAGATTAAAGGGGGGAGTCAAAACTTTCAGTCAGATTGGGCAACTGAAATACTCAGATGAAAAACAAAGGCAATTTTTGTGCTGTGTGGGCTGCACTGGAACACCAATCAAATCACACATTGCTCACCAAAAAGCTTTCCTTGAACACTGTCCACTATAAGTGTGAGTACTGAACTATAACCAATACATCATCACTTTCTATAAGTGTACAGTAAAGTCTATGTATTTAACTGTACAACTATCATAAGCAGTTCTATTAATCAGAAATGATGTATTGACATTTTGTCCTATGGCGTCCTCCCAGAGAAGCTAACTGCTCATGTGTGAACACTTCACTGAGCTGGCCAGCTGGTTGGGTCAAAAACTGGCGGCAAATGGCATTAAATCCAGCTGGCTGATAGTCACAAGTGGTGTTCCCTAGGGCTCAGTTCTGGGACAAGTCTAGTTTAATATCTGTAGCAATGATCTGGATGAAGGGATTGCGTGCTCTCTCAGTAAGTTTGCAGATGACACCAAATTGGATGGACATGTTGATCCGCTTGAAGGTAGGAAGCCATATAAATGGATCTGGGCAGGTTGGTTTGGTGGGATATGGTCAGTTGCATGAGGTTTCACAAGGCCGTCTTCCACTTGGATCACAACAACGCCAGGCAACTAAACAGGCCTGAGGGGAGAGTGACTAGAAAGCCATCCAACAAATAAATACCTGTGGATGATGGTCAACATCTAGCTAAACATGAGCCAGTAGTGTTCTCAGGTAGCCAAAAAGTCCAACAGCACCCTGGCTTGCAATAGAAACTGTGTGACTCGCAGTACTTGGCATTAGTGAGGCTGCACCTCTGATACTATGTTCAGTTTTGGGCCTCTCACTACAAAAAAGACACTGAGCTTCTGGAGTGTGTCCAAAGCCTCTGAAGGGTCTGCAGAAAAGTCAGGAGTAGCTGTCAGAAATAGTCTAGAGAAAATGAGCCTGAGGGGAGACCACATTGCTCTCTACAACTACTTCTCCCTAGTATCAAGTGCTAGAAAAGGGGAAATGACCTCAAGTTGTGCCATGGGAGTCTTAGATTGAATATTACAAAAAAAATCTTTGCTGGAGGAGTGGCCAAGCATTGGAACAAGCTGCCCAGGGAAGTGGTGGAATCATCATCCCTGGAGGTGTTTAAAAAAATATGTGTACATGGCACCTCTGGACATGATTTAATGGCCATGGTAATTTTAGGTTGATGTGAGCTATATGATCTTAGAT
The DNA here is from genome assembly GCF_015220805.1 of Pogoniulus pusillus. Taxonomy (NCBI): domain Eukaryota; kingdom Metazoa; phylum Chordata; class Aves; order Piciformes; family Lybiidae; genus Pogoniulus; species Pogoniulus pusillus. The sequence continues at coordinate 29,348,002 of NC_087270.1, read as the reverse complement.
TTCTTTTCTAAAAGAAATAATTCTACCCAGCCAAAATCTGATGGCATCTCTTCTGGGTTTGCTGCTATTCAAGAACTGTCCTCGGTTAACACAGCCTGATTTCACACACCTCCCCTCTCACTGGGAGGCAGTTGTTGGTTGAGATAGCTGCAAGTTACTACTGCATTGCAGGAATATCAGATTACACAAAAAAAAACCCAAACCAAACCCAAACAATAAACTCCAAAAACAAGCAAGCAAACTCACAAACAACAAAACAACAACAAAAAAAAAAAAAAAAACAAAACCAACACCCAAAAACAGGAGTAGAAGAAAAATACTGTTGGACGGAATCCCAGCCATGAACTGCACTAAAGCCACAAACCTGAAGCTGGAAAAAAAGGGCTCCTAAACCGAGGAGGAAACACAACAAACCTGGAATAGGAAACATCACAAAGTACAGAATATGTTACAAGTCCCACAAATGCTGGCCAGTCCCTTTCCTGTCGTGCAGTGAGCACAACGTTCAGCTATGCGTGGAACACATATCCAGCCTGCTGTGCTGCTGTGTGCCACTAGTAGGGGCAGTCAGCATAAACCAATGCATGATTCTTTTAAGCAAAAATCTAATGAAGCTTATTCTAGGTCTGCTGCTGCTGCTAAATGTTTTCAGTAATGACTGGAATGGAGAATGTGCTAATGTATATGGACATCATATAACACTGTCTTGTGTTCAGTTTGTGATTAATTAACTGGCCAAGATTCTTTACTAAATAATGTCTACAGACTCAATAACATATCTCCTTGGTTTATATTTTGGAGAACCAGATCACTATTTTCTTGACAGATTGGAAGAATGGTTGTTGAAAATTGATGCACAATTTAATAAGGTGTGTAAAGAGCAAGATAAGTTGTATAATGTGAAATAGTTCTTCTATTTTCCTTAGTGCCTTAGTGCACAGAAAAGAAATTGTTGGCCAGTTTCAAAAGAAGCTGAAGGAAATCAACTGGGAATTATCAGCAATCTAGAAAGCAAGACTGATGAGGACAGTTTGGAACAATTGTGGTAGCTTAGTTTATACAAGAAAAGACTGAGAGCAGACATAATAATGAAAAAAGTAGCTGTAGAGAGCAAAGAACTAGACTTATCATGTCCCCTGTGGTTACAACAAGGGTAATGGGTTTCAGCTGGTTCAACAGAGATTCAGCATCACCAATGAGGAAAGAAAGTGTTGTGAATCCTGTCATTAAATTTAGGTAGGTTGTGTGCTCTGTGAGGAGCAGTCGAAGACTTTCATTTGGGCTGCAATAGTGTAGAGGTGACTTCTTTGTCTTTTTTCAGTCCAAGTTTTTTTTGATCATATATTTCTGGATCAGAATTTCACAATTAATGGAAATGCAGTCCTGCACTTGAGGAAGAGTAACCCTGTGCATCAATACAGGTTAGGGGGTTGACCTGCCAGAGAGCAGCTCTGCCAAGAAGGATCTAGAAGTCCTGCTGGACAAGAAGTTAGCCATAAACCAACAGTGTACTCCTGGGGTCAAGAAGGCCAGTGTCATCCTGGAAGGCATTAATAAGAGTGTGACCACTGGGTCAAGGGAAGGTCTCTTTCTCACATTCCATTCTACTCTGCCCTAGTGAGGCCTCATTTGAAGTACTGTGTCAAGTTCTGGTCTCTCCAGTTCAAGAGAGACCGGCAACTACTAGACAGAGTCCAACACAGAGCTACAATGATGATGCTGAGGGGGCTGGAGCATCTCTTCCATGAGGAGAGGCTGAGAGATCTGTGGCTCTTTAGTCAGGAGAAGAGAAATCTGAAAGAAGAATAAGAGGATTTTATCAATGTTTCTAAACATCTAAAGGTCAAGAGAATGGATCTGGACTCTTTTCAGTGGAGCCCAGTAACAGGACGAGGAACAATGGGCACAAACCTGAACACAGGAAAATTCATCTGGAGACTTTCAAAATCTACCTGGATGCACTCCTGTGCAACCTAATTTAGATGGACCTGCTTTAGCAGTGCCATTTGACTAGATGATTTCCAGCAGTCCTTTCCAGCCCCTACCATTCTGTGATCATGAACTGCATTTCTTCTTCTGTTAGCAACACATCACATTGCTCCATTCATAGCGTCTGAAGAAGTCCAGAATAGACATCTTCCTCCATGCTCAGATAGACAGAGGAGCCTATAGGCACACATTTTGTCATAAGGCCAACTATAATGGATTGGCAAGACTATCATCCAGATATAAACTGAGCCTGATGAGACAACTGGGAAAACCAGAAGGATTAAATATGAAGGAACCACGCTTCCTTAACAGGTGATCAACAAGGGCACTCAAGGAAAGCATGTTTAGAAAGACAAAAATTAAAAACATAACGACACTGTCTGACAAAGCAGAAATATTATGAAAGAATTTGTATTCATGTGTGAATTACAGCTCTTCCATTACAGAGTTAGTGCTGTAACCTACAAGATTGGAGGTTATAGCAGCTCACCATCTTATTATATGAAAGAGAACTGTATTTTATAATAGATAAGGAGCAAGCTGATAAAAACTGGGGGTTAATAATGAGAAATCATGTTTAATATCAAGGAACAATGTAGAAGCATAAAATACTGGCCCCTTAAATGAGGGGAAACTGGAAGCTGAAGAAAGGTGAATAGAAAAACCTTGATATTTTATCAGCTGAGACATGCAGAATGGTATCATGAGGCTGTTTTGTAGTCTTGAATCCACATATAAATTACTCTTTTATATTCAATATCATTCTGTTGGTTTGCAGCATGCCATGTCTGTGTAAATTAACTTTTCAAAAACATTCCAGCACTGCTATTCAGTGCATAGTCTAACCATGTCACAGGGTGATGTACTGCACTTCCACTGTGCTATCTGCTGATTTACATCAGTGAATTATAAAGCATTTGATACCTTTAATAGAGTGGCATGTTTTGTTGTTTGCAAGACTTGTGTATTTGCTGTAGAGTCATAGCTATATATTTTATTAAAGTAGAGCCTATGTAATGCTGAGGAAATGAACACTACAAATAAATATTTACTTATGCATAGAACAGGGTTGTCCTTCTAGCCTCACAGAAAGCATGCAAAAGATTGTTTAATAATAATGTGATACAAAGAATCTTATTCCATTCATACCAATAATAAACACAACCCATATCCTCTGAAACAAACTTCACTTTCTTCTCGTTCATTGCACGTCTTGTGACACACTTAAGGACTAATTTAAAGCATCTTCACAGTATTATTTTATTCCTTTCTAGGTGAAAAAGTCTCTGAAAACTGAAATATGTGGGATGAGATAAGTATATTTTTCAATTTAGCTACAGCAGTGAAACAGAATTGGTTTCCCTTGTAGCAGACTTGATACAACAGCAACATATAGAATTAATTAGTGGCATACCCTAAATTACAAAGACATCTGATCTAGTTCATAGCAGCTCATCAATACATTGGAAAATACTGAAAAGCTTGTACTGAGATGATCAGAAAAGTTGTAGTATCTGTTTCTACAAGTATTCACTGGAACAACCTCCCCAGGGATGTGTTGGAGTCCCCATCATCAGAAGTTTGCAAGATGCAATTGGACAGGGTATTAGATAATCCCATATGGACTCCCTTTCCAGCGTAAGGTTAGACCATATCACAGGATGACAGGATCACAGGATGCCAGGGGTTGGAAGGGACCCAAGGAGATCATCGAGTCAAATCCCCCTGCCAGAGCAGGACCATTATTTAGCTCAGGTCACAGAGGAACACATCCAGATGGGCCTTGAAAGTCTCCAGAGGAGGAGACTCCACAACCTCTCTTGAGAGCCTGTTCTGTTGGTCTGTACCCTTATAGTACAGAAATTCCCCCTTGTGTTGAGGTGGAACCTCCTGTGCTGCAGCTTACATTCATTGCTCCTTGTCCATATGATCTTTCATGGTTCAGTTTAGTCTGGGCTGTTTTATGACTATGAATACCACTCCTGATTGTCACAGCTGCTAGCACCTAATGTCCAGAATCTCAAAGTTATTTAAATCCTTGACTCTTGATAAAAACAAGAGTGAGATGCCAGAGTAGGGTTCATGCTCACTGTATTCAGAATAAAGAATTAAAAAGAAAGTCTCTTTGTAAAAATAAACTTCTGAAGTAAGAATGGTCTTGTAATTAATATTCTGTTGCTTTAGTCTTTAAAAGGCCTTTGGCTAACACACTAATATAAAGATAAAATGCAGTTCACCAAACAACAGCAGAATTTGTCAAAAGTATTTCTAAAGTCTTTCATGAGTTTTTGACAAGAATCATCATACAATCATAGGATGGTAGTGGTTGTAAGGGACCTCCAGAGATCATTGAATCCAAACTTCCTGCAAAGAAAGACCACCTAGGGCCGATGACACAGGAACACATGCAGGCAGGTTTTGAAGATATCCAGAAAAGGATACTCCACACCCTCTTTGGGCACTTTGTTCCAGTGGTCCATCACCCTCACAATAAAAAAAAAAATGTTTTATCTCATGTTGAGATAGAATTTCTTGTGATTGAGTTTATGTCCATTGCCCCTCATGCCCCTGTTCTCCAGTCTAAACAAGCCCAGGTCTCTCAGTCTCTCCTCTTAAGAGAGGTCATCAAAAGAGAGTTAGATCATCACTGCTCTAATTAAGTTACAACGTTGTTGTGGAATAGTTCACTTACAAAATATTGATATCTAGTTCTGGATATGTATAGGATTTCTAGAACCTTCTAGAACATGTTCACCAGAAAATTTCCTTTTGATTGTGCGCATGGTTTGAAGGCTCTCTGCTTTGTATTTCTTGTTGATAATAATTATTCATTCATTTTCCACTAACAATGAGTTCTATTTACAGCTTTATGTATTTTCATGAAGACCCAACTAGATGTTCTTTGTGAAAGTGGATATTTTTTTCAGGAACATTTTGGCTCAAGTGAACACATTGGTTTAACTGAAAACCTATTTCATATTACTAAATGTGGAAAACCTTTCAGCTAGTGCTAGTTCTCACAGATGTCTAAAAGATTGAAGGATATTTTCCAGACCTCTTCCTGAGAGCAAAAGCGGGAATAACAGAACTGATCTTTTATCTTATTCTTGGCATTCTGTTGTAGGTATCATTAAGCATGACAGATTTGAAGTCTTGGTTTCAGAATGCCCATTTACAGAACTCAGCATAAAGCCCTGTCTCTCCCGTGAGACCACAAAGCAGTTTAAATGCAGACTGATTTAATATAATTGCCATGTTCCAATCTCTTACCTCTTCACTTAAGAAAACAAGAAACTTTGTGGATTTGTTATTTTTCCTTTTTAAATGTACCTTTAAGATAAATTGTAGCACCCAGCAATTTCTTCCTCCCTTGATAAAAATACAGTGGAAACAAACTCCCTCTCAAATTCACCCTTATTAAAGAAGACACAGAAAGGATACCTGTCCCCTCAGATGAGTCAAAGACCTGCCAGGAGTAACAGAACAAAAAAAATGGGCTTCGGAAGGCTTTTGACACAGCCAAGTCCAAGTTTTCACAAAATAACTTTGCCTTTGGGTACAAGGCAGGAGACTTTCAGCTTCACACGAATGTGAATGATGGCACTGAGTTGGGTGGCTCTATTTATCAGAAGTTTAATGACAAGGTTGAGACCTCAGTCAACCTTGCATGGACTGCTGGCAGCAACAACACACCATTTGGGATTGCTACCAAGTACCAAATGGATGAGAAGATCTCCATTGTGGCCAAAGTGAACAATGCCAGCCTGATTGGGATCGGTTACACTCATGCCCTCCAACCTGGTGTAAAGTTGACCCTCTTGGGCTTGATTGATGGCAAGAATTTTCTATGCTTCTATGACAACAGACAAGTCATTGTCTTCATTCCATTGTTTATTCAATCCATCTCACTTCACAAAGGGGACATTTGTGAGTAATATACACTAGCTCTCCTATCCAGCCTCATAGTCCCTATTAACACAGGTCAAAAGTATTTCCCCTCCCTTTCCAAAATATCAACTGTAGTAGTAGTAGTAGCAAGACCTGTATTTACAGCACTAATCACAAGGAGAGCCTTAAGAGAGGTAGAAATCTTTCTAGTACTAGTAAAACAATAATTCCCCAAGGTCTGTTAGACAACAAATATATATATAAACCAGAAATACATCAACTCCAATACCAAACCAAATTCTTTATTACCAAATCCAAGTGTTTAAATTTGATAAACTAAACCTTCTTCCTGAAGCAATTTCTGGTTTCACCTAATGAAATTTCAAAAGCGGCATAAGTAGTCAGATTTACTGAAATATGCAATATGTGCAATGAGTTCTATTCCTCTTGTGTATTTGAAGCTTTGACAGTTTACTGAAGCCAGGTTTCTTCAGCCTGCTGCTCTGTAATTTCAAGATCACAGAATCACAGAATTAATCAGTTTGGAAAAGACCTTCAAGATCATCCAGCCCAACACATCACCTAATACCTTCTAATTAACTAAACCATGGCACTAAGTTCCTCATCCAGCCTCCTCTTAAACACCTCCAGGGATGGTGACTCCACCACCTCCCTGGACAGCCATTTCCAATAAGCAATCACTCCTCCTGTGAAGAACTTCATAATGTCCAGCTTAAATGTGCCCTGGTGCAGCTTGAGTCTCTGTCATGTTCTGTCACTGGTAGTCTGGGGGAAGAGATCAACCTCCACCTGGATACCACCTCCTTTCAGGTAGTTGTAGACAGCAATAAGGTCTCTCCTGAGCCTCCTCTTCTCCAGGCTGAACAACCCCGGCTCCCTCAGCTGCTGCTTCTAGGGCTATGCTCCAGTCCCCTCACCAGCCTTGTTGCCTGCCTGTGGACACGTTCAAGCACCTCATGATCTTTCTTAACTTGAGAGGCCTAGAACTGGACACAAAAATCAAGGCCTAACCACTGTTGAGTACAGAGGCAGAATGACCTCCCTGACCCTGCTGGCCACACTATTCCTGATACAGGCCAGAATGCTATTGGCCTTCTTGGCCACCTGGGCATGCTGCTGGCTCATCTTCAGCCAACTGTCAACCAATACCCGCCACGTCTCTCTCTGCCTGACTGCTCTCCAGCCACTCTGTCCCCAGCCTGTAGCACTGCATGGGGTTGTTTTGGCTAAAGAACAGTAACTCACACTTGGACTTGTTTAAAAAAAGAAGAAGCAGATTTAAAAAAAAACAAAGATTGACTTCCTCACCCAAACATATCTCCTGCACCCAAGGTTTTAAGAAAAACATCACAAATGACAAGTTCATCAATAGAATTTAAAGAAGTGACTACACCACAAAAATCATCATCGTCCTGCTGAAGTGAAGTGAGTTCTACTGATATCATATCGTTTGAGAATCCTGTATATTGCTTCTAGTGCAAATAATTTATAGTCTAATGAAAAACTTATTGCTCTGTCAGCACTAAGTAACGTAGTAGGTAAGGAACCAGAGTTTCAGAGAGGATATTTCTCTTGAGTTTATGTATCAACCAAAATTACAGGCTAAATTGGTCTAACAACATCATGGGCAACAGCTTGTACAGCTTCATATGTCACATAAATTAGGTGATTTTTAAATCCTTTAAGACTGTCTCTCTCAAACCTCTGCAATTACAGTCTAATTCAGCAGTTTAAAAACCCAGAATCAAGCCAAGACTGACTTGTGCATGACATATGTAATCACAGCCTAGGGAAAGCAAAAACCTCTTCTTTTCTGGTCTATGAAGAACTTTCTAAGTTAATATCATATACCTTCTTCCAGTTTCCAGCAGCAAGCCTTCTCTGGTCCAATAAATAATATCCTTTGCTTTTGGAGTAGAAAGAGCTTTGTTACAGTAATACCAAAACCCCAGTTTAATCATGACAATTAAATTTGGGGTCTCTGAGTCTGTCCTCTGACTCTAGAAGTGCAGGAGACAAACACATCAAGCACATCAGATTACATCAGGCTCAGCAAGGTCTGTGGCATCTTCAGTCATCACTAGACAGCACCAGAGAGATGAATCAAGTGGAGCCAGTGAAAAGAGATAAGAGCATTTAAAGTTAGAGTTCAAATAGGAGCTCAGACAAGCTTTAGACTTGTGATCTGCATATGGAGTGGCCAGACACTAATGCAGCTCAGGAAATATTAATACAATATTGATGATTCACTTGAATTGCTTCTAGTACCTAGACAGCAGTCTTCTCTAAGTGTGCTGTAAATTCTGAATTGCTGACAGAGACTGCATAGACTTTGACATGTATTTCCTATAACATCCTCGCAGCTAAACTGAGTAAGTGTAGTCTTGACCATCGGGTAGTGGGGTAGATTGTGATATGGTTGAAGGAAAGAAGTCAGAGAGCTGTGGTCAGTGGGACACTAGTTGGAGGCCTGTATCTAGTGGAGTCCCTCAGGGGTTGGTACAGCAGCCAGTACTGTTCAGTATATTCATCAACTACCTGGATGAGGTAAACAAGTTTACTGATGATGGAAAACTGAGAGGAGTGGCTGACACACATGATGGCTGTGCTGCCATTCAGTGATGCCTGGAGAGCTGATTGGGGAGAAATTCAGTGAAATACAGCAAAGACAAGTGTAGAGTCTTGCATCTAGGAAAGAGCAACCCCAGGTATCAGTGTAGGTTGTGGACTGACCTGTTGGAGAGTAGTGCAGAGGAAAGGGATCTTGGGTCTTGGTGGTCAACAGGATGACAATGAGCCATGTAGGTAAGAAGGCTGATGGTATTTTGGGGGGTATTACAAGGGATGTGGTTAGTAGGTGGAGACAGGTTCTACTCCCCCTCTACTGTGCTCTGGTGAGGACACCTCTGGAATATTGTGTCCAGTTCTGAGGCCCTCAGTTGAAGCAGAGGAAATCACTCAGAAGTGTCCAGCACAGAATCACAAAGATGATTAAGGGAGTGGAACATCTTCTTTATGAAGAAAGATTGAGGGATCTGCTTCTCTTTAGCTTGAAGGAGAGGAGACTAAGGGGTGACTTCATCAACATTTATAAATATGTGAAGGATGAGTGTCAAGAAGATGGAACCAGGTTCTTCCAATTGATGTCAAATGTTAGGACAATGGGCAGTGGGTGCAAACTGAAGTAAAGACGCTTCCATGTTAGCATAAGGGAAAAAAAATCACTGTGAAAGTGACAAAACACTGGAGCAGGCTGCCAGAGAGGTTGTGGAGTCTCCTTCTTTGGAGACATTCAAAACCTGTCTGGATGTGTTCCTGTGTGACCTGTTACAGTGATCCTTCCAAACCCTAACATTCTGTGGTGCTGTGGTTCTGTGATATATCTTCTACAGAAATAGCTGAGGTAGTGGGAAGTACAGCACACAAGTGATGGAGAGGTGTGGGACACTAACAGTAGCAGTATTAATCGTAATGGTTGTTTGATTAGCCTAGATCCTTATAAAAGATGGCTTAGTTGTCATAATTCTTTTTAGGGAAAACCAGAAAAAAAATGTTTCAACTACTGAGCAAAACCCTGATCCTTACTGTGGGAAAAAATAGTTTAAAATAAACTTACTAAAGACTTAAACAGGAATGCACTGTGAAGAAGGAACTGGTGGTTGTGCTGAGCAAACTGTGGCAGACTTGCCATTAAGACCCTTGAACAATGTCAATAAGAAGCCTAAACAAGTCACAGAAAATATTAATAATGTCTTGGAAGAATGACTATCAAGGACAGGAGAAGCTTACAAAATCTGTATTACAGTGAAAAACAAGAACAGAAAATCATAAGAGCATGAAATAAATTCCTATCAGAACAAAAACATGATTAGGTGATTCAGATTAGTCAGAGTATCCAAGTTAAAAGAGTTTGAAGTACATGGCTGAATAAGCTAAAAAGTTGATTGAGACAATGGAGTTTATTTGAAAGAGTATCAATCCTATACTTGGATTTTGTGAGAATTAAGGAAAACTTGAAGCACAAACAGCAGAGATGATACATAATATTGTGCATATGATTACACATTAGAAGAATTGTATCTGCAAAAGATTGGTTTTAAATGACAGAAGTACACTGTAGAATTGAAATGGAGGGATGAAAAAATATGGTCAACCACATCTGAGTCATAATCACAGGGAAGTGGAATCCGCAGAGTTCGACAGACTTTCACCTTTGTGTTTTGGTTTTTTTGCAGGAAATGGAAATAAAATTATGTCTGCATAAGAGCCATACATGTAAAAGAAAGCATGCCACCTAAAATTCTTGAGTACTTAAATTCTGAAGAAGAAAGATATGCCAAAGATATTCTGATATGGACAAAGAGCAATCTTTTGGAGAAAGGGAATAGCAAAAGACGTACCCAAGACAGTGAAAAAAAAATGCCATCACAAATATATAGAATTTTGTGGTAGTATTGCATTGGACAAAGATGGATATAAAGAAGTTGGTCAGAGAAGCCAAGTTAAATTTAGGATTTTTTTTGGAAGACACAGAGCATGAATTTAGGGTAAAAAGGCTTTCTCATTACAGGAAAGGGTACAATAGATTGAAAGTGAACTAGAATGCCCTTGAACAAATTTTTCTTGTGACAGACTGTTCTTGGAGTTATAGAAAAATGGACTGAAGTTCTTGGCAAAATTCTAATGCAGAAAGAGTAACAAAATGTCACTGAGAATAAGTCACTGTAAAGGCACCGACTTTAAGTTCGTAGTTAGATATGAATGGAAAGAAAGCTAACAGTAGAGTTACGTACAGATTGACAAAAGAAAGTGCTAATTTTTAAACTTAATTTGAACCTCAGAAAAGAGCAGACTTAGGTGTGACCCAATATATTAGATGTCTGACATCTCTTTCTATTCAGTGGGAAAAGTAGAGTTCAGGCAGCTGACAAAAATCTGCATGTCAATTTCAAGATAATATCAAATTTCACTGTATGTAGTGAGTAGGGATTTGCCCCCAAGTACATATCTCCTGCCATTTAAAGTGTCTTGTGGAAGACTCTAGTAGGACCTGGGGAATGTGGATGTCCATCACCATTTCCTATGCTTTAAGGAATTCTGTATGGCTTTCGGATGCCATTCCAGAAGGGCTAGGGAGGGTCACATAGTTCTGTATCATAGCTAACTGTCTTTTGCAGGAAACTTGTACAACCTAAGGCACCCATAAACACCATAGATGTTTGTGTTTTTAAATTAAACCCCAAAGAAGCCTATAGATAGATATATGGAAATATCCAAATTGAAACATCTGAAGTTAGAACTTGGAAAGTTTCATTATGGACATTATGGCAGCTCACTCACAAAAGATAATGAAAATAGAAAAAGTGTAAATCCAGAATCTATAGATTAGTTGTCATGTGTAATCAGATTTACCACATTCACTGGAGATGAATATTAAATGCAGAACTAATAGTATTATGAGCTTGGTGCTTTGCAAGAATTATGGGCTCCAAATAGGAAAGGTGTCACTCTTTCAGAAGTGCAACATAATAGTAGATATAAAAGGTACAAAGATATTGCTATACTTTGAAAATCTGGGACCCTCTATTCAAAAGGGATGTTGAGGTGCTGGAAGGTGTCCAGAGAAGGGCAACAAAGCTGGTGAAAGGCCTGGAACACAAATCCTATGAGGAGAGGCTGAAGGAGCTGGGGTTGTTTAGCCTGGAGAAGAGGAGGCTCAGGGGAGACCTCATTGCTGTCTACAACTACTTGTAGGGAGGTTGTAGCCAGGTGGGGGTTGGTCTTTTCTCACAGACAACCAGCAACAGAACAAGGGGACACAGTCTCGTGTTGTGACAGGGCAAGTATAGGCTGGATGTTAGGAGGAAGTTCTTCCCAGAGAGAGTGATTGGCATTGGAATGGGCTGCTCAGGGAGGTAGTGGAGTCGCTGTCCCTGGAGGTGTTGAAGAAAATCGCGCATGAGGCACTTAGTTCCATGGTCTAGTTGACTGGCTAGGGCTGGGTGCTAGGTTGGACTGGATGATCTTGGAAGTCTCTTCCAACCTGGTTGAGTCTATGATTCCTCAGGTGCATTTAAGAACACCAAATGTGGGGCTTATGCAAAGGAAGGGAGGAAAGCACCTCCCTACAAATTTTGCTGATTTACAATTAATTTCAAAATTAATTAAAAGTTGGCAAATGGGCTCTAACAGGAACTGAAGAAACTGTGAGGCATGAAAAAACACAAGCATAAATCCAATTATTTCCTGTGAACTAGTATCTCATGATACATTATCACAGCATTATGCTGTGCACTGAATATAGTCACAGTGAATATAGACATGACAGAATTCAACCTTGATGGGAATTCTTACAACACTGAAAAAGGTGATAAAATCCTGAATCCACTTACAACAGTCTAAGTTAGAGATACATTAGCAGTTATATTCCCATTGAGATCTCTGGTAATGGGAAGAAATAACAATAATATATAGTTTTTATGTGGGATGATCCAAATGTCTTTGACTTCACTAGAGATAAGCAGTGAGCATGTATTTAACTTTGAAGTCTGTGACTTCACAGATACTTCAATAGAGATTAATCACATCTTCTAAATAAAATAAACTATAGATTTCACAAGTGATTCCTGTATTCAGTTTATGACTTTTTGCCAAACTAAATTATATGCTCTAGATCACCATACATGATTTATTGCCTTTAGGTGATTTTGCATCTATACAGCCTATACCAAATAGGTTAAATGATTAATTGCCACTATTGTTAACAAAACAGCAACAACAACAACAAAAAGCAGTTGGTAGTTAGGCAGAAATGTAAAGTATCTGAAATATGATCAGTAGATTAAAAATCTTCTTTTGCAGTCATGTAGGTTAACATGAAGATTTTGAGTAAAAGATATATAGCACTTTTTCACACCAAGATGTGGCAAAAATGCATGTCTGTTAAATTATCCATATTATTGTTAGTTCTTCTCATTAATCCTCATAATTCACATTCAAAACCAATGAAGAACCTGAGCTACTGCCCTAAATTAGACCTACAGATACTCAGAATTTTTCTACTGATAAGAAGTTTAAATAAACAGACAGAATCTTAAGTGTACTTATCCTTGATTGTGATGTTTGGTTTATGCTTATACCAAAGATTGGAAACTATTTTTACATACTGTTGATTCATATAGATGAAGAATGAAGTAAGAAAACATCTTTAGACGCTGACAATAGATCTGAAAGTACTAAATAGACATGCTAACACAAGGCTGAATCAGCTAAGACAAATAATAGAGTAGCTATTAGAGACAGCAAGACATTTTAGAGAAGAGGCTGGAGACCTTATTGCTCTCTACAGCTACCTGAAAGGAGGTTGTAGTCAGGCAGAGGTTGGTCTCTTCTCCCAGGCAACTAGTGACAGAACAAGAGGACACAGTCTCAACCAGCACCAAGGCAGGTTTAAGCTGGATGTTAGGAAGAAGTACTTCACAGGAGGAGTGATTGCCTATTGGAAATGGCTGCCTGGTGAGGTGGTAGAGGTTTTTAAGAGGAGGCTGGATGAGGCACTTTGTGCCGTGGTTTCGCTAATTAGAAGGGCTAGGTGATAGGCTGGACTCGATGACTTTGAAGGTCTTTTCCAACCTGGTTAATTCTGAGATTCTTCAATTCTGTGATCATTACTATTTCTTATTTTGAAGTAGCAGAAAAAACCAACAGATATTCCTTAAAAACCATACCTGGAAGTACTAGACTCTGTCTCAGTTTGCAACCCCCCTGAAGAAACATCACTTCAAAACATCACCTTGAAATCTTGTTCCAGAATGTACCACAAATGAAAAATATGAGCTAGAATTTGCTTAAAGTGTTTTATTGAAAGCTGTAGCAGTTGTGTTTAATTTTCATTGATAGAATTCAGTTTAAATCAAAGTTAATCCACCTTACCCATAGAGATAAAAGCAGACTGGCATAAATTTGAGATAAATCCAAATGGCTAGTTCTATGTTCACCACTTCCAGAGCTTTATTCAATATTTGAGCCAAAGAGTAGGTTATTTGTTTACTCATAACATAAAGAAACCTCATGAGATTATTTCAGTTGATATTGTTTATAAGAAAACCAGTTTATTCTAGATCAGTAAGAAATTTAATCAGTGTCTCCAAGCTCTTAGTGACTTAATTTTAAAATCAATATTTAATAAAGATAATGGTTAGTATGCCTCACACATACTGTCTGCCCTGTTATTACAACCTGATGCTTTTCTCCATCTCCAGTAGACACATTCAGAACTCATGTAGCAGTGAAGCATTAGAAACTACTCTGAACTGTTTTTTGCAAAACTAATCCAAGTGTGAGAAGAGACTTTTCTTTCATGAAGTGCAACCTTCCCCCCTGGCCCACCTTTTTTTCTTGCTGAGAAGAAAATAGTTGTTTACCTTGTGAAGAAGAAATGTGTTCTTTGAGGATCTGAAGAGCCACGCACACAGAAGAGATGAGTGCACCCATTTTGCTGCTCAGACAAAGAGATAAGTAACATTCTTCTTCCTCTGTCAGCTAACCTGGATTCTTTTTTTCTTAGCCTGCATCAAGCACTAGTACATTTTGTGTTCTCTGTAAACATCCAGTAGAAACAAAGTGAAGACATAGTTGTTTTCCATGTCTGGAATACAGCAGTATCCAAACCATGCACTCAGAGCTAGGTATTATCTTTTCTTGTAGGAAATACAAGGGAAAACATGCAAGAAAGATATTTGCTCTCAGATTAACTGTGGAAAGTTCTACTTGTGAAGGGTAATGGGCAGGGGGAGGAAGGGGAACTAAACAGACTTTTTGGGGATGATTTTGTGAACAAGTACTTTGGTTTAATATCAAACTATTTTTAACTGTGTCTAAAATACTACAGGTTTGAAACACTAATTTTATGAACTAAAAATTAATATCCTCTCTCTAAAGAGCCACAGACTATCAGTATAGATGTTATCTGCAATAGCTCTCTACTACTGCCTAGTCATTGACCTCATTCAAATAATTTATCATTGAATTTTCTGAATCAGTAACTCAGTTCAAATTATGTAATACTTTATTTCTTTAAAAAGCTTATCTTTCCTTTAAAAATCATTTCAGAGGAAGATTTCTTCCCAGGTCTGTTTTGAAATAGAATATGCAGACAGATGACAAATATGAGCACACAGAATCATAGAATCAACCAGATTGGAAGAAACCTCCAAGATCATCCAGTCCAACCTAGCACCCAGCCCTAGCCAGTCAACTAGACCATGGCACTAAGTGCCTCAGACAGGCTTTTCTTGAACACCTCCAGGGGTGGTGACACTGGTCAGGCCACACCCGGAGTACTGTGTCCAGTTCTGGGCTCCTCAATTCAAGAGAGATGTTGAGGTGCCAGAATGTGTCCAGAGAAGGGCAACAAAGCTGGTGAGGGGCCTGGAACACAAACCATATGAGGAGAGGCTGAAGGAGCTGGGGTTGTTAAGCCTGGGTAAGAGAAGGTCAGGGCTGACCTCATTGCTGTCTACAACTACCTGAAGGGAGGTTGTAGCCAGGTAGGGGGTGGTCTCATAGAATCTTGAACTTAAGATTTATACCAAATGACACTCTCCACAAGGACTAATATTTCTTCACTAATGCCCTCATGTACATGATACACTATGCCAGACCTTTTCACTTTTTCAGAACTATAATGATATCTTCTGCTTTTTATTAGAAAATAGGCTATTTAAATATTTGTTTCTGCTATATGATGAATAAAAGTATATTGGCTTCACCACCTATACAGTTCTGAGTAATTCTGTAGGTAATTTTGACCTAGCATATCACTACAGAGTTCGACAAAAGACAGCAAAAATCTCTGTGAATCTTGCAAGATGAAGTATCATGTGTTGAGGGTGGTTTAATTTAGCTAGTTTTCTGGATTCTTGTCACTTCTATGATTTGGAGGCTAAATGTCTGGTGATCCCATCACTGTGTTCACAGAGCTGTTGATGGATGTATGTAAATTACTTATTTCATCAACAGGCAGCTTGCTGAAAGCCTCTGTCTGTAAATTTGCAACCCCTCGTGTTAGTTTATTGTGAATTCAAGGGTTTCCTTCATCTTTTATTCTTTTTTTCCCCTCCTTAATTTCCTCTCTCTTTTCCCAGTCCCAAGGCAACATTTCATTCCTTGTACGTTTTCTATGAATTGGTATATTTGTGCATGTCACATTGAATTAAGTATTTTGCAACCTTTTCTCACCACTTTTCAATAATTTTCTCCTCTTTCCTTTATGTTCTTTCAAGTAAATTTATTTAGGAGAGATATGGAAAGCAAATAGCTTTCTTTCTGAGATCTGGGCAAGAACTATAAGCTTTCTTCTAACCACACGCAGAGGTGATGAATGTGTGTCACCTTATCAGAAATATAACAGAATCATAGAATCAACCAGGTTGGAAGAGACCACCAAGATCATCCAGTCCAACCTAGCACCCAGCCCTAGCCAGTCAACTAGACCATGGAACTAAGTGCCTCATCCAGTCTGTTCTTCAACACCTCCAGGGACAGTGACTCCACCACCTCCTTGGGCAGCCCATTCCAATGCCAATCACTCTCTCTGGGAAGAACTTCCTCCTAACATCCAGCCTATACTTCCCCCAGCACAGCTTGAGACTGTGTCCCCTTGTTCTATTTCTGGTTGCCTGGCAGAAGAGACCAACCCCTCCTGGCTACAACTTCCCTTCAGGTAGTTGTAGACAGCAATGAGGTCTCCCCTGAGCCTCCTCTTCTCCAGGCTAAACAACCCCAGCTCCCTCAGCCTCTCCTCATAGGATTTGTGTTCCAGGCCTTTCACCAGCTTCATCACTCTTCCAGCACCTCAACTTCTCTCTTGAATTGAGGGGCCCAGAACTGGACACAATACTCAAGCTGTGGCCTGACCAGTGCTGAGTACAGAGGAAGAATAACCTCCATCATCCTACTGGCGACACTGTTCCTGATGCAGGCCAGAATGCCATTGGTTCTCTTGGCTACCTGGGCACACTGCTGGCTCATGTTCAGCCTACTATATATCAGTACTCCCAGATCCCTTTCTTGCTGGCTGCTCTCCAGCCACTCTGTCCCCTCCTCCCCTTTTCCACCATATCTGCTCCTTTCCCACCCCTCACTGTGTTTTGCCCTTTTCCCCCCAAACCCAGAGCACCTGGGTGCTGCTGAGTCTCCTCCCACCCCAGGTGTGGCCACTTTGCCCTCCCTGCCCACTCCCCTTTATAATCAGCTCCAGGAAAGGCAGAAGCCCTAAGTTTGCCCAACTGGGCAGAGGGATCCTCCTTCTCTCATCACTGGTGAGTCCTCATGGAGTGCACTGGGTGAATGGTGGAGGGGATCAAAGGCCGGGGGGCCTGGTGTGGCCCCCCGGCAGGCAGGGTACATAGCTTATGATCATATCATACACAGGTGCTGGGTCTCCTTAGGCTGAGCTTCTCTTTGTTTAGGTGCTTCTTTCTGCTTGCTCGTGAAGAGTTGGAGTACTTGGTGGAACTGGAAGCTCATAGGTAAGTAGCATTGTGTTGTCATAGGATTGTTTAGATCTAATATAAAACATAAGAATAACCTCAGTCTACTCAGCAGAAAAACATGACTGCAAATGTCTAAGTCCTTGATTCTAGAGCTGTTCATGTCCATGAAAATATCAGCAGATTCAAACATATTAGGAGACATGATGAGCAAAGAACAGATACACCATAGAGGGGACCTGAGAGTTGTCTTTCATATATTTAATACAGAAGCACCAGCACATGAACTGTCTCATTTATGCTTATTTTAATCTCTACTTTCATATGCCACTGCTATTATTGGCCAAAGCTTCTTTTCTACTTTTCCAGCTAATGGGAACAGCTGTCTTCAAAGATTCAGAGTATAAAACTAGAAAGGAATGAATAGTCTGTGCTTCTGCATGACACAGGCCATTATAAAAATTATGAATTAATGTTCATTTGAAGTACAGCATATGTCTTAGGAACACAGATACTATTGTTTTTAAAATTTCTAGTGATGGAAAATCTACATTAGCCCTTGATAAGTTCTTCTTCTGTTAAATTGTTCTGCTTGTTAAATACACAAACTTTAGTTCTACCCTGAATTTGTATTTTGTCTTCTAGGCACTGAAAATGAGTGTCCAGTCTGTACTGAGCCAGAGCATCTTACCTGAGAGGCACAGTCTGGTCAACATGCTTAGAGTTTCCACTCCCTCCACAGCAAATATTCTGTGTTTCTAAAAGGAGAAAAAAACGTCTTAAGCAAGTGACTTCCCAAGAGTAACCAAAGTGAATCTGGCATAAGGAGTTTCCAATTACCTTTCTGAAAATACTTTCAGAGTAAGAGGATTCATCGAGAATACACAAAATAGTCTTTATTTTCCTCAATAAGATGTTTGAGTCTTCTTGGTTTACATCTCTTCCATCTGAGCAATGTGTGTAAGTAGATAGCACTTCCTTTGACCTGTGGAAATTGCTCCACTTTGTGGTGCAAAATCCACCAATAAAGACAACTAAAGAACAATTTTATAGTATCATTGCTTATTGCATAATGAGACCAGACATAAAATATGCACCATCTTAGCTGAACTGCCAGTACACAGGATGACATAATTGCCTTGATGAGTCTAATAATAAATCATGGTTTCATTTTCCTTATTGAAAATTAAATAAGAACAGCAAAAAGTAACAAATTCCAACACTGATCCATGACTTGGAAACCTGGCTGCTCTGAAATTTGCCTTTCATAAAATCACAGAGTCAGCCAGATTGGAAGACATCTCCAAGAACATCCAGTCCAATCTAGCACCCAGCCCTATCCAGTCAACTAGACCATGGCACTAAGTGCTTCATCCAGGCTTTTCTTGAACACCTCCTGGGACAGAGATTCCACCACCTCCCTGTGCAGCTCATTCCAATGCCAATCACTCTCTCTGGCAAGAGCTTCCTCCTAACATCTAGCCTATACTTCTCCCAGCACAACTTGAGACTGTGTCCCCTTGTTCTGTTTCTGGTTGTCTGGCAGAAGAGACCAACCCCCACCTGGCTACGACCTCCCTTCAGGTAGTGGTAGACAGCAATATTTAAACCTAAGTAATCATTCTATGTGTTGTGCATATTCTTCCCAAGGTCTTATTGAGGGATCCAACATAACCCCTTTCAAGCTACTTTATCTAGTAGATAAATAGAAAATAGAGAAAGGTTATCACGAAACCTTACAGTAGGAAGAACACTGATTATTTCAATTTTTCCCTTTCCTTTAATTCATGCCATTCTCTGAAGTCACATGTAGGCCTTCAACAAGCAGTCTGAAAGTAGACCTCCTTTGCAAACCTTTCTTAAAGAGAAACATCTCACAAAAAAAAAAAAAAAAATCAAGCCCACTCCACCAATGCTTCTGTACCAATCTACCAAAAATGGTAGATTTGTTACCAGGGAGGTCTGTACATTTCTAGTGACCTTTAGCAAGCCACGAAGTTGAAATATTAGTCATGGATAAAGAAATATTTGGAATTTAGAGATGTGAGACTGCTAAGAACTGATGAAACTGGTGTTGGGTGATGTAGTCCACATTACTGCTATCTT
The DNA here is from genome assembly GCF_015220805.1 of Pogoniulus pusillus. Taxonomy (NCBI): domain Eukaryota; kingdom Metazoa; phylum Chordata; class Aves; order Piciformes; family Lybiidae; genus Pogoniulus; species Pogoniulus pusillus. The sequence continues at coordinate 29,328,506 of NC_087270.1, read as the reverse complement.
GTCAAGCTCAGAAAGATTGTAAAGTCCCCAGAGAATTGCACTCCTTCAATATTTTGTCTGAAATTTAAATATGTTTATTAATTTTAAATATGTTTTACAGTAACATTTGTGAAAACCTTAACCATCAGGGTTTTTTTTTTTCTACCTGGGAAAACTGGTAATTAGCTAGAAACATTTCATATATATTCATGAGGTGAATATACCTGCTGGAAAGGAAATATATGAAAAAATCTTATGGACATTGCAACAGATAATGAATGTTACTGTAAGATCAGATTTGGTTTTCCATCTCCAGTATATAAACTGAATATAGAGATAAAGCAGTTAACTTCTATGTTATTTTGTGAGATATTAGTAAGAAAAACTGAAAAACTCCAAACCTTTTCCTCTCCCACTGTCCTGTTGTTCATTTGTATCCAGCTACTTTGTTCCACAAAGGGGAATGTTCTAAAGTTACCACATTTAACTTCCCATGTATCTCCTTATCTCATCAATACTGACTTTCAATAGTTAGGTCTTCCTGTTCTTTTTAAGCCAACTGTCTTCTTTTATTTGTTAACATTTGTGCTATTTTGGTGCAAAATGGAATATATTAATGACAGAAATTACATTACAGGCTGTGAAAAGAAAAAAAAATGATGATGTCTACTTCACTCATAGGCTTGCTGAGATGTATAAAAACAAGAACATAAATATAGACAGTGTGTGTGTGTCTCTGTAGGTGCCTGTGTTTCTCCCTGGGCTGCTTCTGTGTAACTAATCCTTCTGCTTTCTAACCCCCCCTTACCGATCACAGATATTAGGGGTTGGAAGAGAACCAAGGAGATCATCAAGTTCAACCCCCCTGCCAGAGCAGGACCACACAATCTAACACAGATCACAGAGGAACACATCCAGACAGGCCTTGAAAGTCTCCAGAGAGGGAGACTCCACAGCCTCTCTGGAGAGCCTGTTCCAGTGCTCTGTGACCCTTACAGTAAAGAAATTTCCCCCTTGTGTTGAGCTGGAACCTCTTATGCTGCAACTTACACTCATTTCTCCTTGTCCTATCCCAGAGAGCAAGTGAGAAAAGCCTGACCCCCACTCCTGACCAGCCCTCAGATGTTCAAAAACATTTATCAAATCCCCTCTGTCTTCTCTTCTCCAGACTAAAAAGTCCCAAGTCCTTCAGGCTCTCCTCATAAGGTGTGCCCTCCAGTCCCCCTTAAACTAAGGAGTCCCAAACTGAATGCAGTATTCAAGATGAGGTCTCACCAAGGCAGAGTAGAGGTGAAGAAGAACCTTCCTTGATCTGCTGTACACACTCTTCTTAACACACTCCAAGATCCCATTGGCCTTCTTGGCTACAAGGGCACATTCCTGTCTCATAGATAACTTGTTATCCATCAGGACTCCCAGATCCCCCTCCACAGGGCTGCTCTCCAGCAGATCACCTCCAACTAACCTTGCACATAAGGTATACTCTGGAGTAAAGGGGTAGAAAGAAGGTGGAAAGGTGGTTGAGAGCCCCTCCTGTGAACTCTGATTTCTGGGAGGGCTGTTGTGTTTCTGTATTACTTTTTTTAACTTGTATATTTCTATATGTAGATGTAAATATTGTAAATATCTGCTTGTATATTGTGCTGCTCTGTAAATACAAAGCTTCATTCCTTAACCTCCAGATGGCTGAGTCTAGTCTGGGTGATTTCATAAGAGCGGGGGAAGGGTAACTCCCAAGCCATTACAACATTCATCCTATGTGAATTTCTCTATAGTTTGCAAATTTTAGTTACCACCTTCAGAAGACAAAGGAATCACAAAGAAGTGAAGAGAATAGAACCTTAAGCTCTTATAATCTTTAGCGAAGATAATGGAATTCCTCTCTGTTGCCACATTCTGTCTCTGTTTTTCAAGACAAATATCTAAAATTATTGGGTGTTCTTCTCATTAATAATGTTCTCCACAACTCTGCTTTCCCAATGTTAAGGTCCATGACAGAGCTGTCCCAAAACCAGGGAGGATGTAAGTTTGCTCTCAAGTCAGCCAAGCTATTTGCTTAGTCATGCATAGTTAAGTACTTAAAATTAGCCTCTAAGTCGGCACCATACAAGAAACTGCAACATAATTCAGAGAACAATACTAATTTTTACATTCATTAGTTCATATCTTAGTAAAGAATACTAAAATATTGTTGGAATTATCCCACAATTCTTCTTGTTTAGTGTTAGGGTTTTTTTCCCTTTTGATGCTCAAGCCAGATCTGGAACAGATCAGGATTTACTCTTTGAGCCATTTCCTTTTGTTCCTTTTATCTCACCACCAATAAGAACACAGATGAGCTGCAGAGATGAGTTAAGAGCATCTTGAACTGTAATGGAAATATCCCTGATGAAAAACTCATCTGAGGAAATAAACCAGGCTGAGAGTCTCGGTTGTGTAGCCTGAACATAATATCACACCAAAGGAGATCTTCTGAGTTTAAAAGCTTTGCCTGAGTTGTATTAGTGTGAATACTTTCTTACCTCAGCATTAGCTCCAATGTTTTTATATCAAAATGTGTAACACAGCCACAGAGTCCACAGTTATGAAGTGAATACAGATTTTTGTTATAACAGAGTGTGCTAGTTTGAAGCTAGCTAGAATGTTTTGGTGAGGACTAGATTACAGGCTGTGAAAGGAAAAACAATGGTGATGTCTACTTCACTCATAGGTTGGCTGAGATGTATAAAAGCAAGAATCCAAACATAGAGAAGGCACCACTACTCCTGCTGGGGAGATCTGAGCTGCATCTCTCTCTCTCTCTAACATCACCCTCCGTTTCTCTGACTAATCCACTTTGCTTCCTAACCCCCTGGCCGAATCTCCATTCTTACTTGGGACTGGGGTAAGGTTGAGAAAAGCGGGGGAGAGGTGACAGGGTGGTTGGGAGCCCCTTCTGGGGACTCAGGTTTCCAGGAGGGGTACTGAGTTTCTATATTACCTTCTACCTAGTGTATTTCTGTATATAACTGTATATTCTGTAAATATCTACTTGTATATTGTGCTAAGCTGTAAATAATAAGCTTCATTCAATTCCCAGAGCTGTCTGAGTCTAGTCTGGGTGATTTCCAAAGTGGGGGGGGTGGGGAACACCTGAACCATCACATTTTTTATTTTGGTGCCCAGCCATTGTATTACTCAAAGGCTGAGACATTTTATCTCAAGTTTATTCTACATCAAACTCTTCTGGATAAAATATAATCCCCAGAAAGAACTGGTTTCTAGTGGAAATGCTGACAGGCCTTTAGCTATCAAAGCTCTACCAGTTTTGCAGCTCTACAAGGTTCCTAACTGGATTTTTATCCTCTAATTCAACAAGAGGATTTTGCTTCCAAATCACTTTAAACATCCTCCAGCTGTGCTATTTCCTAGTTTATGATACCTGCATTACTGTTCAATTAAATTATTCCAATGTTCATATAGTTTCTGTATTAAATTATAGTTATATCTGCACTTTTCAAATACACTGGGATCTGCCCACCTCTCTCCTTTTCCCTTATAAGTACCCAAGCATAGAGCAGTTTTATGTCGTATTTAAAGCTAGCGGTGACATAAGCTTTAAAGTTTCTGTTTTATTTTGTCAGTGTCTCCTCCCAAAATCATATTAGACCTGGTTATGTTCTCTTAGGACTAAAAGCCAAATACATTAAGATCCACCATATAAAGTATGAGACCAAGGACACAGGAGAATTTGTGTCACAGCATGTTGTTGATGTCTTGCCATAGTGACTTCAAATAAATGTGCTAATTTGATACACTCCAGCTCTCCTAAACACTGGGGCCATTTGAGATACAGTTGCCTTAACAAACGTTTCTAATGTTCATATTTAAGTGCAAGGAAGTTTTCTGGTTGTTCTGCAGATGCTGCTCAAGAACAATCCAACCTTGTATTGCATGCACAAGCCCTGCATGGGTCTAGGATCTTCCAGGGCATCCTAAATGATGCTAGAATGCCATTCTGGATGTGCTGCTATTTTCTGGTTGCCCCAGGGCCATTTTAAAAGAGTATATTCATCTTTTCTTTATGGAGTGAACCTACAGCTAGCCTGAAGCAACCTCCAGGTTCTTTCCAGAACACAGGGACACACATACGGTAGAGCACACTGCTGCACTACTATGCCAGCAGGACTATTTGGAAAAGTTCTCTAAAGTCAGTCTTCAATCTGTCCACAGGGCAGCCATACAGACAGAAGGCAAGCAATATGTAGACCATGGAGTGCCTGCAGCCAGTCTCGAGCAGAGCAAGAAAAAATAACTGACAATATCCAAAAGCATTTTTAGGCAGATGAATCTCCAGCATGTTCAATGTGCTTTTGGCAGTGTTTCCTAGGAAAATGTTCTAACTACTCTGTGCTTTGTGGAAATATGTTGTCACACTGAAGATGGGGAGCACACCACTGCCATTATGATTTAAATTAAGCTGGTTCTGCTTGGTTTTTTGTGATGTCGGGACAGTTGTTGTGTCTTAGAGTGTGACTGTCATTAACAGCACATTTTGGAGACTGATGTGGGTTTAAATTTCAGGAGTCTAAGCAGGACAAAACAGAGAAGCAAGGAAAAACAAAACCACACCACCAAAAACCAGGAAAAAAGAGGTGGCAAAAACTCACAAGTCAACAAAAAAAGCAGTTTAATATAGCACAAGCAAAGGCTGTTTGCAGGAAAACAGAAGATTCACTCTCCACTTCCCATCAGTAGGTGATGTCCAGCCACTTCCTGGCAAGTAGGACTTTGATATGCATAGTGGTTGCTCCAGAAGACAAACCTCATAATAATGAATTCTCCCATCTTAGGATTTATTGCTGAGCAGATATAGGTATGGAATATCCCTTTGGTCACTTTGGCACAACTGTCCTGTCTATGTCTCCTCCCAAGACGTTTCCTACTCCTCAGCTGATGTGTGAACACTGCCAAAAGTAGCCAAAACACTGGTGTGTTTCCAGCTACCAGTAAAAAGCTCAACAATGTCAGCGTTGCTATGGGGAAAATTAAATCTCAGTCAGACCAAATACACATTCCTTATCCAGCCTGTATTTGTGCTTGGGACTGCCCTGGACCCAGCTGTAGACCTTGCCCTTAGCCTTACTGAACTTCATGAAACTGGCTTGAGGCTACCTCTCAAGCCTGTCCAAATCCTTCTGGATGGCATTCCTTCCCTCCAGTATGTCAAACAGTCCTCAAGGCTTTGTGTCATCCACAAACTTGTTAAGAGTGCACTCAATTCCACTCTCCATACGGCTGACAAAGATGTTAAACAGCACTGGTCCTGGTACCCTCCCCTGGGCAACCAAAAAGCTGGTGTAACCTGGAAAACTCTGAATAAAGTGAGGAAAAGAACTGTTTACTATTACCTTCAGTGTGAAGCCTGTCATTCAGATCCCCACCCATCACATGGGACAGTTTTCTAGACCATAGCTAAGTAACTAAGATTAAGTTGAAATGTTTCCTACTCTACCTTACGTCTAAATCAATCATTTTAAGTTATGAGAAGGGAAAAATAAAAGCCTGCAACAAATAAGGCTCTGGATTTTATTTTTTAATTAGCAAGGAGTACATATTTGCCTTTGTTAAACTGTTACCTCATTTCAGAGGTGTGGGTTTACAAACAGCTGTACTTTGGGTGCTTTGAAGCAGCCTCTAATCAAAGCAAATGAAACAAGGAGCAATGGGTGTAGGTTGCAGAAAAAGAGGTTCTGCCTCAACAGAGGGGGGAATTTCTTTACTGTAAGGGTCACAGAGCACTGGAACAGGCTCCCCAGGGAGGAAGTGGAGTCTCCTTCTCTGGAGACTTTCAAGGCCTGTCTGGATGTGTTCCTCTGTGATCTGTGTTAGATAGCATTGTCCTGCTCCAGCAGGGGGGTTGGACTCGATGATCTCTTTGGGTCCCTTCCAACCCCTAACATCCTGTGAGCCTCTGATCCTATACAGTTTGATGTAAAATAAACAGCAGAGTGCTTACACTGACGTTAGGTTGATGCCATAGTCTTTGCAGTTATTGAAGCAGAAATTGAGACAGGGAGATGACCATACTAGTCATTATGCATTGCAGAGCTGAGTATACCTGTCCAAAAATAGAGCAAGTTTTAGACAACTCGAAGAAGCTAGGTTTAGTTTAAAATGTTGGATATGCAGTAGAGAAGAGATCTTTTCTTCATTTGGCTTCCTGTTTTCACTTTGTGCAAGCCTTACTGCTCTGATCTGTCTCCTCACCTTTCTCCTTGCAAATGGTCACACAGACCCCACCATCTCCAGCGTGCATTTATACCATTTCCATAAGTGGATCCTCAGCTCCTGTATGTGCTACATTTTCTTTATCTCCTTGGATGATTCCAGGCTTGAGGAATTCATCTAATCTACATCATGGGCAGACATTATGGACTCTGTGGAAAAGAAGAAGATATACCTGTAATTTCACCAGTGCCTTTTGTCTGATAGGAGCATTAGTCCATAATGACAGCACATTTTCTGATAGCTTCAGTGATCTTTTCCCTGAAGGCCTTACACAGTTGAGTATATTAAACACATTCTCACACATACAGTAACTTGCTTCCTTCATCCATCTTGTCTTCTCTAGAGGGATTTTTTTTCACTTTCATATGTTGCTCACCTTGTTACCACTCATCTTGTCGGCTATTTCCTCTGTGGTTTCAGACTTTTTATGCATGGCTGCTTATGCCTTGTTTTCAGATTCATTCTTTCTGCCTAGACTTGGAATCATTTTTGTCGATTCAATACTACAGTCCATTTCCCATACACAAAAGTTTAAATTCATTCTTGCAATATCTTCCCATCTACTTTTCAACACTGTCTAGTCTTAAACTACCACCCTTGCTAGAAGTCAGGGTGAAGGGGAAGAATTTCGTGAAGGGGAGATAAGTGAAACAGTCATGTGGAACACACAGTTCATTTCTCCAGTGCATTTAATGATGTCTAGAACTGCCTGGCTCAAATTTCACTGTAAGGAACTCTGAAATGTAGTGAACTCTTTTGCAATTTTGAACCTTTCAGGACCGAATCTCCTGAATTGGAGAATAATTAAATGCCATCAAGTGAACATTATGAGGTGGTTGCAGTGCAGATAGTCTCACAATGAGGACATAGGAGACTTTGTCTAACAACCAGCAGCAGTCTCCTACAGTCAGACTCTCATGTTGCAGGAGAATTTGAGCCACTTGGGGAGACAACATGGAACTGGGAAGCTCATTCAGGAGGCTTCTAGGTCACACTGGTGAGAATTTCTTTGTGAATGCCTGAGAGGACAACTAGGGGCAATGCTGCAGTTGAACTGTTGCTCACAAGTGAAGACAACCATAGGAACAGTAGTCATGGAGAAGAGTTTCAAACTGATCTGAAATAGAGAAGAAACTGAGGAGGCTGGAGACTGGGGAGCATCATTATATCTCTAGCCTCTAGAAACACAGGCTTCAGTCTGTTTAGGAAATTGATAATGGACCAAGAAAAGCTGGTTTGTTTTTTTCAGCCATAAACTACCCTGTTATGTTTTCTGTTATGTAGAAAGACTGAAAATTTTAGCAGAACATTGAAACTTCTCTTTTTTTCCTAAAGTGATGCACAAAACAGGAGCATATAAAAGGTAGGTGGGGAAAAAAAGGGGGGCAAGCATAAAAGCTCACTCCATTTGGGGAGTTGGATTAATGCCCTCTTTCTTAACCTTTCTTTCCCCTGCAACTGTGTTACAGAACATTTTAAGTAGGATCAGGAGAAGTAAAACGGACAATGTCTTTCAGTAGAAGGCTGAAATCCAGGTAAGTGTAAGAAAGGAGGAAAAAAGGAAGATTTCCTCATGCCAGACATAGACAATACTCTTCCTATAAGGTCTAGTCTAGCATATCTTTGCCTTAGGCAAATCTGTTCATTGGGTTTACTGGCTTTGGTTTCAGATTTCTGTGTATCTAAGGATTACACATGATAAGGCAGGAAACAAGTAATCAGGCAATGGAAGTTTTTTGAAACCTCTTTATGCCAGCAATACATGTCTTCCTAGCTAAGGGGACACAGTCTCAAGTTGTGCCAGGAGAAGTATAGGCTGAATGTTAGGAGGAAGTTCTTCACAGAGAGAGTGATTGGCATTGGAATGGGCTACCCAGGGAGGTGGTGGAGTCACTGTCCCTGGAGGTGTTGAAGAAAAGACTGGATGAGGCACTTAGTGCCATGGTCTAGTTGACTGGATAGGGTCGAGGGATAGGTTGGACAGGATGATCTTGGAGGTCTCTTCCAACCTCGCTGATTCTATGATTCTATGTCATCTCTGCACCTTTGCAGTTCTTTTCTTCTTATGCTTTTTACAGGTTGTGTTGGTTTTGGCTGGGATAGAATCAATTTTCTTCATACCAGCTACATGAAGCTACCTTTTGGATTTGTGTGGAAAATAGTGTTTCAGCTGCTGCTGAACAGTGCTTACACAGAGTCAAGGCATTTTCTGCTTCTCCTGTTTCCTTGCTAGCAAGTAAGTTGGGACAGCATAAGAATTTGGGAAGGGACACAGCTAGACAGCTTACCAACTAAACAAAGAGGTATTCCATACTAAATGATGTCATGCTCATCATATAAAGCTGAGGGAAGAAGAAGGAAGGGAGGAATATTCAGAGTTATGCTAACATGGGGTTAAAATATGGCATACAGTCTTAACATGAAGTTCTTTGTCAATACAAGGCAGACTAGAATAAAGGTGTAACAGCAAGAGTATCCATTTTTCTATTAGAATGTTATTCTAACATTCAATATTCTATTGGGAAAAAGCTTTACAATTCCATCAAATTTCAAGGATTAATCAACTTTTAGATCATCACCTGCATCATTAGCCTTAAGCACTGTGAAAATCTTTTGCATAATCTACTGAACATAGACCCACATTAGTTAAAGAGCATTTTTCTTTCTGATATCACACAATTATTTTTAGGAAATTTGAATCTGCAGTGCTTAGACTTTCCACCACTGTGACTCACAGATAGATTGATCAGGACATACCTCTCTTCTATAATAATTACTGTCCTATCATAAAGACCATTCTACATCAAAGGTTATTGCTTAAAAATATTTCTAGCAGGCCTGAGAGAAAACTGGAAATGTGTAATCCCTCGTTTTCATGAAGACAAATTGCATTTTAAAATTCTCCTAATGAAGCAGCATTCATCAGCCCTCCTTCATCTATCTTTTCAGAGTGAGTTTCAGTGCACAGATAAGAAGATTAATGTCTCTGAACTTTCCAACACTTTTTGTGCCGTTATAGTAGTACCCCAGTGAGATGAATTAAATCAGTACAGTTACTGCTGTCCAGAAACATTTTTACATGTTATGATATTTATCCTTGCTGCCTCTTTGTTACAGGTCAGTAAAGATAGCTATTATGAATATGATTGGAACTTTGAATCCCATTTCAATACTTAAGGACTTAATAAGCAGAAAGAGTAAGACAAAGATCATCAGCATAACAACTCTTCCAAGTCATGTGTGGGTGTGATTATGCAATCATATCTAAAAACATGCATACACCAGACAAGTTTGGGGGCTTTTATTGTTTATTTGTTTTTTTATTTGGTGTTGTGTTTTGGGGTCTTTTTTTTGGGTGGTTGGTTGCTGGGTTTTTGTTTGTGGTGGTTTTATTTGTTAGGGGTTTGGTTTGGGTTTTTGTGGGTTTTTTTTGTTTTGCTCTTGTAGTTTTGGTTGTTTTTTTATTTGGTTAGGGTCTTTGTTTATTTTTTGATTGTTTGATGTGTGTTTTTTTTTCATTTTCTCCAATGCTTAAGGACTTTGCATGCTCATTTGGATATTGACTGTCTTGTCACACAAATCCCATCTTTTCACCTCCTTTGTAATATGACATTGGACAGTCAAGCTCATAGAGTTTCCATTTGGATCCTGTCCTTGGCACTGGTTAGGCCACACCTTGAGTTCTGGGTCCAGTTCTGGGCTCCTCAAGTTAAGAAAGCTGTTGAGGTGCTTGAACATGTCCAGAGAAGGGCAACAAGGCTGGTGAGGGGGATGGAGCACAGCCCTATGAGGAGTGCCTGAGGGAGCTGGGGTTGTTCAGCCTGGAGAAGAGAAGGCTCAGAGGAAACCTCATTGGTCTCTATGACTACTTGAAAGGAGGTTGTAGCCAGGTGGGGGTTGGTCTCTTCTTCCAGGCAACTAATGACAGTTTCAAACTGTGCCAGGGCAGGTTTAGGATGGATGTTAGGAAGAAATTCTTCACTGAAAGAATCACTGGCATTGGAATGGGCTGCCAGGAGAGGTGGTGGAGTCACTGTCCCTGGAGGTGTTTAAAAGGAAACTGGATGTAGCATTTAGTGCCATGGTTTAGTTGATTAGATGGTGTTGGGAAATAGGTTGGACTTGATGATCTCAAAGATCTTTTCCAACCTGGTTAATCCTGTGATTCTGTAAAATCTTCATGTCACGAGATTCATACATGAAACTACTCCAAACACTCTTAGCAATTCCATAGGGGTCAATCAGCTTCTCTCTAAGGTAGTGGAAATTCCAAGTACCATCAAAGAAAGCAGCTAAGTAAAATCAGAATCATGCCCTTGGTTTTTTTTTAACATATATGTGTTTTTTAACATATATGTCTATAGACACACACAGAGTCACATATAAATTCATAAATGAACCAGGGCTCTAGCAGAAATTGCCAAGCCTTACAGTGTCATATTAGAGGATGGCTATTTATCTAAAGTTTGTCTCACTGGAAGCAGCAGTTTGACATGTCTATTATTTTAAGGAAGCATTCACATTTCACAAATTCCTCCCTCTCATGTTTTTTGGGTTTTTGGTTTCTTTGTTTTTTTTTCAGAAGAGATCTAATTGAATTATTTTTGCATGAAAAACTAGTAGTCAGGAATATTTTCCTACTCACACAACTGAATGTGTCATGTTACAGTTTGAATAGCTTTTAGATGATGAGGATAACCCTTATATCTTTAAGAACATTTTAAAAAACCCTCTTTTTTCAAATAAATATGGAAAAGAAAGGAATTAGTTTTTTCAAATAAATATGGAAATGAAAGGAAAAAAAAGTAAATTCATACCAACTTAATTTTTCATATTCTTATTTTAGTGCAGCAGTTCAAGACAGATAAAGTAATGGATTGCCATTATCATTTATTTGTACTATCAGAGCTGTTAATGGACCAAAACTTAACCATAGTGCACACTGAACAGACTGAGATGCGTTTCCACAAACATTTAGGTTTCAGATATGTATGTGTGTGTGTGTGTGTGTGTGGCATCAATGTCATTCCATTAGGTGTATCTTAATATCTTTTGTAAGCTTCCTCATAGATATAAATATTACATTGAGGTGCTGGAACATGTCCAGAGAAGGGTGACAAAGCTGGTGAAAGGCCTGGAACACAAACCCTATGAGGAGAGGCTGAGGGAGCTGGGGTTGTTTAGCCTGGAGAAGAGGAGGCTCAGGGGAGACCTCATTGCTGTCTACAACTACCTGAAGGGAAGTTGAAGCCGGGTGGGGGTTGGTCTCTTCTCGCAGACAACCAGCAACAGAAGAAGGGGACGCGGCCTCAAGATGTGCCGGGGGAAGTATAGGCTGGATGTTAGGAGGAAGTTGTTGTCAGAGAGAGTGATTGGCATTGGAGCGGGCTGCCCAGGGAGGTAGTGGAGGCACTGTCCCTGGAGGTGTTCGAGAAAAGCCTGGCTGAGGCACTTAGTGCCATGGTCTAGTTGACTGGCTAGGGCTGGGTGCTAGGTTGGACTGGATGATCTTGGAGGTCTCTTCCAGCCCAGTTGATACTATGGTTACTACTACCATTTTGGAAGAAGTTTTGCTTTGTCTCATGTCACTGTAGATATTAATTAGTGACGGACAAAATAACGGCAACACAACAGACAAAGCTGAAGCTGAAAGCCAAGGGCAAAAAGCCCAAAAGCCATTTATTGCTGTATCCACAGTCTTTTATATCCCATTCTACAAGTTGTGGTAATTCTACAAGTTACAGAATACAGTGATTGGATAACATATTGTTCCCAACATTCTTATTGGATAACAGTGAGGTAATAGTGAAATGTTAGCTATTTCAACACAGACTTCTTTCAATTCTTTGTTCTAAGTTATGTCCCTTCCATATAAATGTTACACTAGGTGAGAGTACCAATTTACTAGGTTTCTATCATCAGTCTTACTGCTTCAAGGATACACAGGGATACGCTCCAAAGATACATCATTCATCACATTTAGCTGACCCCCTTTTTTGGTTCCCACAGTCTCCTATAGAAACAGTAGACATAAAGAAGAACTATGTTTTTTTGAAATTATAAGAATGATTAATTTGCACTATGCTACTGCCTTAGGCCTCCAGTCTTCAAAACAAAACAAAAATAAGTATTCCCCTTGTAAATTTCAGTCAAACCCAAACAGAAAAGATGGTCCTTGTCACAGATATCATGATGTAGAAGTAAAACAGCCATGGATAGGCAAATATAACTGTAGGCAGCAAGATGAGTGAAATGGAATATAGATTACATGATCTACAGCAACTGATTACCATAACATGGTCAGTTAGAAGTTCTTTTTGGTGGCTGATATGTTAGACTGTCTAAAAGAATGTCATAATAAAGCAATGAAGATAATTGTAGATTTTTCCAAATTTAGGTGGTAGTGAGAAGGAAAGTGATTAACTGTTTGATTAAAAACTTGAGTTTGGACTAAAACATGTGGCCTATATGTTGCCTCTAATAAAGCAAATGTCAGAGGTATGCAATAATAGTCCTCAAATATCTAGAGAACTAAACAAATCTTTCCCTCCCACTCCATAACCATAGCAGACAACAGAAGTAATTGGCTTAACTCCAGCAAATAAAAGTTATATTTCTGATATGAAGACATTAAAAAACTAAGACAATTTGCTAGGCAAGTGGTTAATTCTTGGTCTCTGGAGGTAGTAAAAGCAAATTATGTCTAGTCTGAAGTCTAAACTTGATTGTTAGAAATGATAGATTGAAAATACAAGCATTTTGGAAGTAAACACCTCTAGTTTGTTTTTAATGTGTCTGAGAAGGGGAAGTCAGTGAAGGCTTAGAGGGTAAGTTGCAGCATGATCTTACTCTTGATATGAAAATTCTCTTTATAGCACAGAGAATTGTAAGCAGGGCAAGATTTTACACTCTAGGTCAAGGAAAAGTCTGCTTAAGGAGGTAACACAGATAAGTGATCTAACTCTATGTGTTTGCAATGCTTTGTTTGGGGATATCTGCATTAACACAAAGATCTGCAAAACTGTCTATCTAGTAATCATCACTTTTATTTCTGATGACATTAATTTGTGTTGTTTATTTAAAAAAAGGCCCAAACACAAAACATTTAGACTCAGCTAAATTCTCCACAAGTATTAGGCATCAGATCAAACTAAAATGATCAGAATTTTGCCTCCTTCCATTATAATTATTAAATTGTGAAGTGTATGAATATATATTGTTCTTGCAAAATGAGCTCAGTATTCCAGTTCACTGAGAGGAAATGCAGGTATGTGATGCACAGGTTTTAAGTCTAGCATTTTCTGTAACTGGATAGGATATACCCCAGTATTAAATACATGAAAAATTAATGGTAATGTACATACATGTGGTATGTAAATTTAAACATATTAAATATATTTATCTCTGGCTAATAGTGAGAGCAAACACAGCCTCCTGAAACACTACTTCTAGTATACACTAAGAGAAATCCACCCGTTTTAAAGTTCTCCAGTGACTAAGAAGATACAGGAGGATAAATCATGCTTTTAAGCACTGACACCAAGGAGTGGTGAATAAAATGTGGTGTCCTAGGAGCATACTTTTAAGGACACCATCTTCAGCATGGAAAACTCCACTGTGTTTCACCTTTGTGTAAGAGAAGGGGAATAGCACTGTACAGATACGTTCGTCCCATTGCTAGATAGCACCCTGCAAGAAGCTACCCCTGCATTCATTTAATCACAAAGCAAAGAAACATTCAAGAGTTATTTCCCTCCCTCTTTTATCTCCTGTTATCTGGAAAGAGTGTGCACCTGTTAGCAACAAAAGCCCATGAAAAATATCATTTGACAATGTATGAAGTTCTGCACGTCCAAGACATTTCTCTCAGTTGTCTGAAGTCTATATGTTGGATATCTCCATTTGCTACTGGAAGTGGGATTCATTTTATCTACTCTTATGACTCCAATGCAAGTCTCTCTGCACTGAATTAGCTCTCCAGACTTCTCTTTTTTTTTTTTTTTTTTTTTTTTTTTTTTTTTTTTTGTAGCTTGGGAAGAGAAATGGGCACCATTAGACTATATAAACGACTATAAATTCCATATAAACTACATCAAAACAAATTACTGCCTAGAAATGACTGTTTGTTGATTATTGGATGAGTCTTGAACTGAATGGTTCAAGCATGTTTGTACTGTGGTTGTGGAGGTTCTTCTCAATTATGAGTTTTAAGGGAACTCGAAAGTAAAAATGATCTGTAGAATTTGACAATGCTTTACTACAGTATTTTGAACCTTAGCAATCTGTGATGATAATCAGCTCTGGTTTTCTTTCCATTTTCACTATTGTTACCTTTATAGACCTATTAGAATAACGAACAGAAAAGAAAACAGAAAGTATACTGCAAGTCATATCAGAATTCACTGATAATATGCAAGCTACCAAAATCTCACTAATGCAGATAAAAAGTAGGAAAGATATAAATGTGTTCGTGGAAATTTTAGGTCCACATGGACTGACATATCAAAAGCAAAAATAAAGCAGGTAGATGACTTAGAATGTAAGGGTGAAACCAGAGACAAAAGAGTACCACAAAATCTCTAAAAGAAAAGCTCTCATTGAGGTGCCAGCTATAACACAATGCTTAAACACACACGAATCTAAGAATTATGGTAATTAGATGTATCTTGGGACATTTGATATTCCATAGTATAGTACAAAGGGTCTATAACTTTAAAAAATTATCTTCAAGAATGACAAACAGTGGTGTTATATAAAAATATTTGAAAAACATATGGAGAAATGATACGGAAAAGTAAAATATGCACAGGAAAGAAATGAAAGGGCAAAGATAAAGTGTAAGTATGATAACATTATCATAATAATCCCATCATAATGTATGCCATAGAATCAGTAACAATACAGAACAGACTTTAAAAAGCAGAGTAATAAAACAGTTGGTTCACAACTGATATCAAGCAGAAAGAAGTAAAAGTAAATATAGATGAAGGAAAAAAAAGTAACAAAAGGGGAGCAAGTTTGAATATATAACCTGTAAAATAAATTACAACAGTAAAAAAAAATCAATAAAGTTATGGGATCATTGAATCATTTGAGTTGGAAAAGACCCCTAAGATCATCAAATACAGCAATTAATCTAATACTAGTGATTCTACCGCTAAATTATCCCCATGATCAGAGCTACATGTCAGATCTACACATGTAAATGTCTTCAGGGATCGTAACTCATTTGTTTCAGTGCCTCACAACTCTTTTCCTGATGTCCATCCTAAACCTCAGCTGGCACTATTTGAGGCTATTTCCTCTTATCTTATCCCTTGTTACTTGGGAGAACAGATAAATACCCACATCACTACAACTTTCTTTTAGGTAATTGTAGAGAGCAATGAGGTGTCCCCTCAGTCTCCTTTTCTCCAGTGTTCAAGATGTAGTCTCAGCAGTGTTTTCTCCACAGTGTTCAAGGGGCAGTCTCAGAAGTGTCAAATACAAAGGAGACAATCCCAAGGTCTCCGGTTGCAGAGGTCCCATAAAGAATGTCTTTCAGAGATAAACATAGGCCTTTCCAAAATCTTTGCATCTTCTTTATCATAGACACTTATCTAAGAATGGAATGAATTGGCATCTGAAAGCGTTAGCTCTTTTCACTTGGCTGCTAAGGAGAGCTAGCATTTTATGTTAGTGTTTTTAATATTATTACAAAGTGTTTATAAAATAATAGCTAGTTTATAATGTCTACATTTTTAGCCATCAAAGAGAAAATTAAAATATTTTTGCTGGGTTAAAATATCTAGAGGGTTTTTGTGAAGCCTAGATCCTTTAATGGACACCTAAGTTTAGTTGCTTAGTTTAACTAGAAACAATTTGTAAGTTATGCTATTGTTTGTTTATTGGTTTGTTTTCTAGTATAGAATCATAGGCCAGCTATAGTCTGCAGGCCATTAGAACTTTAGAGTCAGCCTGAACAGCTGACTGGAATTGGTTCACGGGTTTGTGCCATACCACAAATGTCAAACTCACTGTAAAGAGAGAAGCTCAACAAGAACCACTTTCTGCTCTGGTTCCTGCTCTGCCTTCTCCCCATCCCCAGGGCAGGACCATCAGGTGATAGACCAATTGCTACAGTTTAGTCCCAGATATGGAGTAAATGTAGACAGCTATACAGAATATGATGCACAAAAGGGACAGGCAGTATTTGGAGGAGGTCACAGTATCACAGAACAATCCAACACTGGAACCTCCTATTCAAAGCAAGCTCAGCTGTGAGATCAGATCCTGTTGTTCAGGGCTTGCTCCGCTAAGGCTTTGAAAAACTCCAAAAATGGAAGCTATGTAGCCTCTCTGAGCAACCTTTCTGGGCAGTATGTGGCATGGACGGAGAAGCCAGAATGAAGTGTGAACTGAACTTGTAATATTCATTAGTGTAAATATTGGTTTAGATTAGATCAAATAGTTCTCAGCAATACTCTGAGTGAAATAGACAGGAGTGGATTGTGCTAGCTTGAAGCTAGCTAGAATGTTTTGGTGAGAAGGATTAGACCACAGGCTGTGAAAGAGAAACAATGGTGATGTCTATTTCACTTATAGGATTGCTCAGATGTATAAGAACAAGAATCCAAACATAGATAAGGGAGTTCGAGCACTGCCTGAGCTCTGGCTGCATTTTGCTCTCTAATCTCACTCTCCATCTCTCTGATTAATCCACTTGCTTCCTGACACCCCCTGGCCAACCCGTCATTCTTCCTTGGGGCACAAGGCAACATCTGAGATAAGGTAGAGGAGTGGGAGAAGGTGGAAGGGTGGTTGGGAGCCCCTCCTGGAGACTCAGGTTTCTGGGAGGGCTGTTGTGTTTTTTTGTATTATCTTTTACCTTGTATATTTCTGTCTATAACAGTATATACTGTGAATATCTGCTTATATATTGTGCTAAGCTGTAAATGTAAGCTTCATTCAAATTTCCAGAGCTGTCTGAGTCTAGTCTGGGTGATTTGCAAAGTGGGGGGCGGGTAACACCCAAACCACCACATATGGGTACCTGTCAACAATGACAGATACTTTTAAAAATAGTTGCTTATGTTGATTAACCGTTTCTGTGCTGACATGTTGCTATTGATTAATGGTATGGTATATACAGTTGAACTAATGTTTAGAGAGATGGGTCAGGATAAGAATATATTGTGGTAAATAAGGAATGAATCAAGACCATAGGCTTTAATAAGGAGTGCAACCACTTATAATTGGGGTTGTAGGACATTACAAAAATGTGGAGGGGAAAATTAAAACTAAATTAATTTTTAAATAGAAACAATGTAGAGAGATAAAACTATAGTAGTTGAGTGTCCTGATGTGAGAAATGGAAGTATTAAATTACTAATAAATGCTCATAGAAGTCTGTAATTTATGTTCCTCGTTTGAAAAAGTGATCAATACAGATTATTTGTCCTTAAAATGCCAGCACAGATATTACTGGAAATAGAACAGCTCCGTGTGTCCCAATTGAGTCAAAGAGTGCTTGCTTATCTCAGTGATCTGCTTCCATGATCTGTCACATTCCAAACTGCATAGAAATTCATAGAAAACATAGAGTTATTGCTAGCATATTTTATTAATTAATTTGTATTACTAGAAAAATAATAAAGCATATACAGAAATATTTTTTTAATTGGCTAATATGAATCCCCAGAACAACCTAAATATCACATCGAGTCCAACACATTTGAATTATTAGGTCATTCAAGTGCTATATTATCATTTGAGAAGACAGCAATCTTATTTCACTATCAGCTATAAAAGTGATTTAATATTGTCAGTCTCAATTCTGAACAATATATATTTATAGAGTTTCCAGCAAAATGTCTGGCTGCATGAGGGTCATATCACTGCCAAGTTTAAACTAATGCCAGATAAGACAACCCAAATTAAAGCTCCTCATGTTATGCTGGTCCTGTGTTATACACAGGAATACGTATTAGCTTATTGCAGACTTCCTCCTAACTGGAAAATCTTTGACTCTAAGATACTACTTTAACTCTTTCCTGCCAAAACAGGGTTTTGAGAAAACATCTCAATACAAACATTCCAGGGTGACAGAGATTGCTACGTTTCAAATTCACATGACAAATTTAGGTGAAGACATGAGCTTTCAAGATTAAAAAGTACAACTTCCAACCCACAAAATATATCCATGTGTGATCTTTCTGACAGCAAAGTTGTTTACCCAGGGGCTGCTTTAAATATATGAGGATCTTTTCTGTCAGCACCATTTTCAGATAAACTGTAAGGAAGAAACATTCTCATGTTCGCTTGTTGAATTAATGCAAGAATGCAGGAGTCCTTATCCTGGTAAGTGAGAGGGAGTGAAAAAAAATCAGAAACAGTAATTACAAGTATGATTGTCATAACAGTGAGATAATTATAAGATTACACTCTGGTTTCACTGTTTTTTATGTTTAAGAGATGAATTTTATGATTTGGGGAGGTATAGTTATATGCTACTGCTTATGGAGTGTCCACTGATGCAAACATTGATGGAATATCCTCAAAACTGTCTGGAGCACAGAAGAGTGTCCTTGTTCAGGTGTGGTGTCACATACTGAGGCAAACAAGTGGTTTACCAGCTTTGGCCTAGACATTGCTTTCAGGAGCTTCAATTTCTCCTGGTCTTTTTTTTTTTTTTTTTTTTTTTTTTTTTTTTTTTTTGAGGGTAAAGGTTTAGAAGAGAAGCTCTTCTTACAAGGAAGAATCAGAATAAGACACCATCATGCATTTTTATGAAAAAGAAAGTAATTCCCCGTCCCAATAACTAGAGGGTTGAAAATTCCACAAAGCCAGAAAAACACAAACAAATTAAAAAAAAAAAAAACAGCCAAACAAAAAACAACAAACCCAAGTAAGTTAGGTAGATATTGGTGACAATCTACAAATATCTAGGCTGCAAGATGATGCCTACAGTTAAGAACAGAAAGGTAGAAATAAAACAATTCATAGTGTGCCAATTGAGTTTATTTAGCATACTCTGAGAGGGATAATTATTGCTTTGCATTTGTGCATGTTGAGTTAACCTCTCTTCTAGGCTGTGTGGGAGAGGGAGAGACACCAGGTTTACACTAATATGATGCATAAAGGTCAATCCGTTTGTTGAAGCTAAGCCTGATACCTATATAGTGGAGTTAGGTACAGGGGTGTGTACTTTTGGTAGGCTTAGGTAGGCAGAAATGGGCTGTCCACACTCACAGAGGCAGACCTGACCAACTACCTCCCTTAATCCCCCTTTGCAACAATTTAGACATAACATTGCTTATTCCCAGGGATGATCAGCCTGCCTTCCTCTCACAGCTCAGCTACAGATAGCAGCCTCTCTGCCAGCCTCCCAAGGCCACCTCTCTGCATCTGTGCCTCTTTATCAGTTCAGTTACTCAATCCTGCTTACTCTCCTTATTTTCTCAGACTATTCAGTTCTGCCCAAACCCCAGCAGATCCACTTTTATATTTCAGTATTTGTTTCAAAAAGTAAAGCTGAACTTCCACCAAAGGAAAAAAAAAAATTGCATTTTAACTTGACCAAAGCAAAAAGTTTTCCTTCCTAAAAATCAAAACTTGGATTGACAGTTTTTATGTGTGGAGCTATCTGCCTTACAGAATAAAGCAAGTGTCAAAATTCTTATTCTGATTTTGTGCAAAAAGATTATCTTAGCCGATTCAGCTGCTGCTTTTGTGTGCAAAACAGGAGCAACTCAAATGAACCATGCTTATATATGATTTATTATCACTGTGACTGAGATCAGAATTTGATCTAAGTATTCAAATGGGGCAAATCTATCCAACTGACTGTAAAAAAGGAACCAAAGGCTAAGATACCAGCTAAGCCCATTGTTCTTAAAAGTCTAAAATCTTAATTGCTCTCTTTAGTGAGGAGGTAAATTCCAGTTTTGGTTAATTTCTTTTTTCATTACTTTTTAATCTGATGAATACGTTTTCATTTTTATAAAGCCTATTAGATCTAATTTAAAGCTTATAAATTATACAGCTATATAGAACATAATTGCACTGTATAAGTCTAATAGACTGGTGATATTTTTTAGAGATTCAAGGAGTTGTTCAGTTCAACACTCCATAGATGATTAATTTTCAGTGGTTATCTGGTCTACAATTATGAACTGTTAAATAAAAATTTTCCATATGGAACACCAGTCTTAACAAGTGGTAAAAGTAGTTCAGCTAATTACCAATATCTCTTTAAAAGAATAAAAAAGATGTTTTGGTGAAAGTTGGAATTTGATTTACTGTAAAGGCTGCAGCTCCTATTAAAACAGCTAAATAATAAAACCTCAGAGTGGTCATCATTTATTCAAAAAGGCAGAGAGAGACCACTCTATTTTCTTTTAAACTTTGCATTTCGTGTTATTTATATTCTTGCATTATTCACTATCCTCAGGATTCTTGACCTTAGAAAATAAAATAATCCATTGTTCTGCAAAATATCTTTTTCCCCCTGACTTTCCTTTAAAGACAGCAGAGTCTCCTTTAATATTTGAGGCAATTTGGTTTCATTATTGACCCTAAACCCTTCTTAAAATAATGCCATTAGCTGCATGGCAATAAGAATTGCTTACTTGCCCTTTCATCCATCAACCTGAAGCAAATAGTATTTCATGAATGCTCTTTTGCTACAAAAGTATGTGATCTTTTCATCCAAAAAATGTACCTTCCAAGATTAATTTTGTTCAGGTGAACACAAGCAAATGGAACTGTGTCAAAACAATGAAGTTAAAACTTGCTTTCTTACTAATATTTCCTCAGAGCCCTTGACCAGACATAACCAAACTAGATCTTTGTCTTTATCAGTCATTCCAAATAAAACACCACACATGAAGGATTTAGGCACATGAGAAAGCAGTGTACTTGATACAGCCAGTGGAGTGAGACAAAGATCCACTCTCTATTACTAACAGTAACAGAGGTGAAAATTAATGCAACAGGCTTCCAAACAAGTTTCTAGTTCTGGTATAGGGGATATGTTTTATAACATTGTCTATTCCTCTGAAATTCTTGTGAAGCTGTGAATTTTAGCTTATTCTCCTTGCTTTTCCTTCTCATAATTAAAAAGAACAGAAGCTAGCATATTTCACAAAAATACCCAAAGAGAACACATTATCTTCTATTTACTCAGCATTATTCTTGGGAGAAAAAAATTTACTCCAACAAAATAAATATTAAAGTGCCCAAAGGACTGATGACCTGTCAACAGTAATGCCAGCCTTGAGTGTGCTAAGGGCTTCCAGAACTGCAAAAAAATTGTTAGCTGAGTTTCTCAGAAATAATGTATTTTTCACACACGATTTATTGCACATTTACAGCACAGCACAACACTCAAGGTTTTCCCCTCGTAATTAATTAACACTGATAGTGTTAAATCATAGCTATCTATTGTGGTAGGCCTGATAAGCCCAAAATAGGCTTATACATGTCCTGCCTTGCCTAGGCATGCTTTTCTGCTCCACCAGGGAGGCAAGTGCTGGAAAAGGACACAAAAGAACCTGGAGCCACTGAGTCTGGCCTGCCCATGGTCCTGTGGTAAGGTACACACACTTAGCTTGTGCCTGCCTAGTGCAAGGCCTGTGCTTTTCCCAAATTTGGGTAAAAGCAAGCTTATGGCTTTGCCTAATATGGTAAGATTTGGCTAACTGCCATCCTGATTTGCTGTTCTTGTGTCCAAAGGTCAATTAATCTTAGGCCAGATTGATAAAAGGAGATATGCAGGTGAACAACCTGCTTTTGCTCCCCCTGCTCTCTGCTGTGCTCAGCCATGCTCTGCCGTTGCCTGCTGCAATTGCCTACTGCCTTAGTGTTTGCTGGTAAACTCCACTGCTGCGAGTTACCAGCAGCAGACCCTGGGTGTCTGTACGCAATCAGCCTGTGTGGTCAGCGTGACATCATGCTGAGACTGCACGACATACTGCCTCTACACCTGAAAGTCCTGCTTAGAGAAGTCAGGAGAACAAGGTCAGAGACTGTATGCCTCTTCCCCAGAAGCCTGGGAAGATTCAAGTCTCAACATCCAACAAGACAGAGTCCCCTGAAAGCATTTGGACACTGTCTAGACTGTGGCTAAGCCCTGCGAGTCAGTTAATAATAATTTGTGAGTAAATGATTAAGTGCCTCTTTATAATTCTTTGTTGCCTTCTGCCATAGAGGAGAAAGAGCTCCTTGAGTCCATCTACTGGGCAAGAGGTACATTGACCACAAGCAGCATTTGACGGAGGGAATCTTTTCTTCCAGTTCAATTATTGTTCATATATTTTGCTGGTAATTACTAGATCTAGATATTATCCATAGAATGTTTCCATGACCATGTAAGAACCAAAATATTATTAAAATCAGTGGTCGGGGGTGGAGAGAGTTCTGAATAGCAAAATTAATAAACAACATTAATTTTGGAAAAATATCAATCTTGCATGATTAATCTTCCCCTCTGCAACACTATCCCCCAAATAAGCAGATGTAAAGAAGAAGGAGAAGCATTGTAACAGAGCATGCTGCTTCCAAGTAGAGGTGTAATTCAGAGATTCTCTAGTTAGATCTGTGTTAGTAGATTGAATTATTTGAAAGACTGCTTCTTGGGCCAGGTATCCAATGACAGTTTAAGTCATAGAATCACAGAACCAACCAGGTTGGCAGAGACCTCCAAGATCATCCAGTTTAACCTATCACCCAGCCCTGTCCAATCAACTAAGCCACAGCACTAAGTGCTTTGTGCAAAGATATTGAAGTACACAACATACAAACATAAATCAAAATAATTTTGATTACTCTGTATGTCACAGATCTGTGTCCACTTCTGTCCTGATTTATCCATTGGTCCTTCACTTTCTTCAATATGTGTGTAAGGTCTCTTAGAAGCTGAAGATCTCCCTAGCTTGTAACTCCTTGCCAGCATAGATACATATTCTGCCTCTTTGTGTCTCTCTTCTCTTTGCTGTAATTACTATTCCTTCAGTTCTCACTTGTCTTCTGCCTTCTTTCTTAGCATCTGAAATTACTTGTCTCTCATAACTTCAAGACTCCTTAAAAAAATATAACCTGCTTATCAGCTTCAGCATTATCAAAATCTGTTACAGCTTATCTCTTGGTGGTTACCTGCCCCATGGACAGAAGAGATTGCATGACTAATAGTAATCTTTTCAGGGACAATCAGAATTAAGAAAAGTAACCAAATTTAGCATCATATTTGTTAGGAAAGAGCAGGCAGACACAAATTTCAGTTAAAACTGAGCTTGCAACTTGTCACAGAAATAATATTCTTAAATTTTGTTTTAGTAAAATTCAGGTGCTACTCAAGTGAATCACTAAGCCTCATGGTATTCAAAGAATCAACTTATTATTTCAAAACATCTCTAGATGAGCTATTGAACCTCATCTATAGAATCATAGAATCAGTCAGGATTGGAAGGGACCACAAGGATCAGCCAGTTCCAACCCCCCTGCCATGCCCAGGGACACCCTACCCTAGATCAGCCTGGCCATAGCCTTATCCAGCCTGGCCTTAAACCCCTCCAGACATGGGGCCTCAACCACCTCCCAGGGCAACCCATTCCAGACTTTCGTCACTCTCACGCTGAGGAACTTCCTCCTCATGTCCAGTCTGAATTTCTCCACCTCCACCTTTGCTCCATTCCCCCTAGTCCTGTCACTACCTGATAGCCTAAAAAGTCCCTACCCAGCTTTTTTGTAGGCCCCCTTCAGATACTGTAAGGTCACAATAAGGTGTAAGACCTCCTCTTCTGCAGACTGCACAGCCCCAACTCTTTCAGTCTGGCCTCATAGTAGAGGTGCTCCAGCCCTCTGATCATCCTCGTGGCCCTTCTCTGGACACACTCCAGCATGTCCACATCCCTCTTACCTTGTCTTGTTTCATAATATGAAACTCTGGAAAGCAACAAATTCAAACACAGGCACTGTTTGAATTGTCTTCATCATCCTCCAGGATCCTAATACCAGCCCATAGTAATGACAACCATTTTTCACAGTTTTCCAAAATACTTGATTTGTTCCATACACCCTGTAAGAGCTAAGCAGTAATTCTGTTTCCTCTATTTAATTTGCTGCTTTAAATATGATTATTACAAAGCCACAGTGTTCTTGCTCACTGTAAAGAGTTAACAACTAAAATGATGTCAAGTTTCTATGGGCAAGTTTGAAATATGTTCACAGAGTAAGCCACTGTTTGCTACATTATCTAAAATTAACTTACAAAAATATTCTCTAGAATAACAATTTTTAAAAGAATAAATATTCAAGTTAATTTTTAAGCAAAAAAATACAATTCTACTTGATTTTCAGTGCTATTTTGAAACTACCATTGAGCTTTGGATGTTTCTGCAAAACTTCTTGGCTTTGAGAAGTTTACAATATTAAATAAGGGAAAAAAAAAAGTTTTAGCTTAAGCTGGCAAAGGATTATATGCCTTTAGGAAGAAAATAGGTGGGATTAAAATATTTTAATATAATGTGTATTTGAGAATTAATAAATAGATTCTTTCCTCAACAGCCAGAAGTTAATATTTCCAGGATTGTGATCAGTAGAACAGCTTAGACATCTTGTTAAGTAAAGAGGACCTTATGTGTGATGGTTTGGGGGTTACCCCGCCCCCCCACACTTTTGAATTTGCCCCAGCTAACTCAGATGGACCCTGGGAATATAGATGAAGCAATTTATTTACAGCTAGCAGAATTTACAAGCAGCTATTTACACTATATACAGTTATATACAATTATATACAGAAATATACAAAGGATAAACAATACAAAAAGCACAACTCCCCTCCCAGAAACCTGAGTCCCCAAGAGGGGCTCTCAAACCACCCCAACACCTCCCCCCGGCCCTCTCAACCTTACCCCAGTTCTCAGGAAGAAGAGAGGTGCAGCCAAGAGGTTAGGGAGCAAGGTTAGTAGGAGCAGGGTTAATGAGATGTGACCAGGTCTAAGGCAAAAGCAAGAGAGAGAAACAAAAATGGAGAAAAAGTCTTTCTTCTTCCCAGAGTTCTCAGCGTGACTGTGAGAGAAGTAGACACAATTGTTTTTCATTTCACTGCCCGTTATCTAGTTCTGTTACCAAAACATTCCAGCTTGCTTCAAACTAGCACATATGTTTAATAAATAACCAAATAAGCCACCAAAAAATGAAAGTTTTAAGACTACTTTAGTTTAGATAAAATTGTCTCTATCTTTACCAAATTAAAAATACATTTTAAAATGCCTAACACTTTCCTAAAGACAGAATGAAAGTCACTCCAATGAATATGCCTTCCTCTCCTACAAATAAACATTTACACCAGAATTAAAACTAACGTATTTTTACTGTCACCTTGTATGTGTATTTTACAATGGAGAAGCTACAAATTTATTTTGTTGTACTTGCATCAGGCCATAGCAGAAACAGTGAATAGAAGTACACTATGATGTTCAGAGGTAAAGACTAGGCAAATATACATATATATTCTTTTTTTTTAAATCTATGCTGTTGTGGGAATGAATTTGCAAGACAATAGCATCCTCTGTTTAAGCAAATTATGTACAGTTACCAAGCAAACAAGATGTATCTTGTGATCTCTCAAAAATGTAGAGAGGTTACTCTCCTCAGAAAGAGCCAGTCCAAAGGGAACATCTGGGATCTCCACAGATCATCCAGCACCTTGGTGGAAAAGGCATCCATGTGAAAAAAAGTTGTGATAGTCTACTCATTAAAAAACAAATAAATATGAAAGTGGTTTATATTCATTAGCCCTGCTAAATGTGGAGTTGATTAAATAGGAGAGGTCTGTGGAAGAGTGGAGAACTTTGATCAACAAATGAAAGCAGCTGGTGAGTGCATCCATCCACATAGCCATGCTGTGAAAGAAATTTGTAAAGTCAGCTTGAGGAGAATTCTAGCTCTGAGCAAGCAATTTCAACTCCAAGGCCTTGCTCTCTCAAAGGCCATATAGAGCAAATGGAAAAAAAAGTCAGGCAACATGAGAATTAAAGTCAATCTTGACTCAGTTTCTCAAGGATCCATCCAAAATGCAGTAGAGTTCTGTATCATAACTGACAAAATGGATCATAATAAACATCAAGCTTGCTTACTGAGCACACAGATGTTAAAAACTGAGAGGGACTCTCATGGCTAAAGTTGCAGTTTAAAATTACCTTTTCAAATTGAAACACATAACTTGGGGGATAAAATGACAAAGAAGTTTAATGATCTGTTTTGAGGAAGCAAAAGAAGGCAAGTAGAGGATAGTGAATGGTTAATTAGCAGTTCTTCAAGGGTCATCTGAGGGGTAGCAGTCATACAGCAGCAGAAAGTAAATGCTCTGTTCACATTTGTGAACTGCAGTATGGCTCTGATATAGAGCAAGAGTCAGGAAGTAGTTCTTAAACCACACTAAGCACTGAGAATGCTTCAGTCTAAGCACTTCCAGCACTGCAGTTCAATCAGTTGACCTAGTTGAAAAGTGAAAGATGCATCTAGAGAGTCCATGGGTGGCATGATGGCAGAAACCCACAACTCTATTGAATATACAAAACAAGGAGACCGACATCTAGGATGTCGAAATAAAGGAAGAAATATGTGTTCTTCAAATCTAGAGAGGATAAGGCAAGGAGAATGGAGGGAAATTTGTACTGAATGTCAGAAAAAAATAAAAGTGTTTTCATACTAATATTTATTGTCTCAGTAATCTGGGTCATTTCCATCATTAGGTGTCTTTTACAGGAAGCTTGAAAGCACCTAAGAAGAAACAGCATTAGCTCACCTTGGGTTCTTCTTCCCTGGAGGATCCCTTGAATCCCTTTCCAGCCTTTTTTTTTTTCATAATTCTGTGACTGGAGAAAGCTTTCACAAAGATAATGGTACTTTATTGGTACCTAACTTTTCAGCAGCTAAGTCTCATTAAATTTAATTTTATTTCTGAATTCATAAAGCTAATTCTGAAGTTCCCACGAGAATTTTACTGTCTCCTAATCTCTTTTCTGCACATACCCTTTTATCAGAGGATTCCTACCAATACTTTCAGTTTTCTCATGAGATATCTATAACTGGTAATGTAGAGGCAAAATATTTAGAAGCAAATGAGAATTAGGAAAGGTCATTCTGGAAGTCAGAAAAAGGGTGACAGTATCTGGTATCAAATATTAGATAACAAATCCTGATATCATTATGCGTGGGAGTTGTCAAAAGTGCACCTGAGTGGAGGTAGTACAAATTAGGCAGATTTCTAGATAGATTCTTGTTTTTCTTTTTTAATTTTGATTGACTTTGTTTTGTTGTCTGCCTCAGCATGGGAGAACGCTGTTAAAAATCTGGTAAAAAGCACCTTTTTGAATTTATGTGTAAACTAAATGCTTTCTCAGTGCTGCAGCTGAATTCTGTGGAAATTGTCATGCACCTGTGATAATACAGCCTGACAATTCATGAAGCTCTGTGCTTTTTAGCTAGCTCATCAGAAGAGCATAATGATTTTTTCCTCCCTGTCATCTTCAGCTTTTTACTCCAACTCCGGTTTAACATGTTAGCTCTAGAGGAAAACAGATACAGTTCTGGAATTCATTGCCACGAAGCAGGACTGAAGGGTATTCATGATGAAAACATTAAAATGTGCATATGTATATATCAACATTGACTGAAAGACATCAAATTTTATTGTTGCTCCAGGCAAGTACTCACTGGGACAACTCTTATCTCTCAGTTTAATAAACCTAATCTTTAACCCATCAGTCATAATATCATATAGCAGTATTATAAATGTATGTGTTGCTGATAGTATAAGTGAGAAAAATAAGGTACATAAGGAAAAATCCGATGAAAGTTTCCATCATGGTAAGAAAGCATTCAGTGATTTGAAGGGATGTTGTAAGCTATCTTGACGGGAAGAATCAAAGATTTTTAAAGGTGGGAGACTCTTTACTCAAAGTTGTCACAGCTAAATGATTTCTTACATAGTCATCCAGCTCCAGTTGGTGGAGAAACATCTAAACCTAAGATTAAGCAAATTGTAATAGAGGGATCCATTATGTTGTCCTAAGATCTAGAACTACCATTAAAAACTAGAATATAGTTGAATGCCTGAGGATTACTCTAACTTGCATAGGACGTCCTTTGGTTATTCAGCATCCAGCTGTGAAGCAACAACTTCTCCAGAAACCTTCCTTTCTTTGAACTGTACTCTGCAGTGCCATTAACAACATTAAGTTGAAGTGACTTGATGAGGCTTGTGAATTTATCAATTTGCAGGTCATAGAACATCTCCAGAATTTTGTGTGGTAGATACAGACAGGTAATTGGGAGGTGTTACATATTCAGGAGGTCACAGAGGCTTTTTAGAAAATGTGCTACATAAATCAGTATGTGATTCATATGTTTATGTTTGCGTGTGTTATACTCCAGGTTGCAAGGAATCATTTATCACCCATGGTATCACAGTATCACAGTATCATCAGGGTTGGAAGAGACCTCACAGATCATCAAGTCCAACCCTTTACCACAGAGCTCAAGGCTAGACCATGGCACCAAGCGCCACGTCCAATCCTGCCTTGAACAGCTCCAGGGAGAGCAACTTCACCACCTCCCCGGGCAGCCCATTCCAGTGTCCAATGACTCTCTCAGTGAAGAACTTTCTCCTCACCTCCAGCCTAAATTTCCCCTGACACAGCCTGAGGCTGTGTCCTCTTGTTCTGGTGCTGGCCACCTGAGAGAAGAGAGCAACCTCCCCCTGGCCACAACCACCCTTCAGGTAGTTGTAGACAGCAATAAGGTCACCCCTGAGCCTCCTCTTCTCCAGGCTAAACAATCCCAGCTCCCTCAGCCTCTCCTCATAGGGCTGTGCTCAAGGCCTCTCACCAGCCTCGTCGCCCTTCTCTGGACACGCTCAAGCATTTTGATGTCCCTCCTAAACTGGGGGCCCAGAACTGAACACAGTACTCAAGGTGTGGTCTAACCAGTGCAGAGTACAGGGGCAAAATGACCTCCCTGCTCCTGCTGACCACACCATTCCTGATGCAGGCTAGGATGCCACTGGCTTTCTTGGCCAGCTGGGCACACTGCTGCCTCATGTTCAGGTGGGTATCAATCAGCACCCCCAGATCCCTCTCTGTCTGGCTGCTCTCCAGCCACTCCGACCCCAGCCTGTATCTCTGCATGGGGTTGTTGTAGCCAAAGTGCAGCACCCTGCACTTGGAGCTATTGAACCCCATCCCATTGGACTCTGCCCACCTGTCCAGGCGGTCAAGGTCCTGCTGCAGAGCCCTTCTGCCCTCCAACTCAATCACATCTGCCCCCAGCTTAATGTCATCTGCAAACTTGCTGATGACTGACTCCATGCCCTCATCCAGATCATCTATGAAGATGTTAAAGAGGATGGGGCCTCTATAAAGCTATCTTGTATAGAACATTTCCAGAGCTGTTTTATACACTCAGTAGACTGTAAAGTTTATTTTCAAGTTCATGGTCTATTGTGCACATATAAAGCCTAGCATTTTGTGGTAAATTGATAGTTGACGCAATAGAACATTCCAGTAGTTTAGCTTGCTCCAGCACAATATGCAAGAGGCACCTGAGGTCTCAGAAAAAGTCATGTATTCTCAACTGATGAAGTATGCCTGGTAAATATTCATATGTAAATATACTGCATACTATAGAGTCTTTTCAGTTAATCACATTCAAACAAAAATAAGGCAATTGCTTTTAATTTCCTTTTTTTAACAGCGGTTAATTGCCTGAAAACATACAGTGTGTGACAAAAATATAATGCATTCATTAATAGAGCCATCCTTCCACATTGAGATTATGAAGTGTCAGATGACAAAGTGACTCCCTTCATAGTTATAAAGTCATACAGATGGCCTTTTTTTTTTCTGATTCTGGTGCCCCAAGGGATGCTGTGCCTCAGAGACAACTCTGGGAGACAGATGCACCCTTTGTTGCTTCTTGGCTTATCTAAGGAATAAATTTGTTGCTCTTTGACCACCTCAGCAACTAATTTAGAGCACCACTACAGTTGTCTTGTGGTGGAGAGGAGGTGTTAACTTTTTTAATTCCTCATCAAGCTCCTGATGCACAAACAGGTTTCTAGTACTCCAAGTACGTGTAGTCAGTACAGGGCACAAGAGAAGTTATTTTTTCACTTCATGCCCAATATGGTCAAATTTTCTAAATAACCCAGATGCAAATGGGATTACAGGGTCAATAGTCTAGAGGGTGGAGTAAGAAGTCTCCATAAAGTACAATGAACAGAGAAAAACAGCTGATGGGGTCCAGGGCTATTAAGGCCAGAAAGTTGGACTGAAGGCAGAGATCACAACTGACTTCAGAAAAGATGAGCATCTCCCAGATACAGTAGAACACTACAAGGATTTAAAAGAGTGTAAGAAGTGCCTGTTTCTGTGGAGTGCACACAATTTTTCTAAATCAGATAAATATTTCAGCCAAACCACAAAATTAACTATTGCCTTTCACTCAGATCATAAGACAGAAGACAAAAATTTATACTAGGACTGTTAGCATTAGAAATCAGACACTTAGATGAGTAAGACATATGAAATGTGTAACAGAAAAGTTTAAGTTGGCAGGTACCTTTGGAGATAATTTAGTCCAGCTTTCTCCAGGCTGTACTAGATTGCTCAGCATTTTGTCAAGTTTTTAAAATCTCAGAGCAGAGAATCAACTTGTCTGGACAAGCTGATTTAGTTCTTGACCACACGCACTGAAGAACTAATCTGGTTGGTCTCAGTACTCAACACACTGCAATGTTTCTTCAGTGGTCAGATCTAAACGGCTTTTGTCTGGCAAACAACTTGATTTGCATTGATCCCAGACTGACTTGTTAAGACTCCCTGAGGTCTGTCTAGTCTTCTAGATGTAAGTTCCTCTCCATGTGAACTGGCATCAATATTGACCTACAAAACTGTCTTGTGAAAAATTAAGCATAATTTTAAATCCCTCATGTAACCCAAGACCCAGCTACTGTAGAGAATATTCCATTTTATTATGTTTGGTAAACCTCAAACTGCTCTGTATACATATGTCCTGGAAGGCTAATAGGGCTATTAGATGTCCTGGCTTGCCCCATCCTTCCGGTAATGGGGGAAGCAAGCACTGGAGGAAAACAAAGCCTTGGGCCATAATGTCACCTCCCAGAGTGATAAACCCACAAGTGTTTACATACTTGTTGGTGTCTTGCCCAAATAAGAGTGAGCAAGGCCTGGTTTCACCTAATATAGTCAGTTTGCAAATGCCATTTTGATTGGTGAATCTCTGTGGCCAAAAGAGCCATTATACTTGGGCAAAGTAATATAAATTGAGCTAAGTTGCAAGCCGTTGTTCTGCTTCTGCCTTTCTGCCTCATGAAGCTTCCCCTGCCTCACTGTTCTTGGACAACGTGTTCTGCTTTGCTTTGTGCTTCAGACCAGCTTAGCCCTGATGTTTTGGGCTTGAACTACCTGGAAACTTAAGTGCCTCAAGTTTCCCAGGAAAAGGCATTCAAGTGCCTCACGACGTGGCAAGAAGTGCCACTGACATCACGCTCTCTGCACATCTGCAAGAAATCCTGCCTACACCTCTGCAAACATCCGTGCCAAGAGGAACCAAGGATCATGTCAGAGATTGTCTGCCTCTTTCCCAGCACCCTGGGAAGATCTAGAAGCTTCTCAATGACTGAGCAGTTCCAACACTGTCACAAAGGAGCCAGGGACTATCTCTAAATTTCTACTTCACCAAGGTGAGTAGAAGAGACTTTCCCTAGGGCTCCAGGCTGCCTATTTGTAAGTGGGGCAAAGCCATTTTGTGGCTAAATTTTTCCAATGTTCTGATTATCCTAAATGAATGAATTGCCCATAAGCATCCTTGTGAAGATTTTCCCAACTGAATTAGAACCCAAATTTAACAATTTGTATATAATTGTGAGTGGGGCTTTCTGGAAATAAAATTAACTACATATTTTATGCTTCCCACCTCATTAATTGCCCCAACTACACCAGCATACCAACTTCTAAGACTGAAAACTACTCAGACATATTTGCCTGAGCACCACTCTGAATGCTTGTAGGCTCACCAAAGTGGAGAAGAGAGTTCTGTACTTGGAGATGCTGCAGCTGTCAGAAATCAGACTAAACTGTCTTTGTAGCTTTGATTTGTTTATCAGTCCTTTTGATGTTAGGTGAACTTTCAGGAGGGCAAGACATGAAATAATTTTCATATTTCCATTATACATGTGTGTACATACAGTATGTACACTTACTATAAGCAGAGAAATAAACCCAAACTGCAAGCATGTAAAATAAAGAAAGAAGTAAACATAAGGTACTGATATTCCCCTCCTTCTGTCTCTCCCCATGTCAACAATTGAGTATATGTCTAGAATAAAGTATGCAGGGCCTCACAATAATAAAAAAAAAGTCTTGTCACATTGGAGGAAATCCAAGGAAAAGCAACATAAATTATTAAGAGGTTGAAAGGATTGACTTACGTTGGAAGATTAAAAGAAATAAATATGTATAACTTGCTAAGCGATGACTGGAGGGGAAAAGAGGGAAGAGACATGTTATCTGTCTACATACATTTGAAGTCTATAAACAAGAATAGAGAGGAATTATTTAAGGTGGTTTTAGTGTATAACCAAGATTAAATAAGATGCATTGCAAATTAATTTTGGTAAAATTAAACTTGAAATGAAAAAGCAAACAAACAAACCCAAAACAAACAAGCAAAAAAACCCACCT
The DNA here is from genome assembly GCF_015220805.1 of Pogoniulus pusillus. Lineage (NCBI taxonomy): Eukaryota > Metazoa > Chordata > Aves > Piciformes > Lybiidae > Pogoniulus > Pogoniulus pusillus. Next base: position 29,295,510 of record NC_087270.1, on the reverse strand, counting down.
CACCCACATCTTAAGCAGTACATTATTTTCAAATATAGAAGAGTCTTTTAAGGGAGACATCAGAGCTGCTAGCAACCTGTTCTGGCAGGGGGGTTGGACTACATGATTTTTTGAGGTCCTTTCCAACTCCTAAGATTCTGTGATACTCTGATTTTTAATTGTCCCAGATGTGTGGAAGGTGCACTCAAATCCCTCTATTGTAAGAAATAGAAATTCAAGTTTTCTATATTCCCAGTGAGTTTTCACACTAGCGATTGTTTGTTTTTGTTGTTGTTCTCTCTTGAGTCTCAAATGGTATTTTGATTTAGAGTGAAAACAAATGTTGAAAGTCCTGCAGCAAGGTGGTGGTAGTGGTTTGAAGTTTTTTAACAAAATTGAGTTGCTTTCTGTCTAGACCTGCAATGGATAATTTACCATAGGAAATACTCTTGTGCTGACAAGGAAAGGGATGAAATGATCTAATGGGCTTATTTCATCTGTAATACCTATATTTATGTGACAATTTTTTTCAGGAAAACAAAGTCATCACACTCTGACAGTGATCAGGAAGCTCACAAAATAAAGCAAAATGATAGAATTGCAAAAGAGACTTTCAAGCACTTATTTTCTCTGTACCCTTTTCCTTGAAAAAGGCTCCAATTCCTTTAAGCTGATGGATTGTTTGCAAATGACAAAAGCTTGTGCCATTTGAGGAGTGTTTAGTTAGAATAAGACCTCTGAAGTTGTGCTAAATCTAGATATAGTTGAGCCATTAATGAAATTTTAGATACCTTGTGTAAATAATGAAGAACAGATAGATAGAATCATAAAGGTGTTTTGGGATCAGCATTTGTCATGGTAGGCCTGATAGGCCAAAAATGGGCTTACACATGTCCTGGCTTGCCCAGGCATGTTTTTCCTGCTCTCCCCTCCTTTTGCTGGGAGAAGCAGCCATGGGAAAGAGGACAAAGAATCTGGAGCCACTGAGTCTAAGGACTCTGGCTTGTCCAGACATGCTCCCCTGCTCCTTCTCCTGTGGAAAGCAACTGCAGGAAGGGAAAATGAAAAAGCCCTGGCTTCACCTAATATTGTCAAGCATGTCACCTAATATGGTCAAGCTTGGAAAAGTGCCAATCGTATTGCCTAATCTACATCCAAAGGTCTATTAGTCTCAGGCTGTACTGATAAAAAGGGATGAGCAGGTAGCATGGTGTGCTGCTTCTGCCTCACTGCATCCTGAAACTGCCTGTAAACTCCACTGCCTCAAGTTTACCAGGAACAGGCTCTAAATGTCTACATGTTATCAGCCTGCATAGCCAGCCTGACATCGTGCCAAGACTGCACATCGCATTGCATCCTGCCTGCCCCACTGCAAGGCTTCTGCTGAATCAGGAATCAAGAGGAGCAATGTCAGAGACTGTGATATAGACTCCCAGCTTCCTGAGAAAAGAGCCTGGGAAAACTCCAAAGCCTTTAATGGCTTTGAGACCACCGACAGCAACCCCTCCACGTGATATAGGTACTGTCTGATAATACATTGTGAGTAAATGCTTAAAGACTCTTGTAATTCACTAATTGCCTTCTGCCATAAGCAGAAAAGTGCTTCCTGTGTCCATCTAGTGAATAAGCAGTATAATTAACTGAAGAATCTTCTTTTCCAGTATAACATTTGCATTTGCCACTTTAAGAAATAAATTCTAGTTTTGCCTGCTCTCTGTGTATATGAATTTCCAAACCATGTGTTTTGAACCTTGTGAATAAGTTTTCTGGTGAGATTTAATGTTAATAAACGGTTTCCATGGTTATTAACAATCTTTGCCTGGCTATCAAAATTAATACAGATTATTATTTTTTCATAATCCATCACGGCTCTGACATAACTTTTTAGATGACTGAAAAAGCCCTGGAGGAGAACAGATTGGAAGTCTGCTTTTTATTGCATAAAGGTAGATTGTTTGCTAGCTCAGGAAACTTGAAATAACAATTTCTAATAATAATGTATCATTTATCTTATAAATATAATTTCTTTAGACCACAAATTTTAAGAATTGCTGATGGAGAGTTTACTTTCAAGTAGTATTAATGGCCTCTATTATTTTTGCATACTAAAGTCAATTACTGGAAAATAATAGGTATAACATGTCCAGGACATTAATTGAAAACAGTTAATGGAGTTCTTTCCTGTGTTCTTTTTCTATCAGATAGTAAACTCAGGTGTATGATCCTTCTATTCCTGTGTCCCAAAACACTGAGGCAAATATAAGGAGCCTCAATTTGAACCTGTAAAGCATATGCTACAGTTTTGCCTGCAAAAATTTGTGTTGAACTTGGCAAGGTAGTGTCTGTCTCTGTTCACTATGAAGCAAGAGAGAAGCTGCTATTCCAAATACATAGAAGAGTTCTGAATGTTCATTGTAACTCTGAAGTAGTGGCTATGATGGCTTAGTCCGTAGCCATATATGAAATAATAATCCAAGCCATATAATAAATTCTGCTGGTGTGACAGAAAAAAATACAACTTGCTACTTAGTTATCCTTAGCAGTGCAAAGTGGCAGACTAGGAGATGCGTTCGAGCGATTAGCTGACGGAAGGTATTTCAGGCTCTTCTAATCTTAGGAAAAAAACTTGAAAAAGCATCTTCCAAAAAGAACATTCAATTTTGTACAGAAGATGTTGCGGTTTAAACCCACCTGTCAGCTTGCTGACTTCTATCAGTTGGGATGGGGGAAAGAATTCCAAGCATAGAAGTGGGAAAACCCAGAAGTTGATATAAAGACAGTTTAATAGGTAAAGTGAAAGCTGCATGTGCAAGCAAAGCAAAATGAAGAATTCATTCACTGCTTCCCACTGGCAGGCAAGTGACTAGCTATCTCTAGGAAAACAGAGCTTCATCACACGTAACATTGGCAGCACAGATGCTGTTAACTCCAAATGCCCCACTTCCCCTTCCACCCTTGTTTCCATAGCTTTTATTACTCACCATGATGCCATATGGTATGGATTATTCCTTTGGTCAGTTTGGGTCAACTGTTCTGGTTGTGTTTCTTAAGCACTCCCAACATACTTACTGGTAGGGCAGTGTGAGAAGCAGGAAAGGTCTTGGCATTGTGTAAGCACCACTCAGCGGTAGCTAAAACATCCGCTTTATCAACCCTGTTTTCAGCACTACTCCAAAACCTGTCACTATACCAGCTACTGTGAAGAAAATTAACTCCATCCCAGCCAAAATCAGTACAGAGAGAAAAGCAGAAACACAGCTCTGACTTGTTATCATAAAAAATCTTTTTCATCATGAGGATAGTCAACTTGCAGAACAAGTTGCCTAAAAACATTTTTTACATCTGAGGTGAAAAAGCCCTGAGAAGCCAGATCTGATCTCATAGCTGACCTTACTTTGAGAAGGAGTTTGGACTAGAGACCTACTGTGGGGTTTTCCTTTCTTCACCTTTTGCTGATGAATTATTCTGTGTTTTTCTAAGGGAGCACCATGGATTAGAACTAACACTTTAGCCTAGTTCCTAATTGCAAACAAGAACAGGAACTTTCCAGAGACTTTGAGTAAAAGGTAAATAAAGTTACAGATTGTATACAGAATAACAGTAATTGATGGGTTTATACCATCCCATTTGTTTGCTGGATAGATTATACTTGGTAGCACAGACTTGTTTGGGCCCATTTTCTTCTTTTCTCTCTGCAGCTTTGCTTATTTGCATGACTCCCTTATTTCCCTTCTGACTTTCTGCTGGCTCAATGGATTCATAATTATGTCTGTGAGCTACAGGGAAGGGAAAGAGTGGGGAGAGTTTGCTAGCAGTCCCTCTGGGCTGCCCAGGGTTGGGGAAAGCTGAATTAACATTGTTGTTAAATTGTAAATATATATAAATATACCCTGACATATGTTTATTACCTTTTATACTTTTAATACTTAGTCCACCATCATAAGTGGTGGACTTATGAAGGTGGACTAAGTATTTGTTTCCAAGTTCATTTGGTAATTCACTCTGGGGGTAAATTCCAATTCTCTTACCTAAAAGTGCTTTTATGACAGACATTCTAGTTACTCTGGAGTCATTGCTTCAGAAGTGAATCTGATGGGTTTTTTTTAAGTCTTTAAAGCAAATCTGGATCTATTCCAGATAGTTACTGAATATAGATTAATCCATTAATATATTTTCTTTAAATTATATCAATATGCATAATTGTTTCACACTCAAAAGACTCTGGTGAGTAGATTTAGTATTCTTTTAGATATGAATCAATGTTGTTAATTATTGCATTTTTCTCTCAGATTTCAAAATAGTTGATAATCACTTTAAAGATCTAATTTTGGAGGCAAACAACTGTGTAATATAGGCTTCTATACTTTACATGAGCAAATTTTGTAACATTAATTTTGTGGCTTAGCTTGAACCTGTTCTTTTGAGTTGAGTTACAGAAATTTTGGAAAAAATATCTATGTCCATGTGTCCTGGGTTAGGGCAGATCCCTCCCCCGGGGAGAAATAAACTCACCACAACATGGATTTTTTTTGAAAGTCAGGGAAAGATGAAATTGTATTTCTTATAGTATAAATATAACAATGTAAAGAGAGATAATAACTAGAGAAGGAAGAAAAAAAAACCCAATACAATAACCTTAAGGGAGATGGGGGAGGGGTCAAGCGGCGGCGAAGCAGCAGAAGCAGCAGCAGCCAAAACAGCAGCCGGGGAAGATAGGAGCAGCTGAAGCAGCAGAAGCCAGCAGAAGAAGGGAAAGAACAAGCTGTGCTTCTAGACATTAAGCTCTTGATGCTCCAATTAAATTATATTAATTTATCTATTGTTGCCATTATATGGCCTATCCCTGGAGTGTTCATCTCTCCCCTATGTCTGACCTAGAAAATCAGCTCAAACGGCCACAATATGTACTTGTCTACATGTTAAAATCAATGTTATACCTCCATATCTAGGTTTTCATATATATATATATATATGCAGAACATGTGCATATATGATGTTATAAAAGTATATATCTGTGTTAAAAAGTTCAGAATTATCTCCTGATTTTTGAAGCTTTTAATTTTCTATACCATGACTGCAGCACATGCTTTCCTAAAATAAATTATCTTACAATTATGCAGTACTTTTCATTACTAAAAGTGAACAGAGACCTATTTTTTTTTTCATAGAAGCCATTTCACTGAAATATAATAGACCATTTGGTGGACACAACTTCATGTTATACTCATTTCGGATCCCGTTAAACTGCCACAGTTGTGTAATCTAGCCTTTGTGTGATCAGAAATCACAGCCAGGGCTGTCATTACAAGAGTCATTATGCTAAGCAGTGCCTGGTGTGCAGCAATACCACACGACACTTAGGATGGCAAGGGAAGGACGTATAGACATGAAAGATAAAGAGACATCTTTACCTTTATATGTATACATATATGTATGGCCAAACCCTTTTCTGAAGAAAAGGTTCTATTTCGTTTTATTAAATGTTACTTGATCACTCAGAAATAAAACTGGAAGGCTCTAGTGAAGGAAAATGTGCAGATTGTTGTCACTAAGGAACATGTAATGACTGAAAGCTTTCTGTCTAAAATGGCACACAAGTTAAAGCTAAAGGAACTCTGTATTTGCCAAGTGGCTACTGATAACAGCCCCTTGAACAGGATCCTCAGTGAGCTACTGACACTTAAAATCACTAATACAACAGGGAATATACCTTCAATCCATATAACTCGTGCAGGCAGTTGAGAAGCTTCTAACCTACCACAAATTCACACATGGTTGATCAGGATTAACTAAAGGTAGCAGTCATTCTGAGGAATTGAGGTCAAAAGAGAAATTTCCATTCAGACAGAGATCAGTCAGGACTAAAACTGCTTTTCCACCTTCTTTACAGAGACATCTTGCCAAAGAAGATGTTTCATCTATCATAGCTTCAATGACATTCCCTTCAGCAGGGTCACTGAAAGTCTATGCCTTCAAAAATACATGACCAACTCTCAGAGGTAAAACATCCCAATACTCTTATGAGGGATATGAACTACAGCAAAAGACCTCGTAGGAGGAGGACAAGGCAGCTGTCATAACTGTTTGACAAAAAAAAACCCACAACAATGAAAAACCTTCTTAAATAAGCCTCAAGATGTTTTCTTAAGTACATTTATTTATATGATAAGTAAAGCCATCACCTGCCTTTTAATCCTTTATGAACTTTCTGTGTCATCCTCAGCCCCACACCCAGACCAACAAAATAATCAGCTCCACAGTTTATAAGATGTACGATTTCCCCTCCTTCTAATGATGTGACCTCCAAACCCTTAATCATTTCTCTTACAAGTTCTTTCCCATGAATGATAGACTGTTGTTAGCATTAAAAAACACAGCTGATTAAATCTCAGCAGGAGTGACAACCAAGCTTTAAATCTCAGGGACTTGAGAATAATCACCAAAGTTAAATAGTATTACCTTGGACTCAGAATGGTAAATGAGAGATCATAATATGGAGCACTAAAACATTCAACACCTGAATGTTACATCTCAGTACTTTATAGTATGCCTATTTAGTAGTCAAATGTCACCTTCTGTATCAACAATACTTCTTCTAGACTTTAAAAAACTCCTGCCTTTGTACTAGTCTAATCACACCCAAGTTCACATCAACTACTGATACTGAGACGTCTGCATCCTTCTGGTCTTCATAAATATGTCTTTTCTTATTCCAAAACCTTAAAAAGATTCTGTTGTTCTAGGAAAAGCCTCTAACAAAAGTTTGTCATCCTGCTACCATGTTCACATTTTAGGGTGGTATTGAAGAAAACTTTCTTGATTATAAGATGATAAATTCTCCAGACAATTTATGTTAATTTTTTAATGGAAGGGAAGTTTGGAACACAGTGATTATTAAAACAGGGAAATTCATCCAGCCTCTTATTAGATTAGATAAGGAAGTCATTTTGCTTAGAGCAACAAATTTGAAATCTCTTAATTTTCCTCCTTGTTCATGTGGCTCTAGCAGTTTAGATAAAACAAGCAGTTAAAGCAGATGATGAATATCAGATCTCAAGTTAATACAAAGTAAATTGAATTCTGGAGTATCTCTTCTCTTTGTAACTTTGCTGCAGGTGCCAGGGTTCACTTTGTGAATAGCTGCTCTTATTTAGCAATGTTGCAGAGGTCTCAAAGTCAGTTGCAGGGAGATAAATAAACATCTTTCAGCTTAACAGATTTTCTGTGCCTAACAAACCTGAACTACACTTCAGATTCACATATTGTTTCGAATGAAAATTCACATTACAAATCAACATTACTCTTTTCCTTTCCCAGTAGCTACTTCCTATTTTCAATCTTTTCCATTAATTGTTGTACATACTTCAGGAAGACTCTCAGTAGAGGTGGCTTAATAAAAACTTGTTGCAGGCAACTGAAATACTTTGACACCCACAGCTATTCAATAAGGCCCTCTTAAACACTGCACATCTGTGCTCAGAACAGCTATATTTGGAACTGTGCACAGGACTGTGCCCAAATCTGCTTGGTGTGGAATTGTAAGACTGGTTTTACTCTCTTCTGTGAAACTCAGTGTATTAACATTGATAGATAAATTCAAATGAACACACAGTAGGATGAGGGAGGTTGCTCTTCCCCTGTACTCAGCACTGGTCAGGCCACATCTTGAGTACTATGTCCAGTTCTGGGCCCCTCAATTCAAGAGAGATGTTGAGGTGCTGGAAGGTGTCCAGAGAAGGGCAACAAAGCTGGTGAAAGGCCTGGAACACAAACCCTATGAGGAGAGGCTGAGGGAGCTGGGGTTGTTTAGCCTGGAGAAGAGGAACCTCAGGGCTGACCTCATTGCTGTCTACAACTACCTGAAGGGAGGTTGTAGCCAGCTGGGGGTTGATCTCTTCTCCCAGACAACCAGCAACAGAACAAGGGGACACAGTCTCAAGTTGTGCCGGGGGAAATCTAGGCTGGATGTTAGGAGGAAGTTGTTGGCAGAGAGAGTGATTGGCATTGGAATGGGCTGCCCAGGAAGGTGGTGGAGTCACTGTCCCTGGAGGTGTTCAAGAAAAGCCTGTCTGAGGCACTTAGTGCCATGGTCTAGTTGACTGGATAGGGCTGGGTGCTAGATTGGACTGGATGATCTTGGAGGTCTCTCCCAACCTGCTTGATTCTATAGTTCTAAGATTATATGAATATCTGTTGAATAGCCAGTGAGAAGAGGTAATATACTGGACCTTGATCCCACCAATAAGAAGGGACTGATGAGGAATGTGAAGCTCAAAGACAGAAAAGGCTGAAGAGATAATGAAATGGTGGATTTCAAGATTCTTCAGGCAGCAGAGAGTGCACAGCAAATTTGGGCTTCAGGAGGGCAAACTTTGGCCTCTTCAAGCACCTGTCTGGTAGAGTACTATGGGATAAAACCCTGTAGGGAAGAAAGACCCAAAAAAGTTGATTGATATTCAAGGATCACCTTCTCCAATCTCAAAAATGATGTGTCCCAAAGAAGAGAAAGCCAGGCAGAAAAGCCAGGAGAAATGCATGGATGAATAAGGAGCTTCTGGACAAACTCGAGTACCAAAAGGAAGTCTATGGACAGTAGAAGCAAGGACAGGTAGTCTGGGAGGACTACAGGAAAGCTGAGGAGGGACTTTTCACAGGAGCATGTAGTGATAGGACAAGTGTTAATGGCTTTAAACTGAACAAGGGCAGATTTAAATTAGATCTGAGGAGGGAGTTCTTCACTCTGAGGGTGGTGAGGCACTGGAACAGATCACTCAAAAAAACAGGAAAAAAGATCAATGAATTCAGTTTATTAGCTAAAACACCACCCATGACTTATTCATGGCTCTGAATTGACTTCTTGTGGTGGGTTTGGGGAATTTTTTATTAATATTTTTGAAATAATGACCTTTTAAGCAAAGCAAACAAAATAATTCTGTCACCTCTTCCTATCAGAAAGCAGATGTCCAGCCACCTCCTGGAAAGCAAGGCCTCAGCACATATAATTGTTCTTGGAGAACACGAATGCCATAACCATCAAAGTCCCTAATTCCTTTCCATCAGCTTTCATTGCTGAGCATGACATCATAGAATCATAGAATCAAAAGGTTGGAAGAGACCTCCAAGCTCATCCAGTCCAACCTAGCACCCAGCCCTGTCCAATCAACTATACCATGGCACTAAATGCCTCATCCAGCCTTTTTTTGAAGACCTCCAGGAATGGTGACTCCACCACCTCCCTGGGCCCATTAACCACCTAGAGTCAGCTGTCCTGTCTGTGTCACTCTCAACACTATAGACAGTTTACTCCACGCATGTTAAAAAACCAAACCCACCTCAACTCTGTGCAAGTGCTGCTTAACAATATCCAGAACATCAGCGAGTTATCAACATTGCTTTAGTCAGAAGCTCAGTACATTACGCCATATGGGATGCCATGAAGAAAATAATCTCCATCCCAGCCAAACTTAGCACATTAGTTTACAAGACAGTAAATTAAAAGGCTAGATTTCAGCCTTGCATGCAAGAGCTTGATTGTAAGCGTTGGTAAATTATTCCAGTAATCACAGCATTTTTCAACCAAAACTGCTTCTCGAACAGTGCCTGGCCCTATCTCAGAAGTGATCAGAGCCAGTCTCAGCAGGCATTTTGAATGCAGTCACTGTGTTTTGGAGAGAAAGAGACTGTAGCAACATGCCTGTGGCCTCAGGGCCAGATACCAGATTCTAGTTCAGATTACTTTCATAATATTAATAAAACTGTGTTAGCTGCTGTCTCTTACATACCTAACTAGGATTCACATTTTTAAAGCCATAGTCATTTAATACTAATAAAAATAACTGAGGAGAAAGACATAAACTACTTCAACCAAAATTTACTCACAGTAGTGTACAGAGAGCTATCTTTAATTACCTTTTGTCACCATTATGCGCGGTAATTGTATTTGCATTTAAAATCCTTTTTGAAAAGGGCATTGTGACATATCTTTGCCCATCTCATTTGATTAATTGCCTCACTGTCAAGATGTTAACCCAGGATTTTTGGTACACTCCTTTCTTGTCACTAAGTCAGTATTATTTTCCTGCAGTGCTTGAGTGATCTTACTTAGGATATTATTAAAGATATCTGTTGTTGCCTTACTAGCAAGATCCTTGCATCTTAAAATGTAAGTCAAATAATATCTTCTTTTAGATCAGCTTGTAGAGCTGAGAGAGAGCAGGATAGCACTTGGACACACATATTTGTATGAACTATAACTCCCTGAATTATAAGAACATTTTTCTCACTTAAATTGTGGTGAAGTCTTTAAATTCTCTTGATCTCTTTGTATTGTTAACTTTTCCTATTCTTTTCCAGGTTGGAAACAAAACAACTATCTTAAACTTAAAATCCACAAACAGATTTTCCCACAAAATATTGACTTAAAATATGAGAATGGATTTACTTTTAAAACCATGACAAACAAACAATACCCCCTCAAAAAAAAAAAAACCCACAACAAGAAAACAAAACCAACCAACCAACCAAAAACCTCAAACCAAACCCAGCAAACAACAAAGATAATAATTATTACCAAAGAATCCTCTCTTGTAAAGTGTATTCTGCACTTACTGACATCCCATGTTCTTTTCTTACTTCATTATTATCACAGACCACCTAAGCATTGTATAAGGACACTTATATCAAAGAACGTTCTCCATACCAAAATCACTAAAATCTGAACATTCACACCTTGCTGGCAGTGTTTTGCTTTCTGCAGCGGAGGAGGCTTTTGGCTTTCTTTGCTGCTAGGGTATATAGTTAACACATGGTCAGCTTATTGTTCCAGTAGGATCCTCCAGGTCCTGCAAAGGTCTGCAGAGCTTGTTTCCAGCTGGTTGGCCACAGCCTGTATGGGCGTATTGGGTTAATCCCCCTGAGATGCAGGACTTGGCATTTCCCTTCACTGACCATGAGCATTGGCCCATTTCTCAAGCCTGGGAAGATCTCTGTGAATGGCAGCACACTCCTGTTGCTGTCATGAGCCAACTTGAATCTGCTGTTGATATTCAATCCCATGCTGCTGTCACACCAGCTTCAATATGAAAGTACCATCTGAAAAAAAGTATTATGGGCCTTGAAGTTCAGATTGTAACATCAAAGGCTTCCTGTTCTTGTTGCTGCTTTTACTTACTGTTTTTGGGGCATTTGGCTTTTTCTCTGGGAGGGTGCAGGACTGGAGAAGGGGTGAGGGGGAGGTCTCTGGCTTCTGCTGCTGCTTCTTCATTTTACTGTGCTTTTTCTGCAAATAGGCTAAGGTAATTGTGCATTGTATTATCTCATTTTGTCCATTAGAGATTTTTATCTCAACTCTTTATCTCAACCTAAAAGTTTGGGGGTTTTTGAGTTTCGTTACTTTCCCTCACTTCTGTGTTGGAGGGGAACAGGTGGTTAATCTGACTAACCACTCCTCTCAGTCTTATTTCATCTGAAAACATGATGAGGCTATACAATGTGCAGGTTATTAATGATGAGTTTATGTGATGCTTGCCACAGTATTAATCCATGAATAGACCACTAGAGATCATCCTCCATGTGGACATTGGTCGCCGATCATAACCCTTTTGGATTTGAAGTTCAGTCAATTTTCAGTCCAACTCACTGTCCATTAAGTAGCCTGTAGTTCTTCAATTTATGTTACGGGAGACAGTGCTAAATCTCCTATTAACATCAAAATAAACACAACCACTGCTCTCCCTTCACCCACTGAGCTGGTAATTTCAATTTAGAAAGCTATCAGACATATAGAACCTTATTTCCCTTCCATAAATAAATTCATGTTGATTGTTCCCAAACGCTGTCATTCATGAATTTGGAAATGGTTTCCAAGTTTAGATGCTTCATCATCTTCCCAGAGATTGAGGTGAGGATGACCAGATTACCACTTCCTGGGTCCTTCTTGGAGTGAAATTTACTTTCTTCAATAGTTACCTTGTAATGACACTGGCCAGCTGCCACATCATTCATGAGTGCACCACATCAGGTCCCACGTTCTTGCATATGTTCAGTTTGTTTAAATATTTTCTTTCTTAATACTCCTCTACAGAGCTTTCACATTCTCTTGCAAGTTGCTCTCTAAAATTCAGCCATTCTGGAAAGATTATATTTGTTGTGGAGCAGCTAAACTTAGCAATTCTCCATCTAAAAGTTGTCATACAATGTGCTCTCCTCTCCTAGCTAACCATCTCTTTCCTCCAGATACAGGTCAGGTTGTAGTCTCTTTTGAACAAGCACCAACACTTTATTGTACATTTCTGTAAGACTTTGTGGCTTCAATTATGTTGTTTCTTGATGGAACTGCAGTGAGGACATCTAAATAAATAATAACAATAAATGGTCAATATCATGAGACACACTGACTGACCATGCAATTATCATTGGAAAGATTATAAGAGAGAAATGAAATGTCAGCAAGTGAAGTCATTGGACACCATTAGTTTTTGTGCTGCAACTGCAGAAGTCTAAAGACATGATCATTTGAAAATGCCTCAGTGTCTGAAACATCAGATTCTTTGAGATGCTTCATATCTGATTTCACCTTAGTAACCCTACTGCACCCCTATTTGTAAAATAAAAGAAGAAAAAAGACCCTAAATGCAGCCCATATTATTATATTTCCTTAGGATTGTTCCCTATTTATTTTACTTGGAGTTTTGCTAAGCCCATAGCATGTATGAGAACACATAAGCACGACAAGTAGCTACATGCAGAATGAGAATGGGACAATGGAGGAAACTACAAGCCCTCTAGATTCAGAACTTACCACTATTCCTGCCATTTCTGATCACCATTTACTCTATTTGTCCATCAGAGCTGATGTTAGACCTACTTACCGGGCTCTGTTTCTTTGGAAATATAAATCCTTTAAACACCAGACAGACAACATCTGTGCTAAATTAATGTTAGTACTTTCAAAATCTGTTCCAAAAGGCACACAGAATTTGACCTGCAAATAAAAAAATAAAAGTATCCCCCTCCAGATGTTCAAACATTGTTCCTTTAACCCATTGATTCCATGCTACCAATGATGTTTCTTTTCTCACAGGCACATTAAAGGAAACAGTTTTCTCTGTCCAGTGATAGAACTCACTTCAAATGGATGTTTATTTGAGATGTCAAAGTATCCATGAAATCTAATTTCTTCTTAAAAACATTTGTCTTTTTTATTATAGACATGCCAAAAAAAAAAGGCAGAAATAGTCTTCCTTCCAACATTGAAAACAGCTGTGCTGGGAATCTCTTTAACACCTCCAAGCAACTCAAGACTCCCAAAGCAATTTTAATACTGGTAAACTTCAGGTGAACATCCAAACCATTAGCTATAAAGATGACACATACATGAGATGAAGCATTTGAGATTTATTTTTATTACACAACTCCTGAAATAAGATAAATATACCAACACTGAAGGTATATTTGAAAAATCCTTTCATACCTGATACTGAATTGCAGCAAGCTCAAGAAACTTCAGCTGAAATCAATATGGTAGTAGTATAGTCATCAATCCAGCCCTTACTTGTTTAATCCAGGTCAAGATTTAGACAGATTACATATGGTGACACCGCATACTAACGCAGGTATGACTAGTGCCTAGAAGCTGAAAATCCAGGAAGAGCCTTTCTTCTGTATGTTGAGAGGAGTGCCTCTCATAAAGATCAACTACTTCTCATGTGAATCTGAAACAAAACTGGGAAGGAAGGATTTTCTAGGTACAAGGAATTTACTCTGTGTGCCTGAAATGGTGCTCAATGGAGGTATGAGCAAAAGAGAGTTCTGCAGTCTCCCTTGGGTCTGACTTAAAGGCATATGATGTATCTCATCTTATGGTGATTGGAAATTATAGCATTTCCAGTGAAAAAAACTTTTTCTCTGTTTATCTGAAAATGATGCAAGTGTCCAGAATTGCTAAGGATCTTACCCAAAGGGAGTATGGAGAGGAGAGTGGCAGGAAAATAAAAGGAAAATAGAGAACAAGTCAATGCTCTGTCTGCAATCATGAGAGTTTCCCTTAAAAAATTCATCTGTTGATTTCCTTTGTTCACACATCTGCTGTGATACCTGTGAAGTTTGATTTTTGTTTTTAGAAGTTAATGTTTCATGACTGATGTCTTCAGCAGAATTCATGGCAACTGATATACAAGGATGGCCTGAGGCCTGACACATCTTTATACTGACAATCAATGCCAGACATTGCATGGTGATTAAAAGGAATAAAACTGTGTTTCTTCTGGAGCTTAAATACATCATTAAGAAGTAGTCTAAAGCTACTCAGTAATATGAAGATTTGGTCATCTAATGGGTTATGGTTTATTCCCCAGTTATACTTTATCACATGGCCAAAACATTTGGCATCTCACAAAGCTTTTTGAAGAAGTATAATCATTATTTCTGGGTTTGATTCAGAGAATGTGTTTTGATTGGACTGATCAAAATATTGGGCTGATGATTAGGGTCAAAATTTGCACTATATTTTTAGGAGAAGCTCTTTCCAAACTGCACTGTGTTTTCATGCTTGTGGAGTAGTTGAGAGCCTTTTTAAGTAGACTGTTTTGTCTTGAAAATATTTGATGCTGCTCTCAAACCAGAATAATGAGGTAGAAAAGAAAATTAATCATGGCTAGCAGACTCTAAAGGAAAATGAACACAGGTAATAGCCTGTGTTATGTAGCTCTAAAGGTTTGGTTTGAAACAACTGAGAACGGAAACAAAACCACAGCATGTATTTTCATATTGCTGTGATTCTAATCATAGTAATCATGGAACTTGTGTAGTGATCAGCTATAAATTCCACGCTTTTATCACAGATCTGGGATGAAGTAGCAGTGGATTTTTCTGATTTTACCAAACTTTCTGTTTCTGGCACCAACAACACCCCCCTGACAGAAACTGATATTCTCAATCGGAAAAGTGCTGCAGTCTCACAGCCCATCTGTTCCTTCTCCAACACACATTACTTTGCAACCATAGGAGAGATCTCACTAGCCTATGTTCTTGGGACAGCATATGAAGAACTCAAGCTATGTGCTCAGCAAGTGCAAACTCATATGGTTCTATTACCTTCAAGGGATTTATGTAAACTAACTGAGAATGTACTGGATGTACTCCCACATACCTTTTACATACCTTTTTTTTTCCTTCTTTTTTTTTTTTTTAATTGTATGTAAAAGTAATAGTTGATGAAAATGTGTGAAAATCAGATAAAGAAATTACATCAACACATAATTATTGGTAATAAACTAAATAATTAACAAATGTTATATTCAACATCCCTCTTTGCCTCCTTGCCATGAAACACAACCATTTTGTTGCAATGCTGACTGTAGAAACCATGCAAACTGTATGTGAAATACTGGAATAAACCATTTCAGATAAAAAATGGAATGAATCTATCCAGTTTCAGATCATATGAGTCAGGCCTTTTTGAATGACACTCTTCTTCTCAGTCCTGCTTCACATATAAATTCAGAAAACTACTACAATTTTGCCTAACAGATCACTGTGAATTACTTTTCTTCTTCCATCACTATTTGACTACTTTTTGCTCTTAACTCAATTAGTCCTCAATGTCCTGGAGTCCAGTATACCCCAAAATTCCTCTCCCTCCATGGTTTGAATGGGAGAGGAAAGGTGTGAAAAACTTGTTTCCCTCCCCTGCCCTACAGGCATGAAGGGGGGAAGCAAAGGGCCCTTCTGGCATGAGGGGTGCCCTGTGCAGACGCTCACGCTGGAATCAGGCTGGGGATTGGTTGCGGTCTTCATACCTAGGAAGTGGTAACTCAACTCTTTGTCTAGGAAAGGTATAAATTTTGGGGGTTTCCTCCCTTGGGGTTCCCACCTTAGAGTTCTCCCCTGCCTGGATAGTTCCTGCAGAAAGAGTCCCCTGGTGTTCTGAAGGACAAGCTCCTGAGAGACAGGATCATCACTGCTTTGGAAGGCTTCCCGCCATAAGCACCCCCTTTATGGAGTCTTGATAGGTCTTGATAAGCCTCAGATGTCTTTTGAAAGAGAGTGAGTGAACAAGCATCTGGACTGCCCTTTCTCTCAGCCAGCCTGACTCACCTGTGGGTAAATTTTGCCTTAGCCTGATTAATAGTGGGGACTACTATGTTTAGTAGCTTAGCCTTTTCCATCTCCTGACTTCCAAAATAGGCAACATTTTCTACGGTATCCTTGTAAGATCTTCTCAATCATACTGAATCTGCTAATTAAAACAAAATTAATTTCCATATATAGTTTTGGGGGCAGCTTTCAGGAAAATAAAATAATTCTAGTTTTATATATATTCCTGACTTGGCCACATTAATTCCCTGCCTCCACAACACTCAGATGAACAACATTGATTCTTTGAATATATCTCTCTATCAATGACTAGAAATACTTAGTGTATTTAGACTTTGAATTTAGGCACCTGAATAAAAGTCCTAATTGTTAATGAATCTGGCTTTTGGTGTATCACAGTATCACCAAGGTTGGAAGAGACCTCACAGATCATCAAGTCCAACCCTTTACCACAGAGCTCAAGGCTAGACCATGGCACCAAGTGCCACGTCCAATCCTGCCTTGAACAGCTCCAGGGAGAGCAACTTCACCACCTCCCCGGGCAGCCCATTCCAGTGTCCAATGACTCTCTCAGTGAAGAACTTTCTCCTCACCTCAAGCCAAAATTTCCCCTGGCATAGCTTGAGGCTGTGTCCTCTCGTTCTGGTGCTGGCCACCTGAGAGAAGAGAGCAACCTCCTCCTGGCTACAACCTCCCCTCAGGTAGTTGTAGACAACAATAAGGTCACCCCTGAGCCTCCTCTTCTCCAGGCTAAACAATCCCAGCTCCCTCAGCCTCTCCTCGTAGGGCTGTGCTCAAGGCCTCTCATCAAGCCTCATCACCCTTCTCTGGACACGCTCAAGCATCTCGATGTCCCTCCTAAACTGGGGGGCCCAGAACTGAACACAGTACTCAAGGTGTGGTCTAACCAGTACAGAGTACAGGGGCAGAATAACCTCCCTGCTCCTGCTGACCACTGTGGTGGAGGGTTGCACAGGCCCCAAATGACCGTGTTTACAAATCTATTTGTGCCCAGACATGTTGTGCCCCCAAAGGGTGTTGCCCTATTTATAATTGGGGTAAACAAATCAAGGGGGACAAAGGGACACAATGGCTTTGGTGCCTTCGAGTCTGGGTTGCCTCCTCAAAGACTGAAGTAAACACATTGCATAAGCTCACGCGTCTAGGGTGGGGAATCCTCCTGAGCCCTCTCCATATTTGGGGGTACCAGACCCCTGGACTTCACCTTATTTGGTATGTTTTGGCCTGTTGCCATGACCCCATTGGACAGAATTGTGGCCCAAGGACCATCAATCGTGGGGTCAAAACTCATAAAAAGGGACAATTCAGTATCCCTGCTATCTCTCTCTCTCTCACACATCTTGCACCTTGTTCCTATCCTGCCACCCTCTACCTGCTGCTCCTAGCCGCTTCCAGCCACTTTTGAGGACCACCGCCACTGCATGACTCCAGCCCACGGCACCAGCCCAGGGAACTGACCAAGGCGCTCCTGGCCAGCCGCCGCTCCAGCCACCGTTCCCAGCTTGACCGTGCCCATGGAAGGTCCAGACAGCGCACCCCAATAACCCCTGAGCTAATCTATTCAAACCCACGATATTTGGGACCATCGAAACTGACTCCAGCCAGTGAGTAACTGAGCAAACTCGAGCTAAGCCAGCATAAACTTCCAAGCTTTACCAGCGGCACATTTATGCCACTAGACTCTCTCTATCCAGGCCTTTCTAAACCCTCTGCTAAATTCCTGATTTTTTTCTGCTGTAAACAAGACATTCTGTAAAGTTGTTTCACGACCGCATACCAAGGACTTGTGTAGGGTAGCTGTAAATAAGTTTGGGGAAGGGGGGGATTCCTTGTGTATATAATATTAAATTATTTAAACCCTTTTAAAATTCAGCCTCATATTTCATTCCCCCCAAAACCCAGATGAAGCCCTCCACAACAACCACACCATTTCTGATACAGGCCAGTATGCCACTGGCTCTCTTGCCCACCTGAGAAAAAAATCAAACCCTGGTCTCCCACGTGACAGGCGGGGATACTCACCACTACAAAAAGAACAGTGATTCTGCATTTGCAAAATAAGGGATTGTGGCATTGGAATTGAAAAAAAAAAAAAGACAATAGGGTATTTCTTACAATAGTGAAGACATTCCGGTGTTAAATTACATAGGTATCACAGTATTACCAAGGTTGGAAGAGACCTCATAGATCATCAAGTCCAACCCAAGGTAATCCTTGCTGTCTTGGGTTAAAATGCAGGTTCCCAGAGACTCTAATAATTTTAGTAGACCCAATGACAATTTATAGAATTTATAGAGTGCCCTCCCCTCTTTCCCCCTCCCTTCTCAGAGATAGGGAATTAGATGTAGAGAGGGAGAGGTGAGCACACCGAAATAAATCAATCTCACTCGATTTGGAAGTTAAAAAGGAGAAGTTGAACAATAACTTAGAAAAAGGTATTGGAGGTAGGGGAGTTTACAAAGGATAAGGAAGGGAAAACAGCAAAATACAAAATGGGATGGATACAACCCGAGCAATGTGATGGTGTGGCTGCCACGTGGTATGCTGGTATGCAGTATGAGTGTGTGTGTCCAGAGGCAGCGAAGGAAAAAGAGAGGATGAGGAGCAGGAAGTGCTCCTCTTTTATACCACAGGAAGTGGGGGGAGTGGGCTAACCATCACCTGGCGTGTGGCCCACCCCTGGGGAGGGGCCAAGACCCCCAGGGTCAGGTTCAGGGTCACTCCCCCAGGAGTGTTAACCCTATACACTTGCTCTTCCATTTATAAAAGCAGATGGACCCAGTTCATTATCACAGTATCACAGTATTATCAGGGTTGGAAGAGACCTCACAGATCATCAAGTCCAACCGATTCATTAATAAACGCATCAGGTTTTGTTTATGAATGAAAAATGACATTTCTATGAGGAAATAATCAGAGCTGTTCTGGTCCCTTTGTAGTGATTATTGTATAGTAATATTTACTTTTTTTACAAAAGCAAACATATTAAACATACTGTCAAATCTAGTAAGGATAGCGTTCTCCTGCTAACACTAACACCACGAATGTAGATTATGTTTAAAGACAGCATAGCTTGCCAGAGTGACAGATGAGTTTGGTGGTTTGAGTACTTATGTAAAATTTTGGACACATATCTGAATATCATCCAAAGAATGAACTTTTTTAAAATGCAAACATCTGTCTAGAAGTGTTTCACAGACAAGTTTTCTTGCACAGAATCCAGTATTTCCTGTACTCAATCCGGATTGAAAGACACAGAGGACAATGAAAGCTGCACAAATTGCTAACCGAGGTTTCTGTGCCAAGATCTACAATACCAGTCCAGTCTGGAGAAGACCATGCTGCGGATAAATATGTCATACGGTGCCCAATGTTATCCAGAAGTGGAATCTAAGCACAAATTATTAGGCTAGCTTCAAACATCCTTCAAGTGGGTATAATTTATTCTGTTTGGAGAGAAGAAGAATGTGGCTTCAGCTTGTGTTAATTATAGGTGAAGGGCTGACTATAGGACTTTTATGGTTCAGGATTTTCCCTCAGTTTAAATAATGAATAATAACTATTTTAAAGTTAATATAATGCCAGAAAGTATGCCTCTGTTAAATCAGATGACAATTTTGCTGTCAGGGGCAGGATTTCACAAGTAATGGTCTTTTTTACAAATTAAAGTTCTTAATAATGGCTTAAACTGATTATTTTGAAAATACATAACAACCCATATTGCAGGCAAATCTTTGTATACTGGATCAAATTTATCATAAATTAATTATCATATTGTTTCCTAATCTTCCCAGATGGCTAATAGGAATAGATAGGAGAAATTAATAATATTGGAAATCATTCTTCATTACATCAGTGTGTCTTCACTGGATTAAAGACAAGTACCTTGGCATTAAAATAGTGCTGTGAAATGCAGAATCAAGCCCTCTGAAAAAAAATCCCAGAACTTTAATTATACCACAGCTTTGTCAGTGACTCCCCTGATGATAGACTTCTTCTTTAGTTTTGCTCAGGATTTAGTTTTTGAATACCCTTATAATCCTCTCAATGCTTTTTCTTTTCAGCACCAATATTCACCCTGAATAAAGCCATTCTTTGTCCTATGCTATCAAGAATAAAATGTAGCACTTACAGAGTGCTTTATATTTTGTAGCATAGTGCTGTTATGGATATAATGGTCTAGAGACACAATCACATCAAGTTTTGTAGGTTGAGGCAATTTTTGATATGAAGTTTTTATGGCTGGAAAAAAACCCAATGAGAGTGTTGTGGGTAAAAGCAGTAATTAGGAACAGACATCTCCTCTCTTCATCACTCCAAAATTTTAAACTATTTCCAAATTGTAACACTTGCATTCTCATAGGCAGCTCATAAATTCAGTCCTAAAAGTCTTATCAATATACTGAAATCAGAATGGATTGTTAGTCTGCATGGGTTTTGCTGCTCTCACCTTTGTAATCCCTAATCTCACCTATGAAGAAAGGCTGAGAGAACTGGGGCTGTTTAGTCTTGAGAAGGTGTAGAAGAATTTCTCACCAATCGAGGCCATAAATTTATAAACATGAGCAACCTGCGCTGAGAACATCCTTGGATCCCAGCTAGCTCAGGAAATCGAGCTGTAAACAGCTGAGCACCCCACACACAGCTGCAGTGGGCAGAGACTAGATAACCAAAGGGGCTGGAGTGGGTGGTCTAGGAGGCTGAGCCTTAGAATGTTGTGATAAGCTAATCTATGCATGCCTTACATGTAACTCTGGACCCTCTGGCTGTAACCAATCTTGGTGGAGCACGCCTCTTGCTAGAAGTGTACATAAGTCATTGTATCACGGAAATAAAGTGGATTTGACCATCTAACCACATTGGTGACCAAAGAGTCATTTTCCTATGGCGCTCCACCGAACGTTTTACAACAAGAAGGTTTAGAGGGGATCTCATCAACATCAATAAATGTCTGAGGGGTGGGTGTCAAAACAAAAGTGATAGTCTCTTTTCAATACTGCCCAGTGATAAGGGAAGGAATCACCAGCACAATCTAGAACACAGGAGATTCCACCTCGATATGAGGAGATACTTCTTCGTGGTGAAAGTGACAGAGCACTGAAACAGGCTGCCCAGCGATGTTGTGGAGTCTCGTTCTCTGGAGACTTTCAAACCTTGCTTGTATGTATTCCTGTGTGACATGCCCTAGGTGATCCTGGTTTGGCATGGGGACTGGACTCAACAATCTCTAGAGGTCACTTCCAACCCCTTAACATTCTGTGATTATGTGATTCTGTAATCAGAAACACATTTCTTAGTTAATTGATATGATAAATCACAGACTTTTTTTCAAGGACAAGAGAGGGGAGGAAAAAAATCTACCTTGAATAGGAAGTACTTTCAGTGGTGCAGCTGAAATATTTACTTACATGTCCTTGAAATCTTAAGTAACAAAGGACAACTTACATCTAGAACATATAGTTATGCCTTGGGAAAAGGAAAAAAAATATTAAAGCCCCCCCAAAAACTCTACATACAAGAAGAAACTGTTGCAAGGGAGTTACAGGACATCTCATCACCTATTGTTAGTGCAGCATACAAAAGAAATCAATGAGAAGAGCAGAATACAAAGAAATAAAGGATCCTTAATAAAAAAATATTGCGACATTTAATAAGGAACGAAAGCATCAATGCTATATATGAGATAGGTTCTAAATGTTTCTTCTAGGAGATACAAATGGTACTTGGACTACCTTAGTGAGAAAACATGTTTCCACTTACTATCATAAGGTAAAAGAATGCCTTAGCTTTTTGTGTTATTGAAAATATGTTTTCTCTTCTGGAGCTTTTGACAAAACAATTGTAGCAAACTGAGACACCATTTCCTGCCTACACACAGAACAGCAAAAGAAAAGGATGATAGTGCAAGGAGGGTGTAATCTACCATTTCTTTTGCCTAGAAGCTTAGAAAAAAAACCAAAACTGAAATAATTTGATTTGAACAATAATTTTAACAATTCCACTTGTTTGAAATGGAAGCAAGTCTATTCATCCTGTTAAAATATTTATGATTTCAATGTGTATCTGGTTGAATAAAGCCATTTCTTTCTGTGCTTTTCAGAGATTCATGAGGTTTTGTCACAAAAAGAAAGTGAGTCATCATTTCCTATAATTCTTTGTCACAGCTTTCAGTAAACACATACCTATACACACTCTGGTGTTAGTTATCGAGCTTGGTTCTAGTTATCTACTTCAGATGGGGAGGGTTGTGCTTGTCTGCCTTGATTGAGTTTGTTCAGACATCCAGCTTCAGATCATTTTCTCTGGAAGAAATTACACACTGAATGAACTTCATATCTAGGAGTCTTATTTGTAACAAAGGACTAAGAGAAAGACTTGTGAAGCATCACCAAAACGAACCACCACCACCAACAATAATCCAAACACCAACATTACAAATGAAGTAGTTCACGGTAAATGAAATAAAAGAGAACATGTACAATGTGAAAAGAGGGGTAGTATAGGAAAGCAGCTGGATAGGGAACTACCTTTGCCACAGTGTTCTAGGTTACTTGCCCAGAGATTGACTGATTTCAGAGAGGTCAACAAAATAATGAGTTTCTTACATTAATCAATAAGTTTATCCCATGTACAACTGCTGTCTGATATCTCTTTCTTCTAGTTCAGTAAGAGGGATGTACACTTAGTGACATGATCTAGTTGACTGGCTAGGGCTGGGTGCTAGGTTGGACTGGATGATCTTGGAGGTCTCTTCCAGCCTGGTTGATTCTATGATTCTATGTAGCCTTGGATAACTTATCTCCTCTCTTAGTCATCTCATTTTTGTCTGCCTTGGATGTTCTCTGCAGTAATGATTCTGCCTATAGAGTCTATTGCAACTATTGTGACCATTTGCAGTGGACTCTGCTTTGTTCATTCTTTGCTGACTGTGCATAAAAAAAATTAATAGGTACAGCCCTAGGTATGAAATCCTAAGAAAAGATAGAAGATGTCCACATAAATGGGGGAGGGAAGTATTTTTTTCAGATTTTCCTATATACTCAAGGGACATTTGCAGTTGAGGAGGTGGTAAAGATTTAGCTTCAAAGTTGAAACTTTAAATATGTAGATGTGAAATCTCATATTAGACTCCATATACTTTGGCTGGTTATGCAGAGGCACCTAGTGCTAGTTCAGACATTACACACTATCAGAGACACCTTCACCTCCTACAGGAAACCTTATGGATGGCAGTAAATGCCTATTATTTTGCCGCTGAACTAGACTTAAGTTTCTTCTAGTGAGTTGCCTGCCTCATCTCCTATTTTACAGGATAAAGAACTCATCAGTACAATCCATGAACTCAACAGAGCAGTTCAGCTAATCAAATCTGGGTCTGTGCATAAAGCAGTGGTAATCAGTACTCGTACAGACTTCATTGACTATATTTGCCAAGAGGGGCATCCCTTGATCATATTTCATCTAGCTTCCACCTGCTGCTCTGAAATAGATCTCTCCTAGTTTGCATGCTATACCCATAAGCCCTATTCAGATGTCACACACTCCCTGAGACCAAAAACCATCAGCAATCTGTGTTAGATATCTGAAACTCACTTGAGAACCCAACTATACTGGAAGCTTAGACACCAGATTAGATCCTGACAGCATCTTTATGAACACATAAATTACTTTGATGCTGAATATTATTGCTTCTAGAGGGTTGTATGGTAGAGAGTCACAAGCATGACTCTTGGGCTAAAACCAGGTTTTGATTGTCTTCACACCCTTCTCTCCAGTAATGGTTCTGTATTCACATTGACAGTAAACATGATTTAACATCAACTGTAATTGCATGCAAAAATAGACATGAAGACTAGTAATTGCAACTCAGCACAAAAAGCAACATGCCTGAAAGGGAAACCTTAAACAAAGGAAATTAATTTAGAAATAGCATTAGCCAATGTGTATACTGAGAACCCAATCATTTTCCTAGCATTAATAGCTTTAATGGAGCTGCTCACATAGGTGAAATTTATCTCATATTCTAAATTCAGGTTGTCTGGATAATTGCTCTGTAAAAGAGAATAAACCTTTCCAGATTCTTCAACAGAATTTTTATCCCTTTTCCCCCACCCCCTTAGACTCAACAACTACCTGAAGGGAGGATGTAGCCAGATGGAGGTTGGTCTCTTCTCCCAGGCAACCAGCAATAGAACAAGGGGACACAATCTCAAGTTGTGTTGGGGGAAGTATAGGTTGGATGTTAGGAGGAAGTTCTTCACAGAGAGAGTGACTGGCATTGGAATGGGCTGCCCAGGGAGGTAGTGGAGTCATCGTCCCTGGAGGTGTTGAAGAAAAGCCTGGATGAGGCACTTAACGCCATGGTTTAGATGACTGGATAGGGCTGGGGGATGGGTTGGCCTGGATGATCTTGGAGGTCTCTTCCAACCTGGTTGATTCTATGATTCTATGAACTTACTTTGCTCACAGATGTTCTATTTTTGTTTTATATAGAGGACTAAATTTTCTTTTTCATTGGAAGATTTCAGTGTGATTGAATTTTCAAGAGTTTGTCATGAGACCGATTTAAGAAATATCTATTCACATGTCTAAATCTCTATTAGAATAAAGCCATTTTTTCAAACCAGTACAACTTCCAAATAAACAAGAGTGTCAGCAGGACTCTGCCAGATGTTCTGGAAGCATATCTGCCTTCCCTTCTGTTGCTTTATAAAAAAATACAACTTCATGGGATCCAGGTTTGCTACTGGCTAAATTACTTTTACAGATCTAATCTGAAGTAACTCAGCTGTGTGCCCAGGATGACTAGAAGGTCAAGAAGGGAGGAATGCTTCCCAAGGCTAAGGAATTATAGTAGAAGCTCTGTATGTCTCCATTTTACTCCCTAGGATAAATAATCTCTTAAGACTGAAGTATTCTAGGGTCAAATAGGTCTAATCTAATTCTTAAGAAGATCTCTGCAACAGGTGGGCTCCTTCTTCTATAATCATATTCTGTTAAGCATTAGTAACCCATCTGCAGCTGGTCTTCTAAGCTTCCCCGACACTCAGGTAGTCATTCATCATCCTCTGTGCTACTGCCAAAATCCCAGAGGCAGAAGGGAAACAGAACTGGTCAAATAACAGCAAGAGCTAAACCATGATAGATTGAAGGAGAAGGAGGAGGTGAGAGAGGAGAAATGCTGTCCCTCTGGCACAGTCTTTTAATATGATGCCTCCTGCTTAAAATTGACATATCCTGCTACATAATGCAAGTTGCTATATTAAGACCATATGAAATATGTTTGTTAATGACAGTCATACTTAAATCTTTGCCTAAAATACAGCTTCTTAAAAACTGAGTAATAACTGAGTAGACACTGGGAGAAATATGCCTTAATTATTTAGCTCATCCGTAACTACTCTGGATCTCTTTATGAAAGCCAGCTGCAGAGGCAATCGTTTGGAAGCTGCATTGTTCAATAACCTCTGCATATTATTTCCCATTAAGATATGAAAGCCTGTACTATATACTTATGTGAAAGCCTAGAAGTCAACATAACTTTAAATTGATGCTTAATATTCATGCATTCTAGAACGTAAGCTGTTGGTTTTTTATCCCCTTCCTTTTATTTATTATTTTAGATTTCTTCTGAACGCAAAACAGTCTCTTCACCCAGGATGTAAATTATTATTACAATGAAAGCAGCCAGAAGGACAGAAACTTGGAAATGATTTCTCCTCTGAGCAGTAGGAGATTGTTCGCGTCCTGCTGTTTTGAAAACCTTCTTCCCTCCATGCAGGCTACCCTGTGAAGAGAAAGCTGTTTGAATATTCTGGCAATCAGAGAAGGCCCTCACATAAATTATGGATACAGAAACTCAGAAGACGTTCTAACAAATAAAATACTATGGAATCCATTGTTTTCTGCCACCATATGGTGTCAACAGAATGCCACTTTGTTTCTTTTGGGTAGCAGCTTATCATTAAAAAAATAAACAGACTGGAGTTTTTTGGTGAGCACAGAATCTACAGTCACTGTGTTGAAAAAAATAACAAGTGATAAGCTGTCCTATTGCTTTACCATCTTCTTTCATTGGTGCATACACATGGGTACTTAGTTCAAGCAAGATGGGGAAAAAGGCTGTCACTGAAGCTCAGAAGCTATAATTTTCCAATATATTTTCACAGATGAGAAAAGTTATTCCAACTCTTTTATGACCCTAGATCCTTTGAAGAGAATTTACAAGTGTTTTTAAAAGCTATGCTTGTTTCCTTCCACACTGTGTATGTATTTCCCTTGTATCCTGGGATATTGCAATCAAATTAAACAATATTTGTGGGATTTTGGTGTTTGTTTATGAAAACAGCAGGGTGAACTGAAGAGTACAATTACCTTCCAACTCAGAGAAGGTTTTATTTGCAATGACAGGGTTTCCTTCCTAATATCATCTGACAGAAACTCAGCTATTTCCTCCTATTAAGTGGAAAGCTTGAAAAATAGATCAGTTTTCACCAGAGCTTTGTGGATATTTTATACAACTTTCATAATTTTCCATTCCTGCTAAGCTAACCCAAAAGTAAATTAGTCCAGTATACACAGTCTTTCCTGTATTAAAAGTATTGCAGAACTTTTTGAAAGGCTACCTCACAAAAGAACCAGAAAAACATCCTATCCTTCTCTTTCTCAGGTTTTCTGTGCTTCCTTCTTCCTTTGCTGGCTATCCTAGTAGTCAGGTCACAAATTGGATCTTTGAGTGATTTTCTGCCTCATGATGATAATTAGCTCTAGTGGAGTGTGAGTTCACAAAGAGACCAGGATGAATTCACTGCACACTCTGTTTTTTGAATTAAATAAGTCAATGATCAGGACAGTCACTGCTGTGTAAGGGTTGGAGACCGGACATGTTCTGTCTTTCCTATCCCAAAGTATCACACAGTATCACAGTATCACAGTATCACCAAGGTTGGAAGAGACCTCACAGATCATCAAGTCCAACCCTTTACCACAGAGCTCAAGGCTAGACCATGGCACCAAGTGCCATGTCCAACCTTGCCTTGAACAGCTCCAGGGACAGCGACTCCACCACCTCCCCGGGCAGCCCATTCCAGTGTCCAATGACTCTCTCAGGGAAGAACTTTCTCCTCACCTCAAGCCTAAATTTCCCCTGGCGCAGCCTGAGGCTGTGTCCTCTCGTTCTGGTGCTGGCCACCTGAGAGAAGAGAGCAACCTCCCCCTGGCCACAACCACCCTTCAGGTAGCTGTAGACAGCAATAAGGTCACCCCTGAGCCTCCTCTTCTCCAGGCTAAACAATCCCAGCTCCCTCAGCCTCTCCTCGTAGGGCTGTGCTCAAGGCCTCTCACCAGCCTCGTCGCCCTTCTCTGGACACGCATGCTTTGAGAGATCTTGACTCTTCCATTGGCTTTCTCAGACTCTACATTTTTCCTCAATACTAACACAATGTATATAAAAAAAAACAAAAACAAAGACAAATCACGTGGAGAGGTGGACTGAGATGCATCTGCAAGCTGTCACTATACTGACAGTGTCCATTTAAAGCCACAGCATTTTGACTCTGTGGGCAAAAATATTAATTTATCAGAAGGCCTATGTGTCTTCTTCCTTCTTCATGGAGGAAAACAAGATAAATATTCCTCTTTCCCTTTCCCAGGTGATAGCAGCAAACCAGGGAGGATGGGTAGCAACTTCTACCCTGTTTCTGATTAGTTTAACCTAGGTAGAGGTTGGTATCTTGATACCACAACTTCAGAATCCAACTTCGCAGATAAAGATCCTACTATTAAATAAAGCTGCAAAACTTAAAAACAAACAAGAAAACAAATCACCCCCCCCCCCAAAACCATCCAAATAGCTATATGGAATTAAATAAATCAGGATTAAATCAACGCTTTTACCTTTGTTCAGTATTTTACAGGTTAGGAATGAAATAAACATACTGCCAGTTTTGTTTGGCTTGTATGCTAAGATATAGAAAGCATAGGAAAAGTTTCCTGCAAGAAATTCCCTACTGTTGTCCAGGAATAGCAACACAGTAGAGAAAGCCTAGAAAAATAGTGTTGTAATCTGTGTCTATAAATATATATATCTGTTAGGACATTAGTGATCACTATAAAATGAATGTTTAGAAGACAGATAAATCACTCCAATTTAAATCAAATCTTTGCCAAATTCATTCATTCATCAACAGTACACATGGTGATGGTTCATTCTTACACATTATTAATCATTAACACCACATAAGTCCATTAGTTTTAAGTATCTATATCCTTAATTGAGACAATTGCACACCCCCACAGTCATATAGTTAGCACTGGTGGTGATGATCACTGATGCTCTCAGTAGCTGAAATTAGACTCTGGAGCTTATTGATCAGAGAAGTCAGAATTGAGTCAGATCTACCTTCTTTAACTTCCTGACATTTTTGCTGTTGCTCTCCTCCCATCAGGAGCAATTTCATCTGCCTTATATGCTTCTGACACTGCTTACCTTGGGTTTAAGTTTCACCAGTCATTTTTATTCAGCAAGATGTTCAATTTGGAATTACTTTAACTTTCCTTGTCCTTTGTCTAGAAAATTATCATCATGCAGATGTCTCCTACCAGCAGCTACATTCAGTTTCCTTTGCCTCTTTGGTAGGCATGTATCTTAAATAATTGAGGAAAATGTTCATACATTGTGTCTGCCTATGCCACCACAATACCACAAAACACTTACATACTTGGTTTTGTACAGTATTTTAGTATGCTTGTGTTCAGTTGCAAAGCAAACTAATTGATTCTGTTTTGGCTGCAGACGTAATGCAGTTTGGCCCCTTGTTGAAGAAAGACAGGAAGAAATATTAGTCTTCTAATCCAACATAAGACTACCTAATTGAGATGCCCAGAAAGAATCCCACCCAAATTGACTTGCTTATTGAAAGACCTGAGATAAAACTAACTTCCTAAGTGCCATTCAGTAGGCCTAAGAATGATCTGGAATCAGTTGCTCTGATCAGCAAAGAAAGCCATCGTTATTAAGCGTCCTACAAAGACAGCTTAGTGAAAGGAATAAAATTACATGAGATGAACTCAGACATAGGATCTCAGTCATGTTCTGCTAATTTTTTTTCACAGAACTGAGCAAACTTTGAAGCTAGAGCAATTACTTCTTAAGCAATAATAACTATATTACAAAGCTTCAAAGAGCTCAAGGCATGTTTTTTAGAAGATGTACAATGCTGTAAATGTTGCTTTTACTTTACCATTCCATATCTAATAAAAATCTCTGTGTCTTATCTGGCAATTTATGATGTGAAGGGAGAAAGAAAAGGGTCTTTATGTGGCTACTACACTCTTTAAAGTAATTTTTATGGTGCTCTTAGAAAGTTATTGTTATCCATTCTGCCGATAGAGAAACGAATCATGAATAATGGGTAAGTACCTTTGTACTGTTTACAGGGTTTCAGACTTTAAAGTTTATGTCCTGGTAAGCCAGTATATCAATTTAATTAGGTGCTTTGAGTAATTTACCCCAGTAAGTTGTTTGGTGATAAATTCTTAGTCCTCAATCTTCTTCTGATTAGGGGAATGATTCATCTTCAATTGCTTAAAAAGCCTTCAGCAACAAAGTATCCAACCACAGTTTTTGTTGATGTTCCCTTCTCCGTTTGTATTCTGATCGTGAGAAGTAGGTGGAGGAAAACTCTCTGACATTTTCTTTGTTGGAATATATTCAGTTTGCTGTAATTTCAGAATTTCCTCATGACATACTTAAAGGGTGAGATGTTTTATGTTACTCCCAGTTTTGATGATATGCCAGTTGGTAGAGCTCAGTGCTTTTTTGGAGCAGTGTAAAATTTGAGTTCATGGATTCTGTTGCTTTTCCCATGGTGTCTGAAGTTCAATCATTATGTGAAACTGTATTTCTATCTTCTGTAACAGCCATACACGCACCTTCATGTAATCTCTCCATTAAAAAATACTGATTTAAAGCCTCTGTTCCCTCTTACCCTGGAGGAATAAGCACCTGCTCCTTTTCTGCCCTCTACCCACTTTGTTTCATAATGTTGGAATTACAGCAATGGTTTCCTGCTGTCCTAGAAGTAGGGGTTGTAGCCTGAACAATCCATGAAAACAAAAATCAGGGTTCTGGCTTGTGGAGACCATGCATTTCTCCCTAAAAAGGTTTATAGAGAGTGTGGGGAAGAAAGCAACTTTCTTCTGTGAAGGAAAAAGTTACCTTCAGGTCATCAAGGCTTTCTGCCCTGATCTGAAAGCTCTCTGTGACCGTGGAATCTCCTGCTGTGCTCATTGGCACCAGTGATGTATTTGCACACCAGGTAGCTGTACTACATATCACAACTATGCGCCGGTGCTGTGCATATCACTTTGCACCTCAACATGGGAGATGCCCATTCTGCAGGATCCGAGGCACTCTTGCTGTACAGGTCACTCTCAACATGTGGATGTAAATGATGCTGAGAGAGAAGAGATATCTCACCCAACATCTTCACTGTCAGTCAGAAAGTAATAACCAAGAGTTAAGGTCTTTGCATTTTCAAAGTAGTGGCATGAAGAATATAGATAAATCCTAGCATCAAGCTGCTGTTATTTTTCTTGGGGCAGGAAAAATCCCTCAGATGTTTCTCCTGTGAGTTATAGTCAGGTCCAGACATCTTAAGTCATAAAAGTTTATAATATATTTTTATACACTGACTAGACTGTCTCTTATTTTGTGCGCTACATTTTAGCTGAACCAGATTAATTTAACCCATGTTTGTGGCTGCCCATACTTTAGACTGCCTTCAGGATGCTTCTTTACCAGATTTAAGTCAGCAGTGAATCACAAACAAACTTTGGTCAGGCATTACTTAGCTTGCCCTCAGGTTAGTGGCACTACTTAGCAATCTGACTTAAAGAAAGTTGTCTAAAATGCTAGCCTGAGCAATTCTAACTTCTCTCCTTTGTATGCTATTTCTCTAGGCTTAAATCTGAAATTGCAGAGAGCATAAATACCTGCTACTGTGCTCATTTTCTGCACATCCAACAGCAGAAGCTCTGTGAATTTACTTGTAATTTATTATTTTTTATTTATAATTGTTTTGGGAGCACTTAGACATATCACAATGCGTTCACCTTTCTTTTTAGTTTATTCTCCCTCTTTCCTTATACCCCAAAAGTTCTTAGTGACCTCTTTTTCCCTTATCTGTTATTTCTTTTCCTCCACTGCTAAGCCCTGTCTTTCTGCTTTCCTTTTACCCCCACATCTTTATTTTTGGCCAGGCATTGCATGTGGCAGAAACCTACTGTTTCCAGAACAATAAAATGTCCAGCAGAATGCCTCTTTCCCCCATTACCTCCATTAACTAAAGTAAGAGGAGATGTAATTAGCTAGACTGCTAAATCTGAAGGCTTATATTTTTCCTTATCTAATGTGGAATCTGCTGCTATGAGAGACAACTGTGCTTTTAGAATACACTGAGTGTAATGATGGCACAACATCTTTGCTGAGGTTTGCCAAACAATCTCTCATTACATTTTCCTTTCATTTATCGTGTTTATCATAGCATGCAGAGCATGGTAGAGGATTTGTCTGGCTTAATGTCAGCAAATCCGTTGGGTTCAAATCACTGATGTCCTGTGTTTTGTTGGTTTCAAGTAGGTCACAGAGAACTAAATTGCCTAAGCAGTTTCTTCTCTCCTCTTGGTTTAAACTGCTCCTTGTAAAGGTAACCATACATAGAGTAGATTTTTATTATCAAAACTGTTTAGAAATGTCCTGCTCTCTGTACCTCAGGTGAGCACATGTTTGCAAGAACATGTAAAGAACTGACTTTACATTTATCTCAATAAAGATAAAAAACATGTCCAGAGAAGGGCGACAAAGCTGGTGAAAGGCCTGGGACACAAACTCCATGGGGAGAGGCTGAGGGAGCTGGGATTGTTTAGCCTGGAGAAGAGGAACCTCAGGGCTGACCTCATTGCTGTCTACAACTACCTGAAGGGACATTGTAGCCAGGTGGGGGGTGGCCTCTTCTCCCAGGCAACCAGCAACAGAACAAGGGGACACAGTCTCAAGTTGTGCCGGGGGAAGTCTAGGCTGGATGTTAGGAGGAAGTTGTTGGCAGAGAGAGTGATTGGCATTGGAATGGGCTGCCCAGGGAGGTGGTGGAGTCACCATCCCTGGAAGTGTTCAAGAAAAGACTGGATGAGGCACTTGGTGCCATGGTCTAGTTGACTGGCTAGGGCTGGGTGCTAGGTTGGACTCGATGATCTTGGAGGTCTCTTCCAACCTGGTTGATTCTATGATTCTATAAGAAGTAAAATACATAAAACCCCTCATTAATTACTCTGTACTGAGATATACTGCAGTCACAGAATTACAGAATCAAAGGATAATTCAGCTTGTAAGAGACATTAAGGAGATCAACTATGATGCCAGACAGATTATTCTGGGCTTTGTATTGAAAAACTACAAGGATGAAGACTGCACAAACTTTCAAGGAAAGATTGTATAGACAAGACAGTCTTGGGAAATTAAAAAAAAAAAAAAAGGTAGAAAACATGAAAAAGTTTATTGTCTCCCCTCCTCATATCATGCCCCACTGTGAGGAAACTCACTCCATCTTCTGCCTTTTCTGCAGAGCTGCCCCTCAGCTCCAGCCTGGAGAGCTGAAAGGAGTTCTTCATTTCAAAAAACAGTTCTGCACTTTTCTTTGGTTCTGCTTCCGTAGTGGGGATAAATATTTCTTCTTACTCTCTCTGAAACAGAGAGATAACATCTTCTGATGACTGTACTTACTTTGTTTGTAACCCACATTTTCATCTGCTACTAGGTTTTGTAAGACACATCATGAATCATGACTCTGGTGCCTTGAGCTCCTCTGTGTGGGACTTTGCACAAACAAACCTAAGTATTTCTCACAAGCATTCCTGTTTAGTGAGTAAATTTTTCTCTTTCTCATCTTTTCCTTAGTACCATGATCATTAATCTTTTTCTGGTCTTCAGACTGTTTATTGGAGATTTATTACTTTAAAGCTCACTTTTCCTCTCACCAGTGGTCTTAGTTAATTTCCTCTGACAGTTAAATGATACAGGAAAAAACACCTGTTTCTTCAAATCCTTCTGCCAATCTTGTCCTTCTCAAAACAGCACACAAAAAAGAACTGCAACAAGGTTTGTTGTGTTTTTAATTACACATTCAAAATTTTGGAAAATATGGCTGGGCACAGTACTGGCAAAAGCAAAAAGTTTGTCCAAAGGTCTTCCTAAGGGTCCATATTTGCTTTTTAATTGTAGTTTCTGCAGTCATAATGTGATGATTACACACTGACATTTGGCAGAAGCAATAAATAATTCCTTTTCTTCTACAGAGTACTTTCCTGATTCATGCTTAAAAAAGACCCATCACTACTCCATGTTATTTCCCTCCTTTGATACACATCTCTTCTGTTTTCAAGGTTAGAAGCATCTACGTGTGACACTTTTTTTCTCTTAATAAAGTTGCTCTTACAGTGGGGCTCCTATCAACTCATCTACAACTAAATAAAACCCCATCAATTCAGATGTACTTTCTAGTTCTCTACATCTTTTTCACTTATCTGAACCAGATCTGTCACTATATTTTGTGTCCTATTCAGTGATTTGGATTCAGAATCACAAATTCCCAAAATATTAGTGGTTGAAAGGGACCTCGAAAGATCATCTAGTCCAACCCCCTGCCAGAGCAGGATCACCTATGCTAAATTACACAGGAATGCATCCACAAGGATTTATAATATCTCCAGAGAAAGAGACTCTACAACCCTCCTGGTAGACTGTTTCAGTGTTCTGTCACTCTCACGGTGAAAAAAAATATTCCTCATGTTTCCATGGAACTTCTTACACCGCAAGTTCCATCCATTGCCCCTCGTCCTGTCATTGGCCATCACTGAGAAGAGCCTGGCTTCATCCTCTCAGCACTCACCCTTTACATATTTATACACATTAGTGAGGTCACCTCTCAGTCTCCTTCTCTGCAAACTAGAGTCCCAGATCCCTCAGTCTCTCCTTGTAAGGAAGATGTTCCACTCCCTTAATCATTTTTGTGGTTCTGCACTGGGCACTTCTGAGCATTTCTCTGTCCTTCTTGAATTAATAGGCCCACAACTGGACACAGTATTCCAGATGTGGCTTCACCAGAGCAGATTAAAGGGGAAGGAGAACCTCTCTCAACCTACTAACCACATCGCTACTAATACACCACAGAATGGCATTTGCCTTCTTGGACACAAGAACACATGTAGGCTGTTCTCCATACTTCTTCTAATTGTGTAGAAGTTGACCAGCATGCAAACAACTAGGTCACTCCCCTGGGAATAAACAGGTGACAATTTGAACCATCCTTATCCTGTAATGGACCTGAAAGTAGATTTCCAATGCCTCTGTTATAATTTAACCCATGGTTTATAACATAAGACTATCTGTATGATTCTGTTGCCAACCTGTTACCTTGATATCAGGACACAGAGGAGAGAGGAAAAATGCAGTGAGGTTTTTTTTTTCTCCATGAAAAGTACTTTGAAAAAAAAATGTAAAAGTCCAGGGCCATATCCCATTCCATAAAGGGTCCCCTGAGGATTTCCCTTCCTGCAGTAAATGACATTATTGTGTGCTGAACCATAAAGGAGCAAAGAGGTAAAGAACGGTGATTGCTGCTCATTGTTCTGTCTCAATTTTTCCTTGTACCCTCAGCAAGAGTCTGAAGACAGAGTCTAAGATTCAAGAGAATTGTTAAATTATTGTATTGCCTTTAGAGTTTGTTTGTTGCATCAGGTGTTGCATCTAGAATCAATGCTAATAAATAAAGCTCTGCTACTTGATTACTCTTGCCTATGTGAGAGTTCACTCTCAATTTAAAAGGAAATAAAGACGTGATCATAGACAAAAAGGTCAGTCCACCAATTTCATTTAAAGTAGTGCAACAAGGCTTTGCAACCAAGAGAACTGCTCAAGACACTAACAGACAATTACTCTGCCAAACAAAACAGAAGCAAGGAAGAAAGTCAATTTGTTTACAAAGTAAGGGATGTGACCATCCCTTAATGAAGACCTTTTCCAGTAATAAATCTTAGAAGCAGCGATAAAGCCCAGTGATAAGGCTTAGAAGCATTCAAAGCAGAAAGAGGACAGATTAAATCTCAGCAATTTGTAGTGAAATACTATTAAATTTTGTTAAAATCTAAGTATCTAACTTCCTTTTTGCAGAATCTGAAATCGTCAAAACGAAAAAAGCTAAATAATTAATGCCCTGAGCTCTCAGTTTAAAAGGAAATAAAGATGTGAGCAAGTAAAGATCTCTATCAAAAAAAAAACCAAACCCCAAACCCAGCCAAACAAACAACAAACCAAACCAAACAAACAAAACCCAAACAAACAAAACCCCCCACACAAACAAAACCCACCAAAACCACAAACCAACAAATGAAACAAGGGAAAAAAACCCACAAAACCAAACACACAAACAGAAAACCATGTGACATTTACAATATTATTTGAAGTCAGGTATGTTACTCAGATTCGTACAGGACATTAAACAGCATCAGTTTACAGGCCAAGCAACTTTACAGTCCATACATATATTTGAGCAATCTCCATCTCAACTATACCACACTACAGTAATTCAGAACAATTTCCAGGCAGTGCTAGGATTGCGTATTCCAGATAAACATATGGATATGGCCATCCTGGTTTAGATCTTAAGATAATTTACTGGAAAAAATGAGATTTTGTGATGCACTGGGTCTGGCTCAGATAGAAATAATTTTCTTCCAAGTGGTACTGTGCTTTGGTTTTATGACTGTTGGGGAGGGGAACTCAATTAATGTGAGATGATACTTTCCAAAATTAATATTGTTTATTAATGTTGCTATTCAGAACTCTCACCACCCCCAATCACTAATTTTAATAATATTTTGGTTCTTACACGGTCATGGAAACATTCTATGGATAATATCCAGATCCAGTAATTACCAGCAAAATATTTGAACAATATTGAAATGGAAGAGAAGGTTCTGCAGTCAAATGCCGCTTGTGGCCAATATGCCGCTTGCCTGGTAGATGGGCTCAAGCTCTCTCTGCTTTATGGCAGAAGGCAGCAGAGAACTACAAAAAGGCATTAAAGCATTTAATCTCAGATTATTATGATTACATTCGTGGGGGCTAGCCACAGTCCAGACAGTGCCCAAATGCTTTCAGGAACGTTGAGACTTGAATCTTCCTGGCTCCTGGGGAAAGGATGCAGACAATCTCTGACCTTGTCTCCTGGCTTCTTCTGGGCGATCTGTGTATATGTCCAGGGATTCTAGGCAGCACCTTCAGGTGCAGAAGGCAGATGTTGTGCAGTCTCAGCACAATGTCAGGCTGACCACACAGGCCGATCTTGTGCAGACATCCAGTGTCTGCTCCTGGTAACTCACAGCAGTGGAGTTTACCAGGCGAGCAATAAGGCAGTGTGCAATAGTAGCAGAGAGAGCAAGGCAAAGAGTAGGGGAGCAAAGCAGCAAAGCAAAAGCAGGTTGTTCATCTGTGTATCTCCTTTTACCAATGTGGGCCAAGATTAATTGCCCTTTGGACACAAGAATAGCCAATCAGTATGGCAGTTAGCCAAACCATACCATATTAGCAAAGCCATAGGCTCACTTTTCCCTAATTTGGGAAAAGCACAGGTCTTGCACTAGGCAGGCACAAGCTAAGTGTGTGTACCTTACACCACAGGACCCTGGGCAGGCCAGACTCAGCAGCTCCAGGTTCTTTTGTGTCCTTTTCCTGTGCTTGCCTCTCTGGTGGATCAGAAAAACGTGCCTAGGCAAGGCAAGACATGTATAAGCCTATTTGGGGCCTATGAGGTCTACCACAACAGTGACTAAAGCAGTGTTTATAATACATCAGTGTTTTGATTATTTCTTAGAATACTTGCAGTGTGAAGGCTTTCTTGTTTTCCAACTCTGATCTCTTGGCAAGCAGATTGGGGGACATGGAAGAAGCTGAGAGAGGGCATAACCAGTACCATCGTCTGAGGCTGACCAAAGGGATATTCTATCTTGTATAATGTCATGCTCAACAAAACAAAAAACCAAAAGAGCAACCAGCCAACCAAACCCCAAACAATCAAGAAAACAAACAAACAAACAAAATTGAACAACAGAGGAAAGACTTTGAAGAGTAAGGTAGGCATTGTTCAAAAACTGACTGGGTGTCATTTTGCATGTGAGAGGTGGTGAGTCATTGTCTTTCTCCTTTCTTTACTAAGCTATTTTTATCTTGATCCATAAGGTCTTTCTTGTGTTTGCTCTTCCTATTGTTTCTCCCGCCCCACTGCAGGAGACAGGGAGTGAGCAAGCATCTGTGTGGTGACACATATAAAGAAAAAGCTCTAGTACAAACTTCCAGTGGATATAGCCTAACACATTATTCAGTAGTACATACATATTTTTAGTCTTTGCTCATCTTTTGCTGTTAGATTTTGGTTTTGGTTCAGAAGAGTAGTTTTATTTATTCATTGCTGAGTGCTTCATGTGCAAACATTTTCATAGAAAGCACGGGATCGATAGAACCAATTATTATAAATTATAAGTGGAACAACAAAGACAAATGATCTCACACTGCAGCAAGACATATTTTAGGTGTATATTAAGAAAGTGTTTATCTCAGGATAGAGTTTACTTTCAATAACAACAGGAAATCAGTCCAAGTCTCAACATTTTTTTTCAGACTTTTAAGGATGCATTTTAATGACAAAATTAGATGCAGAAAATGGCTGATTAGCACACTCTAGTCAGTACTGCACAACCACAACTTGGATGGAAGTTCCTCTATCCTGGGACAAGACTGGATTGTCAGCAACAGAACATGGGGACATAGTCTCACGTTGTGCTGGGGGAAGTACAAGCTGGTTGTTAGGGGGAAGTTCTTCACAGAGAGAGTAATTTGCCATTGGAATGGGCTGCCCAGGGAGATTGTGGAGTCACCATCCCTGGAAGTGTTCAAAAAAAGACTGGATGAGGCAGTTAGTGTCATGGTCTAGTTGACTGGCTAGGGCTGGGAGTGAGGTTAGACTGGCTGATCTTGGAGGTCTCTTCCAACCTGGTCGATTCTATGATTCTATTGCTGTTAGCAGATTCTTTTACATGACCTTGGACACATGAGATGCTCAATCATAAAACTGCTGCTTTGAGAATGCTTTATTAGGAGAAACCTTGTGAAGTGCAGAGATATTGTGATGATGAAAGCTGTTTAATTTCTAAAGTGATTGTTTTCCTGTTTTGCTTTGACTTCTTTTTCTCCCCTGCATTAATTTGTAAGACATTGTGTTTTGAAGTTGCTGGGAGTCACTGGGAGTTCCAGATGACTGAGTGGGCTCTGTGAGTGATAAAGGACTATTCAGAAATTGGTTCTGATCTGTGTTTTTATGCTGAACATCATCCAAACTCAAGGCTATGTCTGACTCACAAGATTTGTGTATGAACATCTTTTTTTGCCATAGTACAATACAGTATTTATATTCAAGCCACAGCTATCACTCTAAATGCATCATTTCATGTTATATTATT
Organism: Pogoniulus pusillus; assembly: GCF_015220805.1. Taxonomy (NCBI): domain Eukaryota; kingdom Metazoa; phylum Chordata; class Aves; order Piciformes; family Lybiidae; genus Pogoniulus; species Pogoniulus pusillus. Next base: position 29,256,846 of record NC_087270.1, on the reverse strand, counting down.
TTGAGAAAATATACTACGATTGTTCAGATATTCAAGGTCTTAATAAGCAACTGATTCAGTGCAAATCATTAAAATGTGTACTGTATAATGGAGGGACATGACATTGGTGAATCACTTCCTTTTAAATCATTAACTGTCCATTAGTGAGACAGTTTAATTAAAGCTTTAAAAGGCTAAGCTACTGTTAAGAATCGGTAAAGAATGACAGTCATATGGAGGTAGATCTGAAGCAATACATTTGCAAGACATGTGAGGTCCAGGGAATACACTTATCTGATCCTTGATTTTCTCTTTTTTTTTCCCCACTAAAAATGCACTGTCAACCCTCAAGCTGCCTGCTATCACCTGCTGCCAAAATGGGGGGTATGGAGGAAATCATTGTTTGCACAGGAATGTTGTGGACTCTCCACCCTTGAAGATGTTCAAATGTGACTATTCTAGGGTACCTGCTTTAGCTAACCCTGCTCTGTTTAGAATTGTTGGACTGTGCTGTCTGTGGAGTTGCCCTTCAGCCATGGTGAACATGATTCCTTGATTATTCACGCAAAAGACTTTCTCAGTGTCTGTGTAGCAGCTTTCCATTTGCGCTACAACAGCGTTTCCTCCATCCTTCTCTCTTGTGTATATCTATAACTGCTGAAAGAGCTGTGATCTATGAATTCAATTCCTTCTGCTTAAAAGAACTTCTGGATAGACACCAAAAAAAAAAAAAAAATGAAACCAAACATTTAGTACTTTGTTTTCACCAGCACAATGTAGATATACACAGTGCCTGAAGTGGAATGTCAGTTTCTGGTGAGGACAAAGTAATACTTCTGCACTTGCTTCCCCTGCCATAAAAAAGTATGAGTTTATGTCAATTGTGCTGGTGGCTTTTGTGCTACAGATACCTGCCTACTCTATGCCACAGTGGCATCAACTCATTTTAATTAAATCTTCTCTAGAGGATTTTTAGTTGAGCAGAATTTAATTACCTAGATAGGAATTTTGTAAGAACATTGAAATTAACATCCTATGCTCTGGTTAAAAAAATCCCATTGGATGTTTCATTGAAACAAATTTTTTTGAGACCTTCATTTTACTGTTCATCTAAACACAGCACTTCATGAGTACTGACTTAATGAGGAAAATGTTAACTAATGAACCACCATCAGCAGTTCATTTAGCTTTTTGTCCCCTTTTTGACACATCTGTGACAGGTAGGTATTTCAAAGCACCGGGTCATACAATCACAGACTGTTAGAGACTGGAAGAGACCTCAAAAGATCATCTAATCCAACACTCTTGTCAGAGGAAGATTACATAGTGTAGGTAACACTGGAATACGTCCAGGCAAGTTTTGACTATTTCCAGAGAAGGAGACTCCACAGCCTCTCTGGTCTGCCTGTTCCAGCATACTGGCACCCTTGCTGTAAAAAAGTTTTTCTTTATATTTACATTGAGCCTCTTATGCTTCAGATTGCACCTCTTCCCATGTTGAGAATAGTAATATTAAATATAGAATTGTCTGATTATGGTACAGCTATTGGAAATTGAAATACTGGAACATAAGCCATGGACAGGCAAGAGTGCATGAGCTCAGCAGTACTGAGTTAAAGTGGAAGGTTAGAATGACTTTAGAGAATGGTGTAACAAACATAAACAAATGTAAGGCTGGAGCCTGTGGTTTTCACCCAGCTCTGCTGACTTAGGTTGCTTAGACACAATGTATGTGTTGTTGAGGGAATATGATGAATGTCTATGCTAATTAGTATGTAATTTCTAATGCAAGTACATGTAACCAATTACAGTTTAATACAATTTGTATCCTTCTGATGGAAAGTATATAAACCCATGCTTGAGGTACAATACACTGGAACTTGCTTACATAAAGCATTACCCCATCTCTTCTTCTTCTGATACCCATGGTATCCAGCCCGTGGCATTGCCCCTTTGTTCTATCACTGGATACCACTGAGAAGAACCAAACTTGACTGGGAAGGTCAAATGTCACATTTCAAGGTAGCTAAACATGAACACAGTCATGACAAGTAGAAGATTTTAAGCTTTTCTTGCAAAAAAAAAGTGTAGATTTATGAATTATTTTTGCTCCTTTCAGGTGACAGAATTTAGAAAGAAAAGCAAATCTACTTTCCCACTAAAAGAGGAAAGTGAGAGGTTTTTCAGAATTCATTTATATGTCTATCTATAGTTAACTTGGGCTGCAGCTTGACTTGCAAATTGATTTACCTTAGACTATAATTTTGTTTATGCATCTGCAGTTGTCAAGTGATATATGAATTAGGCAAGGTACATGCAGAGTAATTATGTCTCTCAGTGGCAACACAAGGTGTCCTTAGAAAGCAGGAAAATCTTGTTTAGTCTAAAACAGACCAGAAGTTGCTGCCAAATACTAGGGAAATATCCAGCTGCTCAAGTCTTTCTCTGAGTTTTATTTTTGTTTTTCACTTTGAGACTGTAAACTCAAAGTAAGTTCCAAAAGACACACTTAAATTGAGCAGGCCAAACTCTTATTAACAGATCTGAGACTGCTGAGATGAACTAGTAACAGCATTTTTCACTCTGTAGGACTGTCTTGCAACAGCAAATTGGTGGCACTACTCTTGCAAAGTCATAGAATCATAGAATCAGTCAGGGTGGGAAGGGACCACAAGGATCAGCCAGTTCCAACCCCCCTGCCATGGCCACAGACACCCTACCCTAGATCAGGCTTCCCACAGCCTCATCCAGCCTGGCCTTAAACACCTCCAGGCATGGGACCTCAACCATCTCCCTGGGCAACCCATTCCAGTCTCTCACCACTCTCATGCTGAGAAACTTCCTCCTCACGTCCAGTCTGAATCTCCACACCTCCACCTTTGCTCCATTCCCCCTAGTCTTGTCACTCCCTGATATCCTAAAAAGTCTCTCCCCAGCTTTTTTGTAGCCCACTTCAAATACTGGAAAGCCATGAGAAGGTCACCTCAGAGTCTCCTCTTCTCCAGACTGAACAGCCCCAACTCTTTCAGTCTGGCCTCACAGGAGAGGTGCTCCAGTCCTCTGATTATCCTTGTGGCCCTTCTCTGGACATGCTCCAGCATCTCCACATCCCTCTTGTAATGGGGGCTCAAGAACTGGATGCAGTACTCCAGGTGGGGTCTCACCAGAGTAGGGTAGAAAGGGACAATTACCTCCCTCAACCTGCAGGCCACACTTCTCCTGATGCAGCCCAGGATCTGGTTGGATTTCTGGTCTGGAATTGTACGTGGTTGGTTCTTGTTGAGCTTCTCATCCACCAGCACCCCCAAGTCCCTCTCCACAGGGCTGCTCTCTAGCCAGTCACTGCCCAGCCCGTATTTGTCAGATCAAACAAGATAGTGTCGTGGCTCAGGCAAGTTGGAACCACATAGCTACAGAAAAGTTTGTCTTCTTGTCATATTGGAATTAAACTAAAAATAATACATTAAGCCTGTGGATTAAAAAGGAGAGGAAAGACTGCATGGTAATCAAGTGTCCTAGACTATCAAGTTTGGACCATTAGGTTGAATACAGTCCTGAACTGACTCTTCTCAATCCCCAAACCAATGTTATTATTGGGATTTTGAACTACCCCTTACCTTCAAAAATAAAGTGTGTTTCACATCTAAGACTAAAAAGTAAAGAAGGCAAAAATAACAATTAATTTTATCAGACTGGCAAAGAGAGAAGAGTTGAGCATCTTTCTTTGTATGTATGTCTTTTTATCCAGACCTGGAAATGAACAGAATTGGAGTTAAGATCATGTCAAGTATTTTACTTACCTGGAATGGATCCCCTTGTCAGCACTGCATCTACATCAGGAAACAAATCTGTATGTTGGCTCCAGCAGTTACCCCAGTTCTCTGAGACCACTAACAAGAACCGTTCAGAAAGTCAGGTGCTTCCCTGAGGACTGAGATTCCAGCTTATTGAGGAAGCCCATATATAAAACAGAAAGACCTTCACCTTTCTTCTCCTTCATCCTATACATGAGCATCCATAGAATAGTTCAGCAGGATCTAGGCCCCTGTTAATTTCATGCCACCTTAAGTTGTTTCGGAGGGGGGGTTTCTGCACCTACACCTATTTGGCGCAGGTGAGAAATTAATTTGAGGCAATATAAATTTTATATTAAAATATAATTTATTAAAATTAATATTCATGAACTCTTGCCACCCCCAACCACTGTGTAATAATATTTAGTTCTGTGCAAGATTATGAAAACAATTAGAATATAATATATACAGGGATCTGGTTAGTAACTAGCAAAACATTCAAACTATAAACAGAGGAGTTTCCCCTTCTGGCTTAGTGCTGCTTGGGAACTTATGCTGTTAGCCCAGCAGAGGGGCTGAAACTCTTTCTGCTCTGAGGCAGAGGTAACTTATATTACAGAGGCATTAAAGCTTTACTTATAAGTGTTATTATTAATTATTAATCACCCTCCGGGGTTGTGTCAGCCTGTGCCCAATGTCCGGACTTCAGGGGATCATTGCCCATGGACCCTTGGACGCTGGAATCTTCCTGGCTTGAGGGGAAATGATAAATCTTCCCAGTCTCTGGGATAAACAGGTTTCTAACCTTTTCTCCTGGAGTGGGCAATCTCTGCCTCAGTGCTGCTATCTTCTTCTGGTTGCTGTGTCCAGGGATTATCAGCTTGGTAGGGTTACAGGAACAGGAGAAGAATGTCCGTGCTGGCTCTGGAACAATCCTCTTCACATATTCAGGCCGTGTGTGTGTGTGTAGACAATCCAGAAGTCTGCTTCCTTGTTCTCTGCAGGCAATAAGCAGCGGGCATGCGAAGTATGCTAAGCTGCTGGGAGTCTGAGCTCCATAGATAAGTGCACTATAGCTTGCAGATATGCATAGCTGGTTTTGGGTGGCTATCGGCTCCTTATATATATAAGTGTGCAGGTTTGAATGAGTTCTGCATCTAAGGCATGCAGCCAGGTTAGCTGCGATTTGAATCAAAGCATGAGGTCTGTGCCTCAGAGAGCTTCGGAGCTATGCAAGGGCATCCGAGCATGTGAGTATGAGCGGCTGAGCACTTCAGGTGAAGGTCAGAGCTATAGCTGATCCTTGCAGGTGGGTCAGAGAGCTGAGCTGCACTGAGCAGAGCTGAACAGATCTGAACACGTGGCCCTCCTGTGCACCCCTCTTTATGGACTGTGGGCCAAGACTAATGAGCCCTTTGGCCACGAGAGTGACCAATCATGTTGGCAGTAAGCCAAACCTTACCATAATAGGCAGGAGGCTGTTTGCCTGGACTCTCCCAAGTATGGGGATCACATGGAATAGTCCCAGGGATACACGAACTGGGTGTGTGTGAGTTACACAACTTGTTTACTACCTGGCAGAAAAACATCTCATAGCTTGTAGGGGCATAAAGAAGCCTCTGTTTGGGTCTACAGGCCCTCCACGATATAAGTGCATAAATCCATAAGGGAAAAATGTACTTTTTGTATGTCTTCAGGTCTTTCACAAGGGATCAAAAGATCCTTTACCCTTGGCACATTCTTTAAGTGGTTATGTTCATTACTGGAGTTAGAAGTTTTCAATGTAATTGGGGCACAGATTGCAATCAATTACTATTAATTCCTATATCAACATTAGGAAGGGCAAAAGGAAAATACACTTTTAAAATAATTCCCCTAAACTTAATTAGTTCTACCTGTACAGGCAAATATTGAAGCTTTAATGAAACTTCTGACAGATTCCTCCAAGCAGCTAAGCAATTTAGAAGCAAGAATAAAGGAGGGAGAGAGAGAGAAAAATGGAAAATAAGATATACCTTTTCTGAGCAATAGACTTACAAAATATATCTGGCAAAGAAATTGTCAATAAACAGAAGGTATTTTAGTACTGACAAAACATTAAAAAGATACAGTTTCTATCACTGATAAGTAGCAATACTCCATTTCTTTCTTTCCTCCCCACATAACTTCTGTGGATGTCGTCAGTAGCTGAACTCTTTAGTCCTTTATATTCAAACAAATGTTTCCCACCAAAATATTTATTCAAATGAGAATGGTAGTGATTTTCAGATTCTCACATGCAGAGTGGAAATAGAAAGATAAGATAAATGACTTTCTCACATTACTTCAGTGTTACTGATATCATATACTTTGTGATGTTCCCTCATTATCTGTTGGGACCCAAATCCAAGCAATGTATAACTTCTGAACCAAAAGTAAAATAGCAAAGCATTTCTCAAGATGTTTTCAGCATTTTTCGATTTAGATGAAGGGAAAAATCTACCTAACCCTAGCTGATAACAGACATTAAAATTCTGAATATGTACACAGGCTTGAGGTACCCTAACAGACCAGCAGTCAAATTCTCTGTTGGAATCTGGTTTTTCTATTCCACGCAGGCCATGTCAAAGGAAGATGTTTTAAATGTGAACAGCCACAGCTGGGTACCATTGCTGATGAAGGGACAGAAGGATGGGCTCTGTACTAATAAATACCTCCTTCCTTGTCAAAAAATGTTATTTCATGAGAGAAAGGAGATTCTAGCAAATCAGTGTTTCTTTGAACTTGTTTCATATTCTTACAGCCTAGACCATCTTGGCACATAGCTTAGGTTTTGTAAACCAGCTCTCAAAGTGATAGAACTCTGCTGCAGAAAATACAGTTGCCAGGCTGAAGTTTTCTCTTCCTTTGAGCATAGAGAATAGATTCACTCATGTAGAAGGTGTGAGTGAAAAGGAACCATAATAATCACAGAATCACAGAATGCATCCAGTTGAAAGAGCCCTCAAAGATCATCCTGTCCAACTCTCAACCCAGCACTGAAGGGTCAACACTAAACTGTCCCTAAGTGCCAGGCCTACACACTGCTTAAACACCTCCAGGGATGATGACTCCACCACTTTCTGTGGTAGACCATTCCTATGTTTGATAACCCTTTCAGTGAAGAAATGTTTCCTAATATCCAACCTAGACCTCCCCTGGTGAAGCTTGAAACCATTGCCTTCAGTGTTGTCACTTGTTGTCAAGAAGAGGCTAACCCCTCCTCTCTCCAACCTCCTTTCAGGTAGTTGTAGAGAGCAATAAGGTTTCCCCTCAGCCTTGTCTTCTACAGGTTGAAAACCCGCAGCTCCCTCAGACACTCCTTATAGGTCATGTGTTCCCAGGCATTCTGTAGTATAGATGTGCAAACTGCATAGACACAGAAGATCTTAAACTGAGCTTTCTGATGTACAACTCTGAATTCTGTCACTAGGCTAGCAGGATGCACATCTAATTTGGGACACTGGGCCAAATTTATATGACTTCTGTTCAATTCTAAAACTTCCATTTGTAACCTGAGACATACTGAAAGGAAAACTATGATACAAAGCCTTTAAACTATACGTCCCAGAAAAGGATATACACTGTTTCAGGAGACAAAATATTATCCCAGAGTCTCAGTTTTACAAGTTAGGCTCAAAGTGGTAAGAGTTAATTCTCACATCTGACAGTCTTCTTGGGCTTTCATTTCCCCCACAATCTTATACTCCAGACTAATTCAATTTATCTTGTCCATTTTACTCAAACAACTGAAATGGATCTATGGTAAATTAATGTACTATAGATAATTTGGAATGCAGTGCAAGAATTCAGTGCACACCAGCACTACTGTATTACCTAAGGATATATGATTTTCATTTAAAAGTTAAAGGTCCATAAATCACATTCTATCTACACTTGTCAACATTTTTGACAACCTACTTTAACACTTAGAATTATTTCCTTCTTTATCACATAAAAGAGACTTTAGTTTAACTCCACTTTACCCTAAAAAGAAAAGAGAGAGCTTAAAGCAGTCAAAAAAAGGAGGGAAATGTTGAAGAAAAGGAAAAGAATCAGAGAAGACATTCCCAAAATATGGTAAAGGCACTCCTTGGTGAGTCAGGAATTACTAATAAGCCATCAGATGAATAAAGAATGAGAGAATAACCCCTTTGAGGGATTTTTTGATACTTAGGTTACGCAGATGAGACTAAGACACATGGGAGATAGGACTGAGAATGTGTGTGGGGCTGCATGACAGGAGGTATCTGGCTACAATTACTGCACCCCTAACAACCTAATATTAGGAAATCTTGCTAGGTATTTCAAAGTTTAGCGGGAAAGTGGCCACCTTATTCCAACTAGGTTGTGTAAACAGGGATTGCAAGTGACTAGCAGAACAAAAATATACAAACAGATGCATTAACATCTCTTCTGGCTCAAATCTCGACAGCAGTCAAGATTTATTATGTTGACCTCCTTTCTATCTCAAGGATATAATTTAAAGCCTATGAGAGACTTCACATTGCAATAGCTATCCTTCTAAGAGCTGTAGAAAGCAACTAGTTCAAAGCCAGCTTGCAGATGTCTCCAATATATGATAGTGAAACAGACAGTCTTGGAATAAATGTGATGATCTAAAAAACTGCTACAAAGGGTAGCAATTAAAAAAAAAAAAAAGATTTTTTTTTAAAAAGGGAAATGAGGTATGAGAATTTCAGACAGAGAAACAGTGATTTACGAGGATAAAAACCAACCAACCAAAACCACCAAATAAAACCCCCAACAAAAAAAAAACAACAAACAAACCCAAACCCACACAACAACTCTAGCTTTTCTTAACTATTTAGGACTGGAATCTGAGGAAGATGAAAGAAAAGCCTATCATGCTAATAGAATTTGAAGTCTTCAAAGTCTTTTACACTTTGATTCATGTGTTGCAAAAATGTGCTCATATATGTTACCCAAATTGTAGCAAGCTTCATGGCACCCAAGAGAAGATTTCACAGTGCTATTGTCCTGTCAACTTTCCATCCATTCTCTCATCACGCTTTCTTTTAACACCCTTTGCATCTCCCTGCAGCACAACACCATGACGACTCCTCACCACCACCATGACCAGTACAAGCCAGATGTGGTTGAGTAAGAGAAGTTCATTTAGTTCCAACCTGAACTGGGAAGAATGTGTTTATCCCAGGCAAGAGATAGAAATATCTCTCAGCATTTAAACCACTTTGCTCGCTTTTTGCATTAATCACTCTGAGTGTGAACTGTTTAAAACCCTGATTCCTGAAACTAACCCTTCCTGTGCAGCCCACCTGGATTTACTTCTTGATGTTATGCTAAGTTTTGGGAAGAACAAGAAAGACTGCCACATCATATTTCTTCTGTCCCACACTTGTTATGCTCTGAGGAGTATTTGTAGGAATGTTAGTTATGCTCTGAGGAGTATTTGTAGGAATGTTACTCTCATCCAACTCTTTCTGGTATTTTGGTTACTGAGAAGTGGCAGGAAGAACAAAAGCATCAGAAAAGTAGACATGCTTCTGCGTTGAATGTCTCCAAGCATTAATGTTTCCAAATGCAGTAAAGAGCCAGAAGCTAAGCAGTCAACTAACCAGAATGAAAATTCAGTGCAGATAATACACCAAGGTTTTAACAATACATAGATCAAAATGAGTGCCAAAGGAAAAAACCATAACTACATTAGTCATTTATATGATCCTACCATTTATATGATCCACTTTTCACTACAGTTTGAAAAGTAAAATATAATTACATTGGATGCATGATGGTATTTTTTTTTTTCACAAAGCATACCCTTTCTCGTGGATTATTTGCCAATGAATTATTTTTGTGCCAGGATTTATCTCACCTTATTTCAGCTTTTTGAAAATGAGCAGCTAAATTTAGGCAGCTGAAGAGAAGGGGAGGTACTTTCAGCAGGTGATTTTTTTCCACCTGTTTAGGAAGTTATAAATTGGAGTTCTGCCATTACACTGATAAAATCTCTCTGAAGATGCTGAGTGGGGTGAAATTATGATAATTTAACCTCTTACCTATACATTAATTTAAAAAAAAAAAAGAAGAAGAAGAAGAAAAGAAGATCAAACTCTTCTATGTTGCTAGGAACACTTTTTGTTTGGTTTTTTTTTTTTGGCCAGGAATAGAGGGCAATGAAGTTGCTGGTGATCCCACTGTGGTTATCAATCTGCTTCCATGTAACTTCATAGATCCAAGAGTTCTTTTCGTTAAAAGAGGATAATTATTCTGATTTTTTTTTTCTCAGCAGCCAACCCTCTGTCAAACACAAAATTAGCTTTCAGAAATTAAAAAAAAAAAAACTACTTGTAACTTTCTTGCTTTCTGAACTTCATGTTCTAAATGTATTTCACCTAAAAAACTGTTTCATTGAAGTTTCATGTCATGTTTTCTTTGTTGCGACTCCAACATTAAAAAGCTTTTCAATATCTTGTATTTTCTTCCTTTGAAATAACATACAAAGTATGATCAATCTATCTCTAATCATCCTTGTATGCTGCAGACTGTGCTGCTTGTAACAACTGCTTGCCGCGGGCACTGTGGTCAAAAGGCCTGCAGACCAGTGTGATCAAGGCCTTGCCACGCAGGACTTCAGATGGCTTGATGTGAATTATGCCAGAGTGTGATGGTTTGGGCATTAACCCGCCCCCCCACACTTTGTAGGTACCCAACTGTGAGAGTCTGATCCTCTCTCTTGTTAATCAACTAAGATAAACATTGCATCGTCCCTCCTTAATCAACAAAGATTGCATCATCTCTCCTTAATCTTGTTACTTCTGGGACTCAGACTCTGTGCTTGGCCCAAAAGCTCAGAAATGCAAATCAACAGACAATACCTTTGAAACTCCTAGACCTCACCCTTGCTGGACTGCCCAGGAAGCCTCCATCTTATCTCTACTTTCTTGGTCAGACCAGGTACATCATGTGTCCAAAAATCAATGTACTTCGAAGTTTGTGTTTCTTGATGTTGGATCTGTCACACAATATTCTCTTGTGCAATAGTACAGAGACACAGCTTTGCTAATTTCTGCCCCATCAATAAATATTTAATATACGTTCCATGATGGACCTATTCCACTTCTGGTGTGCATGGTACGCTCTTAGATCTTCTCAATTTACCTTGATATGTTAGAATTTTGATATTTGATCTCAGAGTTCATGACAGGTGTACTTTATTTTTCCTTCTATTTTGCATTCTAGAGGAGCAAATAAAAAGATAAAGGATAGAGGATACTATACCTAAGTTAAAACATTGTCAGAAGTAATGTTGTTCACCTGCTCAGATCACTGACAATCTCTCAATTCTCAGCCAACTTCATGGAACAATGTGTTCTGCAACACGTTGCAATACTATTTACAATAACTCAAGAATCAGTCATCTCATCAAAGAGCAGATAAGTGGAGGTAGGCATATCCCTCATCACATATTTAAGCTCCTGCTACAGAATTTGAAGACAGAGAGAACATCATATCAATTGATGTTCTGCCTGTTTCAGAACTGGGATAAATAATTGCCCAAGATCATCTTGCTCTGGACAACCAGCTTTTAAATTGATAAATCCAGCTCTGATGACTGAGATTCATATCACTCACATACAACTTCTGCTTAACAAATGATCCTTCCTAAAATAATTTTATCTCATTCTGAAAAAAAACCCACAAGTTGTGAAAAGATTTGTCCTGTTAAACTAATCAATGTAATTACTGTTCCTATCCTGAGAATTAGCATGAAGGCCCAGAGTCAAATACTGTTCACTGAACAGTTCACTGCAGTGTACAAACCAATATTTTTTCATGCATTCATCATCAGTGAGCACTTTTGCTTTGGGTTGTGCTGTCTGCAACCAGAGATCATGTAGTTAAAAACCAAGTGCTTTCATTCACAACCCAGAAGAAAACTCAGGTAAATATGCATTCTTTGCTCTGAATTGCCCTTTATGTAAATTGTAGTCAACATAAAGAAATGACAATAAATTATAGATATATAAAGCATTTTTTAGCATTCCAAATGTAGTTAACTATTAATCATTTCAGTAAAGTGTTGGCTTGCTTTGCATTCAAGTACAATTACAAGTGTTAGAATTTCCCTAAGCATGATGTTTTCACAGGTTAATTTATTTTTATGAACATCCCAGGAACACTGAAGACATTTTGCAGAAATTTGTTAACACAATTCACTGTCAACCTGGTGAATTCATGAAAATATTCCACGTTTCCTATTGGACATTTAATTTCAAAGCCACAAATAATATATGTGATGTTATTGCATCTCTCTCTTTTGTAGACCAGTAAATACTAACTCGGGATTTATTAACTGCTAAAAGCAGTAGATGTGCAATCAATACAGAGTACTTCTGGCATGCACGTGTGGCAAAAGCATGATCAGTCTTTTGGGTGAGATGTAAAACTTAAATCCTGAACATTTTTGTGTGTGTGGATTGGTTTTGGCTTGGCTTGGTTTGGCTTTTGTTGTTGGATTTATTATGGGTTGGTTTATTGTTTGTGGTGGTGTGGTAGGTTTTTTTTCCTTGATTGTTTGATTTGGTTTGTTTTAGCTGCATAAAATAGAGAATCAGCTAGGAAACTGTACCCATTGGTCACATTTTGCATGGCAAAATACCATAACTACAATAAAATACCATGGCTACTCAAGATCTTCCACTTGAATTCACAGGACTTTAAATTACATTGTTTGGGGGCTTTAAATAGCATCAGAATGCTTTGTAATAAACTAAACTAAATAAACCAGGACATTTTGGTATAAACATAAAGCAGTGTTTCTTTCTGTGTTTTGGTTACCATAAGTTGAAAGTGAAATTAAAAAAATTAAAATGAATGAACTTTATTACAAAATATAAAGTAAAAATAGTTTATTTTCTGGAAGATAACATTTTATTTAATATATATATGTATATAGATATATATATATAAAATATGTTTTTTATCTGCAGACTGAATGAAAGCCCTGAAAATTCAGCACTTTGTCCATAAAAGCATAAGATTTATTCCTTTTCCAAAAAATGTTCAACACACAGGCATAAAAAAATTAAATCAGTGATTTTAGTGTCTAACATAAATTTTGCTGTGCTTTTAAAAAGTTGCTCTTAAAATTTAGAGCAAAGATCTTTAAAATTCATGTGTTTAGAACTGAGTACGAAAGCTGATAATGAAAAGCACGTTGACATGCAACAATATTCAGATAATAATGCTGTCCAATAACAGACTCCTGCACAAATATCTCATTGGCTTGAAATTCATTGTTTATTATTAAAGATAAGCAAAGCATTTTTTGTTTGGTTGATTTTATTTGTTTGGGTTTTGGCTGGTTTTAGCTTTGGCTCTTTTTTTAAAGCAGAGCTAGACTTTTGATCTAATTATATGCTCCAGCTCTAGTGTGGACTATATGATCAGAATAACTGTGCCAACATGTGCCACAGCTATACTATATAATGCATCTCACACAGGATACTACAACAGAATCAATAAAAGCTTCACCCTCTGTAAGAATATAAAAGAAAATTAGTGTAGGTCTGTTTGGGCAGTATCCATGTCCTTCGTGAGCACTTTTTACTGATGGATGTCAAGCTCTCTTCCTTTTAAAAGTTATTATCTTCTGTTATCACTACATAAAATAAGTTTTGCAGGAAAAGGCACTGCTGATCTGCTGGCACAAGCTGTTGAGAACCAGACATCTCTTTTTGTGCATCAGCGTAATGCCATCTGCCACAAACAGGAAGGAGGAGATTAAGACTAAGGAAAAAGGAAGAGAATGAGACCAGCAGAAAAGACGTTCATTAAGTCTTCCACAAGGTCCCTTCAGTCTCCTCTAGTTCTGGTTTGACTGTTCAAAACCTAGAAAAAATAACAACAACAAAAATCAGCCTACATTAATTTTTCTTTCCCCTTAAATATATTACAATTCAGCTGTGTGTAGTTTTGAAGACTCAGAAGTTCTGAGGAAGTTTCAAAAATGCATCTAATATTTTCTTTTTTTTTTTTAATAATGAAGTGATTTGTGTTTCAGACATTTGAGGGCATGGTGGAAATATCACCCAGTTATATCCAAATCTTACAAATTGAAAAAAACACAGAAACTGCTCCACTGTCAGACTGGAGACATTCCACGATTCTGTGATTTTATGTTTCTATGATTATATCAAATGGAGTACTGCAGAAACATGCAGCTAGAAGCAGTCACATTCACTTAACATTTACATCATACACAGAGAAAATAGATCATGATTGATGAAAAAATAAGGATTTTTTTTTTCTTTGCATGCTTTGTGATTTTCTGCAGGGAAGCAGAAGACAGAAGTGGTTCTTTACAATTACTCATTTATACAAGCAAAGTATAAGTAAGATTGGTGTTGTCACCATTAGTGTGACTATTTCAGAATCCCTTCTTCATCTCTGAGAGCAGGGATGTAGGGCCTTACACCCAAACGAGGGAAGTGGACACCCATGGAGTGAAATATATCTTATCAGGAAGAAATCACGCATATACCAAGCTAATGCCTAAGCCAGAGCAGTACTTTTCTGGGCAGTAACTTGATTAATGATACTGCTTTGCTGTCCAGTTCACTTCTCCATGTACCGCACATAGGGAGCCAAGGTATCTAACACAGGATACTAGACTCCCTCTGGGAACCTGTCACGTAAGTATTGTGATATAGTCATGGCTTTGCATGGCAATAGAGGCATGGTCCAAGCAACAATGACCTGCACAAGGTCATGCTAATTGCAGTACATTTAGGCAAAATCACACCCTGTGCCATCTCTGTGAATGATTCCTTCAGCGATCCTACTCATTTAATTAGTGATCCCTTTTCAAATGCACATGCCCTGTCATTATCAAGGAAGCTGCTGGCTCCTGTGTCACATCAGATTATAGCACAAACTGAAACAGAAGCAAGGAGAGGAAGCTAAACTGAAGAACTGTCATAATATCATAGATATTAAGACCGGAAGGTCATACAGCAGTATACCTGCCAATACTGGAATGCTCCCAGGAGTATGATTCTTCGTGCTGTTTCAACATTACAATAATGTGTGTTTGAATAGATTTCACTCTCTCAAAGTTTGGCTTAATACTCAGCTTGAAGCAGCCTTTCCTTTTCTTCACACCATTATTCCTAATTTCTATTAAGATTCTTTAAATGAGGCTCTGATCAAGCTGAGCAGAAGAGATTCTGCTCAGGCTGTGGTCTGTGTTTCAGAAAAGAAGTAGGCTGCAGAGGAGAAATCAGGGTAAAACACTGAATTATTGTTTGTCCATTTATCCTATACAGGTTCTTGTATCCACTTTGTAGATTTTTCCATTTTAGTTTTGTCTCCCATGACATATCTCTTATTCTTCTTTCTCTTCTTTAAATACTGTCAGCATGTTCTCTTTCTTTTCAGCCTGAAGACACTCAAACCAGTAAGAAAAAAAAAAATTCTATTGTTTTCCTTTTTTTTGGTGCCTCTCTGACAGAATATATTATTCTCTTTAACTATATTAGCCAATATATTTGCTGCCCTACGATACTCAAGATAAAAAATAATCTCACCACATTCAACTCAATTGGAGCTTTGCTATTGATTTTCCTGTAGCCAGGATGTCAACATTAGCCATATCTTCATTTTCTGCCCAAAACTGTGTTATATGTGAGATGAATTATTTTTCATATGTACATTATACAATATTTCTCTGTTAATATTTAAGAAGGAAACCTGCAGACTAAACCCAGGTGCATATTTACAGCAAGCTAGTCAGAAATTTGTAAGGCCATAGGAAAAATCTTACCCCTAGCCAAGGTGATATTATTCAGCATAACTGATCTGGGGATAATATATCTCTAAAATAAGTTATTCATAAATCTTGGCTCTTTCTTATATTCCTTTGTCACATTTCCTGCCTAAATCATTAATAAAATTGCTATTTCTTATTTATTGCTGAAAAGAAAGCACACATAATACATAATTTCCTTCTCACCTTTACATATCTAAATGCCTCTACAGCTGTAGTCCTGCCCGATTTATGAGCATTCGAAATTGAGAATGGGCACTTTAAAAGGAAACTTAATATTCATAACCATGTACTTGTCAAATGTTTTTAACAAAAAATTACAGAAACATGCTATGAAATGCTCCAGCACTTATTGTGGGCAGGGTTTCCTAAATGTATGTGTTTACATTTGCACTACTTATCTGGGTTCTTTTCGGCGTCACTACAGAAAGATTGGTATTTGGGAGCACAATTAACTCTTCCTAAAGTTGACATCTAGTAAGATTAAGTGGCTCATGTCTTAAAATGCCTATCCATTAAATTTTTGGGAAACTCGAAGTGAGTTCTGAAGTTGAAGACATTTATGCTGCAGACATTAAAACAGGATTCACAAACAGTGTTAATATGGGTGAAATGTAAGCACTTGTGCATGTCAGGGTTCTTATGTGCCATCCTACAATTTCAATGGAAGGTTAATGGTGATGTAATGGTGTGGCTGCTTGAGCTGATTTTCTAGCTCAGGTATAGGGGAGAGGTGAACATTCCAGGGATAGGCCACATAATGGCAACAATGGATAAGTTAATATAATTCCCTTGGAGCATCAAGAGCTTCATGCCTAGAAGCACAGCTTGCTCTTGCCCCCTTGGCAGCTTCTGCTGCTTGAGCTGCGCTTGTCTGCTATCTTCCCTGGCTGCTGTTTTGGCTGCTGCTGCTTTTGCTGCTTTGCCACTGCTTGACCCCTTCCCCATCTTCCTTAAGGTTTTTATATGTTTTTCCTCTAGTAGTTTCTTTCTCTGTATACTGTTAAACTTATACTATAAGAAATACAATTTCATCCTTCCCTGACTTTCCAAAAAAATCCACGTTGTGGTGAGTTTATTCTACTGGGGGAGGGATCCACCCTAACCAGGGAGAAATGGGATAAGGATTTCATTTTCTGTTTGTCTTTCAGAAAGGTTTTATATAATAGGTTTTATATAATAAAATATAATAGGTTTTATATAATAAAATATATGTTTATATACTATTATGTTATATATGTTTATATAAGAATAATATGTTTTATATATAATAATATAACAAAGCATATGTACACATAAACATACATACATATATATATATATATATATATATATATATATATATATATATATATATTTCCCCCAGGGAAAATGGGACAACACTTACCTTTCTAAATCTGGTGTTCTAAGGGAGATGGTTCGTAACAGGTGTGAAATACTTCTGAGAATTTCCACACAAGTTTTGCAAAATGGTTTCAGTATTAATTTGCACTTTCCCTTTGCTGACTTCTGATTCAAGTCTCTGCCAAAGTCAACTTTAAAACAATTTTTAAAAGGAAATGAAGTCCCACTGAAGTGAATTAGCCCTAGAATTTAAGTGGTAGCAACATCTACAGAATGTGCAGTTTTGGATAAGGCTAAGTGTAAAGAGAGATTCATTAATGAAAGGAAAACAAACTTTTTCATGTTTGCTGAACAACAAAATATACAGTAGGCTCTCCTTTGTGTTTGATTATAAAATTTTCGAGGAGATAAAACCTTCTGGCAATACATCAAACCACCCTGCTTAGTTTCAGTCTAACAGCTCCAAATCAAGTACTTTTTTACAACTTCCCTCTGCAGCTCTCTTTAGAATGTCCTCAGGTTTTCCTCCAGGCAATGGCAGCTATAGTATGTGCTGAAGGATTTGTCACTACAGATAATAATACATCATCAAATAAAGAAATTCTTTTTAACTCTGTGCCAAATGCAGAATTATCACCACTAGTACAAGAACTCAACAGTGTTATTTTATTTTATTTTGGGTTTTTTTAATTCAATGCAATTTCATTAGTGTAACTCTCTCATTAAACTTGAGTGAGACTGTAACTGACAAATTATTATGACCTTGGACTGATCCCGCTCTGACCTTCTTAATTTGGATACATAATTTTGTCTGGGAAAACATACTTTAAAATGGACAATATAGACATCAGGAATAATTTTGGTTTTAGACAGTTAGGTTGCCAGTCCTAACTGGTATACTAATTACAAAGTTAATTCTAGGCATGTATATGATGTTTTAGCTGCATATACTTAGAGAATGATTCAAACATCCAAAATACTGACCAGAATTTAAATTACAGAACTGGGGATTGCATCACAATACTACTTCAAAACTACTCTTTTTTGTGTGTGTTAAGGTCTTTCTTTAAGTCTACATCAGGGGTCCTCAAACTTTTTAAACAGGGAGCCGGTTCACTGTCCCTTAGAAACTGTCGGGGGTCGGACTATGGTACTATGGTTTTGTCCTGGAAGTCCTGTGTACCCCTAAATTCCTCTCTCTCCGTGGCTTGAATGGGAGGGGGAAAGCCGCCTGGTTCCCCCCCCTTGCCTGCCCTGCAGGCGTGAAGGGGGTGAGCAAAGGGGTCCTGCCCGCACAAGGAGTGCCCCGTGCAGTGCCCACACTGGGATCGAGCCGGGATTGGCTGTGTGCTTTCGCACCTAAGGTGTGGTAACTCTGCCCTCTGTCTAGCAAGGGAATAAATTGGGGGGCTTCCCACCTTTGGGGGTTCCAGCCTTGGACTTGGTTACTGCCTGGACGTTGGTGTCTGCCTGAGACTCCCCCCTGCCTCGCTCACCTAAGGTGAATACAGGAAGCTTCAAAGGATTGCTTCCCCATTGACACCTTTGTAAGAGCTGATACCTCTTAACGACTCTCCTACAGCTTCTGCAGGAGAAGGAGAGAGACAAACCTCACCAGCAAGCCGGCCTGGTCGTGAGTTATTTTGGCTCAACTTTATTAGTAAGAAAACTGCTATTAATTAACAGCTAAAGCCTTTTCCAACTTCTGACTTCCAAAATAGTCAGATTATTGATGGTATCCCTGTAGATGATTCTCATGCGACTGAATCTGCTAATTAAACTAAATTAATCTTTGTATATATAGTTTTGGGGGCGGGTTTTGGGAAAATAAAATAACTATTTTTGTATAAAATTCCCGACTCAGCCACACATTAATTCCTGCCTCCACAACAGGTTTCTCGGGGGCTGGACTATAGTTTGGTTCCAGCCCAGTCCCGGTGGGTGCTCAGGGGCTGCAGAGGCCAGCAAGTGGATTAAGTGGCAGAAAGTGGCTGCTTGGTTTCCCCCCAAATCCCCTGGTGGGGGGGCCGTATCCAGCCCACAGGCTGTAGTTTGAGGACCCCTGGTCTACATAGATGAAACTTTACTGAAATTAGTATGTTTAATTAGCTTTGATGTTAAGATACCAAAAAGTCTTTAGAACAGATTTTATTCTCCACTTTCCTGGAGGATACCCGCCTGAACATGAGTCAGCAGTGTGCCCAGCTGGCCAAGAGAGCCAGTGGCATCCTGGCCTGCATCAGGAATGGTGTGGTCAGCAGGAGCAGGGAGGTCATTCTGCCCCTGTACTCTGCACTGGTTAGACCACACCTTGAGTACTGTGTTCAGTTCTGGGCCCCTCAGTTTAGGAAGGACGTTGAGATGCTTGAGCGTGTCCAGAGAAGGGCGACGAGGCTGGTGAGAGGCCTCGAGCACAAGCCCTACAAGGACAGGCTGAGGGAGCTGGGATTGTTTAGCCTGGAGAAGAGGAGGCTCAGGGGTGACCTTATTGCTGTCTACAACTACCTGAGGGGTGATTGTGGCCAGGAGGAGGTTGCTCTCTTCTCTCAGGTGACCAGAGCCAGAACGAGAGGACACAGCCTCAGGCTGCGCCAGGGGAAATTTAGGCTGGAGGTGAGGAGAAAGTTCTTCACTGAGAGTCATTGGACACTGGAATGGGCTGCCCGGGGAGGTGGTGGAGTCGCCGTCCCTGGGGCAGTTCAAGGCAGGATTGGACGTGGCACTTGGTGCCATGTTCTAGCCTTGAGCTCTGTGGTAAAGGGTTGGACTTGATGATCTATGAGGTCTCTTCCAACCCTGATGATACTGTGATACTGTGATACTGTGAATATAAAACATTTCTATATTAGCGTTCTAAAACAATGACTGATAGTCACATCTTAACCAGAGGATTGTACATCACCTGCCAAAAGTAAAGAGCATTTTCAATTGTTTTTACATGAATCTGATCACTTTTATTGTTGTTTTCATTATTCACAGCATCAGTGTAATCTTACCTCTGATAGGCAAGAAGGCACCACAATTTTTTAATTTATTGGGGTTTTTTTCCTAAGAAATTATTTGTACTCCCTCCTAACACTACCTTCACAAGTGAGCTGTAACAGCTTAGAAAATATATTTTCACCTTTAAGCCTGAAGACTAAGAACAGCACGGGATGAGGCTTTCTAGGCTCTTTTCCTCCATGTTAGAATCTAAGATGGTTCCCATCCTTACAAAATGTACAGTGTATCCACTTCGATGTTTATAAACCTACAATTTTCTGTCCTTTCACTAAGCTGTGTGGTTTGCAATGGAAGGATGGCTAAGTGTTGTGTAATGCCTGCCAGAACAGGTTGGAACATCTCAGATCATATTTCCTTCAAAGATTGGCCCTCATCTCCGAGGTGATTTTGGGCACGCTATTTTGTCTCATTCTCAGTAACACAGAGATAATGACAATGATCTTCCTGTATAAAGAACCTTACAACCTGAAGCCACAAATCCTGGTAAAAGAAGTTATTAGTATTGATGGAACTTATCAAAATTGAGCTTAGGGCCTTGCCAGATTGCTTGGGCTGAATTGCCACTACCACTGAGCAGTCTCCCCAGCTCCATCCGATGGCTATTTTGTGATGCACACAAATTGAGGAAGTGCTGGCTGACCAGTTTTCTTGTTCCTAGAAGCCTGTTATAGTCAACTCTGACAAACAAGTTATTAGCAACCTGTCTTTCCAAAAACTTAGGAATTCCTCTAACATCATACTTTTGGTTTGAAAAGGTGGCCAAGAAAGCCAGTGGCATACTGGTCTGCATCAGGAATGGTGTGGTCAGCAGAAGCAGGGAGGTCATTCTGCCCCTGTACTCTGCACTGGTTAGACCACACCTTGAGTACTGTGTTCAGTTCTGGGCCCCCCAGTTTAGACGGGACATTGAGATGCTTGAGCATGTCCAGAGAAGGGTGACGAGGCTGGTGAGAGGCCTTGAGCACAGCCCTATGAGGAGAGGCTGAGGGAGCTGGGATTGTTTAGCCTGGAGAAGAGGAGGCTCAGGGGTGACCTTATTGCTGTCTACAGCTACCTGAAGGGTGGTTGTGGCCAGGAGGAGGTTGCTCTCTTCTCTCAGGTGGCCAGCGCCAGAACAAGAGGACACAGCCTCAAGCTATGCCAGGGGATATTTAGGCTTGAGGTGAGGAGAAAGTTCTTCACTGAGAGAGTCATTGGGCACTGGAATGGGCTGCCCGGGGAGGTAGTGGAGTCGCCGTCCCTGGAGCTGTTCAAGGCAGGATTGGACGTGGCGCTTGGTGCCATGGTCTAGCCTTGAGCTTTGTGGTAAGGGGTTGGACTTGATGATCTATGAGGTCTCTTCCAATCTTGGTGATACTGTGATACTGTGTGTGAAAAGTACATATCAGTGAACTAGTCTGGAAAGCAGGAAGAAACATCCTCTTAATCACTTTGAAGTTCTGGGGAATTGAATGCAATATATATTTATTTCTTTCTGTAAAATACATTTTAATATTACCAAAGGCACAATTTTTGAGAGTAAAAAACTCAAACATTACAACTTTGAAACTTCTCTTGACTAAGATTTGTGTAGATTTGAGGTTTGGACTAGAGAGTTTTAAAGTAAAAATATGGTTGCTATTGCCTAAGAAATTGAGACTACTTCAATTTTTTTTTTTTACCAGATGTGATGAATATCCCTGTATTCAGTCAGCATGAACTTATATCCTAGCCAAGGTCTTGGACAGAAACCTTACAATGCCACCAGGTTTAGATAAATAAGTGATGTATTTCAGAGACTGTATTGTCACAGAACAAGAAATTTTCCTCAAAAAAGCTTCCAAGTTATTTTCTTGTAACATTTTTGAAGGACCTCCCTTGTGATTGCTCTAAACAAGTTTCTGTTTAATTTTTGCTTTCTCCTCCAAATTTTATTTTGTCCTAGTCTGAGCTGGGATACTTCTCTCCCTAATAGGTGGCACAGTGCTGTGTTTTGGATTTAGGATGAGAATAATGTTGATAACACAATGGTGTTTTTCATTGTTGCTAAACAACACTGCAACTGAATCAAGGGGTTTTCAGTTTCTCATACCTTAATGGTGAGAATCATAGAATCAACCAGGTTGGAAGAGACCTCCAAGATCATCCAGTCCAACCTAGCACCCAGCCCTGTCCAATCAACTAGACCATGGCACTAAGTGCCTCATCCAGTCTTTTTTTGAACACCTCCAGGGATGGCAACTCCACCAGAAGACTATGGAGGCATAAGTTGGAAAGGGACACAGCCAGAACAGCTGACCCAAACTGACTGAAGGAATATTTAATTTCATATAATGTCATGCTCAGTGTATAAATTGGAAGAAAGCTGATGGGGCAGCACTGTTCAGGAACTGACTGGGCATGAGTTGGCAAGTGGTAAGCAATTGTATTGTCAGTAATTTGTTTTGTGTTTTTGCTATTGCTGTTACTACTACTGTTGCTGTTGCTATTATTATTGCATTACTATTATTGTTTTATTCCTTTTCTGTCCTATTAAATTGTCTTAATGTCAGTCCAGGAACGTTACTTGATTTTTCCAGTTCTCTCTTCCATCTCACTGGGTGGAGGGAGTAAACAAACTGCTGCATGGTACTTAGCTGCCCACTGGGTTGAAAAGTGGGATATTTTTTAAAACGTCAAAATTTTCATTGAAAAGCTTATTGCAAATCCCTCTTAAATCAAAGCCAAACTAATCTTTATGACTTTTCATGATTTAATTAAAAAACATAGAAAAAAGCTTTATTCTCAACTACTGATCCTTGGAAAAAATAAATTAATATATTTTAAAAGTTATTGTATTCACAAATAGAAAGACTTAACATGCACCTATTCTTCCTTTAATTGAAATGGAATCTATTTGACCATGACAAGTAGATAAAGTCTTCAACATTTGCACTGCATTGTTGGAATATTGTTAGTTTTGCATGCAATAACATCCATATTTTTTGGTTTCACTTGCAACTTTAAGAAATAGAGGTCCAGATTCTTCCATGAATCTTACATCTTACAACAAACAGTGCAAATCCTGTTCACGCATACTTCACACACTGCTTAACTCCACCTGAAAGGAAAATAAAATCTCCTTCTCATCACAAGTTACTGTCAGTTTTCTTTAAGGAACAGCACTTGCAGAGCAATCAACTAATGTACAGTTTTGCAAAGGGTATATGTGTTCCAGTTTCACCTGGACACAAAATAACAGCCTTCTGTTTCATTCACAAACATCATCAATCCCTCAAACCCAGGAAAGTAAAGATACAGGCAAAAAAGACCTAAGCCAACACAATTATCATAGAATCATAGAATCAACCAGGTTGGAAAACACCTCCAAGATCATCCAGTCCAACCTAGCACCCAGCCCTAGCCAGTCAACTAGACCATGGCACCAAGTGCTTCATCCAGTCTTCTCTTGAAGACCTCCAGGGACGGTGACTCCACCACCTCCCTGGGCAGCCCATTCCAATGCCAATCACTCTCTCTGTGAAGAACTTCCTCCTAACATCCAGCCTATACTTTCCCTGGAACAACTTGAGGCTGTGTCCCCTTGTTCTATTGCTGGTTGCCTGGGAGAAGAGGCCAACCCCCACCTGGCTGCAATGTCCCTTCAGGTCGTTGTAGACAGCAATGAGGTCACCCCGAGCCTCCTCTCTCCAGGCTAAACACCCCCAGCTCCCTCAGCCTCTCCTCATGAGGTTTGTGTTCCAGGCCTTTCACCAGCTTTGTTGCCCTTCTCTGGGCATGTTCCAGCACCTCAACATCTCTCTTGAATTGAGGGGCCCAGAATTGGACACAGGACTCAAGGTGTGGCCTGACCAGTGTTGAGTACAGGGGAAGAATAACCTCCCTTGTCCTACTGGCCACACTGTTCCTGATGCAGGCCAGGATGCCATTGGCTCTCTTGGCCACCTGGGCATACTGCTGGCTCAACAAACCAACACCACGGAATCAGAGTATTATTCATTCAACTTAAAAATGAGGTGATTTCTTTTCATTTTAATAGCTTTCCTGTACTCTCATTTGTTTTTAAGTTTCAGCAGATATGTCACCTTTTCCCGTTTTTATCAAGCAATGCATAACTTTACAGTTTCTGCACAGTAAGAAACCACCTTACAGAAAATTATGTAGGCCTGATGTCAAGTACATAGCTCTTTTTGAGGCCTGGAAATTATGATGAACAGAGATTTGATCTAGACTGGGTTTGAAGAAGTGTTTCACTCTGGCCATTGACCTTCTATGTAATATTTATCAAGTTTTGCTTTACCTTCTCATATTTCGTTTCAGTGTTTCTGAGGTCAAGTCTGAAGATCAGAAGCACTGAATGACTACACCTGTATTGTATTTAGCACAATAAAGTTTTTAATCTCAAGTAGCTTGCAGAGAAAGACATAAATATTTATCTGTACAATCAAATTATTCAGTCATGTTTGGCCTGGACATATTGAACAGTTACGCTTGCAATGAATAGAAATATAATGTGGGATTTCTGCAGATTCATTATTCTCAGGATAGTCTATACTCATGTACTCAGCACTAGCAGATATGAATATTTTACTTGCAAGCACTTTAAGTGCACATCTTCACTTGCTAAAATACCACATTTATGATTCACATAGGAACTAATCTGCTACCAAAACATGGATATTTGATCATGTTGCACAGGGAGCCTAATGCCTAGGGAATTTACTTCTAATATGAAACCATCTGCATCTGTAAATCTTACATGGTTTCTCTTTCTTCCTACTGTGTAAGGAAAAAGGCAAATCAAAACAGCTCCACATTGATGCAAGAAGCAAGTTCTTGGGTGGATCTTGAAGAATAGGTGTTCAAACACTGTTATGATGGGCAGCAGTTTTAAATCCTACAGCATGAGCATGGAGTCACAGAAATGTCAGTATGAGCTCTATAAGGCCGAATGCCACCAGTGTTCTCATTGTGGGATAGAAAAAGGGAAATGAGTTTTTGAAAATAGTCATAAATAATAAAAAATGGTTGGCCTATAGCATTTTTCTTAAATTAACAAGAAGAACTTGAACCCAGTATAAAGTGCCTTGAAGAAAATTTGCCTAGTCTTGAGGGATGTGGGGATTGATCAGGATAGATCAAGTGTGTGAACAATTTTCAGATGTGTAATTTATTTCCTGTTTTGAAAGAAATTGCTTAGCCTTGAAAGGTTTGTCAAGAACATTATCATGTTTTTAAGAGTGTTCAGGGAGTTCAGCAGGAAGAAAGCAATACCTTCCTAGCAGATCTCTTCCAAAGTAAAATACAATTTCATAAAATATTCAGCATCTTTGTGGGCTTATAGATATACTTATAGGAACCTATTCTCGCAGGGTGAGGGACTGAATTTGTTGCATATATAATGAAACCATAGATAATAATGGTCATAATTGAGGGCAAAATCCATCCTTCCTTGCATGAAGCTCTTCTGGGGAACGAAACCACAAGGAGCTCTGTGGTATGTCAGAGTTATCACTTGAATTTATGAGTCAGTTACTAAACCGCAATGCAGCTCCCAGACAGTCTGAAAAACAACCATGGAACCTCTAAGCAGGACCTGTGAGACTCAGGCACCTTGGTTTTGCCTGTGAATACTTCTATAGTTCTTGCTCCTTATCCTTTTACAGAGAACTCTCTGAGAACACTCTGTAGTTGTCCCTGGTTCAGAAAGTCTTAAACTGTCTGCCTGAAGAAGAGGGGGATTCTTCAAAAAAAAATGTTAGATCACCAGAAAAAGAAACAAACCCAACCAAACAAAAACCAATCAAAACCTAAACCAAGGAAAGCTAATATATTTTTATCTGATGTTTAGTAAATGTGAGCACCTGCTCATCAGATTGGAAGCAAGGGAGTCCAGCCATTTCTGTGCTAGACTACAATCAGATAAACGGCTTCGTGTGAATAGCTTCCATTCTGTTTCCTTTCTAGTCTTTCATTTCCTGATTCTAAGTCACCCAACAGACATAATTGCAAAGGATTTCCTCTTAAGACAGATTAAAAGGGGGCATAAAGACCATACTGATATTCAGGAGGTTAGGCTTTGGTGCCAGGATAAATACAAACAAATATAGGAGGATGAACACTGAGCCTAGTGTACCTGAGTCATCAGTGAAGGAACTGGAGCTCCTCAAAGGCCTCCAAGTGGAGCAGAGATCTTCTTGCTTATAACAATCACAATATAGCCCAGGTTAAAAAGTACCTTGAAGGATCATCTAGTCCACCCACTTATTGGAAAGGGACTCTATGTTGTCTAGCATCCTGTCCAATTGCATCTTGAAAACTTCCAGCAATATGGTCCCAGCCAAATCCCTAGAGAGCCTGATTCAGTCTTCATGGTGCTTCCTAGTCACTGTGCAGGGAAGTCAGGTATTTTCTTTACTACCTCACTGTATGCTTAAAATACATATCTCTGGTGTATCCAAGACTGGATCCCACTATTATCAAGTCATCAGAGTAAATATTGTTTCTCAGCATGAATCTGTGTTTATAAAATAGAGCTCTGGTTTCATCTAGGTCCCATAGCTATTGCTGTAATACAAATAATCACAAATACAAGATTGAGATTCTCCAAAGGGCTTGGGAAAATAGGTTTAAGGCAGTAAAACTTATGTAAAGAATGTCAAACAAGGTAGGTTGAAAATCTGTGAAGAAAATACTGAAGAACGAGGTAAGGAGAGGTGGTAGAATGCTATAGGTAGAAAAAAAATCAAGTGGTTATTTTTACAAGAGTATGGTATTTGAAAACATGGAACTTTAGACACATTTCTCCCTGACAGATATCTTCCAATAAATAATAGAAATCACAAAGATCTGATATTTCTTTTTCAGTAATTCAAGCAGAAAGCTCCCATTTTATGGAAAAAAAAATCATAAACAGGAGAGTTAGAATAAAGGTCCAGTCACATGGAAATAGAGGTTTGTTTTAGAAAGAAATAACAGAGTAGCATCTTGAGTAATGTACAGAAAAATATTTAGCTACAGCACACTACTTTTTCAAAACAATGTGTTAAATTATACAGTTAAAACTAGACCAAATTGACAGAATAATGTATTGATAGCATAAGAAACTTGGTTTTAATGCATTCATGAGTGTGTGAAGGTGAGTAGACAATAAGTAATGAGAAATTCCAATAATTCAAAGTTAGAGAAATTTGAAAGAGAGACAAAAAAAAAGAAACCTAGAGATCCTTTACAGAAGTTTATAGGTATTTTTCATTCACGCACTGGAAATTTTACAAGATGTTTCATAGAGTTCTCTGTGTCATGTAAACATAACCATTTGCCAAAGTGAATCTTTTCCTAAAAAAAAAAACAAACCAACAAAACAAAACAAAACAAAACACCCTACATATTACTCTCAGATATAAAAAAAACCACAACAGATTCATAAAGTGAAATCTCAGCTATGAGAGTAAAACTACAGATTTGTAAGAGTTGGTGCATGCACAGATCTAAACATACAAAAATCAGTATGCTTTTTAAAACATATTCAGAGTGCACACACTTATGTTATGTGTCTTCTGAACCCTTTAGAAAGTTCATTCCCAGAGAAGGCACAAAGGCACCAAGAAAGATATGTAGGAAGTAAAATTGCACAAAGCAGACAGTTGTGATTAATCCATCGATCTCACTGCCTGGGTCTGTCTTTCTATGCGTTGCTAACTCCCTGGCAAGCTCTAGCCAGGTAGGGTAGAAAGCTCTAATGTGATCTGACTCAAGATCGATACTAACATGGTCTTAGATGCACTGTTTGTGCTTGCCAGAGTACTAGTTTGGAGACAGTGCTAGATTATGTTTTACACCTTTTTAGAATCTAACAAGCATTCTGGAACTCTAACAGAAACCAAACACAATTAAGTATCAGAAGCCAGAGAAAGACTGGAGGACTCACTGATGTTATGATAACAGAGTGAGCCTTTAACCTCTAGGTTAATGGTCTAAAACTTGCTTAAATTGGTCATGACAGAGGGCTAAATTTTGCACTGGCTTTTACCCTTTAGAGCCTCATGGAAACAAGTAGTCTTGCAGGAATCCAGATAGATCTAAGATTTGATCTTCAAATTGAAAAGCAATTAGAAATTAATTTGGATTCTAAGACCTTTTCCTGTGATTAGTGTAGACATGCAGGCACACAGCAAGTGGCACCAGTTGTGTTTGCTTGCAGCCTTTGCAGGGATGCTCTGACTGCAGACTTCATCTTCCCCATCTACAAAGAGACCTACCCAACTGTTACCATAACCTGTCAGAAGGCATTGTGAGGTGGTACTGCTGCCACCCGTCCTCTGTGTGAGCGGTGGATAAAGGTCTCATACCTCCAAAAATGAACTCAGCTTGTTCCAAATGTGGCAAATATATCTGACAAAGAGAGGGATCAAACCAAGTTTAGAATAATTTAGTGGCTCTAGTATCTTCACCACAGAGATTCAGAGTTACAGTTTCCATTCTAGCTGCAGGATGGTTTGTCTTGATTTCAGTAAAGCATTTGACGCTGTCTCCCACAGCATCCTTCTGGCAAAACTGAGGAAGTGTGGTCTGGATGAGGTGGATTGGGAACTGGTTGAAGGGAAGAAGTCAAAGAGTTGTGGTCAGTAAGATGGAGTCTAGCTGGAAGCCTGTAACTGCTGGAGTCCCACAGGGGTCGGTACTGAGACCAGTTCTGGTCAATATATTCATCAGTAACCTGGATGCAGGCATGGAGTACAATGTCAGCAAGTTTTCTGATGACACCAAACTGGGTGGAGTGGCTGCCACACCAGAAGGCTGTGCTGCCATTCAGCAAGATGTAGGCTGGAGGGTTGGACAGGGAAAAATTTAAGGAAATTCAACAAGAGCAAGTGCAGAGTCTTGCGCCTGGGGACTGACCTGCTGGAAGGCAGTGAAAGAGAAAAGGATTCAGGGGTCATAGTTGATGGAAGATTAACCACGAGCCAGCAGTGCGCTCTTTTGGCCAGGAGGGCCAATACCATTCTGTGGTGTATTAAAATGGTTAGTAGGTTGAGAGAGGTTTTTTTCTGCCCCTCTACTCTGCCCTGGTGAGGTCAAATCTGGAGTAGTGTCCAGTATTGGGTACCCTAATTCAAGAGGGACATGGATTTGCTTAGGAGAGTCCAGTGCAGAGCCACAAAGATGATTAAGAGAATGGACCATCTCTCTTATGAAAAGAGTATGAGGGAGCTGGTGCTCTTTAGCTTGAAGAAGAGGAGACTGAGAGGTGACATCATCAGTGTTTATAAATATGCAAAGAGTGAGTGGTGAGAGGATGAAGCCAGGCTCTTCTCAGTGATGGCCAATGACAGGACAAGGGGCAATGGGTGGAAGTCAAGACATAGAAAGTTTCATGGAAACATGAGGAGGATTTTTTTTTCACTGTGAGAGTGACAGAACACTGGAACAGGCTGCCCAGGGAGGTTGTGGAGTCTCCCTCTCTGGAGATATTCAAAACCCTCCTGGATGCATTCTTATATAATTTGCCATAGGTGATCCTGCTGTGGCAGGGCACGGGGGGTGGGAGGGTTGGACTAGATGATCTTTTGAGGTCCTTTCCAGCTCCTGACATTCTGTGATTCTGTGATATAGACATTATAATTTCAGATAGTATATTTATACAGAGCTATTTAGATTTCCTAAAGCATTTCACATGTGAGGCATAAACAAACATTATTTCATTCACTAGAAAAATGGAGCCACCCATTCATCTGAAATACCCGTCTGTACTTGAAGGAATGTTACTCTCCAAGCAAAAGTTGACACAAAACAAAACAAAAACTTATGGAAGAAAGGGCATGAAAAGTGTACTCCACTAAAGAAAATTAACCTCCAAACCAAAAAAATAAATCAAAATTTATGTTCTTTCTGACAAGGTTGTTTTTTGCTTATGTGTATTTCTCCATCCTCTTTCTGATATTTAAAATGTTCAGGGTAGGGCATTTTCATCAGTTCAGGCACTTGAGAAGATCTGTGCTGTTCAGATCTCTTAATTTCTTTGGAGTGCAGATAGTCAAAGCATGTGTACAGAAGTCGTCTTCAAGATCCTGTTAGAATGCCTTTAGCTCTACACAAATTCTGCTGAAAGTTGCCTGCCTGTTGGCTAAGCTCGTCTCGAACACATCAGAGAGCTGACACAGGAAATGAGTTGCTTGTATTGCTTTTCAGTATTATGGCCAGATGGGAAGAAGTCTTCGGTTGCCACGCTGCTGGAAAAGTGGATAACATTTCACAACCAAAGCACCCCTATCAAGGGCACAAACCTATTTCACTGTGTGCTGTGACATAATAGAGGCAGTTGATTACCCAAAAGACCTCAGAATTAGATTCACAGGAAGGACTACATGGACAAGATGTGAACACTTGTCCTCTGCCTGAAACTACATAATTGTTTAACTTCGGTTTATTCTCCTGCTGTGACTGACTTCAACATCAGCATTTCTGTAGCTCTTTTCTGTCTAAAAAAAGTATTTCTAAAGATGCCAAGAAACAAGCATGAAACATCAATGGGTATGAAGCAACATGTGGAATATGTGCTGTTGCTTTTTCTTTTTAACGAAGAAAACAACACATTCAATTTAAAGAAGACTTATTTTTAATGTAAACAGGGAAATGCTACACATAATCCACGAAGTTCTGGAGGCCATGGATAGCGAGTTTGCACAGCACAAGCAAGGCAGTTTTGTTCCTCTTTAGAGCTCAGGAAGCAGAAGGTCAGACAAATCAGAATAGGGAGCATGTGGTTCCTCATTGGCCTCCCTGGTGCTTTTTCCTCTCAGTGCATTTCATTTTCTCAGCAAATGTCTGTGACATATCAGTAAGTCATTTTAACACTTCTTCATGCCCTACTATTTCAGTTTCAAGATCATTAATAAAACAGCAGCTTGGAAGGTGGCACAACAGGCATTCTAGTATGCTAGCAGGTAGGGTGGCTGCCTGAATTTTTTTTTCCCCAGCTATTAGCATAGTCAGACCTCAGCCTCATAAATAAACAGCACACAGTCTACAGAGAGTTACATATGAAAAAAAAATATGCACAGTATGCTTTTCACTGACTAGCTATGTGCTATTGAACCATCTATTAGAGAAACTTTAGCCTGGAAATTCAGACCTTATAATTTTAAAGTTTTAAAATGAAACCCCCTCAGGCTAGCCCAGCATAAACAATTAGTTGCTCCCTGTTAAACTCCATATCCGTAACAGCCCATTTTGAATGTTTCATAAGGTACACTAAGGGACATCATTAGTATGTGAATTTCTTTTTGAAAGATCACAATGAGGGCTTTAGGAAGTGAATGCACATATCCAGGGAAGATTGGCAGACAGAATGTCGCAAGCTGCTCATGCTGAGTTGATTCAGAATCATGTGAAAGCACTTGAGCCATTTAACTCTATTTCTTTTGATCCTCAAATCTTTGCCTTCACATAATCTCACGAGTACAGTTTTCTAAACCAAATTTAATATCCTATCTTGTCATTCCCTACTGGGTCTTTGGATTACATCTTTAACTGTTATTCTGGGTTTCTTTTTTTTTTTGTTTGTTTGCTTGTGGATTTTTTTTCCTAATTCTTTTCTACTTTTCCTTTAAAAACCTTTTATGATTTATTAATGATTTTTTTTTCATTTTTATTACTTTTTGTTCCAGTATGAAAGCATCTGGTTTTGACGTTTAACATATTTTATTCTGACACAGTTTAGGGGTATCCATCATACAGTACATTTCCTCATCTGTCTTTATAGACAAGTCTAATACTGCTTCTGATAAGCTTCATTGACTACTGCATCCATGATGCTCCACTTGAAATAGCATGAAATTCATTCTGTGTCCTCATAGATTCACAGCTGAGCATCCAGCTCCAGACCTAAAAATCTAAGAATAATTTTTCCCCTTTAGTCCACATTAAGATAGTTTAGGCACCTTGTCAGAAATCTTTTCCTGTATGTAAACTTTAGACCTCCTATTCAGGAAAAACAAACAAACAAACAAGCAAAAACTTTTTTTTTTTTCAATTAGGCTGAATTAACATCATATCAGGAGAAATAATTTGGTTTAGCTTTGCTCCTCATGGCAAGAATTGTATTGGGCAGAGCTGAAAAATTAAAATGTTATCCAGGTTTCCTAAATTCACATAACTGATGGTCATGAGAAAGCAGCTAATGACTCTTCAAAGGGCAGAAATGTAACACCAATAGTAACACCAATATTCTGTTTTCCCTGTGTGAACTCAGGTAATCATCAAATTCACATGCAGCATTTGAGAACTACAGCATCAGAAACTTTATATTACCTAGGAATAATTCCACCCAAATCTCTGATACATTTTATAACAGTGTAGATGTCCCAAAAGGAACAAAATAATTTCTTATCAGTAGCAATTCATACTTTTTCAAAGAAATCAATATGTGATTTCATTTCACCACAAATCTGTGATGAAATGTAAAATGATTTATTGGCACTGCATGTAGATGGAAAGCTTCAGTGAGGAACAGAGCAGGATGAAAAACATGAGACCTCAGTCAGATGTGTTCTTTTGTGCCAGTTCATCACTAATACCCACTTTAATGATTTTGGGTCTATCTACAGCATGAGCGGAACTGTAATATCAATCTCAATAGTAACTCACAGCTTTTCTCATTTGGAGTTGAAGCTTTGTGTGGATTCTCCCTATTTCAACATGTGTCTTTATATAAATTTATCTAAGTTGGAAAGGAATCAACTTTAAATCGTTTCAAAATAGGTCACTTAAACTGAAATTACAGTGTCAGCACATAGACTTAAAATAATGAAGGGTGTGAATAATAGCTGATATATTTATTTGGATTTCATTCAACACATAACATTTTATAGCAGAAACAGCAAGTGGTGGTTATTTTTAAGATAACTGCACTGACATTGGGAAAACAGAAATACAAAAGTTTTTTTAAATCCTGATATTGCAATTTTTGCAGAGGGGCAGATATCACTGCTTCATAACCTAAACTGATCACTGGAGCAACAGAGAAATACACTTTTAGAAAGAAAAGAAGACCTGAGGGTCTGAACTGTAAAAGGGAGATTTGTGAGGTGGAGTGCAAGAGATGGAACACAAACTCACGTCAGGCATATGAGTAACTCATAATTCCTACAAAGGTCCCTCTAATTCTGTTGAGAAGGGACTGCGATATGTACGTATTTATGTAGTTCTGGATCTGTCCCAAGGGGTTCAATATCAAGCAAGTGTTTAGTTCAGCTGTAGTCAGGAGGATCACTCTCTTGTTTGTAGTTATGCCTGTGACTGATTTCACTGAATCAGAGCCAGGAAAATCAGTGGCTTTTAGAGACCAGCCCTGATTGAACGAACAGAGTAACAGCTAAGATCACGCAGGTTTGGGCTATCAGTTGATCTTACTGGGTTTTACTTCCTTGCAATTTCAAGCTATTTTCTTCTTTTCTTTCAATTTCAGGTGGTTGTTAGTTTGTTTTTGGTTATTTGCCCTCTTAAAAGTTCTATTTGCCGAGAAATCATTTAACTGTAGTTAGAAAGTGAATGTCTTACAGGGTCTCTATTAATTATTTCCAATGTAGTGATTTCAAAAATAGCTTTGTGTGTTAGAGTGCACTTTGTAAAATATGCCACACAGCTCCTATATTCTAGAAAATGTTGGGAACACTAGGGTGCATATTCTGTTAGAATCATAGAATCAACCAGGTTGGAAAACAACTCCAAGATCATCCAGTCCAACCTAGCACCCAGCCCTAGCCAGTCAACTAGACCATGGCACCAAGTGCCTCATCCAGGCTTTGCTTGAACACCTCCAAGGACGGTGACTCCATCACCTCCCTGGGCAGCCCATTCCAATGGCAAATCACTCTCTCTGTGAAGAACTGCCTCCTAACATCCAGCCTATACTTTCCCCAGAACAACTTGAGACTGTGTCCCCTTGTTCTCTATGCATAGATAAAAACTGATATTTCCCTATGGAGTGTTTCAGCCAGGGCTACCACAATGTTAAATGAGGCCACAAATTCATAATTTATTACTCCAGCTTAAAGCAAATACTTCAGCATCCAGCATCAATCCACGATGCTAGGAGTTAAAATCATCATTCAATCAGTAAAGAGAAAGTTTATGACAGTTTATGAGAAAACATTTTTTTTTCACTTTGCATGTGTTACTTTGTGAAGTTTCAATATTATTTTATTTAAAAATATGAATGTTAGTGCACTATGAAGTTAGCAAACAATGCTGTTTCAATCTCTATTAGTGTTGCATTTACAGAGCCCCCTCTACACGTCATGTGGTTTATTTTACAAACATAAAAATTGACATGCAGTGGATTGATGGCATAAAAACTGTCTCTTAACTAAGTGGCAGATGTCTAGGTGATTTTTATTGATTTGAGAGGCTATTTAAATTGTGTACAATTGCTGGACTATGTGTTTTCAGCTATACTTCAGAAAAAAAAATGTTTATTGAAAGCAAATTCTGGTTTCATCCACATACTGACGAGACTGGTAAAGAACATTTAAACTGTATTTCTGGAAGGAATCTAATTTGAGGTGATTTGAGAACTGTAGAGAACAAAGAAAAGTAGCTCTGAGTAGCAGAAAGCAACCAGAGAGGGAGAAAAAAGGCAAACCACTCCTCTACTGTTAAGATTGTTGTTGTCTCCCTGTATGCATAAATCTGAATGGTCCCAAACAGGGCACTTATGATATAGAAGAGAATGTTCTCAGTGCTAAAATTAAAATTAAATGCAGCACTCATGCTGTCTGTCTGTGTGGCTCCAAAGTCTTTCCAACTCTAAAAATAAAACTCGTTTGTTTGATAAGACCTTCCCATGGAACTGTTTGGTTTTTTTTTTTTTCTTTCTGCTACTTTCACAATTAAAAAAAAAAAAAAGAAAGAAAGAAAAAAAGGTGGGAAGGATGGGGGGGAGTATTGCTACTTACTCTTTTTAAAGTTAATAGCTGCTTTCCTAAAAATAAATAAATAAATAAATAAATAAGTAAAATGCTATTAACATGTTCCCCTATTACATGATGTGTTGTAAACTGGACAGTGGCAACAGCTTCTGAAATGCAACATGTAATTAGGATATTGATAAGTCAGATGTAAGAGAAGAAAGAATGATACCAACAAAACAAAAATCTGCAGGAAAGCTTTGAAAAACTGGAGCCTGGGATTGGAAGAAATCACCCCAATTGTTGAAGTAATTTCCTTGCAGTCAAATACATTCTTTATCAGAAAGGAGAGAAAAGATAGCCTAAGTATGATGATTTGGGTGTTACCTGCCCCTCCACAATTTGGAAATCACCCAGACTAGACTCAGACAGCTCTGGAAATTGAATGAAGCTTATATTTACAATTTAGCAGAATATACAAGCAGATATTTACAGATATTTACAGTATATACAGTTATAGACAGAAATATACAAGGTAAAACGTAATACAGGAACACAACTCCCCTCCCAGAAACCTGAGTCCCCAGGAGGGGGCTCCCAACCACCCCTTCACCTTCCCCCCCTACCCCTCTCAACCTTACCCCGGTTCCAAAGAAGAATGGAAGTTCGTCCAGGGAGTTAGGAAGCAAAGTGGATTAGGAAAGAAAAAAAAGGAGGGTGAGGTTAGAGAGAGAGATGCAGCTCAGAGCTCCCCAGCAGAAATGTTTTATCTATATTTTGATTTTTGTTTTTATACATCTCAGCAAGACTATGAGTGAAGCAGACATCATCATTGTTTTCCTTCCTCAGCCTGTAATCTAATTCTCACCAAAACATTCTAGCTTGCTTCAAACTAGCACACTAAGCAACCCACATAAAACAGAAATTTCTTCAGACTAGCACTATCACCTGAGACATTTTTGTTGACCTTTTTTCCTAATTCTCCTTTAATTTTATTATGAATATATTTGAAGATAGAAATACAAGTTATAGAACTATAACTATAGTTAGCACTTTTGGCAGCTTATGCAGTTTAAGCATTTTCCATTGTGCACTCAACTCTGACATCTCTTATAAGTTTATCCTATCGTCCCAAATGCAGAGCCTAAGTTTAGGCTTAGTTTTAGTATCATTAATAGCAATCAATCTTACAGTGTTAGGAAATGCTAAAATATCTGTTCATTTTCTTTCCATTTGAAGTATCATTATGAAACAGTATTTCATAGAACAGAACCCTTGAATGGTTTGGATTGGAAGAGACCTTAAAGATTTTATAGTTCTAACCTTCATGCCACAAACATTCCATTCCACAAGACAGGTTGCTTAAAGCCCCATCAAACCTGTCTACCAACAGTTCCAGGGAAGGGTCATCCACAACTTCTCTGGGCAACTTGTTCTGATGTCTCATGATTCTCACATGATTCTCTTCCTCCTTACATCTAATCTAAATCTATTCTCTCTCAGTTTAAAAGCATTACCTCTTGCCCTATCATAAAAAAAATTATCTCCATCATTCCTGTAGGCCCTCTTTAAGTACTGGAAGACCACTGTAAGCCTTTCCACGGCCTGCATAAAACCAAGACCTTCTTCTATGCAGGGCTGCTCTCGGTCCACTCTTTGCCCAGCCTGCATATGTGCTTAGGATTGTCCCCGTCCATGTTCAAGACCTTGCACTTGGCCTTGTTGAATTATATGAGGTTTGCATGGGTCCACCTCTCAAGCCTGTTTCCCTCTGGATCTCTCATTTCCAGCATGTGGATCACATCACACAACTTGTTGGCATCAGCAAACCTGTGGAGGGTATGCTTAGTCCCAGTGTCACAGACAAAGATGTTAAATAGCACAGACTTCAATAGCTACCCCTGAGAAATGCCACTTGTCACTGCTCTCCACTCAATATTCACACATTGACTGCGATGCTTTGAGGGTGATCATTAAGCCAATTCCTTATCCACCAAGTGGGCAATCAGGATAATCCATATTTCTCCGATTTTAGACAATGATGCTGTGTGGAACAATGTCAAATAATTTGCACAAGTCTAGGCAGATGATTTACCTTTCTTCTGTTTTGGTTTAGCTCACCACAGTCTTCTCCTCACATTTAGGTTGCACTCACACAATTATTATGTTTAGAAATCACACCTTTTACTCACCAGTTCTATCCTAGAACTATTCTCAGTATCCTTAACTACTCGGAGGCATTCTGCACACAAGCAGCTTTTTGTTCTGATTCTTCTACTCTCTCATTATGTAAAACAACGTTAGACAAGCAGTATATTACTTCCACAGTTCTGCAGGCACCCTCAGAGCTATCGTCATTGCTTATCACTTACCTAACAACCAGCAGATATTTTCTACATGTTATTTGGCCTGTTGCAGGTAAACACATTTTATTTGCTTAGCTGAAGAGCTTTAACACCAAATACTGCATTTATTTGCCTAGTTTAAGGTATTTCACATAAACATCAAACTTGGCATTTAGTCATACTCCAGGGATCATGCCTAAATATCAGGTAGACAGGAGAGGCTTTTAATTGAGATTTGAATTATCGAGATGAAATGTGGCTGTTGGTGACAGTCCAGATTTCTAACACTTTCAATATTGTGTAGAAAAGCAAAGCAAAGCAAAGCAAAATGAGAATGTAGTTATTTTTTAGCATATATAGAGAGAGTTCCAGGCTAGCAAGAAGAAACTTTTCCTTTTTAATAGATTTTCTGGCAGAACCAGGACTTGACTTTACAGTAAATGTAATTAAAATAAATATCTCGAAGGAACCTAGGAAAAAGAAGTGTTGGATTCCTACATTCCTTTACCATTATAATAAAATGCCACATTAGTCAAACAGGTTTCTGGTTTTTTCCTTGGTAATTTGGAAAGGACAGATATGAT
This sequence comes from Pogoniulus pusillus, assembly GCF_015220805.1. Taxonomy (NCBI): domain Eukaryota; kingdom Metazoa; phylum Chordata; class Aves; order Piciformes; family Lybiidae; genus Pogoniulus; species Pogoniulus pusillus. The sequence goes on along the minus strand of NC_087270.1, from coordinate 29,219,079 downwards.
TCATAAACCAACCTGCTACTATCTTTATTGAGGACACAGACTATTTTTTTTATTATTAGTTTTTATAATTTCTTCTAGGTGAAGCAAATAAGCCTTTAGCTTCTATAGACACCAGATCAGATATTAAATATTCAAGTTGTCAGTAATTTTGTGGCCTATTGTGGGCAATTAAACTGTGATACAGCTTTTGATGACTCAGTCCCTCCACTTTTATTTACCTACAAATGATAATTCTTGTAGATGAAAACAAATCTGGAAGGAAAAAAAAAAAAGTCTCCTGAATGAAACACTAGAACTATATTTGCATGTTTAAAAAGTTTTAGACCTCAGAGATATTTCAAAATGACATTAGGCTAAATCATTCAAACCACGGAGGGAGAGGAATTTTGGGCTATATAGGACTCCAGGACATTAATACAAGCAGGATGGGTGCATAGTCTTCCAGGCAGGGCTAAGGGAACAGTGATCCCCTGGTATGGTGGAATGATCAGCAGATTGCAACATCTCAGTCGTGCTCAGAGGAGACCTGTGCAGCATGGCTGACCCTGGTCTGAGTCTGTGTTTATCCTCCAGTTACTAATACAGGTGAAATTCTGGAGAATTGTTCAGTTTCCTTCAAACTAGACCTATGAGATGCCAGTAGCCACGGAACCTTGGGAAACAGGAATTAAAGTAATACCTAAGTATGGTATGAGTGGGAGTTACGCTTTTTTATGGACAGCAATAAAAGTCTTCCCCTAACAGGAGCTTCTTTATGTCATCTGCATTATTTTGAACTGCTTATCCATGGAAAACCTTGAAAAGCAGTTGCTCTAGAAACTGTATGTTTTTCTGTTTGGATTTTTTTCCCCTCCTCTTCATTATTGATCTTTTCTTTCTGGTTTCTCTGCATGTTTGCTGGTCTTTTTCTTTATATATTCTCTTTGAGAGCCTGCAGTTCTTTTTTCAGTGCATTTACTTAGTTTATATTTTCCTGACTTTCTCTCTGTTCCTCACCTCTAGTCTCCTGGAGATGGATGAGAAAATGATCACAGTAAAGCTTGACTCAAATTTTCCAATGTGCAACAGGTCAGGAGGTTCAAAATCAGGCAAAACCTGCCTGCCTATCCGTATTTAGAAGAGACACTAGAGAAGCTGGAGCAAACACTTTCAGAATTAAGTATTTTGAAAGTATCCTCTACTTAAAGTGATAGGTATGCCATAGATAAAGTTAGGCTGGTGAATTCCTGGCCATGTGTTGGGGGGGAGGGAATCTCCCAAACCTGCACAATATGGAACTGAATAACATTGAGAAAATCACATTGCATTAAACTCTTGAGGTCATAAATTCAATTCACACTCCCTTGACATGGACTGGTTTTTAAAAACTCTAAAATACTCTTTTGCATTTTCTAAACATCCAGTACTGCTTAAATCTTGCTTGCCTTTGTAAATCTTTCTTTTCCTGGTGCTTTGTATGCCTTCATAAAGATGTCATTAAAAGAAATAAACATACATGCATTAAAAAAAAAATCAGACCTCTCCAATTCATTCTCTTGCTGCAGCATTCATACTCTTTGTGGCACTATGCCTAGTTTATATTACCAGGACTAGGTTTTTGAAAATGAAACTCTTTCAATTAGCGTTTCAGGAAGCAATTAAATTGTCTAAAATGTATTAATGAATGCATTGAAATCTGGAAGAGTACTCTTTTTCTAATACTTCTATTATTAATGCACCATCTGTTTTGTTTTGTTCCCTCACTAGTGTATGGTTTCAGTAACCACATGTCCACAGAAGACAATATTCTCAAAAAGCAAAGCCAAGAAATTTAAGCTGATAATCAGTCTTAATTATAAGGTATACATTCCAAATAATTTTAGTGATACAATAATCAAGGATGATTCTTTTTCTTTCTTTTCTTTTTTTTTTAATGTTCTGTGTGGCAAAGGAGCTCTCTAAGTAACTCTGGGCTTGATCTTTGATTTCTTATAATAATAAAGACATCAGGTTTTGGGATTATTTCTACAGAAGGCAAGGAGACTAACTTTTGAACAAGGACATGTACAATAACGAGGTGTAGATGCAGCAGAGCTTTCATTACAGAAAACACTAGTCATGGGTATTATTTGTGTAGTGTACTTGAAAGAATTTGAGCTAAGCAAGACAGTGCCATGTGTATCACCATCTGCAGAGAGCATCTACAAAATCCTGAGGTATTAACTTAAAAGGGCCTATGAAAAATATTAATTTATTCAGGCTACCAGAAGTATTTCTTTTTTATGTTTTAAGGGCAGGAATCACCTTATTTGACCTCAAACCAAACTAAAGCATAAAATAGTTTCAAATCTGCTCTAAGCAGAACAGATTGCTCACTTGCACAGTTGTGGCTCTTTCATGGGGTGAAGCAAGGTTCAGGGAAAGATGCCACACTGGCTGCCATTATGGTGTGGGGCAGAACAGTCATCACCTTTTTGCTTCACTTCTGAATAAGTCATTTTTAAGGATCAGAAGCAACTTTAATGTTTCAAGACCTACAGCATGTAATTCTGAATACACATTAACTTATTTTTCCTGACTGCATTAGGAGTACAAATGTTTATAAAGCTAGAAATCATAAAACCTCCCTCATGATAAATTTCCATGGACCCTCAAGCAGTTTCCACAAAGAACATGAGGCATTTCTGTCATTTAGGATGGATGCTCTGCTTTAAAAAAAGATGAGGCCAGGTGATAACATGGGGATTGTGGTGGGATTTCTTCGGAAACAGCTCGACCTTTAGGCATGAAAGCCCCAAAATCTGTGTTGTGTCAGAGAATCAGCTTTGATGCGCATTTCAAAACCAAGCTTTCAGAAAGGCCAGACTTGATGTGCAGCAGGGAGGACTGGTGGTAAAAGGGATTATTTTGTTTTGATTGGTACCTCTGGTTGCTTGAGTTTGGTGTCAGAGGACAGTGGAGAATTAAGAGGTTTACTATTTTTGTGCATTTCAATTATTTCTAGGGCCCAACTTTGAAGTTTAATGTCTTTTTCGTTAGATTTCTGTGCAAATAGTAACTAGTCTCATGGCAGCGCAACATAGTAAGACTGGGAAATGGATTTGTACACAGCAAAATTTCACACATGCAACATTTTACTATGCTTTGCTGGTTAGTTTGCCAGCTAAAAGTCAACCCCTCTCTCCAGAACTAATGAAGTAACATAGAGATCAGGTGTGAGCAGATTAAAAGAGTTTGCTATCAGTGCTATCAGAGAATTGCTTATATTACAGATATGTGACTGAAACAGCATAGGCAGCTACAGAGTACAAACCCAAACCACTGATGTTCCACAGGCTGTACAGAACCTGTTACTATTTCTCACTTTTAAATTATCTTGAGTGCATCCACCTGAGCTGAATTTAGGTCCAAACCCACTGAGAAACCTCTTCTTTGCTAAGTTGCAGGATCTTGAAGAGAAAAAAAAAAAACATAATTACATTTGTATTACCAGAGCAGCATGAAGGGATGTACTATAAATGAAATGTGGTTTTTAAGTTTTAAAAAAAATCTATATACAAAAATTTAAATTAGCCTTTATTCTTTAGATTTTTTTGCCACTATGGCAAGGCCAGAGATGATGATTTTTTTGTTACTGTTTCAGATATAATGTACTGTACAGTTCTCTTGAAGAAAACATGATTTATTGGATAGTGTCAGAAAATGTTTGCTCAGGCCTGCAGTATATGAAATATATAGCCTGTCTCCAACCATGCTGCTTAAGGGAACTACTGTACAATCATTTGAGGCTGAAAATTCAATCCTTTAAGTAGTCTAAATCAGCAGGAATATTACGGCTTCAAAATTGTTTCTACATCTTCGCATCAAACAATCTAATTACTAAAAAATAAACCAAATAAAGAAAAAAAATCATGTCCTAAGTGACATTTCAAATGTTACTGACCTTTGCAGTTGCTTGAGGAGGCATTTATGTTGCAACCACAGTCATGTGATGGTTGCTGCACTTAGTCAACAAAACTCCGTAACTGCTAATAATAGAAATAAGCTGCAAGTTTAAACACTTGTGCTAGTTTCAAACTCATCTCGTTTGAGCCTAGCTGGGATATTTTGGTGAGAAGAATTAGATTATAGGCTGTGAAAATTAAACAGTGGTGATGTATTGCTGAGATTTATAAGAACAAGAACATAAGCACAGATAATGCAGTAGTTTGCTCTCTGACTTTGGGGCTGCACTTCTCTCTCTAACCTAACTTGCTGTCTGGCTAATCCTTCTGCTTCCTAACCCTCCTGGCCAATGCTCCAAACTCACCTTGAATGTAAAGGCAAAGTCTGGGGTAAGGTAGAAGGGTAGGAAGAAGATGGAAGGGTGACTGAGAGTCCCTCCTGGGGACTCTGGTTTCTGGGAGGGGCGTTCAGTTTCTGTATTACTTCTTAACTTCAATATTTCTGTCTATAGCTTATATATTGTGCTAAGCTGTAAATATAAGCTTCATTCAATTCTCCAGAGCCGCTGAGTCTAGTCTGGGTGATTTTCTGAAGTGTGGGTTGGCAGGTAACACCCAAACCATCACAACATTAAATTTTATTAAAACTCTATATAGTGCAGTTTTCTCTCCTTATTTAAGCATTTTAGATTTAATTTTCCTCTGCTACTAAATAAACTCAGAAATAAACAAAATGCTAAAACAAAAAATGAAAACAATGTCCATTTTGCCTTTGGCTTAGTGATGATGACTTTGTATGCATTGTATTTAAGTCAAAGTTAAAATCCAGAAGGTGAATTTAAAGCACAAATTTGGACAAGCTATGGTCATTTCAAAAAAACAACATCTTAGTTCAGTCTGTGCCATGAGACCTTTTTTGAACAGTGGGACATGCAGCCACATTGAAAATTATACTTTTCATGAGATTTTATGAAGCAAGCTCATACTTCAAGTCTCTGCTGCCAAATTCACCTTTGTGTATGAAAAGAAAAAAAAACCAACACAAAACAAACCACTAAACAAGAACCAAAACCAAAAGACAAGAACAGAGTTATAATTAGCTCATGCAGTTATTTTCAAAGAGTATCTGGTGCGTCGTATCTTCTCAACAGGGGAGTCTCAAAGAACGTGGGGAGGTGGTGTGAAAAGAAATGTAAGGAACACAAGAAGCCGAGAAAGCTGGCGTGTGCATAAACACACAATGAGAAAGGCAAAATGACATCTTTCCTGGGGTGTCTTTTGAGAATTATGACATCAAATTTCGAAGTGCTTTACAAAAATGTGGCAAATTCATCTCAGCTGGTAGCCCTGTTAATGTCAATGGAGTTACAGCGGGAATGAATTTGTTCCAGTGAGAGCATCACAAGGAGTACACTACCGTTAGACTGTTACATTGGTTATTAACTCACTTTCCTTTCAGTGCTAAAGAGTATAGCTAAAGATTCGTGGATCTATTTTTAAACTATGTAAAGTATTTGCCTCACAGATCAAAGAAATATGAAGCCAAACTTACCACAGCACAGACTGGTGGAAAAATGGGCTAGATTGAAAGGAATATCTTTGAAATATTCTAGGGACCCAGCATGAAACCTGGTTAAACTTGTATAGCTTTCCATTTCAAAGGTCACGTTCAGAACTGGCTTATAACTTTGTGAGAGGGTTACTTTTCAAGCTGAAATTGTACATAGTTGTTCCCAGCCAGAGACTTTTTTTTAATAATGAGCAAAAAAGTAGAAGTGATTTTTAAATTTTAACTTTTAATTAATTGCCTTCAGTGCATATGAGAGCAGAGACTGAGCAGCTGGTGTGTATCTGTATCAAAAAGGGTGAAAAATCTGGTTCAAGCAGAGGAGAAACTTGTCTCCTCGAGTGAAGAGAATGACTTGGGAAGAAATACAGATTAGGGACTGTACTAGTACTGGAGAAGGGGAGAATGGTGAACATGTGAAGTTCTTTTTAATGTTGTTTCTTTTTCCAAAGTATTCCCTTGGAATCCCATTTTCAGTCTCTCCACAGTGGCTTTTCACTCTTGGAGCCCTCTGAGCAGTAGTCTGTGGTGTGCAGCAAGCAGAAAAGGTAGCCCCAGGCTGGATGGGATAAAATGAGGCACACCTGTGCTCTCTATCGACTGTTACAATCAGGCTTGCATAAAATAACCCCTCAGGTCTGCGCACGGAAAGGGTTCACCTCAATCCTACTTGGATACTTCTGTTTCTGATATGCTGATTGTTAAGCTTGGATGGAGCCCTGACTGAGGGTACTGAGCTCATTTATGATCTAGCAACTACCCTGACATCTGCTTCCCCTAAAGACACAGAGGATTTCCAACCCAAATTCTGGATTAGACATATGGGGGAAAAAAATGCATATAACTAGTGAGGCTCACACAGCCTGGATTAGATCCTGAGGGATTCATTTAGGTTGCATACCACTTAAAATGAATTTAAGAAAAATATTTTTCTCCCCTAGGTCCGTGAAAGTTATCTTAAGGACAGTCTCTAAGACTGCTCATCTGAGGCAGTCATGAGTGAAGGCCAAGATCTCTATCATGATTTGTGTACTAGCACAATGGAAGTGTTTCATCATCGGCTGCTGGACAACCTTTGGCACAAATTGAGAAAGGACAATACAAATGTATCAGATACTGTTCTAGCTCTCCATCATCCCAGAGAAGTCTTGCCTGCTTGCCTTCCTTCCTTCCTTCCTTCCTTCCTTCCTTCCTTCCTTCCTTCCTTCCTTCCTTCCTTCCTTCCTTCCTTCCTTCCTTCCTTTCTTCCTAGGGCTCTCTAACCCTAGAGAGAAGTGCAGGCACTTTCAAAGTTGCCAAGCTACCCTCTAGTTCCTCATGTTGCTCCTGCTACATCTGTAAACAAGTGGCTTGTGCCTGGTGGAAAAACAGAATATGGACTCTACCAATGAACCCGCTACTGCCTTCATGGCTTTACCCAGGACAATCCCATTCACCTACCAGCGCAGACAGAATTTCGGGTTAATCTCTCTCCTTCCTTTTCTGTTTGGCTTTGTCCTGAATTAGCTGGAAATGTAGCCCAGTTATTGGCTCTGTCCATGCAAGAGGGCAGAGAAAATCTTGCATGGATGTGTCCTCAGTGTTGTCCATCTTTTTTGTGTGGAATAAGATGCAGTGGTAAACGAAGAGTAGGATTTGTTTGTTCCAACACTTTAATGACCAACCAGTCAATACCATCTTATTCATTTATTAGAAGCTGAGAAAATGCCTGTAACCTTTTGAGACCATACTACTGCAGGTGGTGGGTTTATTTGTTTAGTATATAAGAAGTTATTGATTGGAATATTTAGACAAAAGTTAGAATGTTTATTGTGAATGGTTGCTGAGATTCGTGGGTTTACTGGGCTAATTTAAAACAAAAATTATTAAAGTCAAGTCAATAATATGGATTGCTCACTTGTTGAGCATCTTGTTCAAAGAAATACAAATGAATATATTTATATCCATTTGTAAAATCGATTTCTGCATCCACTTCTAATATATTAATGTTTACTCTTGTGAGAATTCAACTGATAGGTCTTTCCTTATTGTATTTATTGTCATTAAATATGGTGATACGTAATTCAATGTATATGCTACATAACAGCTTAATAAACCCAGTGTTTAAGGTTCTTTCAAAGCTTTTAAAAAACATTTAGAAACCAAACACATTATGAGTTCTTGGCTCGTCTTGGGAAATATACTTTCATACTTCCCAGCAGTAAATACAGCCCCTTTTGCTGTATATCAAAAACGAATTTCCTCCCCTACACCTTTCTGGTTCCCTATGGAAGCATGTTTGTTTGCAAGTTCGCATTACACCTTCACACACTGTAAATCATACCCTACTTATATACTGGGTTTTGTTTGAGACTCCAAACAAGAGCCCCATATTTCCTTTCTTGAAGTGAAGTCATTTGTACTTTGGTAACCAGCATCTAATACATGCAATTTCTGTTTGAATAAGTGTTTTGCAGCTTGCTTTTATGTTATTGCTCATTTATAATGCATTCCAAGTGCATTATGAAAACTTTGAAGGTATAGAAAATGAAAAATCGTTTGCAAGGAGAACAGGTACAAAAGGTCACATCTGATACTTAAATATGATTGATGCTCTCCTGCATTCCAGCTACTCCTCATCTGAGCCATGGTACTGTATTGATAAGCACACTTATCTTTCTCTATAGTAAAAATGTGCTGCTTTCTAGAATCAGTCAAGAACTACAAAAACTGGTGGGGTCCCCCCAGAGGCATGTCCTCATGTCTAGTTGTTCATATTTGTGTTTTCAGCTGTCTCACACAAGCATAGTGTCTACATTCAGGCACATTCATCACTTCAGCATTAGGAGGCTTATCACTTGCTGTCATAAGGTGATCCACTGACAGATGCTCTGGCATTTTCATCACCCTCGACACTGTTTCCATTATATCTTGTATAGGTTCTCTGAAGGGAGGTGACAAGCACATGTGGAGACAAATTCTTTGAAACACTGAGTAAACCCCAGTCCTTTCTTTCAAGAAGTATTGAATATTTCTGGCTTCTTTGAGAAGGAGTTGTATTTTCTGAAGAATTTTTAGTTTGGGCTGTTTTGGGAAGGGCTACCTTTTGATGGCTGGGATGGTTCTTATCCGTCTGAATAATATAATTATATTCATTTCAAAGCATTTTAATTTTTCACACCATATTAATTGCAGTTCATCAATTTCCAAACATCTTAAAGCGTATTTCACAGACGCATCTATTTGTCATGTAGTGAAATCAAGTCACAGAGAGCTGAAGGATAGCATGTCCAAGACTGGAATATATGGTAATATTTACTGCATTTTTTTGTGCATATTATCTCATACTCTTGAACAGGACAAAAAAATCCTGAGAGATGAGCTTAAAAGAAGAATTTGTCCTTTGTCCTGTTTAAAAAGAAAACAAACAAATAAACAAGCAAACAAAAAAAAGCAACATATGAGTACTTGGTTTAATATACACTGTCTATGTAAAGACATGATTATCTATCATTTTCAACTGTGGAGGATTGTCTGCTTTCATCTAGGTTTGGGGTTTTTGAGTTTTCTTGCTGTTGCTATTCACAATTTTGAAAAACTGGGGAAGTAAACACTTTCAGACACTCCACAGAGAGCACAACCAAGATTTTCATATGTTCCTTCCTAATTGCATTTCTCAGACTCTATGGGATAGGCAAGAACCAAACTTCTGGAATTTAGATTTATCACCAAGATGTCTGATCAATAGACCTTTGATCTCACTAGGATTCTCCCACTGGGGGCTGGACTAGGTGTAGGTTTATTTAGAACACAGCAGCTTCTGCGTGGCTGCTGCTAGATGACTTTCTGAGCATTTAACATTTGGAGGCATTAGTTTACAGGCTGCCTAACACAATAGATATTTTTCTCCATGGTTATTTTAATGTACCAAGCCATAAGACCAAGACAATTCAGATATGTTGAGTTACATATTCTCCCCTGACTCTATTCTCTCGGATTTTAGCACACTTTCAATGCTAGTTGCAATTGTTCATTTGCTTGGCTTTATGGTTCTAGCACTTGAAGTAAGCCACCAAGGAGCACATAATCAAAAGATTGTCTTGTGAACAAGAACAATGACCTGAACAATGTTCATTAAATATTCCAAGTAAAATTTGCACTTTTTAATTATAACCTCTCTAGTAGGCCTGAGAGGTGCATATAAATTGTTTATATCCATAACAATGAGAAGATTTTTAAAGAATGCCACTGGTCTTTCACTTAGGAAAAAAAGCATATTCCAGTTTTTAGCGTGACCAAATTGCTCAAGGCTTGTGAGTAGTGATATAAATAGCACACATTATGTCTTTAAGCATCAGGTAATATTTGCTAGACCTGACAGGTTCTAGTAATTTAAGAATCTGTGACAAATTTAGTGATGTTTGTCCCACTGTACGTTGTGTCTGTGATGAGGGGCAACGAAGTCTAATGTAAAAGAAGACCAGAAAAAGCTTTAGTTTATTCATTTCAAATGTCAATACCACAGAGACTTTAATCATTCATCCTTTTAAGGTCCATCCATTATTACTGATTTTTCTTCCTATATTTCCCAAAATATGAAATGAAATGAAATTAGATCAAGTGAAATGAAATTAAATCAAATGAAATGAAGAGAAGAGATAATCTGCCCTCTACTGATAGCTGTTTTTCTGCCCATCAGTTGATAGTCGATGGGTATTCTCCAATCACTCTATGGGACCTGAAAAGTTTGCACAGTGTCTTAATAGCTACTGTGATGCTTGTGCATCCCTGGAGAACTTTTTTCTGTAAACACTTGTAATTGGCTACACAGCCACGGTTCAGAGTGTTTGTCACCAAGCAGCATTTAGAGGACTCATTTGACTTTAAAATGTCTAATTTGTGCATGTTTTTTTATCAGAAAGAGAAAGTTTGACATGAGCACAGGGGCAAAATAAGACATAAATTAGGCCAGGGACTTCTCATAATAATCCAAAATTCCCCTTACTCTTCCATTTGTTCCTGACACCTTGTCTCTCCCAGATGCGACAAGAGTGAAGCACCAGTTATGACTGTCAGCAACAGCATCTTAAAACTCTGTTAAATGTTCTCAAACAGGAAAGTTTTAGTGCTTATAACTGACAGAGGAAGGAAGGAGAGCCATGTGACCTCTTTCTGTCTGCTGTTCCTTTGATACTAGTTTCAGTCTGCTGAATGATTGGCAAGTCACAAACCTGTTAGCAAAAGATTTTTAGCTGTGGGATCTGAGACAAGCTGTCTCATGGTTTCTAGGTCTGAAAATTAATTCATTCAAAGTTGAGGGATGATTTGTGTTCAGTGTTCATTTCAGTCTATTTTATTGGTGGAATTTTTCAGGACTGTAGAAAGATGTGGGTCGGAAAGGACCCTAAAGATATACTAGTTCCATCTAGTCTGCTGTGGGCACAGACAACTCCCATTAGAGAAGGTTGCTCAAAGCAAAGTCTAACTTGTCCTTAAATACTTTCAGAGATGAGGTATCCACAATCTTTGTGAGCAACCTGCTCCAGTGCCTCATCACCCACACAGCTGCTGAGTTATGTGGGCTTCACTCAGCCAGCGCAATGTCACTCTTTCGAAGAGGCACCTTCCCTTCACACTATTGCATGTAAACTGCCACACCACACCCTGCCTCATGCACCATGCCCTCTTTGCTTGCCCAGTGCTCAGCAGCACTCCCCAGCACTGCTCTTTGTGGGAGTTGAAGATGGATGCCATTACTCCTGTCCCTGCCCATGCCTCATCAATCATTCTTGTGAGAGCTTCCAGCTCCTGATGGATCTCTGTGCTCCTCTGGAGTTGGTCCCAAGTATAGCAAAGCCTGTTTTTGAGCAAAAAGTTTGGAACAGATGATGTATTTGTATATCTTCCACACTTATTTTGGTTATTCTTTCCACAATATCTCTTGGGAAGAACCAGTCTGATACTGTCCCTTCTACTAATCCTGGTTAAGACAGCAAATTCATTGGAGAATCAGTCATTCAAAATTGCAGGATACCAGAATTCAGGTTAAGTGACATATTAAGATTCCATAAGATGCAGAATTTGTTGAAAAGATAATAATAAGGGCTTCTAATTACTTCCAGAGAAACTTATTTACTGCTGCATCTCACTGTCAATCTCTCAGGAACAGTACCTTCTCTTCCCTCATAGGAATATCAAGCACAGGAGCTAACATTTTCAGAGTACTCAGATACTGCTGAGGCACATTTAAAATAAAAATGAGGAAATCAGTCATTCTGTCCCTAGAGACCAGATTTCATGTTCCAAATTTATTTCATTGGATCCAGAACCTTGATGATTCTGAAAACCTCGCTTGAAGCTTGATGGTGCCTTTAGGACTATAAATACCATACAATTTTCTAACTAGATTTGTACCCTCTTCAGTGGGACCATCTATACTCACATTGGAGTTCCTTTGACAAGAAAACCAGTTGCTACACCTCAGTGCACATAGCAAAGAGGGAAATTGGGATGACAATTCATATGAGAATTTACAAAGATACTAAGAAGGCAATACAAACTGACCCTCAGCACCTCACATAAGGAAGACCTTGCAGTTTCTTATCCTGTTCCGTGCTTGTGGGAGCAAAATAAACCTTTTAGGGAGAAGTAACATAATTTGACACTAACATCCCTGAATAAGAAATTAACAGTCTGAGAGCAGAAACAAAGCTGCCTATTTCATCTGCTGATGGAGGTTCTTTATCTGCACTCATTACCACAGCTGACTGGCACAGAGAGGATTTCATCACCAGTCATTTGTGAATAATCTTCATCCTCACTCTCCAATTTGCTGAAGAATTATTTTGTTCAAAAGGATAGAATTGAATTAGTCTTATTAATGAAAGTTCAGGCTTAAAACAAGAAAAGAAAGAGCAACGTGAGCCTCATTAATATTTATTAATGGGTTAAGGGTGAATGTCAGATTCTTCTCAGTGATGTCCAATGACAGGACAATGGGTGCAAGCTGGAGCGTAGGAGGCTCCATGTAAACATTAGGAGAAAACATTTTCACAGTGGGGGTGACAAAACACTGAGACAGGCTGCCCAGAGAGTTTGTGGAGTCTCCTTGTGATTCTCTTAGTGATGCTGCTGTGGTGGAGGAGTGGACTAGATGATGTTTCAAGGTCACTTCTAACCCTTAACATTCTGTGCTTGTGCTTAGTTTGTGAGTCTGGGATGAGATATTATCTATCCAAAGAGTCTGAATTCTGGGGAGTGGATAATATGCAACAGGTGAATAAACAAATAAAAAGGTACTGACACTAGAAGAAGGGTCTGAACAACAAACACAGATGTGACTGCAGGGTGTACAAGTGACTGCAAACAACAATTACCTTCAAGAACTTTGCAATTTCCTCATACATACAACTAATGGAAAGAGAGAGGAAGGAACCCTATTTGCCATTTTCTGGTGAAGAAAAATGGGAATAAAATTGATGCCCAGCAAGCACAACTGAATTCATGTCACACACTTACTTGGGCATACTCTGTGCTATTTAGTGCCAGAAGAGATCAACAGGCCATCTAGCCTAGCCTCTAGCCTACCACATGCCATCTAACTCCCCCCAGTAACCCTTGTTCTGAGATCGTGAACTTGCTTTCAGTAAATCATAATTTCTGCAAAGGTTTCCTGTCTTAATTTGAAGACTTCAGGGAACAGAGGCTTCATAAATTCCCTAGCTAATTTTCCTCTTTAGTTAATCAAGGAAGATTTACCACCTAATGCATAAAGTGAAATTGAAAAATCTTTGCTTCCACTGGTTCATTCCTCTTCTATTTTGCAGTTAAAGTACACGATACATGATGTCTGTTGAAAACATTTCTACTCTGTAATCACACCTGTCTTTGGTCATCATTCTGATAAACTAAATAGATTGAAAATACACTTTATTTTATATTTTCTCTAATTAAAAAAACACATATTTGTTTCTGCAATCTCTGCAGTTTTTCAATATCCTTTTAAAATATAAGACAGGAGTCAGCTCCACCTTAAAATATGTGACTTGACACATTTTCTTAAGTATCCACAAGCCTCTAAGACATAACACAATGCAGACATCCAAAAGCGTGCTAGTTTGAAGCAGAGTAGAATGTTTTGGTGAGAAAAACTAGATCACAGGCTGTGAAAGGAAAGCAATGGTGATGTCTACTTCCCTCAGAGTCTTGCTGAACAAGAAATAAAAACATTAGATAACACTCTCTCCATTTTTTCTCTCACTCTCTTGCTTGGGCTGCTGACTGAGCTGCATCTCTCTGACACAGCCTCCACCCACCTTTGCTTCTTAACCTCTTGGCTGAACCTCTATTCTTCCTTGGGACTGGGGTAAGGTTGAGAGGGGTAGGGGGAAGGTGCAGGTGTGGCTGAGAGCCACTCCTGGGGACTCAGGAAGGAAAACAATGGTGATGTCTGCTTCACTCATAGTCTTGCTGAGATGTATAAAAACAAAAATCAAAATATAGATAAAGCACTTCTGCTGGGGAGCTCTGAGCTGCATCACTTATTTCCAATGTCCCCTGGGCAGCAGTTCTTGAGAACAAAGGGGTCCAGGATGGTTGGACCTACTTTAAACAGGAGCTCTTGAAGGCACAGGAACTGGCAGTTCCCACGTGCCGAAAGATGAGCCGCAGGGGGAGGCGACCAGCCTGGATGAGCAAAGAGCTCCTGAAGGAAGTGGGGGAGAAAAAGAGGGTGTATCGCCTCTGGAAGGAGAGGAAGGCTTCTCCTGATGTGTTTAAGGAGGTAGCCAGACTATGTAGGAGGAAAATTAGAGAGGCTAAGGCTCAGCTAGAACTTAGGCTGGCCACTTCAGTGAAAGTTAACAAAAAACACTTTGATAAATTTATCAATGCTAAAAGGAAGGGCAAGAAGAGCCTCCACTCCTTATTGGACCAGGAGGGGAACACTATAACTGATGATGAAGCAAAGGCAGAGGTCCTGAATGCCTTCTTCGCCTCAGTTTTCAACAGTAAGGAGAGAGGAGGAGGAGGCAAGTGGCCTCTTGACCTGGGGGATGGGGTCGGGGAGCAGTGTGTTCCCCTGGAAATTCATGAGGAATTAGTTCAGGACCTGCTGAGCCACCTGGACACCCACAAGTCCATGGGACCAGATGGGATCCATCCCAGGGTGCTGAGAGAGCTGGCAGCTGAGCTGGCCAAGCCGCTCTCCATCATTTTCCAGCAGTCCTGGCTCACCGGAGAGGTCCCAGGAGACTGGAAAATGGCCAACGTGGTCCCCATCCACAAAAAGGGTCGGATGGAGGAACCTGGGAACTACAGACCCATCAGCCTGACCTCAGTGCCAGGGAAACTGATGGAGCAGGTTCTCTTGGGGCCAATAACTGCGCACCTGAGGGATGGCAAAGATCTCAGGTCCAGCCAGCATGGGTTTAGGAAGGGCAGATCCTGCCTTTCTAACCTGATCTCCTTCTATGATCAGGTGACCTGCTTGGTGGATGTGGGGAGGCCTGTGGATGTGGTCTATCTGGACTTCAGCAAGGCCTTTGACACTGTCCTCCACAGCAAACTGCTGGCTAAGCTGTCAGCCCGCGGCTTGGATGGTAACACTCTGTGCTGGGTTAGGAACTGGCTGGAGGGCCGGACCCAGAGAGTGGTGGTGAATGGTGCCACATCCAGCTGGCGGCTGTCACTAGTGGTGTCCCTCAGGGATCAGTGCTGGGCCCCATCCTCTTTAACATCTTCATAGATGATCTGGATGAGGGCATCGAGTCAGTCATCAGCAAGTTTGCAGATGACACTAAGCTGGGGGCAGATGTGACTGAGTTGGAAGGCAGAAGGGCTCTGCAGCGGGACCTTGACCGCCTGGACAGATGGGCAGAGGCCAATGGGATGGGGTTCAATAGCTCCAAGTGCAGAGTGCTGCACTTTGGCCACAACAACCCCATGCAGAGATACAGGCTGGGGTCGGAGTGGCTGGAGAGCAGCCAGACAGAGAGGGATCTGGGGGTACTGATTGATACCCGCCTGAACATGAGCCAGCAGTGTGCCCAGGTGGCCAAGAGAGCCAATGGCATCCTGGCCTGCATCAGGAATGGTGTGGTCAGCAGGAGCAGGGAGGTCATTCTGCCCCTGTACTCTGCACTGGTCAGACCACACCTTGAGTACTGCGTTCAGTTCTGGGCCCCCCAGTTTAGGAAGGACACTGAGGTGCTTGAGCGTGTCCAGAGAAGGGCGACGAGGCTGGTGAGAGGCCTCGAGCACAAGCCCTACGAGGAGAGGCTGAGGGAGCTGGGGTTGTTTAGCCTGGAGAAGAGGAGGCTCAGGGGTGACCTTATTACTGTCTACAACTACCTGAGGGGTGATTGTGGCCAGGAGGAGGTTGCTCTCTTCTCTCAGGTGGCCAGCTCCAGAACAAGAGGACACAGCCTCAGGCTGCGCCAGGGGAAATTTCGGCTCGAGGTGAGGAGAAAATTCTTCACTGAGAGAGTCATTGGGCACTGGAATGGGCTGCCTGGGGAGGTGGTGGAGTCGTCATCCCTGGGGCAGTTCAAGGCAAGGTTGGATGTGGCACTTGGTGCCATGGTCTAGCCTTGGGCACTGTGGTAAAGGGTTGGACTTGATGATCTGTGAGGTCTCTTCCAACCTTGGTGATACTGTGATACTGTGATACTGTGATCTCTCTCTCTAACCTCACCCTCCTTTTTTTTCTTTCCTAATCCACTTTGCTTCCTAACCCCCTGGCCGAACTTCCATTCTTCTTTAGGACTGGGGTAAGGTTGAGAGGGGTAGGGGGAAGGTGAAGGGGTGGTTGAGAGCCCCTCCTGGGGACTCAGGTTTCTGGGAGGGGAGTTGTGTTCCTGTATTACCTTTTACCTTGTATATTTCTATAACTGTATATACTGTAAATATCTGCTTGTATATTGTGCTAGCTGTAAATATAAGCTTCATTCATATTTCCAGAGCTGTCTGAGTCTAGTCTGGGCGATTTTTAAAGTGGGGGGGGGAACACCCAAACCATCACAAAAAGATGTAAAGTCCTTCTGATAGGAAAGTAGAGTACAGGTAGCACATCTCAAATGGCAAAAGGCACTAGCATTTAAGCAAAGGAATTGTGCCATAAATTCCAGTCTTAGTCATCTTAATTGCATGCTTTTACATGTGCATGTAAATTACAACTTACCAGTGTATTTCACAAACAATCTTGGTCAATGCAGTCAGCAGGACTTGGAAAGTCAGCTAAATGAAAATAGGTGAAATCAATGACTCCTTAGATTATTAACTATATTGAATAGGATATCGAGTCAGTAGTTCATATACACAGTTACTTATTGCCACATAGAATGTTCTAGGGTACTTTCATTCACCTCCAGCTGCCATTACCCTGTCTGACTTGGGTATGGGTATTTTGGATACCCCCAGGCTGTTACACTTTCTCCATAACTCTAGTTGATGGAACTCTTATTTCTTTCAGGGCTGCATCACCAGTTAACAATGAACAAAGTATTGGATGAAAAATGTCCAAATGTCATTCTGGAACGGAATTCAGGACATCAGTTTTTCCAGAAAGAAAGAAAGATAATTCTGGTTTTACCACATGAAAGAAGTTTTGTTTTCTTTCCTCCATAGTGTAAACTTATAACCTCAACCCCAAAGAGTGAATGTTCCAGAGTCTGGTGATTATATCTTCAGTCCCTGTAAAAGCCCAAAGGGTTTCTAGCTTGGGAATCACCTGGAATCGTCCCCTAACTCGACAGCACTTTGTTGTGTACTGCTCAGGTTAAAGGCAGTGTTGAACAGCAGCATGCTCTCTGACATTTGAAAAGCTGTTTTCCCTTCAGCATACATCTGTAACCCTCATTAATGTCAGTGGAAGTCAAGGATGCAAAACTGGGCATCGTTGAAGGCACCACTGGGACCAGCTTTCAAAAAATGAGATGTGGGAAGACAGGATTCACAGACAGGAGGAACTTCAGGAGATGAATATTTGTAACCCATTACATGTCTATTTGCATGTTGATCTGCATTTCTGGAGCATAAACCTGTGAAATACTAGACTGTTTTGATAGAAAATGCAGCCAAAAGCACCAAGCAGCTTGCAGAATTGAACCATTTGAGTTTTCTAGCTGTCTGCTACATAACATATGACTGAAAGCACAGCGTTTGGTTTTCAGAAAGCATATGTGTGGAAATAATTGTAAAGTGCTTTTGCTTACCTGCTAAGACTAACTTGCTTTCTAAGCCTGGCACATATTATTAGATAGTTGCCATAGTCCATACATAATATTCATAAAACCAGAGCTAGAAAGTGTTTAAAGAAAACTGAACTTTTAACTATGGCACACTCACTAGAGGTTTGCCATCAAATATCTCCGGCACACTCCAAAAACTAAATGGTCTGGCATCTATAGATTGTGTCAAGTACAAATCAAGCAGGGACACACTTGTAGGTTCAGAAGACAGCTTTTCTTTCTCAGCTGCTGTGAATGAGGCTATTCTTCCTGCCACCAGCTACGGCCATTGCCGTTTCTGCTCCACTGTTACTGCTTTCAGTTTGTCCAGCATTGCTGCCTAGCAGTGATAGATAAGGTAGTGTGATAAGAGCAGCTACAGAAGAACATCCAAAGGAATTGTGCCAGTAGAGGATGCAGGAGCATACAAAGAGCTCTTGTTGGAGCAGGCTCCAGGATGGAAACACAGATCCTACAGATAAATCTGATGTTGTCAGTGATTAATGAAAAATCAGATTCTAGAAACATCGTGGGTTGATCCAGTATACTATAAGGGTGACGCCTGTCCTGTGCTTTAGGGGGGTGTAGGAAGGGAGTTTACAGTTCAAACAATGCAATTTATCTTTTCATTAATATAATCTAATATGCATTTTCTCACTTCAGATAGGTGTGTTTTATGCTAGTATTTCAAAATGCCTAACAGTTTCTAGATCAATGTAGTCCCTAGACAGGCAAATACGAACACTGCACTGCTTGTGAAAAGCAAACTTTCTAGCTCACAATATTGTAACTGAACCTAATGAGGACATATCAGTGGTATTTTAAGTTTTTTGTCCTTCAAGAAAGCTGAAGCAGAACAGCATGTAACCTCATGCAAATGAATGACAGCTTATGAAAAATATAATTCTTGGAGCCAAGGTAATATTAGCAGACACTTGGTCTTTTGTTTTTCTGTCTCTAACTGTTGTATGGCTGGAATTCAAAGAACTTGGATTAAATTTCCTCCAGGGTTTCCTGACATCTGGCAGCTTGGTTGGAGTACCAGCTCCAGGAATGTGCAGAATTCACAGCCTGTCTTGTGCCTGCACACCACAAATGTAGAGAACATATGCAGACAGGGAGCCTTTGGCCTCTGATACAAGGTGTTCTGCTCCTAAAGTTCAGCAAATCTGATGTCTTTAGAACATGCCAGACATTTTAAGTCTGCAAGACCATCATTTCAATGAGACTGTAGTTGGCTCAATGAACACCAGAAGCTCTCTATTTATTCTAAATGTGCAAGTTTCTGCTTGGTAAATACCATGACAAATTTGACACAGGAATCAAATGTCAAATACTTTTTCAGTCACATTTTTCAGAATGAGGAATCTTGAAATCCTCCCATTTACACTGTTGTCTTTTGTACTTCCATCTCAGCAAAACCAATGAAAGATTACATAAGTCATGGCAATTTTTCCCCTTGTTCCATAAAGGACTGGGAGGAAATCCTAATTCACACAAGACAGAGTAGTCAGGCAATAACTAATCTTTTCCCTTCATGGGAATGCCAAAGTGACAGTAAATTCCCAACACAAAAATAGTTAATTAATCACTTATTATAGATCTCTAGTTGGATTAACAAGCCCTGGAACCAGGAAGGATTCAGTATTGGATAGGAGCAGAGATAGAAGTCCAAAGAGTGAAAAAGTATAGGCATATCAGTTCTGGTCATAGACCATGAAGACACAAGCATAAAGCTCAGCTTTCAACTCTTCTTCCTCTGAAAAACATAGGGATCTCCCATCTTAACCTATGCATTTACAACCAAGGACAACCTGCACACTATAAACCTGAGTTAGCTTTGACTGCCATGCTGTCTGACAGAGTTTATTGCCCTGGGTGATTACTCTTGCTGCCTACAGATGGGTTTTAGTGTTCAAAGAGTTTATGTACCACTTGAGTTACATCTAAAACAGAATGCCTGACACACCAACAGCCTGTAGCAATGTCTGTGATTGTCTGTGGATCCAAGATGCACTAGCAGGAAGCTATTAGCACCCTTCAACAGAACAGCATTTCTACTTGTACAGAAAGAGGTCACATCAATTTATAGGTCTACCACAATAAGAGCCTCAATTGCTTGTAGAGGCTATTCTTGACTGGGAATAATAGCCATTGACTTAGCTGCAGAACATTACAAATCTATTTAGTTGCTAGGAGGTCAATGCATTTGCTCACAGACTGGTATCCAGAGCAGTACAAGATGTTGCAGGGCTACACAGAATGTCCATTTGTCATATCGGAAGGGTACAAGGTTTCCAGTGACTTCTGTGAGATACATGCTGGCCCTTTGTTAATGTGTGACATAGTCCAGATCATCTCAAATGCCACTGGACTCCTAAGTGTGGATGAAAGAGGCACATAAAATTTTAGAATTGCTATGGCTGGTCGAGACCTTTCAGATCATCAAATCCAACCATTAACCAAGTACTGCCAAGTCACTAAACCATGTCCCTAAGCTCTTCCATATATATGCAGGAATGGCAGCTCCACCTATTATTTGGGCAGCCTGTTCCAGTGTTTTACAGCCCTTTCAGTAAAGAATGTTTCCCTAATAGCCAGCATAAACTTCCTGTGATACAACTTGAGGCTGTTTCCTCTCGTTCTGTCACTTACGTGTGAGAACAGACCAACTCTCACCTTGATAAAGCCTCCTTCCAGGAAGCTGTAGAAAGCAAAGTCTCCCATCCTTCTCTCCAAACTAAACAACCCCAGTTCCCTCAGCTACTCCTTATTCTACTCTACTCTACTTCTACTCTAAATCTTTCACCATCTTCATTGCCCTTCCTTGACACATTTCAGCAACTCTTTCTATGGAGCCTTTCCAGGCCTGTCTGGATGTGTTCCTCTGTGATCTGTGTTAGATAGCATTATCCTGCTCTGGCAGGGGGGTTGAACTTGATGATCTCCTTGGGTCCCTTCCAACCCCTAACATCCTGTGAGCCTGTGAGCCTGTGAACTCCATGTTCTTCTCTTAGCAAGGGACCTGAAAATTAATGCAATATTCAAACAATAAATATAAAAGGACAATAACTTCTCTAATCCTGGCCACACAGTTTTTAATAAAAGCCAGGATGCTACTGGACTTCTTGGTCACTTAGGCACACTGCTGGCTCATATTCAGCTTGCTGTTGATCACTACTCCCAAGTCTTTCTCTACTGGACAGCTTTCCAGCCAGTCTTCCCCAGGTCTGTAGTGTTACATGGAGTTGTTGTGATGCAAGTGTAGGACCTGGTATTTGGTCTTTGTGATGGTTTGGGTGTTCCCTGCCCCCCCACACTTTAGAAATACCCAACTAGTCTCAGCTGGCTCTGGGAACATAAATGAAGCTATTTATTTACAGCTAGCACAATATACAAGCAGATATTTACAGTATATACAGTTATAGACAGAAATATACAAGGTAAAAGGTAATACAGAAACACAACTCCCATCCCAGAAACCTGAGTCCCGAGGAGGGGCTCTCAGCCACCCCTGCACCTTCCCCCTGCCCCTCTGCACCTTACCCCAGTCCCAAGGAAGAAAAGAGGTTCAGCCAAGAGGTTAAGAAGCAAAGGTGAGTGGAAGGTGAGGTTAGGGAGCTGTAGCTCAGCTAGAAGCCCAAGGCAGAATGCAACAAAATGGCGAGAGTGTTATCTAGTGTTTTCCCTTTCTTCTTCAGCAAGACTCTGAGGGAAGCAGACATCACCACTGTTTTCCTTTCACAGCCTATAATCTACTTTTTCTCACCAAAACATTCTAGCCTGCTTCAAACTAGCACAGCCTTGTTGAACCTCATAGCACTAACCTGGGCCCAATGATCCAGTCTGACCAAGTCACTCTGTAAAACTTCCTACCCTCAAGTAGAGCAACACTCCCACATAACTTGGTGTCTGAAACTTACTCAGGATGCACTCAATCCTTTCATTCGGATCATTGATAAGCATATTAAAGAGAATTACCCCAATACTGACTCCTGGGGAACACCACTTACAACTAGCATCCAGTTGGATTTAACTACATTCAACATAAGACTCTTTTGACCTGGCCTTTCTGACAGCTTTTTACCCAGTTCATAACATGTCCATCAAAGCCATGAGTAACCAGTTTCTTCAGGAGAATACTGTGGGAAACAGTGTCAGAAGCTTTACTAAAATCCAAGTAGGCAACATTCACAGCTTTTCAGTTATCCACTAAGCTGGTCACCTTGTCATAGGAGATCAAGATAGTCAAGCAGAACCTCCTTTTCACAAATCTATACTGGCTGGGTCTGGTCACCTGATTGTGATTGTCACCTTCTTGTGCTTCATGATGGCATCCAAATTGATCTGCTTTTCCTGACACGGGTCAGAATAAGGTCAGGACAACAGACCTATAGTTCTCTGGCTATTCTTGTAGGTGGATGTCACATTTGCTCACCTGCAGTCATTCCATACCTTCTGGGTTATCCAGGATGATAATAAATGATTAAAAGTGCCTTAGAGAGCACTTCCACAAGCTCCTTCAGTACCCTTCAGTGAGTCCAATCTGGTCCTAAAGACTAGTGTGTGTCTAAGTGATGTAGTAGGTCACTGACCATTGCTCTTTAGATTATGGGAGTGTCATACTACTCTCTATCCCTGTGATGAATATTAAGGGCCTGGGCACTCAGAGAACAACTTGTCTTACTATTAAAGACTAAGACAAAAAAGACATTCACTACCTCAGCCTTTTTCTCATTCATGGTCACCAAGTTTCCTCACACATCCAGACCCTTCTTACTCCTCCTTTTGCTGTGAATGCATTTGCAAAAACATTTTTCATTGTCCTTTATAGCAGTAATCAGACTACATTCTAAATGAATTTTGCCTTTTTTTATTTTCTCTGTGGGAAAGCATCTTTAAAACCATGTGCAGATTTAAAAATGTTGTGCTAGTTTGAAGCTAGCTAGAATGTTTTGGTGAGAAGAACTAGATTACAGGCTGTGAAAGGGAAACAATGGTGATGCCTGCTTCACTCATAGGCTTGCTGAGATGTATAAGAACTAGACTGTAAATATAGATAAGGCAGTTGGGAGTCTCTCTCTGTCCAGGCTGTGGGCTGCATTTTTTTCTCTCTAACCTAACCTGATTAATCCACCTGCTTCTTAACTCCCCTGGCTGACCCTCCATTCTTCCTTGGGCACAAGCACAAGGCAACATCTGGGGTAAGGTAGAGATAGGGGTGGGAGAAGGTGGAAGGGTGGTTGGGAGCCCCTCCTGGGGACTCAGGTTTCTGGGAGGGGAGTTGTGTTTCTGTATTACCTTTCACCTTGTCTATTTCTGTATATAACTGTATATACTGTAAATATCTGCTTGTATATTGTTCTAGCTGTAAATATAAGCTTCATTCAATTTCCAGAGCTGGCTGAGTCTAGTTTGGGTGATTTCCAAAAGTGGGGGGGGGGGGGGGGGGGGGCGGGGAACACCCAAACCATCACAAATGTATACACAGAAAGTGTCTATATGTTGCTGATTCAAACATACAAACCAAGGATTTACCTATAACCACGAAATGCCTGTGAGCAAGGCCTGCCTGCTAATGCTAAGATAACATTTCTCAGGCTGTCCTTTCCTGCTTCCTCTTATTTTCAAGGATCCAGTATTTAGTATTTACTACCATTAGTTCAAATACAACAATCAGTGTGCTAAAACAACTTGATAAATTGTCTCAAAGCTCTTTTTTGATAGGATTTAGTCTTCTCAGACTCAGTGGAGCAGCATCCAGATTGTCCAAAAGGAACACTAACTTCTTAGAGCGTAGGAAAAAAGAGTAGTTGAACAATCACCCTTTAATCTACAGTTAGCTGAATCCTCTTTTTCTCTTGTTCTCTTCCAATTGGGCAAGGGCGCCTGCTGCCAAAATCCTGTAAAACAGCCAAGTCTCTAGAAAACAAGCTTTACAATAGGTCTCTGTGCTTGTAAGAACTTCAGTATGGCTATATAGTCTATTTATATACTCTCAGTGAGCTCCTGTTGCTTCTCAAATAGACTCTAAAGCATCCTGCCATGTCATTTGACCACCACAGAAATCACCTCCGCAGCTTCCGATAATTAATGAAACCACACAGAGTAAGTCTCACCTCAGCTATTTTTGGCCATCTAAAGATTAGCTTTCTCAGGTAGGAATCTGCCTCTGTAGTTCACATATTCATGCACCTCTAAAGGATAATTCATGTCACCTAACATCAATACAGACTGGCGTGCTCTCCGGACAAACTTCTCTTTCTCCTCTGTCTAGGAGACACATTTACAGGCTAGATACTTAGAAAGTTTGATTTTAAAGAGAGAAGTCATACTTGGTTTGACAGGTTTGGAATTTTTGGCCCAGTTGGCCAAGTTTCTCAGCCTACTGAAGTCCCAAACAGAAAAAATAATGCAGTTGTGATTTATTTCATCTTGCTTTAAATATATTAATTGTCAAAGGAGATCAGATTATCTTGCCATCAAAAAGACAAATGAATGTTGAACGACAGTAGATTACTGTATGTTTTGTGCATCAACTGAGGAAAGTATCATAGTAATATTTCTCCCTTTGATATATCTGAATTAGAGCAGAGCAGTCATAGAATCATAGAATCAGTCAAGGTTGGAAGGGACCACAAGGATCAAACAGTTCCAATCCCCCTGCCATGGGCAGGGACACCCTACCCTAGATCAGGCTGGCCACAGCCTCAGCCAGCCTGGCCTTAAACACCTCCAGGGATGGAACCTTAACCAGCTCCCTGGGCAACCCATTTCAGGCTCTCACCACTCTCATGCCGAACAACTTCCTCCTCACATCTAGTCTGAGTGTCTGCATATCCAGCTTTGCTCCATTCCCCCTAGTCCTGTCACTACCTGATACCCTAAAAAGTCCCTCTCCAGTTTTTTTGTAGACCCACTGTTGTGAAGGGGTTTATCTGGGTTCTGGGGGCAATGAAATATGAGGCCGAATTTAAAAGGGTTTAAATAATTTAATATTATATACACAAGGAACCCCCCCCCTCCCCCAAACTTATTTACAGCTACCCTACACAAGTCCTTGGTATGCGGTCGTGAAATAACTTTACAGAATGTCTTGTTTACAGCAGAAAAAATCAGGAATTTAGCAGAGGGTTTAGAAAGGCTTGGATAGAGAGTGTCTAGTGGCATAAACGTGCCACTGGTAAAGTTTGGAAGTTTATGCTTCTCGAATCAAGGTAGCTCAGTTACTCACTGGCTGGAGTCAGTCTTGACGATCCCAGATATGTGCGGCAAAGCCACGTAATTGAACCCCGTGGGTTTAGATGATTCAGTTCAGGGGTTATTGGGGCACGCTGTCTGGAGCTTCCACAGGCACAGCCAAGCTGGGAACGGCGGGCTGGAGCAGCAGCTGGCCAGGAGTGCCTTGGCCAGTTCCCCTCAGCTGGTGCGAGGTGCCATGGGCTGTAGTCATGCAGCGTCGGTGGTCCCCAAAAGCGGCTAGGCGGCTAGGAACAGTAGGTGGAGGGTGGCAGGAGCGAGGTGCGAGAGGCGAGAGGTGGCAGGGACACTGAATTGTCCCTTTTTATAAGATTTGACCCCGCGACTGATGGTCCTTGGGCCACAATTCTGTCCAATAGGGGCTTGGCAACAGGCCAAAACATACCAAATAAGGTGAAGTCCAGGGGTCCGGTACCCCCAAATATGGAGAGGGCTCAGGAGGATTCCTCACCCTAGGTGCGTGAGCTTACACAACATGTTTACTTCAACCTTCAAGTAGGCAACCCAGACTCGAAGGCACCAAGGCTATTGTGTCCCTTTGTCCCCCTTGATTTGTTACCCCAAGTTTAGGCAGGGCAACACCCTTTGGGGCGACAACAGGTCCAGGCATGAACAGGTTTGAAAACACGGTCATTTGGGGCTTGTGCAACCCTCCACCACACCCACTTCAGATACTGGAAGGCCTCAAGAGGGTCACCTTGGAGCTTCCTCTTCTCCAGACTGAACAGTCCCAACTCTTTCAGTCTGTCCTCACAGCAGAGCTGCTGCAGCCCTCTGAGCATCCTCATGGCCCTTCTCTGGACACACTCCAGCACCTCCACCTCCCTCTTGTAATGGGGGCTCCAGAACTGGATGCAGCACTCCAGGTGGGGTCTCAGCAGAGCAGAGGGGGAGAATCATCTCCCTCCACCTGCTGGCCTCACTTCTCCTGGTGCAGTCCTCACCCTTGCAGTTTCTTATTTACACTACAAACTGCTTCAGTACATGTTTAAGGACAACATAGTACCTTGTCCCTGTTAACAGTGCTACCACTTTGATTTCAAGTGCATATTTTCATGATTGGACTATATTCAGTATTTGTCACTAGGAAGCCCAGTGTTGATCTGATGTACTTAATTTGTTTACACCAACAAATAACTTGGTTGTAGCAAAAATGATAATAATAATAAAAAGCTTTTAAAAATTTCAGAAGCAGGATTTTTATTCTTGGAGAGCAATGCCCAATTAATGTCAATATTGATTAATTCAGTCATTTATATGTGTGGTATTTCTAATTTATCTTATTGCCCACAGCTGCATTGTGTGACTGAACGTTACTTCATGCTAAGACTAGGCATGACCAAAGATTGACCAATTTCCAGTTCCTAAAACTCTTTGTATGTTACAAAACAGCATATCCCAGCAGATGAAAGCAGTATCATCCAAATAAATAAGCAAGATGGAAGGTACAGTCGTGTCATTTATAAGTGATACATTGCTCAATGTCACCGTTTCAGGAACAACAATGCTGATTTGAAAGTGAATGTCCTCCATCCCTTTTCAGTGAAAGAAAATCAATTTGTCCATGTCTGCTTAAAATTAATTGTTCTCAGGAGGATCCAGAACCTAATTCACTGCAAGGTTTGGTTTACTTTTCCTTCCTTACCTACATTTGCCCCTTCTTTTTCTTAATTTCCCCACTTCTTGGTTGTAGGGCTACAGAAGTAAAGCAATACACAAAATACATTAATGCTTCTTTTAGCTATCAATGCCATTTTCCAGAAGCATTAATGACTTAGAGCATATCACAAACAAAATTCCAACCCTGACCATGCCTGGTGTATTTTGTCCTTATCTCACCTTGTTTCTTTACTCATGGAGAATTTGTTAACATAACTGGCCATTGCTGTCAACACTGAAGTATTTGGACTCAAATGTAGTCAACTTGAACTGTAAAGAAATATGCAGGAGACAAATTACAGGTGATGAGATTATATTGCTGTGCTGCTTGTCTCTTTTGAGTAAATCCTGGAACACATACAGCTGAATTTACACTACTGTTTGTGGTTAGAAAAAGAATTAACAACCTGTTGATGGCATGTAAAAGTAGAAAGCCTTTTGTATTAAAAAAACCCATGGAATTTCCAAACACTAGCCCACAGTGGTAAAACGGGTTAAAACAGGCAAATCAAGAGCTGAAGCATCTTGCTAGTCATGCAAGAAAGTCTAAAAGACCAGGCTCACATGTTCCATTACAAAATGACATGGGTAGAAAAATACTGTCAGTGGAATCGATTTTAATTCTCTCCGCAAATCAAGACTGCAGAAATGCACACTGCTGTTTGTACAGTGACTGTGTCAGCAGAGAAAGGAGGGCCAACTCACATGGGAACATCTGTTCTGAGATACAGGTTGAAAATAGCCATGTAATAGCACAACAGAAACATCTGCGCCGTATGAAGCCTACCATGAGCAGAGCATCAGGAGGGACAAGGATGCAAACAAGCATTAGATCAGGAAGAGGCTCACTGCTAGGCAGGAAACGCTCCACTAATCCTTTTTACTTATTGCAGTCCCATTATAATTCAAAAGCTAGAAGTGCTGAACGAGATGGGCTTTGTGTGACATGGGCAGATGCTACAAGAAGAGCTGCATTGCATATCCGATGGCTCGAGGAACTGTTAAGGAAATATGCTGAACAGTAATCATAATTAAGAGGCAAGCAGCCAGCTAAATATAATATTAGCCAGAGCTGCCATGCCACGTGTTAACCAATACTGCATTTTTTTTTCTTCTTTTGAGAAGAAGAGATGAGTAATGGTGTATACCCTCTCTGTTCAAATAGTAATACACTGTTCAAATTCTGTTTCAGACGTAGTGAGGACATGGAATAAATCTGTTCAGCTTTTTTCTTGACAATTTGAGTATGTGTAATCTAACAAGCTGGGGGGGAAAAAAAAGGCAATCTGTGAGCAGTAAGCATTCCCTGTGCAGTTTTCACTTCAGCCATCAGCAAGCAGGCAGGGACTTGTGTTTTTCAGGTTTATGGTACTGTCAAAATAAATCTATTTTTGCTTGATGAAAGAAAGAAGGAGAGAATACAGCTCACTAAACATTCAAATGATCTTGTGACAAACACATTCATACCCACATTTGCATGTAGGTGGAGGAGCCAGTGTGAGCACATTCCTTAAGCTCACAAGACAGGACTTTTGCATTATTCCTGAATTACATGTGTACCTTCTTCCTTAGAAACATGTAAATACCCTCTATGTAAATTCATCACTTCTCTGCACATATCTTTAGCACAGCCCACCCATTTCTCGAGCCTTAGAAAATCTTAGGTTCTGTGTAAACTTCAATGTCACTCTGTTAGTTTTCCAAAACATGTCAGACCAGGAGGAATTCCAGAATATTTTTTGTACATGGAATAATTTTGGTTACAAGTGATAGGTTAATACTTTGAATCAATGATATTAAATAGCACTGATTAACATCATCAGTTCAAAGTGTTAATCCGTCACTGCCAAGTCACCACTAAACCATATCCTTCAGCACCTACATGTCTCTTAAATACCTCCAGGAATAGTGGACTCAACCATTTCCCTGAGCATTCCTTTCCAATGCTTTGCAAGCCTTTCTGTAAAGACCTTTCTTTCTAATATTCAACCTAAACTTCCCCTGATGCAATTTGAGGCTCTTTCTCCTTGACTGGTTGTTTGTTACTTGAGAGAACACACTGACATCCATCTCACTACAACCTTCTTCTAGGTAGTTGTAAAGGTTGATAAAGCCCCCCTTCAGCCTCCTTTTCTCCAAGATAAACAACCTCTGTTCTCTCAGCTCCTATTCATAAAACTTGTGCTCTAGGACTTAACATAGAGCAAGCAGGAAGGGACCTGGAGGTACTGGTAGATAATAGGCTGAACATGAGCCAGAAGTGTGCCCAGGTGGCCAAGAGAGCCAGTGGCATCCTGGCCCAGTAGGACCAGGGAAATCATTCTGCCCCTCTATTCAACACTGGTCTGCCACACCTTGAGTACTGTGTCCAGTTCTGGGCCCCTCAATTTAAGAAAGATGTTGAGGTGCTTGACCATTTCAGAGAAGGGCAACGAAGCTGGTGAGGAGAGGCTGAAGGGGCTGGGGGCTGTTCAACCTGGAGGTTGAGAAGAGGAGGCTCTGGGTAGACTTCTTTGCTGTCTACAACTACTTGAAGGGAGACTGTAGCCAGGTGGCAGTTGTTCTCTTCTCCGAAGTAACCAGCAACAGAACAAGGGGACACAGTCTCAAGTTGTGCCAGGGAGGTATAGGCTGGATGTTAGGAGGAAGTTCTTCACAGAGAGAGTGATTGGCATTGGAATGGGCTGCGCAAGGAGGTGATGGAGTCACCGTCCCTGGAGGTGTTAAAAAAAATGACTGGAATAGGCACTTAGTGCCATGGTGTTGTTGATTGGCTAGGACTGGGTACTAGGTTGGACTGGATGATCTTGGAGGTCTCTTCCAACCTGGTTGATTCCATGCTTCTATGATAGTCTTACCTTTTTCACTAGTGGTATTTTACTAATTATTTTACATTAATATATTTCTGTAATGCATAAAGCCAGCACTTTGTAATCTGATTGCTAAGAAAAGTTGGTGGATCAGTAAGAGAAGAAAAAGAATAAACTGTCCTGAAGATACCACAGAAAAGCAATGCTTGGTTGCTTGGTTTAAAGTGACAATCTCACTTGATGGGGCTGCCGTTGGTGAAGTGAATATGATACAACATGGAAAAAGTATTGCAGACCATAACCACTCAAAGTGGTTGATGATACTTTTATTGAAAAATTACCAGCAACCACTGTAAACATCAAAAAAGAGAACTATTTTAGGAAATATTTCTGACTGAATGTTCCTCCAAAATGCTTTGACTTTCTTATGTACAAGGTGAGACTGACTTAAAATAGTACTCCAGTCAGTGGGCAATATTGCCAGCTATGTGTCAGAGATGGCTAGCGAAGAAGAAAAGATTTCCATATGGGCTCATATCAAAGAATCTGTCAAAAAAATGGCTGTGAAAAATCTCTGAGTGTAAAAGAACTGGCCACCAGAAGCTTTGCCAGCAAGATTGCTGTCACTTTGTTCACACTTCCTTTTATACAGATCACAATCTTCCCTCTCCACCTCCTCTTCTCCAGGACAGCAGCTCTTGGATGGACTCCCAGATTTAACATCACCAAAAGAAAAAGGACCAAATGTCTGAAGACATCCTAAGGGTTTAGACCAATTGTTTTGAAAAACAAATGTTTTCTGCCTAGAGACTGAGCTTTTGCAAATGCTTGCCATCATCCCAGGAATTACTGTATCTTAATATGGTTTTTTGGTTGCTGCATTTTTCCTAATATTGGTCAAATTCTTCAATTAGCAAATAAAACAGATCAGTAGAATTTGTAGCTAAATGTAAGGAAGGAAAAGTTGTATTAAAAAAAGGGGGGAAGGGATATAGAGGTAAGGCAGAGAGAAAGAAATTGGCCTCTTCTCCCAGGCAACCAGCAATAGAAAAGGGGACACAGTCTCAAGCTGTGCCTTGGTAGGTATAGGCTGGATGTTAGGAGGAAGATCTTCACAAAGAGAGTGATTGGCACTGGAATGGGCTGCCCAGGGAGGTGGTGGAGTCACCGTCCCTGGAGGTGTTGAAGCAAAGCCTGGCTGAGGCATTTAGTGCCATGGTCTAGTTGACTGGCTAGGGCTGCGTGCTAGGTTGGACTGGATTATCTTGAAAGTCTCTTCCAACCTGGTTGATTCTATGATTCTATGATTCTATGGTATCATTTAGTATCTCTCAGGTACTTTGATGCAGACTGCTTTTTTCCATTGCACATTGAAATTAAGACTTTAATGATAGAGACAGATTGGAACAAAAAGTAAGGTAAGAGACGCCCCATATGAGATAGATGACCAAAGCAAGACAAACAGTATAAACATGAGCAAAACCAATGAGCAATTAAG
This sequence comes from Pogoniulus pusillus, assembly GCF_015220805.1. Lineage (NCBI taxonomy): Eukaryota > Metazoa > Chordata > Aves > Piciformes > Lybiidae > Pogoniulus > Pogoniulus pusillus. The sequence goes on along the minus strand of NC_087270.1, from coordinate 29,188,156 downwards.
CAAAGCAGTCAACAAAACAGAGACTACTGAAACTGATAAAGCAGAGTTGTTGACTAATATTAGATTGAGTAGTGCTTTCTTGCTGAAGCAGAAGATGGTTGCAGGCAATCAGGGACATCTCAGATGCTTCAAGTGTGAAGGACAATATGGTCTCTCCCTGAATAACCCTGAGGATGTATAAACAACTGACCGGGGAGGAAATGAATGTTGCTTTATTGAAATCAGAAAAAAATCAGATGGGAAATGTGGCATTAATTTTAAGCATATGGCATAAATGATAAACCACTGGAACAAATTATTAAGAGAGGAGGTGGACTCACCATCTGTTGATACCTTCAAAAAGAAGATTGCATATCTTTCTGGAGAATAAATATTTTACACAAGCATGTGTTACTGAGCTGAAAACAGAGGCAGCTGGAGGAAACCAAAAGACTGTAAAAATATACGTCATCAGAAGAATTGTGACTGTGTCCAGTTCTGGGCCACTCAATTCAAGAAAGATGTTGAGGTGCTGGAACATGTCCAGAGAAGGGCAACGAAGCTGGTGAGGGGCCTGGAGCACAAATCCTATGAGAAGAGGTTGAGGGAGCTGGGGTTGTTTAGCCTGGAGAAGAGGAACCTCAGGGGTCACCTCATTGCTGTCTACAACTACCTGAAGGGGCATTGTAGCCAGGTGGGGGGTGGCCTCTTCTCCCAGGTAACCAGCAATAGAACAAGGGGACACAGTCTCAAGTTGTGCCAGGGTAGGTATAGGCTGGATATTAGGAAGAAGTTCTTCACAGAGAGAGTGATTTCCCATTGGAATGGGCTGCCCAGGGAGGTGGTGGAGGCACCGTCCCTGGGGTCTTCAAGAAAAGACTGATGAGGCACTTAGTGCCATGGTCTAGTTGATTGGTTAGGGCTGGGTGCTAGGTTGGACTGGATGATCTTGGAGGTCTCTTCCAACCTGATTGATTCTATGATTCTATGATTCTATCATGTAAGTCTGTAAATCTTCCCCAGGAGCACATTTGCACTAGTGGTAAAATGGTATCAAATGGCATATGAAAGATAAACCACTAATATCAGGATACAGAATCACACAGAATTAACCAGGTTGGAAGAGACCTCTGAGATCATCCAGCCCAACTTATCTCCTAACACCTTCTAATTAACTAACCCATGGCACTAGTGTGTCATCCAGCCTCCTTTTAAACACCTCCAGGGACAGTGACTGCGCCACCTCCCTGGGCATCCCATTCCAATGACAATCGCTCTTTCCGTGAAGAACTTCTTCCTAACACCCAGCATAAACCTGCCCTCGTGTAGCTTGAGATTGTGTCCTCTTGTTCTGTTACTGGTTGCCTAGCAGAAGAGACCAACCCCCACCTGGCTACAACCTCCTTTCAGGTAGTTTTAGAGAGCAATGAGGTCTCCCCTGAGCCTCCTCTTCTCCAGGCTGAACCACCCCAGCTCCTTCAGCCACTCCTCATAGGGCTGTGCTCCAGCCCCCTCACCATCCTTGTTGCCCTTCTCTGAACATGTTCAAGCACCTCAACATCTTTCTTAAACTGAGGGGCCCAGAACTGGACACAGTACTCAAAGTATGGCCTGACCAGTGTTGAGTAGAAGGGTAGAATGACTTCCCTGATCCTACAGGCCACACTCTCACTGTTCCTGATCCGGTCCAGGATGCCACTGTCCCTCTTGGCCACCTGGGCACACTGTTGGCTCATGTTCAGTTGGCTGTTGACCAGCACCCCCAGGTCTCTACCTGCCTGGCTGCTCTCTAGCCACTCTGTCCCCAGCCTGTAGAACTGCATGGGGTTGTTGTGGCCAAAGTGCAGAACCCGGCACTTGGCCTTGTCAAAATTCATGGCATTGGACTGTGCCCATCTGTCCAGCCTGTCCCTCTGCAGAGCCCTCCTGCCCTCTAACAGATCCACACATGCTCCCAACTTGGTGCCATCTGCAAACTTACTGACGCTGGGCTCAGTCACCTCATCTGGATCATCAGTGAGGATATTAGAAAGGACTGGGACCAGCACTGATCCCTGGGGCACATCACTAGTGACAGCTGCCAACTGGATGTGGCATCATTCACCACCAATCTCTGGCCTTGGCCATCCAGCCAGTTCTTGACCTAGCACAGAATGCCCCTGTCCAATCATGGGCTGCCAGCTTGGCCAGGAATTTGCTATGGCAGACAGTGTCAAAGGCCTTGCTGAAGTCCAGGTAGACTACATCCACAGCCTTCCCCACATCCACCAGGCAGGTCACCTGGTCATAAAAAGAAATCAGGTTGGTCAAGCAGGACCTGTCCCTCTTAAATACATGCTGGAGTTATAGAAAACAATAATAGCTAAATCTTCTTTACATGCATGCATATACATGCTTAAATGGAAGTTAAATAAAATGAGGGGGAAAAAAGCCAACATATATTTAAGGTTGTCTGTGAGCTTAAAAACCTCATGCAGTGTTGTCATCATCCCAATGCAGTGTTGTCATGCTCTCTGCAGCAAAATTATTGTGATACTGCTAATTGGGAGGAGATACTGTTAATTATAAAGTGAAAGATTAAAATGGGGAAGTACAATTATATCTGGATCATAGTGCCACACATTCCTGCTTGGATTAGGATTTAACTTCAGCTCGTTTGTATTTGCTAATTAAAATTAAATATCCACAGACAGAAGCTACTTTATGCACTTGACCTATGTCACACTAGTTGAAATCAAGACTAACCCTCTGCAGCTACAAAGCTGAAATCTGTTAAAACTTCTGCAGCAGCCCATAAAAGCAGACTGTCATTCTTCAAAAGTGTTACAGGATCTTGTTGCTAGTTGCTGAGTTTTACAAAAAGTGTAGTCCTAGAAAGCCAAATCAGGAGACAAAATACAAGACTAAACCCAAGTAATTTCCATTCTTGTTTTTAATGAGAATTGCTCGAATCCCTCATAGTCTCAGCAGGCAAGAGTAATGTTATCTAAGACAGGCATCTACAGTAAAACTATTTCTGTTTGATTTTATCACCCCATCTACATTTAAAATCGTATATCAAGTGCAAACATTACCCTAGGACTAGCAAGTGACCGCTTGCTAGTTACATGGATGGTAACTATCACTTCCTGGGGCCATTGTTCAAGGGCTTGAAAACCCTTCATTGAGGCTGGACCTTGCCTCACTACAGGCTCCTATCAGGTAGATACAGAGAGCAAAAAGCCCTCCCCTTCAGCCTCATTTTCTCCAGACTATAAAACCCCAGTCCCCTCAGCTGCTTCTCATAAGACTTCTGCTCTAGACACTACATCAGCATCATTGCCTTTCTTAGGACACACTTCAACTCAATATCTTTCTTGTAATTAAGGACACAAAAAGGAAAACAGTATTCAAGGTGTAGCCTTACCAGTGACCAGTACAAAGGGACATCACTTCCCTTGTCTTCCTGGCCATGCAATTTCTACTACAGGCCAAGATGCTGTTAGGCTTCTTGGCCATCTGGGCACACTGCTAGCTCATGTTCAGCCAACTGTTGACCAATACCTCCAGGTTATTTACTACTGTGCATCTTTTCAGCCACTCTCTAAGCCTGCAGCACTGTATGGGGTTATTGCGGCCCAAGTGTAGACCCTGGTACTTGGTCTTCTTGAACCTCATAGAACTTTCCTCAACCAGATCCCTTTGTAGACCCTCTTTACCCTCAAGAAGACCAACACTCCCACCTAAATCGGTGTCATCAATTTAAAGGCAGCAGAAAGAAAGAAACTTTTCTAGGTTGTGATTCTTCTCATAGATATTGTCTAAAATAGGGCAAATGAAAGTTTCTGTTTCATTTAGTGGAAGACAAATATGGAAAGTGTAGCATGGACTTCTAAAATTAGAAGAAATTAATCTCTCTCTTCCTGTGTCTTTTTTGGAAAGCAGAGATGTAGAATATCTTAGAAGTTTTCTAACCCTCATATATAAATGAGGAGATATGGCATATAGCTCATTATGGTTAATGTTTCAACAGAAGAACTTCAGACTTTTAAGTCCAGTAAGTAGCTTGAGCTGCAGCCTAGATAGCTCCCAAAACATTTGTCAGGTTGCTGCAGCCTACATGAAGGACCATTTTAGATACCATAGAACATCCGACACATCTGCTTATTCACAGAAAACACAAGACAAGACCTAGAAGAGATACATCATCTTCCAGCTAAAGGATAAGCATACCTCACTGAGTCTAAAAATGGCACAATCCAAATGCCAAATTCTTCTAGCTACTTATTTTTTCTCATTTTGCTTTAAACAATCCAAATTAACATCATAGTTTCATTTGTTGTATAGACCAAGTTGAACTATCAATAGCAAAGTATTCAGGCACGTTGTCTGTCAGTCCTGGTGGACAAGGATTCTTTGCCCAGTTCATCATCCAAATGTGTGCCCTTATTCTACTACATGCCCTATCTTTTCTTGCAAAACTACTTCCATAAGCATTATTCTATTTTGCACAATATTAAAGACTAAATTAGAAATTTTTAAACTCTAGGGTGTCCTACATGGCAAAACTGTTCCAGGTGCATCATTACAGCACTAAGCTATACATCTATGTATTTTGTGTATTTAAAAAGCCTGTGTTTTCCTGTGTAGATATTTTGATTTAGACAGAACTGCCTGACTTTACCTGGTCTAAGAATGTATTTCTTAGACCAGGTATTGTCTTGGTATAATGTGGAAATGAGTATTTCCACATTATACCAATGTTTCATTCTCTTTTGTCTTCACATCTTAACATTTACAATTTTATTATATAGAACATTTATTTTATATAAAATTTAATTAATCAAAACTATTCACAGTCATTTGAAATGCACTCCACGTTGATGGAAATAATTAGTGTAGGGCTACTCAATATTTACTTAAGATATGAATCTAGAGGGATTTGATAAAATTAATTAGCAGGAACTAATTACAGTTAGGATATGAGTTAGAGTTTAATAAATATAATTACAGAGCACAAATGATGGATTCTTAATTAATAGATACTAGTTGCCAAACATCGAAGAGAGATTATCATACTTCTGTGCAGGACATGCTATTCAGCACACCTTCAGTTCCAGTGGAAACAGGGACATTAAAGCGCTCAGGAAGACAGGTTGAAAGGGAGTTAAAAACAGATAAACTAATTTGTTTCACTTTGGCAGTGCAAGTATCAAATCAATTAAGGAAAGCTGTCTTCTGAAAAAGGATACCTTTCTGCTTGTAGGATATAGGCATATGGTACAGTGGCTATGGGACAGAATCTTAGAGGTATTTAGGCACTTAATAATGACTATAGGTTCCTGATGGGATTTTGGTACCGCTTAGCTGCTTCTGAACATTAATCTTGGCACATGTTCTCTTCTTTTGTATGTTTAGTTCTCTCTAAAAGTACAACGTTCTCTTTGTCTGTGCCTTTCTATCCGACCTAAAAAAAAAATGGGGCTAATAATGTTTCCCTACCTTAGAAGGGTGTTGTGGATATAATTTCTTCAAAGTCAAGTAATCAAGTTAAAGGTTGTATAAATATTCACAATAGCAATAAGAATGTAAAGTAACATTTTCCCATTTATCGGTGTCTTAATGAAATACAACTGGAATCTTAGCAGAGCCAATGACAAAATTCCCTCAAAATGCTCCAAAGGTCAGAATGCAGCAAACATTGATGAGCAAAAAAAAGGAAAGGTAATAACCAAAGATGTTTTCCTCTTACCAGACCACATCTGACTCAAATTGAGGAATTACATGATCTGTAATTCTCTGTAGCCTGTCCATATAACAATGTGTAGGCTGAGATTACAAAGTCACTCCTCCAGCCAGAACAATGGGAAATCTGGTAATCAGCAGTGCCTTGGCCACCACAACCCAATTTATACATCAGAAATTGTCTCTTTCACACCTGCAGTTTAGACTGCAACACACAAGACAGTAAAAGTTGCTTTTATGCATAAAGCTTCACCATTTAATAGATAGATGGTCCCCTCTCGAGCAGGGCTGTAGCTGTAGCTTCTCAGGATCTAGATTTCTAAGAGCACCAGGGTACAAAGGTACGTAATCATTATTGCCAACAATGCAAACAGATGGGGTGAAAGGCAGGGTAAATGAGTGAACAAAAAGGATCAAGTGGTTAATAGGGATATAGTCCAGGTTTATACTTTAATTCCTCCATTTTTCTCTTTAAAAAAACTCAGAATGTTGAAAGTATTTGAGACATACACATATACAAAGGAAAGGAAATAAAGCACCCAGGATATAAAATGGTTACAGAACAGAACACATAATTTATTCATGATTTTGTTCTTTGTGACCTTAAATGAACTGTCATGGTCGAAAGGGGGGAGAGAGCAATCCTTTGTATGTTTGTACCAAAAGGAATTTTAAATGCATAAAAGCAGGCTTGGAATAGCTACCAAACTGCGACTGTAAACTGAAGCTCTTTCTTTGCATGCTCTTTCTTCTACAGCCTACCTGGAAGGCAATAGTAATAGACTCTTGTACAATTTCTACCTTGCTCCTTCACACTAAGCAGCACTGACAGACACATCACTGCAAGTTTGTCTCTTCATCCAACAGCAGTACACATCTTTAAGGAGTCAGGAGAGTGAAAGAGCATCTTCCACCCACTCATCTACTTTCTCCTGTCATTGTCATGCCATAGTTTATTGCTTTACAGAATTTCTCCTCTCTGCATCTCTTTCTCACAAAGTGATCTCACACAAAGCAAGAAGATACTGGCACTGTGGGGCAAACTTGTCAAGTGCTACACAGTTCCTCTTTGTGGGTGAAATCTTGGCAATGTGTATACAGTGCTCCTCTCCGTGAATCATATGCATCCACTTGTGCAAAATTCACAGTGCGTTCATGCCAAATGCTGAAATACTCAGCTGAAAACAAGATCAGACAGAAATCTAGACAAGGAAAAACACATGTGAACCAACGATAAAAAAATGGCCCAGGGTCCAGACTTCCCATTTTGGCGTTTTGGTTCACCCACGGGCTTATTCATAATCCCTAGCTAAATCAATAACAGCCCCTTTCTGTGGGGGGCTGTTATTGATTTCTGTGGATTTCTGGTTTTTATGAATGCAGTTGTAGCATTTACAGAAAAACAGGTTTATGTTCAAACTCAACAAAGAAGAACCCAATTTAAGACCTTATTGTGGCCTTTCAGTATCTGAAGAGGGCCTACAAAAAAGCTAGGGAGGGACTTTTTAGGCCATTAGGAAGTGACAGGATCAGGGGGAATAGAGCGAAGCTAGAGATGGGTAGGTACAGACTGGATGTGAGGAGGAAGTTGTTCAGCATGAGAGTGGTGAGAGCCTGGCATAGGTTGCCCAGGTTGGTGGTTGAGATCCCATCCCTGGAGGTGTTTAAGGCCAGGCTGGATGGGGCTCTGGCCAGCCTGCTCTAGGGTAGGGTGTCCCTGCCCATGTCAGGGGAGTTGGAACTGTTTGATCCTTGTGGTCCCTTCCAACCCTGACTGATTCTATGATTCTATGAATTAGGCTCTTAGTTCCTGAAAATGTTCATTCCACAGTGCAACAGTGCTCCCACAAAGATACCAGTTAAAGCATCTTATAAGAAGTGGTGCTATTTCAGTTCAAGAGCAGACATGAGCTCCTGCTGGGACACAGCAAAGGCTGTTACTGTTTGGGAAGGGATTAGCAAGGATCTGTAAACTCCTAAAAGTAGATCTAAGTCATCAATAAAAGGGTTTCATTGTGACACCTTCTCAAAAAAAAAAAAAAAAAAATAAAGGGCTGTCAGCCCCTCTCCAAAAGAAAAAGAAAAGGAAAATAAAGACATCCCAGTTATACCTTGAGAAAAATCTCTGGGACTGCAGCTAGTTCAGATTTACATTTAAGTTAATACTCCTTGTTTTGCTGTTTAGAAGGGGCACAGTCTGCAGTCCTAGACACAAGATGTGTTTACTGGACTAGTATAAAAACTAAAATAAATTGAATGCATAGAAGGAAGGGCTGCTTTATCTAATTTCTTTTCTGTTCTGATCATGTAGTCTTCTTAGTCTGTGTTTCTAAGCCCACAAAAGTGTTTTCAGCCATTACTTCCCACAGTCCTTTCCATGCATTTTCCATCACAAACCCAGAAAATAGTCTGTGTACTGTTGATGAAGACATCACATCCTCCTGTCTATACCACTGTCACTTCTTTACAAGTACACTGCTAAACTAGCCATATCCACATTGAGATTAAGAGCTTAGCAGGAATGGACATTTCATCTAGAAAATAAGAACGGTCAGAGTTTCAGTCAATAGTCTGTCCCACACTTGGCAATACAGAGGACTAAGATGTTTAGGTGGTGCCAGTCCTTTGAACCATGAAAGTTTTGTGACAATATAGATCTCTGTTTCTCATTTCTTAATAACTGGCTGCCTTCTTCTAGCTGGATCAATTAAATGTGGTTCTTTGTGTCAAACCAGAGCAAATATTGAATTCTTCTATAAGGAAGGACAGAATTTTTTTTTCTTATAAGAAATTTCATTATAACTGTTCAAAACCATGAATGTGAGTTTTGGTAGCAATGTAACTCTTAATTTATCTGTCACAATATTTAACTATCATGAATTAAGAAGAAATGTGTCCTGATAAAACTAGCTTCTAACTGTCTTTTGTCTGGATCCTGTCTTTGTGTTGGAAACAGCTTGCACTGGCTATCATCAGAGCCAGAGTTTGCTGAATGATACTTCTCTGTGCAGATACATTTGTGGTTTATTTCTTCACTCAAATGATGGATTAGTTCACATCAGCAAGATACAAATGAATCAGAAACACTGTTATGATGCAATATTGAGAGGAAGATTATTACAAAGATTTACCTATTTGTCTGAATGTGTACCTTAACTCATCCCCTTCCATAGAACAGGATCAGTCCTAGTACTACTTTTGTTTCTTTTTAGTTTTTAAGGAATAATTTTAATTTTAAAGAGGTTATGAAGGATCAGGTATCTATAAGGTAAATAGACTTTGAGGTTTTTCTATTTGGGCTGAAAGGTCAACTTTGTAGCTGAAAGGTCAAGGAAGAAAAAAATCCAGTTGGCTGGCCTGAGAGCAGTAAACTCCTTGGCTTTTGCACATTGACAGGATTTCTTCTATTTTTCATATAACTAAGCCTGCATCCTTCCTAAAACTGTTCTTAATGCTTGACTTCTTATATTGAGGATAAGAGGCCACTGACACTTTTTTTTCCCTCCTCTACTGAGTAATAAGATGGACTAGAAAATGTAACTCACCTCACTAACCGTTAACTGTTCCTTCCCTTAGGGAAAGTTCTCTGGCCTTTAGTTCAAAAGCTTTGTGAAGGCTTTCTCAGCCTCTTCTAGTTACACACTTTTTACAACAGCAGTGGAAAGCAAAACCAGTTCTATTTGTTAATTCTTCAGATTCTAGTCTTGAAGTCCCACTCATAAGAAGGGTTGTTTTCATACAAAGTTCCTTAACTTTATAGGAGAAGTCTTTATTAGAGCCTCTTACATTTGTCACTTGGGAAACAAAATGTGTGATGTATGCTATGGTTAAGTATAGAAATTCCTCAGCTGGACCACTAAAGTCAGCCACAAGGGATTTGGCTGGAATGGATACTGATTTGTATTCCCCAGGACAGAGCAGGGCAACAAGAGGTGTCATGAGATCCTACAAATTTAATGTAATATTCACAACAGCTGTCCCTTTTTTAACCTAAATCCTCCATTCCTATAGCAACCAGCCACATGGAATCTCATATTTCTTTCTGTTACATATATCTGTGTGTTTCAGTTTCAATTCTCCTGCTGTAGAGAAGCTTCTAAATGTGGCACAGATGTGCAGTGTAAATGCTAGAGAGCAAGATAACTAATAGGATGCTTGATTCTACAACACTGTTTCAGAGACCTTGATTCTCATTTCCCAAATGCTGAGGTTGTTGCTACTGGAATTTCACTTAGGTTTGTGTATTGTACTTGTTGCCGGCACAGTGCTTTGGGCGATCTGCTACTGAAGGGCAGTATGTAAACTATTAAGGTCTTGAAAACACACTGAAGCCATGTACACAGAAAACTTCTGGGTCTAAATGTCTGGGGGAAATCTAAAAATATGAGAATAGTTACTTGCCCTGTCAGTTGAAACCCCCAGGCAAACATAATACATGAAAAAAGAAAGAGTTAAATGAAGCAGCAAGACAACATATGCAGCAAGTCCTCTTTAGTCTTCATATTTCAGTTATCTTCATTATCCCTCTCCTGCTAAGGCAGAACCGCAGACACTCAAAGAACTGAGAAAATGAAATCTCAGATTTCATTCAGCACCCAGAGAGGACTGGTATATTTATCATCTCACATTAAGGAATTCTACTGAGAGGAGAGTAGCAATACCAGCCTACAGGCAATAAAATCTGTGGTGAGATTCACATTATCATACTAAATTCAAGTGTCTGCCTTCGCACAACAGGCTGGGTAGTACTGCTTCAGCATAGGCACTGTCTTTGTCAAACCATCTAGTTTATACAAGACATCATTTCAAAGCAGTAACTCATCCTTTTTGAACCAAGGGATACAGTAGTGCATCTCAAATGGTATTAGACACTTATGTTTAGGAATCTGAATCAAGATCTTCATATAAGCTCCCATTGTAATTAATGGGGTTGTAATCAATGTAATCTATAAAGAGCAGAGAGCTGGAGAGACTCTATGATCTGTATTGACTGCATCTTCATTGATTGTAACAGGTTCATAGACACCTAATGTAACAGTAGACATTTAGGCTAGGTAACTAGATTTATATTTCTTAAACTGAACCAAGCACCCTAACATCTACATTTAGAGACTAGGAGTAGAAATAAATGTTTTCTGAAAGTTAGAAGTTATTTCAAATGAAGTAACAAACAAAGAAATGTCATTGTGTTGTGAGAGTAAGATTAGATTTTCAACAGAATTTAATGAAAATAGGGAAAAACTTGAGAATGGTCTCAGCTGGTTGAGTCTAAGATCTGTACATCTAAAAGCCTACCTTCTACAGAGGCTGTAAGCAGAAGTCAAGAGAAACATAAGAATATGGTAAACATGTTTTTACCAGAACAATAAGCATTGTTATGATCACAGCTCCATTCTAAATACACCCATTTATTAACTGTATAAATAAAAGCCATAGGTACACATCTATATTACTTCTCAGATTTTGAAGGTCCTAGATGCTAAAGAGGAGTCCTACCTCCCATTTGACTGTCATTAGAGACTTTAGACATGATTTTCACAGGAGAGGATGATTTTCAGAGTTCTGCACAGACAACTTATATGAAAAACATATTATAATTCACCAATGTACTTATTGCAAACTCCATCCCCAAATACTCCTCATATGATTATCAAAGCCTAATTGTGGTTACTGAAGAAACCTACCAATGTCTTTCCAGAATCGTGCCAATCTGCAAAACAAGTCTTTAGTTTCAAAATGTGTTCTTACCCTCCCTCCACCTCTCCTTCCTTCATGTTTAAACCTTTCAGAAAGCAACCTTGCCACATATTAACAGTGACAAGACAGGAAGCTGACCTATTCAACTCAGTGAGACGAGGACTTCAGAGACTCGCTGCAATCATTGAAGCCTGATCAGTTTGTGTCAGGGATTGTATGTCCATGCCAGAGGCAGCAGGGGACTGAAACTAGTGATCAAAAAAAAAAGAGACCTTCCTGCCATGTGTTCTTATTTCAGTGAAATATGTTTAAACACAGAGCCTTTCCTGCATGTTACTCATTTCTATGTTTGTTTGGCTTTTAATTGTCTCTTTTTGAAGGGAAAAGTAAAGAGGTGAAAAAATTTCCTGCTTCACAGAACCTATAGCGTTGCAAAATTCAAACCCAGATGCAATAAGATAAAAATGAAGATCCACAAAGGCAAGTAGTTAGTACTCTACAGTTATTAGACTAAAGGAACGTGCTTATGGCATTGCAGCAACAGTGCATAGAACAACCCATATTCATATTACTGCATTCTCCTCACCTACCAAATATGAGACCCACTGGAAAATACCCAATATGATCTGCCTCTGGCCCACTTCTGACACTTGCACTGCGTCTTCAAAATGTTTTGACAAATCAAAGTACGTCAGAGACTACTGTAATCTTTTGATAATAAAAAAATCATATTTCAAGGCTTGATCCTTGGACACAAGAACAACATGGCCTATACATACAGGCTGTTTGTATAGGTTATACAATCCACATACACAACAGAAATGACAGAAACACAGCCAAGCAGGTCCTAGTCAACAAAGAAGTTTCAACTGATGACATAACAGAAGACCATCCTGTGTGTGGATCCTGGGTTCTCGTTAGCAGATATTTTTCTTTTCAAGCTTGACTGCTTTGCAAACACTTGCAAACTTTACCACTAGCTCGAGCATCTCCATGTGAGTGACAATTAGGGCACTACCTATGAACTTTTATGGGTTTTCTTCCTATTTATATTCTTGTCTCTTTCTGTTATAAGATGGATGCCAATGAAACAGCAGCTGGGAAATGTTAGTGTGTACACTGAAGCATTAACTTCTCTGAGATACTTTTGTGATTTTAATAATAAAATCTTGAATAACTTTGAGAAAGCTTTCTTCTGTATTGATCCTATTGCTATACTAAACTCTTCATTATGTGAATTTGTGAATGCCCACAAGAATCAATCATCATTATTCATGGCCCAGTACAGTTGGGATCAAAACAATGGATTGATTCATGCTGTAAAGTGCATTACATCTAGAAATCTCTGTAAGGCAATCAACCAAAAATTGGATCTGTATATTAGCATTTTAGTTATTTAAGAAAGCAAACCTTCAGAGGTCCACTTCATATAGGTTCATATCAGCATAAGGTTAAATGAGTTCAGGCTTATATCCCCAAAACTCCAAGGAATTATAATCAAAACTAAAAGGTCAGACTGTCCTTTCATTAAAACTTAGGGGGAAAAAAAAAAAACACATTTTATTCTACTAAATCATGTTTCTGAAATCTTAATTTTAGTTCCAAATAAATGGAATGAAATTCAGATAATTTTTTGTAAATTAAATGGGATTATGCTAGCTTACTTGAACTACTAATATCCAATTTTGAAGTAAAGAGGAAATATTAATATCAACAGTGACATGTATGGATTTTATTTTTTTTTTAACCAATCCTGATTATATGCTTAGGAAGCTGTCAACCAAAGGAATCTCCTGAAAAAGTAAGGTTAAGCTTCAAATGTATTACTAAAATCTATTAGTAACAGTAAAAATTATATGGGGAATTGGCCCCTCTACTGCAGCTTTTACTATACTATGATTTCTTAGAGAAGCTGCTATGATTCCAAGTCTTAAATCCTAACAGTAACAGGTAGAAAGTGATAGTCGACCTGGAATAGCTGTGATCAGCTGTTAAGCATGTACCTGATTTTACACTGTTACTATACCGAAAGAAATAATCAGTGTTGCAGGTAAGATAGAGAAGAAAATGGGGAAAGATTAAGTTCTCCAATCTTATTTCTTCCTAGAGGTGGACCCAGGTGCAAAGCCTACCGACTCTTCACCAAAAATTGAACAATTCATAACCACAAATTATGTACAATTTTGAACCATTCCTGTGTCCATCAGACAGAATCAAGCATGCTTAGAGAGATGTTTAGCCCATTCCAGTGAGTTATTAGTTTCTCCCATAGTGTTGCATTGACTATTTATATTGTCACTTTTCTTTCATCTTTCACAACAGTTCTTTAAATGCTTCAAAATCTTGCTTTCATGTAGTTTTGAGTTATCTGCAATGATTCAGTGAAACCAGCTTGTAATCTCAGACAAAGACATCAGTACAACTGACTTCAGTGTCCATTCAAGGAGTTGGTATTCTTGATTAGTGAGTTAAGTCCACTTCCCTCATGCTGTCTTTTTAACCATGTAAAACAAACATAACTCTTTGGACAAGGACCTCTCATTTGTGTCAAAACACTCCACTCTGGAGTTCATAGTCCTGCACCACTGAACAAGGACAGAAAGAGAGTGAAATGTGTTTCCCCATAGAGCCCTTTTCTCTGACACAAGACTTCTCAAATCCCACCCAAAGAGATAATTTCAAGACTAGAAATAAGTTTAATTTAGCTTCTGTACTTTTTCTCTCCTTGTTTCTCTGATGAGATGTTCAATTCACTCCATTTTGTTGTCAGACCTGTGAGACGGGGACCTGTCTCTGAGCAATGTGTCTAAAGCCAATATCTCATTTCACATAAGCCACTATGCAGTCATCACATGGCAATGCTTTCCAGTCACTATGGGTGCAATGCCTGTAAGCTTTCATCTATAAATTCTTTTTCAGTTCCTCATTTCTGTCAAGCTGGTCTAATCTACTTACACCTGGCACATTAATTCTTATCTTTTCCCTGCAACATTGTAATTATATGTTATTTCCAGCAATAATTAATTCTCTCTCAGGCGGGCTTTTTATAGCTTATAAGTCAAAGTGGGCTGCACCATACTAAATAATTAATTCAGACTGTTTTAAGTCATGACATACACACAGCCCCTGGGTGTAATTGTTTGAGAATTCTTTTGAGAAGAAAGTCTTTGGCTCCCAGGGGTTGTACAGACCAGAAAACACCAATTATAATGGCTCTTTCCCTCAGACCAATAGTAGGTGTGTTTGGTTCCTTCTACTAACAATCTATTTGTGGCAATTATTTCTTGCTGTAGTATTAACCTACAAGAATATGCAGATGCAGATCATGTGAATGAATAAAAACAGCATCTAAGTCCTTTCAGAGAAGCCTGCTACAGTTCACATACTTGTCTATAACAACCTATATGTTTTCAGTTTCTTAATTCTACACAAAAGGACCATACACATGACGAAAGAGCACAGTATCACAGTATCATCAGGGTTGGAAGAGACCTCACAGATCATCAAGTCCAACCCTTTACCACAGAGCTCAAGGCTAGACCATGGCACCAAGCGCCACGTCCAATCCTGCCTTGAACAGCCCCAGGGACGGCGACTCCACCACCTCCCCGGGCAGCCCATTCCAGTGTCCAATGACTCTCTCACTGAAGAACTTTCTCCTCACCTCCAGCCTAAATTTCCCCTGGCGCAGCCTGAGGCTGTGTTCTCTCGTTCTGGTGCTGGCCACCTGACAGAAGAAAGCAACCTCCTCCTGGCCACAACCACCCTTCAGGTAGTTGTAGACAGCAATAAGGTCACCCCTGAGCCTCCTCTTCTCCAGGCTAAACAATCCCAGCTCCCCCAGATGTGGTATGAAGTTGCAGCTATGAGGTATTGACAAGTTCTGTCCATAAAAAACTCAATCATTACATAAAAGTCAATAGCTAGATTGGTATTTTTTCTAGAGGAAGTACAATGTCAAATACCTCACAGCTCTAGAAATACAGCAAAGGGAAAAAATAATAAACCACACACACACACAAAACCCCAAGCCAAAACAAAACAAAAAAATCAAACCAGAACAATGACAAGAACAACACACCAAAACCCAGAAAACAAATAAACCAAATCTACCCAAAACTTACTTTAAAACTCGCCAGAAGAGCAAATTAGGCAATAGAAGTCTGGAATTAACAGTATGCCTAAAAGGATTTGCTGGAATCCAGTAAGAATACTTGAGAGATGAAAGAACACTATTAATAGGAAAAGTATCATTACCAGTCATAACCTAGAAAGAATGCATATATTTTGCACACTTGAATATAGCACCTGATCAGGGGGAGGAGAGCAACTTCATCAGAGACCAACCTTGTATAGAAAGCAAATAGTAGCAATACAAATGGCCTATGTATAATGAAGCATCAAAAGGAAACATGTTTAAAGAGTGCTGTTTCCAGGCACCTTGAAGTAATAGTTCCCATATTTGCTTTGAGTTTGTGTTGTGTCAGCAGCTGGTGTGAGCAGTGGCAGTAGTAACGCCAAGTCCTAGTTTCCCTCGGTCCATACAGTCTTTCAGCTGTTACAGGAGCAGTCTCATTCCACCTACAGTATGTTTACTAGTAGCACCACATGTAGAATCATCACAGAGTCATTTCAGGAGTCAGACTAAGACAAGAACTTGATTTTTTTTTTTCTTTTGAGAGCATATGTTCAGCAGGTAAGACTAACCAAGAGCAAAGTACTGCTCAATTTTACTGACAGAATAAAAAATCTCTACCATAGGCCAGTACATAAATAGCAAAAGTTTCAACAATATATGTGTCCCTATACAGCCTAGGCAAAACAAAGTCTTAAACCAAACTGACCATAATCTTCTTTTCTTCCACGTGATATTTTGTCCTACTAATCTGTCTTAATTTTTAATTCAGGTTATACTGGATTGAACAGCTCAAAAGGAGGCAGTGGTAGAATCAAGACTACAATTCCAGCTCTTCTCTGAGCAGTAATGGTCTTCAAACTGCCACCCTGTTGTTTAGGGGGGTTTGGTGCTGGTTGGTTGGTTGTTTTTACAAAAAAATGCTGTTATGAATCTGAATTAATAATAGAAATGAGTTATTCACACAAAGGCAATAAATGAAGATACAGTAAGGTCTTTGTTTCAGCAGCTGCTACAATTAGCTCTGTATGGGCTGTCTGTATTTTAAGTGCATGGAGATTCAAATTAAGGTTTTTATTTGTGTCACTTTTGAAGGTGGAAGAGATTCACACAAAGTCCATCCCAATCTGTGTCCTTTGATAACAACTTTGAAAGAGAGCTGCTGTCTCCAAGCTGAGCATTATATTTAAGAAAGAACCAGTGTTTACAGTGCTTTTTGTTTGTTTCAAATGGAATGCAGAGAGTGAACTCTATCTCCTGTCACAGCCCAGGACTATTGGACCACAGCACATCAGCTTCTGTCCGCACAGGCTAGCAAAGAGTGGAAAGGAGGATAAAAGTATTTTAGACTGCTTGAAAGAACCTGCAACAGATTTGAATCTCATTAAAGGAGGAAGATGCCAGCCATAGATGGGAACTGCATGAAGCCAAGAATGTATTCTTCAGTAATGAGACAAGGGCAGAAATGCTTCATGAATGTAATCAATCATAATGGCAGGTTGTCTCCACACACCCTCCCAGGAAAAATTCCTTGAGTTCTCAAATTTTATATGGAAGCATTGTGTCCTGAAGTTATTGAGCCAATGTATTCCTTCACTAGTTGCATTTGCATGATGAAGTTCCAGCCATCACACACCACAAGCAGGTTAAAAGATTGACAGTTAATAATAATCTTCAACAACGTGGCAGAAAGAAGGCCCAGAGCAGTCTTGCAGCCTCCCAATATAAAAAGTTCTGGCAATATTTCTTTTCCTCTAAAACTGCAGTAGATGGGTGAGGGTAAAACATTATGAAAATATCAATCATTTCTGCATCACGCTGGCAATGAAAAGTGCATGACAGACACTTTTGCTGCTATGGCTCTCACACAGTGCTTGGAGGATAACGAGACTTTTGCATTTGTGTCTTTCCATGAAAATCACTGGATATTTTGGTCCTCCCTATGTTGACTTCTGTTTTTCTCAGCTGAGTTAAAATTTAAAGGTTTATGCTTGGTCAAGGAGAGGGAAAGCCTTTGGACCTAAATTAAAAAACTCCATACTTTTCACCTTCTAAATGATAGAATTCTTAAGAAAAGGCAAAAAGCCAAAACTATGTCAACTTCTTGTCTAAATATGAAAATTTTATGACAGGTCCATTATGCATAATTTTTTTGCATCCCATGAGGGTCCTGGTGCCTACAAAGAACATACCTGCTGTCTCTTTTTCTTCAAGAAGGGAGGCAAATGCATTTTCTTAAAGGGATTGCATTGAAGCAAGCTTAAATTCCTTGCATTTTGCAAGCTGTCTCACAGGGTCATTAGTGCTGCTATAGTTGTTTGGTTTGTTATTTATACCATGGCATCTGGCCACATTACATTAAAAAGCATTAAAATAAAATATCTGTTCATAAGGTAACTATAATTGTCATATTCCTATTAACCACCTCTACTTATCATACAGGAAGAAGAAAGCTGCATCATTTTAACTTGGCCCTGCTGATCTGAGGGGACAGGGCAAGACTCAGCACACTTTTTGAATGGCATAAGCTTCCATCATAGAAGAGTTTAGGTTGGAAAAGACCTTTAAAGGTCATTCAATCTAACCCCTCCACAGTAAGCAGGAACATCTTTAACTAGGTTAGGTTGCTCAGAGACCTTGACAGTTCCTTCTTGCCCTTCTTGACAGTTCTGGACTGGGATATCTCAGTTTAGCCATGACAGTCTTTAACCTTCCTTACATCTGCTAGGGACAGAGGAGTTCATGTGCTCTATGGAAAGCATCCTTAAAGACCTGTCTTCTCTGTCCTATCCCCTTGTCCCTGAGGGCTGTTCCCCTTAGTATTCAATTGACTAACTCCTTGAAGAGGTGGAGGTTTACTATCCTAAGATTCAGGATTATGACTTCTCACCTGATTCCAATCCTTCAAAACTGTGAATTCCACCAGCACATAATCATGGCAGGCCAGGCTGCCTCCAGTAGTGAAATCACCCATTTCCTCACCAATATGTACCTGTGCCTTAAAGTGCCCTCTGTAGGCATCATCATAACCAAGTTCATAAGATATTTTGATATTAGCTGGAATACTCAGCTTTACATTTTTAAATGAACACATGGCCTTTCCAGGACTTTGCTTCTGTGTGTTTTTTACGGTGCAAGGAATCAGGCAAGTTTAAGAAATCAAGTAAGCAAGGCAAGAGTTAAGCATGATTCTGTAACAAGCTCTTTAGGGTGAGGGTGGTGAGGCATGGCAACAGGTTGCCCAAAGAGGTTGTGGACACCTCATCTCTGAAATGTTCAAGGACAGGCTGGATGGGGCTCTAAGAAACCTGCTCTAATGGAAGGTGTCCTGGCCCATGGCAGATAGGTCAGAACTAGATGATCTTTAATGTCCCTTCTAACCCAACTGGTTCTATGATATCAGCTTTTGCTATTTTACATAATTATATGCAAAACTAACCCTGTTTGAAATATTTATTCAAGGTCTTGCTCTCTGATTTTAAAATAAAACAGAGAAATTTCACCTGCATGTTTAAAACAGTGACAGAAATGAAATGTAATTTCCTTAAATGTCAAGATTTCCAAATCTGATCGTGAATACATTGCACATACATTTTGCTTCTGTCTTATTGCAACTATCTGATTTGTTAGTAATAAATATCAGGAGAGCTGAAGGTCAAAAAAATACAGTAATTTCCTGTTGTTTTGAAGTCTTTAAAGTAGAAAGAACTGTGAAGTAGCAAAGATTGCAGAATCCTTCCCATTTAAGTGCTATTTGACTTGGTCCTTGTGTAGTGTTATGGATATGCCTTTCCAAAATTAAAATCTCTTCCTGTCAATGCAAGTAAGAATAAGTCTACATCAGAAAAGATAGGGAGAGTTCAAATAATGCAGATATAGTCAGCATTATTCTCCTGCCTAAATACAATTGCCTGAAGTGTACATTTTTGCATAAGTGATGCTAGTGAATATGTTCCTTTCAGACCTGATGGAGAGAAATTGCCACATCTAGAGCTCAGCTAATTTTATCCTAATGTAGGAAAGCAGATGAAATGAAAAAAGCTCTAGAACTGTCTATTCCTCTCCATCAGCTAAAGAAGGAGTCTAGACAGCCATTTAGTTGTAGATGTATGCTTAGTAGGTATCCAAAGTAAGGTGAGATAAATCTTTCCCCAAGTGGATGTCAACCTTTCCTCTATTTTCACTGTGTTAATTAAGAGCTAGAATGCAAACTTCATTCATCATACACAGAACGATCTGCTTTATCTGTCATCACTGGGATTAGTGAGGGCTTTTCAACATGACTGTTTACTCTTAACATTTTTAATCTGTCACCTAAATTCTATTGTTTCATTCTGCTTCCAGGACTGATCTAACAGCTTTTCACATAAAAATATAACAGACAATATGCTTTCTAAATGTTAAGTCTATGTGATTTTCTTGAACACTCTTCTTTGAAAGTGCTTGTATCATGGCTAAATACTCCTTAAACAAGAAACTATGGATACAGTTCAACAAAGCATTCATTACATTAGCAATCTTTTGCTTACAGTGACACAAAACATGCATCTAGATATATGTTGTATGGACTTCAAAAACAAAAGACAGAAGATTTTGAAGCTTTTCCTCTTAAGAGATAGTTGTGACCTCTGCAATTGGTAAGACTTTTTTTCTGTTTCCTTCCTGGAATGCTTGTCATAGATGGTCCTTAACTGTCCTCAAAACACACGCAGACAGACAATGTGCATCAAGAAAGGTGCTAGAGAAAAGGGAAGTGGTAAGTACAAGGAGCTGCACTGATCAGATCAGACTAGTTTTCTGGTGAAGAAGTGCAAATACTTAACCTTCATGCACTGAATGAACCCCCCAGCACTACACAAGCTGGTTTGGCTATGGGTAGGTTTTCACAGCTTTACTGGTGACTTTAATACAGACCCAAACCTGACCATGTTAATGCATTCATTTCAGGAGTTTTATCCAAGAAACCTAGATTAAGAATAGTTTAGGTACATCAATCAAGGCTTTGCTCCTAGAGGCCCTCATAGCAGTGAGGACATACTGAAGCCTGATTTTCATCACCTCATCAGCCAAAGGAATAATACAGAGATGTTATAGCATGGGAGCAGAAATGTGTCTGGAAACACTCCCTCCATCAGAGGTGCCTTTCCTTGAATTGGCAATGCTGCCACCAGTCAAATGATATTATATGGTTGATACATCCAGATGTGACATGCTGTTGTAACACACTATCAGCCCAGGATACAGGTGCTGCTTTCTGAAAATTGTGATTATAATTGTACAAAACAAAGAGACTTTATGGGATTTTTCCTTCTTTTTAAAAGTTTTTAAACCCATTTACCAAGTGTCAGAGCCCATGAAATAGAATGATGTAGGGTGCTCAAGTTAAGATGCTGGAGCAGAAACACAAGAAAAACCTGGGTAATTTCCCATTACCTGCTAGTATCAAATACTTGAAATCTGGCTACACCGCTTGAATCACAATAAAGCCATTTTTTTTCCCTTGTGAGAGGCAACAGAATCTTAACTAGCTTCATTATTTCCACTTCTCTGCTGCTTTATTTCTGATATTATTAACCAGTATGCTACATGAATCTATTTCATAACCAGGTGCAAGCAAAATAAATAAATCAGCCAGATTTTCATCATTATAGCTTAAGAAGAGTTAATATTGAGCTGGTTTGAGGCTAATTGGGGTATTTTACTGAGAGAAATTAGCCTTAGCTGTGAGAAGAAAGGAAAAAACCCAAACCAATAGTACCCTATATCACTCATTTTTCTGCTGAGAAACACAACTAGTCAAAATACAGATACGACACTCACTTCTCACACACTTCTGAGCCCTCGGTTCTGCTCCTTCTCTCTGGTGGTCTGGGTCTGTGTGGTTGCCTCTGCCTTAACTCTAATCTGACCTAACCCTTTTCCCTCTAACTTTCTTGTAATCTTTTTGACATCTCACCTCAGATCTCTCCAGATTTGTCATGTGAGATACACAGGGATTGATCCAATTATTTCCAAAGGGAGGGAAAGAAGGGGAAGGGAGGAGTAAGTTTCTCTCTTTTATTCTCTCTCTCTTTCTCTCTTTTTCAACCTTACATTGTCAAGACTATGCATGATCCAAAATCCAGAAACACACATGACAATGTTTCCTCAGATGTCAAACAATTGTCTGTCATATTACATGATTCAGACCAAGGTAATTTTAACTTGTGGTGGGCTGACTTTGACTGGCTGACAGGTATTCATCACGCTGTTCTCTCACTCCCCATCTTCAGTGGGACAGAGGAAGAGAATAGCATTAAAAACTCCTAGGTTAAGATGAAATAGTTTAATACAGAAAGCAATGGCCATGAATGGTCTTCTGCCTCAAGCAGAAAGGAGCTTCCTGAGTCCATCTAGTGGGCAAGTGGTATAATCGACTGCCAGAACCTCTTCTCCACTTCTAATGGTTAATGTTTGTTGCATTACTGCTAGTTATTTCTTAAATGTTCTAGACTCTGTTATTCCTATGTGTAATGTTTTGATGACTGTTGTAAAGAACCTGTTATTAGTAGGTTTGTGGTCAGTAGTGAGACTCCTGAGTATCAAAATTAATAAATGATATTAACTTTTGAAATCTACCATCTCACACAATACCTTACTGCCAGTACACTCTGTCACTCAGCTCACCTACAGTTCCAATATATGTCTGCACACCCAAAGGAAACGTTCTGATCTTACACAAAACCATAGAGCACTGTCATTTTTCTTCCCAGAATGAGTTCTGACTCTCTATTGTATTTCACACAGGAGTGACTATTTTTCTGAAAAGATATTTCTAACCTTCCCTGCACATTGCAGCTACTGGGAATACCTTGGGAAGGCAGCAATGGCAATGTGCTGTCTCAGCACTCAGGACAAGCTGTGTACAGCTCATTTGCTTTTACAATAACTCGTTGTGTTACAACAATTTATTCTTTTTTAACCTTTAAACGCCTAACTCCTTTTTTGAAATGAGACTACATAGCAAAAAATCATGAAATAGCAATTAAACAAGTCTGACTTCTACACTGCTCCTGCATCTGAGGTCCAGAAAGAGGCACTAGCCTTTTCTTCACAAATCTTGGCAACATAAGCTGCTAACCCCTTCACAGAAGAGCAAAAGACATTATCTGATTCTTCAAGGGGGTAGCTACCAATGGTCTCTCCTGTTCTCCTATCACTGGTCCCCACTCCTTACACTTGTCCTTTGGGCTCATTATTTAGGCAACTCTAAAGCCCAGGTAACACAGCAATAAATATGAGAAATGCAGATTGTTTTTGACTGAGGGCTATGAACGTACAAAATGACACTGAACCCATTAATCTGATGAAGATTTGTTATTTGTTGAGTTTGATTAAGGAAGATGTTGATAAAAGGGGCGAGATCACTTCCCTTCCAGCTGCTTCCTCTTAGTTTTATATGATGTAACCATTCTTTTCTTGCTGGGTAGAACGTGTACATCTTTTCTTGCAGTTCAAATGCCAGCAATGTCAATTAGATGCACGCTATTTTTTTCTCCCTTGCCATTTTTTCATTCTCCAAATCAAAGTAAATAAATATTTTGTTTAGCTTTTTTAGCCCTGAGTATTGTTTTGATCCTTTTTTAGACTTCCTCTGAACCCTGCCTTTCTCGTCCCTATCCATTAGCCGAAGTTTAACATTGTGGAACTTCCATCCCAACTTGAAAGCTGAATGTTAAATTATGCAGCGGAATTCCATCAGTCAATTTCTCCTTTGCTGTCAACATGGAAGCTACATTTTTTATTGTCTGAACAAGCTCATCCTATATAACAGGCTGCAAAAACATCAGAGGGAAAAGAAGGATCCTAGTCCGGTCTAAATTCAAAAGGGAAAGACAAGGAGATTTTTTTTTTCTGTTGCAAAGAAAAATAATCTCTTTTGCATATCAGATAAGCCAGAAATTTTCTTGTTGAACCTCTGAAAGAATAAGATCATTCAGAGTAAAACTCTGCTGTGAATAAAAAAAATATGCAAAGCTGCCTGTAGCTGTGCAGTACAAGTTATCTGACCTGTCAGCTTCATATAATAAAAGCTAATGAAGTCATGGCAGAGAAAGCCAACTGTTACACATTAAAAAAAGTGTGGAGTCCTTACCTCTGAAGAAAATGACTGTAAATTGCATGTTGGTGTTATAGGGATGAGAGTTGTGCATAGCTATGTGTTTTTATAGTACACTAAAGCTATTGCCTTTTCTTGGCTAGGTCTACATGATCTACTGCTATTCATGTAAATTAATGGTAGCTAAAGTGGGAATAAAATCTTTATAAAAAACACTATGGTTAGCTGACTTCAAGAAAGGAATTCAATCAGCAGCCCACTGGAATTACTTATGTTTTGACTAAGGTGTTTGGCTCCTTTTATTGAACATTCTGCTCTCAATGTGTACATCGCATGGATATGAAATGATAGATTTCTTTTGATTTTAAACCAGCAGCACTTTATATCATTAATAAATATTCATTTTCCTGCTATCCCTCCAGAGGTATTTCATCATCAATCATGGCTGAAATCACAGCTGTGAGAGCTGTTTATGCTTTACTGTTCTCCTCTACATGATTTGGCAGATACTTATGAAATTATTGGAGTGTGGAGAGAAAGGAAAAGGGGGGGATGGTTTTTTTAAAGTCTTCATGTCCATATTTATTCCCAGGGCAGTACCGTTTTGTTTTGCCTTCCAAAGTACACATAAATCACTCCATTGGTCTCAACTGTCCTGTGAAAATAAAAATGATCCCAAACTGTTCAAGAATTACTCAGGGACTATTCAGTGTTCAATATGTCAGAGAAGCAAAGACAGACGCTCAGGAAGAGGAAGATTACAATCAATGAAGAAAAATCAATAGTGTGTAGAAGTTATCCTGCTGCCAACATTGTCAGGAAAAGGCTTCTCCATTCCCCAGTCTCATTACATGTAGAAGATTATTAGAATCTGAGCAGCCAAAGTGTAGCTGTAATCATCTCCCTTTTGCTTTTTTTGTGTTCTTAGTGTAAATCAACATTTCACTTTGACTTAATAAACAAAACAACCTGTTCTCATACCAGTGTAGCATTTTATGTATTTGCTTTACCTGCCACTGTAAATGAAAAGAGAGATGAGGTTAAAAACACGTTAAAGTACAGGTCAGACTAGTCTGAACAATGACTGGAGCTCCTGGCTGAGATATTTTCTGTTTGATTTTTTTCCCCCCTTTTTTCTTTCCCTATCTGTGCATTTTTTCTATTCTTCTGGCCAAACCTTTGGCTGCTAAGCACAGATTGTTAATGAGATGGCCACTTCCTAATTCTCCCTTGAGAATCAAGCAACCAACAAGTGAAACCACTAGATTTTACACAAGAACATTTGTGTGACTTTAAGGAAATACACATGCTTTATTGTACCAGCTGATAGAAAGAAGCATCTGTATAGCCAACAACAATATCTTTCTGGCCCTGATTCAGAAAAGTATCCTTGTTTTGGAAAACAGTTTAACACGTGCAGAAGAAACAATTGAAAGGCATGACAGATAAATATTTAAATGTCTTCCTGAATTTAAACCTGCAAGAATACAAAGCTAATATTTGTGTATAAATTATAATACTTTATGCCTTAGTATATTGTACATGTTAATAAAATATACACACGTGTGCTGACATATAGCAGGCAGTCGACATAAAACCCCCCTTATCTTCAGAAATATATGTCAAGATTCATTCCATAACCCTTCACTTCCAAAGACCTTCTAAATTATGGTGACAACTGTTAGCAAACACAGATGTCCAAACTCATAAACTTTGCATTTATACGAGCTAGGACTGCTTGTGCATGCAGGTGTTTGTTTCATTTATGAAAATGCCAACTGTATGTACAAAATGGGGGCAATTTTTTTTCAGACAACATTCAACAGCATTATTCCTAAATATCGTCCAATCATCATCACCATCACCATCATCAGTTATTGAGCATGGTGCGTCAGAGCTTGGTGACAGATAAAACAGGAGAGAAGTCAGTGTATAATATTTCTATTTCAGAGAGGGTTGCTGTACAGTCAAATATATCTCATAATGGACTTTTTTTAAAAGCTAAATATAAAATCTTGATTCTGATATTGTTTGAGTGCTTGAGTTGTGTTTTTTTTTACAGATTTGGAACTTTTTTTGGCACTATTTATGCTGGTGCCATGGTCTATCCTTGGGCACTGTGGTAAAGGGTTGGACTTGATGATCTGTGAGGTCTCTTCCAACCTTGGTGGTACTGTGATATTTAATGATTAAACGAGATTGCTAATTTGTTATGTTGTTTTTTCTTGATTACTGCTGCGAATGTGTTTGGAACATCTAACAATGCTACAGTAAGTAACTTCAAACAGCTGAGATGACCTTGCTCTTAGAGAATGTAAAGTCTGAAGCATTTGCCTTTGTAATACCTATCTGGAAACCAAGAGGAATGATATAAAAGTGCTATTCTTTGTCTAATCTAGAACCAATGAAAAAAGTAGGATTAGTTCAAAAACCCATAATCTTCAAGCTCCAGTGACATTGTCTCATGCTACTTGATGTTGGACTTGATGATCTGTGAGGTCTCTTCCAACCCTGATAATACTGTGATACTGTGATACTCTTAGAGCTAATACCAAGAGCATGTGGTGAAAGATGAATCCAGAATATATGATGTTCAGTTCAGCTTCTGTGGCAATGAAATAAAATCAATTCTTTCCAGGAAGGAAATCATAAATAGTGCTAAATTTCACCTTCCCACATGATCTTTCAAGCTACGTCAGGCAATCTGTCACTTTTGAGAGCTCTGGTAGCTAAAAAGTTAATTCTTCAGCAGTGAAACTCTCCAGCAGTTCTTGAAGTAATTGACTGAGATCTGGAAGTGAGTGATTTGTCTTTCCTGGCAAGGGTATCCTTTAAGTTGAAAGAGAAAATACCAGACCCAGTACTTCAGGCCCGAATGTTAGTGTTTGTTTTGGTAAAATAATTCTCTGCAGTATAACACCATAACAAATTCTCCTTTTCTTCAATTCTCCTTTATTCCTAAACAAAAAAATAATAAAAATTAAACTGAGATGATTTTCTTTTCTGACATCATCAGAAACACAGTTATAAGAGATTTTTACAAGTAAATTGCTAAAAAAGTAGACCAATCCAGTCCAGTTTTTCCCTAGAAGTGGTATGCATGAAGCAGGCAATGAAATGGTAAATTGACAGCTTCTGTATAGCACTGCTAATTACACATGCCAGATTTATTTTAGAGCAAGGTAGCCCACTGCTGTCAGAGGATGCAGTTACTTAACCATTTCTACCCCTTATCACGTGGAAGCCTCATTTTAGGCAGTACAGAGAGAAAGGCAAAAATATTCTACAGTCTTTCTGAGATGCTTTTGAGATTTAAATGAATTGCACCCTCTGTTCTAGTAAAATGTTTTCTCCATACCTCTGAAGGTAGCGTATGGACACTAACTCAAGCACAGATGTCAAAACTGTAAGTGTTGACACATTGTAGAATGAATTAAAATCTCAAAGGTTTTTTATTCACTAACTTGACCAAATAGGATCTGGCCAGAACTACAGACTCTAATTATTTGTTATAAAATATGATAGCATTTCCGAGATTTTTTTTCATAATAGATGTTAAAATTTGTATCATATTAGATAAAAAAGTTAGGTTTTCCTGTTTATTTTCTGTCTGGTCAACTAATAAAGTAACACATTAAGGGAATTTCCCAATTTGTGTAATCTCCCAGCTCATCTACTAGGTGTATGGATCAAATGCATACCTACTGAATTTCAATGCAAACTTTATATTGTCACCTTTTACTAAATGTACTGTATATAAAATCCTAGAACTCAGCTCTAAAAAGCATGTGAATATATATGTATATTTATATAACCTATGCACATAATTTCCTCATACAAAGAAAGGTACAAAAATATTCAGTGCTAGGTTTTAAAGAGCAATGAAAAGCACTGGCATGTAATATGCAGGATTCTCAAAAGAAATTCAGACACCTGCTCCAATTAAAACCAGTGGAAGTCAAATAGACAAGTTCAAAATTGTGTAAGATTTTATCTATTTCTATAGACTCTTTAAGAGACTACTCCTTTCTTATGTACTGCTTATCTCTCTGGAAAATGACAATGTCTAATCCTGTAGGCAAATAACATTCTTATATTCCTTTACTATTCTTACCTTAAATCTTCCTTTGCCACTTTTCCTTTGTAATTTGTCCATTTATATATTCTGGGAATCTCTCTAAATATATTCATTCAGAACCAAGCATAGTGAAAATATTTTCCCTTCAATTTACTATATATTCACACTAAAACTATAAATTATTTCTCATATGCTCTTTGTACAAGTGTTTTCTACTATCAAAGTGCTGCAGTAGAAAAGTCACTCTTCACAGAAGCAAATATTGCACACACATACATGCACTTCATTCAAACATATTAGCAGTGAAGTTAAATCATGGGACTGTAAATGATTTAAGCCAAACTAAGGATGTGTGTATCTTGAAATCTGTAGTGCCAGTAGTTTTAAAGTAACCTCTTGGGGATTGCCTTCATAAACGTGATGCTGAAGGAAAGTGTATGTCACATCTTTTATTAAAACAATTGCTTTATATTGCTTTTGCCCTGAATACAATAAAGAAAGAACTAGAATATATTAAGAAAAAGCAGTCACAAAATAAGAAAGCCAATTTTCAGTATTTTCAGATTTGATTTTGCTTTTATTGTCAGAATGGACAATGACAGTTGAAGGAATTCTTTATGGCATGTATGAATATCGCAAGTATTCACAAGTTACTTTAGTTTTAACATGGCAGAATGATCCATACAGAAAAATTTAAATTATCATTGCACATACATTATTTAAGCAATAATACCTGAAACTATAGTGAAACCAACTCATTCTAAACTACAGCACTGTTAGTGTCAATTTCAAAAAAAAAAGTCAGTTCTAGCATAGTGTGATGGTTTGGGTGTTCCCCACACACACCCACTTTAGAAATACCCAACTAGACTCAGTCGGCTCTGGGAATATGAATGAAGCTATTTATTTACAGCTGGCACAATATACAAGCAGATAGTTACAGTATATACAGTTATAGACAGAAATATACAAGGTAAAAAGCAATACAGAAACACAACTCCCCTCCTAAGAACCTGAGTCCCCAGGAGGGACTTTCAACCACTCTTGCACCTTCCCTCTGCCCCTCTCAACCTTGCCCCAGTCCTAAAGAAGAATAGAGGTTCAGCCAAAAGGTTAAGAAGCAAAGGTGAGTGGAAGGTGAGGTTAGGGAGCTGCAGCTCAGTCAGAAGCCCAAAGCAGAGTGCCACAAAAATGGCAAGAGTGTTATCTAATGTTTACATTTCTTCTTCAGCAAGACTTTGAGGGGAGTAGACATCACCACTGTTTTCGTTTCACAGCCTATGATCTAGTTCTTCTCACCAAAACATTCTACCCTGCTTCAAACTAGCACATATAGACACATTACAAACAAGGATTTCCAAATGATGGTCTGTTTAAATTTCATTCCAAGTATTGCTCCATGACTTCCCTTTGCAATATTATACAGTTCAGATACAGACTTGGACATCATTGCTAACTGAATCTTTTTAAGTTAGGAAAACTTACTTTTCCCACTATTTTTATTGTACAACTACAGGAAAACTCCAGTTCTGAAACCTTTGGAGGTTGATCTTGATTGAGATGAACTGTGAAGCCACTGCAGAGAGTAAGGCACTTGGTTGATGCTCTCTTATTCTTCTTTGTTCTTAGCAGGTGGACTGCCACATTTTGATCCAGCTGCAGTTTTCCAGTTAGCATCATCCTTTAGACAACTACCAAGCCTGCAATTCACCAATAATTAGTGTAACCAGGATGAAGCCTTTTGGACAGTTGCTAAATAAAGCAAGCACAGCAGAAAGCAGGGACAAGAACGGGTACTGTCAAGGTTAAGAGCATTCTTGATAGTAAAAAAAAGACTCCTTTTACTGAAGGACATATTGTGATTTTTTTCTAATTCATCATAGCATTTCCTTCTTCATATTATTTTCATTTCTGGCTTATCTCAATTTATCTTTGGACAGTAACCTCAAACAGATTATTACAACAGGCAAAAAGTTTTGTTGGCATGTAAGATGAGGAATATCTATCATTGCATGCATTGAAAGGATTTCCCTCTATGGTGATGGTATCTCAGGGTTCTTTACAGTAATATTACAATTATAGGAAAAGGACTTGATAAACACTTCAAGACACTAAAGTACATTTGCTCATGACCCTCTTTGTTATTCTTAAAGGAAGACTGTAGTACACTGATTTATGTCAGTACAATTTGGGCAATTCACTACCTCCTTCAATACATTAATAATGTCCTGTAATTAAATATGCTCATATGTACTACTAAGGCAGTTCAAGGCAAGGTTGGATGTGGCACTTGGTGCCATGGTCTAGCCTTGGGCACTGTGGTAAAGGGTTGGACTTGATGATCTGTGAGGTCTCTTCCAACCTTGGTGATACTGTGATACTGTATGCAACCTTATGAGTACTACTATCCCAGAGTTCTTCAGAGAGCTTTTGCTCCACCATATTACCTCATACCTTATTAAGAAAGAACAAGATGGAGCAGAGATGCTCTCAAACTCTTTGTCCAAGGACTAAGGGAGAGAATAAAATAATTTTGGTGAAGCCATTTGTAGCTGATGATAATTTCTGAAGTTCAGACTGGACTGATTTAAACATCACACAGACTGCCTAGTTAGAATGGATTTTTCTTGAAACTGATACCTGTTCCCTAGTTCTTTTCTTTTCAAACTTCCCACCATTGCTTTGCTGCCTCACAAATGAGCCATATGAAAATTCAGCTGTTTCAATAATACCATAACTTTATGTGAAGCTTTGGGTGTTACCCTCTCCCCCACACTTAAGAAAGCCACCCAGATTAGACTTAGCCAAGCTGGAAATTAGAATGAAGCTTTGTATTTACATCTTAGCACAATATACAAGCAGGTATTTACAATATTTACAGCCATATATAGAAATATACAAGTTTAAAAAAATAATACAGAAACACAACTCCCCTCCCAGAAACCAGAGTCCCCAGGAGGGGCTCCCAACCACCCTTGCACCTCCTTTCCACCCCTCTAACTTACCCCAGACTTTGCCTTACATTCAAGTTGAGTTTGGAGAACTGGCCAGGGGGATTAGAAAACAAGGATTAGTTAGACAGCAGGTTAGAAGGAAGAGTGCAGGCAGCCTGAGCCAGAGGCCAACTCTGTTATCTATGTTTGTGTTTTGTTTTTATACATCTCAGCAAGCCTATGAGTGAAGTAGACATCACCACTGTTTCCTTTTCATAGCCTAGACTCTCATTCTTCTCACCAAAATATCCCTCCAGCTAGCTTCAAATTAGCACACTTTGTCACATATCCCTATTTCTACAATTTAAAGAAACTTGCATGTGAAATTACTGAATTATTTTAGCTCAAATTCAGAGTAAACTGTTTATTTCTCAACATGTGTGAGGCCAAAACAGCTTAATGCATTATAGCTTACTGACTATACTGGAAGTGGCCTTAAATATCATAGAATCATAGAATCAACCAGGTTGGAAGAGACCTCCAAGATCATCCAGTCCAACCTAGCACCCAGCCCTAGCCAGTCAACACTTTCCAATCCACCTGACATAAGCAGGGGCACCTTCCACACTGATCATAGATCAGACTGCTTAATGCCCCATCCAGCCTGGTCTTGAGTGGGAGACAGCATGCACAGTAAATACAATATTTGTAGATGATTTAATTGAAATAAACAGCACAACCCAAAAGTCTTCAGGAAAGGATAAAATTAGCATCGTAACTAAGAAGGACCAAGAGGGAAACTTACTGTTTATTCTGTTTACTGTGAACTTTTTGCTTTTCTCCTTTTTTTCCTTTGTTTTTTTTTTCCTTTATATTTTCTGAATTTCATAATAAGTAGGTACATTTCTAACACTAGTCAAAGATATTTCAATGAACCAAACACATTGTGGGGGAAAATGTGTATTTCTTGAATCTTAGTGTTCATTCCTAATTCCTATTATACCACTAGACAACTCTACATCTTCTATTGCTCTGTTTCCTTTCAGCTGAAGGTTCTCCAGTATGTTATTCTATTTATTTTAAAATTATTATTACTATTTTTTTTTTTCAAGCAGTGTGCCTGTGAATTAATGATTTTTAATTTTTTTTGTAGGTGGTAGTAGTAGGATTTTAAAAGCCACTCAATGTTTGCAGTAGATGGCTACTGGAATGGGCTGCCCGGGGAGGTGGTGGAGTCGCCGTCCCTGGGGCAGTTCAAGGCAAGGTTGGACGTGGCACTTGGTGCCATGGTCTAGCCTTGAGCTCTGTGGTAAAGGGTTGGACTTGATGATCTGTGAGGTCTCTTCCAACCTTGGTGATACTGTGATACTGTGAAATTCTGAATACTAACCAAATTCCAATGCAAGCCCTTACTACTGACAAGCAAGGAAATGAAAGGAGAGGAAGTGCAGCTTGCAGGAATGAAAATTCCTGAAACCCCAAGGCAACTTTAAACAAAGCCTTCAGGATCTTGCTAAGGGAATAACGAAGCAGAAGAAGTGATGCACACAATTGAAAAGAAATAGCTTAACACGATTATTGGGTTGTTTCACACAGTAAATTAGTACATTGAAATAAGTTTTAAAATAGTAGTGAGTACAGATGGAACACTGTTGTGAGAGTGGCCTGATGATTTAGAAAGCTCAGGTAGCATGGCTTGACATAGAAAGTGGAATAATCTAATAGTCTGAGGAAGGGGGGGGAGAAATTCCCAGGAATTAAATCCTTGCAAAGATCTTTTTGAAGAAAATCAGTATTTAGACATGGAATATGAATTGAATAAAGAAGAACTAATGTGGGCAGTTAACAGCTGAAAAGATTCAAAATCTGGGATTGGTAATCAACAGATAAAGAAATATGGTGGACTTCAAAGAACAAAGTCTGGAATTGTTTGTCTTACTTGTCTACTTTATTTGCTGCTTCTGCTCTCTGTAGCTCATGTACTTTGCTGTCTCATAAAATCCTCTCATGCACTTAAATAAACTGTACTTTATTGTCCTGCAACAGACACTTGGGCTGATGCTATTACTCCAAATGAAATCAATGGCAGAGCTACCATCAGTTCAATGGGAAGAGAACTTATCTCGCTCCCATAAAACACAGTGGAAGAATTAGCACTGAGGCTGATCAATGCTTTTTC
Organism: Pogoniulus pusillus; assembly: GCF_015220805.1. NCBI lineage: Eukaryota > Metazoa > Chordata > Aves > Piciformes > Lybiidae > Pogoniulus > Pogoniulus pusillus. The sequence continues at coordinate 29,155,333 of NC_087270.1, read as the reverse complement.
AAATCGCAGCTTAGCGCAACACTCAATAGGTTTCCTGACTCAAACAGGTTGTTAAGTGCAGATTCCTTTTCACTCACAGAAGGAATACCTGGGCATTTCTGTGTGTTCTTGCATTTTACATTTCTATTCCTTTCACTGTCTTTCAGGGTAACTTTCCTTTAGCTCAGGAGAGGTATCTGTCACCACTAAAAATATCCTGAGAAAGCTGATAGAAAATAAACTTCATCTTCATTATAGGAAGTGATGCTACAATGAGAAGATTTAGTTTTTCAATGAGGATATAATACCAAACAAATCTTTAAGCAACATGATGAACAGAATAGAAGCTGAAGTCAGGAGTGGTCAGTCACAGATGTAATTCAGGTTTAAGTAATTGCTAGTATTTTACAGCAATTTAGTTGTGGCTGTTTGAGCTAGATTTCTATATCAGACATAGGGGAGAGGTGAACATTCCAGGGATAGGCCATATAATGGCAGCAATGGATAAGTTAATATAATTTCATTGGAGCATCAAGAGCTTTATGTCTGGAAGCACAGCTTGTGCTGGCTTCTGCTGCTTCAGCTGCGCCCACTGCTGTCTTCCCCCGCTGCTGTTGTGGATGCTGCTACTTTGCTTTTTCGCCACTGCTTGACCCCTTCCCCATCTTTCTTAAGGTTGATATTTTTCTTTAGTAGTTTAATTCTCCTTACATTGTTATATTTAAACTGCAAGAAATACAATTTCACTTTTCTCTGGCTTTCTAAAAAAGGTCCATGGTGTGGTGATTTTTTTCTACCGGGAGAGGGATCCACCCTAACCCAGGACATTAGTATAGAAAAGAAAGATCAATATTGAGCAGGTAATAGCAAAGAAGGCCCTGCTGAACGTTTGAAAAAGTGACTTATTCCATAAGCAGAAGGCACTAGAGGAATTTTCTATTAACAGGACTTAAATTATTTTCTCGTACTTAATTCTTCCCTGCACTATTTTTTCACCCAGATAGACATGTGCAGATAGACACTTTAAGTTGAACTTTTAATAAAAGAAAATTTAATTTTATTTAAAATAATTTCTGAATAATTGAATCCTCAGTGAACTTCAGGATAAAAATATATAGAATTAGCACTGCATAAAACTAGGGAGGAAAATGGGTCCCTCTAGTCCAGAAAATATAATTGTTCATCCATCTATTGTCACATATCAAATTCTGTGGTTCAGAAGTGATTAGTATGTAGATTGTTTCTGGTTCCTTTGTTTTTCCCCTTCTGCAGTTATGTCACAATTATAAACTACCTTTTGGAGTTCAGTCTGGAGAAGAGGAGGCTCTGAGGTGACCTTATTGTGGCCTTTCAGTATCTGAAAAAGGCCTATGGAAAAGCTGGGGAGGGATTTTTTAGGCTGTCGGGTAGTGACTGGACCAAGGGGAATGGCGTGAAGATGGAGATGGGTAGGTTCAGACTGGATGTAAGGAGGAAGTTGTCCAGCATTGAGAGTGGTGAGAGCCTGGAATGGGTTGCCCAGGGAGGTGGTTGAGGCCCCATCCCTGGAGATAAGGCCAGGCTGGATGAGGTTCTGGCCAGCCTGATCTAGGGTAGTGTATCCCTGCCCATGGCAGGGGAGTTGAAACTAAACGATCCTTGTGGTCCCTTCCAACCCTGACTGATTCTATGATTCTATGATTCTAGTTTGAGTGGTTTTGGTTCCTCTCTTTTTCCTGTTCTGTGGCTATATCACAATTAGAAACTATCTGTAAGTAGCAGAAAAATTTTGAGTGGAAGTTGTACCAGATTTACATTTCCTCAAATTTCTGAGCCCTCAGAAGTTCCTTACATTTCCATAACAGCTTCCCATTTATCACCCTTATTTTGAAATAATTAGACATTCAAACAAAGTAAACTGTTTTGCAGAGAATTAATAATCATTTCAGAAACAAATAAATGGTAAAGCAAAGTTGTTGAAGTGGCACATGACACTCTACTCATGCAAGAGTCTTTTCTACTTGGTTTATTTTCACATGCTCGTAGCTGCTAGCTAACATTATTGATATAGAAACTTGCACTCTTATCTGCATACAGATACACATATATGAAGCATGGAAACTGTTTGGGTAACTGGTATCTTTAGAATCTCTAATTCACAATTCATAGAATCCTAGAATCAACCAGGTTGGAAGAGACTTCCAAGATCATCCAGTCCAACCTAGCACCCAGACCTATCCAGTCAACTAGTCCATGGTACCAAGTGCCTCATCCAGGCTTTTCTTGAACACCTCCAGGGACAGTGACTTCACCACCCCCCTGGGCAGCCCATTCCAATGGCAAAATTCCCATTTGTTTACTAAGTTATTTTAACTGTATTATTTTAATTGGATATTTTAGTACTCAATATGTGGTTTAGCACTTACTTGTTTATGATTGTGTTAAGCTATCTCAGGAGCATAATTTCATCTCTGCACAGTGTTTCCAACAAATATAGGACCTGTTCAACATTATTCAAATTATACATTAATAAAAATGTTGGAGAATTAAAAGTTTTAGACATCAATATTTTTTTCCCAACTGCAATCCTACAGGATTCAGTAAAATTCTTCTGTTCTCATTTTGGGAAAATCAACATATAATGGTTTGGGTTTGTTGTTTTTTTTTTTTTGTTTTGTTTTTTTTAAGTCCAGTTCAATATAATAAACCCACTCTGTTAAAAATACAAGGGGACACAGTCTCAAGTTGTGCTGGGGGAGGTCTAGGCTGGATGTTAGGAGGAAGTTCTTCACAGAGAGAGTGATTGGCATTGGAATGGGCTGCCTTTGGAGGTGGTGGAGTCACTGTCCCTGGAGGTGTTCAAGCAAAGTCTGGATGAGGCACTTGGTACCATGGACTAGTTGACTGGATAGGTCTGGGTGCTAGGTTGGACTGGATGATCTTGGAAGTCTCTTCCAAACTGCTTGATTCTATGTTTCTATGTTTCTATACTGCCTTTTTCATCCTGAGATTTTTCAGTTAGAAAAGTTTTTTAGTCATTCTTTAATAAACTTTCATGATTTTCTTTTTCTTTTTTCAGGTGGATTCAGAAAAGCAAGTAATTTCAAAATTTCTTACAGGAGATAATTTCACTGTTCAAACAGTTCAAGTTGGGTTTATAAGCTTATATAAGTTAATGGCTTATGCAAAAGAGATGTTTAACTTGAAACTGCAATATCATCTCTTTGCATTAGCATTACCTGGTAAAAAAAAGTACTAAATCTGTGTATGTATTAATTTTTAGGCACAATATACAGTTACAGGCTTTATATTTCCTTCCTTTAACCGATTTTATACTGACTTCAGCACTTAAAAGCTTATCTGTTAGGCTGTACTGGAGTTGCTCCCAAATTCCACCTTCTGAAATGACAGAAAAAATTAAGCTTTTCCTCCAAAGAAAGTGTAAGAATTACTGAGAGACTAGATGTCTCTTAGAATCTCATGTCCAGATTCAGAAAACACTCTGACACACTGTGACTTTATGCTGATGAGATCATAGAATCAACCAGGTTGGAAGAGACCTCCAAGATCATCCAGTCCAAGCTGTCACCCAGCCCTATTCAGTCATCTAGATTATGGCACTAAATGCCTCATCCAGTCTTTTCTTGAACACCTCTAGCTTAATTGTTCTTCCACAGCAGCATCACCTAGATCAAATAGGTAACAGAGATGAAGTCAAGGACTGGTGATGTCCAGCCTGGAGAAGGTCCCAGTGAAAAAGAGGACCTATAGAAAGACTGGTCATTTCAGAACTGCTTTATCTTAGAGGACAAGAGGTAATGGCTTTAAACTAAACATGATGAGAGGTAGACTAGGTATATGGAAGCCTATTTTCAGCAGTAAGGGTGCCAAAATGCAGGTTTTACTGGGAGGTGGTAGAAGTCCCAGCCCTAGAAGCATTCAAAGTCCTGTTGGATGGAGCTTTGAGGAACTGCCAACTGTGGGGGGGTCTGGCTAGATGATCTCTAAAGATACAAGGTTGTTTCCTTCAGTCAGGTGGATGGCAGACATGAGCTGCAGGACTTAAGTTTCATTAGACCCAAATCCTGCCCAGAAAAACTCAACAGCTTGCATTATATGAGCAGTTTGTTTATTACTTTGTCTACTTGGAGAGCTCTGCTGTATGGCAATTCTAATGTTAAGAAGTCTAGAGCTGAGGACAATACTCAATGGGTTTATTTACATGTCAATACTCCCCAAAATATCTCTCCAGCTCACAGCCTTCTCAGAGCAAGAGTGTTGTGTCTGATCTGAAAACAATAGCAAAGTTGCAGTATTTTCTCTTTTTATAGGGGATGATTCATCATAGCTGTCCAATTGTTTTTTTCAACTAGAACTGAAATTCATTATGGGTTTTTTTTCCCCTTTTGGCTCACAACCCTTTGTAAAGGGACATCAATATATTGAATAGTTAAACACTTGAGAACATTGATGTATATGCTCCTTTGTATCTTTGTTTTACTAATATAGGTGACTGCCTAATCCCCTGGGGCCTGAAGAGGACCCATTGTGCTTTTGGTGTCCAAAAATACGATGAAAGAGGGAAAGGAAGTGATGCAGCTACACAATAATTCCATTGTGGCAACGGCAATGCCTCTTTGCTCCTGTCCAAGTCTACAGTAAAACAGTCTCAACTGGAGCCATGTCTGAGACTGAACAGGAGACACTTGGAGCTCATAGGCTATGACTGAGCCAACTCAAGTTAGACCACTCCTGACAGAAGGCAGAAGTGAAAACCCATTTTCAGAAATGGTGCTCAGCATTAGCTCAAAACCTGGGAAAAAGGAAAATAGGAATGGCTCAATGTTTTTATTCTCATATGGCTGTGCAGCTTCAGGCAGCCACAGAGAATGGTCTGAATGTAACATTAAAGTTCATTTCCATCAAGAAACAAAACGTTATATTTGACTCAAGAATACCACAGGTTTTGCTTTGATTCAGATGTCTGGGATACTTATTGTTTCTTCAGTTTCTCATTCTCTTAGCAGGTTCTACATATCGCCTTACTTTGTTTCAGAACAGAAAACACACTGAAAATAGCACTATTTCCTGCTACCTGGAAAATTCCAAACTTCAACCTACTGGACCATTACTGTCTTACTATAGGGTATGGAACTCAACACTAGCTGAGCAGTACGTGAGAAACATATATATAGGACAAGGAGCAATGGGTGTAAGTTGCAGCAAAAGAGGTTCCACCTCAACACAAGAAGGAACTTCTTTACTGCAAGGGTCACAGAGCACTGGAACAGGCTCCCCAGAGAGACTGTGGGGTCTGCTTCTCTGAGGACTTTCAAGGCCTGTCTGGATGTGTTCCTCTGTGATCTGTGTTGGATAGGATTGTCCTGCTCTGGCCAGGGGGTTGGATGCAATGATCTCCTTGTGTCCCTCCAGCCCTTAACATCCTGTGATTCTGTGACATCTTCACCTGACTAAGCTGTGAAATCATAAATCTTTTTGTTTGGTTAGCTTTTTAAATGTTGGTCTTTGTTTTTAATTGGGGCACTAACGAGGGGTGCTTCCCCAAACAATATTGGAAAACAATGTTAGGAAGTAATTATTACAAAATATTATTTTCTACAGGTAGGATTAAATATGTCATTGCACCTATAATAGAAGTATATTCCCAGCATCTTGGACAAATTGCAATTTGAGAACTTGCATTCTGCCTAGATAAATTTTCCCAGCAGTTGGAGTGAATATCCCATTAAGCAGTATTATCCATTGTTACAGATCTGGTAAATAACACTATCTTTTTGCTTTTTGGAAAGCAGTGCTCTTTGTTCCTTAACAGTTTTATCAGCTGATTTTGTGAGATGCTAGGCACTGTAGCTAAAGGGGAATTGAAGCATTAAATACATCCAAAGAAACGTTCAGCACTTGCAGGATCAGGCCCCTGGTGAAGGCTGCACATCACCATATATAAAAGAAGTGAAATTATTCTTGTTAGAAATGGTTATATACCAGCAATATATATATATATATATATATATATATATATATAACTCTGTGTGGGTTCTCTGTCCTTGGGTGTTTAAGGTCCACTAAATAGCAAAAGAAATAAGGGATTTAAGTCTTCACTGGATGCTCAGCTGATAGATAAATATAGAAAATGGGAGTTGCATGCATAAAATGCCCATGGAAAAGTATGTACATCAGTAGCCCATGACATGGAACTCTGTACCACTCAGAGTTAATTTGCTGAAATATCAATCAGATGTCACCATAGATTGTGGCAAACATTCTCATTTAGTATTCAGTCTTCTATAGCTCATATGCACATACAAACAGGTTTTCTTTTTTTTTCATCCTAATGATCCATATAAAATCAGTTCATTCCTTTCTTTGGGGGGAAAAAAAAAGCACACTGAATTTGTAAAGAACCAAAAAAAGGTTCCTCTCAAGTGCTTTTTATCTTTAAATGCAGATGCCTGAAGGATGCTGCACAGTAGGAGACTCCAGAGAAATAGAGGAGACTTTTGCTCTCTCCACTGTGTGCTAAACAAGGGAGTTGGTCAGGAAATACACTGTGTGGATGCTTGGTGGAGGAAACAGTGACCTAATTTGAAGGATTGATGACTTCATATAGACTCCCAGGTGCTGGACCACATTCATGTCTGTCAGTACAGTTAGGGCAAATCAATATAAACAGGTTGAGACCATGTGATTTAGCATCAGGTCACAAAAACAAATAGAGGTCCTTTAGTAACTTTTCAGAGGACTCCTCATTATGCCTACTGCTGCTCTGTAACTTTCTACATCACTTGCTGCTTGTCATTTGCTGTCCTGGCTCCACCACAAATCCTCATGCCTTTTCAGGGAGCAGACACTTTCCCAAGGTAGACATTTGGGGTAGTGAAGGTCTGTAAGTTTAAAAAAACTTCCTGATGCTGCTAACGATTGCTTCTTGCTAGGAAACCTGGGTGGATCCCACAACAAAACCTAGGATTTCTAATAGAGAACAGAAGCTAAATTCAATGACATTCTGCTATATCATACCACAGGCTTCCTCCTCACGTGTCTGTGAGCCTAAAGGAGACTTGATATTTTCTAACTCCTACAGGGACAAGACGAATTTCACCTCACTGGATTGCAGACACCCAGTATATAGATGTCTAATGCTTGCTAGCTATCCTGGACTGCTTGATAGCAGGTAACAGTACAGAAGGAGAGGCCTACTGAACAGATGGTAACCCTTTAATTTCAACACACAAAATAGGAGTGGGATGAAAAAGTACATTTATAGTCTCACTCACATTTTAAAACCATAACATAGTCTTTTTTTATTCACAATCAAAACCCAGAAAAATACTTCATTGATCCCATAGGAGTATTGCTTAAGTTGAAATGTCTATTTAATCAGTTTTGCTTAAAAAGTAAGGATGATTTTCTGATAAGCTTTATTTAATTGCTTTATTAATTCTTGACATGCACAACTATTTAGTGGCTGTTCACAGGTTACTCAGTCATGGAGATCCTCTCATGCTGTTAGAAGATCAATGCCAAAGATTAAGCAAGAGGTTTGGTCAGTGGATGGACAATATGTTGACTGTGTGAGTCTGAGATTACATAACCACAACACTCCAGATTAAAAAGAAAATCTCTGCCCTGAATGGTGAAAATGGACTCACAAATTAGTAATTTCAGTGCTTAAAATGAAGTAGGTGAAAATCAGAAATAATAGTAATGTTTAGGTATCTGATTCATACTTGAGTACACTGAATGTGATAACATTCACAGAATCTGTCCAGTGAAGCACACCTAATAACCTTGAGAGGAACAGCTGAACTTTAAAGCTAAAGCTTCAGCCTCAAAAATTCAGTTCCATATTTTAATATTTTCCTCTCTCCTATCAGGAACTTTAATTCTGTAACTATATGTTATTAAAAAAAAATAAAGGACTGTTAATAAAATTCTTTCAGTTGAGTAACAGCTCCTTTCACAGTATCATCATCAGGGTTGGAAGAGACCTCACAGATCATCAAGTCCAACCCTTTACCACAGAGCTCAAGGCTAGACCATGGCACCAAGTGCCACGTCCAACCTTGCCTTGAAGTGCCCCAGGGACGGCGACTCCACCACCTCCCCGGGCAGCCCATTCCAGTGTCCAATGACTCTCTCAGGGAAGAACTTTCTCCTCACCTCCAGCCTAAATCTCCCCTGGCGCAGCCTGAAACTGTGTCCTCTTGTTCTGGTGCTGGCCACCTGAGAGAAGAGAGCAACCTCCTCCTGGCCACAACCACCCCTCAGGTACTCCACACATGACTGTGTCCCCTGGACAGACTGTAAAGCAGACTGGACCAACCCTACTGAAACAAGTAAGTTTCAGTTGTTAAAAACAGCAGCTACACATTTGACAAATACAAATGCTTGCAGCATGCAGGAGAAAACAGTCATTCATGCAGGAAAGTGTGAGGCTAAATAATATAATTACTATATTATAATATATAGGTCTTCACTGGGGCATGACAGCCTATGTGGAGCCACAGCCACACAGCAGGACTAATTAAGAAGGCAGATGAAGACAAGTGCTAGCAAAAATTGAAATAGAGGCATCACTTTTTTTCCACCCTCCTTTTTCTTATAGCCAATGGGAAGAGAGGAATTCACAGTATGCTTCACATTAGCCCATACGTGCATGCTAAGAGAAAATTCACTCCCATTACTGCATGGCAGGTGTGCATCCATGGCTACAAGTTAGGGTTTGCATGCTCACCATTAATTACATCATTCTCATTCAACAGCTGTGTGGAGCTGTATAATCAAGATCCATAACGTGAAATTCACTCCTATACACATAGCTGAAACATTACATACAACACAAACATCCTACATTTACATTCGGAATTTCGGTTCAGTAAAATGTGTTAGTAAAAGCGCATACAAATACTCGCTAATCACTGTCATTCAAAGGCTTGGATCTGCATGTTTTCTACACTGACCTCAACCAGTGGGAGATGTATGTGCAAAGAGAGGAAAGTTTGGGCTTTTTTCCTCAAAATCAGTATATCTGGGATTCATTTCAACCAACTTTGAAGGAGTCTAGAAGTTGAATGTCTAGGCTGGAATTTATTGAGTCATGTCTACTGGACAACAAAAAGTGGGCAAAATCTATCTCCTTAGAAATGTCCATTTCTCCTCAATTATTTTGATGGACCCTGGAATGATCAGTCCAGATGAACGTGTCCAACCCTGCTGATGGCTATGGTGAATTTAGATGTAAGGCTGTTTCTACAATCAGTAAAGACAAACATCTTCAGATACTCCTTCTTATTTTGGCATCCTCTGAGGATGACACAAGAAAATTACTTCACAACTTCCTTGTTTCTCTCTATTACATATTGAAAGCTCCTAGCTAAAAAGTCCAAGACAGACAGTAAGTTTTCACATAGAGTTAATTCACTTGTTTAAACAAAGATATCCAAAGACATTTGAATCCTTCTGAGACATCTGCATGGAGCTGAAAGAGAGGACACAGGCTTTGTAAGAGATCTGTGTAGACCTGTAGCAGTAGCTGGAAGTGAGGAAGAGGAGTTTTGGGTGTTCCAGCTATTACCAGGTGCCTATGTTTAAGGAACAAGCTACTCAGGGAAGAAGTTGAGTCACCATCCCTTAAAGTGTTTTAGAAGACCTGTAGATATGGCATTTAGGGACACAGCTTAGTGATGAACTTGAGAGTGTTACATTACAATTGGACTCAGTGATATTTAAGATCTTTCCCAACCTAATTGTTTCTATGATTCTAAGTGTATTGAGCTCTTCAAGTTAAAAGACCTGAATCTTCTCACATGTATACATGACTTAAAGCATCACTGTGGCAGTTTAAACCCACCACAGCCACTAGCACTACATTACTTCCTCAAGTTTTAAGGCAAATACACTTACAGGTGGTACCTCATAAAAACTCAGTTACAAAGTTTTCCTTGACATAAGAGTCCTTTAGAGAAGTTAAATCTCAAACTTGCACACATATTTATCAGCGCAATTTTGCATTGTTATATCTAATCTTAACCCAGGAAAATATTACCTGTACTACCAAAAAAAAAAAAAGTTCTTTATTCCTCTGCTTATAACCTCCAAAATTAACACCATAAAAGCTAGGGCCCAAGAAATGCATCTAAGTAGTTAACCTGTCCCATGAAGAGTTTGGAAAATCAGGACCTCATGCTTTGCTTATTCCCAGTCCTGTCCTGGTTGTTTCTATGTGTAGGAGTCAACATTCAGATGGCTCCAAGTAGATCAGTAAGACACGAAAAGCTGTATGTGCTCCACCCTGCACATCTATCTTCCCAGATGCTTGTCCACACACTGTTATTTCATACTGCTGATTTGCTTTCCACTTCCATCTCCAAGTAGAACTTTGCTACAGGCTCTTTTTTATTTCCAGCTGGTCCCAGAGCAGAGGAGAAGGTTTGAAAATACTCTGGCCTTTAGAAGTTCTGTCATACAGCATTCAATGCTGGAATGGATTTCAAAGGACAGAATAAGATCAAGAAAACAGGATAAACCACAAAAGGTATCCTAAGAAGCAGAAGAAATACACAGGAAAAAGGAATCACTGAGTAGGTGCTTGTTACAGAACTGAAGAGAATGAGGCTGTATTAACTAACTTTTATTGAAGACCTTGACACTGGTAGCTGGTTAGCAGGTGACTGAAACACAGGACTTAAACTAAACTGCTAGCACTCATGGCTAAAGCAGGAAAAAGAGTCTTCCAAATGACTTTTAAGCTAGTCACTCTCACCTCCCATTGATTGGTAGCTGAAGACTTTCAACAACTTAATGAGTCAAATCAAAAGTTTTTGGGTTTGTTTTTCTTTTTTTATGTTTTTAAAGCTAAAATGTCATATTTACTTACCTTCAAAAAAATATCTGTTGATAAGATCAGATCCCTGACAAGAACTGGAACTTGGGCAGTAAACAAACAACAAAAAAATGTAAACAAACAAGTAGACCCAAAATGTAGCTATGATGTATATTAATAGGAACAAATAAATGAGGCTAAAATCCATTTACCTCAAGAAAAGACAAGAGAGTCACCCTAGGAACCCTATCTGACCCATTTGTGGTTTTGTTATATTTCCTTAAAATGTAAAATCTTAGCAAAAAATGTTGCATTTTACAAAAAGGAGTATATCCAGCTGGGTCAGACTTGACATGCAATCAACATTGCCTGTCTCGTTTGAATCTTTATTTAGCTCATTATAATACTATGCTATTTAGCTCATTATAATACTATGCTATTTAGCAAATATTTAAGAGGTACCAAAAAAAGACAGAGAATGATACATTCTTATTAAAATATGGTTTGTTCCCACTAAATTCTATTAAATTAGTGAGCAGATATACACAGTATACACATAACAAAGTCGTTACTTGCTGACAAAATGCTTGAATACATTCATAGCAAAAAACTCCTTTCATTGGGAATCAGATGAGGTTTCTCTTTCTCTAACTGCTGTGATGGGTTGCCTCTGAGTGGACAACACATGGCCATCAAAGCCACTCTATCACTCCCTCTGATGGTTTGGGTGTTACCTGTCCCCGTCCCCCTCACACTTTGGATATCACCCAGACTAGACCCAGCTGGCTCTGGAAATTGAATGAAGCTTATATTTACAGCTTAGCTCAATATACAAACAGATATTTACAGTATATACAGTTATAGACAGAAATATACAAGGTAAAGGTAATACAGAAGCACAACAGCCCTCCCAGAAACCTGAGTCCCCAGGAGGGGCTCCCAACTGCCCCTGGACCTTCCTCCTACCCCTCTCAACCTTACCCCAATCCCAAGGAAGAATGGAGGTTCATCCAGGGGGTTAGGAAGCAAAGTGGATTAGTCAAAAAAATGGAGGGTGGGGTTAGAAAGAGAGAGATGCAGCTCGGAGCTCCCCAGCAGGAGAAGTGAGTGCCTTACCTATGTTTTGATTCTTGTTCTCATACTTCTCAGCAGGCCTATGAGGGAAGTAGACATCACCATTGTTTTCCTTTCACAGCCTGTAATCTAGTCCTTCTCACTAAAACACTCTAGCTAGCTTCAAACTCATACACTCCCAATCTCAGATAGAGGAGACATTGTAACAAAAACCTTGAGTCAAGAAACAGGGCAAGGTTACTCAGCTGTTACTGTCTATGGCAAAATATACCCAACACAGGGATTTTTTTCTTTTATTTATTGTCATACATTTTTTTTCTACTTTATTAAATATATTCAGAGGCACTGAAGGGCTTGGTCTTGGGCAGTGGCAGGTCCATTCTGGAACTAGCTGGCACTGGCTCTATCTGCCATAGGTAAAGATTCTAGCATCTCATCACAGATGCCACACTTGTACACCCTCAGCTGCAAAAGCTTGCCATGCAAACCTAATATATTGTCAGATTAGTATTCCTTTTATTTCATGTACACGGAGCAATCATGGGCTAATTTTGAGCTAACAATTATATAAAATTCAATGTATGTATCTCAGGGGTATGCTTCTTGAATTATGTTGAACCTGAAGGGAGGTTGTAGCCAGGTGGGGGTTGGTCTCTTCTTCCAGACAAGCAGCAACAGAACAAGGGGACACAGTCTCAAGCTGTGCCAGGGGAGGTCTAGGCTGGATGTTAGGAGGAAGCTCTTGCAGAGAGAGTGATTGGCATTGGAATGAGCTGCTCAGGGAGGTGGTAGAGTCACCGTCCCTGGTGGTGTTCAAGCAAAGCCTGGCTGGGGCACTTGGTGCCATGGTCTAGTTGACTGGCTAGGGCTGGGTGCTAGGTTGGACTGGATGATCTTGGAGGTCTCTTCCAACCTGACTGATTCTGTGGTTCTATGACTGTCACCTCTAGGTGGAGATCAGCACAATAACCTATGTAGCTAGAGACCCCCTCTGATAACAACTGTATTGCCTTAGTACTGTAACATTCCCAGAGCATTTTTTAACTTTTTATTTTACTCTTTAAAAAAGTTCTTGCCAATAATCTTTTACCTTCAGAGTGTCTATTTCTCATACTAAGAAAAACTAATTTGTGGAAATATCTAGCACGTTTGAGTGCACAACTGCAACATAATGGTCAGAAGGAAGCTGTTAAATATGAGGAAGATCCAGCTACATTTCAGACAAAGAGACTGGAAACTTGGCCTCCCAATAATGTCATCACTTTTAAACCAGAATCAAGTTATGTCATAACTGTAGAAAGTACAGGATTTATTAGTCTGCAAATGCCTTGTGTTTACCAACGAAATGCCAGAGGTCCTCACTGCCAGGTACAGAGCATCTAAAATGATCATAAAATCATGCAACTGTTCAGGCTGTGTTCATTGCTCATTTCAACACGTTCACATCCCACCCGTTTCACACAGTTACTGGTAACCTAACTCATACTAATGAGTTTCCTGAAAAAATGTTGAGTAAGCATAGTTAACAGGGTTGTTTTGGTGAGAATCATGTCCCAATTAGGCTTTTACCTGAGGAAAAAGAGAAAGCCTGTAACAGTTTAGGTTCTTCCTTAGCACACTTTTATTGAGAGAAAAGCAGAAGATTAAATGCCTGTGCTCAAACTTGCAGCAATTCAAACTCCCTAGTAGCAAAGATGAGCTGATGAAATCCAATGGCAAAAAAATGTTTTCATATTTCACTAAAGGATAGGAATTTTTCTTTAACAAGTTGATTCTATGACACTGAAGATTTTTTTGTGCCAAAACACTCTCAGCCTTGCTCAGCAGTGTAGCTCCAGTGGAGGAGTTCCAGAAAGCTTTCAGGAATCAGACATTAAAGGGAAAAAAAAAAAAAAGAGAGAGAATAAAAATCCCACTCTCCAGAATGAAGGAGTATGCTTTAATAGAACATCCATTAGGGCTTGTAAAGAGGGTGGCAGCCAACACAAGTCCTCCAGAGACTGAGCAGATAAACCTACAGAAGTAGCTAATGTGTATTTGGTGAAGTGTTTGTAAAAGATGAGTGAGAAAAGCAAAATGATTTGTAGCACTGCGGACACAATAACCCCATGCAAGGCTGCAGACTGGGTGATGTGTGTCTGGGGAGTGGCCTGGCAGAGAGGCCAGGGAATGCTGTTTGACAACCTGCTGAACATGAGCAAGAACTGTGCTCAGATTAGAATCATAGAATCATAGAATCAGTGAGGGTTGGAAGGGACCACAAGGATCATCTAGTTGCAACCCCCCTGCCATGGCCTCGGACACCTTACCCTAGATCAGGCTGGCCACAGCCTCATCCAGCCTGGCCTTAAACACCTCCAGCCATGGGGCCTCAACCACCTCCCTGGGCAACCCATTCCAGCCTCTCAGCACTCTCATGGTGAACAACTTCCTCCTCACCTCCACTTTGAATCTCCCCACCTCCAGCTTTGCTCCATTCCCCCCAGTCCTGGCACTCTCTGATAGCCTAAAAAGTCCCTCCCCAGCTTTTTTGTAGCCCACTTCAGATCCTGAAAGGCCACAAGAAGGTCATCTGGGAGCCTCCTCTTCTCCAGACTGCACAGCCCCAACTCTTTCAGTCTGTGCTCACAGCAGAGTTGCTGCAGCCCTCTGAGCATCCTCGTGGCCCTTCTCTGGACACACTCCAGCATCTCCACATTCTTCTTGTAATAGAGGCTCCAGAGCTGGATGCAGTACCCCAGGTGGGGTCTCTGCAGAGTGGAGTAGAGGGGGAGAATCACCTCCTTCAAACGGCTGGCCACACTTCTCCTGATGCAGCCCAGGATCTGCTTGGCCCTCTGGGCTGCAAGTGCACACTGCTGGCTCATATTGAGCTTCTCATCCACCAGCACCCCCAAGTCCCTCTCCTCAGGGCTGCTCTCCAGCCACTCACTGCCCAGCCTGGATTTATGCCTAGGATTGCCTTGACTCAGATGCATGACCTTGCACTTGGTCTTGTTGAACCTCCTGAGGTTGGCTTGTGCCCACCTCTCCAGCCTGTCCAGGTCCCTCTGGATGGCATCTCTTCTGTCCGGCCTATCTGCTGTACCACACAGCTTGGTGTCGTCAGCAAATTTGCTGAGGGTGCACTCACTGCCTCTGTCCATGTCACCAACAAAGATGTTGAACAAGACTAGTCCCAGGACTGATCCCTGAGGGACTCCACTTGTCACTGGCCTCCACTTGGACATGGACTCAGTGATAGACACTCTTTGGATGCAGCCATCAAGCCAGTTCTTAGCCAGGTTGCATGGAAGGCCAGTGCCATCTTGGCTTGTAGCAGGAATAGTGTGGCCAGCAGGACTAGGGATGTCATCCTGTCCCTGTACATAGAACTCATGAGGCCTTACCTCAAGCACTGTGTGCAGGTCTGGGACACTCACTTCAAGAAAGATATTCAGGTGCTACAGTGGGTCCAGAGGAGAGCAATGAGGCTGATGAAGGGACCAGGGAGAAAGTCTTACAAGGAGAGACTGAGAGAGCTGGGGCTGTTTATCATGGAGAAGAGGAGACTCAGGGGGAACCTTATCACACTCTAAAACTACCTAAAGGGAAGTTGTAGCAAGGTTAGGGTCAGGCTCTTCTCCCAGGCAACTTGCGACAGGAAGGCATGATCTGAAGGTGTGCCAGAGGAGGTTTAGGTTGGATGTTAGGAAGCACTTCCTCACAGATGCCCCAGTCTCTGAATGAGCACCTAACCTCAGTCATATTTTCTTTACAAATCAATTGGGTCTCTACTCATATTTTCCACTATCAAAATGATCTTAAATACAATTTAAGCATGTTAGTTGCACAGAGCACTTCTACTCACTTACTGACAACCTGTCTCTGGTGGTACTTACCAGCTATACTAGATTATATGTTTCACAAGACATCTAGACCTCAACTCCTTTTCTCAGTTTGATCTGTAGTGGAGCCTATACTGTAATTCAACTCGCCAGCATCTGGAGATCACCTAAACACTAAATAATCCTGCACAAATTATCCTTAATACACATACAGAGCTGAGTTCAACTCAAAATCAACCAAGCAAAGAATCTTCCACATAATTTTCTAGTGATTAAAGCATTCAATGGCACGACAGAGCTAATCTCTAGTCCTTTTGCAGCCTCTGGGGTGTCTTATCTCCCAAAAGAATAACTTAATCTCAAACACAGCTTTATCCTTCTGCTGAAAATTGGTCGTGGGAAACAAAGGAATGTAAGAAAAAGAAATAGCAATGAGAATCATGGTTCTGTAAAGCAGTGGAAAGGCCTATGTGAAACTCATTTCTGGCATAACAACATCTAACTGGGCAACTACAAAAGGTAGTTTGTTTGAATATGAATTGTCAGTTCCACCATATTACTTAAAAATAATATGCCCTCATACAAAACACTGAGCAACTTACTTTTTCTCCAAGACTCCCTAGATTGTATCCCTTCACAACCAAGGTGTTTGCTGTTTTCTTTGTCCAATCATACATCATAAATCAATGTTCAGGTATCTGCATGAATGAAAGAACACTGGACTACTGATGCATCAAGTACCCCCAAAATTTGAACCTATGTCTCAGATTGCTCATTCAACTTAATTTTGAATACTGCATCTCTGATGTTGTTTTACTTATCATTGATTGATTTCCAGTCCTATTCAGGGGATAAAGTAGATGGAAATCAAAATAAGAATGCATGGGGAAGGAAACCATTGGCTGAAAACAACTCCAGTAGACCTAGTGGACCAAGAAGGCCTCAATGACTAGACAAAATCATAGCTCAGGATGATAAAATACCTTGTGTGCTATTACACATTTAATGTTCCATGCATATCTCTGACATATCATAAATAAAATACAGATGATAGCATATATACCATCTTGTCAGAAGGCAAACCTGAATTTCGTGGATGAATGGTCTAAAGGTCAAATACACAGGTATTCTCCAAGACACCCATTTTTTCCCATCAGGAAAGAAATAACACCATGTGGAATCAGTTTTCAAATGTGAGTTGAGAGCTGTGAGTTCTGAGTATAGATTCATGACCTTGACAAAAACAAAAGTTCAAGGTGCTCTAATATGTAACATCTTAAATGAGATATTTAAGAACATCACAGCTTTCCAAGTAAAGTAGTGTGAAAAGGGGAAGTTGCAGAGGTTTAAATATCAAATGCTATAGAGAGAACTACAGGCTCCAGCCAGCTGAGTCAGGCTATATACAGCATCCTGGAGTGTTTATCTATCCAGAGCTTTTTATTTGTCCATTTTCTATGAAGAATCTCTATGATGGAAATTCAGCTTATTGACTATAGCAATTGATGAAGCACTTGAAAAACGGTGTCATATTATCACTCAGAACACATTGTAGGAAACCATTTGTATTTTTTTTTTTGTATACTTAGGTCAGTGGATTCATTGATTCTCAAACTATTTTAATGAATCCTTATGAAGTTCTTAATCTTCTCCTTGTTGCCAAAATGTTCTGTAAAGGACATCTATCAATTACTGTACATTTACTCTCTAAATATAGCAAGTAAGGGTCATCCACTAGCAACTGCACAGTTGTAGGATTCTTTTTCTTACCAGCAAGAAGTATCCTGAGTTGGATTTCTTCTTCCTTCCATAACAAATAATTAAATGCAATCTGTAAGTACTTAGCTGATAAATGGCTTTGTGTGGAGAGACATACACACACAGCTAGATACATGTAGATGCTTCTATGTAAAAGACCCTACCAACAATAATGTGAGCAAAGATATGTCAAAACAGATATCCCCAGCCCTTGGAGTCTTGTTGGGTACACTGATCATTTCCTATTTCATCTTCCACAGTTATCTACATTTTGCCTTGAACTTCTGCTCCATCTGTTCATTGTACCCTCACACTGTCCTTAGATTTGTAGTTAGAGCAATCATTTCAGCAATAGGATGCTTTGCTGTCATGTGTGAGACAGGTTTTTCCTCTTTTAGAACCAACTAAGGCTACTAGAAACTACTACAATTCAACAAAATTAAGTCAGATGCTCTTCTAGTCCTTAGTTTGGCATATAATTTTGTGTCACTTTTCTCACTGGAATTCCTAACAATGTAGTTAGCTACATGGGTATGCATATTTTTTCTGCCTTTTTATATTCTCCCTAAGGACAAGTGTGCAAAATAGTTTGCTTTGTTAAGGTTTTCCTAAAGGCTTTGAAAACATTGATGTTGCTTTGTTATTGATTATAACAGATGCTGAGGAGTTTATGATCCCTAGTTCCTGGGGAAGAGCTTTTGCCCATTCCTGTGCTTTCTTGTTTATTTCCCTCCCTAGAATTAGAAGGCCGAATTTAACCATCATTACAAAGTGATCCATTATACTAGAGGATCAAAGATCATGTACCATGGTTCCAAATAAAAGCTTCAAGATAATCTTAAAATATGCATGGAACCAGACAAAGACAAGAATTGAAGCCTCCTTTCAATCTGAGCTAAGTGAGTTTGTGAGGAGGGCAGCCCGCATTGATGAGAAGATGGACTGCAGCCCTAGTAACTATGCAAAGTCCCTCAAGCACTGGAGACTCTCTGTCCTGTTGTATCACATTACTATAGCCAAGATGAAAAGCATATAAAAAATGTGAACAGCTGATAACAGGTACCACAGATGAACTGACTCTGGAGTTACCTAGCAACTGGAAAGAAAGTTCTGCTTATGCTAGGCTAGACCTCAGCTACAGCACTCAGAAACTGTGGGGCAAATTGACAAGTTGATGAATTGCTGATAAGTATCTGCAAACAAAAATCTGAAAAAAGGCAAAGGAGCTGAAAACTTTCCTGAATGTTTTCTTCCCTCTAGTAGCATCATTGCCATTTTACCTCAGTTTTTAATATTTATTACTTGCTGATGTCTTTTAAGCATGAGAATATTTTGGAGGTAGGAATATTGCTACACTGAAGGACAAAGTAGTTGCATTGTTAGCTGCATATTAATACATGTCTTTGGACAGTTCATTTAAAAGCTACATGCTTCTCTAGGGGCTAATGGGGAGAATAGATCATTATGGTGCTTCTAGGTTAGTTGGATTAGTAGCCAGCCTTAGCAAACCGAGGTTATATGCTGGGCCACATGCACATCTGCAGTGCATTGTAAGCCACTGCTTCTGATTTCCTCTTGTCTCCCAGGGGAATAGGCCTGGAAGGGATCTAGATAATTGCATCCTGCCAGTCTTATCTTGTAACCTCATCACATAATCCTGTTATCAAGTTTCTTCTGAAGATGGTTTCTCGCTTCAACTATTTTTATGAGCTGGCTGCTCAGGCATCACATTGGTGTTTGGGAATGCTCTAATATTTAACCTAATTTGCTCACAGCATTTATACATTGTTGTTGTTACAGTATCAGTTTATATAGACATTTCACCTCTTAATGCCCACTATAACTCTGCACTTAACAATCAATGCCTTTATCTTTGTATTTTATTTGAGCACATACCTTCTTCTGACAGGCCAAACAGTTCACTGCTGTTGCTTTGTCATCATTCAGTCTTTTTCTGCTCTTCTTCACCAGTTCCTTGTGTCTGAGCCCCTGAGATATATCTTGTTTTTTTCCTGTGTGCCGTTCCCATACAGTATTTCCTACCCTCAGAAGAAAGGAGTGATCACCTTCCATTGACAATGATTGCCCTACCATTCTCCAAGTCATGCAATAAGACTTAAGTGTAAACATCTGTTGAGATGAACAAGTACCTGTAATTGAGCAGGATTAGGTCCTTGTTGGCTTTATTTAGTAGGAGCCTGCAGAAGGCATATCTTTTTGTCAGTCTGTTGTATCCTGCAGGAAGAGAAAAATTGGTGAAATGTTAACCCTTCATGCCATGAATTTAACAATTTGAATACCAATATCCAGAACAAATCTGTTTAAGAGTCTTTTAATAAACAATGCAGGCACCATAGAGCATACTGAGTTTTACTGGCACTAATGTAAATCTGCTGATTTCTCTAAAGTCAGCAAGTCTACACAATTTTATTGCTGTTGCTGAAAAATAATGCTAACTGCAGAAAAACAAGGCTTTGGAATATTAGGTAGATTCAAGATTCCCTTGTTATAATCTTCTCTGATTCATTCAGTTGTTATATACTGCATAAACTCTTCCAACACTGAAACTAAAATCTGATGTGCCAAAAGACTTCATATTAAGCATCACAGCTTCAGAATCAGATTACGAACCTACTGTACACAACCAAGATCTGGGACTCACTCACATGCACAATACTGGGATGGGACATGTTCGTCAATGACCAACTTGCAATTACAAAAACTTGAGAGTATTTTTGAACCAGCAGATGGCCCTATTCTGGTGCAGTAGGAGACTAATGCACTGAATGGAAGAAGTTGGGTGCACTGCTAATCAGAGCAGCCCCTCAAGGCATCTGCCACCTGCTGCCTCCTCCAAGGAGCATTTCTGATTAGTTCTCTACTAATGCATTTGCCTCCTGCATATGCATTATGAGTGAACCTAATGAGATTATTTTCCACATATGTGGCAGGCAGAATTTGGCCCAGAACCATAATGCTTGAATCCTATTGTGGACATTATATTAGCACATATTGGCCACCTTGTCTAATCTGGGTTGACCTGGTAGAAGTGTTTTTTTAAACCTCACTGACCTAAAGGCCACTTATGTCACAGTAATGCTTCTGCTGTGGCTCCCATTGCTGGGGGTCTTGCTGATGCTTCTTGTCTTGAAGATACTGAGGTGTTCATAGTAATCAGATCTGCACTGTGGATATAAAATTACCTGTTTGCTACACTTACCTATTTATTAATCTGCATGCTTAGCATTGTAGAGAACTTTAACATTGTAATAGCAGGTGCATGATGGACAATTATTAGTTAGACTACATTTTTTAAGCAACATAAAGGAAACTATTTGGTTTCTATTTTTAACCTGAGCTACAATGGCTTACTTCTAGGCCAGTGCTGAAAGCAAAGCAGGAAGGCTGCTGGAATATTTATCTGTCTAAATAACATTATTGGGAGCCAGAGGAGTAATAACATAGGAAATCAATTGGGAAGTTTTGTAAAAAGTGATTCTCCTAAAATCCTTCAGAAAATATATCAGCCTACTGTATTCTTCTCTTTTACAAGCATTTAGACTCAACAGCTATCACATTTTCAGCTGAGGGAGTTTGAGCAAATCACTTGGAGAGAAAACAGCCATTCATAAAATAGAATAAAATAAATCTGTACTAACTCATCATGTGCAGAGATAGAAGCATCTCTTCCTCTCCAATGGTGCCTGGCACTTGAGACTCTTTGCATTAATGAAGAAATCAAAAAGTTAATGTTAAGAAAGTGTAAACTAAAGTGAGACCAAGCAGAAACAAAGTGAAACCTGATGAGAACAAAACATTCTCCCTTTGGATATGGCAAAGCAACATACATAATTGCCCAGTCTCATTTTGGACCTCAAATAAGCAAAAAGGAGTATTAGCAGTGTTTAGCACTGCCTGTAATGAGGACCATTTTATCATACAAGAATATTTCTCTTTTTCATGTATTTGTATATTCTCAATACCCCTTACCACTCTCACAGTTGGAACCAACTGCAGAAGAGTTTTATTCTCTGGTTTTCTCACTTTAGTTGATAGTATATGATAATAAATGATAATCTAATAAAAGCAAGCTTATCCACCACTCAAACACAAGAGAATACTCTACAACTGCCTATCAACATATGCTGAGAGGGAAGGAAAAGTGGAAAGGAAGAAAGTAAAACAGATAAACATGAAAATGTAAAATTAAGCCCATTCTGACACTTGTGACCTTCTGCCACTGTGCTGAGAGCTATTTCTAAACACCTCTACATCTAATCCCAGATTAGAACACTTTTGCAGCATCCCAGTTTCTAAACACCTCTACATCTAATACCAGATTAGAGCACTTTTGCAGCATCCCTGTTTCTAAACACCTCTACATCTAATACCAGATTAGAGCACTTTTGCAGCACCCCAGTTTCTAAACACCTCTACATCTAACACCAGATTAGAGCAGTTTTGCAGCACCCCACTTTCTAAACACCTCTACATCTAATACCAGATTAGAGCAGTTTTGCAGCATCCCTGTTTCTAAACACCTCTACATCTAATACCAGATTAGAGCACTTTTGCAGCACCCATCCTATACTGATTTTTTTACTAACAAATTTAGTTCAAATTAGAATATGTTTTAATATGACACAAAAAGTGTGTCAGATCTTCTGTTCATGTGGCTTGTCAATAAAGTGTCTCTTGGAATGGAAACTAGAGTTTTGAAGAAATATTGAAGACTTGTTCATTCACATGTCTTTCTTATGAGAGACTCAAGTGTCAAAAGAAATAAACCAAAATTTGGACTATTAAAAAAAAATACCCTTCCTTTGAATTTGAGGAGGAAAAAATAGATCCCAACCCCCAAAAAACCCATACAAAAAAAAACCAAAACTGAACAAATCCAACCAAACAAAAAAATACAGCCCAGAGATGTGAAGGTAGGGTTGTTAAAAAAAAATGTTGAAACTTAATTTTAGTTATAATTCTTAAATATAAAAGGAAAAACAGTTCAAACATCTGTGTGAACATGTCCTGCTGTAAAGTACAGTACTTGAGCATGTTAGCAATTATTTAACAATATTTAGCTAATTTTTTTAATTATGCTTCCTTATGAACTTCATAAGGCAATATGGGAGAATTTCACCTTTCATTTCATAAACTGACAAATATTTCAAACTGTAATCTTACCAGGTAAAGCTTCTAAGATCATGGCACAGATATGCAGCCTCCATACCTTTCACATTTTCTCTTTTTTTTTTTTTTTTAAGTTCTTGTGCTAGTTTGAAGCTACCTAGAATGTTCTGGTGAGAAGGATTAGATGACAGTGCTGATGTCTACTTCACTCATAGGCTTGCTGAGGTGTAAAAGAACAAGAATCAAAACATAGGTAAGGCACTTACTTCTCCTGCTGGGGAGCTCTGAGTTGCATTTTAATCTCTAGCCTCTCTGCTGTCTCTCTGATTAATCCACTTTGCTTCCTAACCCCCTGGCTGAACGTCCATTCTTCCTTGGGACTGGGGTAAGGTTGAGAGGGGTGGGAGAAGGTGGAAGGCCATTTGGGAGCCCCTCCTGGGGTCTCAGGTTTCTGGGAGGGCTGTTGTGTTTCTGTATTACCTTTTACCTTGTATATTTCTGTCTATAACTGTATATACTGTAAATATCTGCTTGTATGTTGAGCTAAGCTGTAAATAGAAGCTTCATTCAAATTTCCAGAGTCAACTGTGTCTAGTCTGGGTGATTTCTAAAAAAGGGGGCTGAGGGGTGGCAGGTAACACCCAAACCACTACAGTTCTTTAAAATTCACCTCATATTTGCAAGGTTTGGGCTGACAGTTTGATGTGTTTTGCTATTGGACAATCTTTAACTGACGACATTTCAGCCAGAAGGCAGATTTCACAATTACTTTACTTCTGCAGATCATAACATAAGCCATGAGAGGGAAAAAAATAAGTAGTAGATATTATATTTGTCTGCTTCACAGGGGAATATTCACCTGATATCATAAACACAATAATTTAGGCCAGTCAACTTTAGTCATGTTTTTAACATGATCACAAGGAACACAAAAGAATGGGAGCAATGAACACCGCTTAGAGATCTGAGGACAAAGTCAGATGGTTCAGTTGCAATGAGGAGCACGGTGGAGGAATGTCCCTATTGTATTTTTTGGTTTTCTCCTAATCAGCACTGTTTACATGAGACATTTCTCTCAGGTGGAGAAGCAGTGTTGGGATGATGCAGCTGTGTACACCTGGGACTGCTGCTTTGGCTCCTCTCTTTTCTGCTTCATTGCTGTTCTGCAGACACCAGATGTGTTTCTGTTTCCACGAGAGGAAGGTAATCACCAGCAGCTGTTCTGAGCACAAAGAGACAGAGATTTGTTTTTTGGTGCTAGTCCATAAGCATTACAATAACTCATTAGATGTTTTCGGGTTTTTGGTGTGTTTTTTTTTTCTGCAGAAACAGAGCAACCATAGTGGAGAACAAACTTTTCTATAATGAGCAACAGACTTTCTAAAACAGAAGCCTAAGCATTGCATGTCACACACTCTCAATGAACAAATGCTTTCCTTCAGGCTGTGTCAAGAATAGCTCAGCCAATAGGAGACCCTTATTGATAATCATGCAAAGTGAAAGGAAATAGATCTCAGCAAGTTTGCAGCCTGGAGTTCAAGCAGGAGCAAGTAAGGCTGCAGTTTGACCAGAAATTCTTAAGCACCTCTCTCTAGTTTAATGTAAGAGCTGGGATTGTTTAGCCTGGAGAAGAGGAGGCTCAGGGGTGACCTTATTGCTGTCTACAACTACCTGAGGGGTGGTTGTGGCCAGGAGGAGGTTGCTCTCTTCTCTCAGGTGGCCAGAGCCAGAAAAGGGGACACAACCTTAGGCTGCGCCAGGGAAGGTTTAGGCTGGAGGTGAGGAGAAAGTTCTTCACTGAGAGAGTCATTGGACACTGGAATGGGCTGCCCGGGGAGGTGGTGGAGTCGCCGTCCCTGGGGCACTTTAAGGCAAGGTTGGACGTGGCACTTGGTGCCATGGTCTAGCCTTGAGCTCTGTGGTAAAGGGTTGGACTTGATGATCTGTGAGGTCTCTTCCAACCCTGATGATACTATGATACTGTGATACTATGATACATTTCAGAGCCACTTTTCCTGTGGTTCTCTGGGCCACTGTAGGCATGACTTAAATTTTTAAATCTTAGCTTAGCTAGATGGATCTTCTCTAAAGAGAAAGTTGGTTTCTATTCAAGTTTGTTTCAGAAACTCTTGTAAGATACTGATTTTTTTTTTAATTTATTTTCAAGATCTTTCATGATATTTTCAGTCATTCTTAGTCAAAAGAAACAGAACACTGAAGGTCTTAGTAAGTCCCGCTGGCTGAGTCAGAAACCCTATTTATAGGGGGAGAGCTTGTGAGATTTTTTTCACAGTATCACAGTATCATCAGGGTTGGAAGAGACCTCACAGATCATCAAGTCCAACCCTTTACCACAGAGCTCAAGGCTAGACCATGGCACCAAGTGCCACGTCCAACCTTTTCCTTCAATCACTTAGGGTCTTTTGAAGAACATAATCAAAATAAAAAACTTGGGCCTATTTCCAAGTGTCTCATTTATAGGAAGGAAGTTTTACTCGGGTAGTACTGGAAATACCTCTGGTCCAGTTGAATGAACAGCCCTGAACAGGCAGATCAAAGATAAAGTAGCTGAACACAAAATAAATCTTTTGTCTATTATTATTGTTGTTGTTGTTACAATCATTATTCTTTCAATCTGTTGGGGGAAACCACTGAACAGTAAGGTAAGAGAAACTTTGAAATAAGATGAGAAATAAAGTCCTCATCTAGCCTTTGACCAAAAGCAAGTCTTTAAAGTCAGTTCATAATTGTACTGGCAACCAGTGAAGACTCTTGCATATGTCAATACCAATGAGTGATTGTCAATTTCTCTGATCAGCAACACTTTGCATCATTTGTAACTTGTGTAGTGAGTCTAAATGGAGACTTCTAGCAAATCATTACAGCACATTGTAAATGCAGGAACCAGTTTCTCTTAAAACGCTTTAGTAACACTTCATTAATTATATTGAACCTGCAGCCTGAAATTCTCGCTTATATTCATCACTTACCATGACCAGTTGTCTATATATTGTCTAAGACACTACTGTATCAAGCTGAATAGGCAAATTATACCCCATGGATCTTTGTAGAGGGATAGAGAACCACAGTTCTTGCTGGTGTCAGCAATTCAGACACAGCCCAACGTGGCATTTGACAGAAACAGGAACAAAGCAAGGCATGTTAGTAAATACTTTGGTTAACAGAGGTAGCCAGTTTTTCTCTTCAGGCATTTCCCACAGGCTGAGTCAAAATCTCCCGTGTTTGCTATTCACAGTTATTCACCAAGACATTCTTTGTCTGTACTATAGCTACACTCATTTCTTTTTCTGAGCTGAGCTGCTTGTTTTCAGATGGCAATGGTAGATTCCATGGCTCTGTACCTTTGTTCTCTTTGACAAGGATCAAATTACTGATCTTTGGTTACTCGGGGCTATGGTATCCTGCCTCCTACCACTGCAGATGCTTGAGAAAACACTTAAAAATACAAATAATCAAACTGACAGATTTTACTCTGGATGAAAACAGCCTCCCCAAAAAGTCATAGAAAGCAGCTTTTTCCTTATAGACAATTATTTTGACCAGCACTTGCACAGAAGTTAGACCTCCTGTGTACATTCTGTGTCTGACATGCCTTTTTTTTTTTTCTTTTCCTGCAGCTGGATCTGTTCATGTAAAAGGATTAGGAAAGTTATAGGGCAAACTGATGTGGCAATTTTCAACCAGAATCTGCAATGTCTCCCAACAGCAATTTTGCTCTGGGTGATAGAGGTGATTTCTATTTGGACCCAGCTGCTCTTCTACTCTTTATTGGTAAGCCAGCCAGCTCTCTCCAGATTTGAGCCTAGGCCTGAACAGACCACTCAGCAGCTTCCTGGGAATGGTCAGGGGATCTTACCTGTGCCATGAAACTGTGTCCCATGAGAACATCACAGCATCAGTATCTCCTTAGGCCTGGACTGCCTCTCAAACTAGGCATCAGGAAAGGGTTCTGAACTGAAACCATAGGAAACACAGGAGGGCTTTAATCAGTTACAGAGCTTCCACCACAAGAAACAGCTTCCAGTATCACAGTCTAATTATCTGAAATAAAATGACAGAATGCATTATCATTTTCATTATACAGGTCTCATATATTATTCTTCATACACTAGTAAGAGTAGAGCTTTCAAACCACTTTTCCTTTAATCTCTATTCTTCTTTCTTCATCAACACATTTGCCTGTGTTTTCCTAATACCTGCAGCAACATTAGTCACAACTGGCAGGAGCCCATAGAGCACTTCAGAGAACATTATTTTTTGCCCTCTGTGCATACATTAATGTTGCCCTTTAAGGATGTAGCCCTTTGTCCTTTTAATAACAAAATTAATTTCTAAGCATCCCAATAAGATTATCTCAAATAATGGCAATCCAATTAGCTCGGGAGATTTGAAGTCTCACTTAGATTCTCAGTTTGTATCTCCCATCGCTAAATTTACTGCTTTAAAATACTTTCAAATACCTACTTAGTATCTAGAGCCAAAGATGTTTCTCAGAGTGAAAACCATATCCAGCTACTCACTGGTGGGTGAAAACTTGGACATGACCCAAAAATGTGCACTCAGAGTCCAGAAGGCAAATGGTATCCTGATCTGCATCAAAAGAAGGATGGCCAGTAGGACAAGGGAAGTGATTCTGCCCCTCTGCTTTGGTGAGACCTCACTTGAGGAACACTGTGTCCAGATCTGGAGTTCTCAGCACAGAAAGACATCACCCCATTGGAGCAGGTTCACAGAATGAATGTCTTCTGTTAAGAAAGACAGAGAGAGCTGTGGTTGACCATCTGAGAGGTGACTCCAAGGAAACCTTACAGCAGCTGCCCAGTAAGAAAGATGGAGACAGTGTTTTTAACAGAGCCTGTTGTGACAGGTTAAGAGATAACGATTTTAAACTAAAAGATTAGGCACCCAGAGTATGTATAAGGAAGACATTGTTTACAAGAAGGGTGTCAAAACACTGTCACAGGTTGCTGAGAGAGGTGGCATATACCCCTTATCCCTGGAAACACTGCAGGTCAAATTAGGACTTTGAATAACCTGATCTAGATGAAGATGTCTCTGCTCACTGCAGGATAGGGGGAATAGATTCTATTTAAAAGTCCCTTCCAACACAAAGCATTCTGTGATTCTAATATCAACCACCTTTAGAGAGGGAGACGGAAAGGAGGAATACCCACACTCCACACTGCATCTTGTGAGTACCTCAGTCTGGCTGGTTCACTGAGGTCTGCTCTATTACCTTAGCAAAGTCTTCACTCTAAATACTATAAAACTGCTGTGCTTGCCTTCAGCCTCCATCTTTATTTTCATTTACACTTCTCTCTCTGAATTTCAGAGGTTCCAAAAGTCATTCTTTTCAGTTTACTTTATTTGTAAGCTTTTTATTTTTCAAAACCTACTCACCTTAGTAAAAAAGTCTGAACTATTAGACCGTGTTATTCATCACTTGTGAGAAAGGACTGAGGGAAGAATTACTTGAACAGGAAGTGAGGCTCTTAATACATGTCCAAAAAGCTCAAACTTTTCCTGTCTCACAAAGGAGATTGTCTCGCCTATTTTAGACTCTTTCTCTCTCTTAGGCAAAAAGAAATTTAAAGAGAACACAGAAAGTGGCCAAGAAGGCCAATGGGATCCTGGGGTGTATTAGAAGGAGTGTGTCCAGCAGATCAAGGGAGATTATCCTCCCCCTCTACTCTGCCCTGCTGAGATCTCATCTTGAATACTGTGTTCATTTTTGGGCTCCCCAGTTTCAGAGGGTCAGGGATCTGCTGGAGAGGATCCAGCAGAGGGCTACAAGGATGATGAGGGGACTGGAAGGCATGGCTTATGAGGAGAGGCTGAGGGACCTGGGGCATTTTAGCCTGAAGAAAAGACTTAGAGAGGATTTGATAAATGTTTATAAGTATCTGAAGGCTGGCCAGGAAGAGGAAGGGGCAGGGGGAACAACGCATGCTCTTTTCACTTGCTCCCTGTGATAGGACAAGGAGCAATGGGTGTAAGTTGCAGCAAAAGAGGTTCTGCCTCAACACAAGGGGGAACTTCTTTACTGTAAGGGTCACAGAGCACTGGAACAGGCTCCCCAGAGCAGTTGTGGAGTCTCCTTCTCTGGAGCCTTTCAAGGCCTGTCTCTATGTGTTCCTCTGTGATCTGTGTTAGATAGGATTGTCCTGCTCCAGCAGAGGGGTTGGACTCGATGATCTCTTTGGGTCCCTTCCAACCCCTAACATCCTATGAACATCCTATGATAAAGTAGTAACCTCTTTTTTCTTATATGTCTCTTGTTCAGGACAGCCCTGTAGTATGAAGCTATGTTCAGCACTGAGAGAACAACCAGAATGTGAAGAAACCTCCATAACCATATTCTTTTCCAATATCAGTATTGCCATGAGTTATAAGGTAGTGAAATCTAAAGATATATTGAAAAGTCCTAACAGACCTTAAATTTCCCACATCTTAACCCTTGATTAATTAGAAATACCTTCAGCAACCCAGAAAAGACAGATTAAAAAAGAAAACTCATAATGCAGTATATATAGAAGAATTTTCTCATATTTGACTGCTTCATTTTAATTCTAATTTGAAAAAATGTATCTGCTATGGAGATGAAACATGAACATTTTCAGTCAAAACCATTAAAGAACAGAAAAATTCAGCGTTTGATGGCAAAAATAGTACTTGGAGCTAGAGGAGAAAAGGAATCCTCCAACATCTCAGCTGTAAAAAAAGGTAAGTGTTGTAGTTAGTTTCATTAAATAATAATAATAATAATAATAATAATAATAATAATAATAATAATAATAATATGTGGTGGTCAGCTCCAACCTGAAAGACTTTGTTAGTCCTCAATGAAGGTGGAAATATCAACATCATAGGGCAACAAGGCTGGTGAAGGGCCTGGAACACAAACCCTATGAGGAGAGGCTGAGGGAGCTGGGGTTGTTTAGCCTGCAGAAGAGGAGGCTCAGGGGGGACCTCATTGCTGTCTACAACTACCTGAAGGGAGGTTGTAGCCAGGTGGGGGTTGGGCTCTTCTCCCAGACAACTAGCAACAGAACAAGGGGACACAGTCTCAAGTTGTGCCAGGGGAAGTATTGGCTGGATGTTAGGAAGAAGTTCTTCACAGAGAGAGTGATTTCCCATTGGAATGGGCTGCCCAGGGAGGTGGTGGAGGCACCGTCCCTGGGGGTCTTCAAGAAAAGACTGGCTGAGGCACTCAGTGCCATGGTCTAGTTGACTGGCTGGGGCTGGGTGATAGGTTGGACTCGATGATCTTGGAGGTCTCTTCCAACCTGGTTGATTCTATGATTCTATGATTCTATGGTCTAGTTGATTGGCCAGGGCTGGGTGCTAGGTTGGACTGGAAGATCTTGGAGGTCTCTTCCAACCTGGTTGATTCTATGATTCTATGATGGATAGGAAGAATGTAGGAAAAGATGGTATCAGGTCTAAAGAGTTATCAGCAAGGTTAAGAGACAGCAGTAGGAAACTGGAAAGTTTCAGGTAATACAGCAGATCACAAAATTTGGAAGAGTGGCATCTTATAGAAAGTCAGATTATGCATGGTCATATTATGTATGCAGGAGAGAATCACAGTATCACAGTATTATCAGGGTTGGAAGAGACCTCACAGATCATCAAGTCTAACCCTCCACCACAGAGCTCAAGGCTATACCATGGCACCAAGTGCCACAGCCAATCTAATGCTGCACTAAAATATGCTGCACTTCCATCAGGAAGAAAACAGTCTTTTTCTGCTTTTCTGTCTGCATGTTTTTACTCTCTGACAACTCCAAAAATAAGAATTGACTTTTAGAGCTTAAATATATGGTTTTCATTCAGGTATAGTTAAAAACCCAACAGGAAAATCATCGGAAATGTGGTTAATTTTCTATATACTGACAATGAACTAGAGCTTCATTGTAGCTGTGTTGTTGAAAATCTCAGATCTCTGCTGAGGTCAATGGGATGATGCCCTTTATCACTGCAGAGATGTCTCCCTTTCACTCTGTGCTGTGGCTGCTTGTGGCACTGGCATACCAAAGTACATGTGGCATAATCTTCTGAGATGTTGTCAAGGAGGGTTGTTTTCTTCTCACAGCATGCACAACACAGTGGTGGTTGCTGCCTTGCTCCTGCTGCTTATACTTGCTGTGATCCTGTTGCATACACCCCTTGAAGCTGATGAAATTTGCTTTGATTTAGTCATCATCTCTGGTCTCACAAGCCAATCCATTGTGGAATGTTACCTTGTGAATTGATGAGAAACATTCCAAGAACTGTCTCTTCATTGTCTTCAATCAGACCTTTAGGTATGTGGATATGCATTCAGACACACACTTGCTATTGTTTTGTTATTCATACTGAAAACAACACAGGCTTGCAGAGGTTGGGTTTTATATATGAATTCGAATTCCTTGTGTTGAACACCTCAACATTATGCTGCGATTAGTTCCGTGCTCATGGCAAATAAATCTAGGACCTGGCACTTGTTTACTCTTAGACTTTCTTTTTATAAGTTGGTATACAGCTTTTAATTAGATCAATCTCATCTCTTTCATTGCTTGTTAATGAAATTACTTGAACAGTGCATCTTTACTGGACCTAAGATAACAACTGCTAGTTCACAGTAACTGCTTTGTTTTGGCCTGTTTATCCACAACTTCACAAACCATTCACTTACTCTCTAATTATTTCATATATAATCATTCAGTCGTATTCAAGTTCACTGTGTTTTATCAGTAGGTGATGGAATGATTTAGTTTCATCAACTAAGTAGTTTCTTATTACACAGCTCAAAAAATTACTGAGTCCATACACAGAAAGATAAAACCAAATGATGCTAGTAACTGATACTCAGAAACACATATGGCTTTCCACAACCACCAAAGCTTAATTACATGTTAAGTATTAATTCTGGTTTTAGCCAGAGAAATTCTATTCTGTGAGACAAGAGGCTATATAAGAGGGATGGATATTAAGGCATAAAATAACTTCTATCATTAGGGACATGCTGCTGATGCACAAGACACTTGGCATATGCTCAGTTGACATAGGAATTTCTCTACCATTGTGCTGTTGGTGGGAAATATGCTTTCAATTACACACACTGGTTTCAGTACAATACTGTATCTCACTGTGATGGTTTGGGTGTTCCCCACCCCCACCCCCCCCACACTTTATAAGACCATCCAGACTAGACTCAGCCGACTCTGGAAATTGAATGAAGCTTATAATTTACAGCTAAGCACAATATACAAGCAGATATTTACAGTATATACAGTTATATACAGAAATAGACAAGGTGAAAGGTAATACAGAAACACAACTCCCCTCCCAGAAACCTGAGTCCCCAGGAGGGGCTCCCAACCACCCTTCCACCTTCTCCCACCCCTATCTCTACCTTACCCCAGATGTTGCCTTGTGCCCAAGGAAGAATGGAGGGTCAGCCAGGGGGGTTAAGAAGCAGGTGGATTAATCAGGTTAGGTTAGAGAGAGAAAAATGCAGCCCACAGCCCAGACAGAGAGAGACTCCCAACTGCCTTATCTATATTTATAGTCTAGTTCTTATACATCTCAGCAAGCCTATGAGTGAAGCAGGCATCACCATTGTTTCCCTTTCACAGCCTGTAATCTAGTTCTTCTCACCAAAACATTCTAGCTAGCTTTAAACTAGCACACTCGTGTTGTCTCCAATCCCACATACCCCATGTACTTCACCAGCATAATCCCAGCACAGAAGAAAGACAATGATGTTGGGAAAACTTTGAGTTTTCTCTTCACGTCTTGTGGTTTCAAGATGTCTGAGTTTCTTCTATATAATGGAAGTTCAAGTGACCTTATTTCCACAGTTATTTAATTTATCTTTAATTGAATACTATCTTGTGTGTGTGAGAGGTGTGTAACTCATGATATTTCTCGGGCATGTGATTGACTTAATGTAGTTCCCCTGTCATGATAGAACTCTTCCCTAGGAATACTGCACAATTAGAGTGTAGTTACTGTTAATTTTTCATCTTAATGGCCAAGACAAAGCTTCCAAAATTTTAACAAGCTTTTATGTTGTCTTGTCATAGCAAAACCCCCTAAAGAAATATTGGAGGGGAACCTTCTGTTCATATCAGCAGCTATTAGACCCTTTTTGTTTTCAATTTCAACATATCTTTGTGTTTCATTCCTCATTCATTATAAAGGCACTAAGTTTTCATTAGGTTTTAGTGAGGCACTGAAATAGGTTGCCTAGAGAAGTTGTGGAGGCTCCAGTCCTGGAATTGTTCAAAGCCATATTGGACGTGGTCTTGATCAATGTTGTCTAGTAAGAGGTATCTCTGTTTATGGCAAGGAGTCGTAATTAGATGATCTTTAAGGTCTTTTGTAACTCAAACTGTTCTGTGACTTTATGTTTCTATGATTCTACAGACATCTGTTAAAAATGTTATGGTTGCATCTACACCAGTAAAAAGACCTTGTGTCCACTTTCTGACCCTGGATTCTAAAGGTGCAGAAATCACCCATCACATAGATGAATTTTCTTGCCTCTCAAAAAAGAGGTCCACAAAATTCATGCTAAGGATATTCCCAGGGACAAGTTATGAAGCATATTCAGGCAGTGTCAGGGAAGCATGGATTACCAGCAAAAGTCATTCCAGGCACCATATTAACAATTCAGTTCTCTTCATGATTGTAGGACACTACTTTATCCTGGCCTTGTTTAATTTTCTCATTTGATCTGTAAATGCATCCTCTGAAGGTTACAAGATATTCAACTGTTAATAGACAAGCTGAGAAGATGATTTGTTTTTACCACGTAGTAGATATGAGGTCTCTAGATTTATTACAGGATAAGTCTAAATATATTGGTTCATATATAAACCTCTGCAGCAGTTTACAAAAAGGCCTTCCTAAATAAGTATTGTCTGCTGCAATATTTTTTGCTGCTACTGACAAGTGGATCCATGCTAAATTCAACTACAGATGCTCACTATGTAGGTGGGGAAGGATCTTCAATCTTGTTCTTAATTACTGTGGCTCAAATTGATTTGACCTGAACTCTCTCTGCCTTTCAAGTAGAGCAGGTTCCAGAGGCAAACTCTCTAGCTTTTTGAACTAACATGCTGGCTGACAAATAAGTAATTGTAAGGAGCTGATTTATTGCCCAGCCAGACACAGCTGGATGTAAAATATTAATTTTTAATGTAAGAAACAATTTCCATTTCTTTTACATATAAAATCCAATAAATTAATCCAAGCACTTACAAATAATTGATATTTCACAATGGAAATACATTTTTCCCACTTACAAATATGCCCCTTTTGAAACCAAACAATTTAAAGAGAAGATGTTGAATTTCAAGGCTACAAATATATCTCAGGACTCTGCTGACAAAAAGAAGCCATAAAATAAAGAAAAGGTATTTTACAATGCTAATAGGACTCAAAAAATATATCCTTCTCCAATTTTTTTTTTTAATCTTATACAATACATGGGTTCCACTACAAATTGTAAGCTACCATCCTTCCAATTCCTTCTTGTAACTCTTACTCTCCAGTTCACTTATACTTCTGAAATATCACCAGGGTAAGAAAGACTAATAGTGAAGAGACTTCAAATCTGTTTATGAATCATAGAATCACAGAAACATAGAATCATAGAATCAACCAGGTTGGAAGAGACCTCCAAGATCATCCAGTCCAACCTAGCACCCAGCCCTAGCCAATCAACCAGACCATGGCACTAAGTGCCTCATCCAGGCTTTTCTTGAACACCTCCAGGGATGGTGACTCCACCACCTCCCTGGGCAGCCCATTCCAATGCCAATCACTCCCTCTATCAAGAACTTCCTCCTAACATCCAGCCTATACCTCCCCCAGCACAACTTGATACTGTGTTCCCTTGTTCTGTTGCTGGTTGTCTGGGAGAAGACACCAACCCCCACCTAGCTACAACCTCCCTTCAGGTAGTTGTAGACAGCAATGAGTTCCCCCCTGAGCCTCCTCTTCTGCAGGCTAAACAACCCCAGCTCCCTCAGCCTCTCCTCACAAGGGCTGTGCTCCAGGCCTCTCACCAGTTTTGTCATCCTTCTCTGGACATGTTCCAGCACCTCAACATCTCTCTTGTATAGAGGAGCCCAGAACTGGACACAGTACTCAAGGTGTGGCCTAACCAGTGCTGAGTACAGGGGAAGAATAACCTCCCTTGTCTTACTGGCCACACTGTTCCTGATCCAGGCCAGGATGCCTTTGGCTCTCTTGGCCACCTGGGCACACTGCTGCCTCATCTTCAGCTACTGTCTACCAGCACCCCCATGTTCCTTTCTTCCTGGCTGCTCTCAGCTGCTCTCTCTCCAGCCTGTAGTGCTGCTTGGGGTTGTTGTGGCCAAAGTGTAGAACCCTGCACTTGGCCTTGTTCAATCTCATCCCACTGACCTCTGCCCACCCATCCAGGCTGCCAAGGTCCCTCTGCAGGGCTCTCCTACCCTTCAACAGCTCCACACCTGCTCCTAGATTGGTGTCACCTGCAAACTTACTGATGCTGGACTCAGTCCCCTCATCCAGATCATCATTAAAGATATTGAGTAGGACCAGGCCCAGCACTGATCCTTGGGACACACCACATCATGACTTGCAATAGACTGATAAACTTTTTGCCTCTTAGAACTGTCTTCATTTGAAGAATTAAAGCTATAGTAGTCTTGTAGTCACAAGAAAAACTGTCCATTTTAAAGTTAATTCAACTCTAAAACATGCTACTCAGGTAGTTTGTGCAGTCTTCATCATTGGAGATGTTTAGAAACATTTAGAAGCACCTAGTAAAATGTGTCTTGACTTTAATTAAGAAGTGGACCTATGACCCTCCTACATCTACATTTTAGGATTTTATTGCACAAATATTTAGCTTGACTTCATTGTCTGCTGATAGATGTCAGATGACAAATCTTCTGTTCAAATCTTTCAGGAGTTCCTTCTCCCAGACCGTAGAGAACAGCTTACTGTGTCTGTGTAAGTAAGCAAAACAGGCTAGGGATAGCTCTCTGACACTGAGACATGGTATATTACAGCCCATCTTCATACAGGTAAACTGTTCAACTCTGACCAAGGAAGAGGCTACACCCAAAGCAGATGTTGAGAATAGTTCTTAATTTGTGTGAACACCTTACTGCATTTAGGCAACATTTGCTACAGTGCTACCAGGCATTGGCTGAATCCACATCATAGAGTCTGCTAGCAGTTTAGCAGGGTGAGTGATTATGCAGAAGCAATCAGGTCTATGCCTGGTTCTGTTTAATTTGTCAGTAAGGATATAGAACTTGACTGACTTCCCCACCTAGAAATGAGTCATAGAAACACAGAATGACAGGGGCTGGAAGGGACCTTGAAAGATCATCTGGTCCAGCTCCCCTGCCAGAGCAGGATCACTTAGAGCAGATCACACTGGAATGCATCCAGAAGATTCTTTTATATCTCCAGGGAGGGAGACTCCACAACCTCCCTGGGCAGCCTGTTCCAGTGCTCTGTCACCCTCACAGTAAAAAAATTCCTCCTCGGATTCACATGAAACCTCTTATGCCTCAATTTCCACCCATTGCCCCTTGTCCTGTCACTGGGCATCATCAAGAAGAGGCTAGCTCCATCCTCCTTGCACTCATCCCTTACATATTTATAAACATTAATGAGGTGACCCCTTAGTCTCCTCCTGTCCAAGCTAAAAAGCCTCAGCTCCCTCAGTCTCTCCTCATAGGGAAGATGGTCAACTTCCTTACTCATTTTTGTGGCTCTACGTTGGGCTCTTTCAAGCAGCTCCTTGTCCTACTTGAGCTGGCAGGCCCAAAACTGGACACAATACTCCAGATGAGGCCTCACCAGAGCAGAGGAGAGGGGAAGGAGAACTTCACTCGATCTACTAACCACACCCCTTCTAGTACACCCCAGATCTAGTACACCCCAGAATGTCATTGTCCTTCACAGCCACGAGAGCACACTGCTAGCTCATGGCCATCCATCCATCCACCAAGACTTCCAAAGCCTTCTCCCCTTCACTGCTCTCCAGCAGGTCAGTCCCCAACCTATACTGATACATGAAGGCAATACATAAATGAAGGCAAAGCTCTAGTAAAGTCAAATATAAAAAATTCCAACTTTACTCCATAATAACAAGACACATAAGGCTCAAGCACAAATGAGGCCTGGAAGGTTTTATGTACAGGCTGTGGATCATACCTAAATGTCTATATACTACCACAGCGGCAATAGGAAACAATAAAATCTCATATTCTCTATGCACAAAATTTGCAGACCTCTAACAAATGCCTTCAAAGCTGCACATTATTTCCCTTGTAGCCAATAACATTAAAAAAAACCCAACCAAAAACTGAAAAACTAGAAAGCAATGGATCCTTAGAAGCCTGAAAACATCAGTTCACCTCGTATGTATAAATCCCTTTCTCCTCTCTCAGTGATTTCACTTCTACTTTTACGAAAGAAGTCCAGAGACAGGAATAAAACTGCAGTTGTTGAACTGAAAGGATTTAACAGAAGCTGTAGAAGCAGGGGAAAAAAAACCCCTTTAACAATATTCAAATTTTCTGTGATTTTCATTTCTTGATGATGATTAGATCAGTCAAATGAAAATTGCAGCTAAACTCACATCCCTTTTTGTTGGTACACAAGACACAGGGATGCCACGGCTCAAAGAGTTCATAATGCCTTAACTTAAAGGGTAGGCAAAGGTCTTTTTCAACCCATAATCCAGTGATTGGTGTGGCTGTATATATTAGTTAGTAATGGACAGAATAACAGCAACACAAGAATATGTAGCTGAAGCTGAAGCCATTTCTTGCTATAGCAGCAGTCTTATTACATGCCACTCTACAGATTGTGGTAACTCTACAAGTTGTGGAATACAATGATTGGATAAAAGATTGTTTTTAACATTCTTAGTAGATAACAGTGAGGTGTTGGCTATCTTGTCAGAGACTACTTTCAGTTCTTTGTTCTGAATTTACTGTGCTTCTGTATAAATGTTACTCAAGGAGAGCATACCTGTTTACTACATTTCTAACCTCAATCTCCCTGTGTCAAGGGTACACAGGGATGCTCTCTAGCTGACTCCCTCCCTCAGTTCCCACAGATTAGCATTCCTATTCTCAAATGAGATAAATTGGTTATTTCCCAAAATCAAAGAACAAGTCCATGATGGACTAGGAACAAAGTGTAAATGTTTGAGCCTCAGATCAGAAGCTTCACAAAACCCCTTTTCACTACAGCTAGAATACTGACAAAACCTTTAAGAACATTATCAGTGCATCTTAAATCTCTTGAGTCCCGACTTCATTACTCCTTTGTAATCCCCTGCAACATGTTGGACTGATAATGGCTCAGAAGTCTGTGGAGCAGTATTAGTAGTTACAGAAACTTGTTCAGTTTTCCATTCACTTGTCTGCAACTCATTTGGTTGTTTGGGGCTTGTTGTAAGTATTGAATCTTAACAGGCTTAAACTATCCCAGTTCTAGTAATTTACACTGTACTCTAGCAGACTGAGGAACTACCTTCCACATCTTAGGTCAGAATGTTGATCCTTGATTGTTTTCCCATGTCACCACTGAAGAACAAACAGTTAATACTAATAATAATGCACACAAATCATCCTGTGATTCTGCAGGAGTCTCCCCTTTGCTAAATTTTTTAATGCTGAGTAGTGCTATGTGGATATCAACTGGGTAAGAGAGGAATCACATCTAAATGGATTCAGGAGTAGAAATGATGCACAGCAGCACTCTCACTGCTATTAGCAGAGTGATCAGGATTCAGAAGTGTTGTGAGAATTCTTTTGCCATGTCAGCCATCAAAGAGAGACACCAGAGAGATAAAAGTTGCAGAGTATTAAACCCTGCCTGTCGCCTTCGGCATGTTTTTGTTTAGCTCCATCCATCTCAACATTTGAGTTTTAATAGTTTTCTTCTGTTGTTATGACTGAAAAATAAAAAGGATTATTAAAGAACAAATTGTGTGCAGGCAAAACACGGTTGCTGGTACTTTGCATCACCCAGAACACAATGCTATCTGCCAATTTGACTTGCTTTTATTTCATGTTCAATTACAAATAAAAGGTACAGGAGAAAGAGAAGCTCAAGTTTCCCTTTTCTATTTTATTTTCTTACTGTGTTTAAAAAGTACAATAAGCCAAGTTAACAGCATAGGCAAAGCCAGACCTTTAAACCTAAAAAGCTATTTTTAACTTCCTGCAAGAAAATTGTATAAATACTATCTAGTACTACAAAACATGGATTTAATAAACTCCAATATCATCACTGGAAGAAACGTTATTTAATTCAGAGTCTAGCCTGTGCCCTTGAACTTAACAAAGAGAGATGATGTGCAGAAATAAATAGGAAAGGTAAATAATTGTAGAAGCCACAAGACAAATCCTCAGCTAGAGTAATTTGAAATGTGACAGCTCTACACATCTTTAAACTGCTGAGAATCAAGGCCAAACTTTGGGCATACAGAAAATTTTCTACTCAGCATTTTATTTTAAAAATAGTAGTAATGATAGCTTGATGAGAAACTAAGAGACATATTAAAGCCAATAAGCATAGAAGTATC
This sequence comes from Pogoniulus pusillus, assembly GCF_015220805.1. Lineage (NCBI taxonomy): Eukaryota > Metazoa > Chordata > Aves > Piciformes > Lybiidae > Pogoniulus > Pogoniulus pusillus. The sequence goes on along the minus strand of NC_087270.1, from coordinate 29,116,125 downwards.
TACTAATCCATGAAATCAGACTCTGGAAGAAAGTCACTAAAACTATGGCTTTTGCAATTATTGGGCAGTATCTCAAACACAAACAGGGTGCAATTTCTCTTCCTTTCACAGCTACAAGCTCTAAGGGTTGTATCTAAAAGATAATAACTCCCAATCACAGATAATCCAAGGGAGCTCCCATTGCTCCCAGTCCAGTTGATGAGAGGATTTGGAAAGAAGTGAATGTTTTTCTACCATTTCCCTTCTTCTGTGTTTCTGAGAGGATGATGAAAGATCTCATCAAGAAATATTGCTTTAGTGGCTTGGTTCTCAGAGGTTGTTGAAATCTGAAACCCTTTTCTTACAGAGAATTTTCAAAGATTTACTAAAGGCAGCTGTGCAGTAAATAGAAGTGTATATATGTTACAGCTTGTAAAGCACACAGATAACATGCATGTGCATAGCCTGCAGGACAAATGATTAGATTAAGAAGATGAAAGTGGTGCCTGAACGAGATATTTTCACTGAGAGAGTCATTGGACACTGGAATGGGCTGCCCGGGGAGGTGGTGGAGTCGCCGTCCCTGAGGCAGTTCAAGGCAAGGTTGGACGTGGCACTTGGTGCCATGGTCTAGCCTTGAGCTCTGTGGTAAAGGGTTGGACTTGATGATCTGTGAGGTCTCTTCCAACCCTGATGATACTGTGATACTGTGATACTGTGATTTTAGCACCCAAAACTCCACCACAATTTGGTCATCTGATCTTTCCATGTGTCTGCATTCCCTGAGGTGTTCTCCAGCCAGCAGCATTTCCCACACTCCATCAGACTGAACAGCAGCAGCAGCTCCAGTAGCAGCAAATGAAGTTTAGGATTGTGTATTCATTTGAGATCCTACTCCAAGGATGTTTTTCACCTCATCCCGGTTACAACTCTGAATGCAGAATTCCGTAATATTTTGCATCTGCTATGCTCTGCATATCCTGTGTTTGCAGGGCAGAGGGTATCTTGTGCAACTTTTAATTTGTCTGGTTTCTTTATTTTCTTTTTCTTGCCCATAAAATAATTCATTCAGCTCTCACCTGAAAGTTAGTTGGTTTATTCTCCTATTCTACTCTGCATATGTCTCACTCTCTATTCTAATTTCTCTGGTTTCTGGATAACAGCTAAACAATCATTTGGACATGCTGAACTGGCCACATCACAAACCACAGATTATGTTTTCTGATTATTGATACAAAAGTTTGTAAAAAAATCTTGGGCTAATGCAGCTCAGTTTGGTTTACTACTTTTTCCCTTCTCACCTATGTAGGGACATTAGCTTATAGCACATCCTTGTGCCAGTTAGTACTTGCTCCATTGAGAGATGGACAGATTTTTTAATTCCAAAGACTTCCAAGGAACAATACATTGGTTTGTCAGCACTCAAAGCATCTTTGTTCCCTTGAAAGCATCAGAGTTTATTTTCTGCTCCAATAGCTTCCGTTCTTCCAGTTTGTTGTCTGTCAGAGGTGCTAATTTGTTTCATCTGAAAATTCAATGTTGCCTTTCTTTTTTTGCATGATTTCTTCAAGGTAACAGGAGCAGGCACTCTTAGAGCAGACTGTTGTGTCAAGTGTTGGGCTGGATGACTCAGGTACCAGGGCACAGATAATGCAATACCTGCCCACATGTCTGCTTCCATTCTTCCTCTAGGACTACAGAGAATTATCAAATAACTTTGTCATGCTATGTTATATTAATCTCACATAAACTTTCAGACATTTCAAAGTTGATTTTTCAGATTCTGCATGCATTATGCAACATTTTAAGATATTTGTTTATATTATGTATCTTACACATTTAGAATCATAAAATCATGGAATCATAGAATAGTTTGGATTGGAAAAACCATCTATGATCATTGAGTCCAAGTGGGAATCTAACACCATGATGGCCATTAAACTAGGTTCCAAAACACCATGTCCTTTGGGGACAGTGATTCAATGGGCAAACTCTTCCAATGCCAGACCACTCTTTCAGTAAACTAATATTCAATCTAGACCTCCCCTGGTGCAACTTGAGGCCATTTCCTCCTGTCCTATCACTTGATAAAAGGGAGACCAGCACCCATCTCACTACAACCTCCTTTCAGGTAGTTGCATACAAAAATAAGATCTGACATCAGTCTCCTCTTCACTAGACTAAACTATTCCAATATAACTAAAGAGTTTCTGATTTACTGTTTTTCTGAAGTGTTTTCTGGGGAGGAAAGATAGTGGGACACCTGGTTAATGAGAAAAACAAGGCATGATGTATGTAAAAGACTGGGATGTATTTGCCTAGATTATGCTAATGTGTAGGTGTGTGCTATATGCTCTAGACTATATAAATGGAGTCAGAATCATAGAATCACAGAATCAAATAGGTTGGAAGAGACCACCACGATCATCCAGTCCAACCTATCCATTCATTCCGATGTATCCAACCAAGATCATCTAGTCCAGCCCTATGTAATCAACTAGACCATGGCACTAAGTTCCCCATCCAGTCTTTTCTTGAACACCTCCAAGGACAGCAACTCCACCACCTCCCTGGGCAGCCCATTCCAATGGCAAATCATTCTCTCTGTGAAGAACTTGCTCCTAATATCTAGTCTATACCTCCCCTGGCACAGCTTGAGACTGTGTCCCCTTGGTCTCTGGTGGATTCACATTGAATTGTGTGGAGTCCATGTGTCATCCCTCACCAGCATAAGACCAGGATAAATCAGCAGAACAGAACTGCATCTTCATCTTAAGCCAGTAACCTACTGTACTGAATGCACTAAATAACATAGATCCATGCAAAATACTTAGATCACAAAAATTCTCAGTGAGGACACACAAGAGGTCAGTTTCAGAAAAGTGCTGTATCAGACTCTGAAGCAGGAATGCAAGTTTCAAAGTAATATTATCTGGTTTGTATTCAGCCCTTTTTGTAAATCTTATTATTTCTTTCTTAATTCCCTGAAGCAGATTAATGTATTTTGATACATGTTCTCTTTGCATAGTCTTGTGTCTTTGCTGCTGCTATAACTGATTCTTTTTATCATAGTCACCACAACAATTACAACAAAGGCAAAAGGTATTTGTCTGGATTACCTTTCAAACTTTTGAACAAATGGTTTCTTAGTGAAGCATTTCAGATATTCTCCAAACACTACAACCTTTCGCAAGTTCAGACTTCCAATTAAGATCATGCTAGGAATGCAATCAAGGATCTCAGCACTCAGAAGTTAATTATCTCCTCAGGCTAAGTCATAAACATACTTGTTTTGGTTTTGTCCACTTCATCTAATGATATAATGTATTTGGAAGATACAGATTTTGTCCATTGTTATCAAGAGAGCCTATGGTGAGGCTGTGGGAGCTTTTGTCACTGCTGAAATACAGCAAAAGCGAAACTGTTTCTGTGAATTAACAACACTGTGTACTCTCTGTCCAAAATTATTTGCAATCTGCCACACTACATAAAGCTCCAGGATTGTTACAGATCTTCCCTGCATGTTCAACCAACTTATTCATCCTCAAAATTGGCTGGATTTGAGCCATGTGTATACACTTATTCAATATATTTGCTCTAAGAGACATGATTTAGGCTAACTTCATGGAAAGCTGAACTAAGGATGAAGATAAATAACTGAATAATTCTTTCTATCTCTGATCAGATGTCTAGTCAGTCTATTCACAATGGTCAAAAACCTCTCTGACCATCCAAAAGCAATCGAAGCCTTTGAAACTTCCAAGTTAACCCAGCTCAAAGTTGAATTGACTGTCCCAGGGACTTCTAATTGCTAGATAATTCTGCTGATGCCCATCTGGGAAAGTGTGTGGTTTGTGTGGCTCACACATACAATCTGATCTGCTGCCAAAAGGCAGTTTAAAGCAATACATCCACAGTCAACACATCTAGGTTGTAGATGTGTCTGTCATCACTTTCCTACTCCACTGTAAATCTTGAGAACTCATCAGATATATTCTATTACAAATAGGTACATTTTTGGGAGGGATGTTTGTCCTTGTTCATCTTCCAGTTTCCAGAAGTGCACATAAGGTCCAGCTGGTCTTTTGGCATATCTACCTTTTCAGCTCAGTGCAGTTCAGAGCCTGGTGGCAAGACACTCACACACCACAGGTATCATAAAATTTTATGAAAACCTTAAGCAGCATAAATTGTGGAGCCTTCCAGTGGGGTAGAGATATGGTTGAGGTGTACTGACCAATCCACAGACACAGAAGCAAATGTAAGCCCTTCAGACGAGGTCAGAACTGCAGATATTCTGCACTAGTAATAGGAGCGGGATAAGTGCATCCCAGTAAGACCACATCCAATCAGTAAAAAATTAACTCTATTCTTCTGAAATGTAGGGTTAATTATTTGAACTTTAGACACAGCCAGTTTTGCAGATGAGCTATAAGAAGCAGCACATAGTAGTCTAGGAGGCAGCACATTTGTGAGTCACAGGATCACAGGATGTTAGGGGTTGGAAGGGACCTCTAAAGATCTTTGAGTGCAACCCTTGCTAGAGCAGGACCAAATAATCTAGCGCAGGTCACACAAGAATGTATCCAGATAAGTTTTGAAAGTCTCCAGAGAAGAAGACTCCACAACCTCCCCTGGGAATCTGTTCCAGTGGTCTGTGACCCCTACAGTAGAGAAGCTCTTCCTCATCTTGAGGTGGAGCATCCTGTACTGTCATTTACATCCATTGCCCTTTGTCCTATCTCAGGGTGCAAGTCCTTCTTGACACCCAGCCCTTGTGTATTTATAGACATTTATTGGATCCTCTCTCAGTCTTCTCTCCAGACTAAAAGGACCCAAGTCTCTCAGCCTTTCCTCATGAGGCAGTGCTCCAGCTTCTTAATCATGCTAACAGCTCTCCATTGGACTCTCTCAAGTAGATCTCTGTCCCTCTTGAGCTGGAGAGGCCAGAACTGGATACAATATTCCAGGTGGGGCCTCACCAGGACAGAGTAGAGGGGGAGGAGAACATCCCTCGATCTGCTTGACACACTCCTATTAATGCACCCCAGGATGCCATTGGCTTTCCTGGCCACAAGGGGACATTGAATCTTGTTGTTCACTAGGGCACATTAATAACTCGTCCCAAGGATAACTTGTTCACCAGGACTCCCAGGTCCTTCTCCATGGGGCTGCTCACTATCAGATCACCTTCTAACCTGTACTGGTACAGTTTATTATTTCTTCCCAGGTGCAGAACTCTGCATTTATCCTTGTTGAACCTCATTAGGCTCCTCTTTGCCCAGCTGTCCAGTCTGTCCAAGTCTCACTGCACAGCAGTCAAGCCTCCCAGTCTTTTCTTTGTCTTCCAGACATCAAAACATAATAGCTTCATACAATGTTTTGTATTGGAAGTGATCTGGCAAACATCATCTAGTCCACTCTGCCAACGATTAGTGCATATTTCATTAGCTTTGGTTACTCAAAGCCCAGTCCAGGATGATCTCGAACATTTCTAGTGATGGGGCACCTGTAGATCTTTACTAATAATGTGTTTCAAGTAACTTATTTCAACAGTGGGACAAATATTATAATAGAAACTCTGCTTGAGATGAGTTTTAGCAGGCAACACAACACAAACTGTAATCACAGAATCACAATAACAGTAAGCCTCAGATGAACTGTAGTAAGATCATGAGAGCCAGATATTCCATATTCCTCCAGCGACCATCATCCACAAAGGACAGAACCTTTGATAAATAAACAATTATAATTTCTTGGTTTCTGCTAATAATTCTGAAAGCACTGCCCTACTGCACTGCTGCCCTTTGCAGCCTGCTGGTGCCACAGGTGATGGGTGCACAATGTAGTGTGGGTTTCACTTGTTATTTACTATTTCACATGACAAGGTTTCCATGGAGAGAAAAACATTCCTTACAAAGAAATATTGAGAATTCACATTTCACATTCACCATTTCATATGCTCTTTGTGGTCTAGGACTTTACATCCATCAGAGACTGTATTCCAGAAATCTGTCAGAAAAGATGCCATTTGTTTTTGTAACTTGAGCTGACACAGACAAGCATTCAGTAGCAGTAAATAAAATATATGATCTGGGAACACAACATAGCAATAGACTTTACAGCAGCTTCAAAATCAAGGAAGTCATCATGTGAGAGCTGAAAAAGTCTTCACTCTATTCTAAATGTTAATCCATGTAGTCCCATTCAGTGCACAGAGTAGGGTGAATATACTTGCTGGTATCAAAAGATATGACCTTAATAAGAAGCTAGACTGACAAGTGTCAGCAGTGAGTTTGGGATAACTTTTCTGTATGCCTTGTGTCTCTGATTTTAGACTTTTTTGCAACAGTCAATGATGCCCAGAGATTGATCCTGTTTCACCACTGTTTGTCTTCTGGTCATTTAAAAAAACATTGTCCAGATTAAATAAATAGACATATTTGCTGTCCTAGCCCCAAAAGTTAAACTTTCATGTCTTGCAATACAGCTTGCTGTGCTGAGGCAAGTCTGTTTTCTATGCATGATAGACAGCTGAGATCCTAGACTGAGAGCCACAATAACCAGCAGCTCAGAGCTGTCAATGCTCCTAAGTGTCAAGCAAATGGATGTTTCAAATTCTTTCTCTAACTTGAACATAGGCATGGAGGCAGCCACAAGGTACCTCTGTGAAACAGAGCTTGAGCAAACTGTTCTTTCATGGGGATCTGGAGACAAAATTCACAAAGAACCTTTTTTTTCTTGCTCATTTGGGCTTATGGATAAAAAAATTTCGAGAAGGAAGAGGGAGGTCTGACTACTGGAGACATTCTGAACCTTCTGTTTCCAAAGTCCAGGAGAGTGGTGTCACTGTGGCAAATACCAAGAGGAAGCCACTCCACCTGCCTAGCAGGAGAAGGGACACTTTGCAAGGCAAGAAGCTAAAATCATCAAATTATAAAGGAAGGATAACAAAACCTTGCTTTTTCAGTCTTAGTGATTTTTACACATTTCCTCAGTAAACATCAGAAATAGCCTAGAACCAAATACTTGAACCTCAAGATTCTCTGAAGATTGCAGGAACTCTGAGTTTGTAATAGGGAGGCACATTGTAACACTACCTCCACAATCTTAGCTAAATTCAGGGGAGTGCACTGCATATAAGACAAACATTATCATAAGGATGTCATTTATCTGAATCCCAGAAATCTGAAGAAGAAATTGCCAGCAGGGCCAGCCCAAGAGCTCAGACAGGGATCACATGGCCTACTTTCCAAAAGGTAGGTGTCTGTATTTTACTAAAAAAGGCTCTTCAGTCTCCTGTCTTTTTGGCTTGGTTGTTCTGATCCTCTATCGAGTGTACATAAATGATTACAATTTCATTTATACTACTAAACACTTTTCTAGCCTAACATGGAAATATTTTATGTTTTTTTCCCCCAAAATTTATTGCCAGAAAATTAACATCCAGATTACAATCCATAGACAAGTTTGTAAACTCTAAAATAAACTGTAACCTGTTGCATCCCACAGACCCTCTGAAGCAAGAGTGAAGAGTCTATGTACCTTTAAATGTAACAACACTCTCACTTCAAAGGGCCAGAGATGTTCTGACAGTAGAAGAGCTATCTATAAAATCTTTTTGAGAAGAAATAACTCCAATGTGTACATGCAAGTTTTATATTGAACTAGAATATATTTATGTATTTTCATTAACTGTCTCAATGAAGCATTTCTAAAGCATACTGGAATGATGCAAGAGTGGCTTCTATTTTTGCAAAGTTAAGCTGCTGACAAGCTGAAGCACTGTAAGCAGTCTGAAATCTTTTATTCCTTTCCTGTGCTCTCAGGGATGTTCCAAAAGTATTCAATTTGCAACACTGGAAAATTTCATCATAAAAGCATCATAAAATGGCTTAGGTTGGAAGGGACCTTAGAGTTCATCTACTTCAACCTCTCTGCCATGAACATGGGCACTTCTCAGCTAGACTTGGTTACTCCAGGTCTCATCCAACCTGACCTTGAGCACCCCCCAGCGAGGGGGCATCTGAGCAACCTATTCCACCATCCTCATACTGAAGAACTTCTTCCTAGGATCCAATCCATACCTACTCTCACTCAGCTTAAAACCATTTCCTCTTGTCCTACCTCTACATACTCTTATGATAAGTCCCTTTCCATCTTTCTTCTAAGTTCCCTTCAGGTATTGGAAGGCAGCGATAAGGTCCCCCCTATGGAGTTTTCTGCTCTCCAGGCTGAACAATGTCAGCTCCCTTAGCCTATCCTCAAAGCAGAGGTGCTTGAGCTCTTGGATTATCTCTGTGACCATGCTCTGGACCTGCTGCAAGAGAGGTGCTGGAGTGTGTCCAGAGAAGAGCAACAAGGTGGTGAAAGGCCTGGGACACAAACCCTATGAGGAGAGGCTGAGGGAGCTAGCTGGGGGTGTGCAGCCTGGAGAAGAGGAGGCTCAGAGGTGACCTCACTGCTGTCTACAACGACCTGAAGGGAGATTGCAGCCAGGTGGGGTTGGTTTCTTCTCCCAGGAAACCAGCAACAGAACAAGGGGACACAGTATCAAGTTGTGCCGGGGGTAAGTCTAGGCTGGATGTTAGGAGGAAGTTCTTCCCAGAGAGAGTGATTGGCATTGGAATGGGCTACCCAGGGAGGTGGTGGAGTTACCATCCCTTGAGGTGTTCAAGCAAAGCCTGGATGAGGCATTTAGTGCCATGGTCTAGTTGACTGGATAGGGCTGGGTGCTAGGTTGGACTGGATGATCTTGGAGGTCTCTTCCAACCTGGTTGATTCTATGATTCTGTACATCATGTCAGTCACTATAGATCTAGTTTTTTCTTATAGTAGGGACATCAGAACTGGATCCAGTATTCAAGAGACACACGAAGCTGCTAGATATGTTTGTTTGTTTGTTTGTTTGTTTTATGTCATAAATTACTGAAATAACACAGCAGTTCTGGAGTAGTTGATTGAATTGTTTTGACACCTACTGTCCTGCAAACAACATTTTCTACAAATTCAATCAGAACATGTTACACTGAATTGTGAAGGAAAAAACTTAAAAGAACCAAAGGTGTGAAAAATGTGGAGTGGCATTAAAGAACAAAGACATTTTCACGAGGTTTAAGAAAGTAGATTTAGTCAAACACATCCTTATATAGCCTTTGGTTCTTCAAAAAGAAGAACAGAATGCACTGCCAACATTCAGTTTCTTTTGAAAGATCCTAGTGGGCATCTTTTTCTTTTTAGCTATTGCTACCTTGCAAATGTCTTGATTGCTTAAGTATTTTTATGGAGCTTCAGATGGTTACACATTGGCTATTAGATTTCGAATGGATATTACAACCATAGAATGGTTTAGGTTGGGACATTAAAGATCATCTAGTTCCAACCCCCTGCCATAGGCAGGGACACCTCCCATTAGAACAGGTTGCTCAAGGCCTCATTCAACCTACTCTTGAACACTTCCAGGGAGGGAGCAGGCACAACCTCTCTGGGCAACCTGTTCGATTGTCTCACCACTCTCATTGTAAAGAACCCTTTCCGAACATCTAGTTTGAATCTCCCCTCTTCTAGTTTGAACCTATTACCTCTCATCCTGTCATTACAAGACCTTGTAAATAGTCCCTCTCTAGACCTCCTGCACACCTCCTTCAGATACTGGAATGCCACTATAAGGTCTCCTCAAAGCCTTCTCTTCTCCAGGCTGAAGACTCCTAATTCTCATAGCCTGACCTCATAGCAGAGGTACTCCAGCCCTCTGATCATCTTTGTGGTCCTCTTCTAGATTTTCTGCAACAGTTTGGTGTCCTTCTTGTGTTGAAGGCTCCAGAACTGCACATAGTACTCCATGTGGGATCTCATAAGAGCAAATGGGGAGAATCCATTCCCTTATCCACTGTTGCTGTGACTTCGTCATAAAAAGCCACCAAATTTGCCAGGCATGACTTGCCCCTGGTGAAACCATGCTGTTTACCATCAATCACCTCTTCTTTCTTTTCCATTTGCCTTAGAGTCTTCAGGACGATCTGTTCCATGATCTTGTCAGGCATACCACTATTCAAGTATAGAATCATAGAAACATAGAATCAAGCAGGTTGGAAGAGACCTCCAAGATCATCCAGTCCAACCTAGCACCCAGCCCTATCCAGTCAACTAGACCATGGCACTAAGTGCCTCATCCAGGCTTTGCTTGAACATCTCCAAAGATGGAGACTCCACTACCTCCGAGGGCAGCCCATTTCAATGCCAATCACTCTCTCTGGCAAGAACTTCCTCCTAACATCCAGCCTAGACCTCCCACGGCACAACTTGAGGCTGTATCCCCTTGTTCTATTGCTGATTGTCTGGCAGAAGAGACCAACCCCCACCTGTCTACAGTCTCCCTTCATGTAGTTGTAGATAGCAATGAGGTCAGCCCTGAGCCTCCTCTTCTCCAGGCTGCACACCCCCAGCTCCTTCAGCCTCTCCTCACAGGGCTGTGCTCCAGGCCTCTTACCAGCTTTGTCACCCTTCTCTGGACACGTTCCAGTATCTCAATATCTCTCTTGAATTGAGGGGCCCAGAACTGGACACAGTACTCAAGATGTGGCCTGAGCAGCGTTGAGTACAGTGAAAGAATAACCTCCCTTGTCCTACTGTATTTAAATTAAGAAAAGTATCTTTTAATTAATAGAGAACCTAACTTTGTCACTGACTTTTTTCCACAAGACTGTAAGCACTTTACACATTGCACAGTAACAAAGTACTTGATCCTGCACATCTAAACTCAAACATCATCAGTAAAATTATATCTATTTAGAAAGTAATCACAGATACAGGAATGCACATGTAGATGCCTGGCATGCTATATAAAATACCACCTATTATTTACACTGCTTTTAACACGTTGTTCACAGATGTTTTCTGTCAGTGAACTCGAAGAGAATATCATTGCAAAAAGCTTTGCTGATAATATAAACACCTGAGGATTGACTAACAGTATTCAGCCACTAGTAATGAGTTCAATAATATTACAGGTCTTCTGTGGTTAAGCAACACGTTCTGTATTACAGCAAAGCATGATCTATCTGGGACTGAAAAGTGAGAACTGCACATATGAATTGTTGGAGCACACTTTGAAGGAATGGTGATTTCCAAAGAGGTCTTCACTAGAGTATGGTGATAACAAATCTGACACATTATTAATCAAAAGAAGTACCAAGACCTGCCAACTGCTCTCTTCTGCCCAAAATTCTCCCCCAAGACCTGAAAATATACTCTTCTAATGAAAATCTGACATAATCCAGTCATCATTTATTTGGTGAAAAAAAAAAAAAAGTAGGGAAGCAATTGAATCTTGATGAAAGAATACTGGCCTAAGGAGATATTAGAAGTGTTTATGCACTTTTAATGCTGTATGATTAAAGGCAGAAGAGAATCCCAAGTCTGGAGGCTAAAGCAAACAATAATCAATGAAAACCAAGTTGATAATTTTTAATAATAGTGGAATCAAAAAATGAGACAATTTACCAATGAACTTTCCATGTGCAGGAGTCCTTTGAAAAATAGAAAATATCTTTTTGGAAGTCATGAATTTTGTGTGAAGTTATTTGTTTTAATAAAAAAATTAAGCACATATTTCTACTACCTGTATAATGTAGGTGATCAGGAAGGTCACTTTTCACTGAAAACTGTTTAATGCATAACTTGGAGGCTAGACTTTAACTAGTTTGAGTCTATTAATGGAATGCCTCTGATCTCAGAACAGCATTAACACAAAGAAAAACACACAGACAGATTTGGATTCCCTTACATTAGCCTCATGCAGACACTGTTATCAGTGTTTGTTTTCCAGTCATTCAATGATTATCATTGGATTTTTCAAAGCCATTTCAGTTTTAGGCACCCAGATCCCATTGACTTTCATCTTGTACTGCATTGACTGCAGACATCATCAGCACAAAATGAACCTCTGACTGGACCATGGATGTTCTTTTCAAGAGTTAACTGCAGCAAATTGGTCCCATAATTAGAGTTACAACTCGCCTCATTACAAACAAGCAATGAAAACTTTAATCCTCATTCATCCAAAGAATCAAAGTGTGGAAGCTCTAAATCTTGTCTGAAATAGCAGATTAGAACAAACCTTGACAGTGCTAAATGGAGACAGGGAAATATTTCGGAAGACTTGTACGACAAATTGATCATGCATGACTCTGTTTCTGCCTTAGGGGCAATGTTGATGAACACTGAAAATGCTGATGTACAGAAAAGACAAATGGATATTTCTCTGTTTTAATTTATTCTAGGCTTCCTATAATTAGAAGAAATTATTGTTGTGTGATATTCATTCATCTCATTAATCAGTTTCAGAAAAAAATAAATTCATCCCTTCTGAAGGAAATGATATTTTTCTGAAGGTGGCAAAAACTCTCAGCCTTCATTATAAGAATTAAACCAAGTGTTTATTTCTTTTTTCTCAAAACTGCTACTAGTCTGTTATAAAACCATAGCTGAAAAATATATGCAGCAATTGCAGGGCTTTTAGCTCTTTCAGCCCCCTCTCTTTACACAAAAGCTCATGTATTTCCAAAGTAATAATTACTTGGCAAAATACATTTATTTTTTTTACTAGTATATGGCCTGCCTAGTAAATAGGAAGAATTAAATGAACCTCACTCACTACTCAAAACCTGTTACTAAAAATGCCATCACAACTCTATGCAGTATGTACTGCTAAAAAAAAAAACCAAAACACTAGAGTAGGAATGTCTGATTCAAGAGTCATAGAATCATAGAATCAACCAGGTTGGAAGAGACCTCCAAGATCATCCAGTCCAACCTATCCACCAACCCTATCCAGTCAACTAGACCATGGCACTAAGTGCCTCATCCAGTCTTTTCTTGAACACCTCAAGGGACGGTGCCTCCACCACCTCCCTGGGCAGCCCATTCCAATGCCAATCACTCTCTCAGTCAAGAACTTCCTCCTAACATCCAGCCTATACCTACCCCAGCACAACTTGAGATTGTGTCCCCTTGTTCTGTTGCTGGTTGCCTGGGAGAAGAGGCCACCCCTCACCTGGCTACAATGTCAGTCTACAAAGAAAAGGGTGAAGATAGCCCTCAGAATTCAGTTTCTGTGGTCTTAGATAATCACCTGTTGTAAAATAGCCATGGTAGTCCACAACGTCAAGCTGAGCTAGAATTATAGTCAAACATAACACATTACACCATTGGGTTTTGAATTTACTGGTTTGGGGGAAGGGTAGATGTCCTTCTTCAGCTTAAATGTCTGTGTCCTTTAGTTATTTCAAGGGAGGTAACTCTGTTTGGACAGCCCATCTCCCCTTTATCATTTCAGAGGAAGTGGATGAAGTGGCAGAATCTTTTCCATGCATCCCCAAGACAAAACCCTCTAAATTTCCCTGCCTGTTCAGTGGGGTCTGCTTCAGCCAGTTGGTTTTGCAGTGTTTTGCTATAAAGTGTAGTCAGACACCTTTTTAAGTTCCTGAATATCTCACAGAACCAGTGAAAGGGAGGTGTTGCTTTTTGTTTTGATTTAGTTTGAGACTTTTTGCTCTGAAAGTACAGGAATACAGAGGCTACATTTCAGATAAGACGTAATTAATATTTCCATAATCTAGAGGCATACAAATAAAAATAGATTATTTTTTTCCAATGTAGCACAGGCAGCTTTTGGTAGCTGTGCAGTGCCCAAGCCATCAAAAACTGTCTGTGTGTCTTGCAATTACAGCTGTAGCAGGCTGTTCTCCAGAGTGTGAATCCCTTATACGTTGCTGTCCTCTGTTTGGCTGACTTCTGATCTGAAGCCACAATTGAACCACATGGCTTGGGATAAAGAGTGCTTAGCTAGGTATGAAAAAAAAGGTGGCTCTCAGATGTTATGTGATGTTCTTTTATTTTTTTTTTTTTTTGCAGAGCAAGAGCCAGAATAAGAATCAGATTAGTGTACTGTTATGATCCTCCTATCCTTTTTTCTCTTGCTCTGAAGTCAGTGCAAAGCCAGGCTGATGATTGTGTTGAAAGTATGGGCCCTCTACCTTATGATAAGCCTCTTTGTTGGCTTTTTTTTTATGGGTATGTGTGCCTTGCTCTCTCTGTGAATGCTCCAGAAGTTATTTTTCCTCTGTTGGCTGTTGCAAAGCAGACTCTATGTGGTGTATGTGGTGTTCAAACTAGTTCTAAACACTGACTATATGCAAAACACCTGATGGAAAACAGTGTAGATGTTTAGTTATTATACACTCTTTTTAAAAGTCACTTTTTTTTTTTAGAAAAGGCAAAAAATCCTTGAAAAATGGTCAAAAGTCAGCATACCCTGCAAATCTACAACTGGTAATGGGAGAGTGATATGACCTCTACTCTTAGCTCCGACCTCGAAGGTCATATCTGAGACAGTCTCTGTTATGCAGGTCTGGAGCACTCAATACAGGAAGGACATGGACCTGATGGAGTGGATCCAGAGGAGCACCACAAAAATGATCAGGGGATTGGGGCACCTCTGCTATGAAGACAAGATGAGGGATCTGGGATTGTTCATGTTAGGGAAGAGGAGATTCTGAGGAAAACTAATAGCAGCCTTCCAGTACCTGAAGGGTGCCTACAAGAAGGATGGACAGAGACTGTTTACAAAGGCCTGCAGTGGCAGGATGAGGGGCAAGGGCTTGAAACTAGAGAAAAACAGATTTAGATTGAATGTTATGAAGAGGTTCTTTACCGATGGTGGAACACTGGAACAGGTTTCCCAGGGAGGTGGTTGGAACCCCAGCCCTGAAGATATTCAAGGTGAGGCTTGACAAAGCTCTGGGCAACCTGATCTGTTTGAGGATGTCCCTGCTCTGCAGTGGGGTTGGACTAGATGACCTTTGGAGGTCCCTTCCAGCCCAGTCTATTCTATGGTTCCATAATTCTATGATTCTATGATTCCAAAATTGTTTCCCTTTTCCAGTTCAACAACCCTAGATTAATACTTACCTACTATGTTGCAGCTTTCCTTTTTCCTTTGATAAATTTTGTCTCCAAGGACATTCTACTTCATGATCAAACCTTCTAATCCCTCTCATTTGCTGCTTTTGAGTGTATTAGTTTCAAAAGATTTAGGGAAAAAAAATTAAATAGGTAAACAATTTGGAGACAGTTCTAAATACTTTTGCTCACATGCTGTTAATACCCTTCCTGTAACTGAAACATTCAGCAGTTTATAGACAAAATCACAGCAAGTTATTACAAACTTCTTTCAGAGTCAACAGAAAGAAGTATTTTCCATGTCAAAATCATTCTGAAAGAAAATGTACAGGAATCAGCTTTCTGCCATGCTGATTTCTCTCTATTAACTATAAAATGCCTAGACCCAAACAAGTGACTTCTTGGCATCTGATATTAGAGAAGCCAAATCTTCTATTAACTATGCTCCACTAATACCCTTTGTCTACATATTTCTATACAGATGGTCTCATGTCTACCGTAACTGTATTTTAACATGGCTAAAAGCCCATAGACCACACATGCCTAACCAGTCTGCAGATGACACTTGACCACATGCAGATGCCCACTCGCCCCCTGCAGTCAGACATCCTTGGCAAATAGCCTGGACAGCCACAGTTGAATTGAAAATGTGAAAGTAGACAGTGTGTACAGATAAACCACACATTTGTCTCTGGAGGGTGTTTGCTGAAACCCATCATAGCAAATAAAATAATATCAACTGGACTGAAAAATTAGTGGGTATTCTCAAAATTACTTTTGAGACAGTCACATGAGAAGACACATTAACACAGATTAATTTTTTGTTATAGTAAGGAGCAACTGTGGAGCAAGAGTTTAAATTGGATTTAGTGCTGCCAGAAGTTGCCCCAATACAGTCCAGGCTGAACATCCCCTGGGATGCCACAGGATGATGGCACCCAGTCAGCAACAGACAATCACCAGTGCAGTGAACAGGGACTTTGAAGTAAGTGTGCATGCAATATATCTGAAAGTATTTTTTGGAGTTTGAATATGTTTAAGAAGTTTGTTTTCAAACTTCTTTTATTCTTGACTTTTTTTTTTAATCATTTTTATTACTGTTTTCAGATGAGACATTATGAAAAATTATCACCAATGCATCTGGGTTTGCCTTCAAGCTATATCATATTTCATCAGTATTTGGTGGCAGAGAAGATATTTTCAGACAGTCATAGGGGGAAGTTTTGCAAGTGTGATGGTTTGGGTGTTCCCTGCCCTCCCACACTTTGAAATCACCCAGACTAGACTCAGCCGGCTCTGGAAATATGAATGAAGCTTATATTTACAGCTAGCACAATATACAAGCAGATATTTACAGTATATACAGAAATATACAAGGTAAAAGTAATACAGAAACACAACAGCCCTCCCAGAAACCTGAGTCCCCAGGAGGGGCTCTCAATTGCCCCTTCACCTTCCCCTTACCCCTCTCAACCTTACCCCAGTCCCAAGGAAGAATGAGGGTTCAGCCAGGGGTTAAAGAAGCAAAGTGGATTAGTCCAAAATGGAGGGTGAGGTTAGAGAGTAAGAAGCAGCTCAACCAGCAGCCTGAGTGAGAGTGGTGTGCCGAATGTGTTATCTATGTTTTGACATATTATTATACATCTCAGCAAGCCTATGAGGGAAGTAGACATCGCTCTTGTTTTCATTTCACAGCCTATGACCTAGTCCTTCTCACCAAAACATTCCAGCTAGCTTCAAACTAGCACAGCAAGACACAGTCATAGGGAGAAGCTTTGCAAGAACAAACTTCCAAATTTAGCTGAGTGGTTTAATGTCACAGAGAGGCATAATGAGAACCAGGTACTGGAGGATGGTGAGCAGGAAATTCAGAGTGGAAATAAGAGTGGTCATTTTAAAATGATTCAGGCAAATAACTGTCAAACCACATGCTGAAGTAAACCATCTGTCCCTGGAAAACTTTAAAAAAAGAATCACTATCTCTCTAGGAGATACAGTTTATTTCATCTTTGGACTACAGGGCTTGACACAGGAATTATGAAGCTAAATTAATAGTTCAGTGTTCTGGAGGTTGTTAGACTAAATGGTCACAGTTGCCTTTCTCAGACCTATGAAAATTCAGCATTGGTTGAAAAACAGAAATAGGGGGTTGGACTCAGATTTTGGAGGCTTTTTTTATTGATGTAGGAATACCTCATCTTTCTTTCCTATTTTTTAATATTACTACATCTCAGTTTTCCCTTGAGTTATTTTTTTCTTTAAGAGAAATAGTTGGTTTACTCTAAAATCAGAGGGAAGTGTTAATTTAGATACTTAATTGCAATTTGAAAATTTCAATTGACTCTCCTGGGATTCTGCACTACAATTTCTGTTTCTCCATTTATAAAACCTCTACTAAAATATCATTAATAATATGTATATTATCTGAATGACAGAAATAGAAATAACCCTTGTCCCAAATTGAGTAAACACTAAAGGACGAAGATGCAAATTCTATCTTGGTTTGATTTGATCTTAAAGTGGTAAATCCTTGCATATTAGGCAGCAAGAAATATTAACTGTTGAACACTACCTTACATCAGAGCTGATGCTGTTTGTGAGTACAACAAACTATAGCACAGTGAGCAAGAAAGCAATGTGAAATAAGGACAGGCTAAGAACATAAAAGCAGAAGCCTGATAAGAAAAAACAAACCAAAACAAAATAAACAACAACAACAAAACACACACAAAAAAAAATAAAAAGGAAATGCTAAATTAGTATACAAATCCAGAGATAAAATAAGCAGAAATGATTATTTACATTATTTAGAAGTGGTTGATTTCCAGCCTATGGTCAAATACACAGGACAGTCGCCTGATGCTGTGTTTATTTCAGAATCAGGAGTTTACAAATTTAGAGACAGAGAGTTGGAAATTAGTAACTGTTTATCAGGAATATTAGATGCATCTATAAACCACTATTAACCCAAGAAGAGATTTGTGAGTGTCAGTGTGTACGTGCACATGCATGTCACCTATTTATTTCCCCTTTTACAATGTGGTTTTATAAGATTTTATTACACTCTATGACTATTCCTTCTGTATGTTTGTTTTGGTTTGGGTTTGAGTTTTTCTTGTGAATTTATCTTACATTATTCCTTGCTGTCATTGTGCTTAAAATGTGATCACTTCTATGAGACACAGCATTACAGGCATTTAATTCAAATTTTGCTTTATATCCTTTAAGAGACTCAAACTGTGATAGACTGAGAATGGGCATGCAAGACAGAATGCAGAGTATCTGGGGATGTGACAGCTAAGATAATTAATTAGTCCTTTTCATGTCAACAGGGCTATGCACATATTTTGATTTTGTGCCTGTACTCTCCTTCACATGTTTTTGGTGGGTTTTGTTTGGGGCTTCTTTTGATGACTAGAAAAATGACACCCTTAGCTTCATCCTGGATTTGATGAAGTATCTGGTCTGACTGCAGACTTGAGTGACACGTTAGCACCCACTTATTAACCACTCTTCATCTGCAGCAGGTCTGTGTTAGACACCTGTCTCCACTTTTGTCATCATATGCCTTCTGCGCAGTACTGTGGTAAGAACAACAGACAGTCAGCAGCTCATGTTTATCAGGGGTCTTTATTATAGAAGCTAAATGTAGACAAAAAGTCTTTTTGTCGACATTGGCTTTTATTCTCACCATCTTCTTTCTTTCTGCCATGAATAAAAGTTGTTAATAGATTTCTTAAAATCCAGGTTTCACTTTCCAATCAGTTTTAACTACTTTGAGGATGTTAATAAGGCAAGCAGACATTGAAACTACTCTGGGTGCCCATTCTGGACTCTAAAGCCTCAGCATGCAACAGAACTGGCTTGTTCACTACATTTCAATTGTGAAAATGCCTGCCGTGACCTCTCTTCAGAAAGCTCTTGTGCTACACCATCAAATAGCATGTTTAGAAGCATTATTTGATGTTATGATGATAAAAGCAGGAGCGATTTATGAACGTGTGAAAGGACATTATCACTTAATGGTTGGATGTGAATTTGGAACTTATATCTGGGGACAGTATTTTGCTCTCTGTCCCATATGTAAGATTCAGTTACCCAATTTTGCTGTCTAAAAGTACTTTTTAGAGGAAAAAAAAGGGAAAAGAAAAAGTACCTGCACATTATTGTTCTCCTTACGTTAAAATAAGTTCCTATGTACCTTCAGTGTTTGTATATTATTCTTCCAACAGAGATGTAAATAAATCATATGATTAATGAATGCGGATTTTTTTGCCAGCTCATTTATCTTCCACTGCTGCATCTAGGATTTAACACATCATTCCTACACTCAAGTTGTCTCCAAAACCCTTTTTCTGTCTTTTTTTTTTTCAGTCTTCTCCAACAAGTCATCTAATCTTCATTATTCTTCCTTAGGACGAAAACAAGAATAAATTCTACTGCAGGTTGAGCCATGGAAAAAAATTTACTTCACTATTTTAATCCTGATGCTTTTCATTACACCCATCCCTCCATTCTCCCTTGGACATCAATTACTAATCTTACTGGAGGTTAATAATTCAAAGCTTTGCCTTTTCATCACCTCATGTATATCAGTAGCAATGAATCCAGTCACCAGGCCTGATGGAACCCATCTGCCCCTCACACCAGCAGAGATAGCAACATTTTTCATACTATTGGGTATCTCTCTGTCTTTGTGTGGCTCTCACCCATGTCTATGTTTTCTGAACTCTCATGAAACCTATCTGTCTTTCTGTCTCCTTTCCTTTTCCTAACAGAGAAGCTAAGGATTTATACATTTAATTGTATTTATTTTAACCCTTTTTTTCTCTCAGTATAGTTCCAAGGTAAAGAAGAAAATATCAAGAGACACAGCCTCCCACAGGAGTTTATCCATCTTCACATATAGGTTCTTCTCAAGATTTCCAGATTTGCTCTGCTTTTACAAGCATTTTACTATGTGCTGCACATTATAGAGATAGTAAAGATGGAGAGCTCAAGTTTTGGGGTCATACCTCCTGTTCTTTAGTCTCATAACTAATAGGAGTTATGACGTGTCACAAAGAGTGAGAAGTCCTCCTTTCTCTGCACATCATTTTTGACAGACTTAAAAGATTTTTATTTCCACAGCTATGATTTAAATTAGGGAAGGAATGTGCCCATTTCAGAAAGCATGTAGCAAGGAACAAGTCAGGCTTACTGACTTGTCCAGTATTATACAAGTTGTGGATGTGCCAGGAATTGCGTATAGCTCCTTCAGTCCTACCTGAGTTCTCTGGAGTATCACCCAGATTATTGGCTCAGCATTCTATCAGTTGAAGACTGACTGACTGAACAGGAGTTATTTCTTTGTTTAGCCCTCTTTTTCCAATGATTTATAATTGCAACAAGCTGAACTTGGATTTCTTTTTTTTCCTTTTTTTTTTTTTCACTGTAAAAAAGAATTGCTTCGTGGTAGGTTGATTTTAAATTCCATGGAGCCCACAAAACCTTCAGGCTACCACAGTTCTAAGGTATTTGTAACATGGTATTGATGTTGTGAAGTACTTCACCTCCACCCCTGTCTGCCTTGAGACATCTTGTTTTCAGAGGGAAGTGAATACAAGTTCAAGGTTACATGAGAACATTTCCCTGGCTTGTCAGCTCCTCCTCTTTCAGCTTGGCTGGAGAGCTGCTCCATGCTCTCATACTTTGTTCGTTTGATCAGACTGCAGGAGGCAAATGAGAGCCATGAGAGTTGTGGTGTTTGTGGTTTATTTTAACAGTGGTTTATTCCCAGGGAAAAAAACAAAGAGAAAAAGCATGCTCAAATTTTCACGTGGAAAAATTACCTAGGCTGTGTCATGTTGGGTCGCCTTAGAGGAGGGTTGTAGCTGTTTACCCTTTCCTCCTCTAACAAGTTTCTGCTTAGTTTTGGCGACAAGTGACACTAGTGCTGATGGCCAGGCCTTGAACTCACTGTGTTGATTGCCTAAATGTTTCTGTTCCTCAGTGTAATGAAAGAACAATCAGTGCCTCTGCGATATCCTCATGTGGCTCTAGCTGCTATTAGAATTTATTACCATTTGTTTGTAAGTATTTATTATATGTTCTGACAAGGGGCTCCACAGGCTCCAGCTGAGACTGAAGTGATGTTGTGTAAGGCACTGTGTAGACTCACAGGAACATGCTAAGAACTTGCAGTCTATATAAATGAGTAGGAATGGAGAAAAGAGACATGAAGTAGAAAATTGCCTTTCCTAGCAGTCATTTCCACAGCTACCATGCAGAGCCTTAGTCCCTGCACATTTGATCATGTTTCCTATCTCATTACAACAGTCAGAATTTACTGTCCTTCATTTTGATGCTTCACCTAGAAGCATAACAACATGTAACTTCAGACAAGAACGGCTCTTTGAATACCAAAAATCACCAGAACACAAAAGGAAGAGAAGGAAAGGAATGCATAATTTTCTTTGTATGCTAGATCTGTCCCCTATCTCCTATTGATAAACAGTACCCCTGCAAGAACAAAAACCTGTTTTCTAATAAGAAGAAATTTTGAGATCAGGTTGCCTTTGTTGTTTGTTTTTTTGGGGTTTTTTTTTTTTGAAACCTTAAAAGCCTTAGTCCTTTAAAACACGCCAGTGAGGGAACCAGCAGCAGTATTTTGGAGGAATAAACATATAATGGTGAAACAACACTCACAGAAAGAAACTCTGTTGTCTAAATGGGTGTTTCTGATGCCCACTTCAACCCCTTGGGATAATGCTGAAGAGATCTATAGTGACTGACAAGATGTACAGAACCATAAAATCAACCAGGTTGGAAGAGACCTCCAAGATCATCCAGTCCAACCTAGCACCCAGCCGTAGCCAGTCAACTAGACCATGGCACTAAGTGCCTCATCCAGTCTTTTCTTGAACACCTCCAGGGACAGTGACTCCACCACCTCCCTGGGCAGCCCATTCCAATGCCAATCACTCTCTCTCTGGGAAAAACTTCCTCCTAACATCCAGCCTAGACCTCCCCCAGCACAACTTGAGACTGTGTCCCCTTGTTCTGTTGCTGGTTGTCTGGGAGAAGAGACCAACCCTCACATGGCTACAGCCTCCCTTTAGGTAGTTGTACACAGCAATGAGGTCTGCCCTGAGCCTCCTCTTCTCCAGGCTAAACACCCCCAGCTCCCTCAGCCTCTCCTCATAGGATTTATGTTCTAGGCCCCTCACCAGCTATGTTGCTCTTCTGTGGACACGCTTCAGTATCTCAACATCTCTCTTGAATTGAGGAGCCCAGAACTGGACACAGTATTTAAGGTGTGACCTGACTAGTGCTGAGTACAAGGGAAGAATAACCTGCCCTCTCCTACTGGCCACACTGTTCCTGATGCAGGCCAGGATGCCATTGGCTCTTCTGGCCACCTGGGCACACTGCTGGCTCATCATCAGCTTACTATCTATCAGTACCCCCAGGTCCCTTTCTTCCTGCCTGCTCTCCAGCCACTCTGTCCCCAGCCTGTAGCACTGCTTGGGGTTGTTGTGGCCAAAGTGCAGAACCCTGCACTTGACCTTGTTAAATCTCTTCCCACTGGCCTCTGCCCACCCATCCAGCCTGTCCAGGTCCCTCTGTAGGGCTCTCCTACCTTCCAACAGATCAAGATCTGCTCCTAGCTTAGTGTCATCTGCAAACTTACTGATGCTGGACTCAATCCCCTCATGCAGATTATCAATAAAGATGTTGAACAGGACTGGGCCCAGCACTGATCCTTGGGGAACACTACTAGTGACTGGCTGCCAACTGGATGTGGTACCATTCACCACCACTCTCTGGGATCAGCCTTCCAGCCAGTTCTTGACCCAGAACAGAGTGAATCTGTCCAAACCATGAGCTTCCAGCTTTGCCAGGAGCTTGTTGTGGCAGACGGTGTCAGAGGCTTTGCTGAAGTCCAGGTAGACTACATCCACAGCCTGCTCCACATTCACCAGGTGAGTAACCTGATCATAAAAGGACATCAGGTTGGTTAGGCAGGACCTGCCCTTCCCAAACTTAGTATCTAGGAGAGCTCTATAATCTCATGGCACAGCAGCCAGAAGCCAGGTGGAAGATACTATGGAACAAAAAAAAAAAAAAAATAATCACACAAGCTCTGAGTTTAAAAGGCAAATTAAAATAGAATGGGCAAACAAAATATACTGGATGTGCATCCACAACATTACACTTGGAGCCTCCCTGGATGAAGAACAGCATTATGAGTGGCAGTAGGGCCCCAGCCTCAGCACTGAGACTTACTGTGACAATACCTGCAGTCATACCACATATCTGCCTGCACAGGCGAGCAGCAAAGTTCTTACTATCCTGTCCTTGAAGTGAAGGAGCAGACACAGACAAGGACTGAGACTGCTTTAAATATTTACACTAAAATATTTGCTCCATTTTTTACTACTGTGTCTCAGTGGAACAGGAATAAAATATTACCTTTTTAGAGTAATCCTGACATTTTTCTAGCATCATAATCAACTATTTTGGATTTAAAACAAACAAACAGACAAACAAACAAATACCAAATAAACACAAAACCTACAACAGAACAAAACAAGGACATGCTAATGCAAATGGGAAAAGTTGTTTCTTTGCTACTCAGCCTAACAACACTAGGAGACAAATTTCTGTCAAAAAAACGTAGTCTATGCTTCTAAGCTAATTAGCAGTAAATGCATATTTAGTTAGTGTGAGGGGTGGGAATCAAGAACCTTGTTATTTCTGTTTCTTGGTTCCTGTGCATTTAAATTCACAATTACACTTCTAGAGGAAGCTGCCTCTCCAGCAGAGAGGTCTGTACTGATCAAGGGAGCTGCCTGTTTCGGATACACTTAAGAAGATATCTGTTGCCAAGGGGCCTCAGAGTTGGAACTGTTCACCATTCTCATTTTCACTTCTGCCAATTATCCAAACCATTTCCCCATTCACTTAGTAATAATACCTTCATTAGATAATCTCAAGGCAATTTCTGCTATAAGGCAAATCAGGGTTATTTCACCCTATCAACAAGAAGCAAGAGAGGTCACTTAGCCTTTGCCTGAAGCTAAATGCCCAAGCAAAATATCCAGATTTCACAAGTTTCTCTTTTGTATTAAACATTGGGAAAAGAAATGCTGCTACTACCACTGCAAGGAAGCCAATTGTTTGATTATCTGTGGCCTTTTTTTGTCTGAAGGAACCAAAGATTTTTCTAGACTGTTGGACATACTAGGCTAATTCTGTGTTGTTCATGCTGTTGACCAAGCCATGAGGATGAGGTACCTTAGATATGGCAGTATTGTGAGTACATAGCATTACAAAGAGAGCTTGATCACTCCTTTTTTACATTTCTCAGCTGCAGACCTACAGATCATTTCCTGAGCAAGGCATCAGACTGCATTACTGAATTCATCAAAGCCTTTTCTTGTCAGAAACCTTTAATATTCCTAAAGCTTGAAGTTGAGATGCTGTGATTGAAGGTGGCTGGAGCAACAACAAAACATTGCTTCCAGTAGTGAAGACTCTGCCAGTAACTATTGCATCAAATTCCAGGTAGATTGGAAGAACGCTGAAGTAAACTACTACAAGCTAGCTTGCAGCTATTCATGGCAGGGCTGTAAGATATGGAAAATGGAATTTCATCTTGTTGTGATTGTAGATGTGCTCAGGAAACAAACATTGATTACAAATGCAAAGTCTTGCAATAATGCACAGGTAGAACCATTGTTGATCTAAACCTGTCTCTAAGTTAAAATATACCACTGGTCTGTTTGGTCTACTGGGACCCTGGGCAACCTGATTTGCTTTAAAAGTGTCCCTGCTCACTGCAGGGAGGGTGGACTAGGTGACCTTTAAAGGTCCCTTGTATTCCAAAACATTTGTTGCTTCTATGATTTTCGTGCAAGACTAGATGTTTACAGCAGCATAAGAGTGACTTAACGTGCCCTTCTCACTTCCTTTCATGGAGACTCTTATTACTGAAGCCACAATAACGTCAGGGTATAGAAAGATGTGCAAAGAGAGGACTTATTAAGCCAATTAATACAGACAGAGGGAAATCCAGTCAAGTTTTGGCAGCAGAGTTTGTGCTCCTGAAACCTCCTCTACTTTCTCCAACAGATGGATTAAAAAGAGCTGTTACCTGCAAACCTTGGCTTGTAACAGGTTTCAGATCAGGAACCAGCCACACTATCCAGAGACATCCACCTCCTAGTGTCCTAACAACATTCAGAACATGGTCCATAGTAATAAACCAATGAGACCTTGAGAAAAAACCACCACATTTTAATTTGTGCCTCGAATTTGTGATGCAGATTGCTAGACATATGGAGCTCATTAAAGGCTTTCGAAGATAACAGAGCCATTGTCATTGGACTCTTCTTTCAAGTGCATATGGTTGCTTATGTACATGATAGCAGCAAAATACACAGCTTATCTCAGTCTCTTTCAGTAGCTGAAAAACTAAGGTTGTTGTAAGCAGAGAATAGAATAGAATCAACCAGGTTGGAAGAGACCTCCAAGATCATCCAGTCCAACCTAGCACCCAGCCGTAGCCAGTCAACTAGACCATGACACTGAGTGCCTCATCCAGGCTTTTCTTGAACACCTCCAGGGATGGTGACTCCACCACCTCCCTGGGCAGCCCATTCCAATGGCAAATCAATGGGAAGAGCTTCCTCCTAACATCCAGCCTATACTTCCCCTGCCACAACTTGAGACTGTGTCCCTTTGTTCTGTTGCTGGTTGCCTAGGAGAAGAGACCAATCCCCACCTGGCTACAGCCTCCCTTCAGGTAGTTGCAGACAGCAATGAGGTACTGGAAGGTTCTTCTCCTGGTGCGCCCTTCCACCACAACTCTCAAGTCAAAGATCAAGAGAAGATGGTCAAATTCACAAAGAATTCCATGGGTCTAATTCACAGATCATTCCAAATGGTTCCATGGGTTATCCTGAGCCAGGGTGTGATAGTCTGAGTGATCCTGGGTCTCCCTTAACAAAACAATAGGGACAGAAGTCCATTCCCTTGGGAAGGGCCTGCTCATCCCAGGATACTGTAATATTGTTATTCTATTCTGTCTTCCAGTAACATAGCTTAAAAGGCAGATCCTGAATGATTCCCTTCCCTTCTCCTCCCTTTCCCCCCCATTCATTTCCTCTCTCTGGGAACAGTACATGTTCCTTATCTCATGATTTGTGGGGGATATGGCTACGAGCTGGCAGGGAATCATGAGCTGCATCACTGGGGCTTGTAGGACCCAGCTGGGGATGGCAGTTTTGGCCTGCCTTCAGGCTGACTGAGGGTGGATGTGTTGGAGGATTGTAGAAGGCCAGTTTGGGGTTAATGGGTTTTGTATTTATTCTCCCTGATTGCTTTTTTGTATATATGCTCTTGTATATAGATTTTTTTCTTTGAACTTCCAATTTGTGTGCAGTATTCTCATTCTTACTCCTGGAAAGGGGTAAGAGTCATTTCTGCTCTCCAGTCCAAGGTAGCTTGTGATCTCAAACCAGGACACAGGGTCACACAAAGAAACACATTATGTTAGGGAAGCTAGCAGATAATTGGGCAGAAGGGCAGTGAACATGGCTTGAAACTAGTATGCATTTAAAATATACTCTACTTTTAAACAAACTAGAGTAAACTATAGTTTTAAACCAAAACTATAGTTTAGTTTAAAACTTCATGAGCTCTTCTTAATCCACTCTGTATGGAGTCATGATTCAAAAAAATACTTGAGATCTTTAGAGTTATTATAATTGTTTTTAATATACTTTCACTCTACAAATGCCTAGGAGCCAGTCATTCTGAGCCTCCTTCCCTCACTTCCTTCCCTCATGCCTTCCCTCTTTCTTTCCCCATCTCTCCCTCTGCAGACTGTTCTTGCCTTTTTATTTTTAATTTTTATTTTTGGAAGAACTTGGCCAATAAATCTGAAAGGAACATGGTGTGGGAAGTAAAATTAAACCAATCTACCAGAGAAAGTCATAACAGGAATCAGTGGATGGGTGTTAAAGCCAGATGAATTTGAATGAGAAATAAAGCACTGTGAGGATGATTAAACATTGGAACAGACTATGAAGGGTGCCAGATTTACATCCCTTGTTTCCTTTGTGGAAACTGTGCTTTGAACAGTAGTTTACAGTGGCATCTCCTTGTATTCCATGTTAACAGACTGCAACTCCACCACCTTCCTGGGCAGCCCATTTCAATGGCAGTATTTTCATCTCTGTTTGCACAACAGTGGAATTGGGCCACCTTACCTAAACTGAACCACCTTACTTAAACTGAAATTAGTATCAAATAATCATCTTGCTTTGTCTACACAGAGACTAGTTCTTAGAAAACTATACACGTAAGTGATATGCCACAAAGGCAAACTGCAGATGCAATTAGGTACCCAAGCTCTAGTATTTTCACTGGCATTTAGATTGTTTATCGTTTAGGAACTGGGTAACTTCTTAATATCCATGAGTTCTCTGTAGTCTGCAAGAAACATATTTTGACAGAAACCACAGAGAACATCAATTTGAATGGCTAAAAGAAAATTATATAGGAAGAGGAGTTCAATCCCATAGCACTACATAAGCAGTCAGACCAAGGTCATTTTTGGCCTTCGGATCTGTAAAGAAGTGTTAACAGCTCTTCTGTTGGTCTGTTTTTGCTCTGTATTGTCTTTTCTCTAGACTGTTGAAGTTTTGCTTTGGTTTCAGTATCGAGTGTGCACCAAGAAGAATGATGGAGGCATACAAAGCCAGATAAACAAGCTCCCAGCTCCTTGTTTATAGCCAAGAGCCAAACAATTCAAGCCTACTTCTCCAGTAGACTCTATGTTCCTGTGTGTCCAGAAACTCAAGCCACCAAAGAAGTCAGTCAGATAAGTTTATCATCCAAGACAGTATGTCACTTTGTGAGTCATTAAATCATTGTTAGATTAATGAAAACCCACATTACTCCTATTTTAAAAACTGGAGGAGAAACTGGCTGCACTACAGCAGTCTAATTAATGAACAGACATACACAAATGTGTTCTGTTTGCATCATGCTTAGATAGCATTATGGTGCTTTCTTCTGTTCTATTCTATGAATAGTAATGGCAGAAATATTAAGTCTCATTAAATTGAATATGGACAAGAGCAACAATTCAGTCCAGACTATGAAAGAAATCCCATACAGAAACAGTCATAGAATTATAGAATGCATACAATTGGAAGGGCCCTTTAAAGGCCATCTAACCCAACATCCCTGCAGTAATCAGGGACATCCCCAATTGAATTGAGTTAAAGATATCCCATCTCCTAGGCTGTGTCCACAACACAGGCTTATAAATATATTCCAAGAGTGTAGGAGATAAAGTCTGTAGAAAGGAAGGGACAGCTTTTACGACCTCTGAAGTGCAGATGGCAATCAACTGTAGTTAGCAAAGTCACCACTGTGTTTAGGGAAGTCACCACTCAACTGACATCCTAGATTCTAAAGATTCATGCCAGTGCTTAGTATTTGCATGGTCCAAATGCTGCCATACTTACAATGTACCACTGATGCACTCATCCCCTCTTCTGCCTTTCCCGTCAACTCTTCCATCCAGTTCTGTGCTTTATCACTGCAATTCATTTACTTTTTCTTCCTGGTTAAAATGCCACCTGGTTTGATAATACATTGATGGTTATGGGGTGACAACCATCAACAACCACCGAGGTACGGCTCAAATGAGAAAATCCTTGCAGAATATGGAAAGGGTCTAGTGAAGAGCTGTAACACTAGAAAATGCTGATTTAGCAGTAAATGCAGATAGATAGAATGTAGGTTGTTTTAGCAGTTGATAGATGTTGCTCGACCAACACCAAACACTGCACTCTCCAATTCTTATCCAGCCACTGAAAAGTCTGATTTCTTTTTTTCTGTAAATAGTTTTGTAAGCCTTACTTTTCTGCAGTGGTGGCCCCATTATTATTCTGGACCTGATTTTTGTCTCATCAGCAGGAGCTGCTGAATTATCACTGACAGATGCCACAAATGGTGAGTGGGATCCTTGCCAACACATGGGTATTCCAGGGAAGATTTTTTTCTGGCAATGCCAATACACATAGTAGGAGCTTTGATTATGTCTTGAACATAAATATATCACAATGGAGCAGTTTTATTAAGACTGCAGTGAAGCAGCTGTTGTGGCAGGAAAGGAACTGATGATTAAGTAAGTCACAGCACTATCTCAAGGGTTAGCCAGGACAGAGGAGCCATCCCCATGCTCATAGACTAATGTGACACCAGGAGGGGCATCAAATACAAAGAGTGTAAATCATAACATGGGCACAATCGTTTCTATTGCTACTCAGTGCTTTACCATCAACACTAGCAAGAACTCTCTTCCCAGACATAACTACAGTTCCCATACCACCTGTCAATAGCAACAATGAAGCAGCTAGTGGCAGCACTAGAACAGGGAAGATGCAGATTTTCATCTGGCTGTGGATGAAAGCAGGAGCTTACTTTTACCAGAAGAGAGACAAATAATTGTGAGTATATTCAAACCTGAACCTATTAGGGAGAAATGCCAAAGGACCTGGCTGAAGAGCACTCTTAATGATTGTATGAATTAAGAGTGACCACCAGGAGATGCTAATCACATCTCTTGCCATTTTGAGGGAAGTGATGCTGAGCAGCAAACATTCACTCACCTACAATCAAAACTGTTGTTGGGTAGTTCAGGTTTTAACAGGGAAGGAGTTCACATTCATACTAGAAAACAGGATGCAAGTAATACTGATATGCCGACACAGAGCTCAGGGTTGTACCTGAGATGCTATAGAATCTCTAAGATTTTGGGGAGACAGATCATAACTATCTTTCACCTTCCTTTTGAGAGGATGGCACCCACCTCAACATTGCACAGTTACTGGACTATACGTCAGTCTTACATGTGCTCTAACTACACAGAAAAGCACAGTGCTGAGCAACTCTCCTCAGTTTGTGTCTGAGGCTATTTCAAGCAGAGTAAGTACAGGGCAGTTCCTGTGCATGCTGTATTGGACCACACAACGACAAGTAAGAAGTCTGTTTTTATTTGCCCTGCCCTGCTGCTGCATAGTGTCTGCATCAGTTCTGTGTTTGTTGAGTGAGTCCTCACAGATCAGTTCTACCAGCATTTTCCCAATATCTCTGCATTACTTTCTGGTTTTTTAGGAAAATAACTGGCTTTCCTTACACTCCAAAAATCCACCTGAAAAACTTACTGGTTTTCATCTGTGCAAAAAGTTATTTCCTCTTCCCCTTTTTGTTTCTAAGGTATAGTCTGAAAAATACATTTCTTCTCTGATTTGTAATTCCCTTTGGGGTCCTAGGCCATGCACAACTGCCTATAAAATGTTTTTTCCCCTTTGCTTTGCAAAATGTATTTTCCCCATTGGGGCACTTAAACACTGGTTCTAGGAATCAGGTAGATGCTGTGATACAAAACTCCATTGTTTCTGGCCCAATCATAACCTCATTTTTACCTCCTCTTCCCCATCACTGGGCAGCAGCAGGCAGTTACATCAGAAAGCTGTTTCAGTGGGCTGCAAGCCTGCTAAAAGAACCATTTTCACAAGATTTCAGCCTATGAGGGGCGAAGCATCAGGTTTTTGTGACTTAGTAACATCATAGTCTCCAGAAGTGGAGAAGCTTAATATCAATGAGAGGAAAAGGAGATTCTTTGCTCCAGCAGCTGGACAGGCAGATCCTGTGGCTTTCTCTGGCTTCTGATTCCTACAGTAATTAGCACAAACTGGCACCCCACAGTATTTCCATCAGTTCCTGACCTGAATGGATAATCCACTACACAGGTATTTTCAAATTAAGGCTTCAGACTTGGAGGGAAAACAGTCACATAGCAGAGTACAAGAAGAGTACCTGTTTCAAAAGCAAAGGGTGGGTGTGATATTACTAACAATATGGCACATATTTCTAGCACTACGAATAACCTCAAAATTAAATAAACTGTCAAATAAAGTATAAAGTAATGGAGTCTACATTTACAAATGTCTCCAAATAAAGACAAGCTATCTTTTGGGAAACTATACTATAATCCAGCACAGGTTATTGATATCCCTATCAGAGTTGACAAGGCAAAGTTCCATGTCCTGTACAGTGCAGAAATCAAGCTAGGTAGTGAAAATAGTCTCTTGTGGATTTGAAATCTTTTTCTGTAAGAAGTTTCCCATTTATAAAACTCTGTCTAACACTTAGTTCCAGTTCTCTTCTATAAAACTAAAATAAAGGTGCTCAGGAAAAAAAAATAAGAGAAAGCAAAACTAATGAAGAGGGCTTTAAAGTTGCTGGGGGAGAAGATCCCAAATGAACCCCATCACTACCACTTTGAGGCGAGTGCCAGCAACAGATGCCTACAGCCTGAAGGAGAATGAGAGGCCAGGAAGAGTGCACCTGAAATGCAGCAAAAGGAATTCAGACCAGTAGGTGTCTTTCAACAAGGGCCCAGCTTACATGCCTCCATGCTAACACATCCAGCATGAGGAGCAGAGGGGGAGCTAGAAATATTTGCGTGCCTGCAAGGTTATGATGCTATTGGCATTGCTGAGACATGGTGGAGTGGCTCCTATGACTGGAATGTTTGGATGGAAAGTTGTAAGCTCTATAGGAAGAATAGGCAGAGGAGACAAAGAGGCATTGTTAACATTTATGTCAATGACCAGCTGGACCCCATGGAGCTCCGCCTGGAGATGGATGAGGAGATGAGAACTTGAGAGTCAAAATTAAAGGCAGGTTGGGGATAGGTCATGTTATAGTGGGGGTCTGCCACAGAGCACCTGACCAAGAAGAGAGGGAAGATGAGGCCCTTTATAGACAGATGCAGCCTCATATTCATATGATCTGCTACTTATGGGGTAGTTTGACAACTCCGGTATCTGCTGGAAGGACAACGTAACAATGCACAAGCAATCCAGAAAGTTCTTGGAATGCTTTGATTACAATTTTCTTCTCCACATGGCTGAAAAGCCAAGAAGGAAAGGTGCTATGCTGGACCTTGTTCTTGCCAACAAGAAGAGGCTGATGGGAAGCATGAAAGTCAAGAACAACCTTGTCCGCATTGGCTATGAAATGGTGGAGTTCAGGATCGTTAGGACAATAAGAAGAGTCTGCAGTGAGCTGTCTACCCTGGACTTCAAAAAAAGCAGGCTGTGGCCTCGTCAAAGATCTTCCAGAGGGAGTAACATGGGATAAATCCCTGAAGGAGTGAGAGGCCCATGACAGTTGGATAATAATCAAGGATTGCCTTCTCCAAGCACAGTAGTGATGCATCTCAACAAGCAGAAGACAGACAAAGACAGCAGGTTTAGAAATAAAAGGCAGTCATGGACAATCCTCAACACAAGAAGGAGACCTACAGATGATGGATGCAATGAAAGGTATCCCAGGAGAAGCACAAAGTTGTCCAAGCAGCCAAGGAATCCATCTGTGGGTCCTGAGGGAACTGGTGGATGAAGTTGCTAAGACATTTTCCATGATATTTGAAAAGTCTTGGCAATCTGGTTAAGTTCCCACTGATTGGAGAAGGAGAAACACAAACTCCACTTTCAAAAAAGGAAGATCCAGGGAACTGCAGGCCAGTCAGTCTCACCTCTGTCACTGGCAAAATTGTGCAGTGTATCCTCCTGGAAACTAAGGCACTAAAAAAACAGAAGAGGTGACCGGTGAAAGCTAAGATGGCTTCACCAAGAGCAAATCATGCCTGACAAATTTGGTGGGCTTCAATGACAGGGTAACAGTGTCTATGAACAAAGAACAACTGATGCCATCTACCCAGACTTATGCAAAGCATACAACAACATCACCACTGACATTCTGGTCTCTAAATTGGAAAGATATGAATTTGATGGGTGGATCACTTGGTGGATAAGGAATGGGCTCTATGGTCACACGCAAAGAATGATGGACAATGACTCAAGGCCTATGTGTAGACAGGTCATGAGTGGTATTCCTCATGGGCCAGTACTAGAACCTCTGTTGTTTAACATCTTTGTTGGCAACATGTACAGTGGGATCAAATGCACCCTCAATGAGTCACAGAATCACAGAATTGTTTCAGTTGGAAAAGACCTCTAATATCATGCTGTCCAACTGTTAACTTAAGACCATCGTGGCCATTAAACCATGTTCCAGAGTGCTGTGTTCACATATTCGTTTCTTGGACACCTCCAGAGATGGTGACTCTACCATCTCCCTGAGAAACCCCTTCCAATGTATGATCACTCTATCTATGAAGAAATTTTTCACAATATCCAATCTAAACCTCCCCTGGCACAATTTCAAGCTATTTCTTCTTCTTCTATCATTTGATACCAGGGAGGAGAGACCAACATCCACTTCACTATTGCCTCCTTTCAGGTAGTTGTAAAGAGCTATGAGGTTCCTCCTCAGCCTCCTCTTCTCCAGACTGAACAATCCCCATTCCCTCAGTTGCTCCTCATAGGACTTCTACTCTAGATCCTTCAACAGCTTTGTTGCCCCCTCTCTGGACATGCTCCAGCAGCTTAATGTCTTTAATGTCATGGGGGCCCAAAACCAAACACAGTATTTGAGGTGAGGCCACACTAGTGCCTATTCCTGCTGACCACACTATTCCTGAACAGTAGGCTGTTGGCCTTCTTAGCCAGCTGAGCACACCACTTGCTCATGTTCAGTCAGCTGTCAAACTGCACCCCTATGTCCAAGCTATCTGTTGCAGTCAACATGCTGGAGGGAGGGACCTTGCCAGGCTTGAGAGATGAGCAAATGCCACTATGAGGAACTTGAAAAAAGTCAGGTGCAAGGTCCTGCACCTTGGCTGGGACAATCACAAGACAAATACAGGCTGAGCAGATAAGGGAGAGAGGAGTTCTGAGGAGGACTTGATGGTGCTGGTTGATGAGAAGGTGGCAATGTGTGCTTGAAGCCCAGAAAGACAACTATATCCTAGGTTGTATTTTAAAAGTATGATCAGCTGATCAAGGGAGATGATTCTCCTCGCCTAAGTTCTGGGGCCCTCAAGAGAAGAAGGACCACAAAGATGATCAGAGGGATGGAACACCTCTGCTATGAAGACAGGCTGAGAAGCTTGTGGTGTTTAGCCTGAAGAAGTCTACAGGGAGCATCTATAATAATGTTCCAGTATTTGAAGGATAGCTGGTGAGGGACTTTTCACAAAGGCATTTCATGACTAAATGAGGGGCAATGGCTTAAAACTGAGATATTTAGATTAGACATTAGGAAGAAATTCTTAACCTTGAGGACAGTGAGGCACTGTAACAGGTTGTCCAGAGAAGTTGCGGAGGCTCCAACTCTGGAATTGTCCAAAGGCATTTGGTCTGGGGCCTTGAGCAACGTGGTCCAGTAGGAGATGTCTCTGCCCATGGTGGGAGTGCTTGAACTAGATGCTCTTTAAGGCTCCTTCCAACACAAACCATTCAGTGATTATGTGATTCTGTGAAGTAAAGGGATTTTATTAGGGCATTCTAGCTTTTCTGTTGTGTAGAATGCTTTCAGCAAAAACTTCAGTAGTTATTCTCAGACTTATAGAACAAACTGCATGTCATATCTGGTGCCTCCATAGGAAAGGTAATTTTAAAAGAATAAAAATGAAAGGGATATTTTAAAAATGCATTCTTTCCCTGTTGTGCATTTCTGCCCAAAGCTTGTACTGGCTTGCTGAGTTACCTGCTGAATTTAACAGGAGAACTGTGTGCATCAGAGACCTTTATTCATAACAATAAAAACATTCCCGTAGAGTTCAGTAAGGTGGTAGCTTGCCTACCCACCCCTCAGCAGAGCCATTTTTCACCTTCTCTCCTTGCCTCTGGCCCCATGAAGAGGAGAGACAAAAGCAAATAGGGACTCCTTTTTAAAAAGTTCTAATGTCTAATATTTCAAAAACATTAGCAGTTAAAGTTAGGACTAACCTCATTCAAGGCTGGAAAATTGTCACTCCAGAGATTAAAGCGGAAAGGACCCAACATCTTAAAATGTATATGTATGAAATTCCCCATTTCTCTAAAGCAAAGTGACACTATTACACATGATCAAATGCATGGAACACAATGGCACCACTAGTAACAATAAAATTTAATTTGTCTGTGATCTAATGTCTCCACAACCTTAATTCGGCACTTATGTCTCTAAGGCAATGGACAAGTCTAAAAAAATCTCTCACAAGGGCTAAATCCTTAATGAGGCAAACTGAATTACTTTAGGAATTAATTGAGTTGAGTTAACATTGTCTACATTGGGATATTTAAAAAGTCTTTTCAAAAAGTACAGTGCTGAGATCCTGCTTAAGTATCCTTAGATACCCAATGTAATCTGTCAGTCTGTGAATCTGTGAAAGTAAGAAAGAAGAGAATAAATGGCAATACCACCCAGCAGAAAAAGAAGTGAAAGATATGATAGGTGACAAAGCTATTTTCCAGAAGCTTCTTCAACATTTAGCAGGTTCTCCACACTTGTCTGAAACCTCTTTCAGCAAATTTGCAATGATTTCACCCTGTAATCTTCTGTCCAGCTCCTTCTCAGGTGTTTTCCACACATTAACATTTATAACATTCCTTCTACTCAAAACAGTCTCCACGTTTCTCACTCACCACCTTTTGTGCAGTTTCATGGTTACTCTTCACCTCCACTGCTTGAGGTAGCCAATATTTTCAGTTTTGAATATGTTTAAGTGAGTGTGAATATGCATGTTCATTTAGTAAAAATACCTCAAGACAAGACAGAAAACTTGGCATGTCTGTTACTAGCAGATTCATTGCTACTCTGTCTTGACTATACAATTAAGACATATGGTTGCTCCTGAAATTAAAAGAATTGCTTCTACTGCTTGCTGGATTCCACTGCTGTGACTTAATTCTGGCTGCCTGCTACAACCAGTTCCTTTCTTCCTTACCTACATTTTACCTTTTACTTTTACTATTAGTCATTGCTTTAAAAGCAGGATTCTGAACAGTTCTACCCTAAACCATTAAAACACAAGTACTTATGTCACTTTTCATACAACAAACCAGAAGACTCAAAAGTGAGGTTTGAGGGGTGCCTATCAAGAACTTCCTTCCTATCTGTCACCAAAGGGTGCAAAATGAGTTTCTGAATTTTGTGATGAATTTTTTACCTAAGTGTTGTTGGCTTTTGATAAGATTATTTTCCCATCTAAATAGAGAACAAGCCTAAAACTTCTGCTTTCAGCATGACATGTCTCTGGTCTAGTTGATTGGACAGGACTAGGTGATAGGTTGGACTGGATGATCTTGGAGGTCTCTTCCAACCTGATTGATTCTATGATTCTATCTTGAGCTCACCAGTGAAAGCCTCTTTAATTATCTTTCCTAAGTTGCTATTTTTCCTAAGTTAGAGAACAGTACTGACGAAACCATGCCACAGACAAACTTGCTATAGATTTCTCAATGGGGACCTGGTCAGCTTACATCACCTAAAAATGTCTTGTAGCTTTAAACCAAAACAATTGATCAACCCCTTTGAACAGCAAGATGTTGTTAATAGCTACATTTGGAAGCAGACAAGTCAGTTCAATCTGTCCCATGCTGGTGACACAGACTGGAGCAAAGCTCGAGGTGCGTATGTTCAGACTGGATGTGAGGAGGAAGTTCTCACATCCAGGTAAGACCCTGGAATGGGTTGCTCAAGAGGTGGTTGAGGCCCCACCCCTGGAGGTGTTTAAGGCCAGGCTGGATAAGGCTTTGCCCAGCCTGATGTAGGGTAGGGTATCCCTGCCCATGGCAGGGAGGTTGGAACTAGATGATCCTTGTGGTCCCTTGTGGACTGATTCTATGATTCTATGCTTCCTAGTCCTGGATAGCCAAGAGAGTTGCATTAGTTGTGTTATGTACACATACTTACTGGAAGATCAGAAACTATTGAGTACCTCCACAGCATTTATCTTCCTGATACAATAGTTGTAGTGGTGATACCAAAAGGGATTATCACTGTTTCACTCTGCTGGTGTCTGTCATGCAAAAGAAAAGAAGTGTCTGTTTGCTTCAGCTTGAGCTTCCATACTTTGCTATTCAACCAACGATTTCCTAGGCAGACAGCATATAACTCTGCCCCTCTGGAAGCCAGAGCTGATAGAGTAATTCAGTCATAGAGCAGCCAACAGTGGTTTAGCAGCCAACAGTGTGGCAGAGCCAGTCAAGCATCCTTGAGTATCCACAACAACATGACTTATCCCAGACAAACTGTACTCAGAATGAGTGATTTTGCAAGTTATTTTTAAGATGTAAGATTGCAAATTTACATATGCATTGTCTGTTGGTCACTGAACTGATAACACAGTTGTTTCATGACCGAATGGCTCCAAGAGAAGGATAAAGCTTTCCTATGTTAACATCTGAGCCTCCACTATGAATGACAAGATTTCCAAAAAAGTCTTGATGAATTAGACAAATTAGGGAAGCTTTCTACTTTAAACTGCCATGCAAAAATGCAGAGAGGGGTTTTGAATGCGTTCATCACCTTCTTAGCAGCTAGACACTGAGCTCACATACCGTTACCTGTTAGAATGTGTCTTATCCAAAAGAGCCTATGATCGGCAGCATATAAAAAGGAAATCAGGTCTTCTCATATGAGGTTTTATTCCTGAACAACTGTTGATTTTGCTGAGAGGAATAATTTCCTTCAAAAATGTGCTAAAAAGCAATCTGCTGACACACGCTGGGGAGGGAGTGGGGGGGCACACAATATTGAGACAATCAAACCAATGTTTTGTTCCATGGGTTTAGACCAGAAGTGAGGAACATGTGGCTCTTGAGCCATATGCACCTCTTGAGCTGTTCAAGTAAGGGTTCTATGCCAGAGCTAAATCATATCACAGGAAGAGGAGTAATGGGCCATGCTGGCACAGGGACTGTGGGTATAATCAGAGTCTCCTGTTAATTGCAAGTACCAAGCCAGAAGGGGCTAATGAAGCTGATATCACTGGGTGACCTTGAAAGACTATATGCATAGCCCCACCAATTTCCAAAATAGGATCCATGATGAGCCATTGTCATCTCCCGTCTGTGAATTGCTCTTCAATCATCTCTCCTATTGATTCGCCATGTGTCCTATGGTTTACAGCCATACGAAAACACACAGGATTGACCAACCCTGTGCTACCCAGAAACCAGTGTTTGATGTTTAAGGAGAGGAGTGAATTTTAAATCCATTTGCAGCAAAGACAGATAGTTATGTAAAATGCAAAAGTAAAAAAGTAATCTTGTTTGTTGGAGATTTGGAGCATGATGTTTGATAATCTCAGAGAATTATTAACTGGAATTAAGTTGTGATTCCTTCAAACGTTTTTAATTTTAATTTCAAAAAGAAATTGACTTTTTTATGCCATCTGAGAGTGTATTTTAAAATTATTGTGGGTGCTCCTTAGATCAAAAGAGTTCTAGCAGCATAAGGGGAAGAATAGCACACAAGGGCTTAGGAAAATTATGGCATTTATTATTAGAGCAATATTGCTGAAGAACTGTACCCACCCATGACTTATTATCTCTTTCCTTTATTAAAACAAACAAACAAACACACACTAACAAACTGGTATCAGAGACTTTGTGCAGTGTCTATATAGACCTATCTGACAGCAAATTCTCTGTAAAAGGTGGAAAGTAAAAAAACTTTCCACAACTCCCTTCAATGCAGAAGGCAGTCAAACTTCAGCAACTAAAACTGGGTTAAAAATATCTCAGTGCTATGGACATTTTCTTTAGAAAATATCTGTTCCTTGGATTCAGGTTTTTTCAGTTATTTGTTGGTTGGTTGGTTTTAAGTTCCAAGAAAGTGTTTTTCAAGATTGTTTGCTAGAAATGTTTTAACAGGGTTGAAATGTAACATTCTGGCTTTTAGCCTTTAAATAGAATTATGCTTCTGTTCCCAGTATGTATTTTATTGTGAAGTGATGTAGCAATTTCTGCAAAACAAAATAGGAGCAAAACATAGGGAAAGAATGGATTGACTGAACTAAAAACTGTTTTGTTTTTTGTAAATGTCCCTTTAAGAAGGACTTCATGATTGGTGGCTTCAAATGCTTTTTAAATAAAGTCAGGACTTTTTAAATGGTACAGAAATTCCACATTTTCACCATCTTTGGAGTCTAGTTAACAAGCACCCTTCCCTGCTATTACCATTAAGAACAATAGCCTTGCAATACTTGTTTGACTTGGTTCTCATAGAGCCTCTACTTGATTACATATAGATAGGGTTGCCCTGAATTCTCTTCACCTTGACCCATATAAAGTCCTTTTTAAGGTATTAACGGCAACACCGATGCTATGCAACCTTACAGTAAATTATAATGACTTCAGGACTTCAACAGTAACTCACATTTCAATTCAAGTAATAGTATTTAAAAGCCCAGTTATCATCAAGAAACTAACTGAGTAGAATTTGTCTTTAAGATTGCTCTTTTACAATCTGAGATAGTTTACTTATGATAACTACGTTTAAAAGAACAGAAATCCAAACACAAACATCAAAAAAACCTGCACAGCATCATGCACATATTCTCCAGGAAAACGTGCTTATAATTTTTCTTTTGTGCAGCAGGGAGTTGCCATTGCCATGCTGTGGTCTCAGGTGTTCATGTGGCTCTGTGCAGGAAGTTGCTTTTTGTGCTGTTGATCAAAATGTTTCCATTCTGATGGCCCTCATTTTATTTACTCAGAGAAATCTATCATATAGAGGACTTGGTGAGACCTTGGTTCTGGGATAGTCTACAGACAAGCTCTTGAGGCCACACAGACCATCTACTAATATTCTGCTCAGCATGAAGTAGAGCTGCAATTAGCACAGCCTTTCATGAGATTATCCATACACATCACATCCTGTCCACTTGCTCCAGGTTACCAAATCAAGGTTCTGTTATTTGTAGCTTCTTGCATTAGTTGGAAGAATGACTCCAAAAGTATCATCATGAAGAATGAAGGGAAGCAAGAATAGGGTATAGATATGGACTTTTTCCTAAGGAAAACTCACATATCTGAAAAACCACATTTTGAAGTCCTGCTGAACCCAAGAAAGATTTAAAAATTGCCAGAATTTCACCCAGGAAAAGACATTATGCATTTATACTGAGTGAAGATTTAGGACTGTTGTTTGTGATGTCTTTCATCCAGCATCGTAATCTGCAAGACCAAAATTTGTAAGGTACTTTGCAACCTCTAACTATATCCTTACTCTAGAAATGCTATATTCTGTAAGATAGGTTAGTGTCACTGAACAGCCTGGGTAGACCACCTTGGCCCAAGCCTCACTGATTTTAATAACAACCTGTGATTTACAGTGGCTAAGCAACTGAGCCACAAGTGATGATTTTTCTCAGATTTTTTTCAGTATTAATAAACAACAGGAAAGAATCATATCTTGGTTCTCTACACCAAAAAGCAAAGCTGAGGGCTATTAAACATGTTTGCTAAAGAACTACAACCAATAGGATCATAGAATCATAGAATCAACCAAGTTGGAAGAGACCTCCAAGATCATCCAGTCCAACCTAGCTCCCAGCCCTAGCCAGTCAACTAGACCATGGCACTAAGTGCCTCAGACAGTCTTGTCTTCAACACCTCCAGGGACAGTGATTCCACCACCTCCCTGGGTAGCCCATTCCAATGCCAATCACTCTCTCTGCAAGAGCTTCCTCCTAACATCCAGCCTAGACCTCCCCCGGCACAACTTGAGACTGTGTCCAATTGTTCTGTTGCTCGTTGCCTGGGAGAAGAAACCAACCCCACCTGGCTACAGCCTCCCTTCAGATAGTTGTAGACAGCAATGAGGTCACCCCTGAGCCTCCTTTTCTCCAGGCTAAACACCCCCAGCTCCCTCAGCCTCTCCTCATAGCATTTGTGTCCCAGGCCTCTTACCAGAGTCGTTGCCCTTCTCTGGACATGTTCCAGTATCTCAGCATCTGTCTTGAATTGAGGGGCCCAGAGCTGGACACAGGACTCAAGGTATGGCCTGACCAGCATTGAGTACAAGGGAAGAATAACCTCCCTTGTCCTACTGGCCACACTGTTCCTGATGCAGGCCAGGATGCCATTGGCTCTCTTGGCCACCTGGGCACACTGCTGGATCATCTTCAGCTACTGTCTACCAGTACACCCTGGTCCCTTTCTTCCTGGCTGCTCTCCAGCCACTCTGTCCCCAGCCTGTAGTGCTGCTTGGGGTTGTTGTGGCCAAAGTGCAGAACCCTGCACTTGGCCTTGTTAAATCTCATCCCTTTGGTCCCTGCCCACCCCTACAGCCTGCCAACGATCATGTTTAAAAAATGACCATGTTTTAAAAAAAAAAGTTCCTGATCCTGACACATTTATTAATGATATATCTTATCATACAAGACATGATATCATTTAAACATTTAAAAGCTATGGTAATGTTTATCCTATGCTCAAGTTGCAGCAAGGGGCAATAAAACTATGATTAAAATGCAATAAAAACATAATTAAGAAACACTCTTAACAAAATTCAAACAAATAAAACTAGTCACTCAAAAATAAGGTAGAAAAAAGGGCCAGATGAGGCTGGAACACAATAATTATGAGGTATTTCAGAAACCAGTTTATTCAAGGGAGTGAAAACACAAAGAAACATCTTGACACTGAAGAGGATGAAAGAAAATCTCTTCTCGAGCTCTCCTGACTAAAGTGGGTAGAGACAGAGCTTAATAGGATAATTAAAAGTAGTGCTCCAGGGTGTGCAGATGTGAAGCATTTCAAAGGTGAGTGCAGCCAGCCTACCAGTGCCCTGCAGCCAGCACCCACCATCATCAGCATTGTCTCTCAATTTTCTGTGTGTATGAACCCTGTTGTGCTCTAAGGAGGAATCTGAGCCTGTTTTCCTCAGCAGCAATGGTGTGTCCAGTGCTCAT
Organism: Pogoniulus pusillus; assembly: GCF_015220805.1. Classification (NCBI taxonomy): domain Eukaryota; kingdom Metazoa; phylum Chordata; class Aves; order Piciformes; family Lybiidae; genus Pogoniulus; species Pogoniulus pusillus. Next base: position 29,074,304 of record NC_087270.1, on the reverse strand, counting down.
ACATAAGTATGCTTACACTGCAGTGTAGCAATGAGCCTAATGAGGCATCTTTCTGGTTCTCCCAGGTACTTTCTAGGTAAACACTGCCGAGTCACAGGTTTCTGCTTCAGCCACAGAGCTAAGATCCTCTCCTAAAATCCTTCTGCAGAATTCAAATCCTGCAACATCAGTTTTTTATCTTTCCACAAACAGCTTTATGTGACAGAAACAGTTGTTAGGTTGATGCAAAGATTGTTTTTACAGCCCCTCAAATATATCTATGAGTCATCCATCCCATGCCCTACATCCTGCTACTTTTTTCCTCCTTCACTATTGTATCAAATAACCTAGTTTGCATTTTCAAAGCCCACTTATCTCCAGGCTATCCAAAGGAACAGAGGGCCCAATATTCAGACCTGATCCACTCCAAAGGGAGGTCTGTTGTCTACCAGGGGCTCAGGCCAAGGATGTGATAAGAGGGCTTCCCTCCCTGGTACAGTCCACAGATTACTACCCATTGTTAACCTTCCAAATAGGCAACGATGACCTTGGAAAAATTGAAGGCTGCCAAGAGAGACTTCAGGTCCTTGGGTTGTGTGTTGGAGAAGATGCAAGGACTAGCAATGAGTACAAGCTGAAGGACACCACACCAGAGTGGGAGGCTAACAGTTAGGGAGTCTGTGTTAGGCTGAATGAATATGATATCAATGCCATCACTGAAACATGGTGGGATAGCTCCCATGACTGGAATGTTTTCATGGATGGTTACATAGTGTTCAGGAAGGATAGACCAGCAAGATGAGGTGGGGAAGTTGATCTCTATGTGCAAGAGCAACTGAAATGTGCTGAGTTCTATCCAAGGGGGGAGGCAGAACAGGTTGAAAGCCTGTGGGTAAGAATTAAGGGATGTGGGAAAGGAGGTGGAATTGTTGTAGGTGTCTACTATAGACCACCAAACCAAGAGGAAAATGCTGATGAGGCCTTCTACAGACAAGTGGAGGTAACCTTTAGTGCTAACTCCTTGGTACTCATGGGTGATTTCAATCACCCTGATATTTGCCAGGAAGCTCACACAGCCAGGCACAGACAGTGCAAAAGGCTCTTGCAATGTATCAATGATAACTTCTTGATGTGGAGGAATCAACAAGGAGAGGTGCACTGCTGGACTTGTATTAACTAATAAAGAGGAACTGGTTGACATTAAGGTCAGGAACAACCTTGGGGACAGTGATTATGGCATGGTGGAGTTTAGTATTATACAGGGTAGAAGCTGACCAACAAGCAGAGTTACAAGTTTGATGGTGATGCCAAACTGTGAGGCTTGGACAGATTGGAGAGCTAGGAAAAAAAGAACCAAATGAAGTTCAACAAGGATAAGTGCAGAGTCCTGCACTTGGGGAGGAATAATAAACTGCACCACTACAGGCTGGGAGGTGATCTGCTGGAGAGCAGTCCTGTGGAGAGGGATCTGGGAGTGCTGGTGGATAACAAGTTAACCATGGCACAGCAATGTGCCCTTGTGGCCAAGAAGACCAATGGGATCCTGGGGTGTAATAGGAAGAGTGTGCCCAGCAGATCAAGGGGGGTTCTCCTCCCCCTCTACTCTGCTGTGGTGAAACCTCATCTTGAGTACTGCATTCAGTTTTGGGCTCCCCAGTTTAAGAGGGATGGGGATCTGCTGGAGAGAGTCCAGCAAAGAACTACGAGGACAAGTAGGGGACTGGAGCACTGCCTTATGAGGAGAGGCTGAGGGACCTGGGGCTTTTTAGTCTGGAGAAGAGAAGAGTGAGAGGGGATTTAATAAATGTCTATAAATATCTGAGGGCTGGGTGTCAGGGGAGGGGGGAGAGGCTCTTCTCACTTGCTCCCTGGGATAAGACTAGGAGCAATGGATGTAAGATGCAGCACAGGAGGTTCCACCTCAACACAAGGGGGAACTTCTTGACTGTAAGGGTCACAGAGCACCAGAACAGGGTCACCAGGGGGGTTGTGGAGTCTCCTTCTCTGGAGATTTCAAGGTCTGTCTGGATGTGCTCCTGTGTGACCTGAGCTAGGTTGCATGGTTCTGCTCTGGCAGGGGGGGTTGGACTCAATGATCTCTTTGGGTCTCTTCCAAACCCTAATATCCTGTGATCTTAAAGTGACCAAACGTTTTTGGTGGTTTTTGATCAGTTCATCAAGCCAGTCTCCACCATCTACTGGGGCTGGATTTTATGCATGTTTGCTATTCTTTTCATGCTTAAGAGGAATTCCCTATGAATAGAGCTGTTTCATTACCTTCCTTTAAATCTGTGCATGAGACTCTCCTTTGCCCTGATCTCTGTGAAAACAGTTGCAGTAATTAAGCTTCTGATGTGCCATAACCCTATGATGCTAAGCAGTTTTTTTTGTTATTTTTTCTGCTCACTCATTCTTTACATTTTTTATCTGATTTATGGCATGTAAGCTTTGAAACAAAGACTTAATGTTGTTCTTTCATTGCACCGTTCATACTACAGTAACCACTACATCTTTGTCTGGCCCTAGATATTATTGTAGCAGAAATAATAACATCAGCAATAGAATATGAAGTAAAACTATCTCGAGGTTAAAATTTGACCAAATTTTGTGCAACTGCATCTCGTGTCCAATGTTCAGGGAATTGTTTGCAAAGGGCATCGTTTCTGGAAAGTAATTGAAAAACTAGAAGGAAATTCATTGTCAGAAAACTTTAGTCACTGAGCACATCTGTCCTTTAAGCTTGTGACCACAAACCATCACCTGCAAAGTGTGAAAAAAAGAAAATGAGAGAAAAAATTTCAACCAACAAACCTAGTAGTGGGATTAAGTGGAGAAAGGAAGAAGACTTCTTGCATTAGTCTTATAAGTAATTCTCAACGAGTTGCCTGTGATTTGAAGGTGGGATGTATTTGTTGTACCATCTACCCCATCAAACAGTCCATAAATTCATACAAAGTTATCAGAATATCAAAAAGTACTCAATTCTGCAATATATGAAATCTTCTAAGCACAATCCAGTGAGCTACAAAACTGTGGTAAAAAGTATTCACTGACCTACTGAATTCTGTGTTACTGAGACTTCCTATTTTTCTCCATTAGAAAAATATACCATAGTGTGGTTTGAAATTTAGAATCATAGAATCAATCAGGATGGAAGAGACCTCCAAGATCATCCAGCCCAACCTAGCACCCAGCCCTAGCCAGTCAACTCGATCATGGCACTAAGTGCCTCAGACAGGCTTTGCTTCAACACCTCCAGGGACGGTGACTCCACCACCTCCCTGTGCAGCCCATTCCAACGGCAAATCACTCTCTCTGCCAACAACTTCCTCCTAACATCCACCCTAGACTTCCCCCCAGCACAACTTGAGACTGTGTCCCCTTGTTCTGTTGCTATTTGTCTGGGAGAAGAGACCAACCCCCCACCTGGCTACGACATCCCTTCAGGTAGTTGTAGACAGCAATGAGGTCCTCCCTGAGCCTCCTCTTCTCCAGGCTAAACAACCCCAGCTCCCTCAGCCTCTCCTCATAGGGTATTTAAAGTGGGGTATGTCCTAGACCATGATCAAGTGGACTTTTTCTATGCATTTATCCTGAAATATATGTAGCTATTTATTTATGAGTTTCAGAGTCAGGGTATCAGCACATGTTTATTCCTCTAGACATTGTGGCATTACTGAAATCAGGTGATGCCTATGAAACAGCTCCAGTGGTTTGTTTTTGGTGAAATCAGTAAAAATACAAACCCAGCTTTTTTATTTGTATTTGAACTATTTCATACAACTCAGTCACAACACCCTTGTTTGTCTTCAGCACACACTGGAGAATGTGAAGCTAGATCTATAGACTAAAGATGCTATCCATCAGCTGCATGTAGTTGTGGATAATTATTTCAACTGCCATTTAAAAAAAAAAATAGAATGGTGCCAAATTGAAAAATCTGTTCCTCGCTTCTCCTGGTGCATGAGGTCCCTTGTTGGGTTATTGAAATTGCTAGGCTGTTCTCGTAGCCAAGGAAAAGAGAGAAGACAGATGGAGCCATGCATTTTTTGTAAAAACTCTTAAGAACTATCCTCGTGACAACCCTCTCTCTGTCTCCAAGGCGGTGGGTAAATCTTATTATGTGTCCTGCTCTGTACTAAAGATATTCCGAGCAATGCCTGACAATTCTGGCATGTTTTCTTTGGGGGTTTACTTGCACTGCATCATCAAGGAAAGAGATTTTTCATATGATCAGTTCAATGCTTACCCTGAAACAAAACAAAACAAAACTCCAAATATTTACATACCTAGAACATCAAGGCGTAGAGGATTTTTTTTAATATATAAGTGCTAAAGTCCAAATGGAAGATAAAACCAAATATTTATTTGAGAAAGCATGCCTGCATTTTAATTGTTGTGGCAATGTATTTAAATTGTTCATGGACTAAAGATCCTGGGGCAATGCAGATCGCTTTCTAATATGTCCCAGTTGTTAAAAATGCAATGCACTTAATTTCACACAGAAGCAAATCCCATTCAGAAGACCGGCACAAGAAGCGAGGCTGCTTTAACTCTGCATTTAAAATCATCTAAATATTTCCTTTACCTCTTCTCAAAAGAAAAAAAGGTTCCTATGTAAAGCTGTTTCAGCACTGCCCTTCCTATTTTCAAGTTCATTTATTTTACTTTACCTTTCTGACTTCCTATTAACCTATTGTTCTATCTGCTCCCCACTGTCTCAAAATCTTAATTTCCTCAGTATATGACATTGAAAGTTCTCTATACATTTTGTATGTCCAGGTAGGAGTGCATGGAGAGGAGACTGGCAAAACAGCCTGTTTTACATACCTTGGTTCAATGTCTAGAAAGATCACACACACACATACACACACACACACCCCTACAAACAGAAATTTGAAGTCAATGCAAATGACATATTACCATATTTTCAATTTCTGTAACACCTCCCAACAAGTGCTTTACAAATATCAATGAATTCATAACACCGATGAGAGGTAGAGAAATGTAAATACATTTACTGAAAGATGGAAAAGGGTTGTTCAAGATGCTCATATTTTTAGAGTCATTGAACATGCACAGCTGTCTTTAGCTTCCAAAAGAAAATGGAAGATGTTCATCTCCTTGGCAAAGAAAATTCTTGGCCCCTTCTGCCTAGGATTTAAGGATCAAATTTTCTCCAGCTGAAGCTCAGTATAGACAAGAAGCAGAAATCCTGAAAAAGTTATTTGCTTGTCTTCTATAGAAGATTGCAAGAGGTGATCGTAACTGTGATCCAAATTGAGTGTTTTGAACTTTGATGAGAGAGGCTTAGGTAATATTTCTGCAGTAAATCTTCACTAGGATCAGAAATAGAATCATAGAATCAACCAGGTTGGAAGAGACCTCCAAGATCATCCAGTCCAACTCAGCACCCAGTCCTGGCCAATCAATTAGACCATGGCAATAAGTGCCTCATCCAGGCTTTTCTTCAACACCTCCAGGGTCAGCAAGTCCACCACCTCCCTGGGCAGCCCATTCCAATGGCAAATCACTCTCTCTGGCAAGAGCTTCCTCCTAACATCCAGCCTAGACCTCCCCTGGCACAACTTGAGACTTTGTCCCCTTGTTCTATTGCTGATTTCCTGGGAGAAGAAACCAACCTCCACCCGGCTACAATCTCCCTTCAGGTAACTGTAGACAGCAATGATGTCACCCCTGAGCCTCCTCTTCTCCAGACTAAACAACCCCAGCTCCCTCAGCCTCTCCTCATAGGGTTTGTGTTCCAGGCCTTTCACCAGATTTGTCACCCTTCTCTGGACAGGTCCTCTGACTGAAACTATTTTTTATGGTTTGTGACAAATTCGTGCATGTGCTTTTCAACTATGTCAAAAGGTCTTGAATTAATAGAACAAAGAATTGCTAAAACAATCAGATGTGTTATGTTATCAACATTATCCACACCAGAGTCTATGAAGCTTATATATTAGTATGTGGCACAGGATTTAATACAAAATTATTTACTGCATTCCATCTTTAAAATAGAGTATTTCTAGCAAACAACCAACAAAAAAAATCAGCACAATGCACTGCTCTCATGAAAGGGAGGACAGAACTGATTATACCACTGCATTAGAACACATTGTCCCTGGGAATCAAACTTGCTGAGTAAGTTATAAATGTGAGTTTCTTTTCTTCTGTCTTCTATTTGTCAGAGAACCAAAAGAAAGGAAAAAAATCCCCTTACTTCTTATGCTCTTGTCTCAGTTGTATTTCAGAGAAAAAGAAAACCCCACAACTCTATTGTGCAGGTTTCTAAGTTCTTTTTTCATGTATGATTTAGATTCTAAATATATACCAGTCCTTAATAAAATAATAATCACAGAATCACAGAAACATCCAGGTTAGAAAAGACCCTCAGGATCACCGCGTTCTACCTGTAACTCCACTCTGCAAGATTCACCTTAAACCATATCCCTAAGTATCATATCCAAACCACCCTTAAACACATCCAGGCTAGGTGACTCAACCTATGAAAGCTGTTAAAGGAAGAGCACATGAAGATGAAATAATATAAAGATGTATTTGTTATGCTTGTGTGATAGACACCAAAAACTATGTATCAATCATGGATAACAAACATGCTCCTCCTTTTGCCTCAAAATCTCTCTGGTCTCTTGGCTAGCAACAGCTGATGCTTTCTCCTTTACCTTGATTTATAAGCAAGTCACTGTTCAATCTAAGTATGTCCAATTTGTCACCACACGTTGTATCTTGGCATTTCACCATTTATAGCTTCATAGAAAAACTGATACTAATAAAATACCTTTGTTTCCCCCCTCTTTTCCTCCCCACAAAGAAGTTCATGAAACCAAATCATTTCATGTGAATCAATAAAGGCAGCAAATCAATGTAATTTACTAAAAAATTACAATATGTTAGACTACCACCTAGACTTATCCAAGAGATCTTACAACCTTAAGCTGGTATGTGAAAAGAAACTCCTGAAACCCCTGCAAAAATAGATCAGTAACTAGTTTTAAAGGTCACTCAAAATGAAAAGTTTGAAAATTTCAGAGCAATTTGTGACCCATTTGGCGCAAAATGTAACACAGTGGCATAGTGCAGTCTAGAGAAGCCCTACAAAGCACACTGTGGCAAGAAACATTGTGTGAACACCACAGGAAGAACTAGAAAACAAAGGAAAATGACCTTTCTTGTTCCCATAAGACATCACAAGGTTTATGCTTTTGTTTACATAAACATAAATTATTCTGTTGATGGTGCTTTTTTCTCAGTTGTGGATTGTCACTTGCTCTAAGAAGGAGAAGGCATTAGTGCCATGGCACCATGGACCTATGCATCCTCTCTTATTTGTTGATAGCAAGAGAGGGTCTCAATAATATATTATTGGGTAAAAAAAAAAGTTAGCAAAGAGGAGCAGGATGTGAGGTTAGCAATATGCCAATGCCATGGCAGTCCTCCTACTCTCGTCCCATCCACTGGGACATCAGACCACACTGTGAGAAGTACCACTCCTCCTTCAACTCACCTACTCAAAGCAGAAGCCTATTTCAAGTCATGTACTGAAGAAGTGTATGGCTTCTGCTGCGTTTGCAGGATAGTCATGGAAAGAGTGTTGGCTCAGCATTAGACCACATGGCTGGGAAAAGTGAGCATCTTCATGCTTTATGTTTCAGGGATGGTGGGTAGTCACCCCCATCCTGTTGCTGAGTCTGAGTTCAAACTGAGAGAACATCCAGCTGTGTCTCCCCTATTCACAGCCAATTTAATCTACTTCTGTGAATTCCTTAATATTTATAATCCATTCATTGAAGATTTACTGGGTGGATTTGCCTGCTGTGGGAGGTGAAAGAAACACCAAGGAAATGATTCAGTATCCTCTCAGCATCATAACCCTTCAGACTAGGATGCAGTTGAATTTCTGAACGACCTATTTATCAGTAAAGTGTCAGTAGGAATTGATGAAACCTTAAAAGCCACAGTTAAGCAGCATGCAGCATAAGGATGGAGAGCAGAAGAAGCTGTGTGCATTGTCCTATTAAGAAGAAAGCACGCTACTAGCAGTAGTCATCCTTTTTAATTCAGATAACACCTGTGAGGAATATTTAAATCACTTTTAGTCTGAGATTTAAAAAAAAAAAAAAAAGCCACCAAAAAACCCACTCTGACTTAATAAGAAGGCACCATGAGACGCCATGGTGAGAACAGACCAAAATAGACTTGTGACACAAAACCCCTTTTGAAGAATCATTCTGTGCAATGGTCTATTATCAACAGAGGAGATGAATAACTAAAATCCAATCTTGCTGGTTCCATTGAAAATCTGGGGTGATTTTGTTACATTAAAGGCTATTATTATGGCAGCAATGGTCTAATTTTTACCTCCTTATTAAAAATCATTGTAATGATTACTGTGGCCCATCAGTGATAATGAATGTAGCTTGCATGTGTGCACCCATGCATGCCCAAAGCGATATGCAATTTTTAACACACACTGTGGAGTCATACCTCTTGCTCCCACCTGTACAGCCCTGTGTAACTATCAGCTTTTTCTTCCCACTCCTCTTTGTCTTGAATTTCCCCATGGTTTATCTTCAGTGCAGTCAGCATCGTGAATCTTATACAGACCTCACTGTAACAGGTTTGGTAGATCCACAGAGAAAAAGATGATAGAAAAAGATGGTAAAGAGGAAACCAGTGTAAATGTACAGAGGATTGAGCCTTGTTATTACTGTCTTACTTCATGTGTCATCACATAATGAATGTGCAATCTGCTGTACTGTGTAAGCACAGGGTGTTAAAAGAATTTATGATATCTATAGAGTGAGGTTTAGAGTTGTTATCACTAAGTTCTCCATCTGAAGCAGCACTTCATAAGAGCAGCGACAATGGTGTATATATACATCAGATATACACATAAAAATGCATATTTATGTCATAAATATGTACACACAAAGATATACAAAGAAATTCACATCAGTGACATTTAAATACCTCTTCCTTTTCAGAGCTCCTTCTGTAACAAGAGTGATTCTTCTATGCATATTATTAATGAACTTAATCCTATAATTACCTCAGTTACACACAGAGGTCTAAGAACTTGGGGAAACTTGCTTGGCAAGCGAGCTCCCAAAAAAGAATTAGCTCTCCAGATTGAATGAACTCCATAAGACCAGGGTAGTGAGCATCACTGGAGAAATGCAGGGGGGGAAATTGCAGCTAGAAACTGCTCACCCAGGGGGATTTTTTTTTCCAAGAAAACAGAGCAATGAGAAGAAAAACAAACATGTTGTGTCTTAATTCTGTTATTGGCTTTCTCCCTCATAGACCCCCCTGCCCCTGTTCTTAGTCGATCCAGTTATACATGGCAGGAGCACTACAGATGGAGCAGTAATAGCACACACGCAGCGTTATCTGCTCAAAGAGAGAGAACAGCCTACAGGCCAAACTGCTTTCACATGGTGGAAGGAAAAAGTTGTCAGGTAATTACTGAAATAAACACAACACTCACAAATTCTGTTCAGGAACGACTTACTTTTCAGTGCATAATGCAGCACTGTCACAGGTATCTGGTATCAATTGTTTATACAGAAGCTGGTGAGCCAAGCTTTTGACAGGTAGTGGCAATCACTAAAGTACAGCAGAAGACAACTGAAAACAGGATGTTAGAAAATAAAAATCTTGTCAACAGATTTTGCCAGTAGTTTATCCTTTCTACATGTCTTTCTTGGTTTGCAGTCACTACCTTGCTCAATAACTGATAAGATTAAAAAAGAAATCTAAACCCAAACAAAACAACAAAATGACAATTAAAGGAACAACAACAAAGAAAAAGATGCAGAAAGGAAAAATCCTGGGTTTAGAGTTACCACATGAGTAAGTATAAGTCAGTGTATAGTTTTAACACATGCCAGCAATGGTCAAATTCTAGGCCAGGGAATGTATCCTAAAGATGGATTGCTTTTAGTAGCTACTTTTCAAGACCACTGAGAAAAGACACAGACATAAGGCCACAGATGATGGGGAGAAAATCATTCTTGTTCCTTGACTATGCTTAAATCCACATGAAATGGCTTGCTATGCCCAGTATTGTCAAGATCAGTGCTTATTTTTTTTTATTATAAGTTTGGGGTTTTTTTCCCTGAACTAAAAGATAATGCAGTGGGTTTTTTTAAATGGATTCATGCATCATCTTTGATGGTTTTCTCTTTGCCTAATTTTTATTTGGCTTTTTTCTGAGTCCTTATTCATCACTTCTATTTTCTTTCTCTTTATTTTTTTCATTTGTTTTTGCTTGGTTGGTCAGTTTCTTTTGTTGAGTTTTTTGGTTGGGTGGGTAGGGTTTTTTTTAATTTTGTTTTGTTGCTGTTGCTTTTTTGGTTTGGCTTAGTTTGGTTTGGTTTTTTGTTTACTTGCTCACCCAAATGTGTGGAAACACTCCAATATGAAGCACAAAAGTAAGATTTTAATTCTGTTTTTCAGACCTCCAGCTCAGACAAGCTGACAATGGTCTATAGAATGCACATGGAGAAACACTGATAAACTGCAGTTGCTTGAGAAAAAGGATTCTGTTATCTCCACAAGAAGTAAATCAATCCAAGTCAGAAAGAACTTAGGGAAAACTTTGATGTATGTGTAGCCTGGAAGACAGTGTGGGAAACTTGTGACATCTTGTAATGACAAAAGATGTCCAAAGGTATGGCAATTGTCCAATACCAAGCATGGTGGGTTCATGACTTGTGTCACAGTGTCAGATAAGACAGATCAGGTGACTACTCCCACCAGAAATGTACTAGCAGAGTAGAAAAAGTCATCTTCTAGTGTGATCGCCTCCCGAGCATGTGATATGCTCTGTGCAATGTCCCCAGACAATGTTCTTGCTGAATATAGTTCAAAGAAATCCATCAGCTTGTGTTTCCATTCAAATACAAAGAGGAAAGAGGTGAGGCAGTTACAGCTGAAATAAAGAAGGAAGACTGGCCTTGGTAAATGGAGAGATAGAAAGTGCAGTCCCTAGCAGTGGTTAAGTTTTATTCTGAAAATAGGCTTCATCTTTGACAGAGCATTTTTTTTTGTGTGGGAAAGAGAAGATGGTCCACGAAAAACTTTTGGAGTTATCTAGAGCTTTCCTCCCAATAGATTATTTTTTCCAAAAACTTTCAGCTCATCGTGAGCTAGTCTGTTATAAAAGTATACATTTCTTCTAGAGAGCAATTCTACGAACTACAGAAAGGAAGCCTGCTGCTCTGACTTCCTCCTCTTAAAGTTTTCAGTCAAAATAGCTGTTTAGTGTCTCCTCATCTTTAGCTTATCCAGGGCAAAGCAGAATGCAATTGCACCATCACCACTCATTCTCCTGCACATATTTGTGCTGAACTGATGGGAGAATCTACCCCTCAGAAACAAAGCATATTTGGAGGACAGGGTTAGGGTTAGGATTTTGACTGTACTCCACTGAAGATACCTGTCCTTTCCCCATTCTGGAGAGTGCAGCACACTAAAAGTCTTCATGCCATTGCTTACAAGATCTTTTGCTAATCATGTCATTTCTTTGATTCTTTTAAGCACAGATATCTTTACCTATTTTTGTTTGAGACAATGATTAAATATCTTTTTTGTTAAAAATTTAAGTCATGACTTCCAATGTGTGGGTTCCTTTTAAGAGACACTCTTGAAGGGTGTCATTAAGCACATATTGATACCAGCAATCTGATCAGATCTTACTCACTAGAAATCTGAGATTTTCACACAAAAAAAAAGCCTGAACAAAAAAAATCCCATCAACCTTATGCACAATATCCACTTCTCACAGTAATTTTTCCTTTAAAATTACTCAAGGTAAATATTTCTTGTGAGAGATAAACTCTTCAAATTGTCTTGTGTTAACTGTGGCTTAAGAGAATATGCAGCAGCTGTGGCTGCAGTAGTTCAGTGCCCTGGCTTTGAAGCAAAAGCCACCAACCCAGCTCCTCCAGTCCTACCATATTCCTCAGAATCCTATCAAAACCCCAAGTTGTGTAGTTTTCAGGGATTTTCACGTGAGAAGAGACAAGCAAGTGTTTTACAGAGCAATCTACAGTAAAGTACTTGTTCCATAAGGTGCAAAGAGTAAAATAAATTACCTTAATGAACATGAAGTCCCTAAATTTGTTTTCCCTGTAAGTCCATCCATTCACAAATACAGCACTTAGCCCATATTGCAACGGGTGCCCTCAGCTGAACAAAATAACTGATAATTAAAAGTAGACTCCTAGTTTACCAAGAAAAACCAAACAACAAACTAACAGTCTGGCCACTGTCAGAACAATCTAAGAGAAAATGAAACACCAATAACAACCAAAATCCAAAGGCAGATTTCTAAGACCAATTCTACTTACCTCAGCTTGTATTTAAGATATCCTCAGAGGAGAGCGGTCCTTGTCTCCTGTGTTCACTTATTCTCTTTGTAATTTTCTTCACTCTTTCTTGCTAAGAAATATCAGTATTAGTGTGTTGATTACTTCTAGCAGAAAACCCATTATGTGAGGGGTTGCTGAATCCAGCGCCCCAAGAGGCATGGCTGCCACGGCTCAAGCCTGACCTTCAGGTCAAGCCATTGTCAAGGCTCAGCATGAATTTCCATTAGGTACTGATGTCGTAGGCCTGATAGGCCAAAAATGGGCTTATCCATGCCTTGGCTTGTCCAGACATGTTCCCCTGCTCCCCTTCCTTCTGTACTGGGGGAAGCAACCACAGGAAAAGGAAACAAAAGGCCTGGCTTAACCTAATATGGTCAAGCACTATGGTAAAGTGCCATTCTGATTGGCTAATCTACGTTCAATGGCTCATTGGTCTCGGCCCACATTGATAAAAGAAACACACAGGTAAATGCAGTGTGCTCTGCTGTGCTCTGCCATTCTATTTGTGCCTTCTGCTGCTGCCGCCGCCTCATTGCATCCTGAATTTGCCTGGAGAGCTTACCAGAAACAGACTCTAAATGCCTGAACGGGATCAGCCTGCATAGCCAGCCTGACATTGTGCCAAGACTGCACATCGCATTGCATCCTGCCTGCCCCTCTGCAAGGCTTCTGCTGAATCGGGAATGAAGAGGAACCAGGTCAGAGATTATGCTATAGACTCCCAGCTTCCCAAGAAAAGAGCCTGGGAAACTCCAACAGCAGCCCCTCCAGGTGTTTTGGGTACTGTCTGATAATATTTTGTGAGTTCATATTTAAAAGCCTTTTTTAATTCATTAATTGCCTTCTGTCATAAGCAGAAAGGTGCTTCCTATGTCCTCTAGTGGATAAACGGTATAATTAACAACAAGAATCTTCTCTTATAGAATCATAGAATCAACCAGGTTGGAAGAGACCTCCAAGATCATCCAGTCCAACCTATCACCCAGCCCTAACCAATCAACTAGACCATGGTACTAAGTGCCTCATCCAGTCTTTTCTTGAAGACCCCCAGGGACGGTGCCTCCATCACCTCCCTGGGCAGCCCATTCCAATATAATGTTTACATTTGCCACTTTAAGAAATAAGTGCTCTAGTTTTGTCTGTTCCCTGCATGTATACATTTCTGAACTGTGCATTTTGAACCTTCTGAATAAGTTTTCTCATGCGTTTTAATGTTAATAAACTGTTTCCATAGTTATTAACAATCTTCACCTGGGTATCAAAATTAATACAGATTATTAATTTTGCATAATCCATCACAGGTACATGCACACAACTGCATTTATTCAACAGATACATGCACAGCTGCCCGCCTAGATCAACACACAGAGACACAGCACCAATGGCCTCATCCTGTTCCACTCCTTAGTTGAATAAGATAAAGGCCTGTAGTAGGAATGTACATACACAATGCACTGCTTGAACTGCAGTTCAGAAACTATTCCTCAGAGATAGGCTATTTCAGCATTGTGTATAGACTGAAAACCAAGAGTGAAGCACATCTTCCATAAGCAGCCATTTCATCTTTCACTTCCCTCTTCCTTGATTTGCCGTATCACTAAAATCCCTCTGACATGTTACTATCTACTTTCCCACGCATGCAACCACTCATCTGAAGATCTTAGCTCTCACACACTTACGTATTTATAAACAAATGATTGCATTACACATAAACAAAACTTTCTCCAGAAAGAATGATTCTGAAAGGTTTCTATGAGGTTTCAATTTGGCTTTATGACTGTATCAGGAATTTGATGCTGAATTCTTTCAAATACAGTTTTTCACTTAGGTATGACCAGTAGAAAGACTCAAATGTAAATCAATGCATTTTACTACATAATAGGTAGGGCTTTACTGCATCATAAGTTTAGCTATTACAAAAATACATTATTGAACATATATTCAGTGACCATACCAGTGGGAGAAAAATGTACTTGTTAAGGAGAGAATCACAGAATCAACCAGATTGGAAGAGACCTCCAAGATCAGCCAGTCCAACCTAGCACCCAGCCCTAGCCAGTCAACTAGACCATGGCACTAAGTGCCTCAGCCAGGCTTTTCTTGAACATCTCCAGGGATGGCAACTCCACCACCTCCCTGGGCAGCCCAGAGAGACTGATAAAGAGCAACAGATGACAGCAAAACCACCAATCACATGGTCAACGATATAATTACAGAGCTTATTAAGGAAGATAAATGCTCAGGTGATTCAGGATATCATGCCTTCCCTGACCTCAATAAAGCTGATTGGCAAGACCAGTGAACCTGGCTGAAAATCACAAAGTATGATTGATCATCTTTCAATTGATGAACTTGAGTCAAAACTTAGAGGTCTGGGAATGTGTATAGTTATTTTAATACACAGTATGCCCTATATAATACTTATTAAAAAAGAGAAAGAAATTTCTACACATTTCTAATTCAGACATTAGTTACCAAAAAAATAAGATATTACAACATTGATTATTCTCTTTGGGGAAAAAAAGAAGTCTCTAGTAGTGTTATTTGACCTTGCAATTATGAGTGGCTATTTCTCCTATTGCTAAGGTACTTTGTGTAATTACAGATTTTGTTTTCTTCACTAACAATATATTCAAACATATATCTAGCATTTCACACCTGTGTCTAGCTCATTATCCCAGTTCATATAGTGATCAATGGCACATACACCAGAGGAAGTATGTAAATTCACAGCTGGTAACTTTGTAAAACCATGGATACCAGAAAGCTCCTCCTCTTCCCATAAATTGCTTACTATCTTTTCTTTTTTTTTTTTTCCTTGAAACCAAATGTACAAGCAATTCATAAATGTTTTTCTCGGCTAGTAATGAGAATAAATTAATAGTAAAAATTACTCTTTAATACATCATAATCATAAAATAGGCTGTCAGATTTATTCCGTGTCGGAAAAGAGGATTTACAGAGATCCTGGGTATTGTTCAGATATCACAGTCATAAGAATTGTAAAAGGACCTAAGCAGTTCGAGTACAAAAAGCCTTTATTTTAACCACAAAATTTTCACCCTGACTGGAGTGTGTGATATTGAATTCCATCATTTCATTTATCATACTTTGCTGAATGAGTGATATAATAGAAGTTTGTTGGAACTCGTATCCTCCCAGTAGTAGCTCTAAATAGCTATTTATTATTATGTAAACACAGACTCAGCTGTCCTATTTAGTGATGGCAGTACCTGAAAAGGTTCAGGTTCAATTCCTACTAGGATCCAAAATCAAGTGTTAATCCTAACTGCTTGAATCTTCAAAGAGGAAAGAAATGTAATGTGAAAGATTGCTGGTGATGAGATTTTTCACACTTCTGCTTCTGTACACGGCCAAAATTAACATTAAACCATCTTTTTTCATAGTATTTTGGCACTTTCAGCTCTGAACACAGAATAAAGTAATTTTTGAAACATTACAGAATCTTAAATACTTTTTGGCTCTAGCAAAAAGAAGAGAAATGTAAGGCTTTTCACTTTCTTTTTCTCTTTATCACTTCATCCTTCTCTTTTCTTTCTTGTTTTCTCCTTTGCCCTTTGTCTCTTCCCCCTCACTCACTTGCTCAGTCAGTGCTCCTTATTCCTTTTAATAGCATTTTTAGCATGCTAGTCCCCTAAAACTCAGTTCAACAAGTTGTGAAAGCAAGTTCCTGAGGTTAAATATGAAAATTATCTCATTGACATTAAATAAATGTTTATATCTTTAAAGAACTAGGCCTTATGCCCTACGAGGAGAGGCTGAGGGAGCTGGGATTGTTTAGCCTGGAGAAGAGGAGGCTCAGGGGAGACCTCATTGCTGTCTACAACTACCTGAGGGGTGGTTGTGGCCAGGAGGAGGTTGCTCTCTTCTCTCAGGTGGCCAGCACCAGAACAAGAGGACACAGCCTCAGGCTGCGCCAGGGGAAATTCAGGCTCGAGGTGAGGAGAAAGTTCTTCACTGAGAGAGTCATTGGACACTGGAATGGGCTGCCCGGGGAGGTGGTGGAGTCGCCGTCCCTGGAGCTGTTCAAGGCAGGATTGGACGTGGCACTTGATGTGGTAAAGGGTTGGACTTGATGATCTATGAGGTCTCTTCCAACATTGTTGATACTGTGATACTGTGATACTGAATTCTGTTAATTAATTCTGTTTAATTGTTGCTTCAGTAACAAATATCTTCATTAAGTGCTAGCATCATTCAGACAGTCTAGCGTTTGTCTGAGTTTCTTTTTAGATCCTGGATATCCTAATAAGATTTCTGGAACAACACTTCTGTGTGGTCCCACCTCTGTCAGAGGGACCTCATTGTTGCACACTGCAAGAATTTACTGAGTCCACGTAAATGATGGTGAAAGCTTGTATGAAATTCTCCAACTGCCTTAAGGCAAAACTTGCAAGGCTACTTCTAGGAAAATAGTAGGTGATCTGAAACAGTTAGTCTGATTTTCCCTAGAGCAACACAAGAGTACATCCATGCAAACTGCTCTGCCAGAGCAGTAGAGGAGTCAGTAACTTTTAGGAGGAGGAAAGCTGAGGACAGAGAATTCTAGAAACCAGTGCAACTGGATCTGGAAGAGGATATCTGTCCACACCCCTTGTTTCACTTTTTTTTAAAAGGACAAGACTATGTCTTCTAGCCTCAAAAGAATACACTAAGAATACATTAAAATACAATTCTGTGATTGTGGTGATAGGCCTGATAGGGCAAACATGGGCTTATCCATGCTCTAGCTTGCCCAGACGTGTTCCCCTGCTCCCCCTACTTCTGAGCTGGGGAAGGCAACCATGGGAGGGCAAAAGCCCTGCCTTCACCTAATATGGTGAGGCTTGGCAAAGTGCCATTCTGATGGGCTAATCTATGTCCAATGCCCCATTAGTCTCTGCCCAGATATTGATAAAAGGGATAAGCAGGTAGCACAGGGTGCTACTGCCACCTTATATTTTGCATCCTGAATTTGCCTGGAGAGCTTACCAGGAACAGGCTCAAAATGCTTGCATGCGATCGGCTGGCATAGCCAGAGTGACATTGTGCTGAGACTGCACATCACAAGACCCTGCCTGCACCTGAAAGTTTCCTGCTAAGCCTAGAAGTCCTGGAGATACAGAGATCACCCAGAGGAGCCAGGAGACAAGGTCAGATTGTCTGTCTGGTTTGCCCATAAGCCTGGGATGAATCAGTTCTCAGCAGCCCACAAGACAAAGTTCCCTGAAAGTGTATGGGTACTGTCTGGGACTGTAGCTAGCCCCGTGAGTGGGGTAATGATAGTTTTGTGAGTAAATACTTAAAAGCCTCTTCCAGTATAATATTTGCATTTGCCACTTTAAGAAATAAGTGATCTAGTTTTGCCTGTGCCCTGCCTGTATAAATTCCCAAACTGTGCATTTCTGAACATGGTGAATAAGTTTTCTGGCAAATGTTTAATGGTAATAAACAGTTTTCATAGTTATTAACAATTATCACCTGGATATCAAAATTAATACAGATTATTAATGATGCATAATCTGTCACAATGTGTTATGGGAGGCCTGATAGGCCCAAAATAGGCTTATACATGCCCTGTCTTGCCTAAGCATGTTTTTCTACTCCACCAGAGAGGCAAGCGTGGGAAACGGACACAAAAGAACCTGGAGCCAGAGAGTCTGGCCTGCCAAGGTTCCAGTGGTGTAAGGTACACACACTTAGCTTGTGCCTGCCTAGTGCAAGGCCTGTGCTTTTCCCAAATTAAGGAAAAGCGAGCCTGTGGCTTTGCCTAACATGGTATGCTTTGGCTAACTGCCATCCTGGTTGGCTATTCTTGTGCCCAAAGGGCAATTAATCTTGGCCCACACTGATAAAAGGAGATATGCAGGTGAACAACCTGGTTTTGCTTCCCTGATTTGCTTCCCTGCTCTTTGCCCTGCTCTCTCTGCTGTGCCCAGCCCTGCTGCTATTGCACACTGCCTTATTGCTTGCCTGGTAAACTCCACTGCTGTGAGTTACCAGGAGCAGATCCTGGCTGTCTGCACGTGATCAGCCTGTGTGGTCAGCATGACATCATGCTGAGACTGCACAACATCTGCCTCTGCACCTGAAGGTCCTGCTTAGAATCCCTGGACATACACACAGATCATCCAGAAGAAGCCAGGAGACAAGGTCAGAGATTGCCTGCATCCTTTCCCCAGGAGCCAGGAAGATTCAAGTCTCAACATCCAACAAGACAGAGTCCTCTGAAAGCATTTGGACACTGTCTGGACTGTGGCTAGCCCTCGTGAGGGTAATAGTAATAATCTGTGAGTAAATGCTTAAATGCCTCTTTGTAATTCTCCATTGCCTTCTGCCACAGAGCAGAAAGAACTTGAGCTCATTTACTGAGCAAGCAGCATATTGACCACGAGTGGCATTTGACTACGGGAACCTTCTCTTCCAGTTCAATTAATGTTTATATATTTTGCTGGTTATTACTAGATCTGGATATTATTCATAGAATGTTTCCATGACCGTGCAAGAACTGAAATATTATTAAAATTAGTGATCAGGGGTGGCAAGAATTCTGAATAGCAAAAATTAATAAACAATATTAATTTTTGAAAAGATCATCTCACATCAATTAATTTCCCCTCTGCAACACAACGGTAATGTGTGATTCAACTGGGTACCTAAGATAGGGGATATTTTTAATGATGTTCCTCAAAATTATCAATATTTAGGTGTGGAGAGATTTTACTAACAGGACATGAAATGATAAACATGAGCAACCTGTGCTGGGAAGTGTCCTTGAGTCCATTTTTGACTTAAGATACCAGGTGCTGGATGGCACCCCCCACATGCAGTTGCAGGGGGTGGAGTGCCAGTGCATGTGGCTCGGGTTAGCCAGCCCCAGAGGATGGATCCTCAGATTGTTATTGTAATATCAACCTATGTGTACCTCACATGTAACCCTGGACCAACTGTGTACTTTCCACATGTACCAATCCTAAACTAAGTTAGCTGTGCATGCCTCTTCCAAGTAAGTATATAAGTCACTGTAACACGGAAATGAAGCAGAGAATGACCATCTAACCATATTGGTGAACCAAGAGTCATTTTACCCCAGGTGCAACCCTGGCATTTAGGCATATGATATAGGAAGTTCTAACACGCTCTAAACGTCACTGGGGAAAATGCAATACTTCCAATTAAAACTCAAAAAGGCTGTACACATTTTTTTTAACAAGCTGGTTTGTATTAGCATATAATAACCTGTAGGAAAAAATACCAGACTGGCAACACTACTTTTTCCCTGGGTATAAAAATTACAGTATGAAGGATGTCTGTTCATCACTGTACAACACCTTCAGATGTCTCGAGCACCTGAAGCACAAGAAATGTACTCACCTAAAGCAGGAAATTTTTTCAAGGTCGTGGAAATTTAGGGACATAAATTCAAGCAGTTGAATAAAGGTGTTCATGCCTAGAAATCTGGAAGAAAAAAAATAAAGAGCACATTTTCAAACAATTCAGTCTGTCAGACAATTTCTGCAAGTCAGACAATTACCATTTGGTTATACAATAGAGCCCACAGATGAATCGACTATATTCATTAGAACAATTTCACTGCTGCCCTGGAATGCAATCTGATCCTGAGATTCTCAGAGCCGATAGGACAAATATCATTAAATTGCACTCCACTCAAAGACACTAAGCCATCAAAGCCTTTTTTTGGCAACAAACAAGCACAAAGAAAGACCAAAAAGTATTTGTACTCGTTGAAAAATGCAACATTTTACCAAATAAATCTTTTAGCAAAGAATGAATAAACTCAGCATTCAGGTTTACAATCACTGTAGTCTTTTCATTATTAGCTCCTGCTTCACAATCAAACCCATATAACAAATATTTGAGCCTACAAAGATCCCCATAGGAATTTTATTTATGTGGAGCTCAAACACCAGACTAAGGTCCAAGCAGAAGTTCCCAATGAAAAGTGTAAAAGAGAAGGACTGAAGTAAAGGGCAGAAAGCATGGTCTGTGGGGACAAATCCGCAGCTCTTCTTTGTGCAGAACAGGAGTCTGAATCCTAACCCCATAGCAATTTAAGTTTTGGGTTGGTAACAGTTATCATGCTTATCTTTATCTGTTCTGTTGTACTCTATTATTCTATCACAGAGTGATTTTCTATGGTTTTGGAAAATGAATTACACTGGCCGTCAGAATTCCAATCCAAATCAATCCGAGCTGTAAAGGAAATTGGGTGTTTAATATTTATACCTCCATTACTTCACATAGGGGTTAAGAGAATCAAAATCAGAAGAATATCACAGTACTTATTTTTAAAATATTTCTTGCAGAAGATTGATTGCTAAAACAAGTTGACCTTTTAAAGAAGCAGACAGATTAATAACAGGCTAGGCTACAATGCACCTTTTCCCATCTCCTTCAGTGTCTATATAGTATAAAAAAGAGGTATATGCACCTCTACTGGTTCTCCAGCTGCCACAGAATAGTACACAAAGAAGCCAGCCAACAATCAGCTTTCTTTACAAAAGAGAAAAAGCAAAAAATGCTGCTCAGAAAAATGCATCCTCATCTTCATGAAGACTACTTGGCCCAGAACTGCGAGTCACAGCCAGCTTCAAGGCTTATGAGAATCTTCTGTCTTTGTTGGCAGCTTTCAAGTGGCTAAACTCTGGGTTTAAAATACGAAAATCCATATGCAGTTTGTGTACAGATAAGGAGAGGTCACTCTTCCTGTCTTTTGACAACTAGCATCACTACAGCAGAATATCACATCAGAGAGGGTAAGGATCAGTAAGGCTTCACATACAATACTAAATGTTCACATATGGATTTATATATCTATTGTCATCAGCATTGTGATGGTTTGGGTGTTCCCCTCCCCCCCACACTTTAGAAAATCACCCAGACTAGACTCAGACAGCTGTGGAAATAAGAATGAAGCTTATATTTACAGCTGGCACAATATACAAGCAGATATTTACAGTATATACAGTTATAGACAGAAATATACAAGATAAAAGGTAATACAGAAACACAACTCCCCTCCCAGAAACCTGAGTCCCCAGGAGGGGCTCTCAATCACCCTTTCACCTTCCCCCCTAACTCTCTCAACCTTACCCCAGTCCCAAGGAAGAATAGAGGTTCGGCCAGAGGGTTAGGAAGCAAAGTGGGTTAGTCCAAAATGGAGGGTGAGGTTAGAGAGATGCAGCTCAGCCAGCAGCCCCAGTGAGAGTGATGCCGAGAGTGTTATCTATGTTTTGACTTACGTTTTTATACATCTCAGCAAGCCTATGAGCAAAGTAGACATCACTCTTGTTTTGATTTCACAGCCTATGATCTAGTCCTTCTCACCAAAACATTCTAGCTAGCTTCAAACTAGCACAAGCATTCATTGTAGCATCAAGATTTCTAGATGTTACAGTCATTGGAAACCAAAAAAGTGTCAGATAAATGAAGAGATACCACTGAAATTGTCTGTGATGATTTAAAACACTTACAATTCACTACAGGCAAGGCTTTCTAAAGATTAAGCTACAACACTTTAAGGCACATGAAGAAGTGACTTACAAGGAGCTGATCCATTTGTTATATTTTTGGAATTTAGGGGTTTGTGTTTTGCAACAGCACCATTTTTAACTGGATAAGCAAATACATGATTTTTTTTTCTTTCCCCCCCTCAGGGAAAGTCACATCCTGAAAAGAGCTGGGTTTGAAGCAGATTTTTTACCCCTGCCTGATGTTTTGTCAAACTTGTTTCTTCCTGTAGAGGGATGTGATTGCATTTCTCACTTCTAGGCACAAATTTTTAGAACACAGTGTGTCACACTGACAATTAAGTCATTAAGGGCAAATTTTCAAGTAGTGACTGTAGCTTTTCTCACTTTCACTTGCTGCTAACTCACCAATATGCAAAGGAACACAGTGCAATGTTTTGGGTGCAGAATAGACAATCTGAAATTTATCCCCATATGTACTAGAAGTTCTTTGCAGATGTCTGTATCTTTTCTATTTACATGACAGATTGCAAAGACTCCTGAGAAGCTGTTACTCTCATTTTCAATCTTTGCAAGTTTCTTTTTTTCCCCCCTCTTCATATTTTACTATTTACTTTAAAAATCCCACATTGACATTACTGGATTTTTGAAGGTAATCTGCCTTGTACACTGCCTTGAAAAAATCCTGTACCATGCACAGGTTGTTGTTGAGAATAGGTAAGATTAAGAATCTTAAACAGATTTTTTTCAGTGGCGCTTCTCAATGTAATGCTCTATTTACACCGATAGGTCTATCCATTTGCATCACCTCTTTGAGCAAAGGATATATTGTTCCCATTTTGGAAGAGAGAAATTGAATCATGGGACAGCAGTGTGCCCAGGTGCCCAAGAGAGCCAATGGCATCCTGGCCTGGATCAGGAACAGTGTGGCCAGTAGGACAAGGGAGGTTATTCTGCCCCTGTGCTCAGCACTGGTCAGGCCACACAGTATCACAGTATCACAGTATCACCAAGGTTGGAAGAGACCTCACAGATCATCAAGTCCAACCCTTTACCACAGTGCCCAAGGCTAGACCATGGCACCAAGTGCCACATCCAACCTTGCCTTGAACTGCCCCAGGGACGACGACTCCACCACCTCCCCAGGCAGCCCATTCCAGTGCCCAATGACTCTCTCAGTGAAGAACTTTCTCCTCACCTCGAGCCGAAATTTCCCCTGGCGCAGCCTGAGGCTGTGTCCTCTTGTTCTGGAGCTGGCCACCTGAGAGAAGAGAGCAACCTTGAGTACTGTGTCCAGTTCTGGGCTCCTCAATTCAAGAGAGATGTTGAGGTGCTGGAATGTGTCCAGAGAAGGGCAACAAAGCTGGTGAGGGGCCTAGAACACAAACCCTGTGAGGAGAGGCTGAGGGAGCTGGGGTTGTTTAGCCTGCAGAAGAGGAGGCTCAGGGCTGACCTCATTGCTCTCTACAACTACCTGAAGGGAGGTTGTAGGCAGGTGGGGGTTGGTCTTTTCCCCCAGACAACCATCAACAGAACAAGGGGACACAGTCTCAAGTTGTGCCGGGGAAAGTATAGGCTGGATGTTAGGAGGAAGTTCTTCCCAGAGAGAGTGATTGGCATTGGAATGGGCTGCCCAGGGAGGTGGTGGAGTCATCATCCCTGGAGGTGTTCAAGACAAGACTGGCTGAGGCACTTAGTGCCAAGGTCTAGATGACTGGCTAGGGCTGTGTGCTAGCTTGGACTGGATGATCTGGGAGGTCTCTTCCAGCCTGGCTGATTCGGTGACTTTTTCTGTTTCCTTGTAGTTACAAAGCAAGTAAGCAGCTAAAACAGTATTTTAGCTCAAGAATCCTGAAATGCTTTCCTCATCAATATATCTGATAATCCAAATGTGAATCAGTTGCCTTATATCACCCTCACTCCTTGCCCCTTCTGCACTTAAAATGAGGAAAAATAGCTAAAAATTTCTGAAATTGCTCAGTACTTGTGCTAGACCCACATTTTTAACTGTGTAGTGCTCCTTCTCTCTTGTCCGCTCAGGCTGCTGTTCCATCTCCTGATTTTTGTTGCTCCTCCATTTTCTATTAAACAATATAGCTGTTAAGCTTATGACCTCCAACATGCAAACAGGCTCCTGCAAAGAATTGATTTTCCAACTTGAAAGAAACCACCTCATTCGATTTAAAGTTTGACTTAATTTCTAAGTGTTTCTTGGCTTTTGGGGGAGGAAAAAAGAATTAAAAAATCCCTCCATAAGTTATTTCATTCAGTGAATGAACATCAGGGTAATGTTGCCCAGCTATCTCATTTCTAGATTCTCTACTCTACTTAGCTTTCAAATCCAAATTAAAATTGCACTTTTTACTCAGTAGCCATCCTCTAATGCCCTCCTTTTAGAGATCCTTCATGTCTAATGCAAAGACCCTGCTATGCCATCTCTTCCCCACTTAAGCAATCCTCAGTAATGCCCCAAAGAAAAAGCAGAAAGAGAGTATAAGGTTAAACTGTAAATTAATAGATCAAAGGATAAGAATCCTAATTCTGAAATAAACTGACTATTGAAAAGGATTAAATCAGAGAGAGAGGATTATACTACAATAATTGCAACAGAAGACTGCAAGTGTACTGGATGGAAAACAGGAGGTAGGCTTTATTCTGCATTTCTGAGCAAGCAAAATGAAAACAGGATCTGAAAGAGAATTAAAAAACCAAGTGGACTTAGCAAGAGAGGATGCTGAAAACTCACAAGGAGATACTCCAGTGAAGTCCCTGCTGTGCTCACCCAAGACCAATATTACTTCCCTCAAGGATGGTATCTGCCCCTATTTTGTATTCTGGGGCAGGAGAAAATAATTGGAAGAGTGCAAGATTTCAGGTAATTTCAGTGGTCCAGAGGAGGCCTATACTGAGCTATCAAGGAGGAGAGGTGTGCTAGTTTGAGCCTAGCTGGGATATTTTGGTGAGAAAAATTAGACTATAGGCTGTGAAAAGGAAAACAGTGGCAATGTCTACTTCATTCATAGGCTTGCTGAGATGTATAAGAACAACACAAACATAGATGCAGGATTTGTTTGCTCTCTGTCTTTGGAGCTGCACTTTTCTCTAACCTGACCTGCTGCCTGTGTGACTAATCCATCTGCTTCCTAACCCCCTTGGCCGATCCTCCAAAATCACCTTTGACCATAAGGCAAAGTCTGGGGTAAGGTAGAGGGGTGGGAGGACATGAGAAAACACTTCTAAGAAGTTGCCTATTCAGTGACTATCAACCTTGCAACCCAATAGCCCAGTGTTACCTGTCACAAAAATAACATGTATTTCCACAGACTCCTCTGGGAGGAGGAGGAAGGCATGGGATATATACACAACATAGCAGGAGTTTATAGGCAGTCTATAAAGCCAAATTGAGTGGTGTGTTAATAATGAAAAAGTCAATAATGAATTCCAAAAAAAGTGGAGGTGTGTGGATAGTCTTGAAACTTGACCAATATTAATTGCTGCAAAGCTCATTTATGTGTTTGCACTACCTAAGAGGAGCTTCTGCCAGTAATTTCCCTTGTGAAAACCAGAATGTGCAAACTAAGACAGCATTTAGGGAAAAGCATGAACAGAGCATCTATCTGGAACTTCATCTGAGTAACTGAGAATTGAGCACATTTCAGAGTACACAGGACCGAATACATGACAAGCAGTGTCATACTGAAGTCAGGGACGTTTAAACATTGACTCCAAAAAGGCCAGAAGCCTGATCTGTACTGTGCTGATTTAACATTGCCACATTATACTATTGCAGCATTATACAGTTTATGTCTTTATAATCCTGGAGGGAGTGCTGGTAGGGAGAGAGGATGGCTTGCTTCTTCATTCAGTTAGCAAGAGATTTAATTCAGATTTTTCTAGGTCTGTCTTTGAGAAAAGAAAAAAAAAACCTAACAAATCCAACCCAACACCCTCCCACTCACCCCCCAAAACCAACCTTCAGTTTTAGCTTTCTTGGCAGCCTTCTGCTCTCTTGCTTTTCGTTCCTTACAAAAATCCCTTGCATCCTCTGGCATATTTGAATTTGTTCACTGTAGGCATGATGATGATGTCTCAAGCAGAAAGTTATCACTCTATTTGCTGCAGGAATTGCTGAAAAGACATGTGCAATATTGTGCTTTTATGTAAACTTTCTTTGCAGTAAAAAGAGGGAAAAGTCACTCTACTAGCAGAGGTGGAAAATAGAGGCAGACTTTCTATCAACTGACACAACTTTACAAAGGGGAAACACTGCGTTATACTTTAATTTTCAAGCTCCGTATTATTTAATCAGTAACAATAATTTTCATTCCCATAATGTGTGTATAAAACCCCTGATTTCCCATTTTTTATCATCTTTAATAAATGAAAAAAACCATTTCCTTGCCCCCAAAGAGTAATCAACACTGTGTTAATAAGCTCAGACCTGGGAACACTTTTTCAATAAGAAAAACATTACGCATTAGAAAATCAATAATGCTGCCTGACAAATGAGGTTGTGCATAAATTTTTTGACATGCACTCACAGACTGAAGTCTAAATTTAAATTTGGCAATGCTTTCAAAATCTCACGCTTTATGATAGCTATTCTGAAGAGTGAGCTGCACTGAAACTAATCACGTAATTTAAGGGACACATTTGCTCTAGTACTGCAATAAAAATACATTATACCGTGATAAAAGCCATCCTGATTCAACCTGCAGTAGAAATTTGTGAACGCAGGGGTGGGCTGAACCCCATGTGGGACCACTGGGCTGCTTTTTATAAACCATGTAAATAAAGCATTTAGCACCATTCTACCAGCTTTCATCTTCACAGTATTCCATAAATATTACCTAATTAATCCTCAGGACATCTGGGGTATAGCTGAGAATTGGACCCAAGTAAGGAATTCACAGAAAAGCATAAATTTGACAAGTGTAGTCCTTTTTTTTCTGTTTATAACTTGTCTGCCCACAAACTGCTTATCATGAATTTGCCTGCCATTCAAAATGGGCTAGGGAATGCTTCATGCAAAGTCAGTTTTGTTCCTCAGATGTCTCACTGAACTATTTGTTGCCACATATCACACGAGCGTGTTGGATCTTGTCAGGTAAGGCAGTAGTTACATTCCCAGCCCATCGCCTCATCAGGTACCTTCAAAAAGAGAAGCCACATGGGTATAGAGGCCCAGAGCTGTGTCTAGACTCAGAAACAGAGCCATGAACCATGAAGGAGCATTTCTACGTCATCCAGTACAAGTGTGTGCAGGTTACTGACCTGGTCCATGCAGGTATATAGGCATAGGAAGTTCCATGTAATCATCAGGAAAATGTTTCTCACTGTGAGGGTGATGGAACACTAGAATAGGCTGCCCAGGGAGGTTGTGTAGTCTCTCTCTCTGAAGATATTCAATAGCTGCCTGGATGTGCTCCTGTGCAACCTAGTATAGGTGATCTTGCTCTGGCAGGGGTGTTGGACTAGATGATCTTGCAAGGTCCCTAACATTCTGTGATTCTGTGTAGAGTAAACCACAGAACCTGGGCACTATCCAAGAATAATTCATTTTATTGTTATCATCATATTACCAGCACAGTCTCTGGTGTGTTTTCCCTCTGGCTGGACAAAATCTAGGTACTGCAGCACAGCAAACATCCAGAAATGAAGCCTGGCTACAGCTGCCCTGTTTTAGGGCATGAGTGAAATTATCTGTGCAAGTGAAAATGATGTTGTATAAGTTAGTGATTTTCAGCTTTGTTTACTTAGTAGTATAGATGAAACCTGCATTTCCAGAACAAGACTGCATTCACCTGAGATAATACACTCTGCATCAATGCAGCAACACAAATAACTACCAGCTATGCAGTGGACCATTCAGCCTTCTTCCTTAGGAAGGGTACGAGAGACTGCATTAATGTCGTGTTATGTCTCAGATTTCAGCATGGTGAAAATCCATCAGAGAGAGTCTAGTCTAAGGACTCTGCAGGGCAGAATCACACAGAAGCTGGTCCTGGTTCTAAACAGTCCTTGAGAAGGTGCAGGAGAAATTGCATGTCCATTTTCCTTGAAGTGATGATGCCTTAAACTACCTTACAAGATGATTTCCACTGTCCTTCTCTATTGGGTTTGTATAGCAAAGGTTTTGTCTTGCATTTATATTTGGGGAGGGTTTTCTCATACAGGACCAAATGCCTTATTTTGGTGGCCCTTGCTTGACATTAGTTGTTTTCCAAGCCACAGGCTGATATACTTTTTCTACCAAAATCTCTGCTCCAGCACAAGGACAAATATGTTTCACAATTACTGCTTTTACTTCCAAGTTATTGATCCCAAAGTAACTTCAGCTGCTCCATAGGAGTATAAAAGAAAATCTTCAGTGCTATAGAATTTCCACTACACGCCAGCATCCATGGTAAGTCTACTGTTTTGTTCCTCTAAAAGCCCATGTAACTGAAAGACTTAGATTACTACACAGAAAGGTATCAGTCATTTACATGGTGGGATGAAAACAAAGCTCTGAACAAAGAAGTTATATAAACCTTCACTGGAAATTCACAACAGAGGAAGTACCTTCAAAACTGCACCTCTTTCCCTGTAATAGAAAAGTAAGACATTCATAAAATAAACCAGAATTGATAAAATGAAGGGTGGAAAAAATGGATATGTGCTTTATTTAGAGCAATTTATTGTTGAAGAAAGGAATCAATCCAACCAGCATGGTTCACCATTGATTATTTGTTCTCTTATTTCTTTAATGGATGGATAATTTTATCACTATTAAAATAATTTACCAAAGGGGAAAAATCAAATATGTTTGGGAACTGCAACCTATTGTTGTGAAAGTACAAATGCAACATTTTCTTCACTAAAATTTTCTAAAGAAACTATGTCCTTCCACATATTAATAACAAGAGATAGAGATAAATGGCCCATGATTTATCATTTACCAGAGGAGTTTTGCAAGTATCACTGCAGAGACTTGGTACGAGACCCTATGTGTATAACCTAACCCTGTAGGCAGTGTCTGTACCCATTTCCCAGGGTCTTGATTAACCTCATTAGTGAAGTATAGGCATGTGACCTGCTCTATCAGAACAATCCCAGCAGGTAGGAACATGATAGTAATTGTAGCACTGCCAGATAAGTACTCTCCTTTAGTTTTTGCCTTATATTTCAACTGCTCTAATTTAACTTCTAACAAACCTTGCTGTGACCTCATCCAGTAGTCACCTTGGATGCTGCCTTGTAGTATGTATGTTACCTGACTTAAGCAAGACTCTTCCTGTCCTCTCAGCTAGTGTTATCTCTGAGCTTCACCAGCCCACTGTTCTCAGTTTGTCCTGACTGATATCCAGGTCCTTCCTTCAAACTGCTGCCCAGGGAGGTGGTGGAGGCACTGTCCCTGGAGGTCTTCAAGAAGAGACTCAATGAGGCACTTAGTGTCATGGTGTAGTTGACTGGCTAGGGCTGAGGGATATGTTGGACTGGATGATCTTGGAGGTCTCTTCCAACCTGGTTGATTCTATGAAACTCAATTCAGTTCTGACCCTCCTTGGTTACCCCAGCAGCCCCTCTGCTCCTGCACAGTGCTACTGTGGTACAACTTGTTAATAAACATCTAGTAAATGAGAAAGCTCTGACACATGACAGCTCACAAGTATTAAAGAAGTATTGAGGATTGGAGTTGACAGTGAAGAGCTGTGGAGGAAGTCTGTGACACTGAGTGACTGTATGGAAATACAATATTAGTAAGTAGAAGGTGATGCATTCACAATGGAAGACCCTTAATGATCTCTTTTTCCTGTATTCCACCTTTAGGTATAACTGCTGTTTTGAGTGGGTACTTATGGAGAGCTCCATGACAGTATTGACTCATTGTAGAAAAGTTATTCTAAGTAAAGGCCAAGCAAGGTACTGAGGATTGTCAATATGGCACATGTTGTCGAGGGCTTGAAGGCCCGAAATTAGGCTTATTTATGCCTTGCCTGGACATGTTTTTCTGCCCATAACCAGAGGTAAACACATAAAACGAGCACAAAGGGGCACAACAGACCTGGTGGCATGAAGTCTGGCCTGCCCAGGGCCCCTGATTGCATAAGGTGGATGTGTAAGCCCCCACATGCCCAGCTCGTGCCTGTCTAGTGTAAGGCCCATGTGATTCCCATATTTGGAAGGTCCAGGCTTGTGGCTTTTGCCTATTATGGTAAGGCTTGGCTGACTGCCAACCTGATTGGTCATCCTAGTGGCCAAAGAGGCCATTAATCTCTGCCCACATTTAATAAATAGGGGTACACAGGTAAACACGTGCTTACTTCCCCTCATTGCTTGCTTGCCTGCGTACTCACTTGCAGAGCTGGAGCTCAGACACCACTGCAGCCGTGCATCCTACTGCACGCCCACTGCCTTATTATCATTGCCTGGTGTGCACCACTGCCACAAGTTGCCAGGAGCAGACCCACTTGTCTGCACGTGATCAGCCTGAGTAGCCAGCATTAGACTGTGCTCAGACTGCATGGCATAGTACTTCCTCTGCACCTGGACATCCTGCCTACGAAGTCAGCAGCATAAGGTCAGAGACTATCCTTTCCCCTGAAGCCAGAGGATTCCAGCCTCGACTTCCATGGGCAGATTGGACACTACTATAGGCTGTGACATAGCCCTGGAGGGTGATTGATAATTAATCAAAACTTGTGAGTAAATGCTTTGATGCCTCTGTAATTTCATTGCCTCCTGCCATAGAGCAGAAAGAGCTTTCAGCCCACCCTTGCTGGCCAAGCAGTATACTGACCCCAAGTGTCATTAAGCCATGGGGAAACTCCTCTCTCTGTTTAATAGTTTGAATGTATGGTAGTTATTAACAAGTTACTGTTTGAGATATTCCCATAATGTCCTCCATGACCATGTAGATCCATATTAATAGTAAAGTTCAGTATTTGGGGGTGGCAAGAGTTCAGAATATTGAAGTTAATAAATATATCTACTTTTTATAATACCCTCTCACATCAATTAATTTCTCCCCTCTGCCACAATCGGTGCAGGCAGCAGAATACCCCTCCGCGACAGCACAACAAAAGAAAAGATTGTTGTGCCACTATATAAATTGATGGTGCCACCACTGGAGATTGAGCTGTCCTTAGCAAACTACTGTCAGACTTCTCAGCCAGAAGCAAGTGGCACCATGGCAAATTGTGTGAGTTCAGTATAGACGACACAGACTCACCATATAACCCACCACGAGGGAGATTTAATCCCCTAGTTGTCCAGAATGCAAGTTTTGATCCTCCCTCTCAAAAGGACAGAAAGAGTAAATGAGCATTTACACAAGATACTAAAACTATAGAACTCTTTAAATAACTACTGTAAAGCACTACTAAACAAAAAGTGTGGTGGAGAAAGTAAATAAGGAATGATCAGCCCCCATTGTTCAGAAGACAGTAAAAAGGAGGAGCACCCAAAGGAACCACCAAACAGGAAAGCTGTGGAATGTTATGGTATACAGAAAATTAATACTGATATTAATTTTAACATGCAGGGGAAAATTAATATTCCATAAATATTATTTTATTAACATTAAAATCTCACCAGAAAACTTATCTACAAGGTTTGAACACAGAGTTGTAGGTATTTACACAGAGGGTAACAGGCAATTTAGAACAATTAAGAAAAAATTAGCAATATACAAGCAATTTGAACTGTTGGAAAGAGATTCTTGCAATCAATATGCCACTTTCTCATTAGGGAGACTTGAGACGCTCCTTTCTGCTGAAGCAGAAGGCACAGTAGAGTTACAGTTACCAAATCAGAACTTTAATTACAAAGAGGCTTTTTAGGGTATTTACCCAGGAACTAATATCTCTGGATTTCTGGGGTTGCTTTATAGTCTCAGACAGTACTCAAAGCATGTGAAGCAGTTATTGTCAGTGATATGGTAGCTGTTGGAGACTTTGGAGTTTTCCCCAGGGCTCTAGCAGGACACTGCAGGTTAACACAGTCTCTGACCTGGTCTTGGTTCCTTCCAGAGTAGACAGTGTGCAGGCAGACACAATGTCTTGCTGGTGGATGATTCTTGCCTACAGCATGGAGGCACTTAATGTCTTTCCCTGGTAAACTGAGGCACAGCAAAATTTCCAGGTGGACAAGCTTGTACATCAAAGCTTGTTACACAGCAAAGCCTGCCTGGAGTACAAGGCAGAGCAGAGCACAAAGAGGCAAAAGCAGGGCTTGATAACAGAGAAGAGCAGAGCACAACAGCAGAGAGCACATTGTTTTTCATCTGTGCTCATGTATATTAATTGTGCAACTGCTCATTTGGCCATAGAGATTCACCATTCAGAATGGCACTTTGCCAAAACTGACCATATTAGGTGAAACCAGGGCTTGCTTTATCCTTATTTGGGAAAACACAGGCCATGCATAAACAAGTGTATGCACCATGTTTACCACTGCAGAGTAGAACAAGTCTGGGCAAGTCTTGGACCCTCAGACTGGGTGTTTCCAAGCCTTTTGTCTTCTGTGCTGAAGGGAAGGGGACCATGAGATCATGCCTGGGCAAGCCAGGGCATGTATTAAGCCTATATTGGCCTTCCACAACAGAGAACTCACTATGACAGGATACTGTGGAGCCCAGTTAACAAAGCAATGTCTAGGCAGTACATTAGTGGCTAATAAGTGTGACTCCAGCACAGTCCCACTTTAGTAAGTCTCTAAATTACCCATTAAAACCACACAATCCTATGGAAAGTATATGCCTTGTTCTTACATCCTATTATTAGTAGGTACAACGGTAGAAAAAGTTTGTTCTGGCCAGCATGGCATCTTTTAGAATGTGCTCTCTCCAGATAGAAAGTGCCTTGCAAGATCACAGAAAACAAAAAAAGGAGAGGCACAAAATTCATCAGCCTCCTGGCTCTGTAGCAGGTAATAGATATTTGAATCTGACAGACTTTACCTTTCTTAGTCAGTAAGATACTTTAGGGTACCCTAAAATGGCTGATTAAAGCAGTAATTCTACCTACTCTTTCTCAAATGAACTGAGTAAGCAGATAGTAATATAGGATGGGGAGTGGGGTGGAGAAAACAAATCCCAGCTTGGGATTTTGATGTTAAAAGTAATCAATATTAATTATTTCCAATTAAGTTAAAAGGCTTTTTTTTTTCTTGTGATTGTTAAGACCCCTGGAACGTAGACCATTGCTGTCTGTCCATATACACAATACCAAACTGTCTTTGGCCTTGGAGACAATTATACTCCTTAAATACAATTTATTCAATTTTACTATTACATATGAGGCCTGATATCTTAGGTGTTCAATTAACATGTGGATGTGGCTCTCTGGGACATGGTTTAATGGCCATGGTGGTGTTAGTTTGATGGTTGGACTCTCAGAGGTCTTTTCCAAGTGAAACAATTCTGTGATTTTGTGACTCTCTAATCTGACAATGATGTTCTGTACTTCATGGTGAGAAATTGCTTCATGGGGTAGTTACAACAAAAGATCATGATGGGTGCAAAAACTAGTTCATAGACAACAGAAGTGGACTAATTGCAGTCCATAAATGTCAAAAGTGAACTAGCACCAAGAAAGGGTAGGATTGGAGACGATAGGCATGAGAATAAATTGTCAGAGGAAATTCAGATATGTAAGCAAGGAGAAGTAAAGTAGTGTCCACCACTCTGTGGAAATTTTCCCAGAAAGGATTTTGAAATTAATAGTAACTCATTGTAACAGTAGATTGGGGAGCTCTCCTAAGGGAACTATTCTTATCATAGAAAATGAATGGGCAGATGGCACAAAGCAAGATGGAAAAGCAGAAGCTCCCTGGATCTTAATAGCAACTGCTTCTAGAGAAGCTAAAAAGGAACATGTTACAGTTGAAGGGTATCACTTGGAGCACTTGCTCTTTTCTATATGAAAAAGCAACTTGAAAAATAAGCCAGCAAACATAAAGAACCACTCAGTGGTGCCAGCAGACAATGCTGAGTTGAGGTAGCATAGGCTTAGAGTAAGACCTTCATAGGTTTAGACTTTGCAGAAGGAAAAGTGCTTTTTTACTCATGAAATTATTCAGGGGTTAGTCTTTTACTGCAAAACACCACATATCGTTATTTATGTTGAAACAACTAGATGGGAAATGGGAAACTTTCCATATGGATTTACTAACAGTAGATCACTGTTTTTTTCCGGCAGAAGAATATGTGTACTTGGAAGTTGTTTCATTTCAAATTCACAGCCCATCTTCACATGAATTAACTTGCAACTGCAGACAAGTCCTGAGAGAAACATTGATGAAATGCCAAAGTAATAGAAATATCCTGTAGTCAATTGATTCATCCCACTCTCTAAATGTAGATTTTTAATTTTTGTTTGTAAAAGGCTTCTTCAAAGTTCATTGCATTGTGGCACATGTGCAGCAGTGTCTGTTAGGATGCTTCAGTGTATCCTGACTTAACTCACTGCTGATATGCATAAGCACTAGCTTGTGCTCAAGACTGATGACACATCAGGTTATGAGATAGATATCTGTGAAAGGTTTCAAGTGCTAGATGTGAGACCTTGGCTAAGGATGATGTGCTGAAAGAGACAAGATCCTTTCATTGAGGCTAGCAAACAGCATGTATTTTGGGGTGTCTTGGTTCTAATTTACATTCCAGAGACTCCAATAAATTTGATAGAAGCAATAACAATTTGTAGAGTGTCCTTCCCTCTTCCCCTTCTTTCCCAAAAGAAAAGGAATTAGAAGTAGAGAGAGAGGAAAGGTAAGCACACCCAAATAAATCAATCTCACTCGATTTGGAAGTTAAAAAGAAAAGTTTAACAATAACTTTACAAGGTATATGAGGTAGGGAAGTTTCAAAGGTTAGGGAAGGGGGGGAAAATAGCAAATACAAAATGTATAAATACAACCCAATTGTGATGGTGAAGGCCACTTGGTGAAACAAAAGAGAAACCAGGAACTGGTGGTAAGCAGGGAGCAGGGAATGCAGAGAGATGCAAAGAGAGTGCAACAGGAATTCCTCCTGCTTTTATGGGACAGGAAGGGGGAGTGGGCTAACCATCACGGGGTGGTGTTCAGACCCACCCCTGGGGAGTAGTCAAGACCACCTAGGGTCAGGCTCAGGGTTACTCCCCCTGGAGTGTTAAACCTATACATGGGGGAAGAAAGGGGGAAATGAGGCATGGTTTTGGTGGAAACCAGGATATAAAGATTTGGGGAGTAAGTCAAAAAAGAACAGAGAAAACAAGTTAGCAGTATTACTTGTAATTTCACCTTGCATGAATGGAAGGAAAACCATATGGGATTTCAAGTAGGCTAAAATGGTTTGTAAGCAAGTGGCTGGGAAAAAGGAATTATGTAGCTACCCTAAGTGGATTCCTGATTAGTTTCTCAGGGATATGCT
Organism: Pogoniulus pusillus; assembly: GCF_015220805.1. NCBI lineage: Eukaryota > Metazoa > Chordata > Aves > Piciformes > Lybiidae > Pogoniulus > Pogoniulus pusillus. The sequence goes on along the minus strand of NC_087270.1, from coordinate 29,039,040 downwards.
TTGGAAAATCACCTAAACGTGGCTAAGAAGTTGCCATGCTAGCCCCAGTTATTTTTTTCAACCAAAAGTGTCCTTGTACTTTATTTCTCCCTAAAGCTGCATCATATTTCTAAAAGCAGCACAGATGAACTGCTGGAATAACAACACAGGAGAGTCTCTTCCTTATATACTTGAGAATTAGATTAACTCAATCAGGCTGCAATGCACTGATCAAACACAAATTAACCCCTGTATTATCCTCCAGCCTTATAAAAGATGGTGCACTCCAAGGTAATCGTCAACCTTGTATGGCTAGAATACTTGACAAAGAAAGGCTTTTTTTTTTGTTATTAAATGGCATGATACAGACAAATAAACGAAGGCTACTAAAAATAAATGCATTAAATAAATGCTATAAACTTTCTTCTTAGTTGTAGGTCTTCACAGATAGTCTTAGATGTGATTTCTGTCCAGTTCATCAAATATACAGGCTTACTGGAAGAGTGAATTATGGTCTTCTAGGAAATTCTATTCTGATCATCTGGAAACTTCATTAGAAATAATCTTGTGCATATTCCTAAATGCTGAAAAAGTGTTAAATTTTGTATGGCCAAGAAACAAATACTTTGAAAATTTCTACTACAGATGACAGTGCATTTAAAAGCAGATCTTTCCATCTATCAGTCCGTTCAATGTGTGCCATATGTATTTTGTGTATTTTTAGGTCCTAATGGAAGTGTAAAGCACCGACAAGTCACATAATTTGCAGAGTATGTTGCATCAATGCTACTACTTTTGAAACTATCTTGTAATCTGAAAAAAGAGATCAGATTAGTTTGACAGGATCTATTTTCCATAAACTCATGTTGATTGGCATTAATTCCATCCTTCAGCTCTTTACTAACAGAGCCCTATATCAGATGTTCCCTTATTTCACCAAGGATCAATGTCAGTCTGACAAGTCTATAATTACTTGGGTTGTCCCATTTACCATTTTTAAATATTACCATAATATTAGTTTTTTACTGGTCTCAATTAAATGTCTTTACTTCTGCCTATGTGCATCTATTCTGCCTCAGTATCTGGCTTCCATCACAATGATGTGACATTCTAGCAGATAACGCAAAATCAGAAATTCACATTGAAAATGACAGCAGAGAATCAAAAGAGATGCTTTAAACAAAATAGTCTTGTCTCTCTCTAGCCAACTTCATCCACTCATCCAATGCTTTTTCCTACTTACAATTGGAAAAGGCTGAGAAAAGCGGTGCTTCTTTTAAGGTGGCCAGGCAGTTGCCTCTGAGGAGAAGTTGACTAAAACAACAAAAACACCAGAGACAGCTCTGAGTCATATTGATTAATGCACTACTGGAAGGCACCCAGCGAGGAGGAAGGCACACAAACCCAGCTAGAATAGCAAAACCTGGCTCTGGCTGGTTTATATGACAGGAGACAAAGTGCCTGGTATTTAGAGGAAAGGTAGAAAGTTGCAGCTGTGTATGACAGAGTCAAAAGCCTACATTCAGGTGGCCTACATTTCAACCAAGTCTCAGCCCCTGCTGTTTTCTATTGACCGTGTGCCTCTGAAGGTCTGCAGACAGACAATAGGAAATGCCATGAATGGGGACAGAGATAGAATTTAGGCCGAGTTAATTTCCATCAAAGCGCTGGGGTGTGTTTGTGTGTGTGTTTGTGTAAGAGAGGTTTAGGCTTAAGAGGGCATACCAAAAAAATTCCATTTCATTTTTATTCCAAAAAAAGTAGTCAGTCACTGCCATAAGTGTCCAGGAGCCTGTGGAACCTCCATCACTGGAGATATTCAGACCTTGACTTGATGCAGTCCTAAGAAACCAGATATAACTTTGAAGCAAGCCATGCTTTGATCAGGAGACTGAGTTACATGACTTCCTGAAGACATTTGCAACCTGAATTACTCTACAGTTCTAATTTTAGAGGTTCTGTTATAGACAGTGCAGGGTGAAGAAGTGTGAGCAACACTGCAGTAACATAGAACAAGGCTATTAACACTGACCCACAATATTATAATGGTAGGCATAATTATTTTTTTGCTATCTGATTATTGTTCTTTTATAACAATATCTATGGGGAGAGAAAATGAAAGCAGTGTTGGTTTTGAAGCAACAAATCTATCAGATCTGTGCCAGTCGCTTTTAGAAGCAACAACACAGAAAATGCCCAGACAAGCAGAGAGAGAAGTGATCTTCAGTTGCACTTTACAGAGCTTTGAAAGTGAAGCAGTTGAAGACATTTATAAGAATTTCTTCTTTTGAAAATATTTGCAAGATTTGCAGAATCTTAATGCTTTAAGGCAAATGCTAAATTCTAAGTAGACTAAATATATATTCTTTTTTAAATCACAGGGAGGAAATTTCTGTAACTTTGTAGTGGAAGATTCCTTCTGTGCCTTTCTGCAAAAGCTGATATAATCCACTATCAGAAACAGTATACTAGACTAGACTGCTTTAATCCCATATGCCAGTCTTTGCAATTCTAAATAACTGGTCTCAGAGACATGCTGATTATTAGAGGGTATTTGAACAGTGCTTAGAAAATGAAAATGCCTACATAAAACATATTATAATACCATTTTAGGTTCCTCATGATTTTCTTCCATTTATTATCACAAATTCTGAGTCCACTGTGCAATGCAAATCCTTCTCAGCTGTAGTCAAATCTCTTTCAAGTACACGCATGTCTTAAAAGTAATGTTGCAAGATTCCAAACAGTGAGTTTATTTTTTACACCAATCATGAATAATTTCATGAGCATAAAATATTTACATATTTACAGTTCTCTTTTGTTAATTCTACCATTTTTCATCTTGGTATTAAAATAGGGAAATGTAGCTTGCTTAAGAACTTCACTTCAAAAAAATATTTACTGGACTCTGGCTAGTACAAGTTGGAATTCTCCATAGATTTTTTCAAGGTTAGAGATACTTGGTGCAAGATGCACTGAGTCAATTCATGATAAAGACCTAAGCTTACAAAAACAAAAACACAGAAACAAAAAAACACAGACAATGTGTGCACGAAAGTTGGAACATTTGTTCTCTCGTAACAGGTTGCTCAAAAAAAAGAGCCATAAGTAGTGATTTCTTTTTTACTCAATCATAGTTTTGTATTCTAAAATTAATTGTAATGAGAAGGTGTTGAATGCTCCACAGCTTATGATAATTTAACAGAAACAACGTGCAACCTTACAGAACTCACCATGAGCCCAAGATGAGCCTTCAGTGTGTCATCTCCTGAATGTTTACACTGCCTACTAGGCAAAACATAACCAAAACCACCACTGCCACCATTTGAGAAGAAATAAAAGTACTACCACACACAGAAGTCTCTATGTCATCCAAACACACAGGTGCTGGGAAATTTTCCAAGTTCTGAGTCCAGGTTTCATAATCTTGTAAATGGAAGAGGAAATTAAGACTTTAAATTCCACCCTTCTTCATGACATTTCTTGTAAATGCAAATTAGATGCCTTGATTCTCCTTTAACTCCATGAACTCAGTCAAGCGTTGCAATTTCCATTTCCATGAATGGAAATTTAAGTCTTAAAAACCTTAGTGTTCTGTGTCACAAAGCCTAAGTCCCTGTCTGAGTCGCTTCCTGTATCCTGCTTTCACAGTATGCACAGAATCACAGACTCACAGAATTTCTCAGATTGGAGAAGCCCTTCAAGCTCCTCGAGTCCAATCATTAGTTTCACACTGACAAGTCCTTGACTAAACCAAATCCCTCAGCACAACATCTAAGCACTATGAATTGCTATGGTTGGAAAGGACCACCAGGATCACCCAGTCTAACCTTCATCCCAGCATCCTTAATCACTAGACCATAGCCTCAAGCACCACATCCACTCTTCTTTTAAACACCTCCAGGGATGGCGACTCCACTACCTCCCTGGGCAGCCTGCTCCAGTGCCTGACCACCTGCTCAGTAAAGAACTTCCTCCAAATATCCAACCTAAAATTCCCCTGACGCAACTTAAGGCCATTTCCTCTTGTCCTATCATTAGCAATTCGGGAGAAGAGACCAGCTCCAGCCTCACTACAACCTCCTTTTAGGTAGCTGTAGAGGGCCCCCTCTCAGCCTCCTCTTCTCCAGACTAAACAACCCCAGTTCCCTCATAGGTCATGTTTTCCAGACCTCTCACCAACCTCATTGTCCTGTTACCTGGTAGCATTTTGAAAGGGTATCAATCTAGCTCAGTAAGTGAGATAGAAGCAAAGGGCCATCCCTGCAAAGGGCTTCTGCAGTGTGTCACACAATCCTGTAGTAACAAATCCATCACCATTTTAACTGTTGGGTTTTTTTGGCCTTGCAAATAATGTCCAAATGAACACTTTGATGTTGTACTGGTTATGTTTTGAGTATTTTTATGTGTATCCAATTATTCTAATCCAATTCTGACAACCCAAATTTGAATTAGGGATGTTCAGCATAACATCAAAGTTGGCAGGCTTAATACATCACTGAAGTCCTTCAACTTTGCTCTCAATAACTGGAACAAAACCACCTGTAACATCAAAGCTGCAGCTATAATAACCTAATAGATGAATGAAACAATAGAAGCATTCGTTTTGTCCCCTGATTGTGAAGTTTCCTAGGTATTTGTTGTTCTTCAGTTGGTTTGGTTTTGTTTAAGAATTGAACTAGAAATGACCTGTTAGTTCTAACTTCAGTTAATAAATTCTTTTTCCTTAGCTTTGTCATAACAAGGATAATAATGCAAAAGGAGTGTCTCCCAGAGCAATGCTGATTGAAATAAAATCATGCTGTGAACTTACTGAGAGAAAGATTTAGGAGCCTTGTAAGAAATCTTGAAAGCATAAGTTACCTGCAGGCAGACAGATGGAAAGAGAGAAAGAGAGAAGGAGAAGAAAGATATGTCAGTGTGAGTGAACATGAGAAGCAAAAAACATTAACAGCTTACTGTGGGGGGATATCAGGCTCATGGTGCAGCAGTCAAAAGAAATGGAAATATTGTCAGAGAGGAGACCAGAATCTATCAATTTAGTGCTCTCATTTTCCATCTGGCATACTTTTCTTTTTGTTCCTTTCTTTTTTGTTTGTTTGGTTTAGGTTATTTTGTTCATTTTTGTTTGTTTGGGTTTTTTTGTAGCATTTTCTTTTTTGTTGCTGTTTGGTTGTTTTTTGTTTTTTTCCATGCAGCAGCAGATCATATCTAGGTTAAAGCAAATGCTAAAGAGATCATATATAGGTTAAAGAAAGAGGTAAGACTCTAGAAGTAAGACTGAAGAACCTCATCTGGTTTTGTCATGGATGAAGTTCAGGATATGCTAAGCAAAGAATGACAGTGTGTGTTGTGGGGAACAAGAAAAACAAACTGGAAACCATCTAAGTCAAAAATGAAGTCAGAAAAATAAGAACACATAAAATCCACACCAGTATTAAAATTGCCCCAAAAAAAAATTCGTGTTAACATTCCCAGATTTTGTAACTGGGAAAATAGCAGCTATGACATTGACACTAATTAGGCTATTCTATATGCATAACATTTTTCAGTAAATTTCAATTAGCAGCAAGGCTACCATAAGTACATGTAATTTTTTATACTCACAGAAACCATCGTGACAACTGCTTTTTGAAATGGTCAGCATCCTTTGGAGTGAAGAGAAAAACTTAAATGGGACAGGACTGTCTCATTTGTGACATAGGATCAGAGGATGTTAGGAGATGGAAGGGACCCAAGGAGATCATTGAGTCCAACCCCCTTGACGGAGCAGGACAATCCTATCTAACACAAATCACAGAGGAACACATCCAGACAGGCATGGAATGTCTCCAGAGAAGGAGACTCCACAACTTCTCTGGGAAGCCTGTTCCAGTGCTCTGTGACCCTTACAGTAAAGAAGTTCCCCCTTGTGTTGAGCTGGAATCTCCTGTGCTGCACATTGTATCCATTGTTCATAGCCAGGAGACAATTCATAACATTGCTTCTTTCCACTTCTGCCAAAAAGCCTGCCTGAATTTGTCAGAAATAGATGTCAGAACTAATATTTTTTAACAAATAATTCTGAGTTTATATCACCATAAAGGACTTCTTCAATTCTAGCAGCAACAGGCTGTATTGCCTCCTCAGTGACCACTTTTGTCCTTTTCTACTTTTCCATACCATAGACATCTTGAAGTTATGAAATGGCTACGTAAAGGCAAGTCTTCAGGAAACCAGGAGGATTTTACCTCAAGTGTCTGGATAAAGATGAGTAGGATTAAAAACTGGAACTGAGAACAGAAAACATGACTGCCATAATCCCCTCTCAACCAGCATCCAAGCATGTGCTCTGTCAATGCTCAAGGATCTGTTTTCAAACCAGAAAGGAGAGGATAGAAGGTAGAGAGAGAGCAACAGACAGATTTGAGGACTGGATGGACTAGTTGTGTATGGAAGTTGAAACAAGGAGGATGGAAAACAACTGCCAGCCAAGAGTGATCAGGCAGGAGACAGCTTTCAACATCAGTGTGGAAAAGAGACAAGGCAGAATTTGTTGAAGGAAAAGCAGGCTTGAGAACAACTTGGCTAGAGGAATTAGAGCCTTTTGGATTAGGCGCTGTTGTGAGAAGTAGACAAAGTGAAGATTAAGACTCCTAAGAAAATAATCCTTGTCTAGTGTTGAAAGCTGCATAAGAAAAAAGAATAAAGGAAAACCAGAATGAGAGACAAAGCATTCTAAGCAAAGTTTGGAAACAGCCAAGTACACTCACTTGGGGCAGGTACTTGCTGCTCTGCACCTGGTAGTCACAACCGCAGTTGTCGACATTAGGAACTTATCTTGAATGTGTCACAGTTTAACTCTGCTGTGATATTTCTTTCCCAATATTTTGTGGGCCTCTCATTACAAGACATTGAGGTCCTGAAGTGGGTCCAGAGGAGGGCAACAAAACTGGTGGAGGGTCTTGTGAATAGGTGTTCTGAGGAGCAGCTGAGGGAGTTAGAGTTGATCAGCCTGGAGAAAAGAAGGCTGGGGGGAGACCTTCTTGCTTTCTACAACTCCCTGAAAAGAACATGTAGTGTGGTGGCTATTGGTTTCTTCTACCTAGTAACAAGTGATAGAACAAGAAAAAATGCTCTCAAGTTGCACGAGGGGAGGTTTAGATTGAGTAGTAGAAGAAACTTCTCGACTGAAAGGGTTATCAAATGCATAAATAGGTTCCCATAGGAGGTGACAGAATCCCTATCCCTGGAGATATATAAAAGATGAAGAGATGTGGTGCTGAGGGACATGGTTTAGCATCAAACTTGATAAAGTCAAATTAAGGTTGGACTTGATGATCTTAAAGGTCTCTCCCAACTGAAACAATTCTATGATCCTATGAAATATCTCTCTCCTGCTCATACATATCCTGATATCTCAGGAAAGATGTGAAAGAAGTAAAACTTCTTTAAATAATCTCTTGTTCATATTATACAAAAGTACTATTGATACTGGGAAGCATCTCATATCTGGTCTTCAATGTGTGTTATGCCCTCCAAATTATTTAGTAAGTAGAACTGTAATAAAAAGCAAACCATTTGAAAAAGAATAAGCATAAGGAAAGACTATGAATTAATCCATATCAAAAGTTATTAGAAAGAAATGCACCATTTTCCCCTCTCTCTAGATTTCCACCTCAACTATTGGTCAAATCAAGAAACCTGAAAGTTATGTTCAGGGCACTGCACATCTTTTGTGTGTGTGTGTGTACAGTTACCAATATTTCAGATAAATACTTGAGTGTTTTACATTTTATTGTGTCTTGGTTTGCATTTCCTTAAATAATCCTAGCATTCACACTTGTATTTACAATAAATCAGTTTATATATCCCTAGTTAATATTTGCTTAGAGCTTATGTTTATTTCACAATACATGCAATTTTCTGGCTCCATCTTTATCTTCAAGGATTAGATTGAATTGAGCAGCCCTGTAGTAATTTAGTTTTATCTTGTGCCTTACAGTTTTATGTTCTTGTAATAGCACTTCCCCTCTCTATTTTATTTAATTAAATATATCTTATTCTGCAGTGACAACATTCTTATTTTTGAGTTTATTTGCTAAACAGCTGCCATTGTGACAAGACTTCATGGTGAAAGAATACACATTTTAAAGATATTTAAAACAGAAATTGCCAAGTATAGAGGGAAGGAAAGGATTTAAACTTGACAGAAGTGTGCTATAAGACTGAATTTGAATTGCTTTGTATTCTCTGGCTGAAATCCGGAGCTAAATATCTATATTTGTATTACCTTCCTTCTGTTTGGTTGTTTAGTGTGTTTTGGTTTGGTGTGTGGTTTTGGTTGTTTGTTTGTTGAGGGGTAGGGTTTTTGTGTGTTTGTTAGGGGTTTTTTTTTGGGGGGGAGAGGGGGGGCTTGATAAAGGAAATTCTTTTTTCTTCAGCATCACTTACACTAAAACAGTACATAAATGCTAATTTATTTTCTTTTTAATTTCCTCATTTTAGCACTACATGGTTAATTTCCATAATAATGAGGGCAAGGATAATTGACACCACATCCATAGTAAAAAGCAATGGTTTTGATCATAAGGACTTGGAGTTTCCCCACCTTCTTTAGCTTAAATGGGCAAAATTTTGCTACAACCAAATGTGCAGCTGTACTGTGTCCCTGTTGAAGAGCATGTTAAATGAGTTTGATCCTAAATTGACTACTATATGCAAAGTGGATGTATTTACTCACAGCATTGGCAGCTTCTTTGGCAAATAGTCTGGCACAGCACAGAGTAAGCATGTCTAGCTTGAAGTCTTTTTTTTTTTAAATCTTCAGCTGTGTGTAGTTGTCTCCATTCTTCATAGAAACCACACAATAAAACCAATACTAAATTTCTAAAATAATAACTTGGCTTCATCTCATCACTTTTTCTTCATGAAATGACTCTTCCTCTTCTTCTTGGGCATGTTCTTCTGAAATCATGATAAACTGGAGGCTTCCACTAAACAGAAGATTTCTTATAGCTGGAGAGCTTGGTTTGCTAATTCCTCCTGCTTCACCTCTTGGCAAACTACATGTCATCTTTTATTCCTGTGGTCTCCATAGAGCAGGTATTCTCTCTCTGTCCTCAAAGCCCTGATGATGGCTTTTATGGATAATACTTTTTCTCCTTTTCTCATGACTAACTGTGCATACTTGTGTGTTATCATTTCCTTCACAGAGCTCACCAGTGTAATTCAGCTCACATATCCTAGGAGGGACCAAACTTTTTGCACTTTTTCCAAATTGTCTCTGATTCTGGTCAGAGGTAGGTTAAATCAGCTGCTTTGAACTATTTAGCTGGTTGTAATCCCTGACTTAACAACACCATCCTCACTTAGACACTACTACCCACATAGTGGAAAAGCTTACCCCAGCTCAGTTTTCATGCAGTTAAGACAGCTGACCACCCAGATCAGTTAAATTTAAATCCAACCCTACCTGAAAGACTTCTGATTTAATATGAAATGCCTTTTACCTAGAAACATTAGGTGGTGGAGACAAATTGCAGGGGTGTAAAAATAATACACTAATAATATGGGAAAAGTGATCAAGAAACAGAATTTTACTGCATGTAAACAGTATAGTAATACCATTCAGCAGTGTTTTCAGAAATAAATCTTTTCTACTAGACTGGGCTACAGGAAATATGCAAATAACTTGGAAAATTACAAGCATGTTTGGTACTAGGTAATACTTTATACAAATTTCTCTTTTACCATATGAAGAAAGTACAGTGGTGCAAATCAGAATGAGCGTGCAGGTAACGCTCTTTGTTCTCACGGAAGATGTAATGCCTATAATGCATTTTCTTATATACAATGCAAACTAGGACATGTCCTGAAGAGAATAATTAAACTGCTGGAGCAGGAATAGTGGAAAAGATAGAAGGTAGAATGCAAATTATGTGCTTTTCAATGTTTCCTGCTTTAAAAGTACACTAGGTTGAGTCTAGGTAATGCTTTTAAAGCTGGCTGCCTGTTTTTTAACAGCTTGGTGTTTTTTCACTGTTGCACAGTGCTAAACTTACTTGGCTCATGATTTGGCCTTGTTTTCAGGAATAAAATATTTGTGAGCAGAATATGTTTTCTTTTGGGTTTCCATTCTTTCAAAGCAGTGCCCAGCAGCAGTACAATCACAATATTATGTCTAACAATAATCATATGCAGTCATTTCCAATCACAGTGGCTACATGTAGAAGCAGCTACAGACTGTTAGAAATGTAGAGAAATGTCAAATCATATTAAGGTGTCTAGAAAGAAAAAGGAAGAGGTTCACAGCTTGATGAGGAAAATTAAAACCTTGCTGAACCATGCTGCATACCTGAAAATATCAAAGAACAAAAGATAAATGGGGAAAAGCCTGAAAAAGTTATGAAATGTAAAAAGAAATAAGGTTCAGCAGAGTAATAAATTCTATGAAACAGCAAAGAAAGAAAAGATAAACAACCTGTAACTACCAAAAATCTCATGGCCCACAGTAAGCTGCCAATATTTCTCTAATAACTGGGAATCTAGAATACTGTGTGCATTTTTAATGCTTGAGTCTGAGCTAGACAAAGACAAGTCAAAGGGGTTTGGGGGTACAGTCCGATATCTACACCAGATTTTTGGACCAGTTTCAGCATGTAATTTGAAGGGCAAGGTTTAGACAGCCCATTATTCAGCACTGGTTTGCTGCAGAGTCAACGAAGAACTAGTGTCCAGGTAGCAAACTATGGCTGTTGGGGGTCTCAATGAAAGAAGCTTTTGTCTGGCAGCCTTAGATATGGGGAATTCTGAGACAGTCACCCCATTTCAAGAAAGAGATACCATAACATAGGCACAAATCCATCTGTGATTATATAGAATGAATGGCTTGTTTTTAACTCTGCAGAAAGAAATTTTCTTCTGGGTCATGGATAAACTCTATTACACTGCATTAGGTACCTATCCATTGCCTCAGCATCAAAAGCCATGAGGCTGGAACAGATAAATACAAAAGTTGTGCTACCTGGCATGCACGTATCCTTATAGTTCAGGGCTTTGGAAGGAGTGGACTGGAATGTAAAGCACGTTGCCCAGTTCAGAGATGCTACAGCAGACTGTGTTCACTGAGGTTCATACTCAGTATGAGTAGTAAGTAAGATTGCAACCTTGGAGGTCAGGAGAGATTTGACCTCTTCATAGACCTGCTTGAAGTAATCTCATGAGTCAGGGCTCTAGAAAATAGAGAGCCAATAAATATTCAAGCATCACTTACTCCAAGTTTAAGACTGGTGCATCTCCATGAGCAAGAAATCAAGCAGGGGAAGGCAAAAGATCTGCATAGATGAGCAAGGAGTTTTGAAGGAAATTAAATGGAAGAAGGAGGTCCACAGTATGTGGAAAATAGGAACGTTACCAGAGTATGTAGGGATGCTGTAAGGAAACCTGTAGCCCTTCTAGAATAAATCTGGCAAAGGATGTAAAAAATAAAAAGATGGGCTTCTTCAAGTACATCAGCAGGAAAACAAACACCAGGGAAGGAGAGATCACGCTTAACCAGACTGATAGCCTTTTATGATGGTGTGACTAGCTAGTAGATGAGGTATAGCAGTGGACGTTACCTATCTTGACTTCAAAAAGGCTTACGACACTGTCTCTCATAACGTCCTCACAGGTAAGCCTTGGAAATATGAGTTAGATGAGTGATGTGGATGGAGCACTGGCTCAATGACTGAGCACACAGGTGATCAACAGTGCAGAGTCTAGTTGGAGGTCTGTGGCTAGCAGTGTTTCTCAGGGATCTGTACTGAATCCAGTCTTGTTCAACATATTCATCAATGTCCTGTATGAAGGACCAAGTGTACTCACCAAGTTTGCTGATGATGCAAAACTGGGAGGAGTGGCTGGCACACCAAAAGGCTGTGCTGCATTTCAGTGAGTCCTGGACAGGCTGGAGAGTTGGGCAGAGGGGTACTTCATGAAGTGTACCAAGAGCAAGTGTAGAGTCCTGCACCTGGAGAATAATCCCTTGTATCAGCACAGGGCCTGGACCTACTGGAAAGCAGCTCTGCGGGAGAGAACCTGGGAGTGCTGGTGGACAACAGATTCACCACGAGCCAGCAGTGTGCCCTTGTGGCCAAGACGGCAAACTGCATTCTGGGATGTATTAATAAGAGCCTGGCCAGCAAGTGGAGGGAGGTTGTCCTCTCCCTCTACTCCGCCCTGGTGAGTCTGCAGGGTATTGTGTCCAGTTCTGGGCTTCCCAGTTCAAGAGGGACAGAGAACTACTGAAGAGTGGCCAACTGAGGGCCATGAGGACAATAAGGGGACTGGAGCACCCCTCTTTCAAGGAGAGGCTGAGAGACTTGGGGCTCTTTAGCCTGGAAGAGAGAAGACTCAGAGGATCTTATAAATGCATATAAATACCTGGAGGATGGAGGCAATGAGAACGGGGCTGGGCTCTTTTCAATAGTTGCCAGGTCTTTTCCAACCTTATAATTCTGTGGTTCTATGATTCTAAGATAAGGTCAAAACATCTCCCTGAAAGAGAAGGGTCATCTATATCTATCCAAAAACATGAGGGAGGATGTGATACAAGACCATTTAATTTAAACAAGATTCTTGTCACCAGTAAAGAGAAAACTGAGCTAACCATCAGAGAAAACTTCCTGCTTGTGAGGAACTATCACATCGAAGTGACTCCAAAGAAAACATTTGGGTTGTTTCAAAACTGAACAAAGAAGAAACATACTGCATAAAAACGTGCAGGGTAAGGAACTGGATGACTTAATAGCTTTTTTCCATTCCTCACATCTATGATTTTGTGATTCTAAATATATATTCAAGATCGAACAGGAGGCAATGAGACAGTAGAGACGCTGAAGAACATAAGTGGAAACTTAGTGACAGATGAGGTTGATCCTGTCGCAGGCTTAATGAATTCCTGATCTTATTATTCATTGAGCAATGGGGGGAGGGTTAAAAACTGAAAAAGAGAGAGAGAAAGGTAGCATCTCTGTGACTGAGAGACGTTCTCCTGGAGGGGAAACTAAAATGTTAAAAGGCTTTGCTATTGCAGTGGTGAAGATAATAAGGCAATTAGGAGTGTTGCATTTGACAAAGCACCAGACTCAGATTAATTGTATCCTGGAATCCTGAAGGAAGTGACAAAGGAAATAGGAAAGCCTTCAGCAAAGGTTTTTGACAGGCCACTAAGGAGTGTATTCCTACCCAAGGACTTAAGGGCTACTAAAGCTATTCCCAGATTCAAGTAAGAACCAAGTGAAGATTCATGAGACAAACTCTCTAAGTCTCATTCCAATTGAGAGAAAAATACTGGAAATATTTCTAAGGGATCATGCTGAAATAATTTTAAAGTATCACTTAATGCAGGAATATCAGAGAAAATCGTGAGAACTCTGCATGACACTTTAACATGTCATAGAAGTAACAGCCCACAGTGAAACAATTGATCTCGTTCATGTAGTTGTCAAGGTGGTATAAAAAAGCAGAGAAACGCCTGTATAAACTATGGTGTGAGTCAGTGGAAGTAAACATTTTCAATTCATCTGGACACTGCACTAAAGGTTGTGAAAGTGGAGTTACTTTAGAAGTCCCACATTAAAGAAAAATGTATAAAAACTGAAGAGATAGATGCAGTAAGACATCCTAGTGGTTAAAGACATTTGAAGCATTTGATTACTGTAGTTACATCTACATTACAATCTCTTATAGATAGATCAAACCATAATAGCTCTAAACTAGCTAAGTACTACTACCAATGCAGTCAGGCAGCACCAAGCTGAAGACAGGCTGCAAAGCCTGACTGACATCTGAGTAAATACTTCAGCATGATCCTGCCTACAATCATGTGTTATCACAACTGCATTACCCCAACTGGGATTAACTAGTTTAAAGCTAGCTGAGGTGAGCCTGTGAAAGCAGTGATATCTATAGACACATTCCTAGACTACTGGTCCTCCATTTTTTCAGCCCAGTGAATCCTTCTTTAAATCTTAAAAAAAATACCAAACAAACAAACAAACAAACAGCCCAACTTAAATCCTTTTATGTCTTCAGCTGTAAACTTGTAAAACAGAGATCATGAGAACTGTATTCCCAAAGCTATAAATAATGCATTAAGACATAGTGAACCCTAAGTCTACCAGCTCTTGTCTTTCATTATCTGTAGGTTGTGACTGTGTCCACACTCCTTCAGGAAACTGCTTTCTCTTTTTCCTAATCCTTTATCACTATTATTTGTCTCTCATCCCTTTCCTTTTCCTTACTCACTTCCTGGTTTCCCTTCAGAAATCTTTTGGAAGCCTAGACTTAATCCCTGACTGAATCTGTAACCATGAACATGTAATAAAAATTCAAACCTCCAGGCATCCAAATCTCTTACTCCTTTGTTACGGTGTTATATCTTTCTGTATATGAAACATAACAATACTGCTTCTATTTCTATGGGTTTATGTTTTACACTATCAAATAGGAGGTAGTCTTTTAACAATTGGTAAAAAGAATGGTAAAGTAGTCTTTATTTTATTTTAAATAACACAGAAAAAAAATAAAGTAAGATCTTGATCCAGTGAAAGCAATGAGCTGTGTTTGTCCAAAGTCATGTTAAAGTGTCACTTCTTTTATTCTAAAATCCTCCTCCCCCTACAGCAAACTCTTAAAGGCCCAAAATGGATATATCCCAGCTTTGTGGTTTAAAAGACTGAGATTCTGTGGGAGGTATAACTTCACATTCAGACAAGAAGTGAAAACTTGCAGGAAAGTTTTTTTCTCATTAGACTGATCAGGGTATTTTTCTCTGTTTGCATCTCAGAAGTGATTTTTACTTCACAGAACCTGTGCTGTCCTGTTTACCCATCTCCTGCATTTTTCCTAGTGGATTTTCAGGGGTTTGTTTGCTTGGTTTGCAAAGTAGGTGCCAGATATATTAGTAGAGGGTTGACTCTAGGTCTGCAAAAAGCTATTTTATTTTGTTTATATGACTGTAAACTCCTGTTCCAGATGGACAATTTAAGGGATTGTTTGGGATTTGGCTTTTGTGGCAGTTTGCCCTGAACAGAGCACAATATTTCTAAGAACTGCCTGAGCTGTGTCTTTTCATCCAGCACACACAAATAGCTACCTCCTGAAGGTAAAACTGAAGTCAACAGGGTCCCACTGGTGTGACTAAAAAACATCATTGGGCCCAGAGCTTTCTTCTTATTCACAGGGACAGATTCTGCCTGTGGATGCCTATATGCCACTTTCAATGAAGCCAGCTGAAGTTGTGCAGGAAAAAAAAAAAAAGGAAAGAGAATGAAAAAAAAAATAATAAAAGAGAGAGAGGACATTCCCTAGTGCTCCTGTGAGCTTTCAGCTTTATAGTACAACCTGAGCAGAAGGATTAGAAGGATATAATATGTAGCATGCAGAGGGATGACTAGAGGGCATGAAACCATCTGCAAATGTTTGAAAGATGTTTGCATTCCCCTCTAGGCATGAAAGAAATTACCTCCTATGGTACCAGAGAATTTTCCAAGAAATACTGGGTCAAAGTTAAATATGGGAAATCTAAAATAAATTCCAGGCAAACCTTTCTAACAATGATATTTTCTGCATAATTTTTAAAGCAAAAGGAAAATCACAGGCAGTAGGCAACGAAATGCTGAAAACTTTTCTTGCTTAATCTCATCAGGGTGATCCATGTTTCTTGTATAATCTGGGAAAAGAATCAAGAGCCTAAAGAGAAGAAGTTCAGAATTCAGCTTTTCTGGGAGTGGTCTAATTAGAAATGAGCACACCAAAAATCCTGAATGGAGTTCCAAGTTTTTCCTTTAGTTGATGTCCTTCAAAACTCATGACTCTTGTATTCTTCACTGCTCAAGAAATAAAACAATCACGATCAAGAAAGTTTGGACACACTGGGAGTTCAATACTCAGGAGAGATCAGCTAGAGACTGCATATTAATGACCAAAGTACAATAAATTAATAGATAAATAGTAAAGGAGGGGGAAAAAGTCTACACATAAACCTAAAAATTGCCAAAAGTCAAAATAGTTGACAACAAAGTCAAGATTGTTTGATCAGACAAGTAGTTGGCTGTGCATGTTGATAGTAAAGGCAGTTTATGGCTTGCAGGACATGAATAAGAAATATGCAGGTAGGAGAGGGAAAAAGAGTGTAGTCCAAAAACAAAATCAGTTTGCAAGATCAAAACATATCCCAGAATCCACAGGACTGATTTTTCCTTCTCAGATAAAAAGATTGGCAGACCTGTACTTCTAACTGCAAACTTTTTGATGGCAATGACCAATGGATTCCAAATGACACAGAGATCTAATTAAAAACAACCAAAACCAACAACAAAACAACCAAAACCCAAACAAACAAAAAGCTATGACCAAACCACAAAACAACCAAAAAAATCCCATATTATTGGAAAACTACATTTGCAATAACTAAAAAACTCAGCTTTCTGAGACCAGAAAGGCAGATGACACTGAGGGTTCCCATATGTTTTCAGGACCTCCTTCAAAATGGCCCTACAGATAAAACAGTCAGTAACAAAAGTCAATCAAACAAAGACAAGGAAAAAATATTTGCCACAGTCAGATGTAGTTTTAAAGAGGAACTGGTGAAAAGAGGAAGTAATTGGGAAAAAATCCCACAGCAACAACAACAAAAGGAAAAAAAAATCAACCAAACAAAAAAACCAAACTGAAATAAAATAAAACAAAAAAAAAAAGGGGGTTACTAAATTGTTTGCAAGTGGCAGTACTGAGTATTATAACAGAATATACTAGGAGCTCAAGTAAACAAACAGAAATCCACCTCCAAAGAGATCAGAAAAGAAACCTCAGCATTGTTAAGCAGTAAAGGAGTTTATTGGAACTGAAAACCCTTCAGAAAAAAATGAATTTGTATATAGTTAAGAAAAACAGAAAAGTATATAAGCCTGGGGAAACTGCATATAGTACAGTAGTAAGACACACAGAAAAGATTTTGAAGAACAACTTGTTATGAACATAGAAGCTGGCCATGGAACACATCTGAAGCAGGAGGTTTGCTTTAACAGTGGGTGATCAATGTGCATAAAATACTGTGGGAATGCAAAGTGAAGAAGAATAATACCAGGCGGACGTTGACCTCGGTTCCCACCAGCTGCTGGCCACCTGATTTGTGATGGTTTGGGTGTTCCCTGCCCCACACACTTTAGAAATCACCCAGACTAGACTCAGTCGGCTCTGGAAATATGATTGAAGCTTATTATTACAGCTAGCACAATATACAAGCAGATATTTACAGTATATACAGTTATAGACAGAAATATACAAGGTAACAACTCCCCGCCCAGAAACCTGAGTCCCCAGGAGGGGCTCTCAACCACCCCTTCACCTTCCCCCTACCCCTCTCAACCTTACCCCAGTCCCAAGGAAGAATTGAGGTTTGGCCAGAGGGTTAGGAAGCAAAGTGGATTAGTCCAAATTGGAGGATGAGGTTAGAGAGATGCAGCTCAGCCAGCAGCCCCAGTGAGAGTGATGCCAAGTGTGTTATCTATGTTTTGACTTATGTTTTTATACATCTCAGTAAGCCTATGAGGGCAGTAGACATCACCATTGCTTTCTTTTCATAGCCTGTAATCTGGCTCTTCTCACCAAAACATTCTAGCCTGCTTCAAACTAGCACATATCTCAGAAAGGGTAGATAATGGACACCTTGTTAAAGAGAAAAGCAAGGTGTGGTTTATGCTGATGGAGTGGGTTGTCCTTTACTAATTATGCTAATGTGTAGGTGTGTGCTTTGTGGCCCTGAGGAGATATATTGAGAGCTGAAATGATCAATAAAGGTCTGTGGCATAACTCACATTGAATCATCTGGAGTCCATGTGGTATTGCCTTTGATCACATTGATCTATGGGGACTTGACCAAGTTTCCCAAGGCAAGCTAAATCAGGTTCTGCAACAAAATACCAGTCAGAAAGCAGAAGAACAGATGATATGTTTGTGAAATAAGCTCAAAGAACTGTCTCAGATTGACAGGACAATGTCAAGTTTCTAAAGAAAGAAAGAATAAACTGAACACTTTACTAGGGCTTTCAATGTGAGATTGCTCAATTAACAACAGAGTTGTATCCTATACCTTAATTATTTCCAGAGGAATGGGGGTTGGCAAATCTACTAAGAGTATTCACTTGGAGTTTTGGAGTGATCAGATGAACAACTGGCCAGTAACATGTAACACAAAGCTTTGTAAAAAGAAACAAGCAAACAGAACAACTATAATAGCAAATAGGGCATGCTTGTGAACTGTCAGCATAATTTCTGTGGAAAGAATGTGTATTCCAGAAGGAGTTCCTTGTGGATAACTAAAGGAATGTGCAAAACAGTGATCCAAAATATTGCAGTACTCTTCAATTTCCAAAAGCCATTAGCATGATGCTTCACAAAAGCCTCTTAGAGAAACTGAGTTATCTGTGTAAGAGGGAAGGTCCTCTTATGAATTAATACCCAGCGTAAGATAGGAAACAAAAAGTAGGAGTAAATGCTTAGTCTTCACAATGGAGAAAGAGTTCTAGAAAACCTGTGCTATTCAATATGTTCAAAAATGGTGAGGAAAAGGAGGTAAATAAGAGGTAAGAAAGGCTGTGGATGATACAAAATTCTGCAGGACACTTAAACATAAAGCTGACTGTGAGGATTTGCAGAAGGAGCTCATAACACTGAGTAAATAGGCAACGAAATGGAAGATGAAATTCAATGTTGTTAAGGGCATGCGGGGAAAAAATAACCCTAACTACATGTACACAATGATAGGCTGCAAATAAGCTCAGGAAAGAGATCTTGAACTTACTGTGGAAAGCTCTGTGAAAACATCAACCCAGTGCTCAAAGGCAGTCAAAAAGGCAATAGAATTGAAGGAATTATTAGGAAAGGAAAAGAGAACAAAAGAGAGATCATTTTCATGCTACTATGTAAATGCACACTATGCTTCATCTCAAATGCTGTGCACAGTTTGAGCCACCCCAGATCAAAAAAAAAATTGTAGCAGGAGCTGGAGAGATACAAGAAAAGGGAAAAATAAAACCCAAAACAGGAAAAAAACCCAGAATGATCATTTAGAAGCATGGCCTCAGTCAGTGAACAGTTACATACAAACTACAGAGGTACCAGTGAAAAGATTAAGCAGCAAGTTTGAGCAAAAATATTTGCATGATATGCAAATAAGCTTTGGCCTTTTTGCTACAAATTGAGATTGAGAGACAATCAATTGAGTTTTTTTTTCAAATAGATTTGAAAAATTTACAAGTTCGGTGGCTAAACACAGAATTCACTTCAGAAGACCTCTCACACATTTGCTGCATAGCCAGGCAATATATTAGGGAATAGTCTGACTCTGTAGTCATCCCTGAGTAGCTACTACAGTGGAATGTTTTAAATAACAAAAAATACCTAAGGGACCATTGCTCTGAGTCCTCTTACATCAGAGGAGACAGAAAATGCTTCCCCCAAGGATGGTCTGCTATGCATCATATTGGAAATTAGAATTATGGGTTCAAAATCCCTCAAGGATAACAAGGTCCAAAGTGTGGTTCCTCAGGTACAAGGTCAAACACACCCACCCATGGCAGCCAGCATATGAAGAGGCCTTAGCACTGTTCAGCTTTCCCTGTGGAGAAGTGGATGTGAATGACCCTCCTAAATTTGGGCTACAGCTGAACATAGAGAAGAAAGTGTTCCTTTCCTCCATTGTCTGTAATAGATGTTTACAACAAACCCACTGAGTCTTAGACATCCAGAAACTGCTGCAGAAGTGGCAGACCACATTGCTACTTGGGGTACTCTGTACCTACAGAGAGCTGTAGCTGGCTACCTACATTTTACCTTTGATTTTTGGGGACACTGTTGTCACACATGGATAAATTAAACACACCAGAGCACAGACTTCCTTCTCTTGATGTAATACAGGTAGCAGAAGTGGGTTACTGTCCTACATGTACCTCAGCTCATAGTCAGAACAGCATACATCTGAAGTCCCGTTTTCAGCAGCAGAGCCCCTTTTAGCATCCCTTCCTTCTCCTTCACTTCTTTCTCTGCCTGTTCTGACTCCCTGCCTCCAACCTAACTTTCCTCAGTGTATAGAAATTTGTCCCCTCTTACGCTAGCTGATCCAATACCTCAGCCTTCAGATTAAAGTGGGGGTGAAAAAAAAAAGGAGAGAGAAAGATAAACAAGTTACACCTTTTCATAATGTCAGAGCATAAGGAGAGTCAGCATCAAAATCACAGGAGGCCAACATTAACAAGAATGGTGCTTTACTATTGTACCTCTGATTCTTCTTACATTTAAAATATCTGACTTTTGCTTTGCACAAAATCCTGTCTCTAGACCCAGCAGCAGCATGATCAGAAAGATGTAGATGTGCATTGCCTGAACCTTCCCTTTTAAGATTTCATCTATTCTTCTTAACCTGTTGGACCTCCTGCCAAAACTGCATGTGAAGCTGCACCAGAGACAAAATATGCCTACAGTTTCCCTGCAAAGCTGGCTGTGTCAGGATACAAATAATCAACGTTAAAAATAAAAAATCCACAAGAAAACAGGGAGTGAAGATTTGCCTTTGCAGGCTCCTGCAAGAGCACATGCAAGCTCAGCTACTGTTTTGCAAGAATAGGTTTCATATATAATATAAGATCAAAGATCTCTGGGGATAAGTTATGCCTCATTACATTTTCAATACCGTGATCCCTCTGAGACACTCGCTTACAGTGTCTCGAATAGCCCTGGTGTTTAAGTTCAATAGTGTTGCCTGGTCAGCCACTTCACACATTTATGTTCTTTTGAATAGAAGTGTTTCTTCGTATCTCCTTCAAATGTGTAGGGCTTTTTCTTCTTCTTCTTCTTTTTAATTTCCATTTTTTTACTTCTCTTCCTCTATTATCTGTGCATGGCTGAAAATAATAACTTAGCTTGACATACTCTGTACTATTTACATTTTAAACTTCTCCCTCATTCTCCCTAATTCTAGGCTACTGTAGATTTATGGGGGTTTTATTCTGCATTCATATCATAGTTAATTTCTCAGAAGTAACAGAATTGAGTTTTGCACCCCTGTTACAAAATTCTGCTGCTGCAGTGGCCCCAACTACAAAATAATAGTTTGGAACCAAGCACAGAAGAATCATTGTATTTCACTAAAGTATTTCCTTTTTTTCCTATACACTTTCCTATCCTTCATGAGGCTGGAAATAAGGCTGTGTCCTATGGATGTAATTTAAAACCAAATAAAACATTTATGTTAGGAAATATGGCTTTGCACAGATCTGTTAAAAAAAAAAAACCACTTAAAAATTCAACATCCAGGATTGTGCATTTGTGTTGAGATTTTATGATCACATCCTACACCTATGTAGTGCTTTGGAACTAATACAGACTATAAAAGGTGAATAAGGGCTTATTTTCCATTCTGCTGAAGTTTATGATTGATGAGGCATCACACTTTCAATAATGGTCTCAGAAGCAGAGAGAAATACATATTGTTCTCCAATCTGACTCCTACAGCTACAGCTGTACTGCACATCCAGAGAGTGGGACCTGCCATGCTGCTCTGTATCCCTGCATCTGGAAAGACCATGAATCTGACTTAGTCATAGCCAGGAAACATGAGCATTTTGAAGTGCTATCCCTATCATTGCTGTGAAACATCTACAGAGTAATTATGTTGGGGTCTTTAAAAGTCATCTCTGGCAGGATATGTTCTGACATGTGAAAAAAACATCCTGTGCTTTAATCATTGCTTGTTACTCTAATATTAATGATATTGTGTTGCTTCCTTCTCCCTTATCAGTCTGTTCTATCCATCTTGTTCCTTTGCTCACAGATAAGACCATAAACTCTTTTGCAGAAGATGCCATGCACATTGTTTTGGAATTACAGAGCCCCAGGTCCTTCATTTGGATGATTGGTGAGTTAAGAGTATGTGAATGACGCCAACAATCAGCAGAGCTAAGCTTGACAGGCTGGATGGGTGGGCAGAGACCAATGGGATGAGATTTAACAAGGACAAGTGCAGGCTTCTACACTTTGGCCACAACAACCCCAAGCAGTGCTACAGGCTGGGGACTGAGTGGCTGGAGGGCACCCAGGCAGAAAGAGACCTGGGGGTACTGGTAGATAGTAGGCTGAATATGAGCCAGCAGTGTGCCCAGGTGGCCAAGAGAGCCAATGGCATCCTGGCCTGTAACAGGAACAGTGTGGCCAGTAGGACAAGGGAGGTTATTCTTCCCCTGTACTCAACACTCGTCAGGTCACACCTTGAGTGCTCTGTCCAGTTCTGGGCTCCTCAATTCAAGAGAGATGTTGAGATACTGGAGAGTGTCCAGAGAAGGGTGATGAAGCTGGTGAGGGGCCTGGAACACAAAGCCTCTGGAGGAGAGGCTGAGGGAGCTGGGGTTATTTAGCCTGGAGAAGAGGAGGCTCAGGGAGGACCTCATTGCAGTCTACAACTACCTGAAGGGAGGTTGTAGCCAGGTGGGGGTTGGTCCACAAGTTGTACCAGGGGGAGTATAGGCTGGATGTTAGGAGGAAGTTGTTGGCAGAGAGAGTGATTGGCATTGGAATGGGCTGCCCAGGGAGGTGGTGGAGTCGCCGTCCCTGGAGGTGTTCAAGACAAGACTGTATGAGGCACTCAGTGCCATGGTCTGGTTGACTGGATAGGGCTGGGGGATAGGTTAGAGTGGATAATCTTGGAGGTCTCTTACAACCTGGTTGATTCTATGATTCTATGAGAAAATGTTTCTGCCTTAAACTTGGAAGAATGTCTCAGCAGGAGTTTGGAAGGATTAATCACAAAAAAATGCAGTTTTAGACGATGCTGAAGCTAAATCTTAATTTAGCAAATGATTCCAACACACCTGAAAACAGACACTGTTTTCTGAAAATGTCAATATGATTCATTTTAGTGATCCCTAAATGTTTTGCTTTTTCAGGCCAGATTAGCCATAGGGTTTAGATGCCTTTGACAATGTCAGTAAAGACTGAATAAAGAAGTCTTTATATACTGTACCACACTATTAAGGAATCCTTTTAAACTGCCTCTCAGTCTGAATCAATGAGCTTTCCCATTTACCATCTTCACAATTAAATGAAAGTCAAATTTGAGATTGGGATTTTCTCAATCTTCAGTTCAAATTACTATAAAGTATTCAATGAAGCAAGGAATGGAGTGATTCTCCCTTTTCCATTGTTCCTCTTCCCACAAATCAATTAATTGAAATTTTATTTTCATTTTCAGGTCAGTGTAAACATTAAATGTATTGGTTTGTTTCAAGCATCGAGCCAAAATAAAACTATTGCTTCTATTAGTTCATTGCAGAACAGTAGCTAGAGGAGCAATATAAGACCCTTAAAATTAGAAGCATATCCTGAAAAGTCATTAATCTATAGGATATATGTATATAAATGCCCAGAGAACAGCAGTGAAATAGTGATATTACAGCTGGTAGGGCAAGTGGAATGAATGAGTTTTTAATCAATGATTTGAAGGAGCATTAATAAAAAAGACTGAGTCTCTGTTTGGATCATATGAAATTAAGCATTCTTACCACTTGCTAGACCCTTTTGCCTCACTGCCAATCAGCTCCAAGACATTCACATAGAAAGCATGAAAAAAAAATAAAAATTAAGTTGCATTCAGACTTGAAAAACACCTCTCAAGGCCATGCCAGTGATACACTTAATAGGGTTTTTTTTTTGCTGTACAACACGACAGTTGCACGTTTCAATGGAATTGCATTTACGCAGTAGGTCTCGTCTCTTCTCCAAAAGTCCTGTAAACACAATGCATTTCAGAAATGCTTGCTTCTGTAGGGTCAGTCAGAAAGATGACTCTGTCAATGAAGTAAGTGGGAAGCTGCTTTTGACCTTAATCTGAGGGGCAGTGAAATGCCTTTTCATTCTTCTTTTTAAATTGGTACATGTGAACAGTTTAGAAAGAAAAGAGAGGAGGGGGAAAACACCCAACCAAACAAAAAAAAACCTAAACAGCACATTAAGTGAAGTATGGTTTGTAAGGAATGGGGCTTGCCATTGACAGTTTAGATTTATCAACTAAGGGCAGTTGATGGAAAAAGACAAGCAAGTTTTAAATCACACTAAGGTTTTCTGGTTTTGAAGCAGAGACATTGGCCATCCAACTAAGCACAGGTACAGTACAACTGCTTGGACTTTAACCTGATTTTACTAATCAGTTAGAACCACTGAGAGAAAACAGTTTGTACACGAGACATGATAACTGCTGAACATAATGAAATTGAATACAAAACTAATTCCTGAACCTTTAGTTAGCTCAAATGCTCCTGCTAATAAAGCATATAACAAAACTTCATTTGGTTATCTCCTTAGATAACCATGCCTACAATGACACTGCTGTTCTAACTCAGCAAATGAGTGAGATCAAAGTGCCTACACAGCAGGTTTGGAGGAGAGCTTCCCCAGACATCTTTCTGTGCAAGAAAGGAGATGTTTCACAAAAATGGTGACTTAACATTTCCAGACTCAGTAAAGCCTTTATGGAAAGCCCTAGAAATTGAATAGAGCTGTTTCTCCAGATAGGAAGGCTGGGGAGTGGCTACTTACAAGGTCTTGTAATGACAGGGCAAGGGGTAATGGGTTTAAACTGGAAGAGAGGAGATTTAGACTATGTGTTATGAAGAAGTTCTTTACAGTGAGGGTGACAAAGCACTGGAATAGGTTGCCCAGGGAGGTTATGGATGCTCCCTCCCTGGAGGTGTTCAAGGCCAGGCTGGATGAGGCCTTGAGTGACTTGTTCTAGTGGAAGGCATCCCTGCTTATGGCAGGGTGTTGGAACTGGATGATCCTTGAGGTGCCGTCCAACCTAAACCATTCTATGTGATTCTATGATACATTATAAAGCATGTGTCACTAATTATATCCTTCCTACAGAATTAGAGACAGAGCTGTAAAAGTATATTTCCATTCCAATCAGAGATAAGTTCTGATTTTCTCTCTTAAAGACATTAGAATTTGACTTTTGTAGCTAAGACTGTACCTGGCATTGAGAGCAGCTGTGCTTGTCATTCTAGTTGTCAGGAATTTCTAGTTGTCATGTTGCATACCATAAAGACCAGGATACAGAATATTCTCTCAGATCCGTATCTTGAAGCTCTTCTGCCTGATATGGAAGAATTGGGGGTTCCTTGGACCAACATAAAGAGAAGTGATGCTACGTCTCAGTTTGGAATTTTTTTTCTGGGAGACACACATAGTTTCTTGTCTCTAACATAGAGATTTTGTATATAGATAGAGCAGATCCTATAAAAATTAGTTCCTCTCCTCTCCAGGTTTTGAAAGTTGGAGTTTTACAGTCTTTGATAGTCGGTGATCTCTGCAGCATGAACCATTTTTGTGGTACAAACCCCCCTGAATCTCCAGTATTAATATGCAAATGTAGGTACCTGCGTACTGAACAGTTGGATTCATGCCACTATCTCATTTTACATAAGCCACTGAACTGTTCTCTCATTTTAATGTGTTCAGTCAAAACTGATGACCTCTAGGGAAAACTCTTCAATTCCATTAGCTATTCAAGTCCCAGCGGAAGCCACTGCCCTTGAAGAAATTACTTCATCATACCTCAGTTGTGTAACTCCTGCAGCATCTGCAGATCTCACCATCAGCTGTGACAAAAACCCAGTGAGTAGCTTTAAAGGCTAGTTTCAAGACAATGACTGATATAAATAATTTTCTAAACAAAAAGTGCTTATTCTCAGTCTCCTGCTGGGGATAACTGACTTGTTCTTTCTCTGCCTTCTTGTTTTCTCCATTTCAATTAAATAAACAACCTAGTGCAAAAGGTAATTTTTGTTTTGCCACTGACTAGATTAAATTGGGTTTAATTAGAGCATTCAGTACATGCCATACACAGGGCAGACATGTCTGAGACATCTTCAGTAATTGTTCTGCATGTTAAAATTTCAGAAATTTCTAAAAGTGGGCAAATGCACTTTCCTTCGTGACAACAATTATCATTTAATAGCTTACTTCATCAAATGGCATGTGAAGGGTAAATGGTAAAATCATATATTGTAATGTGAGGGATTACTGTTTGTCAGTCACAAAAATAGACTTAAATCCCACAATTCAGTTGAAGAACTAATTCATATGGCCCTGTTTCAGAGTTTGAAAGGAAGTCATTAGAGGCATTGTAATATTACCTCAAATTTACATCCCAGCACAAATCTCAGCATGCTCTGTAAGGAACATTATCTCTACTTTAAATAGGGATAAACAGTGGCTATAACAAATTACAGAACACAGTGCAGAGCTTCTCAACCTGCTGCCAACTCAAGCCAAAAAGTATTAATTATTAGGCTGAATTGTTTGAGGAAAAACACCATACAATGCAGCTATACAGATTTCAGATGCAAACAGGCTCTGGGCAAAGGCAGTCTGAGTTTTTGTGCACCATTTTCCATAGCACTAGCAGTCTACAGTAAACTCATGCAGAACCAACTCAGGTTGATGAGTCTACACTTTGCAATCAACAGTGCTGGCCACACCAGAGGACAACCACCACCTCAAAGGAGACATAAAACTGGAACTCAAAACTTCTGATTCAAGAAATTACCACATACTTCTGAATGCTGAACAAAAATATTGTGGGTTCAGATTAAATTCTATGGGCTCTAAAAGCCAGATATCTTCCCATGACATAGATTTGAAAAGGTGATGGTGGTTAGCTCCAGCTGTCTCCAAGGACGGATGGGGGTGATTAACATGAAGAAGAGGGTAACAGGCAACAGCTGCAGAGAGAGAGACAGGAGCTCAGCGTGGAGCAGGCGTGGGAGAGGAAATGTATTTAAACTAAACTGCTGAATCTTCTGAGAGCTGTTTCTTCTTCTCTAGAAACTGCCACCACTGCTGAGCAAATTCATCAGCTGAGTGACTAATGGGAGAAACCCTGAGAGGCGGAGGTACAACTGAGCCAAAACTGCTTCCCATAAAGCCCTATTCAGTGCCTGTTTGTCTCATTTATTGCTGCATAAAATATCCTTCATGGAAAAGTGACTGACAATTATGCTTTCTCCATACATCTTTGCGCTCTCTGTTGTCTTGACAAAAATAGGTAGGCTCTGTCTTCACTTCCCTTTCTTCAAAGGCACCTCCTTTCTTTTTTCAATTACTTAGTGAAAGAAAATGTCATTCTCCTGATTTTTTCATATTACTCTTTCTAAAGAGAGCCACTTCTTATTTTTCCATGCACCATAGGAAGTGATGTCAACCTCAACTGGAGCATAAATCCACAGTCATAAGTTTCCTTTTCCCAGGAAAAGGGAAGAAGCAGGAACAGATGAGAAGCTGAAGTGTATTCTGTTGCCATAGAAATCTGGTAATGAGTGACTTTGTTTCTTGATTTTGCTCTAGAAGCAGAAAGTCACACTTTTCAGGCCTGTGAAGGGAGAATTTGGCCAGTCCATTGTGATGCAGTCACTGAAACTGGCTTTATGGTGCCTGCTATTACTCGAGGTTTTAAGTCTCTGAGGGGGGGGGTTGGTTTGTTTGAGGTTATTTTGTTGTTGTTTAGGGGATTTTGGTTGTTGTTGCTGCTGCTTGTGCCCATCTGTATTTCTACCATTATGAACTTACATTTCTGGTGGCTTTTGCCTCTGATCTCCTCATTTCAGAGTCTATCTTATCTGCATCACTTGTTTTTGTAGATTTTCTTTTGCTTTTTGATGAGAACAGAAGCTAAGGTGATGTACTAGTCAGGTCACTGCACTGACTTTTAGAAGAAATCTGGCTCTGGTCCTGAACAACAGTAAGTTACTTCATCTCCTTGAAGTCTCCTTTGCTGTTCAGCTGGGATTGTAAACTGCCCCCAATGTGGATGCATTCATTGACTATGTCTGTATCATTATCAGGAAAAAGGTTTTGATTGTACTTATTGTCTGTAGACACTACACAAAAAATAAGACACACCATCAAAAGACACTCAAGCAAGGCAGAGCTTTCCCTCTGCAGCAGCCCTTGGTTTCTTTAGAAAAGGCACATCTTTTGAACTTCAAATTAATATTATGCTTTCAGCAGGCTGTGACATGACCCACAAAACCCTTTCCCACATTTACTTTTTTGCCTTTGGCCATGTCTGCATTTCACCAGAAACCTAAGGTGACACAGAAAGTAAGATAGGTATCAAACTTAATAGCTTGTGACTGCAAGCTTCAAAATTATAAGTTATAATTATAATTTATAGTAAGCTAATTCCTCATTACAGATACCTACAAGCCATTCTGGGTGGTGTGGGGGTTTTTTAGGTGTTTAGGAATTGTTGAGGTGTGATATTTTGCAGATGCCCTGCAATAATGAGCTGTTAGTCACAATTGAATTGGCGGTTGTGCTTAAGCTGGCAACACACACAAGCTTACAGCATTTACTACTCAACAAGGCTGATTAGATGGAGCCTGACTCAATGCTTCATTTTTTTTACTTCAAGAAGAGCTTCTTTGTTTCTTTGTACAAAATAGAATATAGGTAAATTTCCTGTCACCTGGTACTACAGAGGGAGCTCGTGTGTTGGTCCCTGGTGAGTTAATTCCTCAGTACATTAACTAAAGTACTAAGTTAATGTACTTGGTCAAAGCACACAATGGTCAAAACCTTGAGCTGTTGTCTTGGGGTTTTGGGCTTTTTTCAAGCCTAAAGAAAAACTTCCAACTACATTATGACAATGCAAAAGAAGGATAAACATTTAAAATTTTAAGCATATATTAAAAATACCTCTCCTCAGTATAGTAAAATCTGTACTAAAGGGCCTAGCAAATGTATTACTTTTACAGATTTCCTGGGCTGGATGCAGTACCCATTTAAATGGGCTGTGACAAGTAATTCAGGAGTTTCAGTGTACCATATGACATATTTTATTTTTTTTTATTACTGCTGACATGCCAACAGATTTGAGAAAAACATTTTTCTCATAAGCACAGCTGCTATCAATTTGGATAATGATAGTCCATCACCATTTTTTGTGTGTACAAACAAAGGGAGTGAATGTTCATGCAAAACAGGGAGTCTGTGTAATTCCCATTCATAAACCATTTGCAAACTGTTCAGGGTCAAAATAAAATTATTATTTGAGTTGCTGGCCTGAGCAGTGCAGATGCAGAAGTAGAATGCTTTTCTGGTCTTGATAAATTTAATTTCTGTGAACTCTGTTGTTATGATATTGTATACAAATAATAAATAGACACTCTCAGAGTTCCTATCTCAGTGACAACATATTCTGCCAGCACAGCCACTCACTGTATATTTCCACTGTTCTACTTCTTGTATCACTCTATTTCTGACTTTCTCAGTCTGCCCACCTACCCAAGATCAATGACGTTCCTGCACATTGTTGCTAGTGGCTGCTGACTAAAAATGTAGCTGGGTAAGCTAATTTTCTTTCTTTCCTCCTTCATTATTCTGCAGAGAAGCTTTCAGCATAAGATTCTTCATCTATCTCCATAGCTATAGGTAGCAAATTTTAAGGTGAATAGTAAGAAAATGTGAATATTTATGACACTTCCTCATTAGCACAAAAGTTGGGCTGTATTTCCCATGGCTCAATTGAATTACTTAAGCCTTATTTTAAAAGGCAATTGTTTATTTATGCAATTGCCTTGTGGAACTTGTGGCTAGTTGAAACTCTCATAGATTATAATACTTGCAAAAAGTACTGGTTTCCTCTTCTTCCTTTTCACATGCAGAAAATCTCTTACAATTCCATTACCTGAGAATAAGGGTTTGGTCTTTCTTGCTTGATTACAAACAATTAATTCTTATCTATATTATAGACAAAATCTTAAAATCCATACAGGTTTGTATCAGAATAAATTTCTAATCTTCCAGCAACTGGATTAACTCTCCTTGACCTCCTGCCACACCTTCCAAAGGGAGACTGCAGCAGGGGGAAAATCTCTCCCTTTTCAAACTCTGGGTTTTCTAAATTTAGTTCAAAAATAATTATACTGACTACAGTTTAAAGGGGGAAAAAAACCCTGGACATTGACTTTATCTGCTATGTAACTCACACCTCTGGATTTTTTTCTTATTATTATGTTTTAAACCAAAATATTTCTACTTCATTACTTTTTTCCCTCAGTGTACCTCTTCCCACAGAAGTCACTGGTGACCTACCTGACTAACTCCTATTTTTAACCATGTTGAGCTCAGTTTGTTTGCCAAACAGACCCAGAAGAGAAGTTTCTTACGTATCCTTCCTGAATGGAAAAAGTAGTCTACAACACTTAAAATATTGCCACTTCTGCTAATAAAGCATAACTCAACCTACATCAAACCTCTAGGGATATAAATATACAGAAGTGGAAGATAACTGTTAAGTTTTGAAGCACTTTCTTGTTCAGGTGACCATGTCATGTAACTCATTAAAAATGTAATAAATTCCATTATGAAATTATTTCACTTTTTTTTTCTCATTGCTCCTATGGGAAGCCTACTTCAGAACTTCAGGTCTCTGGCAGTTAAAATCTTTCTGTTAATATCCAGATTAAATTTGTCTAGGCCCCATTAGAAGTTATTTATCTTT
Source organism: Pogoniulus pusillus (assembly GCF_015220805.1). NCBI lineage: Eukaryota > Metazoa > Chordata > Aves > Piciformes > Lybiidae > Pogoniulus > Pogoniulus pusillus. The sequence continues at coordinate 29,008,481 of NC_087270.1, read as the reverse complement.
TAAGCAACTTTGAGCTTCAGATGTAGTTTCTTTTCTGTGTGGATGTAATCTTCGTTTTTATCGGATATAGAATAGAATAAAAGTCCATAGGGAGCTTCACCATGGTAGTTTCCAAAGTCGCTACACTTCATAGAATCAACCAGGTTGGAAGAGACCTCCAAGATCATCCAGTCCAACCTAGCACCCCGCCCTATCCAGTCAACCAGACCATGGCACTAAGTGCCTCATCCAGTCTTTTCTTGAACACTTCTCTGCAATATTAGATCTGTACAACAAATACATTTAACTTCTTGATGAATTCACCACACACTTACCAACAGTCACAAAAATGTCTGAAGGTGTCCTGGAAGGCTAATAGGCCTATTAGATGTCCTGGCTTGTCCCACCCTTCTGCTGATTGGAGAAGCAAGGGCAGGAGGAAAACAAAGGCTTGGGCCATTATGTCCCCTCCCAAAGTGATAAACAGGTACCCACAGGTGTTTAGGTACTTGCTGGTGTCTTGCCCAAATAAGGGTGCACAAGCCCTGGTTTCACCTGATGTGGTCAGTTTGGCAAATGTCACTTTGATTGCTGAATCTCTGTGGCCAAAGGAGCCATTGCACTCGGGCAAGTAATGTAAATTGAGCTAAGTTGCAAGCAGTTGTTCTGCTTCTGCCTTGCTGCCTCTGCCTCACTGCTCTTGGACAACATGTTCTGCTTTGCCCCGTGCTTCTGGCCAGCTTATCCTTGATGTTTTGAGGTTGAACTACCTGAAAATTTAAGTGCCTCAAGTTTCCCAGGAGAAGGCATTAAGTGCCTCACGATGTGGCAAGAAGTGCCACTGACATCATGCTCTCAGCATATCTGCAAGAGATCCTGCCTGCACCTCTGCAAACCTCTGTGCCAAGAGGAACCAAGGATCAGATCAGAGATTGTATGCCTGTTTCCCAGCACCCTGGGAAGGTCTAGAAGCCTCTCAATGGCTGAGCAGTTCCAACACTGCCACAAAGGAGCCAGGGACTATCTTGAAATTTCTGTTCCACCGCAGTGAGCAGAAGAGACTTTCCCTAGGGCTCCAGACTCCCTATTTGTAAGTGGAGCAAAGCCATTTGTGTGCAAACTTTCCCAATGTTCTGATTCTCCTAAATGAATGAATTGCCCAAAAGCATCCTTGTGAAGATTTTCCCAACCGAATTAGAACCCAAATATAACTAATTTGTCTATAGTTGTGGGTGGGGCTTTCTGGAAATAAAGTAACTAAATATTTTGTAATTTGTGCCTCATTAAGTACCCCAACTAAATCAGAGAATTCTTTCTGAAGGATTTTTATCCTACTCTGTGTCACACTGCCTCCTTTCTTGCCATCACTCTATTTTTAACAACCACTATTTTTTTCACAGGCATTAGTTACAGTATTATATGAGATTAATCTGAAAATCAGTCCACAAAAAAACATAAACAGCAGTTTCTCTTGACACCACCATGTTCTCCTTCAGCTCAACAAGTCTTTTTATTTGAATATCTCAGAAATTACTCTGCTCTCTGTTATTCAGCTTAACTAATAATTTCCAAGCAGTTCTTTTATCCAAACAAATTTTAACTGCCTGCAGCTTCCTTCTGCAATGGCAACAGAGAGAGGCTAGACAATTACCTCTGAATAGACATCTAATTTCTGGATGGATGACATTAAGTGAGATGAAGGCAATCCTATTGTCTGAAATTGTGTTGCCACATTCAGACAGAGTATTCAGATTGTATCCTTGTTGTCTACAAAAGTGTATGTTCTTCTTATCTATATAATAAGACCTGCTTATGAAACCGATATTGCCATGGAATGAGAAACAGCAAACTAGATTATTCAGCACCATATAAAATCCCAGCCATTGGTAGCTCAACAGAGGAAAATAGTCATGGTATTAAACCAAGTAACAACAGTTTAGAGAATTATAAAGTTTTTTACAACATTCTCATACTTTTCCCATTAATTAAATATATATATGAAAATTAGTGCTTTGTTTGAAACCATTACAAAAGCTTTTTGTGTGGTATTATGTATTTTGTTTATTGCCTGAGTAACAATCAGAATGTGCCAAAAGTATAACTAATTTGTTATTATAACTGATTATTATAACTTCTGCTAAGTCAAATAATTAAAATCTTTTGTGAGAATTTTGTCATCAAATAGATGTCTACAAGAACTGCTGTGATTTAGTGTGGAGAAAGGGCCTTCATACCTTTCAAAAGTGAACCTAGAGGATAGATTCTTCAAAGAGACATTAAGATTGCATCTAAGCAAAAATATTGGCACATTATGGACATGTAAAAGCTTTGACACTCAATCAAATTACTGTGACAAACAGGTTACTATGCACAAGAGCTATCTATATGCATGCTCTTAGCAAGTGACAAAGGAAATCTTTTTACTCAGCTTAGCCCAAAGTGCAAAAAAAACAGCAGGAACCCTTTTCTATTCAAGAGACACTGTATCATGTCTATATTACATACTTCATGTCTAATGAACCCAGCTAGATAATATAACTAAGAAATACCAGCTGTGATCCCACAGCTTAATTCTTTTTCCCTTGTATTCTTATTTCTGAAGGAATGTTTTCTTTAATGTTTGAAAGAAATAATTGAACAGTAGCTGCTGAATATGGGCCAGAAAAAAAAAAATTAAGAACTAATGATGACTTCTTAAATTCACTTTATTCAAATAAGGATACCACCTTGCTTTTAAAGACATTGAGTTCGATTGATTTACACTGACCTTAAAATTTATCTGGACTTAATGCTACAGATCGAAGCACATAATCTTTGATTATTTAAGGAGGCAAGCCTGGATTGTAAGTTCCTGCTTGAAGTTTCAAAATGCTGGTCTAAATTCAAAGGCATTATTGAATAAACGATCCTAAAGGTATTAATCCCAAAATAGGAGAATGATTTCCACTGCTATAGCTAATATTAACATAGATACTAGTGCTGCATTTTTTTAGAGATGAACAAAGAACAGTGTCCAAGCTTTAAGCACTAGAATTTGATTGTCCAGAGCATTGAACTCTCATTGCAGTTTTGTCAGCCATCACTCTTCCATGCAGTGCACAGAGGCATTGATTAGAGGCTAATGCATAAGAGAGAATTTTCTTGTAGATGGTAAGAACAAAACTGCCCCAAATTTGACACCTTTTCTTTCCAGAGTTTACCACCTGTCCCCTGAAGACTTTGCAACCTCAGATATTTCCACATGACCTCACACTACGAAGTAGGACATGCAAGACTTATCTTCCTGCTACGAAAACATCACTCTGCAGGTTTGCAACACACCCCTTAACATTATTTCAAACACTTTCAAGCAATAGTTACTTTTATGTTTTCTAGTTGTTTGGTCTCAATGGAAAAACATTTTGTTGGACTTGGAGGGGATGAATACAAGGGAGGGTTCAGAGAAAAAAATCAACACAAAAACACAAGCAGCCAGTATGTTACTCATTATTTCTTCAAGGAAATACCAGCAAGATATGACTAAAACAGAAAAAGTGTCCATCACCTTGCAAAGGACCTTGAAGTTTTGTCTTATGTACCACTTTTCACACTCAGCCTGAACTGTACACAAATGCAGAAGAACTCTCTAGCATGTTTACTGAACTTTTTTTTCAAAATAAAGCTGCTTCAACTAACGCCATCACTAAAGGTAGGGCCAAATTACACTCACAAAGCATCTGACATCTCAGAACAAAGACCTTCTAACATGATCCTAAACAGGTTTTTCACTCTCAGCTCAAGTTGCCTCATGCCAATTTCTTCAAGGATGAAATTCTTTGTGTTCTTGTAAATAGATGACAAAATTTATAACAGAGCCTGTAGGCTCTGTAGTTTTAACAAAACAGAAGCAGCTTACATGATAGATCCCCAGGCTGTATTTAAAACATTGAATAAAACAGGGCCAAGGACTCTTCTCTGCTTTTGAGGTACCTTGGCACAGATTGGCTACATCTGTTGAAGAACTTTCTCTGGGTTGCCTCTGTTCCCTTTATGGTGCCCCAGGGGCTGCATGGTGTAAATAGAGAGTAACTTTATGTGAGGGATAAGTAGAACAGCCCCTGCTTGACTTGTAGTTCTGTATGTGACACCAACAGAACTTCCTTCCATCCCCTCTAGGACCGGAGTCACTCCTTGTTTTCCTCATTTTAGAAGACTACAGCTGTTCTGGGAATATGCCATTGGATATCTCAGATGAACGCTAAAGTAAACTGGGAAATGATTGATTGGAAAAAATAATGAAAAGAGCATACAAAAAGGCTGGGGAGGGTAGTAGTAGATTTTACCTGTGTTGGTAAAGAGTGGAATAGAATCTATAAAGTGAAAGAAATAAAGCTGGGAACATATGGAGCCTAGTTTACAAAGAGTTTATAAAGATAGATTTGTGCATGCATGATACTTTCTGCGGCTCCAGGCACACCTCACTCACAGCTGTCTTGGCGCCAGGTTGCAAGACTTATTGAAGTTGATTAGACTGCACCACTCAGGATGATGCACAAGCCTAGACCTGCTCTTTTAAAATGTTGTCTTTTGGTATCAAATAGAAATCCAGATAAAACCAATTTTTATGGAAGATCTCCACAGCTCAAAACTCTCTTTTCATTAAATTGCCTCTTTTCTCTTACAATTTTTTTACAGTGGAAGACCAAGGCTGAGACTCGGATTGTGCTGCTGTGACTCTCGCAGATAGGACAATTGACCTCAGCACATGTCCTTCTGTGGTGTTTGCTCCTACAGAACTCCCAGAAGACAGTAATCTCCTGCAATCAGCATCAGTGAGGTGTTACATTTCTGTGGCACATATTTAAACAAATATGTGGTTTTTAGAGCAGAGTCCAGCAGCCTTTATTGGTTTAAAGCACATCTAGCTTCATTGTCACCACCCATTTACACTAAAATATGAGAGGTATGTCTTTCTGAAACCTTGCACAACCAGTTAGCCTTTAAAACAATATTTTCTGGTTAGTTGGAAGCTGGAACTGTATGGAGAACAAAACACAAATAAAAATCAGTAAGCTAGACCAGACTCCCTCCTTGAGTGCTATAATGTGAAACTGTTAAAGCTATGACTATGTGATTTGGAGTTCTACCCCATGCACTGAATTTATTTCCTACAGATATTTGCTCTCCTGGAAAATCTGTGTTAAATGCTTTTTGTTAGTTGTTTCATGTTGATATGTACAAGTTCATTTGAAGGTTGTACATACCACAGAGTAACAGAATCATAGAATGGTTTGAGTTGAAAGAGACCTCTAAATGTCATCTATTTGAACACTCCTGCAGTGAGCAGAGACATCTTTAACATCTGTAGGTCATTTTGACAAACATGTATCTTTAAAAATGTCTTTTAAAAGGCCATGTAGTGTTATTATGACTATTAAATATAGCGGACAAAGACTCAGTTCTGCAGGACTGACATGTACTAGGACAAACAAAAGGAACAATAGAATCACTGATTACATATTTAGCTTTAGGAAGGTCAGCAGCATAAAAGCAAAACAACTTTCATTCCAGAAAATGTACCCAGCTTTATTGGCTTTGGATCATGTAGCTATAGGGGGGGTTTGCTATTGATTTTTATCTCAGCTTTGACTAGGAGTCAGATGGGTAACCTGTTAGGCAAAGCTATAACTGCATTATATGCAGTCCCTTTCATGGTCTTTTCCCAGACATAAAGATTATTGACTGTAGATCTTGCTTTCCACTTGCCTGCACTATAGGGCTGCTGCTGACTAACACAGAGTGCTGGGATGGTAGATTGTCAGCTATTTCTTGGGACTATCCCATTTTCTATTTCTTTTATTAACCATTTCAATATTTCTTCTTTCCATCTGGCTCTAATTCTTATACCCCAGTGTGGTCTTTATGGTCTTTGCAACACCTAGGGCAATACAGCTTTTCTTTTTGGCAGCCTGGAAGAGCCATGGACTCTTTGCCTGCCTTTACTTCTGCATGTCACATTAGTATAAGCTAGTGTAATTGACTGTAGCTGGCATATGTTGCCAATGTTGTTCAGTTGGCACAGTGAAGGGACTTCCTGAAGAAAAGTGAATTTTTCCACAGTGTTTTCAAGTCTGCCCATGTAAACTTATAATTGCTGGGAACCTGTATGTTGGAGCATGGCTCTGACCAACAGGCAAGCAGATCTCACACTGTTCTAACAGATGTAGATGCATAGAGACTGCCAAATGAGTGTATTTGCATCAGTTGTGTTAACTGAAGGCATAATTTTCAGCTGAAAAGGCTACTTAGAGTTTAGATAGCTTTAGGCTTATGACTGTTTTACTGCCTTTTAGTAGATTTTAAAAAGAAAGAAAAACAAAGCAAAACAAAACAAAAAGCCCTCAGCATCTCTCTAAACTTTGAGCTAGATGATGCCTTGGAGTGAAACAGGGCATTATCATGGAAAAGTGCCTTGTCCCTTTTAAATGTGTCTTCTCTCTTTTCCTTCTTTTAATTCACTGTCTGAAACTAACCAAGACAATCTTGTGCATTCCTGCCGAGCTTCATCTGACGAGGTCAGCAGTCTTATTCTCTGCATTTTTTTCTGCACAACAGGGGTACTCACAATATAGTGCGACCCCCCGGAAAGGGTGATACTACATGGATTCTTAAAAAGAGAAGCATGTGTGCCAATTTGGCTTGAGTTCTTTGAACACATTGCTGAATCGTTAATGCAGGGGAAAAGGATGGTCATATAATCTGTCTGCATTTCACAACTGCTCCTGCTGCCACATGACACTACAGAGAGGTTGTTGTTTTTTTTTACCGAGTCAAAGAGCACATTAAAAGGGTAAATGCACTGAATTGGATTAAAAGCTGGCTTGTAAAGAGGAAATGGTTTGTGCTGGAAAGGAGCAGGCAATTCAGGATGACAAACAGTAATGACAGGGTTGCTGCAGCAAAGCTCAGTATTAGTAACACTGACAATGATGCATATTAATAATAATATTTTGCACTTCTGTAGCACTTTGTTTTTTCAAAGTACTTTACAAACATCTAATTAATCATTATCTAATTAAGAATGACTTTGAAAGGGGCTGGGGGGGGGCGTGTATGACAATATTTAAAATATGCCTTTGTTTGATAATGGCACCAAATAGGAGGAGGGCAGCAGCCACAAAGGCGCAGAGCATACACATTCAAAATGTTTTGGATAGATGAGGTTTATGGTCTGATAATTGGCTTATGCAGTTCAGCATAGAGAAGTATAAAGAAATGAGAGAAGGGAGGATCTAAACTATCCACAGAGACTATAGCCTAAAATGAAGCACAATACAAACCAAGAATAGACTTGGACGTGATAATGGATAATGCAGTAAATCCCTCTCTACAGTATTTGGCAGAAGCAGAAAAGGCCTTGGGATTTACATTGTATATATAATCAGTGTCTTTTTTCTGTTAAATAGGGCAGTAATGAGACTATGTTAGGAATATTGTGTATTTCTGGTCTCCTTTAGCTTAATTCCCTGCTAATTTACCTGTTGCACAGCTCTTTTAAAGTCATCAGAATTTGACCCCATATTGTTAGTACTGATTTTACTGCTAAAAGAAATTCAGGGCTAAATCAATATGTCATTTAATTGCAGAGCAAACATGGGCAGACAAACAAACCAGCATCTGCAGAAGCTGGTGTCAGTGCTCCATCCACCTTCTATGGCAGTGAACTGGAACTGTTCAGAAGAGGGACTAAAGGGGTTCCATCAGCAACCATCACTGCATACCAAGCAAAAGTAGAATTTTCTCCCTTCTGCAATATTATGTTGAAGGAAAAGTTTAGAAACAGACATGATCACACATGGAGCCAGCACAACACACAACTGAGCATGACAGCTGATTAGCAAGCATGTAAATTGATACTCTAAGTCACTGCAAACCAAATGACACTTAAACTTGGAAGATGAGATGGATGTCTCCCTCACTTTCACCTCCCCATACCACACCAACTGAAATTCCTGAACTGAATATTGCAGGGGCATTTGGTATTTTTCAGGAGACAGCATATCTAATGAGTATCAGCTGAATCAACTCTACTTATTATAGGAAGGACACTGCTGATAATGAAAAGGCACAGCAAAGGCCATGCAAAATGATTAAGGGTCTGAGTGCACAAGTTATGAAGGAATATTGGCTCATAGTAGAGAAAAAGAAGCTATCTTAGAACTACATATGACTCCAAAGGGATCATATACACCACAAACTGATTAGAATAGTAATTGATTTCTTTTTAGTACTAAAGTTTATGTTAAATGTTCACGGGAGAAGTAACTTTCACAAGAAGAAATGCAAGCAGTATTTCTTGATAGAGCAGGTGTTGCAAAAGAAACCCATAGAAAAAACAGCTATTAAACACTGTCAGAGACTGGGATAAATAATATGTCTCAACATCTCAGAAAAACATTGTTTTGAGCTAAGTTTCTGAGAAGTGCTAAGTGAGCATCCTGTTTGTATTCACTGTCCTGAAGATCTCCTCTTGCTTGAGCTCAGACCCCCAGGAGCTCCTCAATATGCAACAACTGGACAAGAAACCAGCCAAGGAATGCAGAGTGAGCTTGTGCGTGCTAACATGGGACCACCTGCCTGACTGCTGACTGAAAGACCACCATTCTGGACCACCACACCTGGAACTGAGCTCCTGTCACCTAACACACATAGGAGGTGAAGGCTTCCTGTTGTAACAAGCCTAGCACCTCCTGATTTATCAACAGCAGCAATCATTTTGGAGAAACCAGCCAGACAAGGGGGGCTCAACTCTGGAAACCTACTAGCACACCCAGCATGGCCAAAACAACTGGACAGTGGGCCTGGCTAAGCAAACCACTCCTGCAAAATGCTAAGTGATTCTCAGAAGATCATGTGTATTCAATAAGGCAGCCAGGGGAAAGAAGAGAAGCTCCAACCTGCATACCCAGCACTCCCCACCCACTCCCTTCAAATGGACTTTCAAGATGCCAAATGACTCTGGGGTGACCTTTCTTCTCTCTGCATGGGGTTATTTCTTTCTTTTCTTTCTCTTTTCCTCTCCCATCTCTCTTTCTCTCTCCCCATCCCTCCCTATCCTCGTGTGTGTGCAATAAAGCTAACCTATGCATTTGACACCGTTTGTGCCTTAATTCTGTGCCTGAGAATCCATCCTGCCATACCTTGGACTCCTCCAAACTGGGACAAACACAAAGCAAATTTTCTTCAGCATACTCAGAAGAGCAGTCCCATGTGACATAAAGATGGTTAGCTTAGTTCGTTGAAGGAAAAAGATCCAGATTCTGAGCAAAAAACATGTGATGTGAGGGAGTTTTCCTGTTACACTTTTTAACTATCTCACACTTATGTAGGTTAATTCCCACTTCTAGTCATGTGTGCAATTAAAATTGTGGTGCAATTAAAAAGTGATGTCAGTCAGCTTTACCCACAGCTGAAGTATTGTGTAGATATAAGTGCAGTTAGCAAGAGACGCTCATGTATATCAAACTGTTTTCCCTCAGCAAGTTACAATTACTCTTACCTTTTGTACTTCTGCAGGGCATGAGTGAGAATGAGTCTTAACCTTACACGCAGTAAATGGTTCTAGGTTCACTGCCTGCATTTCCTTCCACTCTTCTACATCACTGACCTCATTCCTATTGCTATACTTTCTATCTGACCTCAGCAAGTATTTGCTTTTCCAGAATATTCTGCACTGACTGCTTTTGTGGACCATTTTCTCTACTGTTGCTGTCAGGAAGAAAAATCTGTATTCACAAATGAATATCCATTCATATTTTCCATAAAATACGCTACAAGTCAGGCTCAAAACTTTGAGAACAAAAGACTGTAAGCCTGGAAAATGACCAAACACAAGCAGAGAACAGGAGAAATTAAGGGCATTGTTCAAGTCCTCAAGCTGAAGTCATAGGATCACAGGATGTTAGGGGTTGGAAGGGACCCAAAGAGATCATCGAGTCCAACCCCTCTGCTGGAGCAGGACAGCACTATCTAACACAGATCACACAGGAACACATCCAGACAGGCCTGGAAAGGCTCCAAAGGAGACTCCACGACCTCTTTGGGGAGCCTGTGCCAGTGCTCTGTGACCCTTACAGTAAAGAAGTTCCCCCTTGTGTTGAGGTGGAATCTCTTGTGCTGCAACTTACACCCATTGCTCCTTGTCCTATCCCAGGCAGCAGTGAGCAGAGCCTGTCCCCCCACTCCTGGCCAACCCTCAGATACTTATAAACATTTATCAAATCCCCTCTAAGTCTTCTTTTCTCCAGACTAAAAAGCCCCAGGTCCCTCAGCCCCTCCTCATAAGCCCTTCCAGCAAGTTCAATAAAGTAGGTCACAATCCCTTAGAGAAGAATGCAAAAAAAAATCTGAACATTATTTTCAGCCTTATGTGAAACAAAATTTATTCTTATAAGAAGTCTTGTAAATGACTCAGAGAATATGAACTTCCACTGAGAAGACAATGCAAGCCAACTCATGGGTTGTAAGAAAGTTTGATAGGTAAAGCTAAAATTTTGCAAGCATCCAAATCAGAACAGGGAATTCACTCACCACTTCTCATTGGCAGTCAGGTGTCCAACCAGCTCCAGGCAAGTGTCCAACCTCACTCATAACACTTATTTGGGAGAAAAAAAAATGCCATAACTCCAAACATCCTCTCCTTTCTCCTTCATTCTCTAGCTTCTATTCCTGTACATGATATCACACGGTATGGGACATCCCTTTGGTCAGCTGGGATTAGCTATCTTAGCTGCATTTCTTCACAGCTTCTTGTGCACCCTCAGACTACTTGTTAGCAGTACAGTGTGAGAAATAGTAAAGGCTGTGTAATCACTGTGCAACAACAGCTAAAACATTGGTGTGCAATAAATACAGTCTTGGTCACAAGTGAAAAGCACAAAACCATAAGAATTACTCTGATGGAATTAATATTCTAGACAAAACCCTTCACCTTCTATGACACACAACTCATTTAGCTTCCCTATCATAGAATCATAGAGTCAACCAGGTTGGAAGAGACCTCCAAGATCATCCACTCCAACCCAACACCCAGCCCTAGCCAGTCATCCAGACCATGGCACTTAGTGCCTCATCCAGTCTCCTCCTGAACACCTCCAGGGACAGTGACTCCACCACCTCCCTGGGCAGCCCATTCCAATGCCAATCACTCTCTCTGCCAACAACTTCCTCCTAACATCCAGCCTATACTTCCCCCGGCACAACTTGAGACTGTGTCCACTTGTTCTATTGCTGGTTGCCTGCGAGAAGAGACCAACTCCCATCTGGCTACAACCTCCCTTCAGGTAGTTGTAGACAGCAATGAGGTCACCTCTGAGCCTCCTCTTCTCCAGGCTAAACAACCCCAACTCCCTCAGCCTCTCCTCATATTCTTTAAAAAAAAAAAGAAAAGAAAAAAGAAAAGAAAAATCTCCTCAAAACCAAAATAAAGTTAAATTAATTTCTTTACTGAAACTTTATTTAAAAAAAAAATACAGTTCCAAAAGAAAAGAAAAATAAATCTTAAAAAAAATCATGATTCAACTCACATTTTTGGACTTATAATTTTAGTCTTTAGAAGTATCCAAAATTTAAAATTCCCTGAATATAAATGTTAAAACAGAACTAAAATACCTTTTGCATAATATCTAGTAAGAAGTTAGAGACAGGAAAAAAAATGTAATGAAAAGTCAGGAAATTTGAATTCTTTACATCCTTCGCTCACAGAAAATGGGTAGATTAAAGGGAAAAATTCATTCAAGCTTTATAGGAAAGGAAAAAAAAGAAAAAAGCTAATGTCAAGTAAATTAATTTGGGGCTGTCAAAGAAAATTTGATAATATGGTTTCTAGATGATTCATTTGTTAATGTGCAAAGTATGAATAGAGTCTCTAACCAAAGTGTGTGTCCACAAATTTGACATGCAACTGGCATCAAAGGACACTCTGACAGAACAACTTAAAGGTTCTCATCTCGATGAATAAAATTAAATTAAATTAAAAAATACATAGCAATTACTACAGTGAGAAATTCAGAGGGAGGAAAAAAATACATTAACTTTTCCACTAGACAAGATCTTAGAAAAATATGACAACTCACAGTGTCTACCATGCAGGCAATGTCATTTATCAAACCCAGGTAAAATATAGTGAAGCTGAGAATTCACTTGCCTTTTACTCTGTGTTATTTTATTAGGCTTCATCCATTTTACATTGTTATTGGACCAGATCAAAAGCAAATTTAGCATTAGAATTGCTTTCTGCACGACACCCAGAAAAAAGGGAAGGTTTTGGACTGAATGGTCTGGGTGTGGAGTCTAGTATCACAAAATCTGAACTTACAGAAAAGAGTTTTATAATTCACTTAATTGTAAAAGTTTCTTTATCTCTGTTGCAGCCATACAGTGACACAGACATTTTATACTCTACTAGCCTATTATGTCTGCTGTGCTTCATGACCAGGTTTTGGTTAGGATTAGGATTTTGCCTTTTTCAGAACGCAATGAACAGAAACTAGCAAACAGTCATACCAAAATTAGTCTTTCAAATGTCTTGATTGGGTTACATTATAATGCAAGTGATTTACTTCTGTCTGTAAAAGGGTATAGGTATGTTTGTCTGCTTAGCTAAATACACGTGTAAATTACTCTTGGCTACCTATAAACCCCCATTTTTTTTCCTGTCTTTACATTCCTTTTTTTTCCCCTTTAGTTTCACTAAAATAAGTCAAGTTCCAGACAATAAACAGCTTAGTAAAAAAAAAATATATGTAGGCCATTAATCTTAAGGTTCAGCTAAACCTCTGTAGGTTTTCTTAAATTTCCCAGGGGAAATTTTAAGGTCTTGTATTTTTAAGACCTCAAATTCTAACCCTGTTAATTTAAGCCAGTCTGAGAAGAGAAGAGATAAGCAGTTCACTCCTCCATATCCATTCCCATCTTTCCCACTTACGTTGCCTAACAAAACTGTGTAGGGAGGGTACAGGTGGTGTTACAAAGAAGAAACAGCTGTATTTTAAATACCATTAGAAAAGGGAAAACACAATGATCCTCATAATCAGAAGACAAGAGGAAAGGAATGGCCTTCCAAAAGGGGAGGCTAAAGATGAGCCTGCAGACTGGGTAAAACTCTTCAGCCTTAAAGAGCGAAGAAAGTAGCCTGAAGTCTGGAGAGATAGAAAATAGACTGAACTAAATGGAATGGTTAGGAGTGAGGCAGCTGTGGTCTGCTGATGTCAAGAGAGACTTTGTGCCACACCAACTGCAATACCATTTGCTGCATCATCACTGTAAAAAAGAGGTGCACACACAGAAACCTGCATTCAGGTGCCTGACCTCTGCTTACTGGGTGATCAATGAAGAATAGTAAAATGCAACCTTTGTCATCAAGTTTCATCAGTGAGAAGAAAAAGACATCAGATGCAGCAATTTATGATCTACTAAGCATGGTGTGGCTCAAATACAAGGCAACAGGCCACTCCTAGCTGTAAACTATGTTAATTAGAACCATGAACACAATCTTCTGTCTCTGTCCATTTATAAGCTGGTATGTGGGCTCATTAGGTGTCTTTCATCATTTCTATGCAGAACAAAAAAAATGTGTTTTAAGAATATAACATTGTACTGAGGTCTTGCAGTCCACAACCCAGTTCTTGAAGAAGCTCTGGCTTTATGCATGAGAATGATGTGTTCTAAGGGGATTTTAATTTATCAACATGTGATCCCTTTTCACTCTTCACATGCACACTGCATTCCTAGTTGAGGTAAGGAGGACATCTGTTGATATCCAACTGAGTATTGGTCAGCAGTTGTGCCTGGGTGGCCAAGGAAAGCAATGGCATGCTCCCTCATATTAGAAGCACTGTGGCCAGCAGGAACAGGGAGGTGACCATTCCCCTGCACTCAGCACTGGTGAGGCCACAACTTGAGTACTGTGTTCCGTTCTGGGCTCCTCACTAGAGAAAAGGTATTGAGGTACTGGAGTGTTCAGAGAAGGGCAGTGAGGCTTGTGAAGGGCCTGGAGTGCACAGCCTACAAGGAGCATTAGAGAGAGCTGGGGCTGTTCAATCTAGAGAAGAGGGAGCTGAGAGGAGAGCTTATTGCTCTCTACAACTACCTTAAGGGAGGCTGGAGCAAGAAGGAGACCAGCAGCCTCTCCTTGATTACAAGTGATGGGACTAAAACCAATGGTTATAAGCTGCACCAAGGTTTGGGCTGGATATCAGAAAATACGTCTTCATTGAAAGAGTTATCAAACACTAGAATGGTCTGCCCAGGGTGGTGGTGAAGTCACCATCCCTGGGGGTGTTCAAGTAGTGCATGAACCTGGCACAAAGGGACATGGTTTAGTGTTGACCCTTCAGTGCTTGGTTGAGGGTTAGACTGGATGATCTTTGAGGTCTCTTCCAGCCCTATATATACATATATATATATATACACATATATATATTCTGTGATTCTGTGATACTGACTTGAGGGAGAAAAAAACAGTTCCAGCTTATAACTGAAATGAAAAAGAGACAAAATGACAGATATTGAGGTTGTCATGAAGCTTTAGAAGGAATATTTTCACATTAGGGAAGGCCAGAATTCACAAAGAAGCTCCTAATTACGTTTTGGAATTTTCAGAGTCAACATTTGTTTTCAAAACATTCACTCAAATAGGTAATTGAGCTGAAATTAAGGAGCTCTTTCAGAAGTTTGACTCCTCTGTTTTGCATGGTCATATTAGTGTCCCTCTGGTTTTCCACTGAATACAAACAACTTAGTTCCTTTGTTTATGAAATGTTACATGTGCCAGAAGATGCACTGATTTGTTCTGATGCTACAAGTAGCAAATGACAGTACTCTGGGGAATTCCAAAGAAAAGGAAAACAAGCACGAAATGCTAATGTGCTTCTTCATTGCCTTTCTGGATTAAAGAATCCTCTACAGATATTTTGACTGTTATTGTATTGTAGATCATTTCAATAGATTTATACACTCAGAATAACTTCAGTTGGAAAGGTTGTCTGGTGATCTTCTGCTGCAAACCCCAACATAAAACAGGGCAAAATTAGAGTGGGCAGAAGAGTACTTTGACCAGCTGAGTATTGAACATCTGAGTCCAGAGATTTCATAGCATCTCTAGTAATCCTGCTCCAATATTTATCTGCCCTTATGTAAATGTTATTTTTCATAAATCAAAATATCTGTGTTGCATCTTCTTCATTTGTTGCTTATTCTTTAATGGCATTCCTAAGAAAGGAACCTTACTCCATCTTCTCTGTAGGTTAGGGAAGACAGCAGTTAGATTAGCACTGTCTTCTTTAGTTTTCTCCAGATGAAGCAAAGCAACTTAATCAGGCTCATTTCACCTCTCATATTCCACAATCTCCTAATCATTTTAATGACCTTTTGTTAAATATGTCTCAGGTTTTCGATAACCCTTTCCTAGGGTCCCAAAATCCATCACAGTCTTCTTATACAAGTTTCATGTAGAAAAATCAAACAAATGAAAGAAACATTTTCCAGATAATGGTGGATACCTTGACTTCTGTCTCAGGAACAGATGTATTAGAGATGTACTGCCTCTGATTTAAGAAAATCTTAAAACTAAAGTCACTGAAATGAGAAGGAGCAGCTCTCCAACATTGGAGTTTTAGCTGCTCATGTCAAAGACAGGGTGGAAACGTGTAAGTTTCTGAGCCAGCAGAGTAAAACAACAAAGTAACTTAAATTTTAACAACTAAAGTGAGTAAAGTAATTGTTTATCGCCTAAGCTGGACCATTTAGATAGCCTGACCATAGGTGGTATCTCAGAATCAGTTCAGCACAGGAGGTAGAGAACTGCACTAACACTATGAAGTGATCTATGGATACTCCTACACAACAGATTTACTGCACTACACAACAATCAAAATGGGGTAAATAAAATACCAAATGATGCAAGTACTTTATTTAAAGTCATCCTGTCTGATGAAACCTCCTGGAAGATGGAATTCTGTTTCATTTGAATGTCAGTATTGTTCAGTAATTTTCTCATGACAAAAATGTCAACTCCTCACTATTACTTAAGGGAAAATCTTTTTTAAAAACCCAAACATTTTTTTTCACTGTAGCTTCCAACCACTGGCAGCTAAACACAGTCTCTATTAAAGCTTCCACACATTGGCATCACCCCAACATTGTGTTCCAGTGGTGTACTATGTCTGTGCATGTGTGGACAGAGGGGAGGGCAGGCAGTGAAAATTGGACACTTTTAGCACACCATTAGAGCACCCAAGCCTGAAGTCACAGTATTTAATGCTTGGAATGGGATGGTCAAGCAAAATGCTATCACTTTTATCTGGAATCTGGGAATAAAGCCAACTTGGATAAAACAGAAAAAAGAACCAAACACGACCCTGACTAATCTGACAGCTGTGGCAAAGCGCAGTGATAGCAACTGCCAAAGCCAAGAACTCAAATATTGTGCTGCAAATGGAGCTTGCTTACACTGTATACTGGTGGTGTATACAGATAGCTGGATGGAGGCGACATATAAATGGGAAATAGGTAGACAGTTCACCTGCAACAACCTCTCATTCTCTCAAGGATGCTTTCAAGTGTATTACTTCAATTCCAGTTTAATTTTCAAGTCTTTTCGGATATGGACATTTGAAAGGAGTGCTCAGTCTCCATAATGTGGACAATACAATTCAAAGGACATGCCTGAAGATCAACAGGAGATGTTGCACATTTCTTGATCAACAGTTATCCTGTTACTCTTGTGCAAGACACATAGTTCAGGCAATTTTGGAGGAACAGCATTGTACTTGGAAGAAGTTCTCTGAGTTTCCTGTATACAGAGAAACAACTTCAGAGCTATTGTAAGATAGACAAGTAGTCTTACTGTATCATCTTCTGGTGTTAGGAGGTAATGATGCTGCCCACAAGGCCAGCCCCAGGGGAAGAAAGAGCTCTATGACAGTGTGAGACAGTAACACAAATCTTAGGTGGGGATTTGGGGAGGAGAGCCTGGGATTCAGATCAATTTGAATTGTATGAAATGATCAATTTTGAGAGAATAAATGAAACAGGACATTCAGCTTCAGAGTTCCACTTACAGTAACTCTAGCATTTTGTTTAACAGTAGTCTGAGGGCTCATAACAACAGAAAGTCTCTTCAGCAGGAATAAACTGTACATTTAATTTTCTAAGTGTGAAATCCCAAAAGGACTCAAATAGGTTTTATATTATTATTTGGATGAGGAACATAATACGAGTGTCCTTGATCCACCTGTAATAGCTTTCAGATATATCTGCCCTCCACTGCACTTCATATATCAGCTTGTTCTTTGATTTATAGTCTTGTTTTATACAGAGAGTATGCCAGAAGCATGAAAGTAAAAGAATAAGATGAACCTGTGTTCGGAATTTCCCCTGATTCCTTTTTCATTAAGGGTTTCACAATGTTATTTCTTTTCTAACTCTAATCAAGCAAACACCTTCTTGGGATCAAAGCTTGGTAACTTGGAGGTTCCTTTAACTGAAAGCGGTTATGTAGCCTTGAACATGCCTACTGCAAAGAAATCAATTCATCCACTCCAAATGCCTGCCAATTTCATATTAATTACCTTTTTTTTTTTTTATCTGCTATCACCTATAGGAGTTTCCATGTCTCCCTGTAGGGAATTATTCTGTCTTTTCACTGTTTTCATTGTCACATAGACTTTCCTGCCACCCGGCCCAATTTATTTTCCCTTGGTTTTGTATTTTGCATTGTATTTCCAAAAAGAACTCACAGCTGTGTCTCTGCTTGAATCTCCTTTTGTAATTTCCTACCACATTTCTGTCCTTTCAGTAATTCTTTGTAGCTTCTTTTGCATCCTCTGTGACATTGGCAGTATCGCTGATCTACTGTTGCAAAGCTCATAGCTCTAAAACATCCCAATACCTTCCACATTCTGGCCAAACAGATCATTCCATTTATAATGACCTCATTTAATAGGCCTTCTGATGGCTTTCAACTCATATGGCAATTTCTTAAGGAAAGCATTTCCAATTAAATTTTTATAGTTTGGTTGTTGTTCTTATTTATTTTGAAATACCATATTAACCAGAAAAAATGAGATTGGATTCCACTTTGACACTACTGAAGCTTCAACTATTTCATAGATCTATTATTAGTACCAGCAGGAATAACAAAATGCATGAGCAGGTATTATTTCTGAAGCTCTCTTTGACTAGCAGTGGGTCTGTTCTGGAGGTGGCTGGAACTGACTCTGATCAACACGGGGGCAATACCTAATCTCATCTCACCTCACAGAGTCTACACCCACATCCTCCCCTAGCAAAATCTCACCACAAAAACCCAGCAGAAATTTTCATTATCATGCTGACACCATTTGACTCTCAATAAAATACTAGGAGAACAATGAGGATTCATCTGGCCTTAGTACTCTGGACCTTCAGAAGATAATCTTCATCATTTAGGATGTAAAGATTGGGAGTCCATTTTCTTCAAAGAGTTCTAAAAGACTATAATTTGTTTGATTCCTTTTTCTGTACACATATTTTTCCTGTAAAACCATACTGAATTTAATGATGGAATTTGTTTTCATTTGTTTGTTTCCAGAGTAGTATTGTGCACCACTAAAAGAATGTGGTCGTGCAGCAGAGAGGGCTGCCATGTGCCCAGTTGTAGTGAAGAATGAGGAACCCTTCCCAGACAACAAAGGCCAAAACTGGAAGTGTCTGAGGGCTGACAAGAAATTTGTGTAAAAACAAGGCCCATAAAATGAACTGATTCTATGCAGATAAAAGACTTATTTGATGTTCTGTCATACTGGGTTTATCTGGCAGGTGAAAAGAGACCAGAGGCTGCCCCTGTGCACAGTCGAGTGCAGACATCTCCAGTAGAGACCCACTGCAGGACACGGATAAGCCCAGCACGACGTCTGCAGCACCCCTGTGAAAACACACTTAAGAGCATCAAATGCTAGAGAAAGAGGAAGCCTCAGCACTGTGCAGCACTAGGAATGAGGAACAAGCAACCAGCTCTACAGGTGCTTGGCTGCAAGCAGAGTCCAGTCCACCAGATCTGTAAAACCTAAGAGGTCACATAGCTTAATACCTTCTTAGTCTTTTGGGGGTGCTTTCTTTTGGCAGATCCTTCTTAGTCCCTGAGGTCTCATCAACATGTGCCACTCCTGACCACATTTGCAGACTCTGACAAAGCCAGTGTTTACTCATTTTCAAGACAAGCTCTTATGTGAATAGTTGTGCAGACTTCATAAGGCAAAAGGAAGGACACAATGTTAAGTTTCTATCTCTGTCTTTTCCTTTAGTATTCGAAATTTATCTCAGTGTTGTATGTCCTACTGATTTTTAACCCTTAGAGGTCACATTTCCTTATAGACTCATGTTCTGAGCCCCACTTTTCTCACTTCTTAACTCCAACTGTCCACACATGGTCATTTAAGATAATCTGAGAACTTGTTAGGTATTCTTTCTGCCCTACAGCTGTCGGGCCAGTGGTGTTTCTCTAGGCCGTGCATCTATGAGGTCTAACAGGCCAATATTTGGAAACCAAGTTAAATTTTGAGTATCCTATTTTAGGATAGTGTTTTCAATTGTATGATTTCACTACTGAAAAGTACAAGATAACACTGAAAACAAAATAAACTGCAACAGTTCCATAAAGAATTAATTGCCAAATGCCATAATACGTCTTGATACGTATAACTGCAAAATACATTAGGTTTTTGAGTCTTTATCCACAGATTAAACAACTAGGTGTAATCCATGTGACCAAAGACAGGTAGATATAGTGCAGAGAGATACATTTGAACCACTGAGTACAGGCTGTCTGCATTATCAGTGAAGAGGTACAGGTACTTGTTATCCTAAAAGATTACTTTTAGCCCTCCTAAAATATACATAAAAAAAGTTTGATAGTTACTACTGAGAACAACTATTACATAGTCATCAGATTGACTATAAAGAGAGGGTGATAGTTCTCTGTCAGTGTTACACGTTAGGTGGAATGACTGTCATATCTAAAGTCTCTGCAAAATGTTAGCACACTGTCTTAAGGATTTATGCAGATCCAAGATCCTACAGCTGATTTATGCTAACAAGGAGGGCAGCTCTCAGTGCCCATGGTTTGTTGATCTCATTTGCTCTGTTGTCTTGCAAAATGAGATATAAACTGAGAAAACCAGATCTTGTCTAGCAGTAGTTCATGATATAATTTAAAGTGTTCAGGGAAGGAATATGAAAAATATAGAGAAGCCAACAGGCAAATTGAGTTCACAGGATAAGACAGATACAGAAATTTGAGCCACTGATATTTGACTCTAAAAGGTGCCAAATATACTTCCAACAGAAAACACCAAGGGATAAGAAGTTATTCAAGATTCTATAATAAAGTTTCAAGAGATGTCATTTCACTAGCACTGGAACATTTTTCATTTACAAGTTGGTGAGAAAAACATTGGCTTCTTTTTCTTGACTGTGCTGCCTATGAATGTGTTACATTGGCCTTTAAGAAAAGTAAATCTACATGCTCAAGACTTTTTACTGAGTATTTTGCTCAGACCTATAGCCAAAATCCTCCAAAAACTGCCTGAACTGATATATCCCACCTGTAGCACATTGGTGGAAAGGAATGGGACAGATGTTTTAGAACATTTTGTCACAAGGCATTTGAATACTATGGAAGCAAAGGATATATTCTGCATCCATAAAATATTTTGAGAGGGCAGGGGTATGTGAAAAAAAAACTTTTAAAATCTGTATATCCCATTTGTTTTCAGGCTGATTATACTTCAAGGTCATTAAAGGAACAGACAAATGTCATGTCTAAGATTATTAGCTATGAATGCAGAAAACATTTCCTCTGTGTCTGTGAGGTAAATTGTGGAAAGCAGAGTTTGATTGTATGAGGAAACTTTCCATTACTCATTCCAGCCTTAGGAAAATTTCAGCTTCTCTGCTGCAGTCATTGACACCTCAATGACTTTTATTAAATAATTTGCCACTTATAAGTGTTTCATCAGACCCAAACAAAATAAGCCTGATTCTTGCTTGCATTAACTTTATATTTGGTTGCAAGACTTAATACCTACCCCAGAATTTTCTATCTAAATATGTAATTCCAGGTAAACACTTGAGAAGGAGGAATGCACTATTTGCAGCTACTTTTTATTCAAGAACTTCACTCACCACTCAAGTGAGATGTGTCTCTAGATTTTATTATTTGTCTGTATTAATGTAGAAATAATTAACAGTGTTATACAGCATTTGGACTGTAACTGGTAGTTATCAGATGGATTGCTGACTTAAACTTTACAGCCAGCTTCTTCCTATAATGTGATGCATTTAATCATAAACCTAGTGAGGTTTATCAGATTCTAGATCAAATTCAGTGGAAAGCATAAGAACAGATTTAACTGTACATATGCAAATGCTTCCCCAGACTCCAAGTTAAGCATATAGTTAAGTGTTTCTCTGTCTCAGAACCCAAGTAAATCTTGATTCTTGATCTAAAATTTGCTTTTCATAAACATCTGTGGGTTTCAATTGTTAAAGAGTAAAAAGTTCAGCTACAAAAGTTACCAACAAAAGGAAATTCTGTTTAAGAGTCAACAAAATGTTTGCTAATCATTTTTTTTCAGTATTTGCCCACGCCTGCTCAAATGTCTGTGTTTTGGCTTTTCATCTATTTCAGGCACATTTTAAGCAAGCTATGCAAAAATCTTCCTTTATGCTGGTTTGGCATATTGCAGGAGAGTTGAAGGATCTTTGTTGGTTTGGGGGTTGGTGTTTTGTTTTTTCTTTAATACATTCATATAGACTATGGAAAGCTTAAATCATTTAAACTTTCTTCTAGGAGTGTCTGTTTTTCTGAATTCATTCAGATGTAGCTTATATGTCAGATATGTTGTGAGCAAAAATTCCTTTATTCATGTGAGTGCAGCCACTTTACCAGACTAGGGAAGTCTTTAGCTGTTTATATTTCTATTAATATGAGTAGCTAGAGGCTTTCCATCCCAGCATTGCTTAATGAGGTATTTCTTTGTCTTTGCCTTACTAGAATACAAGCACTTCAACATTAATTGGGGGAAAATGACACATGTATAGAAGCTTACATGACAATCACAAAGCTGAATTTTTTCACATGTTTAAAGTAGGTACTCAGCCCTGACTTGTGATCAAAATACTAGCATGAAATGACTGTGGCCTTCAAAAGGTTTCAAAATTTAATCTAAATACTATACTAACACATTAAAAAATCACTGTAAAGGTTTGCTGCTGATTGGCCCACCTTTCCACTTCCAAAGCCCTCAGAATAGATAGAATAACTCCCCTACCTAAAAAAGAAATTATGTGCATGAAGGACAGCTCTCACTTCAGCAGTTCCAGCCAATTGCTGCTTTCATGTCTCACTTAACTACTTGTCTTCACCAGTGAACAATGAGAAAAGAACCACAACTGTGAAAAAGGCCAGCATCACCCTTTGGGTAGAACTGTCCCAGTGACTTCACCCTGTGTTTGTCCACAGCTCACTACAGTAACTGAGCTACAGTGAGGAGAAGAGGTTCCAAAAATTATATGTTGAGCAGAGAGGGAAGGGGGAGGGGAAAGCATCTGGCTTTGAAGTAGGAGATGGAAAGAAGTAAAGGGAGAAGGCAAGGGTGGTTTTTTTGGACAAGATGGAAATCTAAAGGGCACTTGGAGAAAACACTGCAACAAGACTCTTCTGGGAACAGTTAGGAATCACAGAGCTATAGAAATGACAGAAATATTAGTGTTGGAAGGAGATAGATTTTATTTTTAGTGCATAAGCAGGAGTTAGACTTTATTCTTAATGCGTAACTACTTGAGATTTTTGTTTCAGTTTGAATTGAAATTTAATTTACATTTCTTCTATCCAAACACTTCCAAACATTGAATTCTTCATTCCTCTTCAGTGAAATAATTGCATCACATTCAAGCCTCATATAAATTCATCTATTCTCTAGCTTATTAATAACTGATATATCAAACCATGAAGAACATGGTAGGGATCACGTTTACCTCATCAAACGTTTTTGCTGTCTAAAAGTAGAGTATATAGCCCAAACTAGTCACCAAGTCTCCCTTGAGAGAGTCACTATGAAGTACTCCCACAAGACAGCCCTCTCATCTAGGATAAGATAATTTGTCTCTTGTTTTCTGCATCTTTAGTAGTTTCTGGTACATAAAAGCAATTGACCTCTAAATTCCTTGAAAGCCTCCATCAAGGCATTGTAAAAGGATTGCTGAAACTCCAAATTAGTTATCAGAACTGCATTTTCCTATCCGCAATTCAGTTCAAATACTCAGAGTTTAGAGATCTGTGATTTTCTTTTATGGTAGCCATATTAATGCAGGTATTCTGCAAACAAATCTTCATTTATAACTGAAATATTTTTTTCCTACTGAAGCAAATCTGAAATCTAGGATTTCTAACACATGTTTTAAGAAGAATATACTTTCTACCAACAGATTCCTAGGGTAGAGTTGATGAATTTAATGAGGTATTACATCTATTTTGACAGCATTTTCTTCAAAATCCTTCAGCATGTCATCCAGCCTTGAGGCTTTGTCACCTTTCACCCAGTACCTCACCAGAATGTTTACCACTGCTACCACTTCACTGTAGTGACTCCAAAAATAAGTTATTTAAGGTTATGTATTTTTCCATCATGCTCAGTGAGAAAGACACATCTGAAAAGACACATAATTATTTCTTGGCACAACTCCCATATTTATACACATTAACTTAAGATTGTAGGTATGATAGTGCATTGTGGGTTGTGGAGGAAGAAAGGAAGATGGAATCATAGAATCAGCCAGGTTGGAAGAGACCTCCAAGATCATCCAGTCCAACCTAGCACCCAGCCCTATCCAGTCAACTAGACCATGGCACTAAGTGCCTCATCCAGTCCTTTCTTGGACACCTCCAGGGACGGTGACTCCACCACCTTCCTGGGCAGCCCATTCCAATGGCAAATCACTCTCTCTGTGAAGAACTTCCTCCTAACATCTACATCTACTCCTCTTGAGACTATGAAGAGATCCTGGACCTGTAAAACCATGTTTGCAGCACTGATAGAAACAGGCAAGGACACAAAATCAGCAAATACCAACCTTCTCCACATAATACTTTACTGTGAGACACAAAGAGCAGCCAGAGCATCTTGGTGGGTTTTGTTTGGGCTTTTTTTTTTTTTTTGCCAGTTTAAAATGCATGAAATAACATGTAGTCTGTGTAGCTGCCCAGAACAGTATTTGTGTTCCCTATGATGCATCATAGAGCATTTTGGGATACTTCCATGTGTGAAGCCCATGGTTCTGTATGGTGCAGAGTGCCAAAACAAGATGCTCAAATCATTGCAATAGGCTGTTACTTGTGAAAGAGTATGGTGTATCATGATCTGCCAAAGGCAACTGATATACCAATTTCCAATTGAGATAAAGAACTACAAAGAACTACATATATGTTTTTTACAGATGCTGAAATAGAACATGGGAATTTTCTTCATACCATTACAAGTCATCAATTTAACTCCAGAGTATGCAAGGAGAATCTCCCATGTTGTAGCACACTGTCATTTTTCCCACTGTAAATCCAGTTCACATTTCTGTTGATTCTTTGTAATTTTAAATTTCTCACTAATTTTACTAGAAGAAAAATCTTGGATTTATAAAGAGAGAAAAGTTCTGATTTGAAATAGAAATTAACAGTTCAAAGTAGTGCCTGGAATTCAGGATTTATGAGTAACAAGACCATGTACGCATTGAGCGTTTTCATGGCTAAAAGTAAAATACTGCAAAGCAACTTCTCTTACAGTTCTCTAAAAGCTGCTCAATTAGCCTCATTGATTTAGAAATGAATGACCAAAAGAAACAGCTCTCATTTTATGCAAGAGTTAAACTGTCAGGCTGAAATACAATCTCTTCACAGACTAAATTAAAAGATACCACAGCAATCCCAGGAAGTTAGTCATTTTGAAGAGAAAACGCAGCACAAATTAACTTTTATAAAGCATCAGCAGCCTTCATGGACTTTTTTTTTTCCTCCTCCTTCTTCTGTTTTAATCCTTATAATAAAGGAGATCCTCTAACCACAGAAAGAGATTTATCACAGGTGACAAAACTATGAAAGACTGTCATAATTTCTGACACTTCATTCCCATTCCTTCTGCTTACTCCTAGCATAAAATTTCCAGACAAGTTTTGTAATGACCTAGCAGGTGTGGGTTGTGCAGCCTCAGGTAGTGTCACAATTCAGACCCACAATGTACTGAGAGCTTTCCACCAAGAGTTATAACATTATGTGTTTTTAAAATAATGCACCATAAATATATAGGTGCCTCAGCATCTGATAATGGAACCATTCCCCATAGGTGCATTATGGAAACTACTTCATGTTTAAATTATTGTAAAATATTGTCCCATCTTATCTCTCAGACACATTATCCACACAAATACTGCAAGTGCTATTGCAAAAAAGGCTTATCTGCTCTAATTAGCATGTATAGAGGAACGAAAACTTGCATAATTGCATTTTATTTCTCATGAGCATTTAATTCACTATGTGTCCACTGGAAAATAACAATTTTTAAATTAAATTATATTAAAAAATAGCCAAATAGCCTGGAAATTATCAGAATGGTCATCAACTCTTGTTTTTAAAGATTAGAAATAGGAAGATCTGTTTAGTCAAAGAAATGTTTAGTAGTGTACAGAACCATGTATCTACAGTTTGTGAATTAGCACTCAGTTTGTTAGAGGAAAGGTTTGTCAGAACCACAGCTTTTGAGACTGTTCTGGGGTACCCCAAATTCCTTTCTTCTCCCCCCACTCCCCGCAGGTTTGAATGGGAGAATAAGACAGAAAAGCTGCTTTCCCACCTCCATCCTGCAGGCTTGAAGAAAGAACAGCAACAGACACCTTTCTGCACATGGGCTGACCTGTGTGGAAGCCTGTGCTGGAATTGGGCTGGTGGTTGGCTAGGTTTTCATGCTCAGTATAAAATGGACACTTTGTCTAGAAAAGTTTAAATAGAGCAAAGGAGAATGGGAAGAGGTTCCTGTCTTGAAAGTTCCTGCATTGAGAATTCCTGTCTTGAGAATTCCCAGCCTTGAAACTGCTGTGACAGAATTGCCGTTTTGGACCATCCCCACTTTTTGACAGCTCCTACCTTTTTTCACAGCTCTTGGTTTTACCCCGTCCCTGCTTTGTATGGTTCTCCCCACTTTTGCACCCTTCTTTGCAAACCTGCAGGCTTGACAAGCCCTGGAGTTCTTTGAGAGAGCTGCCAGCAGCATCCACACTGGCCACTGTCGCACCATATTAGCAGCTTATATCCTGGTTGCGAAGTTTGAATTCTCCCCTGCTGCTGCGAAGGCAGCATCATTCCACAATCATCCCACTCATGGAAGAAGTGCTCGAGATATTTCTGAGTTTGGTGGCTCTGCCACTTGCCTTGGGCTTCTGCTGCATGGATCAATACTACTGGATATTGCCTGCAGCATCAGAAGGCTGCTCCTGCAGAGGAATTCAACAAGGGATCACTGTTGAATACCTATCTCACCTCCGTGAGTAAAACCCACTCTTCCCTTAATTCTCTGCTTCAGCCTGACTGATAGCGGGGTAAAGCTGTGTTTATAGCTTAGCCTTTTCCATTTCCCGACTTCCTAAATCTCTAGATTTATCTATAATATCCTTTTTTGAAGAAATTCCCAATCAAACCAAACCTGTAAATAAACCTAACTACTTTTGTATATAGTTTGAGGGTGGGATTCCAAGAAGATAAAATAATTCTATTTTTATAATTCCTGACTCGGCCACATTAATTCCCTGCCTCCACAACAGTGACCAAAAAATACCTTTTGATCAAATATCCTGACTTTACATAAAAATTACCTCTTTATCCCTGCAGTACAAATACCTTTTGTTTGATCAAACTGTATGCCTCAGAAATGCATGGAAACATTCAGTGGATCAGAGATGCAGAGAATTCAGCTTTGCCAGAAATTTATTTCAGTCAAGAACAGATATCTCTTTTATTTTTCCTTTTTAGTAGGACCATTGCCCTGTACTATGAGGCATTCTTTTTGCACTGCTTGATTTGCAGAGTACAGTCCACTTCTTAAACTAAACCTGCTTCTTTCTCACCTCATTTTTCTAAGTCTGTTCCATGCTATCTTAGTTTTTCAATGTTCTTTTAAAAACAGATATGTCTGCTGCACAATGTTCCAATATTAGTCTTTCCAGTTCGATCCCAGTCATTGTTTCACTATTTATGCTCAAAGAATGATACTACTTCTTTTTACAAAAGAATGTTAAGTGCTTATGTTGACTTCTTTGCTCCCTGTTTTTCTTTTCAGTACCATCTTCTCTAAACACGTGGGTTAGCTGTGCTCAATACTCTTAAGAATGAGGCCCAAGATATCCAGACTTCATCCAAGAGCATGACAGAAACTAAGTACAACTGATTTTCTGAGCTTTCTAGTCTGTACAGAATTAGATTCACCAGATCTCTTCATGACTGAATTAGAAGGCTCCTTGGTAATGAACTTTTTCTACCCATACACGCTCGGAAGTGCTTGTTCATTGGAGACAGACATAGCACCCACCTGTCTCGCAAATAATTTATGTAGGTGGTGAAAGTGTTACCTCAAGTTTAGAAACAGATGCATGTAGTCATTGCTTCAATTCAGCATTTTCACAGCAGTATGCCATTATTTATGTATTTTTGCTACAGCATTTTGCCTGAACATTTGTTCTCCATGTCATATTATTGCATTTGATTGTCCTCCACCTTAAATTCGTAGTAAAAATGGGGGGCTATAATAAATCTTATTTTTACAGTATTACTGATTGATATGGTATAGGCCTGTATTTATTACTTGTATTACACTAATGCATAGCCTCAGGACCAGGAATCAGGGCCCTTCTGTGCTGGATGTCTGCCACATATTTAATAAAAAAAATGTAATTCCCTGCTCCAGAGAGACTACTTTCTAAATACAGAGTTGGATAAAACAGGTGGAAAAAAACAAAAGCAGACAATGTAATAGTGAAACAATCATTTTTCTTCTTGCAAAATTGTAACTGTTATACTACAGAGCAATTTAAATCTGTTTTCCCATGTACCAAATGTAATCTCTTTTCTAGTTTCAATAGCTATCTCTTTTCCAGTTAGTTAAAAATATTTATATCAATCTTATTTCATTTGATTTAATCATTTTTAAATCAATTCCACTGAAGTATAAAAAGCTGTTGAGCTTCTTTGTTTAAATATGAAACATGGTAATAATCACTCTTTGGTATTATTCTAATTAGCTAGATCTCCTCATGGAGAATAACAAATGCATACTAACTCAGGACAATTAGAAAGATGCTAATAAATGCAATATCATGATTCCTTACAGAATGCAAAAACAGTGCCAATATGTAGCCAAGCAGTTTGCAAAGAAAATTACCACATTTCAGGAGCTAGAACTTAAAGCTGTTATTGGAATGATTTTAGGAGACAAGGACTCATTATGCTTTTCAGTTAGTATTCATGCAGTTACATTTTGGTCCCTTCAGTTGATGCTAGACTGCAGAGAAAAAGAAAGTTGTCAATATTTAAAAAAAATAAATTGAAAGTGCTAGCAAAACACAGCAAAAATCCTTGAACTTCCACAGAATTGAAATATTTTCTCCTGCCAGTGTTTGCATTGTATCTGACACTGAGTGCAAGATAAACTAGTAAAACATCTGGAAATGAGGAAGATCCTCTTCCTGTCATCACTGGTGAGTCCCTGTGGTGTGCACTGGGTGAACAGGAGTAGGACAAAGGCGGGGGGGGGGGGGGGGGGTGGGGGGGCTAGTGTTCCCCCCTGGTTAGGCAGGATAGAGGCTTGACCAGGACAATGATACGTTTTTGGCTAGCTTACAGAATGAGTGCTGAAGTTCAGACTTCTACTGGCTAAACATAACACCCCAGAGCTTAGCAGGAAGGGCTCTCCAACATCACTGGTCATGCAAGAATTTTCAGTCAGGACAGACAATGCTGGTGCAGCAACACTTCTTTAAATGGCTTTTTCTAGTTTGGTTCCACATCTCGTGGCTTCTCTGAACTTAGTGCTCTTCTTTTCCTGATCTCCTAGCAAGCTGATCCATCACCAGTCAGCCTTTCTCTTTAGGTGATGTCTAAGCCATTCTAGCCTAAGCCATTCTATGGTATTGCACTTTTCCTCACCTGCTTCTTGTAGCTGATTTTGTGCCGCAATTGACATACTGCCTTAAACTGCCTTGTGGGAGTCCCTTTTCCATAAAGGGACTGACAAATGCAAATGTTACCTTCGTGTTTTCCCCTCCAAGGCAATTCTCATGTAGTTTAGGAACGAGGAGCAACAGAGAAAGGAAACATTTATTTAGGTAACAATTGCTTGCTACTGCTGCAAAACCTAAAGGTTCCTCAAGGGAATTCAGACCTCATATCCTCCAACCTCCATGGGCAGGAACATCTCCCAACCAGACCCAGCTGCTCAAGGCCTCATCCAGCCTGTCACCAAACACCCCCAAGGAGGAGGCAGCCACAGCCTCCCTGGGCTGCCCACTCCAGGTCTCGTCACCCCTGTATTGAAGAACCTTCTTCCCAACTCCAGTCTAACTCTGTTCTCCCTCAGATTCTAACCATTCCTTTATTGTTTTGGCTGAAGTACTCCTTCACCAGTAGCTTGTGCCTGTTGATCTAGCAGATTGCTCTGGTAAAATCTCTAGCTGGATGTTAATGGACCTGAGGGCAATTAAACTGAATGAGTGAAGGTCTCAGCAGTGAAAAGCAATAAAGCCTGCAAATACAAATGTTAGCTGCAGGCTTTCAGCACTTTATCTGTGTAGTCATCTGCCAGGCTTAAATATATTTGCAAATAAGTAAATATACTTGCAATGAGACAAGCTCACATTTAAGGCTTCCTGCAGAACAAGATGCCATAATTGTCACCTAATTGCCAAACAAGCTATGTCACATGGGAAGGAGGTCAGGTGTGGGACACAATTCCAGTAATTCCACAGCCAGCAGCATTCACTCCCCTGATCGAGGGGACTTAGATTCAGCTCATTGCAAGAATCACACATTTCTTCTGTGCTTGTCCAGAGGAATCTGCCAATCACTCTTTTGCTGTCTTTGAAGTTAGTTTCTAGTTTGGGGTTTTTTTAGTTGATGACAAAATTCCAGATACTTAACAGTCCTAAAGAAATTAGTAGAGTTTCCTCTAGTTGCCACATTTCATCACACATGAACTTTAAATGAAGAACTCTGCAGATAGCAGCCATTGGCACCTACTCAAGAACCCTTGTAATCACAGAATCAACCAGCTTGGAAAAGATTTCTAAGATCATAGAGTCCAACCTCTCACCTAACACCTTCTAATTAACTAAACCATGGCACTAAGTACCTCATCCAGTCTTTTCTCCAGGGACAGTGATTCCACCATCTCCTCTGACAGCCATTCCAATGCCAATCACTCTTTCTGTGAATAACTTCTTCCTAACATCCAGCCTAAACCTGCCCTGGTGAGGCTTGAGACTGTGTCCTCTTGTTCTGTAACTAATTTCCTGGAAGAGACCAGCCCCCATCTGGCCACAACCTTCCTTCAGGTACAGTGAGCAATAAGGTCTCACCACACTCCTCCAGGCTGAACAACCCCAGCTCCTTTGGTTGTTTCTCACAGAGCTTGTGCTCCAGCCCCCTCACCAGCCTTGTTGCCCTTCTCTGGACACATTCAAGCACCTCAATATCTTTCTTGAATTGAGGAGCTCAGAACTGGACAGAGTACTCAAGATGTGGCCTAACCACAGATGAGTACAGGGGAAGAAGGACTTCTCTGGTCCTGCTGGCCACACTGTTCTTGATACAGGCCAGGATGCCATTGGCCTTCTTGGCCACCTGGGCACACTGATGGCTTATGTTCAGTCAGCTGTCAACCAGTACCCCCAGGTCCCTCTGTGCCTGGCTGCTTTCCAGCCACTTTGTCCCCAGCCTGTGGTTCTGCATGGGGTTGTGGCCAAAGCGCAGAACTCAGCACTTGGACTTGTTAAAACTTGTGGCTTGGACTGTCCCCACCTATTCAGCCCTCCTATCCTCCAGCAGATCAACACATGCTCCCAACATGGTGTTGTCTACAAACTTACTGATGGTGGACTCAATACACTCATCCAGATCACCAATAAAGGTATTAGATATTAATATTCTATTGGTGTACGATTCTGGCATTCTGTCTCGTCAAAATACACTTGTTAAATTCAACATGAATCCCTCTTTCACTAGTCACATCCAAAGAGCAGGGACAAAATTGTGCTGGGTTTCAAAATTAAGCCTCTGGGACCGAATTTTGCCATCTTTCTCCCTGAGAAGCTGCCATGGCTTTCAGTCCATCATCATGTTCTATACCCAAGATGAGCAATTAAGAACACGAAACAGTTTAAAACTGAGGCTCAAGTTATAAAACTGCAGTATACCTTTGAGATCCAAGTGAAATATTTGTATTGTTACTTTCACATCTTGCCAAAATATTTGTTATCTCAGAGGCAGAATTTTTCAGATCTGCTCTCAATAGCATCTATAAGGTAGTCCCATTGGTGTCAAGCTGGCACCACAATAACAAGTGCAGTAATACTCTGGGAATCCAGAATAGGACTATAATAAACATGTAGCCTCAGAACACTGCAAAACCAAGAAGAGCTCCAGGTGTTGCTAAGAAATATGTGTTTGTGTTACAAATATAAGGCCTGATCCCATTGTCTTCCCTCAGGTCAAAAAAAAAATGTCACTGGGATATTTTTCATGTAACACTAAACCTTTCCTAGCCACAGTGGTATTTCTAATTGCAAGAATAATTTCATCCTTATTTTTCATCATCATATTAAAAATAACAGAGTTCTTGATTTGTCAATCCTTTCTTACACTAAGGAGTTGCCTGCCGAAATAACCCCATTTCCTTCAGTAAGAGGGCTTACAGATTTGTTAACATAAGGGTTACAGAATTGGGGCCCATTTTAAATGAAATTGATAAGGGAGAAAATTCCTACTAACCTGAAAATTGTAAGGACAAGAGTGAATCATAGGGAGGATAGCTTAAGATGGGAGGTGAGCCACGCCAATTTTGCATCAGATATAGCAGCTGAGGTGCCCAAAGCCACCACTGCTGGTTTTGGAAATACAACAAAGTGTGGTGGAGGGCCACATAGGCCCAAATAGGCTTGTTTACAGGCCTATGCTTGCCTGGACATGTTTTCCCACTGAAAGGTGTTTTTCTGTCCAAACCAGGGGAAAACAAATTAAGTGGACAAAGGAGCACAATAAGCCTGGTGCCTTAGAGTCTGGCCTGCCCTGGTTATATGGTTGATGTAAACAGGTTGCATAAGCCCACGCACTTAGCGTGTGGCCCACCTGTGCTCTTCTCATATTTGGGGGTTCCAGACCTATGGACTCTTCCTTATTTGGCATGTTTTGGCCTGCTGCCAGACGCTTATTGGACAGTATTGTGGCCAAAGGACCATCAATCTCGGCCCACATCCTATAAATAGGACTATTCAGTGCTCCTGCCACCCTCCTCCACCCACCCCTCCTAGCCTCTTTGTCACCTGGGGCCACTGCCACTGTATATGACTCTATCCCACAGTACTCTGCATGACCAACCAAGGCGTTCCTGGCCAGCCGCCGCTCCCAGCCCATCACCGCCCCAGCTCACCGCATCAGCCCGATCATGCCTGTGTAGGCTTCTCAGACAGCGCACCCCAATATCCAAACTGAACTGTTTAGATCCACGAGGATCAACCACGTGGCTTTTGCTACACATACTTGGGACCACAGAGACTGTGACTCCAACTAGTGAGTAACTGAACAATCTCGATTTGAGCAGCTAAGAAATCTCAGTGACTACCCGTGGCACTTTATGCCACAAGACTCTCTACCCAAAACCTTCCCAAACCTCTACCAAATTGCTTAATCCTGCTGTAAATAGACATTCTGTAAAATAATTTCACTAACTGCATACAAAGAACTTGTGTGGGTTAATTGTATACAAGCTTGGGGGAAATTCTCTTTGTATATATTATTAAATTATTTAAAAAACCTTTCAAAATTCATCCTCATATCTTACCCAAACGCAGACAAAACCCCTTCACAACACAAAGCAATGGAAAAACTCTGCTTTTGGAAAGGGCACATGCAAGTTTAATGAAATGACTTACCTATTTATTTGCATCACTGACCAAAAGCACTTTTTCCCTGCAGGCTATAAACCCATACTTTTGCATCTCGCCTGAGATTCCATCACTTTCCACCCCCTGACAGGCAAGCTTGGAAGAAAGCTTCCTTGAGTGTCAGAGCAAGGTGGTCTTCCTCATCTTGTGTCTCATTAGGGCCACTGGGTTGATCAGATGGCTGGAGCACCTCTCCTATAAGGACAGACTGAAAGAGTTGGAGTTGGGGCTGTTGAGTCTGGAGAAGAGGAGGCTCCCAGGTGACCTTCTTGTGGCCTTTCAGTATCTGAAGGGGGCCTATGAAAAAGCTGGGGAAGAACTTTTCAGGATATCAGGGAACGACAGGACTAGGGGGATTGGAGTGAAGCTGGAGGTGGGTAGGTTCAGACTGGACATGAGGAGGAAGTTCTTCACCATGAGAGTGGTGAGAGCCTGGAATGCATTGCTCAGGGTGGTGGTTGAGGCCCCATCCCTGGAGGTGTTTAAGACCAGGCTGGATGAGGCTGTGGGCAGCCTGATCTAGGGTATGGGCAGCCTGATCTAGGGTAGGGTGTCCCTGCCCATGGCAGGGGGTTTGGAAGTGGCTGATCCTTGTGGTCCCTTCCAACCCTGACTGATTCTGTGATTCATCTATGGAGAAGGGCACAGATATGTGCAGAAAGTGAAGGTGCTATGGATTTTCTTTTTTTAAAAAAAAAAAAAAAGAGTTTCTGTAGTGGCCTTTGCTGTACTTCCTCTCCTTCATTTTGTACCAGCACTGATCAATAGACTCATTGCCTGCTGTAATTCCCTGCAGTCATTACTTTACAGGTGAGTAATTTATGGCTTTGTAAAGGGCTCTGGGATGTTTGATTATGTCAAAGGTGTTATTGAAGTTCAGATTGTAGTTGTATACTAAATAGGATGATATTACTACTGGGATTTATATCATTACTTTCACTAATTGTTTGCAACATGGTGCCAATCACACTGTAGATGTACTTGCAGCAGAAGAAGAGATGGTTTTGTGCAGGTGAGCATACAAAGGTGATAAGCATACAAAGCAATGCATAGCATTGACCTCCAGTGGTAGAAGCAATAATAGGAAGGACAAGGAAATCCAGCATCAAAGACATTGACTAAAGATATCAACTAGAAAGGTTAAGTTGCAGTGTGCAAATTTCTCAGTTCCTCATCTGACCCAAGCTCCCTATCCCATGACAGCATTGGGTAAGGAATAGGATATACTGTTCCAGAGCCACAGCATCAAAAAATGAGTATAGAATACCTTAACTACTGTGAAAATGTTTACCTATGGGGAGGAGCTCAGCAATTGTGGGTGGAAGTCTCTTGTTTAAGAAGGGATGAAATTTCAGTGCCTCCCAGCTAAAGTGGGAAGAAAAAAAGAAAATTAGAGATGATTATTCCCCACAGGTCTTAAGTTTTTATCCCTTCAGACTCTTCAGTCAGAGTAAAAAAGCCCATACCAAACAGTAATAGTTTTCTAATGTGTCTGTAAGCAGACTGGGTCCCTGGGGATTACAAGTGTGACAGCATCCTTAGATCTAGCCCCAATGACAGAGACAGGGTAAAGCAGTAGAATTTTCTTTTTAGTGGCAAATTCTACAATGATGTAAGAACTCCTTTCCCTCACAGGGCTCACATTAACATTTTTTCTCAATTCTGAGAATAAATCATGCCGTTTAGTCACAGTCTACAGCAAGACACAAATATTGTCTTTTTGAGCAATCACATTCTCATCTTCACCTTTTATACAGGATGAGAACATCCTGGCTTTGTAAAGCAAGCCACAAACTCCAGTGCACTGTTTTCAGTGTACCTTTCCATTATCCACAAGGCTCACACAATTCCACTTACAGGAA
Source organism: Pogoniulus pusillus (assembly GCF_015220805.1). Taxonomy (NCBI): domain Eukaryota; kingdom Metazoa; phylum Chordata; class Aves; order Piciformes; family Lybiidae; genus Pogoniulus; species Pogoniulus pusillus. The sequence goes on along the minus strand of NC_087270.1, from coordinate 28,973,373 downwards.
GCTTCCATTTCTATTTTGATAGAAAGACATAGAAGAAATAAGTATTCAGAGGGACCCTCAGCAATAGTGCTGTCACTAGGGAGAGATTCACAGATGGACTTCAGCACTATCACAGCACAGTGATATTGCATTATCTAACAGTTAAATGTTGTGCTCCTAGCAGAGTTTAAGAAATATCTTAATCTTCCCTTTTATTATTTAGCAAATAATCATCTGATATTTACTTGGTCATGATTTGCAGAAAGCAAATCCCTCCATAGGGGCAGCAGGAGAGGAACTCTACTGTGTTTATTCTGAATATTACCTAGCCTCTACTTTCAGTTGTGAGAACAGGTTTCGAGGGATTATTTACTGGATTTGGAAGAATTATGGCTTCAAATTTCTGACTGAATAAAAGGAAAATCTCCCAGCCTACTGAAAATTAGAGGGTAATATTGAATGCATAAGGCAGGAGCTCTGTGCCAAAAATGTAACAGCAGAGGGTATTGGAGATTACATTAGAGTCTCTGTGAAGAATTGGTTAGGAAGAATTTGAATATTGGACATTTGATAGTATTTTCCAGTGATAATCTTCCTTACCATCCTAACAACTCATGTTCCCCTGCACACTGGGCAGATTATTTTAATTTTTATCTTATAATTAGAAGAATATACCTGGGGAAACTGTGGAATTCCAGGCTGGAATGTGAAATGTCTTTGCATGGTCAAGACCCTGCAAGTGAGGAATGAAAAACAAACCTGGCATGTATGATGAATGCCTCTTTAAGACATGCTGCAGGTCAACATCAATGAAATACTGAAGCAGAGAGAAACATTCTGTTGCTCTTTTCAGGAAAAGTAAGAGAAAGGAAAAAAAAATCACAGGTAAAATAAGGTATGAACAAAAGGAACAGAGATCAAGGAGCCATCAAGACACAGAAAAAGGCATATGTTCTGTGGGAACAAATCCATGCCTGTTGCATAGGTTTCAAACAATGCCTGGGTCCACTTCCAAGAGAGTACTATGATAGGAAAGGTAGAGCTGGGGAAAAGGAAACAACTTTGATAAATGACTGGACATTCGTAAAAATAAACAGTGATTTCAAAAATTATACTTCATTGTTAAACCTGATGAAATCCATGTGTCTATTTTGTTCCAAAACAGTTTGTCTCTAAATGGATCCCTTTTTTTTAGAATTGAGAATCTCAACCTCATTATGCTTAAAAAACTTCAACATTAAGGGATCCAAAATTCATCCCATAGGCCTCAGGAAGTAGAATTGATTAAAATATGTAGAAGAATGAAGGCACCCAGGAGGGATAGCTACAGAGACAACAGGGAAGGAAAATTCAGGAAAGTCAGAAGTGCATTGGCAGATAGCACAGCAGCCTGTTGAGATATTGCCACTGAAATTGTGTAGATAATGTACACCTGGCAATGCTCTGGATTAATTGATCAAAAAGAAGAGAAAACCAAGAAATTTCAAAATGAAACCCTTGCTAAAATGATGTGTTCTTTCTCATCTCTCATGGCCATTGCTGTTTCCATATTTACTGGAACTGAAATACTTTTTATTCAAATGATTAATCGCAGAAAAAATGGAATTAAAAAAGAAATCTGAATTTTAAAATATATAACCTACATTCTAGACTTGTCAAGACTTGGATTACATTGCTATCTCTCAGCTGCTGGTGGCAACAAGTTTTACTTGTTTGTTCAATTGAACCGAAATAACAGAAAATGACTGATGTCTAAAAGAGAATCAAATATCACAGATTCATCACTTCATTAGCCAGGTATGGGTTATGTCTACACAGTATTTTCCTGGAAGAAACCATCTCATTCTACCCACTCTGCAAGACAGCTCCAATTTGGGAACCAGAAGGCATATTTATCACCCAGTCAAGCCTGAGGTAATGTACACTGCCATCTTGCTGGCCTTATCAGCTTGAGCACACCCCACCACAGCCATGGCTGCACCACTGCATTCAGCTACCTCCAAGCACAAGCAGAGACCATCCATGTCCTCCTGCAAAATTCTCAGAAATGTGTTTACTGAGACCCTTGTGCAGAAAAATAACAAGCAATAGATAAACAACAGTGGCATTGCTGAAGGATGAAGTCTGTCCAGTTGGCATAGCACTGGGATCTATAAATGTTTTCTTTCTATTCCCTTCAGTGCTTCTACAGATCTGAAAGAGAGGCAAGGTAGGGGATCTGAAACAGCAAGACTGCAATTTTGATACCACTGCCTATAAGGTAGTGCCATGGTTGGAAACATCTCACTCTCAAATCCTGAAAATAACAGGCTTAAAGGATCTATAGCTCCAGTAATTCATCTCAGCATCATTTGCCGCTCTGTTTAAACCAGGTGGACAGCGCAGAGAGGTTTTAATAGGGCAAACATGATAAAAATACTGACATGTTCCAGCTAGCCTCAAAGAGCTGTGCTCATGAGTGATCAATGTTTCATAGTCAAAACAACGTTTCTATGCCAGGTTTGGAAGGCTCAGTAACAGCTGGGGAAGAGATGGAGGTGACTGTGAATTGTTATGATTCAGAGTCACAGAACCTTGAATGATTATGGATTAGCAGAGAAAAAATTACTGATGGGCATGCACTTGCACCCAAACTCCCTAAACTCCTCTCTTGAGGATGTAGAGAGAAAACTGATTTATGATGGGTGACTTTAACCTAAGGGATATTTACTAGACAACTTGTTCAGTTATATCACTAAAAAAAAAACCCAGACAAAATAAAAAGAGTGAGAGTTATTTGCCATAACACAAATGTCTAAAACTGAGTAGCATTAGGTCTGACCTAGGTACCTCGGGGGAAAAATAAGTAGTTCCAGTGGGCAGTTCATCCCATTCTCCTAAAATATATGTGTAAGATAAATCAACCAAATCAACCCCTAGAAGTATTTGCTTCTCTCTGTAAAAAAAATCTCAGAGCAGTTAGCTGACATTTAGGTGTCTAATTATGAGAAAACTAAAAAAGAAAGAGGTGAATCCCACTAATAAGTCCTTAAAATAATTTCACAGGTCAAGAAAAATCTCCTCTTACAATAAGAAGGCTAGTGTTTTAAAATCAGAATTGAAGTAACAATAAATTATATGTAACATGGGTTAATGGGAAATAAATGAATGGTGCTCAATTTAAAATGTAAGCCACTCCTGAGGAACTTAGGTGAATGAATATGATATTAGCCATAGCTAGGGCTTTAAGAAGTAAGAATTAATGTTCATAAGCATTAGGAAGAAGGGTCATCTTAGGGCGACTTTAAGTCTTGTTTCAGCAGAAGTGGATGGAATAATTCTAAACAGAGATACAGAAAATTGAAATATCTGCAATAAATACATGTTGGTATCTGAAACAAAGAAAGGTTAAATACTCTTTCCATCTACACAGCATCTCTGTCAGAAGAGAAGCTATTCTTTTAAATTATCTCGTACCTATAACTTACATGCAAACATTTTTTGACAGGATTGAAGAAAGTTTTTAGTCACTTCTGGAATTTTTAGGAGACTTTAAAAAGCTGGAATATTGAAATGGCTTGGAAATCTGCCAAAGTGATTCCAGTGTTTAATAAGGATGAAAGAGATAACCCAGGAATCATAGAAATATTAATCTGCTGTATATTCCAGAACAAATAATGGAATAGTTAAATCAGGATTCTAGCAACGAAGAGTGGCTAAGCACAGAAATTAGTGCCAGCCAACACAGTTTTGCAGAAAACAAAGCTTGCAAAACAAACATATTTTGTGATCACTGCAGCAATATGAAATGATAGAGTTGGAGAAGTAAAGAGCAGGGGTCAGCTGAACTGCTGCCTTGGACTCCCAGCAGGCTGGCTTTGGCCTGTTTCGGAGACTGGTCAGCAGCTCTTAGGGAGGCAGTGCTGAAGGGCCAAGGAGTCTGAGAAGGCTCAACGTTCTTCATGGAGGAAGTCTTAAAGCTGCAGGAACAGGCTGTTCCCACATGGCAAAAGGTGGGGAAGAAGGCCAGCCTGGCTAAATGGAGACATTTTGCTGCAACTCAAAGAAAGGAGACTTTACAGCCTTTGGAAGAGGGCACAGTGCACTCAGAAGAACTACAAATTGTCAAGAGGATATGCAGAGGAAAAAATTAGAAAGGCCAAAAGCCAGATAGCAAATAATCTGACTTCAACTCTTAAAGATAACACCAAAAGTTTCTACAAATATATTATCAATAAAAGGAGAACCAAGGAGAATCTGCCCTTTATGAGATGCAGGGAGGGTGACATAGCAGTCAAGGATGAGGAAAAGACTTGGGTACTCCATATCTTCTTTGCCTCAGTCTTCAGTAGTAAACCCAGTTGTTTGCTGGATACCCAGCTGCCTTGTGCTGGAAGACAGGATGGGGAGCAGAGTGAATCCCCACTAATCCAAAGGGAGAAGGTCAGCAACCTGCTGCACCACTTAGATGTAACAAGCCAGTGGGGCCAGACAGCACACACCCGAGGGGACTGAGAGAACTGACCGAAGTTTTCACCAACCACTTTCCATCATTTATCAGCAGTCCTGGCTAACAGAGGAGCTACCAGCTGACTGGAGATTGACAAGCAAAGAGCACTTACAGGAAGGGCCAGAAGGAGGACTCAAGGTCTATCAGTAATGGAGGGTCATGGAGCAGATCATCTAGAGTGCCATTATGCAGCATGCACAGGACAAACAGGCCATCGTGCCCAGTTAGCATGGGTCCATATAAGTCAGGTCCTGCTGGACAAATCTGAGCAAGGTAACTCACTTGGTGGATGAGGGAAAAGCTGTGAATGTTGTTTATATGGACTTAGGTAAAGCATTTAACAGCATCTCCCACAGCACTTTCCTGGAGAAACAGGTGATGGATTTGGAGACAGGTCTTATGAGGAACAGCTGAGGGAACTTGGGATGTTTAGACTGGAGAAAAGGAGGCTGAGGGGAGGCCTTGCTCTCTACAGCTCCCTGAAAGGAGGTTGCAGTGAGGTGGGTGTCCTCCCTAGTGACAATTGATAGGATGAGAGGAAATGAGCCCAAGCTCCACCAGGAGAGGTTTAGGCTGCAGATCAGAATAAACATTCACTTAAATGGCTATCAAACATAGGATGCACACAAAGGTAGTTGAATCCCCGTCCCTGGAGGTGTTTAAAAGACACATAGATGTGGTGCAGAAGGACATGGTTTAGCACCAGACTTGCTAGAGCTAGATGGCAGTTGGACTCAATGACCTTAAATGTCTTTCCAATATGAAATGTTTTGATGATCCCCCTGGGGTTTTTATGACAAGAGATTACAGGCCCTTTTGATAAAGGTGACAGTGCTGGCACATTATTCTCCGGTTTTAACAAAGCATTTGACTAAATGTCACGAAACACTTTGTTTTAAAAACAAATTTGATCTGTGTAGAATTAACAAAATGTTCATTAGATACAATAAAAAATCATCTCATAGAGTTCGTAAAGTAGTAATTAAGAATTCAACGTGCACAGCTGCTTGTACCAGTTCCCCAAAATAGTCACTGCTCAATATATATAAGGAGAAATAATGAGAAAGAGCCTATGCATAAGGCATAGCAGAATAGTAAACAACAAAGATGAGGCTCTGCTGCAGAAACATGTGAAATGTCTGCTAGAACAGTTAAATTACAACAAAATAAGTTTAAGGACACCTAAATGGAGAACAATACATCTGGGGACCAGAAATGCAAATTATATGTACAAAAAGAGAGACTCTCACTTGGAAAGGAGCAGCTTAGAAAAGGACTTGAGAGTCATTGTAGATAATCACCTCAAAATAAGCTCTCAAAGTAGTGCTTTGGCTAAATGGCTAATATGATCATTGGCTATATAAAAGGTGATTATCAAATAGAAGTAGGGAAGCATTACTGCTACTCTGCTTTGCTTTGATAAAACTGTTGCTACAAAGACACCTAGGTCTGGAGTCAGATCTTCCAGAAGAACATTGAAATCACAGAGTAAAGTAAAAAAACAAACAAACAAACAAAAAACCCCACAAAACATAACAAAACAGGTCAGAGACTGGAAAACAAATCTAAAGGTGTGAGGCTTAAAGGTCTCAATTTATCAAAGAACATTGAAAGCTGACTTGAACCATGCATATAGATCCTTGCACATAAAACCCCTGTCCAGTAGGATGATGTTCAAACCTGCTGACAAAGTCATAATTAGATATAATGACTGCCAGCTGGAGTTGAAAGTTTTGGCCTTGAAATAAGGCACAACATAGAAAATGAAATTTTAAGAGGAAAGGTGGAAACCCACCATTAGTCTGAGTTGTTAAGGTGGGTTTAGATAACTTTAAAAAATAGGTGGTGTCAGTCAGATAAATTAAACCTCCAGTATTTGGAAAGGTTTAGATGACAGTCATAGGCCACCCTTCTGGCCTTGAAATCTGTCAAACCATGAATAACTTTTTCTCTACCCTCAATATTTACATGCCACAGGACAACCAGAATTACATCACTCAGCATAATTGTTACCTAGGTAGATATGTTCATAGAAATGCTCATGTACTCAGATATGACACCTCAGGGTTTCAGCTAGCTGTCCAATGGGATACACTGATTATATGTAATCTGTTTGCACTGAATGGAAGGGAAAATTTGGCTTTCTTTTTCTGTTTTTAACAGCAAAATTATTACCTTTCTTTGTACAGGCTGAAAGACTACAAGTCAGTCATTTTCCTTACTAGTCTGTTTTATCCTCCAGGACTTTCAACTCTTCCTCAAAGTCATAGTGCTTTCCAATCATTATGTGTTAAGGTTTTCCTTATTTTTAACAAATATGACTGTGCCAAAGTGTTCTTTTCTCACTTGCATGCATAACTGCCTTTCTTAGCCCAGAACAGCAAACACACAGGTGTTGTGTTGCAAAATCTCTGGATTAGTCCATTCCTAAGCGGAAATAAAAGTATAGTAAGTTTATTTTTCTGAAACTCTAGAAATAAAAGCTTAATGTAAGGTCTCAAGAAGCAGGGTATTATCTTTGTATCCATCACCTTCATAGAGGACATCAAGGCATCTCCACTGTTTGCAGGCTGTGCCTACATAGATACCTGTGAGAACCAGTACTTTCAATGTGCTAGTAGAGTTGTCTTGTGGTTGAAATATCATTTACATCAGCAGAAAAGAAATCTTACCATTATCTCTCAGTTGGCTCTACAAGACCGATAGGCAATACAACTTTTTATAAAGACTCTAGTTAGCAAACATGACTCTAAATACACACAGACAGTAGAATCATTAGATAGGAAGATGCCATTTTCAGGGCTGCCCAGGGAGGTGATGAAGGCACCGTCCCTGGAGGTGTTCAAGAAAAGAGTGGATGAGGCACTTAGTGCCATGGTCTAGTTGACTGGATAGGGCTGGGTGCTAGGTTGGACTGGATGATCTTGGAGGTCTCTTCCAACCTGGTTGATTCTACGATTCTATGATTTTTTACTACTTATCGAAGTGCAGCTGCACATCTACTTATATGAGGTGAGAAGGGTAATTTTCTACCTGAGAAGCATGATTTCTGTCTGATCATCTGCTTTCACCAAGTCTCAGATGTTAGCACCAGAGGCAATGTTCTGAAAAATCTGAAATCATCTCTCTCACCCTAACAAAAAAGGAGAGCCAGATCCTTTGCCCTGTGCTGGAATAATGGCACAGGTGGTTTCTACATGTAGTTCAGAAGGGTTTATTTCAAAAGTTCCTACTAGCTAAAACAATTTGATTGTAGGGAAAATTCCAAATGAGACTAGAACCAGAAGAAAAAGCAAATTAATATATAGAATTTTCACATAAAAATTTAATGAGCCTGAGCTTACAGTTTCCTTTATTTGAATATTTTGGCAGATGCATTACTAACGCTAACCTTATTTTCTTAGCTGAAAAATTAACATAAACAGAAACACAAGAATTATGATGTGACAAAGGAGAAAAAAAATAGAGTTATGGCTTGGAGGTCCTTCCTTTGTGTGAAAACATTAGATTCTAATTTAATTCCAGAAAAACCTAGTTTTCTGTAACCTGAAAAATCACCTCCAAAAATTATTTCCTCGCTGATTACAGGAGCAGACGATTACAGAAGCAGACGATTGGTGCCCAAGCAATCAAAGAAGGTTGTATTGTCAGCATGTTAATCATAGTGTTTCTTAGCAACCATATTTTATTTACAAGTAACAATACTTCTTCAGAAGCCTGTCACATTTAATGACAAGTAGGTGTGGGGGAAGGGCTGGAAAATGTATGTGCAGCTCACACCTTTGATGAGTAAAGGATGGAGTAATGCGTCTTCTGTTGATCAGGCATTGATGGCAGTAGGTAGAGAAATCTCTGGGAACTGTGGGACAAAGACCTGCACAAAACAGAAGATTGCCCTTCTAGACTTCTGTGCCCACACAGGTGAGTGCTTCTGTCCATGTGAGTCCAATAGGTACCTCTCCTCTAGTCTCCTTTTTCAAAAATTCATGAGATAGCCATGGGTTTGGGATGACAAACCTCTCGTTGCTTTCCCCACAGAGCTTCCAGAGAACCAGACCCTGCTCCCAGTACTTTCTTTTCAGTAGCAATGAGGGTGACAGTCCTATATCATCCATGCTTTCACATCACTGACTGCAGCAGCAATCAGTACTTACATCTATCATTCTGTTAAATACAAGAGTGTCATCTGATGCTCAAACAGTTTGCTGCAGTTGTTGAACAGTGCCTACTTGTCCTCAAATACCAATACTTTGAGGAGCTTTCAGAGACAGTTTCTAGGTAGAAGACACAGTGGCCAGAGAAAAAGGAATGTACAACCTGTTATTGTTCACTGTGAAAACAGCTTGCAGCAAAATTGTACACTTGAAAGGATAGTAGAACTACCAAAGGACTCCCTCCAACTTTCTTTGTGGTCAGCCACAGCAGTAGTAAGGACTCAGAGACCTTACAGGTCTTTTTCAACCAAAACAATTCTACGACTACATCACACAGTCAAAGTTACCACTCTGTGTGCACACAGACACAGTAGTTGAGGATGCCCCTGCTTACTGCAGAGGGCGTTGGACCAGATGACCTTTGGAAGTCCCTTCCAACCCAGACCATTCTGAAGTTTTCTCCTTCTAAGATCACCCTAATAATCATCTTATGTCAATCTTTTCCAACATCCTGTTCCTTCACAACCAGCAAAAGATGCGTCAGAGAGAGCTTCAAGAAAAGATAATCTGTTTCCATAAAGATCTCATCCTAATCCTCTGGAGTTAGAGTTAGCCCTAAATCTTTAAACATGAGATTTTATTTTCCTTCCAGAATTGTTGGCATGAGATGTATTCCAGACATCATTGTTATCCATTAAATTGATCCATTCTTTCAAAGTTCTGCTTTGATCCAGGAGTTCCACACTGAAACGCTGGGTTGCTTGGCCCTTCCCTCCTATCTGTTTTGTAATAATCATCTTTACATTACAACAAATATCTTCTTACTCCTGAGATATGAATTAAAACAAGTGGGTTGAAAGAATCACATGATACCACACTAATACATCTCTGGACTACTGGGTACTCTGGATATTTCACTTTGAAGATCTTATGTATGATACACATGGCAGAAGAACAGGCTGGACCTCTTCACCGCGGTAAGAGATTTATAGAGTTGAACACTGGAGCTAAAGTGTATTCTTAATAGCTCTTGTAATCACAAAATCTTTTACAGGCTTTCAGAGACATACTACATTTAATAAAAAGAAGTTTGGGAGAAGGGGAGAGCAGGCTAAATTTTTGATCTTATATTATTGTTTGAACTTGTTACTTTTTTTTCAGATAGTCTGTCCTTTCATGATAGAATAAAAATAGAAGTAGAGATAAAATTTAGGGATGGGTCCAAATCAAAACAATAGATCATAATTCTGGAAGCTCTGTCTCATCCTTGAAAGAATTTCCAAAATTACACACTTGCTAGTTCAAAACTACATAAAAGTTCTGCAGCTTAGGCCTACTGTAGCACACTACACATACTTTTAAGCTTTTAGCAACAGCCAGAAAAGAAAGATAGTCCATGTAAAGCATAATTTCTTGTAAATTTCTCTGTGACCCCTTGCCCTGCTCAAATTATTAAGCACTAATTAAAAAAAAATGTAGCTAAAAGAGTTCCGAGAATTCACTCTTGCAAACCAACACATGGAAATTATCCCTATGGAAAGACTTCAGAATTATGTCAGGTGATCTTTTTCATTAGACAGAAAGCTGTAGCATCAGCAGTGAAGGAAAGGGCAGACACTTGGAGAATTTTTCTGAGAAACCTAAAAGGTCTTCTTTAACTTCAGTTCCATCATGGAGCCTTTCATCTCTTTGCTCATTCCCCAAACAATGCTGGGAGCAATTTCTGTCTCCACGTGGTGAAACAGATATCTATGTTCACTGCACTCTACCTTCCGCTAGGTGAAAAAAAAGCCAAACCACCATTGCAGGTCCCATCCATTTTACAATACAGCTAGGAGGCAATCTCTGCAATCTGCCATGTACAAATAATTCTGCTATATCTAGCTCTCAAACACACCATCAAAGACAAATAACAAACCTATTTCACCCTCTCCATTACAAATCTAAATAGGGATTAATTTGGAAGAGAGTGCATTATCCAGTTGCCAAGCATTCACCTTTGGAAGATCTTTCCAGCCCCCAGTGTTCCCACATTGGACCTGCAGTATTTATTCCAGAGCGATAGCAACATCTGGCAGGAGTTAAGGTTTTCTCTCTAATTGTTTATTTGGCTGTGTTAATGCTATTGCTATGGCAAAATAACCAAATGGAAAACAAAAGAACCCAGACCAACAACAAACACACACACACAAACGTTTCAAAGCAGTGATAGTGAGTGTTACTGCCAATGAAATTCAAAAAAAAGCATATTAAATAGACCTGACTTTGGTCTGTTTTAATAAAACTGAAAGCACCAGGAAGCTTTGAAGTCTTCTAAGCACACAACAAAATCAGTTATTTACTATTGCAGCATCAAAAGAAAGACCCACCGGTACAGTGTGCAGACATCAGGAGGAAGTCTGTCATGGTCTTTGTTTGCAGTTTGCTTGTTTTTCTTTCCTAAAGGAGGAGTCGTGGCTTTGTGCTACTGCACAGGCCTCATGTTTATTCCTAATTCTTTTGCTTTGAAGATCACTGGCAAACAGGAGTTTTTACATTGACTGCAGTCACAGGTAAGGTTAATATCTTCCTCTTCTTATAAAAACAGTAGGGGCAACCACAAACGACAAGAAGTTCAACAAATGTTTTTCTGGCAATATTTCACAAATATCTGTTCTGATCTGAACATAAGCAACTGCTTTAATAAAAAATAATTTATCTTTTTAAAGATGATTCAGTGTTTCTGGAGAAGAGCCTAATTTGCAGAAGTCCCAAGAGCTTGAAGTTTGCAGTATAGAATCAGCCAGGTTGGAAGAGATCTCCAAGATCATCCAGTCCAACCTAGCACCCAGCCCTAGCCAATCAACCAGACCATGGCACTAAGTGCCTCATCCAGACTTTTATTGAACACCTTCAGGGATGGCGACTCCACCACCTCCCAGGGCAGCCCATTCCAATGCCAGTCACTCTCTCTGGCAACAACTTCCTTCTAACATCCAGCCTAGACTTCCCCCAGCACAACTTGAGACTGTGTCCACTTGTTCTATTGCTGGTTGCCTGGAAGAAGAGATCAACCCCCATCTGGCTACAACCTCCCCTCAGGTAGTTGTAGACAGCAATGAGGTCACACCTGAGCCTCCTCTTCTCCAGGCTGAACAACCCCAGCTCCCTCAGCCTCTCCTCATAGGGTTTGTGTTCCAGGCCCCTCACCAGTTTTGTCACCCTTCTCTGGACACATTCCAGCATCTCAACATCTCTCTTGAATTGAGGGGCCCAGAACTGGACACAGTACTCAAGGTGTGGCCTGACCAGTGCTGAGTACAGGGGAAGAATAACCTCCCTCATCCTGCTGGCCACACTGTTCCTGATACAGGCCAGGATGCCATTGGCTCTCTTTGCCACCTGGGCACACTGCTGGCTTCAGCCTACTATCTACCAGTGCCCCCAGGTCCCTTTCTTCCTGGCTGCTCTCCAGCCACTCTGTCCCCAGCCTGTAGCTCTGCTTGGGGTTGTTGTGGCCAAAGTGCAGAACCCTGCACTTGGCCTTGTTAAATCTCAGCCCATTGGCCTCTGCCCACCCATACAGCCTGTCTAGATCCCTCTGCAGGGCTCTCCTACCTTCCAACAGATCAACACCTGCTCCTAGCTAGTAATTTCAGCAGAAGCCATTGTCATTCAACCTTTTAACCTTAGGGAGAGTGAAAACATTTATATAGATGATCGAATAAATGGTTAATTTCATTAGTCATTGGCCACTAACAAATACAGAATCACAGAATAGTTTATATTGGGAAAGACCTTTACCATAGAATCATACAGTGCTTGGGGTTTGAAGGGACCTTTAAAGGTCACCTAGTCCAACTCCTCTACTGTGAGCAGGGGCATCTTCAACTAGATTGTGCCGCTCATAGTTCTGTGCAACCTGACCCTGAACATTTCTTGGGATGAGGTTTCTACCACCTCTCTAGGCAGCCTGTTCCAGTGCATCCTCAGTTTGATGGGCTAGAACCATAAAATCAAGTTTTCTATTCAGGATAGATGCATTTTTTAGAAGACTACAGCATCCAATTTAGTAAAAGCAAAGTTGAGAAGACACTTTGTTTCCCTGGTGGCTAATCAGGATATGCAAGTCTCCATGGTGATCAGAGTCGTTAGCAATTTTAATTATTTAGGTGCTAAAGGTAGGAGAAGCAAATGCCAGTGCAGCTGACCCACTCTGGCCAACAGGATTCTGCACCATAAATGACACTCTCACCATAAATGAGAGAGTTTAGTGAGGATGGGCTCCTCTCCAAAGGCTGGAACACCTCTCCTATAAAGACAAGCTGAAGGAGTTGGGTCTGTTAAGCCCGAAGAAGAGAAGGCCTGTTTGCTTTCTTAGCCACCTGAGCACACCTCTGGCTCATGTTCAGCCAGTTGCCAATGAAGACCCTCAGGTCCTTTTCCACTGAGCAGCTTTCCAGACACTCTTTCCCAAGTTTCTAGCATTGCATGGGGCTGTCAGTTGATAACGCATTGCTTCTGCCACTGCTTCCTCCTCAGGGAGAGGACTACGACACTTTTTCTGCTCCAGTGTGGCGTTTCTCCCACAAAAAACGGTCCTTTATGAAATTCTCCAATATGAGTCCCTCCTTTGGACTACAGCTCTTCATTACTGCTCCAACCTGCATCCCTTTCAGGGGGCATAGTCCTTGAGAACAGACTGCATGGTTCCTTCATGGGGTCACAAGACCTACCTGCAAACTTGCTCCAGCTTAGGCTTCCCTCTTCATGGAGCCTCAGGTCCTGCCAGGAGCCCGTTCAAGCATGTTATTCCCACAGAGTCAGAATTTTCTTCAGACATCTACCCGTTCTGACAAGCAGTCCTCCACCATGACTGGATGTCACTCCATGGCCTGCAGAATGACAGCCTGCCATGTCTTCACTATGAGCTGCAGGAGAATCTCTGCTCCAGTACCTGGAGCACCTTCTTCCCCTCCTTCTCTGACCTTGGTGTCTGCAGATCTGTTTCTTTCACACACCTGCACTCATGTCTCTGGCTGAAGTTGTTGCTGCATGAATTTTCTTCCTCTTTCTTAAATATGCTATCCCAGAGATACTAACACCATTGATGATGGCCTCAGCCTTGCCCAGTGATGGGTTCATCTTGCAGCCAGATGGCATTGGCTCTATGCAACATGAAGAAAGCTTAACTGGCAGCTTCCCACAGAAGCCACCCCTGTAGTGTACCACCACTACCAAAGCCTTGCCACACAGATCCAATATGAACAGTGTAATGATTTTAATCTATGTTAGGTTTGTGACACACTCTAACCTCCAAACACTGTGCTGCAAGCCTTGTCTATCTTATTTCAGCTTTTTCCACTGCATTTTCTCAGCCCTTTATCCCTCTCTAAGTGCAGAACCATACACTTGTTCTAATTATTTTTTCTGTTGTTTTCAAGTCTATTTTTCTAAACCGCCGTGATCATTTTGAATTAGTTCTTATCTTTCAATCTGTTCAATGCCTTATTCAGATTCATTTCATTTGCAGATTTAATAAGCATGTTCTAACAGCATAGTGTTGGATTATAATGAAAACATTGAACATGCTATGCCTAGGATAGATCCTTGTGGAACTCTCCTCAACTCATCTTAGCAGTCTGACAGTGAAGGCTTGGCAACTGCTCTGCATGTAGCATCCCCAGATATTTTTGTGCCTGCTTTGCGAGAATCCCAACTCACTCATGTAATATAAGGCAATGTAAGAAGTCTGAACAAAGCCCAGCTATATGATGTCTATAGCCTTAGGGCACACTACTTCACATAAAAAGATTTTGGATTGATCTGATATGATTTATTCCTGACAAATGAGTTAACACTCACTGCATTTGCTGCCTACTCATATACTACTTACTCATCTGGTGTTCATTTAGGTCCCCTACAAAAAGACGGTCAGATTTTTTTCTCTAGTATGTTCCCACAAAAGAAATTAGCCTATCATTCCACAATCTTCCTCTTTTCTTTTTTGAGTCTAGTCCCACATTTGTCCTTTTCCAGTCTTCCAGAACTTGGTCCACCTCCACACATTCTCAAATATATTGAAACTGCTTCCACCAGGGCTTTCATAAACCCAAGAACAATTTATTCAGGGCTGAAGGATCAGAAATATCTAAGCATATTTGAAGTGCATCTTTCTTTCTCCTTCTTCTTTGACACTGATGTTGACTGTGATAGCAGTTTAAATACCATTAACTATGTAACATGCAGCAAGAGTTGTGGTACAGTCCCTGAAGCAGCCTCTTGAGAGAGGTGATAGATGGTCAAACTAAGCTCCACACAGAGCTTCCAAAATCAGCACATAGAAACTCTGCCTCATCTCTTTCAATTTCTAAGGTACCAAGGTAAACCAAAACCAGACTCCAACAATAATCTTCATTTCACAGTATCACAGTATTATTAGGATTGGAAGAGACCTCACAGATCATCAAGTCCAACCCTTTACCACAGAGCTCAAGGCTAGACCATGGCACCGAGAAGAAGATATTTCCAGAAAGGACAAATCATATTTTCCCAGTGCTTTTTCTCCCATTCAGAATGTGAAATAACAACCACGTTTAACAAACATGACAACCGCTCTGGTGAGACCTTGCCTGGAGTACTGTGTCCAGTTCTGGAGCCCCTATTACAACAGGGATGTGGACATGCTGGAGCATGTCCAGGGAAGTGCCACAAGGATGTTCAGAGGGCTGGAGCAGCTCTGCTATGCAGACAGACTGAAAGGGTTGGGGCTGCTCAGTCTGGAGAAGAGGAGGCTCCGAGGCGACCTTATTGTGGCCTTTCAGTATCTGAAGGGGGCCTACAAAAGAGCTGGGGAAGGACTTTTTAGGCTATCAAGGAGTGACAGGACTAGGGGGATTGGAGCAAAGCTGGAGGTGGGTAGGTTCAGACTGAACATGAGGAGGAAGCTCTTCTCTATGAGAGTAGTGAGAAGTTGGAACAGGTTGCTCAGGGAGGTGGTTGAGGTCCCATCCCTGGAGGTGTTTTAAGGCCAGGCTGGCTGAGGCTGTGGGCAGCCTGATCTAGGGTAGGGTGTCCCTGCCCACGGCAGGGGAGTTGGAAGTGGCTGATCCTTGTGGTGCCTTCCAACCCTAACTGATTCTCTGATTCTAAGTTTTTTTTATCTCATGTGCAAAAAATAGGCAGTGCTGAAGATCTGCAACTCAAACTTCACTAAAAACATTGTTCAGTTTCCACATAACAATATTTTTATGTCTTTGAAATATATATTTTTTAAATCTACACAAAATAGTTAATTTAAAAGCTAAAATGCATTAAAAATTTCAAATACTCCAAAATCCAATGCTGTTAAGTTTGTGACTGTCCATGTAGTTTTCATTTGTCCATAAGAATGGTTTTTTTTAGGATGTAATCACTTTGCAGAAGACCTCCACCTCACTGACTGTGGTAGAGACAAACAATACTTCCAAAAGCCACACTAAATGTGGCAAGAATGAACTACTTCTGTCTAAGGGGTTTGTAACATGTTTCTGTAAATACAGTGACTGCATTCTGATCCCACCTACAAGGAAGAACTGACTGCTCTTTGCATTCAGGTTTGACAGATATCTTCCATCAGCAGATGGGCAAAAATTCCATTATCTTTAGTAAGGGTAAAGCACAAATGTTTTAAGACAAGGCAATTTCATTTGTTGCCAAAAGGCATGGCAGCAGGTGGGAAGGCAGAAAAGTGTTCTTCAGCTACATCCAGCTTCAAACTTTCATAATATTATGAAAAGATAACAAATGGAGTGGGTTTCAATCCTTTACATCACTACAGATTTTACCAAAGGACTCACTATCACCACCTGCTAGGCTAGCCTGAAAAACTAGCCAGCAACTCTATCACTAGGAATAAATTCCTGTGAAATGCAGCCAAATAAACTGTGGATTCTGTGAATTATGAGCTGAGGTACATGTGAAAAAGAAAAAAAAATCTAACTGGACACAGATAGTTTAGCTCTTCAGGTATATAGATTCATCATCAAATAAATACTTGTGTCAGAATAATTTAAAACAAAATAAAGTCATTATGGTGCTCAGGTTTCTACATTCAGGAAACTATTTTTTTACATCATAATTTTTTTTTCTGTTCCCTAAGCTACTTTTATAAAGATTTCTTTGTAACTAAGTTCTGTGGTTGAACAGGTATTTTGAACAACTGAAGCAGGAGTTTAGGCTGACCTGACAATTAACATATTTGTCCAGAAAAATGGAGAGTTGAGCTCAATCCTGTCACTTCTCCTAATCTAAGCAGATTGCTCTAACCACAGGCAATAGTTTGCCCTGAGGAGGTGCATACTGTCAACCTACTATTGCAGACAGAGGTCTCTGTAGCTGTGATGGCAGAATGGGTAGTGTCAGAAGGAGAATGGGCAGTGAGCCTGATGGCAACCCAGCAGTGAGAGAACTTGGATAAGAAAGGGTAGATCACTGGTATTCAGGTACCCTGTTTCAAACTAACAGCTGTATTTTTATAACTGAAGTATTCTCATTCCAGTCATTCACCTTCCTTCACTGAATTTCATTAGTTAACTGAGTGTCTATATGTGACCCACATTCAGGGCTAAACTACTGCAGTTGTTCTATCACTTGATGACCCTTCTCCAGCAGAGAAGAGGAATCAGGAAAAAGAGAGAAGACCCACCGGTTAAAATGAAAATGGATTTCATGAGGTAGCAAAACTAATACCAATGTAAATATAATATAAAGCATACAAAGTTAAACCCATCCCAGTAAAAGTACAACAGTCACAATAAATGGGAATGCAGTCCTCAGGAGAAGGAAGAAGAGCAGGATCAGAAGGAGTCCAAGAAAGTGTGGAAGTCCAAGCAGGAGGTCCCCTGTCCTCAGCAAACTTCCCCCTTTATACAGAGCCATTTATGACCTGGCGTACACCTGTAGCCAGCTTGGGTCAGCTGCCCTGGCTGATTCAAAACTGCTAAAAGATGGCCTGCAGATCATGGCTTGGCCTATGATCCTGTCCCAGTGAAACCAGGACTCCTAAGTGTCCCAGTGCTCTGCTTTCAATTATCCCTATCTTAGTTTTCAAGCATTTTTCATATGGTGCAATATCTGCCTTAGAGGGGAGGGGAAAAAAAATACAAACAACAGAACACAACAGCTTCAAGCACAGTTCTGTAACCTTCCAGACATGCCAAGCATGACTGCTGTCCCTGATGCACCCCCTGCCAACCGGTGCCCTTGACAACGCCTGTCCACCACCATTCAGGATATACCCCAGATCAAGGATGAACCAAATAAGTAGTTTGAAAGTAGAAATCTTGTTGTATGGATTGGAAAGCAATATGTTCAGCTGAGTGTTAAACTGTATTTGTCTAAGCAAAACAACGGGTGGCTTAAGGGGACATCGCCACTCTGAATCACCATGTCTAAACCTTTTCTTCATCCTAGCCCTAAACATCTGGCCAGATTCCTAAGAAGCCATACTTAACACCACATATACATACCTGCACAGAATTAACAGCTTTCTGTGACTGTGTAACAAAACCACAAGAAATGCACCATCAAACCCTTTTGTGCTTTGCTTCATAGGAAACATGCAATTAATTCTTCTGGTAACAGAAAGAGGTGGGAACAACTTGTCGAATTTGCCTTTTTGCTGTCTTTCATTTTTTGGGGGGTTCAATACAGTCAAACAGATTTTATAACAGGAAGAAATCTCATCATTCTTTTCATGCAAGTTCATTATGTAGAATGATGAGAAGATTTCTTTATACTCTACAATTGAAATGACATGAAAAGGTCATTCCAGGTATAAAAATGCATAGTGTCTGGCAAAAACTTCAAAATCATATATGCAGAGATCTTTCATGGAATATGTACAGGTATTCACTTTGGAAGCAGACACACAATTCCATACCTTGCATTTTCCATGTCTTATACTCAGCCTTTCAGTAGAGTAAATAGCTCAGGAATGACATTTTTAAAGTTCCAAAGCAGAGTGAGTATCTATTCAATAACATCAAAGGAACTGATAAAGAATTGGAACTTCAGGATGATTTTTTAAATGGTTTTACTTGCTTTTTTGCTTATCTGGTTTTTTTTCTAATTAAGATTTTATTGAGCTTTCCATAATGGAAGACTACAACCAATCAGCAAAAGCGTTATCAGATGAATTTTACTTTCATAATTTACTTGAGCCAATTCATTTCAGTTTCTAAAGGGCCAAGTGGCTGTAACTTCAGGTGCAGTCAATCACGTCTTCACGAACATTAAACAGAGGAAGCAAGAAATGAGAAGCACCAGAATGAATTAGATAAAAATCCTAAACAAAGACTGAAAAGAAAGCCAAATCCAGTTTAGCAGCAAAATCTGATGTGCTATATACATGACAATATGAAACATTAGAAGAATTCATGAGTCAGCCATTTAGGGAATCACATCACAAATCTAATGAGCTTATTCTCACATGAGACCTCATGAGAAAGAAATTGGTCTGTGAAAGCAATTCCAGAAAGCCAAACATAGTTTCAAACACTTCCAGCCAACCTATCAGTTCTTCCCAAGAGGAATTAAGAACTGCTGTTCCAGGGGTAAAGGCTGATTGACATGCTGGTCAGGTAGCCTGGTGCCTCCCCATCACCTGCTCCAGGACAGAACACCCACAGCCTGTGGACGCTTCACCACTGCAACAACTTCCCTGCAATACTCACAAAAGCTGAGTACCCAGCTCAACACTGCAAAGGCTGGAGCCATCTTGGGTTAGATTATTTCTGCACATTGAGTGACATGAATTCATTAAAGTGAATCCATGTGCTGGTTTGAAGCTAGCTAGAATGTTTTGGGGAAAAGAACTAGATTACAGGCTGTGAAAGAGAAACAGTGGTGATGTCTACTTCACTCATAGGTTTGCTGAGAGGTATAACAGCAAGAATCCAAACACAGATAAGGGAGTCACTCTTTGTCTGGGCTGTGGGCTGCATTTCTCTCTAACCTCACTTTCTGTGTCTCTGATTAATCCAATTGCTTCCTAACCCCCACCCCTGGCTGACCCTCCATTCTTCCTTGAGGCACAAGGCAACATCTAGGGTAAGGTAAGGGAGTGGGAGAAGGTGGAAGGGCGGTTGGAAGCCCCTCCTGGGGACTCAGGTTTCTGGGAGGGCTGTTTTGTTTCTGTGTTACCTTTTACCTTGTATATTTCTGTATCTAACTGTGTATACTGTAAATACCTGCTTGTTTATTGTGCTAGCTGTAAATATAAAGCTTCATTCAAATTTCCAGAGCTGGCTGAGTCTAGTCTGGGCGATTTCCAAAGTGTGGGGGGACAGGTAACACCCAAACCACTACAATCCAATCTGCCATTTGCAGCTGCTGTGCTGTAACTAAGCTTTTGCATATAAAGGTATGTGAAAGGGGATGTTTAAAAACATTATTTTAGAATGAGGCATTCCTGACTGAGAAACAAAATGTCACAAGAAACTAGGCATGAGATGGTGGTCTGCCCCAGGCCCAGCACAGGAACTCGGAGAAGCTGCTTTCTCTGTGTCCAGTTACATAAAATAAATCAGTCATCTCAGCCCAAGCAGCAATATGTCTGAGTGGAAATTATCTGACCAAATGTCTAGGCTCATCCCTTCCTTATCAGAGCAGAGGATGCATTTCATCTGTTTTAGACATCTACTTTAACATAAAATGAAATGCACCTTTGAGAATGCTTGTTTCTTTCTGCTGACTATAAAGAGATCTTAAAGTAGCTAATTTAGGCATATTTATCACCACCAAACACTTAATATTAGCTCAGAGGAATTCCTACTGTATGTCCACAACACTAAAAAACCCACTGAAATTATTGACAGTTAGAGCAAGGGGGTTTTGACAGTCCTGACAAGGAGCCACTCTTATTATCCTCTCCTTCCTTAGAGAAAAAAAAAAAAAAAGAGATCTCTGTGAAGAAGTTTACAGTGATGACCATCTAGAATCAGGTTGTACTGGCAATTTTCCATTATAGAGTTTTCAATTTAGCACCTTTCACAAGAAAATATTTTTATATGCATACAAGTCTGTGTATAAAATATTAAATATAATGAAAATAATAACAATGAAAAATAAATTAAGCTATTCCTTGATCTAGATTTTAGAAACCTGCATTTGTGGAGTATTTATTATTTCCAGGAATCCAGGAGAATTCTGATTTGGCTGAAGATGAACAATAACAGAGCAAAATAAAAGCTTTAATTAATCATTGAGTGCTTGTCAGTTTGACAACTAAAGAAGCAGGAAGCTGCAAAGAACCGAAATGAAACAACATCAATCATCCAGCTGCAATAAATAATTTAATAAAAAAAATCACTGGGTAACTACAAGGTCTAAAAAAGTAAAATAAAAAGGAAAAAAAAAAGGACAGAAAAGGAAAACAGGACATCAGACAGACTATGTACAGCTGACCATAGTCATATTAATACTAAATAACACTGGCAATCTCCATCAAATCTTTTGCCATGCAAAATAAAATGCCATATTTATTCACCTAGGAGATGAACATCACTGCTTTATAGAAAGCAGAACAGGACAGATTTGCAATGACATTAGTATATTTTATCCTGTTCAGTATGAAGTTAATTAGTCTCATCAGCAAACAGAAGTAAAAATCTGAATAATTTAGTTGTCACCATGCAGCATCACAGGCAGGTCCAGCACCCTGCTTGGTGCCTGTCTCACAGAAGTTGCAATCAACCAAAACCAACAACAGGGAGCACAGGCAAAATTAAGAGTTAACAATGCCAAGAAATGAACATAGTGAAGAACAACTCTATATCACCCTCTGTGACTCACATTGGATAGTTCTATGAAAACTTCAACTCAGTATTCAACAGTGGTCAGAATGATAAACAGACCATTAGAAATTAGCAGCATAAAGCAGAGAATTAAATGGAAAACAACATTATGCTCTTGTAGAAATCCACTGTGAGGATAAGAAACTTTTCCATACGCAGCTGTAAGGGGCAGTGCAGGGGCAGCTGAGACTCCAGTCTGAGACACTGGAGTAGGTTTTGTAGGTTTACATTACATAAGATTTATTTTGATAGAAAGTGAGTCAAAACTGAGAGTAAACTGCATGCTGTATTTCGTGTCTAAAGGCTTAAGTGATGTGATTGTGTCATAATGTATATGGGTGTATCATGTCTGAGATCACTGATTCATGGATGTCCAGCTTGCCTAGATGATCTCTAACTCAGTCCTCCTTGAATAAGGGAGAGTCTTCCTTCCTCCAGACTTTCTGTTTTACCTACAGGGACTGTGATTCCTGAGGGTCAGTCATAGCAGTAAAGTCTGAAGCAAAGAAGGCATTCAGTAACTCTGCTTTCTCTAAAGCCCTCATCACCAGGGCATCCAACTCATTCAGCAGCAGACTCACATTTTCCCTAGTCTTCCTTTTCCTACTGATGTATTTCAAGAAGTCCTTTTACTGTTTGACAGCCAGGTGAATATGAGCCAGCACTGTTGGCTAAGAAGGCCAACAGCATCCTGGCTTGTATCAGGAATAGAATGGCAAGCAGTAGGGACTTGGCACAAATGAGACTGCACCTCAAATACTGTGTTAAGTTTTAGGCCACTCACTAGAAGAAGGACACTGAGGTGCTTGTGCATGTCTGGATAAGACCAATGCAGGGGGACAAATTTGCACAGTGCTAGGAAGATTCCAACACAGGTTTTGGATATCTTTTTTTCCTTCATGAGAAGGTCTCAGTAAAACTGCTGAAATCATTCAGAAGTATGGTGTACTGCAATCCTGTAGTCAGCCAGTGGCCTTCTCCACAAGAGCTCTTCTCTAGGTGTTCAAATGCTCAGCTACCAGCAAGTTTTTGGCAGTCTGGAACATCTGCTGCTCTCAGTTTTCTGCTCCAAGTCTGCAGGTGAACTGGCATATCCTTTGGCATGGTAGGAGGGGATGGCTGACTACCCCAGCTGTTTACTCCAGCAGTGGTGTCAGCAGAGCCCTCATACCTGCAGAGACTTTCTTGAAATCAGTATTATATGTCACCTCAGAAAGGGAAGCCTTCTCTATCTGATCCAGCCTATTCTCCTCATTTGGGAATTTTTTCCCCTTTAGCCTATAGTCTGATTTTGTTTAAACATGATGTGTGATCCAATGTTCCTTCCAGCTTTTCTGCAGCTTACCAGGAGATCGCCCATGATGGCATGCTGCCAAGGTGGGGGCTGCAGAGCTGGACAAGGAAGCAGAGCACATATCCTGAATCACAACAAGGGACAGCAAGAATCAGGAGGGAGAAGGGAGATGGGGTGGGAGCCACAGGCACCAGTGCCGCAGCTGAGCAGCACAGAGAGAGCTCAAGACACTGGCATGGTGCTGGAAGGGGATGGGGCAGGGAGGGGATGTTGATGCTCACAGAGATCACAGGTGGGCACAATAAAGTGCCACATTAAAATTTTCTATGCTAATTGACGTTTTGTTTCTGCTAATTACACCTCCTTGAATTGCAGGGTACAGCACCCCTGCCTGCCACCCCAGCAGATTTCAGACAATTCTCGCTCTTCTCAGCACTGAGCATGCTGCACAGGTTCACTCGTTTGACTGTTTGCTCATATATCAAGCTCTGCAGTCCATTAATCACTTTAACCACTCTTCACTCTGCAAAATAACATAACAGAGTCCTAAAAATGAGCTATGAAAACGGCCAGCAAAACCACCTAATCCCTTCCCCAGTTGAATCTTCCCAGGAACTATCTCCCCAGTATACTTTTCCTATCTATCTTTTGATGTCTTGAGTTTAGGCCAAAAATTCTTCTGCTGGTTCTTCCAATTTGTTAATGATGGGATGATCGAGAATAGATGCTGTTTCTGAAAGCTCTTCAGTTTCTTCAAGGGGGCTTTTTGTGGTAATGCCATCAGGATTTCTTTCAAGAGTTGGCAGTGGTGAACAGTAAGTCATCTCATTCATATTCTCATGCCATGCTAAGCATGCAATGCTTCAGCAGTTTAGCTTCCCCACATGAGCTTTCAGTTGCCCTCTCTGCTGCATGGGAAGAACTAAATTCTCGGGGTAAAAACTAATCTCTTTTCTTCACCATACTGCCCCAAGGCAGAGAGGCTGTTGTCACTGGTGCCCAAATATGACAAATTATGTGTAGATAATTGTCTGATATACCAATCTGTCTCCCTAAGTGTGGGGAGATGGGATGTAACATGTGATGGATCTGAAAGATACTGAAAACTATGTCAACTTTTTCATGACATTCTAAGAAACAGATTATCTTAAAAGTTGGTAGAACAAACCTAGGAACTCAATTCTTGGCTTCTGTTTTGTGTATTTATTGCCTGGTTAATAAAATGATCAAAATATTCATATGGCTATGAACACACCTACATAGACAAAAATATTAAAAGAACACATTTTTCCCTCCCTGTGCAGCATGCAAAAATCAGCCATTCTTATTAAAGCAAAAACTTGGATTTAGGAGAAACACCTCTCTAAAGTATTTTAACAGTGAAACAGTATACATTCTTTAAGACTGGAGTTTTCATATTACTTCGATGGGTTTAGGTACTGTGGCAGGGCACTCCAAACTCCCTTCCCCACCCTCTGGCTTTGGAGGTATGAATGGGCAAGAAGTAGGTGAGAAGCTGCCTCCCCCACCCCTGCAGCTTTGAATGGGGAAGAGCAAATCATGCCCAGTATCTATCTATCTATCTATCTATCTATATATATATATATATATATGGCAACTGGACACACTGGCTAGGGGGATCTTGAAGAAGGATGATGAGAAAGTGCTAAGTTCCTGCTTTCAGACCACCGCATCCCAACTTCCTGCTGGAAGGATGTGCCTCTGCCATAAACCGCTGCCACTATTAGGAACACACCGAGCAGTTCAGTTTCTCCCTGTGCTGCTAAGGCAGTGCTGCTTCATGAAATTTGTCTACTGGAAGCAGTGTCTGAGACATTTTGACCTTGCATTGGACTCAATACCAGGTAAATCCATGACTGGGTTATAATTTTCAGATCCAGACAGTGCCACAAAGAAGTCAAGAGACTATCTCTAAATCCCTATTCCACCACTATGAGTAGATCAGGCTTTCCCTAAGGCTCTGGGCTACCTTTTATTTGTAAGTGAGGTAAAGCTGCATTGTGGCTTAGCCTTTTCCATTTTTCTGGTTTTTCTAAATTACTAAAATTGCCCATAAGCATCCTTGTGAAGATTTCCTGACTGAATTAGAACCTGTAAATAAAATTGAAGTAGTTTGTACATAGTCTGGGGGTTGGGCTTTTCAGAAAATAAAAACAACTATATTTTTGTAATTCCATCCTTGTGAACTGCCCCAACTAATTCAGGTACCTTACCCCTTTTGAGTTTCAGGAGTAGCTGCATCTAACACCCCATAGTGACCCAAGACCAGTTATGGAGCCTGCAATGCATGATGAAAGCATACACACTTTGTCTTCCTCTGAGGATGGTACAGAGCAGTTTCCAGCTCCTTCACTAGCTTCTTCCCACATCTTTGTGCTGAAATACTCTTTTTTCCTTTAGTATCATGAATGCAACAACCAAGCTACCTGACCATAAAGCAGAGTCATGACAGCTTCATGTTTCATGCACAGAAGTGTTTTCACCAAAAATCTTGAGAAAAGGTCTTACATACAACATTTACCACGAATAACTGCACTGCTTGGACAATTATTCAGTTCAACATCAGAACATTCAATGTTCAACAACAGAAACTATGGAAATCTTTTGAGCACCTATGGTCCTACAGAAGCACAGCATGATGGTATGGTTCACAAACTGGTCCAGGAATTGCTGTTCAAACCAGGGACAGAACTTTACAATGAAATCCCAGCCTTAATTTCTCTCAGTCTGGCCCACCTAAAATTCCCTCTGTCTCACTGTTTCCTCTAATTGCAACAAGTCTGAGTCCCAAATGTGCAGAATGTTTAAAGCTGAGTAGGAGCTGAGTGCTTTGCACATATCAAAGTTTTCTCTTTTGTAGACAGATGGTCAACTTTCCTTTGGATTCTCAAAGAGAAGACAGAGGGGAGAGATGCAAGCTCAGAAGTGCCAGACTACAATGAAAACTGTTCAGCAGAGCTGACCATACTCTTCACTGCTGAGACCCCATTTTAAGAATGTGACCTAACTCCCAATAAAGGGAGGGTCCAGCAGAGGGCTACAAGGACGATTAGGGGACTGGAGAGAATGCCTTATGAGGAGAGGCTGAGGGACCTGGGGCTGCTTAGTCTGGAGAAGAGAAGGCTGAGGGGATTTAATAAATGTTCATAAACATCTGAGGGCTGGTCAGAAGGGCAAGGACAGGCTCTTCTCACTTGCTCCCTGTGACAGGACAAAGAGCTACAGATATAAGTTGCACAATATGCTCCACCTCAAGACAAGGGGAAACTTGTAAGGGTCCCAGAGAACTGGAACATGCTCCTCAGGGAGATTGTGGAGTCTCCTTCCTTGGAGACTTCCAAGGCCTGTCTGGATGTGTTCCTTTGTGATCTGTGCTAGATTGTGTGGTCCTGCTCTGGCAGGGGCGTTGGACTCAATGATCTCCCTGAGTCCCTTCCAACCCCTAATAACCTGTGATCCTATTATCCCAGAGAAACGTTTGCTTTTCATAATATATATTTTTCCCTTATTTCAGGGGGATTCATGTAGGTTTAAAAAAATCTAATAAATATTTGAATTAATCACATATAATTATACTGTACAGTTTAATTATTCATTATATGATATATATCATATTATATTACATAGCCATTATAAAAATGCAGTATTATAGCATTTAAAATTAAGTGTATCTCCTTAAAAGTATCCTACTAAATATCTTCCAGCAAAGGCTTCCAATACAGTCACCTGCTAGTCTAAGTGAATTTTAACATTTAAACTCCCCTTCAAAACCAAGATAAACAAGGAAACTGCATTTGAGATAAACATCCACTCTCTGCTTTCCTGCCTGATATAAATCTTAATATACCAGAAATGTGTTTCACTGTAAATCTGTAAACAACAGATCACCACAAAATGTAAGTAAGACAAAAGAGCCAAAGTTAAGTTTAATATGAGCATCCACATTTAAGTAAATGGATCAGAGGTACTGAATAACTGCAGCTCCCACTTCCTGTTATCATCAGAGACAGAGAAGCAAGGACAGGAATCGAAGGCAAGAAGGAAAAAAAACAAACCAGGTATATGAGGTTTCCAGAGAGAGGTTAGATTTATGAACACAGTTATTACAGTATAGGAAATTAGGCCCTACTCTGTGATTTTTCTGTCTGTACAGTCTAGTTGTCCTCTTTTAAAATATGCTAAATATAGAGTAAATGTACCAGCAAAGAGAAAATAAATTGATAGGCAAATAAGCACAGCAGTAGCTTCCCAGAAATGTGAAAAATAAAACTCTTTAAGAGCTCTTGAAAACTTTGCTATTTTTTTTTCTCACTCTGAAGGCTGCCTGGGAACCACTTTCCCAGATCGCCAGGGATCAGACAGAAAGTGCTGCAAAGGGGATCAGGAAATTTGTGTCAGCTCAGTATGAGCATGAGCATTTCCCACACTGCAACTCCACAGAGGTCTCACTTCAGCCTACCTTCACACTTGTGTTCAGCTGGCTCCAAGTTTGACTTGCTTTCTGTAACCTCAGGCATGCAGATGACTTTGTACCACATCGTAATGGTGGGAAGTGACCTGAGCAAAAACAAGACAAATCAATGAGTGGACTCTGGCAACCCCATAGGAGGGCTTGGCTGGCAGTGATACGGTGCCACCTTGCTATACATTTGTTTACAGTTATTCAACTTACTGCATTTGCTGTGCTCACCTACCAAAGGGAATGCAGCTTTTATCAGTCAGCCTTTCCTCTCATCTTGCAGAAGGATGCTTAAACAGAAACCCAAAGTGCCCATGTCACCAACTTGATGACTGAGTTGGCCAGCATGATTTCAGTTCAGCGCCTAGAAGGGAAAGGAGTTAGGTGTCAAGCCTCTCAGTCTACCCAAAAACAGGGAGGTCTTTGGACTGAAATTATGTTGAAGTTTAAGACTAATGCCAAGAGCTAGGTGCTGCCTGTAAACCCTTATTACTCAGCTCACTTGTCAGGACTGCATTGCCTCCCAGCAGCTGGGTAACTATCCTTTGTATCACTTAAGTAAAATGCCATACCTGAGTTATTGATGCTCAGATGCTGCTGGCAAGAAAAGAGTGCACTTAACTGAAAATCTTTGAAAATTCCACAACAAAAATCTGTTCTGTCTCATCCACAATTTTTTTTTCAAACCACAGAGAGGATGTAACAAAAATTCACATGCACACCTCAACTCTTAACTTTCTCCTAATCAGGACTAAGGCTTTCCAGGCCAAAATCAGGTGAGTGCTAGGGATAACTGTCCAGATTATACTCGTATTACTTGATTGATGGCTAACAGACTAATATTAGCTTTCCTCTAGAAGTTATGTTTACTAGAAGACTATGAGGTTGTCTTGATTTAAACCACTTGAGTTAAACAGCTCTCAAATCCCTCAGTCTCCAGAGCTATAATTTAGAGCCAGAAGAGCTCCTTTTCTACCTTTGTTAACAAAATGAAGACACATTTCTTTCCTTATTCATGCAGTGATTTTTTGCTAATCATATCAGCCATTAGTATGAGACAGTAGCAACATTGCCACCATTTAGAAAGGGAGAGATCACAGTTCTCCTTAAAGTTCACTG
Source organism: Pogoniulus pusillus (assembly GCF_015220805.1). NCBI lineage: Eukaryota > Metazoa > Chordata > Aves > Piciformes > Lybiidae > Pogoniulus > Pogoniulus pusillus. The sequence goes on along the minus strand of NC_087270.1, from coordinate 28,945,043 downwards.
CTATGAAAGCCCTTCAGCTATTGACAACAGAGAAAGAAAACAGTGATATTCTGTAATTATACTCAGAAAATCAAAGAGCATCTCCTTTTACAAATCAATGCCATATAACCTGTCAAGATTTGTTTGTGTGTGATTCTATTCATCCCAAGCCCACAAGAGGTCCGAGGGAAATATGTCAATGCAGTCAGGATCTCTTTGGCAGTACATCTAAAATTTATGATTCTCAAAGTGTACTTGTGAATATAAATTCCATTACTGTAAGACAAACAAAAAGTAATTGCAGCAGCCAATTATAACATCATGCAACAACACAATATTTCATTTTTATCCTTATTGCAAAAGACTCCCTCTCACCTTCAGTCCTCCAGAAATATAGAACAATGTTCAAGCCATTTCTGCTTTTCAAGTATGAATGTGTATCACTTAATAAGAAAGGCATTTATGTAAGTAGCTTCTGGAACTGGAATTGCCACTCAGGCTTATAATGAACTTAATTCTGTAAGGCACCAGAAGGAGAGCTGCAGTCTAACAGCTCTTTGTAGCAACCCAGGCATACACAGTATGTGCAGGTCATAAGACACATGAGAAAGGTCAATAAAAGTAGGGCACCTTGTTCTTAGATTGATGAGCCTTCAAGGAACTGTGGGCAATGGCAAGGATCACCATGCTGTCTGTAAGCTGTGCACAGGTTTGCCTTCAAACTCGAGGCACTCCTGGAAGACCCTGCTGATTTATTTCTCTTCGTACTTTCCTGGGTCCTCACTGACTAACAAAAAAGACCACAACTGCTACTTCTAATATACATTTGGAGAAGCCCCTGCACCTGAAGCACTTCTATAATAATGCAATCAAAGTTGAAGATGGGAGTTTGTATGTGACTATGCCAGGTCAGCACTTTGATGAGCACATTGACACTTTCTACAGAGAGGAAACAGGATAATAAGGGTATATCAGAATTGCAGAACTTCAGTGCCAGGGCTCACAAACTTCTACCTCTATAACAGGTGATTATAGTGTTACTGTTGACCTGAGACAACACTTTCTTTTAGGAAGCAATACAATAAACATAAATCTCCCCTTAAATGTTACCATAAAAGGGCTTTATTTCTATGTGGCCTGGATAAACAGGCACGCAGTCTTAGAAATACAACAAAGATATGCAAAGGCACAAGTTGCAGTAAAGGAAATTCTAATTATACATTTTTTTTTTTCCACCATGATAGAGTCAAACAATAGAACAGTTCCCCCAGAGAGGCTGCAAATCCTCATCTTTGCAGAAAGTCCTAACTCAGACAGATACAGCCCTTCACAATCCTATCTAACTGGTCCTGCTTGGAGCACGTAGATGAGACCATGGGATTTGCTGGTGCCCTTTCCAACCTAAATCATGCTACAATTCTAAAGACTAGTTGTAAAAGTTACAATAGGAACATTTTCCTGCATCTCTCTGATCCACCACTGTGAGCTCCATAGAGAAAAGCCAGGTGCAGATAGGTCTATTGCCACAGAAAGTGTCTCATGTCCTTGAATTCCAGGAAGGTCTCAGTACAGCCATCCAGCCAAACCTCATTGCCTTTAAGAAGTCAAACACACTGAATGTCAACCCTTTTGTATGTGTCTGAACCACTTCTGCAATCTGTGCCCCAAAAGAGAACCAGCCCACAATGGAGACTGATGATCTAGATGGGAAAAAATAACCCAAACCAGACAAATTATTTGAACTGTATCAACATTTGTTGTGGCACTGATCTTAATTCTAGTTCCTATGTTGGCTGCCTAACATCTCAATTGCAAGTGGCATGTGACAGCTTTGTCATCTGTGTTTTGAGATGAGAAAAGATAGGATATGGACAAGCTCAGATATCTGCTATAGGTTACTTTCTGCTTTGATTAGCAATAAGGTATAATGCATCCTTTATGTGCTTTGACATGACCCTTTAAAACTCAATCCCTACCTCAAGTGCAGATGAGTGCCAGGGATCTTAGTCATACAGGCAGCTAGAGTCAATCATCTCATTTTTAGGCATCATGATACTTGCTTTGCAGGCAACCTCGGAAGCACTCTGAACATCTAAAGGCTTGTCAGATAAATAATGCCAGAGCTATTATCATGTACATTAAGAGAAGAAGGAAGGAATTTGGAAAACAAAGGAAGAAATTTAGAAGGAATTCAGAATTTAGCAGGAATTTTTAAGGAAGTAATTCAGGAGAGAGAGAGAGAGAGAAAAAGAAGGAAAGAAGGAAAGAAGGAAAGAAGGAAAGAAGGAAAGAAGGAAAGAAGGAAAGAAAGAAAGAAAGAAAGAAAGAAAGAAAGAAAGAAAGAAAGAAAGAAAGAAAGAAAGAAAGAAAGAAAGAAAGAAAAAAAGAGGAAAAAAAGGCTTGAAGGTATAGATGTGAGAAGAAGCAACAGCAAGAAATTAAACAAAATGAAAAATAGGCTGAATATCACAGAAAATGCAATCGTGAGAGCTACTAGAGTGTGGCATGGTCCCCCGTGGGGATGATCTACTGCTTCTAGTACTTAAAACTAGATTGGACAAAGTAATACAATTCAGAGAACAGCCCTCCACTAAAAAAAAGGAACAGACTGCTTTGTCTGACATGCCTTTTCCATGTCTAATTTTGGTAGTTATAGGACAGCATTATGTATGACTCACGTCCCTTTTCAAGTCAAAAAATGTCCATCATTGGCTCTGTGTCCACTTATTCATTCATTCATCCTTTTGTTCACCTGAAGCTTTCTGAAAGCATTAACTCCCCAAACCAAAACACTCCATTTACATTTACAGGTCTGACATTTCAATAACCATCTGTAAATATTAGTTATTTCACATTTCATCATAATTCCTTTAAAAACATTAAAGATATATATTTTACTGTTGCATTATGTATCCAAAAAGTAGGAAGAGAGAGAAAATGACCTTCAGTGACAGGTAATTCACTGGCTGCCTGCCTGGAATTCGCATGCTACATTTGATAATGTTCATTTCAAAGTCACAGTAAACTGCACATCTTTTCCTGGGAAACTTGGGTTCAAATTCAAAAGGCAATAAGAGGCATTCACTCTTATTATGACATCAAAAAATAAGTACAATAATGTTTAGGAAAAAAATAAACAGCCTTGAAAATGTGAGTGTATTTTTGTGTATTATTTTGTACATTATGTAACTTTTTTTATGTTGATGCTGTATTTCTTTATTTTCTTTACACTCTCCCCCCCCCAAAAAGAATAACAATTCAATAGAATTTAAAGATCTTTTATTGTGCTGTAAGGGTGACACACTGGAGAGTAATAGATTTCCTTGACAATCACAGCTCCACAAAGGAGTCTTTCACAAGACAAGAAAAAAAGTAGATATTTTCCCATATGGGGCAGCAGAAACATGTTTTAATATCTCCCTTAGCTTGCTTTGGTTTTCATCAGCGGTATCCTTGAGCCAGATATGCAGACAACAGCACTATCTACTCTTCCCTTATGCTGCTGAGAGAACCTTATTGCCAAAGCCTGATTGAAGATGGCTTCACCAGTGCCAACCTGTAAGGCATTTCACGCAGGAACTGGATGCCCACAAAGCAGATTAGGCCAAAGTATTTCTGAACCTCTTTACAGCTACTCCCTGTTGCCAAAATGACCCTATCTATCCCCCATAAGGCTGGACAGACCTTCAGATGCTACAAGCTCCAGTGATCAAAGCAGATAATTTCAGCTCTGGTTCAAGAAAGTGGTAAAGAGAGGATACACAAACTGCTTTTGCTCCTCTTTTGATGACTAAACCCACTCTGGCATAAAGGATGAGTTTAACTGTAAGTATCATATCATTCCTCTTACAAGGATGGGAACAGAGGAAAATTTGCTTCCGCCAGATTGGAAACATGTAATGTTGTTCTGCCTCACGTAGAGTTTCTACATCTCCTTCCAGCTCTTTCCTTTTTTCTGTTGAACTGCCAGACAGAGAGAGAAAGATCACTAATGAACCACAGCTTCTGTTCAGGTCATTAGCTGTACCAGAGAGAAAGTTAATGAACCCTAGTATATAAAGACAAAATCAGGTTTTCTTTAATAGTTTCCATACCAAGAGCATCATTTTCTGTTAGTGTAATCCCTGGATGATTTACTTTGAGTCCTTTTTTTTTTTTTCACTCCGTCCTAGTTTTGGAGGAGCAGCACGACAGAGAACATCTGGTCATTAAGTGCATACAGATGATGTTCAGATGCTGTGGAGGAAGTGCCAGTGGTAGCCAGAGAAGGAGGGGAAGGTAAGCCACCTTGTGCAAGAAAATCTTTGGGGGAAATCAGAAACAAACAGTGGCATCTTGCTGAAGTATTGACCCACAGGCTAATCTCAACAGCAACAACAACAGAAAAATTGAGCACCTTCTGAGTTCCTGCCATTCACTGAGACTGTTTTCCATTTCTCATGTCCCTGAACTTGTAGATGAACACTCAGAAATAAAAGACTTGTGCACCTTTATGCTTTATTTGGATGATTTAAAGACTTCAGTGTACTTATCTCTCCTAGTGGCCCATGGGGATAAGAAAGTGCTATTTCCATTCTATGGGGGTACATATATTTTTCCAACAAAATTGTGGTCAGGAAGTCTTTTTTCCTAGCTATCCAGCATCCTAAGCAGAGGAACAGTCCTTTTCCACAGCTCTATCAGCACTGTATCCCAGAAGAACTTATTCTTTCCTTGAAATGTTTTGCTTTTGATACAAAGGAACTGCGCCTGAGAAGTTACACGAATCAAAGTTATGGTAAGACAACGAAAAAGAAGCAAAAGCATTTATGATGGTCCTGGGAAAGTATGTATGCATCACAATCAAAGCCTACGATGGTCAGAAGTCCTCCTGGGTTCAGCAAGTCCCTTTCTTTGGTGTCTGATGTAACTGTATTGATGAACCCCTTTTGGTAAGTTCCATCCGATAATTCTTGTACCCAGCACTCCTACTGGGATCCTTCCTGGACTGTGTCTCTACTTCACAGCTACAAACTCTGTGTTATTTTTGAGATTTACTCATGGACCACTTTGCATAATTTACATTCCACATTACAACCAGACAGAGTGGGCGCACCAAATTCACCATTTCAGTTTGCATCTTTGTGCTAGAGAAATGGATGCAGACCAGCAAATAGAAGCACTGCATCTCTTCCCCAGTTTCCTCTCATTAATGAGTAGCTTTAAATCATGGCAGAAGAATCAGTGTGTTTCCCAACACAGTCCAGACATGAAATGCTACAGCCTTGCTCACAGAACAGTGGGCATTGTGAAGAAGGAATCTTCTCTCCTTTTCTCTTCCATTTCCCAAAATCACAGAATCATAAAGGCAATCAAGTTGGAAGAGACCAAACATTTGCTCCTCTGCTGCTTTTGATAATAATGAACAAAAGTACTGGAAAAGACTTGGGAAAGCCTAGCTGTTGGTGTTTGCCTGCAAGCATCCTTCTTCTAGCATTCATTTTTCAACAGCATTTCTCTAGAGTAGCTAAGTAGGGTATTTTTATCCAAAGACAATTTACTGATACAGAAAAAGTACAGCAGACAATGCACTCCTACTCTATTATGCATGAACACCCGGTATGTGCTCAGCTTTCCTCTCTACCTTATTTGTCGCACCATCATTAAACCTGTGCCACTATTATTGTTCTCTAATACACGTCACAAAAATGTGCTCTTATCAGTTCTCCTCTCTCATCTACTGATCTAAAATTATGGTGATTTAAAACTAACCAAACAAAAAAGTGTTCACATACAATATATTCAGGAAAAGTAATGTTCATGCTTCAGCATAAAGAAAAGCCTTTTTCTGAAGCCAACTTTATGGTTCAGCACTGCTGCCAGAATCACTCAATGATGCCCAAGCAAGAGAAGTGCAATATAATTAATACTTGTGGTTGCAGAGGCCTGGTTGGCAAATATTTGTGAATATTTATGGGTTTTAGCAGGGACCACTGTACTGAATTATGTGAAAAATTGCTTCCAGTCATGAAAAAGCAGGTGATGATCAGAGTAGCTCTCCAAGAGAAGTATCCCCAGGCCCTGTCTGACATGGTACTCTAAAAGTGCCAGGAAGTCCCCTGGTACCTACAAACCCAGGTGTCCAGTTGCCAAATTGATCCCTAGTGGTGGTTTTGGCTCAGGCTAGCAAACAGCCTTCTGAAAAAAGTCTTGTAGAAAGAGAAGGAACCATTTCTGGTGTGCATTCTAGATTAAAACCCTCCTGTTTTGGAAAGAGAGCAAATTTAACAGCACTTCCACCTGTTTGGCTTTTGTACCCAAGAGCAATCCCAGGCATGTTTAGTTTATTAGTGTAAACGACGCCTAGTAGTCTCCAGCTCCATTCTTGTCAGAGAAGATGATGGTTGTCACACTTGCCTGAATTTGCTTCAGAACATTACTTGGTGTCAGGGCTGCACTACAACCAAAATTGTATCAGCTATCTGAAGACAAAAGGGACCTGAGGTCCTGGTGCTATGTTTAAATAGGATTCACCATAACATTTTATCATTTTATCTTTTGTCAATATGGAAGAGGAAGCATGTGAAAAATCGTTAGAATGAGCAAGAATGATGAATAAATTAAGTAAATTAGCATGAACAAGGCAGCTCATAATGCAATTGGAGAAGGTGATTATATATCATTTTCAGCTAAAGACAGAGGAGCCCATTTTGGAAACACTAACTCCTCTGCTTATAAGAAAATTGTGGCAGAAAAATTAATCCAGAAGAGCATTTTATTAGCAGAATCTAAATTCTAATAGATTTGATCAGTGCAGGGGATGAGGACAGGCACCATGTTATGTTGCAGGATGGGAAAGCAGCTGTAAACAAGGGGACTGATCGAATATTTTTTCAGCCTGTTAAGCCCCTTATTAAGCTAACTGATTGTATATTGTATCTTTAAAAAGCAGAAGACAGAGAGACAATCTAGTAGGGGAAAAATATCCAGTGGAGATTTTATTAACTTTGGTGATGTTTGCAGGTATGTGGTAAAAGTGCCAGCCCTGGCTGCTTTTCAAACATGAACTATGGTTTTAGTTAGAAAAGTGACACTGTATTAAACCTTTGAGTTACCAGATGAATCATATCTCCAGAGCAACATCTTATATCAATAAAAATGGGAATTTCAATTCAGAATGTTACTTCACAGCAGCTCTCCAGCACCAGTTTGGTTTTCTGCTTGGCCTTCATTTTTTCAAAAGTTACATTTATTTTAACATTTCAGATCACACAAAAGTCCTGATTTATTCGTTGGCAGGGATGACTTTGGAATCTTCTGACTATAGAAACTAGTAATCCATCTAATCACTAGCAAATCTACTGATATTAATAATCATGAAAATCAGCACCAGCACCAGTGCAGTAGAGTCCAAATGCCAGTTGCAGTTTGGCTGCATTTCTGCTGCTCACTGTTTAATGAGTGTTGAACAAGACAGCTTTGTCCTTAGCTGTTTACTCTCTAATAGAAAAGTAACAAAAAAGATAGATTCTCTTGCCATTTTCATTCTGTGGCCAGACCTCTTCAGGTAAATGTTAAAATAGCTTACATATATATAAATATATATATAAAATCCAACCCCTGCAACACAGCCTAATTCCTTCAAGCAGCTACGCATCGTCTCAGCTCCGTGATGTGAGCTCCTCCAGACTTCGGTACAAACCCATGGTACACATGCAAAGACACTTCTGCCTAACTCCCCTAAATGAAACAGTAAGATTAAAATATTTATATGAGATGTGTTACACAAGATGAGCAACACCACAGAAAAGGTGGCTCAGTTTCAGTCAGGCATCCTATTAAGTATTGGCTTTTTAACATTCCAGAATCATGACAAAGTCTGTATTTCTATCAGAAGCCAGAGCCAATTTCTCAAGGGGATTGCAGCCAGGAGCCTCCACTGGATCCAGCAGGAAGTGTATTTGTCTGCTGGGTGAGCATTTGGCTTTATATATTAAAGATATAACAATATTTAGCTGAAAAGGTTTAACAAAGCTTGAAATGTTTCCAATCATAAACTCTCTAAAATCATGAGTAAAACCATTGATTGGCTTTAAAATTATGTTTTATGGGTTTCTGTATCCTAGTAAATATTATTTTCTTCACTCCCTTACAAGTCCCATTACAAGGAACAGGGTTCATAGGTTCATAAAATAGTTTAGATTGGAAGGGACCTTAAATACCATCTAATTCTAACCCCCCTGCCATGGTCAGGGACACCTTCCACTAGACCAGGTTGTTAAGGCATCATCCAACCTGGCCTTGAATACCTCCAGGGAGGGGGCATTCAAAACCTCCCTGGGCAACCTGTTCCAGTGTCTCACCACTCTCTCTGTAAAGAATTCATCTTCATATCCTGTCTAAACTTCCTCCCCTCAAGCCTAAAGATGTTCCCTCTCATCCTATCACTGCAAGTCTTTGCAAAAAGTCCCTCCCCAGCTTTCCTGTAGGCCTCCTTCAGGTACTGAAAGGCTGCTATAAGGTCTCCCTAGAGCTGTCTTTTCCCCAGGCTGAACATTCCCAAATATAGCAGCCTGTACCCATAGCAGAAGTGCTCCAGCACTCTGATCATCTTCATGGCCCTCCTCTGGATGTGCTCCAGCAATTCAATACTCCTCTTGTAGTGGGGGCACTGGAATTGGATGTAGTACTCCAGGTGGGGTCTCACAAGAGCAGAGTAGAGGAGGAGAATCACCCCTCTCATCCTGACAGTCATGTTTCTCTCGCTAAAGCCCAGGATGCAGTTGGCTTTCTGGGCTGCCAGCACACATTGCCAGCTCTCGCTGAGTTTTCATCAATTGACACACCCAAGTCCTTCTCATCAAGACTGCTCTCAAGCCACCCCTTGCCCAGCCTGTATTTGTGCTTAGGATTGCACCAGCTCAGATGTAGGACCTCATACTTGTCCTTGTTGAACTTCATGAGGTTGGAATTGGGCACACCTCTCAAGCCTATCCAAGTCCCTCTGGATGACATCCCTCCCCTCTAGCATGTTAACCAGACCACATCTGCAAACTTGCTGAGGACACGCTCAGTCCCACTGTCTATATTGCTGAAAATCATGTTAAACAGCACTGATTCCCATACTAGCCTGAGTCTCTCATACAATCTCCTGATTCACCTCTCTATAACAAAAAAACATTATAATAATCAATAAAGTCTCCCTTTATGCCCCAAATAGCAGAGTCATCATGTTCACTTGCCTGTCAGGATTAGCCCTGGTCCATGATATGTGCCAAAGTGTTGCCAATCTTTTCTATTAGAAGAGGGAAACTGCTATGTGGTTGATTGGACTCAGGACAACAGGCCAATAGCTGCCAGGTTACCAGAGATAAGAACAGGGTCTGTAAGCTCTCAAGTGGTAAGTCTAAGGAAAACAGAGCCTGCAAGTACCATCCCAATAATCAGAGGCCAGAATGTGGTGTTGGCTAAACAGCATGTGGAGCCAGCAATGACCTTGAAAGGCTCCACAGAGAACAACCAGCTGCAGAGGGAGCTGAAGAGATGAAGGCTCCCCTTGCTAGGGGGTTGCGTCACCACCAAAGCCAACCATGTGCATGGGCAGCAGGGAAAGTCTTTATGTAACAAATTGTGAAATAAGGGAGGAGCTTGGTTCTCCTTGGTTCGGCCTTCTGGAACGTACTGGACACATGTCCCAGAATTCTGAACACACATAAACTGAGAGCACAGGTAGGTGAGCTGCGAGCCACACCAGTCTCACCAACCTAGCAGGTGCTGGTCCACAGTGGGGATGCCTACCTTTCGAGAGGGCAGCTGACCAGCCCTGCTATCTACACATCTCAGGAGCTTTGCTGGCTAGTGGGACAGGTCAGTATAGCCTGCCCTTCAATCAATAGAGCTAGTCAGGATTGTTTGCCATATCTTGCTCAGCATTGTAGTTTCTTCTTTATGACTGCAGCATATGAGCCATAGGTATTGTGGTTTCCAATATACCTTTCCTGTTATAGTTTTAGTATTTAAGCTATAATAAAGTATTGAAACCATACCTGGAGGGGGGTACCCATGTGTGAGAGCATTCCCTGGCCTCCAAAGAACTCACTGGAACAGCTATATTTAAAGTAGTATTCAAAATTCAGTATTTGGATGTAAGTCATAAGCCCTAACTCATGATGTATATAATACTTACATGACTGTCACAGGTAGCACTTTTGTCTACTTCTATACAAATAAAAAAGGGACATCCAGAATTTTAATTCAAACACTGCCTTGTACCTATCTTTTCAAGATGCTTGACAGGTATCTCACACCTTGTCACGTTTTTGGCCCATGCCAACAAACACACTGGAAATAGTCTGGGAATCAGCACAGACCAGAAGTTATTCCCAACAGATAATTTAGGCATAGTTAAACTATTTTTTTCTGATAAGAAGAGATTTTTTCTTAGTGCTGACATGAGCCAGACCAAGCCAGTAGGTCTGAAAGTCACAAATCCCCACATTTTCTTTAGCAGAACTGTTGCAGTCATGATGACAATTAGACAATTGAGTGGAGCCATCTAATTCTAAAGGAAAAAAGACATTGTGAGCACTGCCACTACTATGCACCCAAATCCTGGAGACCTAAACAATACCCTTAATATCAGTAAAGATTCTTACTTTGGTATCTTTACAGGCTTTATTACAAAACTCATCTACTCCAAATTTATTCTGAGGTTCTGATGAATATGAAAATCTCAGTCTGCAACACAATTCTTCCTAAACACCTGCAATTTTCTGCTGCTTTTCTTCTCAGTTCTTCAACTGACAAGACTTGTAACCACGAATCTGGAAATAGGAACACATCTTAAATCCTCCAATGGAGTGGGTGGTCTACCATCTTCCTGGATAATTTGTCTGCGTTCTCCTACAGACTTGCTGTAATTCACATTCACTATTTCTTACTCTACTGATTGTGAACACACAAAACTGTTTATTTCATTTCATCTCTGGAGTTACCTTTTATGTATTGGGAGGCTGCTGTCAGATCATCTCTTTAGTCCCTATCACTCTTTTCAAGATAAGGCAAACCCCTTTCTACCAAGCTTGAAGGCTTATTTTAAAATTTTCATTTATTTCTTATGGATATTCTTTAATAGATCCACATCTTGCCTGAAGAGTGGTGTCCTGTTGAAAGCTTATCAGCCCTGAGGAAAAGATTACAGCTTGGACACAACATTCCCATTTACAAAACTCAGAGTAATAGTTGCTTCAATGCAGCAAGTTAAACTTTCTCCACTGAATTATTTTACATGGTCATTTTATTATCAATGTACTTATAGAATGTGCCTGGTTATTTTCTCCTGCCTGTGTCCTAAACTTCCTAATTCAGTTTGTACTTGCATCGTGGTTTTGCTTTTGTTCCTAATAACTGAAGGTATTTTTGTCTTCTCTATGATGCCTGCTAAATGTTCATGTATCAAAAGACATCATAATTTTGCTAAGTCACTACTCCTACTCTCCAGTGATTCTATTTGTGAGGGGGTAATTATTTCATTAAAATACTTCCAGAAGGCTTTACTATGATTTCTTTCCAGAGGCCATTCTAAATGTTTAATGGAATACTTGTTTCCTGAAAAACTTATTTTTTTTTCTCCCTCCTTGTAGTCCTGTAAATCAAGAATTTAGTATTTAATGATGTTGGTCACCCAGGCTGCCTTCATCTTTCCTTGTCCACACTAGTTATTTTCCATTAATCAGTATCCAGCCTACTAGAGCCTTCCTCCTTCTGCTTCCCTACTATTAGTATCAATTGCTGTCACCAATAAATTTGAATAAGCATTTCTCCTTTTACATTCCCATATTGACTGACGCATGGGTGGTTTAAGTACCCCATCAATACTAATTACTGTGCATAGGACGAGTCTATGAGTTAAAAGCTCAAGTCTTGGGGTTTTGTTCTGGCACACAGCTTGCTTCCAGAAACATCAAAGCCCAGTGGCAGCTGGATACTGCTAGTCATCCCAAAAGTGAGTCACTGAGTACTCTATTCTTTGTTTTCTCTAGGTAAAGGTGAACTTTCAAGACTTTGAGGCATCAGATATTCTTCTTTATTTGTGTGAGTTCCCTCGTTGAAGGTAAAAGCATAACTTTGAACAGAGTATGGTATGCTGACATTTTTATTGGAAGTACCTTAGTCAGATGCTTACTGGGGTGCTTCAGGACGAGGAAAGTGCAAAAGAGCGGAGGGTATAAAAGGACAGAAGCAGAGGTAATGGAGGAAGAAACAGCAGATGGTAAAAAAATATATAAGGACTGAGAGATCAAAAGATATAAATGGAGTGAAATGAGTATCCACATTAATAGAATTGCTCAAATGTTGGGTCCTTAATTCAGACATAAATGATCCATTTCCTCTGCATTTTGTATGAGCAGACCACTGAAATATCAGTCACCCAGATTTCAAATAGTACATACCAAATATCTTTTGAGATTCCTGGAAATAGTTGTGGGTTTTTTTTCTCCATTCTTTTTCTGTGGCCCTCAGACAAATTAGATTATGCTTCTGTTAATGTTTTAACATAGTTTGGCATCCATAAACATCTGAGTTTGAATCTTCTCTCACCAGGTCACTGCAGTCTTTGTAGTCTGACATATGACTGGACAGGAGTCCTTAATAAAACCTTGTCAAAATATCATTTTGTTCAAATGCATTGTGTGCATTGAAGAAACAAACCAGCAAGCAGGTCATCATATCAAATGATCTGTGCAGGCTTGCATAAATCTTCTCAAAACTACTCAGAAACACAGAAATAGTATCTAAAAGGCCACTGTATATATTTCTCAGTAAAATATTTGCAGTAGTTTGCTAACATGTAACTGTAAGTTGTTTCAATACTTGAGGCAAGAATGAACAAGATCATATGGTTTGCTTCTCATGTACTTAAAATGTAATTATTTCAATTAATTACAGCATTGTAATTTCTCCAGAGGTGTACAAATAATGTGGAAGAAATAAGAAGGATACACTTATGCTAAATGGAAAACAAGGTAACACAGGAAAGATTGAAAATGCAGACACCAAAAATATGAGAGTAGAAGAGAAAAGGCAATGAGCAAGGAATGAAGCAAAAGGAACATTTGGGTTTAATAGTTTTGCCTTTCCATTGTCAGCACCTCACATCTGCTGTCATATGTTAACGAGAGCTAAGGCTGCTATAGTGCTGCCCTCACCATAGGTAGATGATTCATAACAAAATTGTACCTGAATATGGAAAGCTGTCACAGATAATAGCTAATTTTTTCAAGGCAAAACAATTTAGGATCCTGCTCTTGAAGAAATTAGCACTTCCACTCTGAAAACAAGAAACTTATTATTAATTGTAGGACTGACTAAAATGAGACAGAAAAATATATTTTAAACCCCATCCAGCTGCCACCAAAAATTAAATATTGCCTGTTGTTTCAAAGCTTGAGTTCTGCTGTGGTGAAAGAAGCTCTGTGTAAAGAATAAATAACTCCAAGGAATCCAAAATATCATGGAGAAGAATCCACGACACTCTCAAATGGTGATTTCCTTTCTCTGCTACTTGCTGGGCTAATTCTTGACAGAGTTGTGAATTTTGACAGGTTTTGCAAACATGACTACTAGTAAGCTCTACAAAACCAGTGCTTTTCTTTCCACTTGTTGGTATTAAGTGCTACAGAAAAATCTATCAAACTGGTGTAGAGAAAAGTAGATTTTCTTTGAGATTTGGCCTTCTCTGAATAGAATTCAAGTGCTTTGTAGAGACACCTGAAGTAGAATTTCATCCACTGGACAAATTCTGGGACATTGACATAGCTCTATGCAATCTAAAACACCCTAGTGGGGCATCAGGCTAACTCAGTCTTACCACATCCAGTCCCCACACTCATAAGTTCATATTGCTCAAATTTCTTGGTCCATCTCTGTGGAGCAACTCTGAGTCGCTAAACTTAAATACTCCAGGTCAAGGAATACTAGTCAAGGTTATGTTGCCATAAAAAGGCTGCTTATACCTTTAGCTCAGAGAACAGGGACATTAAAATATTGAAATAAAAGTTGTGTATCTTCAGCCTGGAGAAGAGAAGGCTTTGAGGAGACATTATAGTAGCCTTTCAGTATCTGAACGGGGGCTACAGGAAGGCTGTGGAGGGACTGTTTACAAGGTTTTACAATGACAGGAGGAGGAGCAATGGGTTTAAGCTGACAGAGGGGAGATTTAGGCTAGATGTTAGGAAAAAGTTCTTTACAGTAAAGTTGATGAGACATGGGAATGGGTTGCCCAGGGAGGTTGTGGATGCTCCCTCCCCAGAGGTGTGTAAGACTAGGTTGGATGAGGCCTTGAGAAACCTGTGGGAGGTGTCCTTGCCTATGGCAGGAGGTTGGAACTGGATGATCTTTGAGGTCTTTTCCAACCTAAACCATTCTATGACTCTACAATAGCGTGCCTATAGTTTCCTCCACCTAGGAAGTAAATGCTACAAACAAAAGTGTTAGTCTGAATGAAGCAACCACCAATGGCCTTTTTCTTGTTCCTAAAGTTAATAGTACATCCCTATTTGTAGCATCTGCAGTGCCTTGATATCATGCAGCAAAATGAAAGCAAGATGAAAGGTTTAAGTCACTGAAGTGGAAAGAAAACCCTCTTCCTCTGTTCTCCTGAACTATGCAGATCTTCTCATTTGTGTAACAGATGACTCCGAACTGTGGTCTCACCTTACCAGAAGCACAGACTGCTTCAGGCAGCAGGAAATTATTTTTGCAGTCCTCTTTAAGCATTTACAGATCCTTTGTCAAACACCATAGAAAAAAAATACCTTTACTGTAAAAGAAACACACACTACAACTACCCTTAAAATAACTATTTCCTTTTCTATACCCTTATTTTTAATTACTTCTAAAATTAAAAGTCACAGACAGTTCAGGGGCACCCTGGTTCAGTTTACTGTGACCAGGTTTGTCCATAACCAACTAGGTAATGTTTCCTTCATTAAGAAACACCAAGCTCCATTTCCACTCAGAGATGCTGTCCTGCAGAAGAGGGATACCCAAAATATTGCAATGCTTTGCTAAAAGAGTAACTGGTAACCAACAAAAATTAAAGTAGAATATTCTACTTAAACTCAGTATTTAAAAATAGAATAAAGAAATATTCAACTTTTGTGGGACAGTCTGTGAATTTAGACTTCATTATAAAGGAGAAAAGTTATGTCTAGAACTAGGTCTGTAAGTTATGAAACACAGTTATTGAACAAGGAGACACAGTCTCAAGTTGTGCCAGGGGAAGTATAGGCTGGATGTTAGGAGGGAGTTCCTCACAGAGAGAGCGATTGGCATTGGAATGGGCTGCCCAGGGAGGTGGTGGAGTCACCATCCCTGGAGGTGTTGAAGAAAAGCCTGGATGAGGCACTTGGTGCCATGGTTTAGTTGACTGGCTAGAGCTGGGTGATAGGTTGGACTGGATGATCTTGGAGGTCTCTTCCAACCTGGTTGATTCTATGATTCTATGAAATGGAAACATAGTTTGAGGATGTTTTGTTTGTTTGTTTGTTTGTTTTATTATTATTAAAAGTACTTCATTTACAAAAATTAAAATTATGACTTTCATGTATCTTGATGGACAGTTATAATCTGGGTAATCACATGTTCTTAGAATACAGGTATCTTATTATTGACTCTTACACAGCATTTAGGTTCTTTTTAAAGTTCTAGCCCAATTTTGGGACTACTGTGAAATGAAGGAAACTCATTAGCCAAATAGGGATTTTTTGAACTGGTAAATAATATACCCTCTGGTAACACATTCATTAGGAATGTGGTAGAGGAGACCTGACAGTGTGTGTACTAAGCAACTATGCATTATTCTAAATGAATAAAGTTCGATTTACACTTTAAATCACAAAATAAGTATCTATACTTTTGTGGTTATTTCTTACCCTACTTACCTCTCCCTAAGTGTGCAAACTGCTTTGCAAAAAAATGTTTCCATACTATTTAAAGCAGTGTCATGTGTAGATATTCATGTGAACTGTGAACAAAAGAGCAGCAGTTTTGCTGTGCTAGTGTAGGGTTAATTAGTACATGCAGAGTACTGTCAATGCCATTAATGTCTTTGCACAGCTCCAGTGCAGTAGGTAGCATATTCAGACTTAAACTGAGTTCTCCACATGAAACTCCAATTTTTGCCTGTATCCTCTCCAAAGACAGCAATAATATTGAGCTGAACAAACAGTTATTATACATAAAATACATTATGTGCTGCTTCAACACACACCCTTAACATACACACACAAAAGACTGAAATCCCCTGATGAGTTTTCATAGAATCATAGAATCAACCAGGTTGGAAGAGACCTCCAAGCTCATCCAGTGCAACCTAGCACCCAGCCCTAGCCAATCAACTAGACAATGGCACTAAATGCCTCATCCAGTCTTTTCTTCAACACCTCCAGGGACGGTGACTCCACCCTGGGCAGCCCATTTCAATGGCAAATCACTCTCTCTGTGAAGAACTCCCTCCTAACATCCAGCCTATACTTCCCCTGGCACAGCTTGAGGCTGTATCCCCTTGTTCTATTGCTGGTTGCCTGGGAGAAGAGACCAACTTCCACCTGGCTATAGCCTCCCTTCAGGTAGCTGTAGAGAGCAATGAGGTTACTCCTGAGCCTCCTTTTTTATAGAGAAGATCTAGAGAAGGGGGGGGGGGGGGGGGGGGGGGGAAGGGGGAAGAACCAAAGACTAGAATGCAAGATTATTGTTTTTATTGGGGTGGGGGTCAGTCTGTTCTCCAAGAAACAAGAGGAAAGAGGCTTGAGGAAACAGGGCAGGTTTGGGTTGGGTATTAGCAAACATTTCTTCATCAAAAGGATTATCCAGCACTAGAACAGGCTGACCAGAAAAACACTGGAATTACCATCTTGGAGGGTATTTAAAAGGCATGTAGATGTGGTGCTGAGGGATATAGTTTAGAGGTGATCTGGCAGTGCTGGGTGATTTCTTGAACTTTATGATCTTAAAGATCTCTTCCAACCTAAATGATGCTATGATTCTGTGATCATATGATTACCAAAGCAAGTTTTAAATTATTTTATTTAATACACAGCAGAGACTGCAGAAGGGAGACATGCAAGTTTTAGGCTATGTAGCAGATATTTTGAAAGCACATACATGATAAAACCTCCATGCTATCTGCATTGGATTTGCCTAATGCATGCATGTGTGTGAGGCTTTTGGGTTTGTATATATTGACAGATCAGTATACTGCTGCCCACGTTTTTATATGCAGCCATGTATCCTATAATTTTATGAATAATGTTGTGACTCAAAGACCCAGTCCTCATGAGAATTAAGAGACCATGTCACAATCATTAGGGAGATAAGGAGTCAATGCAGCAAAATAACTAATCAGCAGCAATTTCCATTCCATCTAAACAGAGATTAAAATGTACAAAGATTTTGTTTCTCTCTTTTAGATAGGACATGTAAACTAAGAACAATCTAACAATACCCTCAGAAGTGGTGCCATCTCCTATAAGTATTTTGTTTGCTTTAGAGGGATGCTAAACTTTTGGAAGTACATGGCAGGATTGGACGTGGCACTTGGTGCCATGGTCTAGCCTTGAGCCCTGTGGTAAAGGGTTGGACTTGATGATCTATGAGGTCTCTTCCAACCTTGGTGATACTGTGATACTTTAATACAGTTATTCCAACTGATCATTGACATAGCCTAGCTGCATTAATATAAATGTACTATCAATGTTTGAATGCTTTCTTATCCAAACATGCAAAAGCTTAAGCAAAACATTACATGTTTTCCATTAAGTCTTAAACATTATTGTGCTAGCTTGAAGCAAGCTAGAGTGTTTTGGTGAGAAGAACTAGATAATAGGCTGTGGAAGGAAAACAAGGCTGATGTGTACCTCACTCACAGGCTTACTGAGAGATACAATAAGAAGAATCAAAACATAGATAAAGCACTTCTCCTGCTGGGGAGCTCTGAGCTGCATCTCTCTAACCTCACCCTTTGTTTCTCTGACTAATCCACCTTGCTTCCTAATCCTCTGGCTGAGCCTCCATCCTTCCCTGGGACTGGGGTAAGGTTGAGAGGGGTAGGGGGAAGGTGAAGGGGCAGTTGGAAGCTCCTCCTGGGGACTCAGGCTTCTGGGAAGGCTGTTGTGTTTCTGTATTACCTTTTACCTTGTGTATTTCTGTATATAAATATATATACTGTAAATATCTGCTTGTATATTCTGCTAAGCTGTAAATAATAATCTTCATTCAATTTCCAGAGCTGGCTGAGTCTAGTCTGGGTGATTTCCAAAGTGGGGGGGGAGAGGGAGGGCAGGGAACACCCAAACCATCACAGTTATGGTAACAAAATCTGATTCATCAGCATTTGAATTTGAATACCAACACTTAATGATATACTGGATTTAATTTCCTTCTCTAAGTACATTTCCAAGAACCGAGTTGCTGCAACTGTGATGAAAGGCCATCTTCATGAGCACTTAACATACAAATATCTGAGTTGAAATCACCTCAGCCAGAAATTAAAATTAGGTTGTAACATCATACTTGGACATAAGAATTGACAGGCTTGCATTTCATCATTAATAAATCTTCCTCTTTGTTTCTTTCTTTTTCATTATGATCTTATTTCCTACTTTGACACAGCCTGTCTTACTTTCTTCCCCTTTTCTCACAGGTTTTGCCAATTTCCCTTTCCTTTATATTTTGTTTTCATTCCCTTATTCCTCCTTCATTACCTTAGTCCTTCTCATTTCAATAACATACTCCATTTTTCACTTACATTATTATGTAAACCTGACCAATAAGCAGGACACCGGGGTAGAAATACAACATGGAAATCCCTGATAAGGCAGGCTAGAATGAACATTTGTATTACATTGATGTCTTCTGTATTATAATATGAAAAATATCTTATTATGTTACTGAGTACAATGCCCAGTATTTTACTAATATATGACGCTGGTCACTAATCTGGTGAAGGTCATACACACTTCATCTATTAGCCTCTGCTATTGCTTTCTGTGTTATAATGATAACCTAGCTTCTGAACCAATCTCTCACTTCCTTATTCAGTTTATGTTGTAATTGAGGTTTGTTTTTTTTTTTTTAAAGAAAGGGAAAAAAAGGAAAGAGAAAGATGAACTAATGTCAATGAGCCTTTTTCCCCCCTGTGTCTATGCAGGCTGATTTATTGTAAAGTATATGCCTTTCCATATTTTGTTGTTTCTTCAGGTACTGAAATTTGATGTATCACTTCTTAAGGGTTTTAGAATTGCATTTGCAAATTGAAAAATAGAACCAATAACAACAAATTTCAGCTGTATAGTACGACTATCAGAGAGACACTGTGTATTCCAGGACAGTCAGAAATAATAACACTCTGGGAAAGTATGATCATCTTTAATTTGGAAAGCTGCCTGAAATTAAACACATTAAAGGCAGAATTCTGACACACTTTTATCATGCTGAAGTGATTAAATGTTCACTGGATACTTTCCACTATCAAAACAATTTCCATGCAAGAAAAACTTTGAGTTTAAGTAGTGGTTAAAGAGCTTGACAGAAACAATTGCCCTAAGTGAAATTATACTTCATTTGCTATTGGTCCAATCCTATACAATGTTTGGTATTAAGGAATGCCCAGCTCTTCTCAAAAAGCTACAATAGATTGCTTCCAAAAAATAAACATTTATGTGCAATCATCTTTACCAATTCTCTGAGAAGTTAACTATTGTTGTAGTACAGAAAACATTTTTCAAGTATTGCTTTTGTCCTTCACTTAAAAGCACTTCAAGTCTTATAGTAATCTTCCTTTTCAAGCTCTTGTTTTTACTGTTTTTCAAGAGAAGGACTGAACTAATTGGGGTTTGTGTGGTGAATTACTTTGGACCAAAAAAGGTTTGAAAGCACTGGCACACAACACTTAAAATCTATAATAAATATATTTAACACATATACAACACCAGATGCACCAAGTTTAGAGAACAGGTTATCTAGCTTAATCTCAAAGACATGCAAGCACATAATATACATTTTAAACTCTACTATAACTAAAGTAGTTGCCAGGACTTGAGCAGGGCTGAGTAACTGAACAGACTTAGATCATTCTGATAAGGAGGCACATCTGCAGAAAAGTGGCTTTGGGAGGCTAGGAGAGAAGCTGCTATCTGTAGCTGAGCTGTGCGAGGAGGGCAGGGTGGCCAGCCCTGGGAATGGGAAAATGTTGTGGCTAGCTGCACAAAGGGGGATTAAGGGGGGTAGTTGGCCAAGTCTGCCTCTATGCGTGTGGACAGCCCATACTCTGCTATGTAAGCCTGTCAGAAGTACACACCCCTGTACCAAATCCACAATATAAGCACCATGCTTAGCTTCAATAAATGGATTGACCACCTCTGTACCATATAGGTATGAGTCTGCGTCTTTCCCGCTCCCACACAGCTTAAGTGAGGCAACTCGATGCGTAGTAAAAGAGTAAGATAATATGCAACCTGTGCTCATTAAAGATCCAGCCAGGCTAGACCTCCTACATTGCTTTGTCTAGGTAACTCCAGCAAAGAAGAGTCATTAGCTTTCATCCATTTAGCGTTCAGTAAAATATTGATGTCATATGAAAACATGGCAAATAAATGCAGTATATGTAATGTCATATGGTTGTTATGGTTAAGAAAATGGGAATTAACACTGTAACTGTGAAGTGACTAAAGAACTGAGTAGTAGAAAAGTTTTGAGAGGCAAAAATCTAGTCTGATGAGACATAACAATTGGCTAGCCTTGGACCAATCTTGGGTTTGTTTGTTTTTTTATAAATAACCTTGGATTTAAAAAAGAAAAAGAAAAGTGTTCTTAAGATGAAAAGCTAAAAGGCATTGTCAATACTGAAGAGGATTAGAACAATTCACACACACACAAAAGAAAAAAAAAAGAATAAAGAAATAAAGGCATGCATGGCCCTGAGGATGGCAGTGAATGTAATTAAATTAAATTAAATTTATAATAAAAAGAAGAAGGTCACTGGGTACTGTGAATGAGAATTTCTGCTATTGAATAGGAACTTGTCAATCACAAATGACTGGAAAGAGAGAGACAGAGGTGTACAAACTGATGACAAGATTACTATAAGCTTGCAAGGAATGGCAAGTGTGAGAAAATTCATGCCATCCTGCATGAATTCCTGAATTCCACTACACTGAGTCCTGATGATACTTCATTTGTAGTAATGTGTACAGTTTTGGTCATTTATTTTTGGTCATTTATTTTCAGGGAGGATATGAAATTGGAATGGGCATTGAGAAGGATCACTGGGATGATGAGGGGAACCAAGAGCTTATCAGACAGAAGAGGAATTGACCTTTTAACTTAAAGGGGGGTGATTGGTATCTACACATAAACCAGTGCAGAGACATGGGAGATAAAAGAGTTATTTAAAATCAAGGAAAGTGTTTACACCATAATAAAGAGTCATAAATTGGCTGTTAATACCATAAGATACAAAGCAAGGGAGATTCTGAAATTGTCTTCCAGGTAAAATACCAGGCATAAAAAGTCTAACTACTATCAATATACTGTTTGAAACAATTGTGAAAGGAAATATATGACACTCGGTCCCTCATGTCCAGGGGATTGCATTTGAAGACCAAGAAACCGTTTCCAATTCTCTGTTTCTAGGGTCCCAAGTTTTAGTCCTTTCTCAGGTTTCCAACACTGCTTGTAAGGCCATGAGAATGTCAAGAAGATGATGTCAGTATGGTTTGTAAAGCTGAAAAATTTGATTGGGAAAAGAGAGATTGGTATGAATATTGCAAGTTGCCCTACTTAACAATGCTTAGGCTAAACTGCTGAAATTGTCTAAGATAAACTGTGAGTCTCTGAGGATTCATGGCAGTCTTCACGAGTTTCTTATCTTGCAGGATTGTGACAACTACACACCCCAGTCCTCACTACAATTCATGAAAGTCTTCTAGATCTCAGAAAGCTTTGAATCTATATTCATCTATACATAAATATCTACAAATAGACTATAATATAAATAGCTATAAATACAATGTCTACTTAAAATCAGAAAAAATCAATTTAGTCAAAATTTAAAGTTCATTAAAGACAGAGAGATTATAACTTTATGCAATGCCTTAATCATATTTCAACTGAAGCAAATTAAAGCCATGTATTCCAGCATGCCATTCATGGAGAAAATCTTATTCACAAGGCTGCTCTATTCATCATGGAGTCTTGCACATATTCAAATTCATCATAATTTTCTTAATCCAAGGCTGTTATTTTAATGGAATAAATTCATAATTAACATTTCAGCAGAGGGGCACCTGTTGGCACACTAGAAAAGTATTACAACTAAGCATGATTTAAGAACAAATGAAGATATTTTTAAGTGGAAGTAGTTCTGCATTCCCCTCAAAACCATATTCAGACTACACTCACATAGGTACAGGAAATGGACACAGCTAAGCCCCCCAACACACACACATATTATAGGTGATAGAAACTCATGAGGAAATGCACAAAAAATGTTTGGCAATTCAAGTAACCATTGTGGTAGGCCACATAGGCCCAAAATAGGCTTGTACATGTCCTGCCTTGCCTACGCAAGTTTTTCTGCCCCACCAGAGAGGCAATCACAGGAAATGGACACAAAAGAACCTGGAGCCAGAGAGTCTGGCCTGCCCAGGGTCCTGTGGCGTAAGGTACACACACTTAGCTTGTGCCTGCCTAGTGCAAAGCCTGTGGCTTTGCCTATTATGGTATGGTTTGGCTAACTGCCATCCTGATTGGCTATTCTTGTGTCCAAAGGGCAATTAATCTTGTCCCACATTGATAAAAGGAGCTACACAGGTGAACAACCTGCTTTTGCTTCCCTGATTTGCTTCCCTGCTCTTTGCCCTGCTCTCTCTGCTGTGCCCAGCCCTGCTGCTATTGCACACTGCCTTATTGCTTGCCTGGTAAACTCCACTGCTGTGAGTTACCAGGAGCAGACTCTGGATGTCTGCACACAATCAGCCTGTGTGGCCAGCATGACACCATGCTGAGACTTCACAACATCCTTGCCTTCTGCACCTGAATGTCCTGCCTCGAATCCCTGGACATACACACAGATCATCCAGAAGAAGCCAGGAGACAAGGTCAGAGATTGTCTGCATCCTTTCCCCAGAAGCCAGGAAGATTCAAGCCTCAATGTCCAACAAGACAGAGTCCCCTGAAAGCATTTGGGCAGTGTCTGGACTGTGGCTAAGCCCCGCGAGGATAATAATAATAATAATCTGTGAATAAATGCTTAAATGCCTCTTTGTAATTCTCTGTTGCCTTCTGCTATAGAGCAGAAAGGGCTTGAGTCCATCTACTGGGCAAACAGCATATTTGGCCGCAGGCAACATTTGACCATGGGAATAGTCTCTTCCCATTCAATTAATGTTTATATATTTTGCTGGTTATATTAGATGTAGATTATATCCATAGAATGATTCCATAACCATGTAAGAACTGAAATATTATTAAAATCAGTGGTCAGAGGTGGCAAGAGTTCTGAATAGCAACATTAATAAACAATATTAATTTTGGAAAATATCATCTTTCATTCATTAATTAATTAATTTCCCCTCCACAACAGTAACATATTAGTAGCTAAGTTGTGCCTGGAGCTGAATTCTGCACTGGCCTGGGCAAACCTTCATGATCTCTTCCAGTGTCAATTATTCTATGGTTCTAGAGCAGTGAACAGAAAAGAGTCACTTTGTTTTGAAAATAAATTATTACATATTCATCTCAGCCAAGTACCTGGTTTAGATTAGAAATACATTAGTTTCTCTCCTAGATAAATTTTAGTCACAGATCACTCATAAATATTACAGTGCAAAACACTGCCTGAATGCTATCTTATCACCGTTGGAGGCTGAAAGATTATTATAATCTTCTACCAGACCATTACCAGGAAGGTCAAATAGCTAAATGGTTATCTCCCCTTGCTGTCAGGAAAGGCTTGACCACAACAGATAGCATGAACTGTCAGAAGGAATTTTCTAACAGCCTTCAGTGTAAAAGTGAAGGTATGCCACAATGCTAGAATGAAGATACTGCAATTAAAATAGTAGTGCCTCCCTCAGCATTCTTCTCTCATTTCTCTCATCCAAAATTCAGTTACAAGTTTTCTGTATTTTTAACACAGACATGGGGGAAAATACTAAAAATAACCAAAAAAAAAACTGCCAAGAAAACAGAAACAAAACAAAATACTCACCAAAACAGCAAAAATATTAAATATCTGGTTAGAAAGGGAAGGGAAAATGAAGCTGAATAAAAAAATATGTGGTTTCCAAAATAAGGAACTGTGCTTATGTGCTGGTTTGAGGCTAATTGGAATATTTTACTAAGAGAAATCAAATCCTTATAAGCTGTGAGAAGAAAGAAAAAACAGCAACAGTAATCTATATCCCTCATTTTTCTGCTGAGAAGTGCAATTATTCAAAATATAGATAAGGCACTCACTTTTCACACACTGCTCAGCTCTCAGTACTGTTCTTTCTTTCTGGTGGTCTGGTCTCTGTGGTTGCCTCTGGCTTAACTCTTTAATCTGACCTAACCCTTTTTCCTCTAACCTCCTTGTCATCTTTTTGACATCTCACCTCAGATGTCTCCAGATTTATCACGTGAGATACATGTGGGTTGATCTGGTTATTTCTGAAGGGAGGGAAAGAGGAGAGGGGAGGGTGGGGCAGAGGAGGTTTCGGTCAAGAGCCCTCCTGGAAGTCTGATTTCTGGGAGGGGTATTGTATTTCTGTTTTACTTTTAACTTGTAGATGTCTGTATATATTTATGTATATATATGCTTGTAAATTGTGCTAAACTGTAAATATAGCTTCATTTCTTAACTTCCACCCAGCTGAGTCTAGTCTGAGTGATTTCATAAGTTGGGGGGGGGTGGGGGCAGGTAACTCCCAAATCATCACAGCTTAATTTCCTGAAATGCCTGTAAAATGGATTCAGGCCCCAATCAGAATTAAAACACTGCTCTCATAGTCTGTAGGCCTATTCACATAGGGACACATGTATAATAACATTGGAGTGCACTTCTAATTAAGTAGCCAGAAGATAAAAAAGAAGGCTTAGCACTGCCAGATTTATAACACTGTTATTACTGCTGGCAGATCACTTTTTAAACTGCAGCACATACCAAGTGCAGGTGAAACAACCCTTTGGTAAACTCTGCCTAGGCATTGCACAGATATTAGTAAATGACAGTAATTTATCAGGAAAGAACCTAGGTCTCTGCTGAATCAGGGTTCTGTCATACTATGGGATTTTCAAATCATTGTTTCTCACCTGGTGAATTATAAGGTCTAAATTCTGGTCATTTGGAGTTTGCAAAGAAGTCATTGACATTCTTGTGTCTATCTTTAGCAACTAGGCCAAACTGCAACTGGGATAATTACACTATGAAGTATATCTTGTTATTGGCTTACAGCAGAAATTGCTATGTTCATTAACAATCAGCCATTTTGTGTTCAGTTCAGCGTTTGTGTCTAGGTTTTTTCTCCCAGTTGAAAATAGGATTTATCCTAACAAAAAGTATTAATTTATTCCCTGGGCGTGAAGAGATACAAATGCCCTTTATTGATGTATTTTTAGCTGAATTTAGCTTAAGTGCTTACATTGTTCACTATCATGATTGCAATGACTCACAACACTCAGGCTATGCAATTTTGTTTTCACAACTATGCAAGTTCATTCTTCTAACTGCAAAAAAAACCCCAAAAACCAACAACCAGACAGAAAAATACTAGGGGAAGGGGGGGGGGGGGGGGGGGGGGGGGGGCGGGGATTTAAAAAGAGCCAACAGTGGCAAACTCAGCAGCCCACTTCAACTCTGATATGTCATAAGAGGAATGCCCTCTATTAGAACACATCAATGTACAGCAAGATGGATGTTTACATCAATGTACAGCAAGATGATGTTTACATCAGCAAAGTGATGCAAAGCTTCTTGTAATGTAAGTCCAAAGTACATCTCAATGATAACTTTTGTCTCTATCTGAAATTTTGGTTCAGGCACACATCTGAACACCCAAATCTATGCATTATACCCTCACAGCATCACTGGCAGGATGAAGTTTAGTACAAAGCACAAGTCAGATTGGAAACTTCTGTACATCCTACAAATGTCAACTTGCTTGTGCTCTGGTTGAGTGTCAATTTGTCAGTCAATGTGAATATGCCATTCAGTCCAGAGTCAGCATGTAAATCTGTCTGCCTCTCAACAGAAGTTATGCCTTTTTTTTCCCTTCTTTATGTCTGAAAGGCACTGACAAAATTTACAGTTGCAGTCAGCGACATATCTAGTTAGACAGGTGGCACTAATTAAATATTGGACATCACAGTTACCCATTTAACAAGTATAATTACATTCTATGTGCCAGTGCATGGAAGCAGCAGTCTCTTGAAACTTGGCTGAGGCAAGCAAGTTTTAAAAGAAAGAATAAATAACTTATCTGAGGCTCTTCATCTCTAGAGCAGTCCTCGGTGAGATTCAAAAATTGAATAAATGAGATCTCACTCACCAGGTGGGTTTTTGCAGGCTATGTTTCTGTGTGATTCTTACAGTTCTAAAAAGGAAGTGATAAGCCTTCTGTATTGAATGTGAGTGCTCTGTAGACAGGAGGATAGATGACTGAAAAGAGAAATCCCCTCCGTAAGGGATTTGAGAGATTTGGGAGAAAATCTGCATCACAATACTATAGCACTTCCCACAGGGAAGGAGCCCAGAGAATTTCTCAAGAGAAAGGTGCTATTCCAGCATTTCTGATTTACAAGTGACAGAGAGGAGACAAATCAGATACCAACGCAGACAGGTATCTTCTTTATTGTGTTCCTCGACACAGAAAAATCTGAAAGGTCTGAGACACCAATTTCAACCCCATGCACTCAAGGTTTATATGCAGACTAAAACTGCAAGCTGGGGACATCTTGGAAAAATCCATAGCATGAACAGCCCTTTTATTTTCATAAGCTTTCTAGCAGTTTGCCAGATTTGCAAGCTTAGCACAAGTCCATAGAAGCAAAAAATAAAGCTATCACGAAAAGCTATATTTTGGGACTTACAAATGGAAGTTGAGATATTTTAACTATTCAATTAATTCAGTCTGCAGGATTTGCTTTGTGAGCATTTTATTTCTTAATCTACACTGCCCTTCTCTCACCTCTGAATAACTTTTTATTCTCCTTTTTATCTGTCATTGACTTAGAAAAGGAAGCAGAAGACTACGTGAGTTGCAGGACCACCTCTGTTGCTACTGAAAGCCATTACGTGTGGTGAGAGTATTAGAGATTCAGAAGTAAATTGCAAAGTTGGTTCAGAGCACAGTGAAGCATTTAGTTGCAACTCAGCTGGGTGGAAAAAAGAAGTCACACTCCAAAAGAGACAGAGAGCTTTCTCTGCTTGAAATTATTGAATAATTTATTTGAAACACAAATCAGACTATTAGAATGAAGGTGATGGTCTTCAGACAGAGGTCATGCAGAAAAGTACAGGGTTGATAGCTGCCTTTTTTCTTTTTTTCTTTTCTCTTTCATTGGCTATCAAAATACTTGGTTCTTTAAAAGGAGAAGCCAGCCACAATCAATCATTTTTATATCACCTTCATTGTAGATTATTTCTGCTCAGTGTAACTGGATTGCAAAAGTGCTAGCACGTAGAAGCTACAAGTCATGCAAAATGTCTTTTAACTAACAAATCCAAAATTAAGATATATCACACAAGTCCACTGAAAACTCCACGTCTTTCCAATATTATGTGAAAAATAGGTTTTTAAAGCATGCCTTTGCTTTACTACTCAAACAGATGTCCAACGGAGTCCAAGGTAATGCAGTCACTGTGCACGAGCTAACACACAGCTATAAAGTAAATTATTAGCTTTCAAATATTTAGTGGAGATCATTTTCAAAGGTAGTTTATGCAGGGACCCATTAACCTCCCAGACAGAAGCTAAACACATGGTGCAGCTAAGCACTCACAAAGTGAAACTGCTCTCTTCATTCTTACTTCAGCAAAGCAAAGGTCCCAGGATATGCCTTTCCTCCTCTCATGCTCATCATGTTCTCTACTAACTTATCCAATGGATTTCTGCTCCATCTTGAGCAACTGCTTCCACAGAGACTGAATCTCACAACACAGAATACCTCAAATACCTTTCAGGTCTGTGTGCTTTCTCCATCATTGCTTTCGATAGCTACCTGAACAGCTACAAATTGCAGAATTACCATGCCATATTCCTTGGCACTAGCCAATAGAGGCTTAAAATGCTTAATCCCCTGCTTGTCTGTGGTAAGCCTTTGTTATTAGCCTGGTGAAGGATCCTTATCAGTTAGCAATCTGATTTAGCTCTGATTCCCAACTTGCTTGGATGTATTTTCTCCTTGTGAGAAACAATTGGTTAAAGTTGTTAAGCTTCTTTTAGACAGGACCAATAAGGCTTTGAATGTCTACTTGTCCCTTTTGCAAAGTCTGCTGTGGATCAACATGATCCTGGTCCTGTGCAAAGCACCAAAATCTCTCTGTCAGAGCAAGAATTATACAGAGCAAAGATACAATCCTACATTGCCTTTTCCTTTCTATTTGTTTAACAGCATAATTTTCTCACTTGTTTGCAGAAATAAAAGCCTCAAAAAATTGAAATGCAAATATAACAGAATGTAGGCATTATATACATAAAGAAACATAAATTTTGTTTAACCTTCTGCAGTCTTGCACTTGAGGTTAACTTCAAGATAGATTTTTTCACATATTCAGAAACTTTCAGAGCATTATTAAAGGATTAATTCATGCAAATTTCTGATAAGGACATGCTAATAAATCTGTCAATAAATTCAGAAGAGAACATATTAGCTTCAGAAAAATAAGTGTTTATGGCATCCCTAAAACCTTGTAAGCAGCCTCAAATGGAGTAAACAGAATCTGCACATTAAGCAAACACTATCAAACAGTAATTATGCTAGCCATGATAGATTTCCACATCATTAATGTGTATTTAATATATATATGTATAAATATATATATATATTCAATCTACATTCAAATATGAGCCTTCCAAATAACATTATAGTTTAGCAGAAATACACACATGCTCCCTTCTGAGCCAAAGGTGACAGGAGTATGCAACATGTCTCTTGTTCCCCTTGAAGTCTATGGAGAATTGTAACATTTTGGGTCTTTCTTGTCCTATCCGCAAACAAGCAAGATGGCACAAGTTTGCAGTTAACAAGGGATCACTTCTCAGCTTTCAGCAAAGCACTGTTCCTCTCAGCAGGCACATCTCAGCCTTTGTCAGGGAAATGCTGAAGTCCCACAATTGCCTTTCACTTCTGTTAATTTTTTTTGTCAGATTGTATCCTGACTGACTGAGCTGCCAGAGGATGACTGGATGTGAGTTACCAGGGACACACCTCCCAAGGAAATCTCACCAATAAATGTTATTGAGCATATGTGATAGCTGAAATATTTTCTTTCTCATGTTTCAAGATGTTCCTAGTTGAGTACTATGTCTTGCTCTTCACACAGGAGTCAATATCAACAATATTCCTAATAACTTCGATCTTATCTTCCTTTGCCTCTGTTCCAGGATATTCTCTACATAAGCAGGAGCTTTAAGTCGTTTAAGAAATGAAAGTTTATCTGTTGCAAATACCCTTTTGAAAAGATTTCCTGTATGGTCATCCACAGAAAACAGTAACAAAATTTTACAGCTGAGAGTGATGTAAATCCCTTTGAAGGGGTTTGAATTTTGTTTCATGTTGCTACTTCTCAGAAAGCAATTTGATTTCCTTGCAGAAATACCCATTTTAAAGATTTCTTGCTCTTTGATACTATTATGAACTTATTAATTAGTCTACTCTCGAGTCAATTTTCAGCAGTTGTAAACTGGATCAAGACCTGTGGGATTAAACAACTAGATAAATATTGAGCCACTGGGGTCAGATTTTAATGCCAGTACTTGTGTTGTTTTTCCAAAAGAAACTTCTGTAGTCTTTTTTGAGTTAAGGTACTACTCAGTGAAACTAAGATGATCAATACTGAGCTCTTAGTAAGCATCAGCTAATACTTTATGAGACTGGAATTGTTTATACGTATTACAAACACTTCTAAGTCTGCACAGAGGTAGTTATTGCCAATACATTTAGGAATTTCAGCAGCAAGTGGAAGCCAAAGACTCTCTAGCCCAATGGTTACTGTTCACTGATGAGCAGCACTAGAAGTTTCAGAAACCTTCAAAATCCTAGATAGGCAGGACCAGAAGAAATCTCAAGAGATATTTAGAATCATAGAATCATAGAATCAACCAGGTTGGAAGAGACCTCCAAGATCGTCCAGTCCAACCTAGCACACAGCCCTATCCAGTTAACTAGACCATGGCACTAAGTGCCTCATCCAGTCTTTTCTTGAACACCTCCCTGGGCAGCCCATTCGAACTTTTCTGTTTGGAAAATATAGATGGGAGATTCTCTCTTTCCCAAGGCAAAACTAATTTTCCTTGCTGACAGTGATAAGTCTGAAATTTCAAATATGAGGTTTAATATTCCCTACAGCTACTTGGGCACTTTTGTTACACCACTGTGCTCTGGACTCCTCCGTTCTCTGCCTAGACCTCCCTTGAAGATGTCCTCTTTATAACTCTTTCTAAAAATATCTATTGAATTCTTCAACTGGTCTTTGACATAATAGAGATAGCTGTCCTAGCTTTGGTCTTTGCTTGTTAAGCATGTTCATTAATCAACATTTCTCATTTAAAATAAAAAAATATTTTATCCTGAAACTTTATGGTTATAGTCTCCTAGCAACAGAATTTCCTCTTAAGAAGCCACTTGTCTCTCAAAGGGTCTGTTCCTGGAACATATTTGACAGTAATTAAAAAAAAATAATTAATCAATTGATTTCTTAATAGGAGTTTAATAATCTCTTCATAGAGCTGGCAACAGTATCAAGTGTTACAACTGTAAATTGTCATTACAAACAAATCACCAAAAGCAAATTTGTTGCCCATAAAAATAGCAACTAATTATTATTAATGCTTATATGAGTCTCACTGTCACACACCAGGACATCATTGGGCAAGTACTATAAACCCTGATAAAAAAGTATGTTCTTGCCTCACGCAGCTTACAGATTTTAATGGTTTCTTTCAATATTTCTAAAGTGTAAGATTTTAATAAAGGAAATCTACTAATTTGTCAGGTCTCTAATCCCTACAAATAATTCTAATGCATTTGCTCATTTATTGAAAAGATACTCAACATCACTTCAAATAGTTACACTAAATGCAAACACCACTTAGAAATGTAAGATTACACTGTTCTGCAGTCACAACCTTACTGTGCTACCCCCCAACTCATTTCCATTAACATTTTCTGATAATAACTGAATTATTTATAAAAATAGTCTGTTTGCAAAGAGTTCACTTGCTATAGTTCCCTGTCATAGCAAAAAGGGCATTGTGATAGAACATCACTTCCTATACTGTGGAACCAACAAATCCCAAACTCCTACAGAGTTTGTCAAGACAGCAGTCCTGAGGGAAGAAAAAAGAGCAATTTTAGAATCATTTTGTTTGAGGAGATCTTTATGAGGTCCAAAGATCAGAAAGAGGGATCTATGATGTGACTGTAACAGGCTGTGATTTCAGCTGTGGGGGAGAAAATATTCCTTCTGGAGGGGCCACATACAAGTGAGTGAGCAAAGGGAAGAAGCCAATTGTCAGAAGTCATTCAAGTGAGAAATCAGAGGATGTGATACCTGTTCTTGTGTCAATGAGAACTCAGGAAAGACCATAAACAAGGTGGATAGAGTAGGGTTAATAGAACGGGAATAATGTCCCATGGAGGTAGAGAGATGTATGTTTTGAGTCAGAAGTATGGACTATGAACAGGGGTAGTAGGAAAACGGTCCAGGTGAAAAAGAAAAATGTGTCTGCAGATGACTATAAGAATTAAACAACATGCCATATCAAAAAACAGATTTTTCACCATCTTCCCTGACATAAAAGCCTGTCTAGACCAAGGTAACAGTTTCCTTGCTAGCTCTTTCACAATCCTGAGTTAATGTTTAACAGGTAACAACTGCTGTATATAAAATTAAGACAATGGTATCAGATGCTTTGCAGTTGATATGGTCACTGCATTGGCCTGGATTTCCAAAATTAGCAGTTTGATAGGAAGCCAGTTCCATAAGCATTCTGCTTCTGCTATTTCAAACAGCACTCTCCAAAACCAAGGGGCTTTTTTCACTCTGGTCCTCTTCAAACTGCTAGAAAAGCTGTTGAGAAGCAGACAAACTTCAGCAGCCCTAAAGGAATACACATCTGACATCAAAATAATCTATTTCCAGGACATTCCAAGAACCAGGAGAATTCAACTGTGGAATGTAAAAATCTTATGGTATTATGCTGTGATAACTGAATGTCAGCAAACGCTAAGAAAATCACAAAGGTGACTTCAGCTTCTCCCCACAGTATGGAGTGTATTGAGCATGTATAGAATGGAAAATTTAATCAATACAGATACCAAGACAAATAAGGAAGAAGATATACTAGCATCTACCATCTGGAACCAGAGGTACTGATCTTTCAATTTAACATAGAGTAAGAAATTTCATCCCTGTAGTGACTGTTTTAATACATTAAGAATAGAAGCAGCTATTTTGTGTGTCTTTGCAACATACTGAAGACACATTGAAAGAATTTCTGGGCAATCAAAGGTTTTTTCAGTCTATTACTTTTTCAGTAGAGTTTCTACTCAGAATTTTGAAATACCCTTATATTTCTGTTCTGTCTTCATTTGCACCCTTTTCACCTGACATACAATTAGTTTAGATGTTTCCACTGAGCTGAGTGGCTGCTAAATGCTTGATAGATCATCGCTCAAGTGATTTTCTCCTGGACTCATACATGATGCAATTTTTATCTCAAATTCTTCATACTTTTGCTTTCCATCTAAATCTTCATCTCATTGACCGACCTGATCCATTATAACATGACCATCTGTTCAATCATCAGCCCAGCTTGCAAAGATGAACCTTTGATAGGAAAGATGGGTTGATGTGTTTTGTTCAGTGTTGCACAGTATTTATTACTCTGCAATAGAATTTTTCCATGAACTTTAAAGCAGCATTCGATACTTGTCTTTTAAAACAATATCTATAACTAAAAAGATTTAGTTTTCTCTTGCACTGAGAAAAAGCATCTGAAAAGGCAAGAAACTATTCTAAGTCACAGCTTAAATCTGAGTAAGTACAATGCCCTCTCTTAAATACCTTTTTTTTCTTCAATTATACTCATTTTTTGATTAAATATTTATCAATATTTGTTTAACAATTTGAAATAAGAAAAATACATCATAACACTAGAACAAAGAACCAAACCTTACTGGAAAAGTTATTCTGGGTAAGTTCTGTCTGATCACAGTTTAGTCTTCTACAAAACAAAAACAGGCAAAGCTGTCCAAGGCTACTTTTATAGCAAATGGCCAAAAACAGACTTTTCTAGGATGTGATTATTGTCTTCCTAAGTGGATCTCTAAAACAGGTTAGACAAACGAGACCCTAAAATTAGCTGTTTCTCACCAATGATTGCTCAGGGTCACTAGGTGACTAGCTAGATGTGGTCATCTAGACACATGACAACTAAATCTGTGGGAGTTTAATATGGTCTTCAGTGCTTTGTTGTGGTAAATGTGTTCTTTTTAGCTTTTGTGTGTGCTCAATAGTTTGTTGTTTGAATGAAACCACATGTAAGTACTTCAGATGTCAACACTCCTATATTACCTTAAAAAATCTCTCTCACTCTTATACTCAGAAAGTGAGACAATTCCAAAATCCTTTTGGAACATCTGAGACTTGGTGTCTCCCAATGACCAAATAGTTACTTTCTCTATTTCTGCACTGTTTGATGCTTTCCACATTGTTCTGGCTGCCCAGAAGCTCACTTCCCTCTCTGAAAAATTACACATTTCTTCTGAAAAGGCTATCAGAAATTCACTTATAGTGATATCAACATTGAGTGCCAACTAGATAGTAGTGCATTTTTGTTTTATTTACATAACATAAACATCCCTATGAAAGGCTTGAGGAGTCTGAACAATTTCTTAAGCTTAAAATAATGTAACAATCACTATACAAGACCATTAAATATTCATATTGGGGAAATACATTAACTGACACAGCCAGCAACATTAAATAACAATGTGCAGTTGACAAATTAACTCTAACAATCAATATATCAAAGTATTTTAAAAGCATTTTCACATCTTCAGAAACACACTCTTGTTAAAAAATACTTTCAGAAAATTAAACACTCAATTAATTTTCTTTGAGTAGATTTTCAAGAGTTTCTATGCCATTAGGGAATGCACTAATTCATCTATATGACCTTACTGTTGTTCATTCTGCTGCTTATTATATTGCTATGTTTTTTTCTGAAACAGGTTTAATGGGTATCATTTCCACACCAGGAGTACATCCTCTTGAAGGTCTGCTCACTGGCAGAATCCTCGTTAGGATCTTCAGACCTGTACATGACTACTTCTTATAGAAATTAAGAATGATCCCAAGAAAATCAGGAAAGATGGAACTAATTACAACAATTTTTCATATGCCTTTACTTGAGTAGGAGATATGAGGAGTGGAGGTGAAGAAGGAGGAAGTAGGATGTTTTGTTTCTTTTCCTGATCCATAATTAAGAGACAATTTTTTTAGGACAAAGAAATTAATTCCTAATCAATTCTGTGTTGCCAGTCCTGACCTTTAGGTGACCATCTCCAGCATGATATTCTGCAGATAATTAACATAAAATCAATATCAGAGTCCAAATTCTATCTTGCAGAACTGTACCAGCAGTTCTGTCCAACACTGATATCCCCTTTTCTGATGCCAGTTTGGGATGGATTCTTAATACTCTGGGAAAAGTAGATTGCAAACATGTTGCTCCTTTATCTCATGACAGTACCAAGCATTTAGAGGAAACAGTATGGGACATAATAAGAAGAACAAAACCAAGACAAAAGAAAAAGAAAACAAGCAAAAAAAAACACCCCAATCATTGCTCACATTTTCATGTAAAAAAATATTGGAGATGAGAGTAGTGAATTCATTGTTTATATAAACTGCTAGAAGTCCCAGAAACTTATTTTATCTCATTCTTCATAAAATGAGCAATGAAAAGACAGCATTTATGACATATCCTTCCCTCAGTTCCTCTTTACTCCCATTTTCTACTCTGGAATGGACTTTTTATTGAATTGACACAATCATTTAGTTCTCATACTTCAGTCCTCTTCACTGATGGCAGTTACTACTTGTGATGACAGTTTATGATCTGGCTACCCATGTGCCAGAAAGTGGCCTAGGTTTACTTCCCTGTTCTGTGGTCACACAAACTTGAAGCATTAAATTAATATTTAGAACATCTTTCATATGGAATTTCGCACTTCATACCAGATTCCCCACAATTGTATTTCCAATAAGCAGGCAACGATTCCTGTTCATACTGGCCATAGGCCCATTATGAACATCCTAAGAGCCAGGTACCACTGAAAAATCTCAAAAGCACTCACTTGTTCCGTGGTGAGAATACAGAAACATTTAATTGGGGAAAAATGCTGCTTGTTTGATTTTTTTTTCTTAGTATTTTTGATTGCACAATTAAAGATTTTTTCTTGCTTCAGCAGTTTTCTTTGCTGATTTGTGGGGGCTCACAGAGCCTTTGCTGCCTCAGCAACATGTAGGACCAGAGGTAAAGCTGTTTTAAACTACTTGGCCTATAGAAAACAATTTGAGCATTGCAGGTGAAATTGTACTAAATTTTCTCAGCTGTCTGTAACCACACAGATTGGCTGTATACGAACTATACTGCAGAAAGAAAAAGAAAAAGAAAAGGAAAGGAAAGAAAAGGAAAGAAAAGAAAAGAAGATAAAAGAAAAGGAAAAGAAAGAGAAAAAAATAAGTAAAAGAAAAAGAAAAAAATAAGTCAAAGAAAAACAGAAACAAAACCAAGGAAAATTTAAAATAAGGGAAAAAAAAAATCAAAACCACAAAGATTTTGCTGCATTTCTGACTAGAGAGGGTACATGGATTATTTTCAAATGCTGCAAAAGCTATACATTGTTTAATCTCAGGCTGAATATTTTTGTTGTTATTTTCCTAGCTTTTACCATACTGATTAAGGCTAGCCTAATACCTTTTACTCTCTCTGATTAGTGTCTTTCTTCATGATTACTCCATTTAAATTAGAATGCTGCTCAAGGACTCTCCCATTGTCCAGAATTAGTAAAGCACCTCAGTTTATATCTGAGTTATTCATAAGCAAATGGAAAAAAGAAGATGTCTTCCAATGCAGGATAATGAGAAACAATTTCTCAGATATATACTTATATCACTCTTCACTTGTTCTGTGTACAGGGGAGTCAAATCTGTCCTCCCCTGGGCAGTCCACATTGAAACTTTCATCTCTTCTGCAGAAGTGAAGATCCTTGAATCAAGTCTGAGGATTCAAGAGGCACTGCTAATCCATGTAACCATGAGCACATCTTCCTGGTATTGCCTGCAGACTCCTCTTTTGTTCAGGGCAGGAGGCTACAGGGCCTCTAAGATCAAGCTACATTTCTACCATACTCAAGATTTTCATTAAATAATAGCAGGTTTTCACTTGTTTTATAAATATAGTCAATGGAAAGGGCATACTGCTTAGTATATAATATTCTAGAATGGGTATTTTGGCTCCTTCTACAATGCACACTCTGGGGAGAGAGCAAATCGCTCTTGGTTGAGCAAAAACTCAAAAGCATTGGTCACTTAGATCCCTGAGGTAGATAATATGCAGTGCCTACAAAAATGGTGAAAATATCTACCTGTCCTGCTTTTGCAGCCATAAGCTGCAGTTTTGAGTCAGAGAGGGCAGCCGACTCAATGGCATGTTTATCATGACATTTACAGATGCAAGGAGCGATGGCTCTGGGATCTGGCTCCTAAGGACTGGTTTCCACTTTATTGGAATGAGGATAACGTTATACACTTTATATTATCACTGGTATTAGTTTTGTTGTTTCATTAAATCCACTTCATTTTAACCCATGTGTATTCTCTCTTTCCTCAATTCCCCTTCTCTCCTGCAGAGGGGTCATCAGGTGACAAAGCAACTGCTGCACTATAGCCTCAGATATGAGCTAAATGGTGACACTACTGGGTTTGCTCCATATCCTAATGGGAAGTGTGGGATGTTGGAACATTATTATATTAGATTAACAAAGCAGGCAGTGGAATACAGATAAAAACAAACCCAGAGTGACAGGCACTTTTTACACAAGGTTTCACTGAATTTGTATATGGCACAAAAAAGTGCTTTATTAATTTGAGTATAACTTGTACAACTGCCCTTAAGGAAGGGTTAACATGCACAAACCAGAAAGATTAAAGTTTCACGTCCTGCAGTTACTACAGTACTTCTTTGCCCAGATACATTCAGCAGTGTGGCATTACATACCATGGTATGCACAACATAGAAACTATTACATTTGTGCTGCTGTAGTTATAAAAATTTCCAATTTGTGAAGACAAGATACTTACCAATTTTTAAGTCACAATACAGTTTTGAAGAATACTAGTTTCTTCTTAGATGTTTACAAAATCCTGATTAGTTCAGGGAGGGTATATTGGAACAAACTACCTATCCACCAGTGAGAAACTGCCATTTGAAAAGCTGGGCATGTGTTCAAAGACAACAAATAGTCATGGTCACTCCCAAAACAGGTTATACTTCTGAAATTTCCCAAAATTTGTTAATTGTAAGCATGTGGGTTCAAGGGAACATTAAGAGTTTTTAGAAATAGTCAAATTATATTGGGGGCAAGAAATTCCATGAACTTAAATACGTAGAGGGTGGTTGAGCAACAGATAAATGTGGCCTCTTCTTATCTTTCTTTTCTGTGTGGAGACACTTCGATAGTAAACATAAATATATTTCTTGAGTAGTAAGGATTAAAGCTAGCCTTCTCTTTACATAAACATATTGTTTCTCTTTAACTTCCTTTCTAAGAGGATTTCAGTAGATAGTACCACCACTAGAAAACCTAAATTCATTTGCATGCATAATCACGGAAAGCAAAAGTATGCTATCAAATCTCCTGTGTATGTTCTGAACAAAGTAACCTCTGGCTTAGCATAGCATGCACATTTCTAGCTCATAATGTAATTGTTTTGCAAGGTAATAGCTTCCACTAGAAAGGTATAAACCAAAGAATATACTCCTAAATACTTACACTCCCAAAAACTCTATCAATAAAAATACTTAATGTGTAAATGTATTTGATTTAAAAAAAAAAATGAAATTCCATTATTAATTACACATTATATCCCAAAAGGAGAATTCAAATGTCCTGGAGTCTGGTATACCCCAAAATTCCTCTCCCTCTGTGGTTTGAATGGGAGAGGAAAGGCGCGAAAAACCTGTTCCACCCCCTGCCCTGCAGGCGTGAAACGGGGGAGCAGGAGGCCCTTCCAGCACGAGGGATGCCCCATGCAGATGCCCGTGCTGGAATCAGGCTGGTGATTGGCTGTGGTCTTCCTGCCTAGGAAGTGGTAACTCGGCTCTTTGTCCAGGAAGGGCATAAATATTGGGGGACTTCCCGTCTTGGGGTTCCCACCTTAGAGTTCTCCCCCGCCTGGATAGTTCCTGCAGAAAGAGTCCCCTGGCGCTCCTGAGGAACAGGACCATCTCTGCTTTGGATGGCTTCCCATTGTAAGCACCCCCTTTATGCAGGCTTGGTAGGCCTTAACAAGCCTCGGAGGTCTTTTGAAAGAGACCGAGAGGACAAGCATCTGGATCGCCCTTTCTTTCAGCCAGCCTGACTCACCTGTAAGTAAACTTTTGGCTCATCCTGATTAATAGTGATGAATTTAATAGCTTAGCCTTTTCCAACTTCTGACTTCCAAAATAGTCAAATTTACCTATGGTATCCTTGTAGATCATCTCAATTTAACTGAATCTGCTAATTAAAACTCAATTAATTTCTGTATATAGTTTTGGGGGTGGGTTTTCAGGAAAATAAAATAACACTATTTTCTATATACTCCTGACTCGGCCACATTAATTCCCTGCCTCCACAACACCAAGCACTGAATTGTGAGCCTTTTGGTTCTTCAGTCAACATTGAAGATTTAAGTATTCTTTGAGGCCTTTAGTAACTGGTTTAGTGTCCAAAAGATAATGTAGTCTCACAAACACCGTAGCATCAGGTGCAGGCAGCTCTTAGGTTCAGAAATAGATCAGGTCCATCAACTCTGGCCTTT
The DNA here is from genome assembly GCF_015220805.1 of Pogoniulus pusillus. Classification (NCBI taxonomy): domain Eukaryota; kingdom Metazoa; phylum Chordata; class Aves; order Piciformes; family Lybiidae; genus Pogoniulus; species Pogoniulus pusillus. The sequence goes on along the minus strand of NC_087270.1, from coordinate 28,905,730 downwards.
CAGAGCATACTTAATTTTTTTAAAAATCCTTTGAAATCTTTCAACTGCTACATTTATATAGTAGAAGTATTGGTAGACTCCTTTGAAGCTGTAGGTGATCTTCAAATAGGCAAAGCTTGATACTGCAGTCCTCTTCCAGACAAAGATGAGAGGGAATAATACCCTCTTCCTTAATGTCCCACGATTATTATCTAGGATATTTCAAAGGTAACATCCTTCTCACAGCGCAGAATACACATTTCTACTTCAAGGCTGCATGCACGCCAGGTCTGATGTTTTTAAACAAGAGTGAGTTACTCAAGCATGAAATAGCTGAAACAATTTTCTTAACAGCTGAAAAACACTTGGCTAACTCAAAAATCACTGAACCAATTTTCCCTCAAACTTTCCAATGCAGTAAACCTTTGGACTAACACCATACTTGCTAAATTTCTTCCCTCCACATGCACCTTTACATTTACCTAGTGACTAACAAGAACATAAAATAAAGACTAAGGTTCCAATCCCGCACATGCACAAGTACATGCTTGAAATAACCAGTACAGTACTGAGTCAAGGTTAGGAGGGTCAGCCCTTAAGAACATTTGTACTCTCTCAACTTCATAACAGAGCTGTATTGACACCATAGCTCATAAATATGGAATAAGGCCAAGTCCACTATATTTCACAAAGCAGTAAACATCTCATGGGGCTCTCACATTAGCCTCCATAACACTCTCAGGCAAATCTAGTTGGCTAAATTTTCAGGCATTGCCTTCTAAATCTGCTCATGGCTGCTATTTCACAACAGCTGTTTATGGAAAGTGGAAATGTTCTTATAAGAACAAATCATGTGACAAGTATGAATCAAAATGGGACACAGTTTTGTATGCAACCATGCTCTGAAATTAACAAAAGTGCTCACAAGTCTAACAATAGCATTCACCTTTTTTAAACCCAGGGAAAAGTTTTCATCCATTTTATGTGGACGGTTTAAATCTGTCAAACTTTCTTCCAAATCAGTGCAGGTATCATTCCCAGTTTATGCTCTTACCTGTGATAACTGAACTATGCTTGCTTGTCTATTTCCCTCACTCTGAAAATCAGTAATCTACTCTGTTCGGACCCTCACATCCTAATCAATCCCTGCTGCAGTTCTGCCAGTATTAGAAATTCTGATGGTTTGGGTGTTCCCTGCCCCCCCACTTTTGGAAATCACCCAGACTAGACTCAGATGGCTCTGGAAATATGAATGAAGCTTATTATTTACAGCTTAGCAGAATATACAAGCAGATATTTACAGTATGTATATTTATATACAGAAATATACAAGGCAAAAGGTAATACAGAAACACAACAGCCCTCCCAGAAACCTGAGTCCCCAGGAGGGGCTCCCAACCACCCCTTCACCTTCCCCGTACCCCTCTCAACCTTACCCCAGTCCCAAGGAAGAATGAAAGTTCAGCCAGAGGATTAGGAAGCAAAGTGGATTAGTCAGAGAAATGGAGGGTGAGGATAGAGAGAGAGAGATGCAGCTCAGAGCTCCCCAGCAGGAGTAGTAGTGCCTTCTCTATGTTTTGATTCTTGTTCTTAGACATCTCAGCAAACCAATGAATGAGGTAGACATCATCTTTGTTTTCTTTCCACAGCCTATAATCTAGTTATTCTCACCAAAACATTCTAGCTAGGCTCAAAGTAGCACCAAAATTTATCAAGCTCAGAAAACATGGATTATAATACAAACATTTAATTAAAAACTAACTATTTTTTTCTCTGTATATCTCATCAGCTTCACCCAGCTTCTGAGAATAACATAAGTACTTTTAACAGTCAGTGAAAGCACATCTATGATTACACTGGAAATGATTACATATGATAACACTGGAAGTCTCTAATTGAGTATAAGCATGCAAAATAATCTTGACTTAGAGTGCCTCTTGTTCTATGGCACATTTTGTTCTCAAAGCCTGTCTTTCCTTTGCAGGCATGCCTGGAGTATGCCTAAACCAGATGACCATATCTAATGTAAACTCTGTGTCTTTACCTAGGCTTTATGTAAGATGCTAGACGATCTTCAAGATCCCTTTCAGTCTAAACTGTTCCATGATTATATGATTCCATGATCTGTACTGCCATGACTCCCAAAACCAGGTGAATTCCTTCTTCACATTTCACATAATTGATGAACGTTCTGTGTAGGCATAAGTATACTACAGGTTTGCCCCCAAGCAAAAGCTTGAGGCAAATGTGTAAAGGTAACTACTGAATTTCTAAATCAAAATAAATTCTGTTGTAAATCCTTGTGTGCTTTACTTCAGACTGATATGATTTCAGTCAGATGATGCATTTGCTTAAAAATTGGGCATACCATTTTGTGTCTTGAAAGATCCACAGTACATTCAGATCACTTTTACCCTCGTGGGAACTCTTTGTTACACTTCTAATTTTTTATTTTACCCTGTTCCTCTGGGAAAGTTACCAAGATTTATTAACCAAATATGCATACTTCTCTCTATATTTCAGCAAACACTCCCTTTAAGAGACTGAGATTTAATCTCCTCTGAAAGGTCAAGATGTAGTCTTTGTCCTGGAAGGCTAATTGGCCTATTAGATGTCCTGGCTTGCCCCACCCTTCTGCTGATGGAAGGATGAGCAAGCCCTGGTTTCACCTAATATGGTTAGTTTTTGCAAATGCCATTTTGATTGGTGAATCTCTGTAGTCAAAGGAGGCATTATACTCGGGCAAGTAATATAAATTGAGCTAAGTTGCAAGCAGATAAGCTGTTTCTGCCTTGCTGCCTCTGCCTCACTGCTCTTGACAATGTGTTCTGATTTGCCTTGTGCTTCTGACCAGCTTAGCTCTGATATTTTGGGCTTGAACTACCTGGAAATTTAAGTGCCTCAAGTTTCCCAGGAGAAGGCATTTAAGTGTCTCACAACATGGCAAGAAGTGCCACCAACATCGTGCTCCCTGCACATCTGCAATAGATCCTGCCTGCACCTCTGCTAATCTCTATGACAGGAGGAACCAGGATCAAGTCAGAGATCATCTGCCTCTTCCCCAGCACCCTGGGAAGATCTAGAAGCCTCTCAACAGCTGAGCAGCTCCAACACTGCCACAAAGCCAGGGATAATCTTGAAATTTCTACTCCACCACAGTGGGTAGAACAAACGTTCCCCAGGGCTCCAGGCTCCCTATTTGTAAGTGGAGCAAAGCCATTCTGTGGCTAAACTTTTCCAAATATTCTGATTCTCCTAAATTAATGAATTGCCCATAAACATTCTTGAGAGGATTTTCCCAATTGAATTAGAACCCAAATTTAACTAATTTGTCTATAGTTGTGGGTGGGGCTTTCCAGAAATAAAATTAACTACATATTTTATAATTCTTGCCTCAGTAATTGCCCCAACTAAATCAGTCTTTATGTGCCAGATAAGATTAAATTCAATCTATGATTGGCTTCAGCTGACCAAAATATGCTATTTTTAGTTTGCAAAAAATTCACAGGAAGGCTTCTATTATATCAGTTCACATAATTCTGTAGCAACTAGTTTCTTTTATTGGCAGTTTGAATAAAATGACAGTTAAGTCTGAAAAAAAAACCAAATATTTACTTCTCAGTCTAAAGCCTATTCTCTCTCAAACACTGGACCCAATAGAGAACTAAGTCACACTTACTTTAAAAAAGTCAGCTGAGTTGATATGATTTTTCAACAGCAATCCTTTAGTTTCAAAGACACCACAAAATTTTGAGTTCTAATATTCCTGCAAATTTGAGATCTAGTCCCATAAGCCTCATTTAGCTTTACTGACTGTTTTTCAGTTTATGCAACTGTTTCACAAATAGAAAAATCCAATACTAGAAAATTTCACTTAAATTCATTCATAATATTGTAGCTGTCTGAAAAGACTTGTATTGTAGATAGAGTGTTTTAAAGGTACATTTCATGAAATAAGATGGTTCACAGTTCATTGTCTATAGCTGAACCTGAAGTACTAGGTTAATGCAAATAGAAGGGATATGAATGGATCATGTAATCCCTTTCCTTTTTCCTAGACAGGATCCATTAAGACTATTACACCACCAAGGAATATCATAGAATCATAGAATCAACCAGGTTGGAAGAGACCTCCAAGATCATCCAGTCCAACCTAGCACACAGCCCTAGCCAGTCAACTAGACCATGGCACCAAGCGCCTCATCCAGTCTTTTCTTGAACACTTCCAGGGATGGTGACTCCACCACCTCCCTGGGCAGCCCATTCCAATGCCAATCACTCTCTCTGTGAAGAACTTCCCCCTAACATCCAGCCTATGCTTCCCCTGGCACAACTTGAGACTGTGTCCCCTTGTTCTGTTGCTGGTTGTCTGGAATAAGAGACCAACCCCCACCTGGCTACAATCTCCCTTCAGGTAGTTGTAGACAGCAACAACATCACCCCTGAGCCTCCTCTAGGCTAAACAACCCCAGCTCCTTCAGCCTCTCCTCATAGGGTTTGTGTTCCAGGCCCTTCACCAGCCTTGCTGGCTTCCCTGGACACATTCCAGCACCGCGACATCTCTCTTGAATTGAGGGGCCCAGAACTGGACACAATACTCAAGGTGTCTGTAAATCATTCTACTGACGATGATGGAAATGCCACACAGTAATATGCTCAATCTTTCTCCTCACTACTGGGGACCTTACTTTGTAATTTGAAACATCCTTCCTAAAATTTGAGTCCATTATATTTCCTTAGCATCTAGAGGCAGTCTCTTTATTTGAAGACTGTAACTAGGGCCTTGTGACTGGGAGTTACCTGCCCCCACACACATGAATTCACCCAGACTAGACCCAGCCAGATGGAAATTAAGGAATGAAGCTTTATGTTCACAGCTTAGAACAATATACAAGCAGATATTTACAGTATATTACAAATACTTACAACTATATACAGAAATACACAAGTTAAAAGTAATACAGAAACACAATAGCCCACCTAGAAATCAGAGTCCCCAGGAGGAGCCTTCCACCTTCTTTCAACCCCTCTACCTTATCCCAGAGTCTGCCTTATGTGCAAGGTGAGTTGGGAGGATCAGCAAGGGGGGTTAGAAGCAGAATGATTAATTGGGTTACATGGATCCAAGCAGAACAGCTGAAGCCCAGGGAGAAAACACAGACACTGACTCCAACAGACAGACACTGTCTAATCTATATTTGTGTCCTTGCTTTTATACATCTCAGTAAGCCTATGAGTGAAGGAGGCATCACCATTTTTTTCCTTTTCGCAGCCTATAATCTCTCTCATTAAAATATTCTAATTAGCCTCAAACTAGCACAAGTCTCCACTCTGCACATCTGTGGTGGGTTGACCCTGTCTGGAAGCTAGATGCCCAGCAAAGTCACTCACTTCCTCATCTAGACAAGGGAGAGAAAATCAAAGGCTTGTGGGTCAAGTTAAGGACAGGGGGAGATAACTGAACAACCACCATCATGGGCTAAACAAACGCTCCTTGAGGAAATTAGTTGGTAGCATTACTAAACAAATAGGATAGTAAGGAAAAAACACAACAAATCTTAGAACACCTTTCTCCCACCCCTCCCTCCTCTCTCTAGGCTCAACTTCACTCCCAATTTCTTTTCTTCTTTCCCCCTCAGCAGAACAAGGGGAAGGGGAATGGGGACTGCAGTCTGTTCATCACACTATGTTTCTGATGCATCTTCCTCCTCTGGAGGCAGACTCCCCATCAAATAGGATTCTTTCCATGAGAGACTGTTCTCCACAAACTTCTTTAACGTGAGTCCTTCCTGTGGGCTGCAGTTCTTCAGGAACTGCTTCAGTGTGGGTCCCCCTATTTGTTCAATAATATCAATTTTTCACTACTATGTCCAAGTTTACCTGTACCATTTTCCTTTTTAAGCCTGTCCTGCAACACACCAACAGCACAGTGACATCTGAAAAATTTGACAAGGATACCTTCTACTCTGCCATGCAATATATTAATGAAAATACATTACTGGAGCCAAGACAGCTCCCTGTCATGGCAAAAATAATTTGAACAATGAATCTAATTATTTCTCCTTGTGCAGCCTGAGTATTAGAATGTCGCTTTCTTCAGGGAGTGAGGGATTGAAGAGTTATCTAGGCATACACAGGTGGGCTTCTCATCAAACAAAGGCCCAATAGTTAAAAAACATCAATAAGAAGCATAAGCTCACCACGTGAAATGTTACTTTTTCCTATTTTCCTTGGTTTTCTGACTGCACAGAAACAAAATTGATAAAGTATATCCCAAAGCAGATCTTGTATGACGGTGAGTCAGTCAGTGTTATATTCATTATTGGACTGAAATTACTTGAAACAGAACGTGCTTTTGAAGAAAGCAAAAAGAATAGGAAAAGGAAATGAATGATTCAGTATATTATCTCCTCAGGCTGTAATATACAAAGCTGGCAGCTTCAGCTTTACAAGCACTTTAATTTCAAGAGACAAAGGTCTCATTTCTATTATTATTCCACTCACTAAAATTTACATTTTAACCACGAAAGACCTTCTGTGCCAACTGATGTCAGAAGTGACCAATTTATATCCATTAAAAAAAAAAAGAGAGAAGTATTAAGAATAACAGTTAAAATTCTGGCCCAGTTCAAGGCAATGGCAGCTGCAGTCTCAATTCCAGCAGAGTACACACAGAGGATTTGGTATTCTGTGTTACACAATCAGACCAATTAAATTCTACTCTTCTGCTAACAGCAGTTAATCTCCTAGTGAATACATAGGAGAACATATACATGCAATGCTCTTCCATTAACATACAGCTTGTGATTATTTTTAATACCTTGTTCCCCAAAGCTAGGTTCTTATCAGATTTCTCACATCAATATCTTTTTCTCTAAGTACATACAATGATTTAAATAGGACCTCTGGTGGCATAAGGTAAATATGATAGGACATTTAGCATTGGTGACAATATCTAAGAGAATATCTGAGCTTTGTCTCTCAGTATCCCTGATAGTTGAGATGTAGAAAGTGATATTCCAGAGAACAGCTCTTAGCAATAACATATGCAGATCTTTGCAGTTTTTCTGGACAAAAAAGTATGCTGTTCAGACTGCAGACCATAAATTAGGGGACCTATAAATTGGTTAGAGTGTGAAATCCTAGTAGTGAAGGGAAGATGGAAGAAATTGTAGGTTTCCATCCCAAGGTCCTGATGAGGTGATCTTATTTTGCAAGGCGTCAAAGCAGAAAAATGATTCTACAGAGAAAACAAGGAGTGTTCTGCACCTTCACATCAGGAATCAACAGCTATATGGTCCATATCACATCAAACAAGCCCAGCTTTAGTAAGCATTGTCTTCAGGCTGTAGAAGTTTTTGCAGCTTTCATTCATTTTAGGCACAAAATCTTCTCTAGCTCATACAAAGCTGCTATCAATTTGTTTTGCATTAGTAATATGGAACCTCCCATTCCTATTCCAGTATCCCACTCTAACTGTGTAACCATTGTGGCATATAAAGCTTCCTACATCAGTGCTCTTCTTACATCATTCACATGATAGGAGTAAATTTGCAGGGTATACATCTGCAATTCTCTCCATCTTTAGGAAAAGCCATCACTGGGAAATAGAATTTATCTCTCTAAGTCTATAAATCTGTCTCACACTCAGCTGAGGGAACAACAGGGATACAAGTAAAGGACAGAATCTAGTATTTCAATTATGGGATAGGAAAGCCATTCCAAAAGTTAACAGAGGGCTTAAACAAGTCTATAAATCAATCATAAAGTTTTGGGATAGTGAAAGATATTCTATCCTTAGAGGTGTGCCCAAGAAGGCAGGAATATTTTCTGAACTGAGCTGAAAGTATGTGAAGTATCCTCTTCCATTCTCCTAATGGTGAATTAATACATTTGGTGTAGCCATACACCCTTCTCAAATCCCTTTGACAGACCTAAATTTCAGGGAATATTAATCTATCAGATAACAAAAATGTAACCATATTCCAGTAGTATGGAGGAAGTCCTGCACATGGAGTGTATATTCTGGCCATGCCAAAAGCTGAGATTTAATACATTAATATGAATATGAAGCCAGTAATAGAACAACTCTAAACATTGAAGTCTTCTGAAATCTATCTCCAAGTCTAACTAATATGGATTAAACCAGTCCAGCCTGATAATTTGATGCCCTAGGAAGTTTTCTGATATAATTAATCATTTGCTTCCATCTGTGGCTCAAACACAGTGCAATATCAGCATAATATAAATACTTGTGCTGTTACTCAAGAAATCCACTCATTTTCAATCTTGCAGGCACCTAACAAGGATCACAGAAAGCTCGCTTAATCAACTTCAAGGAAAGTATTGTATTAAAAAAAAACTAATAGGATATAAAATCCTCACTGTTTATCCTAACCAAATTATAATACATCATGTTTACTTTTTATGCATTTGTGATAACTGGCCTGAGCTGCATGCAAGGAAAATGAGCTTTCTATGTACAGTACATTCATATTGAAGAAGTTTGTATTATTTATAACAACAGGCCTACCAATACTCTGCATACAGATCTGGTTTGGTTCAAGTTTATTTCGCAGGGAGACCTGGATATTGCTCTAAAATATTTTCTCAGTAGCTTTCCAGAAATTACTAATCATTTCAATGCACAAAATTACATTTGTAAGCTTTACACACAATCAACATGTTTTCAGATTTGCACAAGCAAAGCTATAGACATTATAATCTGTCCAGGAAGGGTTCTGTCTTTTGCATGTGTTTATATGGTGGTTAGAACAATGCATTGTGAAATAAAAGCACTCAAATAATATTTATAATGATAGGTCAATATTTTCATTAACTTTAGTGTGTGGCTAATAAGACCTCAGGGTCTCTGAAACATAAACACACTTTCCTCTCAGTGCAGAAAAAAAAAAGGCAGGTTGCTACATCTGAAACTGCTGCTCTCAGTTATACACGGTTTATGACTCAGTTATGACCTGGATTTTCAGAGAGTCTGAAAAAGTCATGCTTCTTAATCCCATCTGTGGTGGAGGGGCAGCAGCCCCAAAACTGAGGCTTCGCCATGCCTCTACATGCCCGGACATGTTTTTCTGCCAAGACCCACAAGGCAGCAAACAAACTGTGTAACACACACACGCCCAGCCCGTGTACCCCTGAGGTCCGGGCAGGTAATCCCCTATTGGGAGGGTCCAGGCATGTCTCTACTGCCTATTGGGGCAAGGTTTGGCTTTCTGCCAACATGATTGGTCATTTTAGATGTCCAATGAGCCACGAATCTCCGCCCAGAGTCCATAAAGAGGGGTGCACAGCAGCACCACGTGGTCAGATGGTCCAGAGGTTCAAACTGTTCAGAAGCTTAGAGCATGCAGACTCAGCTCTGATCCACAGCAGCACCCTGCTGCCCTGACCTGCTTGCATGGCCTAGACACAGGATCAGGCCTTACTCACTTGCAAGCATTACAGAGGCTCAGACCTCATGCATTGATCTCAAGGCGCAGTTAAGCTGTCTGCGAACCCTTTGAGAAGCAGAGCGCATGCACGCCTGCATTTCCTACATGTATGGGGAGCCGAGAGCCCCCTGCTTAAGCCCAAGAGCAGCCATACATACTGGCTTGCTGCCTTACATTTATCTACGGAGCTCGTCTCCCTGCAGCCCGGCATAGACCCTGCTAGCCCGGCATAAATACTACTTGCCAGTTATTCTGTAAGTCTGGAAAGACCCATAGCCAGCAGACCCTCAGACTGTCTGCCAACCTGCAAACACAGCCTGCTAGCTGTGAGACCGTGTCAGAAGCTACACGGGCAAATCCTTCTCCTGCACCTGGAATCCTGCCAGCTGACCATCCCTGGACACACAGCATCCAGAAGAAGAAGCAGCATCGAGGCAGAGATCACCCCAGGAGAGAAGGTTAGAGAAATACTGTTAACCCAGAGACTAGGAACCTTTATCAATTCCCCTTGCAAGCCGGGACAGATCTTCAGCCCCACCGAGACACGAATGTTGGGCAGACACTGAGACAGAATCCCAGGAGGGTGATTAATGATTAATACTTAAGAGCAACACAGCTAAGCAAGCTTTAATTCCATTGTAATATAAGTTACCTCTACCTTTAGAGTGCACACAGTTTCAGCCCTTGCTGGGCAGACACTATAGTTGTTAAGAGGCATTAAGCCTAAGGGAATTTCTCTCTGTCTATAGTTGTTGATAATTTGATATTTCCACTTAATAATCAATCCCTGTAAATATATCCCAAGCTGTTTTCATAAACTTGCAATATGAACCTGGATTTCATAGTGGTTGGGGGTGGTACAAATTTGTAAATATTAATTTTAATAAATAATTTTATAAAAAATCAAAACCACCTCAGATTAATTTCTCACCTCCCCCTAACAGGGGAGGAATAGAGAAATCCCCTCCATGACACCATCACATTTCAATACATCTGACTGTCTACATCCAGTGTGCAGACAAGTTAATGCAGGTTTAATAAGGCAAGAAGTCTAGTGCTCTTAACCATGATCTAAATATGCTATAAATAATAACTCGTTGAGATGAGCTCACACAATCTGAAAAACTTTTTAGTTGCATATATGACTAAGCAGGCTACTCAACAAAGGATACTGAGGTCTTGCTTGTACCAGCTAGAGAAAATGTCTCTCTTGGTGAAGAAAGCATTAACTGTGAAACATCCAAACACAGAATTTATAGATGGCCTATCATATGAATAAACAGAGTAAGTCAACAAGAGTTAGCTTTGTGTGCTAAGTTCTTCAGTATTTAAAGGAAGTAATTAAGAATCTAAGACTGACATAGAAAAAAAGGCTGATAACCAAAGTACTACCATGTGTTGGAATATATATAACCAGTGGAATGAGTAAGTACTGCAGCATCCAGTCACTAGATGGCCTTTTGAACACCTGTAAGCATCCTGTCACCTCTAGATCACAGACTTAACACCTTAAGAGGACAATGACTGTTGTCTCAAAACAATGTGACATACCTAATCTGGATAGACAGGGCAATGGCTTTGATGGATCTTGATAGCTCTCAAGAAGAGCTGCTGGTGGCAGAATAGCTTAACAATGAAAAGAGATAACTTCTGTAGAGGTGGGAAATCCCTCTTTCCTTATCTTAAAGCTACTGGAAGGCCAATGGCAGACATTGCACTGGAGTGCTCACCTCTCTGTTCACACCTCTCTATAACTTGGACACACCTTCTCCCACACACACCAGTATAAAGGGACTGCTCTTTCTGGGATCCACATATCTACCACAGAAGACCCCGCCAGGATGTACACCAGCCACCGAGAACTTGAACTATGCCTGTGAGATCTAGCGGGAACCAAGGGTGGTGATATCTTTCTTTTTCTCTAACTTCTTAACTCACTTTTTTCTCCCTCTCTACTTTCTTGTTTCTTTTGTTTTCCCATTTTCTCTCTGATCCAGCCCATTACTGAAATTTTTCACTGGCTCTAATAAACCTAACTCAGCAGCTGTTTGGTGCCAGATCACTTTCATTTACTCCAAGGGAATTTTTGAATCTCTGCATGACCTCCTCCTCTGCCCAGGGTTGGCAAGGGAGATTGGGTTATGACCTGCGTTTGCTACCTCTAGCCTCAAGTGTTGTCTGATACATCATATTGGTCTGTCTTTTGGGGCTTTAAAGCCAAACCTATTTTGCTAACTGCCTGCTCTAAGAATATCCTTTGGGGTACATCCATCCTATAAAGATTCAAAGTCTTTCTGGGTCAAGACACTTTAATCCAGGTTTACATATTTCACTGCTAGGCAGGCTTCATAGGGAGACATGCAAAATGTATGTAGATTTAGGGTAAATATCCATAAGTAGTAGCAGTCGCAGTGAAAAACAAGAAACTGCAGGTGTTAAAACATACATATAATTGTATATGAAAGAAATTTTATTCTATTCTTAACAGCACTATAACCAGCTAGCAGTACCAGAATAGCCCATCCAAATTCTGTGTTACAGCAACCCTAATTTGAACTGTATATAAACTCTGTCTCTTTCTAGCAATGCAATAGTGTTAAGTAGTCTTCGCTAAGAGCAAAACAAATGAGGAATCAATGGCTGGTCTAGAGTGGCTGTTATTAAAAGAGTTCCTGGGTTTCACACTCCTCTCTTTCATATCACCTCTTTCTGGCAAAAAATCTTATTCGACCTCCATCCCACCCACCTCAGCCCATGCTACCTTATATACATTTTTTAAAGCTTTTCAGCTTTAGTAATATGTCATATAGCATCCATCACAAAATAACAGAGGACAATCACACAGTTAGGGTGGTGAACCCACAGCCTCAATATAGTGGTTGGATATAGGTTTGATAGAAAGGGCACATTGGAGCTCATTACCAGAAAGACACTAGCCACAAGAACAGAATACTTTTGCAGACAAACCTTAGAGAGCAAGGATCTTTCTTCGCCTTCTCCTAATCTTTATTCCCAGCCAAGTACATCCTGAATCTCTGAGGGACACTACAACTAAGGAAGAATTTCCTAGACTATTACAGGCTCTGTGTTAAAAATGCTTCCATCACCAGTTTACTGCACCAATTTTCACTACTTTCTTTCCTTATCTATTTATTCCTCATCTTTCTGAAGAGGATCAACTGAGAGAATGAACCGGATCGTAACTTAGTTGTTTTTTTTAAACTTTTTAGCTCTAGACAAAATGGCTAGGAAAGGTATGATGAAAGAAAAAGTAGTGCATTTTTCAGTGACTGCTACCATCCTGCACCACTAAGACATATTTGTTCCAATAATATTTGAAACCAATTGACCATGAAAATGTTACGCAAATCTTGTACTCAAGGAGAATTCATTATTTTAGTAAGTAAGTTATGCACACAGATGCAGATCCTGTGGAAGCTATACTAGTACAACATAGCCCAAAGCAAAATAGGAAGAATGTCTAAAGAACTACAATTTTATTTTCACTGCTCTTTGCAACTTAACTTCAGTAAAACAACAGCAGAAAAAGAGCTATTTTCTTAATCTTCTTTCAAAAAATCAATCTAAGAAACTTTGGGTTTAGAATCATAGAATCAGTCAGGGTTGGAAGGGACCACAAGGATCAGCCAGTTCCACCTTCCCTGCCATGGGCAGGGACATCCTACCCTAGATCAGGCTGCCCACAGCCTCATCCAGCCTGGCCTTAAACACCTCCAGGGATGGGACCTCAACCACCTCCCTGGGCAACGCATTCCAGGCTCTCACCACTCTCACGGTGAACAACTTCCTCCTCATGTCCAGCCTGAACCTACCCATCTCCAGCTTTACTCAATTTCCCCTAGTCCTGTCACTCCCTGATATCCTGAAAAGTCCTTCTCCAGCTTTTTTATATTTAACATCTTTCATGAATCTTTATTTATTTAACATCTTTCATCTTTCACCAGGTCTGCATTTGTGGAACCCTCTGGATTTATCCTGATATGTTTCACTTCCATTAGTCTAAAACAAGAAGCTAAACACTGGCAGAAAATCAAGTATTTTGCAAATAAATCCTTACCAATACATATGTGCAGTGCAACTCAATTGCAAAGACCTAGATATAGAGTACAGTAGTTATCAGATGTGCTCAGCAGGTTGTTAGGGTTTTTTTAATTGAGGTTATATGGGAAATTTTAATTCATACATTTATTTTAACCAGAATGTGGAGATGGCTGCAAGAATCGTGGGAAATAGGTGGCTTTCTAGGGTCATTGGATTCTGAAAGATTTGAACTCTAGTACCTTTATTACTTTTGCTATATAAAAAATATTTTCTAGATCATGACAGCCTTTGCCTTCACTACATATTGGTTATTCAGTTGTAGCAAGGTTAAGACTATGAAACAGAAAAAAAAGTGCAAAGGATATGTTTTGAGTTAGATACAATGTAAGGACTAAAGAAACCATCAGCCCAAGGACAAGATGAAAAGCCTTCTAAGGTTAGAGAGACAGCAAACTGAAATTAAGCACAAGAAAAACCAAGAGTCAATACAGAGTATATATGTCCACTTTAACCAGGTGGTAACAATTTTTATTTTCACTATTGTAATGTGGCTTCTGTAAACCCAGATCTGGTCTTGCTTTCCAGGTCTGTAGCTGTCAAGGGAACTCTTACTGCCAACCTTGATGGTAGCCTCAGAGCAGTCACAGAGAAAAGGTTTTCTATGATGACCACCAGTTGATAAAAGCTACATTCTTTGGTTTATTTTTTTGTTTCCCACACCGTATTTTCCTTGAAATGATTGTCAATGTGGCATGAGAGGGAGTGCTTTCTCCAGTCAGGCAACAATATCTTTGAGGCACCTAGCCCTCACAGTGCCCTCCAGAGTGCTCAGTCAGTCAGCCAAGATGTCACCCAGAAGCTTCTCTATCAGAAGAGCCATGAATCAAACCTGCAGCACAAGCCAAATTTCCCTCATTCACAGAGCCTCTCTTCAGAATTCCAATTAAATAAGCAGAACAAAGATCTTTCACATTTGTACTTTGATAGCCTCTCACATTTGCAACATCATGGCACCACTCTAACAAAGACTTGATCCTCAGAGGACACTTGTGTATGTACCTTTGTAGAACAGAAATCAAATGGACTATTTGCAACATTTTCCAAAATCTACCCCTACAGATGTAGATTCTTCCCTGAAGAATTACGGAAAGACTACAAAACTGTGCAAGATTAAGGTTAAAAAAATCAGAAGGACAACTATAAGAAAGTCAGCAATGGGAATCTGAGGAATGTAAGGAGGAGAAAAAGCACTCCTGCCTCATGACGTGTTTGAAAAGTCATAACCTGAGGAGTGGCCATACTTTCTCTCTCAGAAGATGAGGGAAGGGAAAGAGATTAAAAAAAGAAAGAAAGAAAGAAAGAAGAAAAAAAAGAAGAAAAAAAAAAAAGAAAGAGAAAACAGAAGAAAAAATGTATTAAATTTTGCCTCTAAGAATATCACAGCACAGGGCAATGGCAACGTACATAATGCTTTACAGGTGACTATGGCCATGTCACCAGCCCTTTAAGAATATTAACTAATACCTTTTCCTCCTTGTACCTGCACTCATCACATGTATAAACAGATCAGATGCTTGAAAGAGTAGATTCACAGTTCCATCCTCACAGCAGTGCTTTAACCAGGGACTTTTAACGGCCAAACTGGAACTGTATTGTTTTTCTCTGTTAATTAGTCTAGGAAACCTGACAAAAGTGACTGTCTAAAGGGAATGTGCATAATCTCAGCAGGTTCTGAGGGATTTCAGAGATGGCCCCAGGAAACAAGGAGGTCCTCTATGAAAATATTTTCTTAACTGTGATTTACAAATAATGTGGACTGGGTTCTATAAGAGCAACTGTCATTCCTTCAAATTCTCCCTTGCTTATTAGTCCCCTCATATGGAAGGCATTCCCTAAGATGCTCATTAGGTAAATCCTAGATTTCAGGGCTTACTCATATAACCTACCTCAATACTCAACATATTTTGCTTGCAGGTGTTATCAGTAAATAGTTTATACAGTCGGCAGCACAAGAATATTTATGTCCTTAGTAGCAGGAATCTGTTTTTGGATCTCAGTGTATGCTATGAGGGTCTCTAGCACTATCAGTCCTTTCTCTCCTTCCGGGCTCTGTCAGGGGGAAAGTATCAAATGTTTCAATGTTTAAATCCTAGGAAAAACAGATTATTAAAGGAAAATGTTATATATGTGGGAAATATTGCAGTATGTGGGAAAATGTTATATATGTGGAGCACTGGGATCTGGCTCTGGGATATGAGGAGTTGTAAAAAAGAGGAAATGTTAGTTGACTGTGGCAGCTGGTGAACAGTCCTACTTCACCTTTAGTCTGAACTCAGTAGCACTAAAGTCTGCTTCCCTCACCCTTTCCCTTGGGCAGGAACAGCAGCTGAAGCATGAGCCTGCAAATAGAGGAAAGTGTGACGTTTAGCATTTATAGATGATGTTTCCTTAACAGCACTAGCCCAGGACATGACTAAGTCATTGCTATGGATAGTATGTTGTGGAAGGGATCTTAACAGAAATCTCTGAATCCCTCATTGTCCCTCAAATAAATTGTGAAATTCAAACCTAGTAACACTCAACAGTGCTCTTCATACCATATTTCAAATGAGACAAACAGGTGGAGTCAGATTATTTCGAGTGCACATGTAGGGTAAACACGGTTATCACAGTAGGACTACAGCATCATGACAGCAGAGGATAATCAGCGGCCAACACCACAAAAAGTGATGGGTGCTCTCACACCATCCTCCTCAATCACACATGTAAGGAGCAGAGAGGAAGTCTGTCTTAGGAGTTAGGTAACAGAACTGTGAAGCATGGAGCCAACACAATCACAATATTGGTATCATGTGAATCATTCCTAAAGGAGAAAGGAATCATTCCTCTTACAATTACAGCCATTGTCATTGTCTTCCCTCTTGAATCTGCTGGTACTGCCCTAGATGCCTCATGTGGCAATAGCACAGGTTTACTAGTCAGCATATTTACATATCATGTGGCTAATTATTGTGACTTGCAACACTGCTGTGGCTTGTCAGTGTATCTCCTGTGCCACAGCCTGATAAGAGCTTGACATAATTCATTTCCAGATCTTGGCATCTATATGATGAGCCAAGCTCACCAATGTTCCCAAGAGTAGAGCTGCCTTGACAGTGTTCAGCATATTTGTCTCTGAAGTCATCCATCATAGCCCTGAGATGAGATGTCATCACCTGGTGCCACATTGTTAGCAGGCTTAAGAAAACAAGAAGCATTGGTGGGTGTAAATCTAAATGCAGAGCTGCACAGTGGGTCAGTATTTTGAGTAGCATGGAGAGGTCACAGCAAGCTGAAAATGAAGCTTTACCAGTAGCTTTACAGAGCTTGTGAGATGCTCTGGTGACCAGAGAAACTCTCTAAGAAGCCTGCGACCTGGAAGAACTCCGGCTGAGAGAATTCTCATTAAGTGTTTGACAGAAGAATCCTGGAAGACATTAGAGATTACTGTGCAAGTGCTGCCTTCTGTTTTAAAGTAATATTATGGGCTGCTTACAAAACTTATATGTGTCTGCCAAGAATTTCTTCAGTAATCTGTCTTTGAAAGTGCCTAAAAATGGGTATCCTTTATCCAAGGTTTTGTATGCAATGAACACAGTATTTATATCCCAAAGTGTTCATTTAGAAGTCAGCAATTCATGCTTGTGCTTTAAACTGGCCATAATCTGAAAATAAAAGACAACAGAGTCACAGCATCTTTCTGACTGCTTCTCTAATAGCATAAGAAATCAGTCAGTTCCAGGCATAAAATCAGTAGCATGTGA
Organism: Pogoniulus pusillus; assembly: GCF_015220805.1. Classification (NCBI taxonomy): domain Eukaryota; kingdom Metazoa; phylum Chordata; class Aves; order Piciformes; family Lybiidae; genus Pogoniulus; species Pogoniulus pusillus. Next base: position 28,888,434 of record NC_087270.1, on the reverse strand, counting down.
GTCACAGAGAGAGTTAACCAAAGGCTAACAGGAAGATATGAGAATGGAGAAAAGAAACTCAGAGATTTGTCTGAAATTCTGAGGTGCCTCGCTGCAATACAGCATTGCAAGAGCCCATTTGTCTGTGCCTGCAGGAGGAAAATATTCCTTAAAATTCAGTATCTGAGGCTGTCAGTGTCACTTTTGATGCCTCTAACTCAACAAGAGACATCCGCCAACCTCCCAATTCCTGCATATGGTACCTTCATATACTGTTTTATCTCTAAAGGTCTGCCACTCAAACAAGTATAGTGACAAAGTCAGAATTCATTCAGCAAAGCAATCTTCTCCAAGTTTTCTTTCTTTCATTTCTTATTCAACAGAAATGCGCTTTCCTTTGAGTCATCATATACATCAGTCTTGTCTTTGGGAATTAGACACTGAAATATAACTATTAAATGACATGTTATCCAAGAGTTCTTTGCTATTCAGAGGATTTAATTGGTAATTAGAAGATTGTTAAGGTTCTCATTAGTGAATTGCAAGAAATACTCATCGTTTCTACATTCCACCGTGCCCATGATGGTCAGAATGCTTTAGCTTTGGATAAAGGTGACATGTAAAATCTCATTTCAATTTTAGTCTAGCAGACAATCCCAACACCAAATTCTTCATCCAAATTTTTTACCTCCTACTACTAAGAGGGAACAAGTTTCCATAATCTGTTTATACCCACGAAAATATCTCTATTCCTTTAGTACTAAGATTATCTTTCTTCAATAGGTTTTCACAACAAAACAACAATAACAAAACAAAGCCACAACAACAACAAAAAAACCCAACCACAAATTAGAGAAATGAGCTTGATATTTGGAAATCAGGAAGTCATTTTTAAAAGGTTTGATGAAGTTCTTAAAATTTACAGAAACAGAAGCAAGAGGACTTTTAGCTTTCTTAAAACCTCAGAAATCATAAATAATTTTGTGGTACATAAAATGAAGTTTTGGTTCTGTATGCTGCACACCAAGTATGACAGAGGATATTTTGCAGACTGACTTTTAAACTACTGTCTTGTGGCTACTCCTTCGTTTTAGTGTGTACTCAACCTTATTTGTCTTAGTCATGTAGATCATTTTGTCCAACATCTCTACATTTTTCTGCCCAGTGTTGTCATCACTGTTGACATACTTTGCATGTTAGTCTCAGTTTTTCCTTTCTATCCTCCTGTATCAAGTGAAATGATGTAATCAGTGTGACAGCTGTCCCTTCCCATCTGGAATTTGTAAAGGGATGATATTCTGTTTCCACAAAAATAGTTCACTGCTCCATGATTGCTTGAGTTTGTGCAAAAGTCAGAGGGGTTTACCTCCATACACTTTTCAACAAGCCTCTGATGATCTCCATATGGTCAGCCCTGTAAAACACCTTTCTCTAACCCTTTGTGCAGGAAATATAGACTGGAGTGATCTACCAGCTACTTGGTATTTTCTTAGTAGGTTGGATGTAGTGCTGAGAGCTTGGCTTTACAGACAGAAGAAATGGAAATCCAAGTTCATTGTCTGTGTTAATGTCAAAATGATGATGATTGCCTGTGTTCTTTGCTCTACTTTGCTCTCAGATTTCTGGAAAGAACACACCTCTAAAGCAAGGTAATGATTGCTTAGCCTGTACCTGGCAATAGCTGAGGCTGACCACTTTTGTTTTATTGGTGGACTCGATGATCTTAGAGGTCTTTTCCAACCTCATTAATTCTGTGATCTATAATCTTTCTCCATAACAATTTACATCACTCACAATTTCTACAGCAGAGGTGGAAAGCATCTTTGAGATTACCAGAGATTCTGGTAAACCCATATGCAAGAAACAGGCACAAAATGTTTGAGTTTACTGGGGTTTGGGTTTCGGGGGGTTTTTTTTTGTTGTTGTGGTGGGTTTTTTTATTGTTGTTGTTCTTGGGTTTGGTTTTGGGATTTTTTTTTTACGTTTACATTTCAGTGTTCTGTTCTTAGTGGAAATGTACACCTCTAAAAACTCTCATGAACAAAAAAATGCCATTGCTTGTTTACATTATCTCAGGAAACAAGGCAAAATTCAACAATCCATGGGACCATATTAGACCACATTAGTCTCTTGCAATGAGTGGCAGCTCTTCCAAGAGAAGAACAAATCCATCTGGCAGAGCAAAGTAGAAAAGTCTTACACTGCCATTGACTTTTTCCATCCCATCTTTCAAAAACAAAACCTCAAATTGCAACATTCTGAAATAAAGCCTGCAGTTTTTATAAATATATATATATATACATAAATTATGAGCAATGTAAAACTGGCAATAAGACCCCAGAGAAAAACAGTGCATAGTACAACTATAATTTTAAACAGATGAGGAACTACTTGCATTTTTGAAAGCTATGTTGAATCAGAGCCTGAGTTATTACGTGAAGTGGATGGAAATGTACTCCACTTTTTGGAGGGCTTTGAACGAACTTAGATACAGTTCATAAGCTGCCTCACTTAGGTGTTAAAAATTGTTCTTCCACATCTGAGCTTCTCCCAAAGGAAACAGCAAAGTCAATAGCTTTCTTGTACTTTTTTCCCCAAATGACTGAAACAACACTGTAGGATTTTAATGGATATAGCACTTATTTCTTTTTTTTATCTCCCTAAATGAGCAGCTAAATTTGGTATAAAATGACCTGTCCCTTTCCTCTGTGTTTATAATGCTTGTTTATAAAATGATAAAATTGTCTGCCCTTGAACAGTGCTATTTTCACGCTCATAAAACAAAGTAAATTGTCGCAAGCAGCAGTGAAAGATTCCACAGAGGTCCCCACCAAAGTGCTGCAATATTGACATAAAGGAATCATTTACATGGATAGAGGCAAAATGTGTTCTCCAGACAAGCTGCAACTACTTTTTTTTTTTCCCTGAGACCTTCCTGATAATCAGCAGGCTAATTTCAAATATTTCAGAAAATATCAGATCATAACAAGCTTAAGCTACTTTTGACTTGGACAGAATTAAGAGCTACATTGAGGGTCACATCTGAATGAGAGCAATAGCCAGATCCCATCAAGAAGATATTAGAAAAGCACCTCAAATGTCTGGGAAAGCTAAGTCTTCTCATTGACTGATCAAGCCTGGTTTCATCCTGTTGACATCAGGGAAAGGAGGAAGAGAAATTTTCACTCTTCAATATTTAAAGAAATATAATGAAGATTACTGTTTATTTGTACATCATAAGACTTCAACCTTCAGAGTAATTTTGTTACTTGCAGTGCTGTCTCTCCTTTTGACTAAGTCTATATGCATGTCCATATGCCATCATACTCATATTCCATAACTCCTCCTGCAAATGTCTCACCACTTAATCTTTTCAGTCTCTTCTTCAGAATACAGTCCAAGAGCATCACAGAGACTCCCAAGCAGATGGCACAAGTATTCCAGAAGAAGATACTCCATTTCTTCCAAAAAAAAAACTGAAAACATGTTGAGCTTTATTATACTATCGCAAGGGAATTAAATATTTCCATGTTAAGCAGCTGCTGCACCTTCTCTGTTTACAGTCATCTTTCACTATTGGTATAAGCCAGCTAACCAGTTAAACACCAGCTACAATTCTCTTTACATGTGTTGGGAAAATTAATTAAATTTAACGAAAGCAATCAGTCTGCAAGTATGAGAATGTTCTTTTTTTACCATTTCTGAATATAGGTATACCGCTACCAACCACTGGTAGTGGGCAAAGCACTAGAACATTGTGCTAACATATAAATTAAACAAAATGTGAGGTGTAGATTAAAAATATGAAGTGCCAATTCCAAGTCAATACCACAGAACTGCCAATTTTCTATTTCTGGCATAAAAGCTTACTGTTTCCTCTTAAACTTTGATTACAAGATATGAAATCAGTACTGTGTAGAGGTTAAATCTTTTCACTTGACTACAGTGCCTCCAAGATTCAATTATGTTAATTTAACAGGAAAAGTTAGCCTTGAAATAGAGAAACATATCCCAATCTTTTTTTTTTTTAAGAGTTTGGGACTAGATTTTCAAACTTGCTATTTGAGGTGTGTTATTAAGTAGTTGAGTAGAGGGAGAAGTGTCATTGTGGCACTTTGTATTCTGTTCAGCATGATAATGTGACCCTCTCCTACATTTATACAAATGAAAGCACATTTTTAAGGGGCCCTTGTTTCAATCAGAAAAAAAATATCTAATCTTTCTTTATGAATTTGAAAATACTCTCAATTTTTGCAAGAAAATGTTTCTTTTGCAATAAATCTACTTGATCAGTCACTTTTCCAAAACATCACTGCTGGGTACTTTTCATTAAAAAATAAATTAAAAAAAAAAATGATTACATTTTGCTTGGTTTCTAAGTTACAGAAATGTTAAGTTTAAAATGCAGTGAAACAACATTCCATTGTTTGATTCACCATAGTTCTCAAATAGAGCAGGGCATCCTTTCCATGTGTAATTTCATAGCCTCACAAAAAATCCATCGTCAGAACAAAGAAAATTCAGGCTGATTGCACTAATTGATTTCCTTGGAACAAGTGATTGCATAGTGCAGCTAGTTGCTACATAAAGAATCAAGCTAAAAGAAAAAACAAAGATTAAAAAAAAATTCAAAGCCATGTGCTTTAGTTACAAAAACTGATTTATGGAAGCAACTTTCCAAGTTTCACATTGCTTTGTAACATTCCAGGCGTATCCAGAAATTTCAGCATCTGTGCTGCCTGATGTTTTTTTGCTGGTTCAACACATCCTAATGTGTGCTGGTGACTGTGATGGAACATTGGAATGTCAGAGGAACACTACTCAGGGGAACATTGCAGAGTGGATACAACAGTGAAAAAAACAGCAGGGGGACAGATGGAAAGAAATCCAAACATTTTAAAAAGTGGCAGAAGCTTATCACATTCCTCTGAAGATCAGACCACAATGGGGCAGATGACACATTACAATTCATGTAATGTCTGTTGTTGGGGTGCACTTTTCATCTGACATTCCATCTTGAGATACAGTAATAGAACTCAGACCACAGAGAAATTAAGCCCAGTGCAGTTCTGTAAAGACTTTCCACTGAATAGGTTTCATCCTCAGCGTTCAGACTATTTGTCTTTAGAGATTTATTTAGAGTTTTCAAAATTAGTGTCTTTTCCTATTCTGCTAAAAAAAAAATATGCTAAATGCAGTTCATTACAACATATAACAAATAAATGCTACGGCATTTATACAAAGTATCCCTTTCATAAGGGACTGTGCATTCCCACTCCTGTAGAAAAATGGAAACAGGAAATGGTCTGGGATACTTCCAAGGTTCTGTATGCTACTGAGCTGCTTCTAGACTACCAAGTTCTCTGGCCACAAAGATTTAAAGATGTCCCTTGTGCTTCCAAAATCTCCTGTGATTCTATGCTTCTATTTTACAAGAAAACAGTGGCATTCATGTCAATCAGAACAATGAATGTTCTGATTTTTCCAGACCTATATTTGGGAGTCACATACTACCAGGCTATAAAGTCTTGCAGTGGTGAGTACTTCTTTGGTCATCAAACAAATACCAGGAATAGATATGTTGTATCTTATGCACAAATACAGTATTTCCACATTTCATTTCAAAAAAAATCAGTGAGTATACCTAACTCTTGCAGTATTATACCATGTTTCTTTTAGCATTCAGCTCCAGAATTCAAGGCCCAACTTACATGCAAACTCTCTGGCCCAACTTACATCCAAACTCTCTATTAGAAACCTATTTGGTCTCTGGGACAACTGAAATTACTGGAAAACCATGTCATTTTGATTTAGCTGCTTCTAGAGAAATTATATGTAAATAAGCTAAAAAAAAAAAAAGAGGGTTTGGGGGTTTCTTTTGTATTTTTAATGAAAGTTGTGGGGGTTTGCCTTCCTAAGTGCTCTGGAGAAGACTAATCATATGGGTGAATTAACTTTTCCAAAGAGAATTCCTAGGATCTTTTTCATAATCCCAGACAAACAATAAGAAATAAATGTACTCAGTTAGAAACTCATATCTTCTCAAGTAGGGTAACAGTGTAAATGATAACCATCTGGCAAGGAAGAAGTTAGAGGAACTGTTTTCACAACACAGCTGTGTCAGGTCCTATAGCTACTTGATCATATATACGAGGAGATGTCTGAGGGAAGGTCAAACAGGGAATCTTTACAGAAAGCAATCTCATAATCCATCAATTATAGAGGCATAAGAGCCACTAGGTAAGGGCTTTTGCTATGTTGTACACATAAGCCCAAACTCATTCCATCTAGATGAAATCACACAGCTGAGTTTAGGAAGTGGGATACTTTTCGTTGTAGGGTCTCCTTTAAGGTCAGCATAAAACAACTTGTCCAGAGAGCAATTTTGCTCACATGAGATATGATTTGTGCCTAAGTTGTCAAATACTCTTCCTTAGCAATCAGAGAGATAAGACAGACATGTCTAGAACATGCTTAAAATTAAGTGGGATAAATGTAGGGTCCAAAATAACAGTGTTTAAAATCACCTAAATCTGATTTTTCAATAGCTTTCTAGCTTGGTGGCTGACAGCAAGGAACATCCAAAATCAACAGATGAGACCAAAATTCTAGCCATTATTTCTGTTAGGTGACACACATTTATAAAACCAAATCAACTGACTAAATTTCAGATACTTCTCTTAGTAAACACACATTTATAAAACTGAATTAGCTGACTAAGTTTCAGATACTTCTTGAAGCAGTATCTTCAAAGAAACTATTTTTTGTTTACTATTGAAAGGAATCAAAGTTTAAAGTCCTTTTGAGAGTGTTAGAATTTACAACTGCATTCATATTAGTTTAGTTCCATGCCTTTAAACAAGAAAGAGATCAAAACACTTCAAATTCTAGTAGCTTGTCAGAAATATGTACCATTGGTTGGGTCACATCTCCTGATATCATCCAGCAGAATATCACAGGCAGAACACTTTGAAACAGTAATAAACCACTACCACAATGCTTAGAAAACTGAGAATGGAGGGAAATGTTTCAGCACAAATGAGAATTCAATATTATAATGGGCCTAATTTTCTCACAGATAATTTACCAAAATTTTCATCATAACATTGCTAATTCAAAAGCTTTGTAAACAGCTTGACATCTAGAAAAGATGAACAACAAGAGGAAAGTGGCCTTTTCACTTTAATGCTCAATGAAGTAATTATAGGTGAGAGAAAGAAGATGAGTTCTCACTGTCAAATAACTCAAATAATTATGGTGAGTATGATAGGTGAAAGAAGGCCATCGAAACAAGGAGGGAAATTGCACAAACAGATAAATTCATATTTGAGGTTCAATGAGGAAGAAATGATAATTTATTCATTTGGAAGATTACTCCAGTAATATTTTGAACATATGTAGCTAAAATCTTTTTTAGTTAAAAAAAAAAATATTCAAAAACTCAAGTAAGTAAGAATCACAGAATTAACCAGGTTGGAAAAGACCTCTAGGATCATTGAGTCCAACCTATCACTTAAACCTTATAATTAACTAAACTATGGCACTAAGTGTCTCATCCAGCCTCCTTTTAAACACCTCCAGAGATGGTGACTCCGCCACCTCCTCAGGCAGTCCATTCCAATGTGCAATCACTCTTTCCATGAAGAATTTCTTCCTAATGTCCATCCTAAACTTGCCCTGGCACAGTTTGAGACTGTGTCTTCCTGTCACTGGGTGTCTGGGAGAAGAGACCAACCCCCACCTGCCTACAACCTCCTTTCAGGTTGTTGTAGATAGCAATGAGGTCTCCTCTGAGCCTCCTCTTCTCTTCGTGTATCTCAAATGAAATTGTAACACCAAATGCAAATGCCCACTAAACTACTGGGAACACACTAATGTTGCATTTTTGACTGTGCTAACTTAGAACTACCAAATTGCAGTAGCAATAAACAAGACCTTGAAGTGACATAAAGTTAGTAACTTTTCTAATTGGTTTTCTTTTCCAGATGAGTTCTCTATCAGAAATTGCAATGTGGAAGAAAAATGGCACTATTAAATAACTTCACCTATTTAAAAGATTGTGCAATAGCACTGTGTGGTTTTAAGACCTAGGAGCTGGGACAAAATTCACTGAAGTCAAAAGAAATGTCTTAATTGACAATATTTAGTATATTTCAGTTCTTGACTGGTTTAATGACAAGACTTTGAAGTATTTGGATTGCTTTTCTGCAGATCAATAGGTCTGCTTAACCATTGTTCCCCACTAAATTTGAGCATTGATGAAATTTACCCACTCCAAATATGTAGACATTCTCAAGAGTCTAGGGTTTCAAGAAAACAAAGCCAAAGGGACACACAAGGTCACCTAATCTGATTTCAGTTCTATCACTGAAACTTATATTTCACCTCTATTGCCTACACGTTTAATTGTAATGACTGTTTCAGTCTTTAAAAATCTGAGAGGTATGACAGTGTAGAGATGAAGGTATTCAAGGTCCATACTACAGAAGAAAATTGATTGTTTGTCAAAGAGACATATCCGCAGCTGAAGAAATTAAAAAGTAAAAGGCCCTATCAGAATAATCTAGGATAAAATTCCTTCTCAACTACATATCTCAAAACAAATAGGACTCTAAGTGAGAAAATAAACCACTCAGGCATCTGTGAGAGTTCTCTGCTGCTTATGTCTGTTACTTCTGAGGGAAAGAGAAAAGAAAAATCTGAACACTTAGCAGCAGGGAGAAAATTCCTCTATGACTCTTATAGATAATCACATAAAGTCCAGAAACCATTAGCTTTGATTATAATCATTGGCTTAACACAACTCTGCAGAGGGCTAACACAAAAAAAAACAAAAAATCTCTCAATGACCAGGCGAAAGAACTTCAAATAGATAAAGCAAAACATATTTTTCAGAAAGTCATCTAGTTTTGCATAAGAAACACCTAAGGATTCTTCCTTGCTTTGTTATTCTACAACTATCATTCACTTAATAACATAGACTAGATAATTAATAAATAATAAATAGCCTTTTAGAAAAGGGGGGTGTGTGTGTGTGTGTGTGTTTGAGCCATTTCAATGCCTTTCATTAATAACTTTCTGTGGTACATATTACTACCATATAATGTAAGCTTTTGAGCCAAAATATCACGTGGTTTAGTCAAGTGCATTTAAGAAAAAAATATTTCAGGTATGATTGAAGATCATTTAGAAGCACTAATATAGCAGTTTTTCTGTACAAATGTGTTTGATGTAGTAATACTAAATGTAGTGATTTTGTAGAATTGTCTGACTGTGGAATATTATACAGTGGAACATAAGCCATGGATAGGTGAGAGTGCACGAGTTCATAAGTGCTGATAGAGGGTTGGAATGACCTTAGAGAATGGTGTAACAAATGTAAACAAATGTAAGACCACTTAGAGAATGGTGCAACAAATGTAAACAAATGTAAGACCACTCCAGTCTGTGGTTTTCTCCTATCTCTGCTTAGACACAACATGTGTGTTGTTGAGAGAATATGAAGAATGTCTGCGCTAATTAGTGTGTAATCCTAACATAGTCCTAACGCAAACATATGTAGCCAATTAATGTCTAACATGATTTGCAATCCTGTTATGTAGCCTTCTGACAGAAAATATATGAGCCCATGCTTGGGGTGTAATAAATTGGATTGGATTGGAATGGAACTTGCTTGTGTCAAGCCTTTCTCCCCGTCTCTTATTACCCTACCAATGGTAGCTGGCCTGTGGCATAAATGTCTGGAAAAAAAAATGTTTATAAAGAGAAAGGCTCTTTCTCTTCCTTCCAAACTCCTACTGAAAAATTGTTAGATTTTACTTTTGAGACTGTCCTGCTTAGGGAAATTGTCCACTGATCACCAGGTGTAATAAAGCCTGATGAAATGAAAGAAGGGATGCAACACAACAAGAGGGGGAAGAAAAAAATCAGTGTGATATTGCGTAGCAGTTAGCATGAGTTAAGTCTAGATAGCATAGCTCTTAAGATAGCACTTTAGTCAGATTTTTCTTCTAAAAGAGTGAACAAACTAAACCCAAACTTTAGTTTAAATAGATTAAATATCACCTACCTCTTGTCTCACTGAACAGAATGAACCCTGAATAGCTTTTGCGCACTCAAGGAAAATGAGAGCCAAACCACGCAAGCAACATGTTGACAGTAAGGAGGTGCAACCACATTCAGCACAAGCAGGTTGTGAGCACTAACAGCAGTGAAATTAGCCATTTGCTGACAAGGACTTATCAGTGTAATCTGAAAATACCAGAAAACAGAGAGGTATTCTTCATCCAAATGAAAAATATTTGAAGGGGACTCAGAGAACCAGAGAGTGGCCCCATGACCCTGAGGTGGGGATTTTGGGATCATTTCTCTAACTCCAGGAGAAGTCAGGAATCTGGAGAGACCCCAGATGACCTGCAACCCTGCCCCACATGATGCATAGCACAATTGGAACTACCACACTAGCTTTTCTGACGTTTCTGTGGGGCCACATCACATCTGCATCATAGAGAAATCATGTAACCATTAACACTGCATAGCTCTGTGATTAAAGGGTTTTGATATCCAAATTCATTTAGTCTCTATTCTGGCATTTGTTCTTAAACCATGGCACACCACTAAGGGAAGTGATGTAGTATAAGCCCAACTTTACTATACATTGGAGAATCCACACTGAGAAGATGTTAAAAGGAAGCCTCAGCATTTGTATTTTGCCTCATTTATAACATCTGTACTGCACCTAGCCATTGACACATTACTTTTCAGTCATGTGTTGCCTCCATGTAGATTCTTTAGCTACTAATAAACTATGAAGACTGACAAGCTTTTCCAAAAATGGGGAGTCATAACATTGGACTGTCAACATTTCTGCTTAGTAGAAGCTGAGGCCATATTACAGCTGCTTTCCCAGAAGGAGCACCATCCTATTCACAAAGAATTTTTTAGAGGAAGTTATGGTGAAGCCCATTCTAAACATCCACACTTGGACTTATAATCCAAGTAATTTCTTTATATGGACAGGGGAGCGAATGAATACATTTCTTTAGCAAAATTTGACTTCTTTGGCAATAAAAGTCTGCAATTGATTACATAAACCACAATATACTGTGACCACTCCTCTCTACTACACATGAAGGGTGCCTGGGTTGTTAAGTTCAAGTGGACATACCCACATATTAAAACATCCAATGTGAAATTATTCTCAACCTTACTGTCTTTTAGATTTCTTTCCACACAAATATAGTTGAAAGCCAGTAAGCCCAATTTAATACCTACCCACATAGAGAGCACAATCGCATAAGCATTGATTTCTTAGGCAACCAGGTTAAAAATAGGAAGTAATAAATCAGTGCTGAACTATGTTCATTTCTTATCCTAAGCTCTTTTATTTCTTTATGGTCTCTGAGGCTGCATGGGCTAGAAATTCACAGAACTGAAGCATCCTGGATGTTGTTGAATGTTATATTATTTAAAGATAATTATGGAAATATTTCAAAGCTGCAATCATTTGTTTCTGTACATGGAACACTACCATGACAGCTTCAGATGAACAGAATATGCTACGGTGTGCTTTGATAAATGTTTTGTTTGCATGTAGTAACAAAAGACAACTGTAATTTACTGAACATACTTGGGCACTTGTGAATCTTGATATTCTCTTCACAGTTCCTTGCTCATTCAGCTTCAGGCCAGTTTCTTATTTAGGAATTAGGAAAGCCCAATCTCAAAAAAAACTAATTACTATTTTGGTAATTAGTGGGAACTAGGTGGAATTACACCTACATCAAGGCAAGTTCACGTTTTGAATGTGATGAAAACATTCTTAGTTTAAATGAGAAGTAAATCTGAAGTATACCATTTCTAGATTATTTTTTTCCTGGGGTTCTTCAAGGACACCCTTATTTTGACATTAAAATCTTTCCCTAATGTTATATTTCCCAGAATAGTGAGCTTTATCTCTTCAGGAAGCTGAAAACCCATGACCTCTTCTTGAATATTTTCCCAGATGGTACTGTTTAATTTTTTAATTATTTCTAAATTTATTCTGGCATTTTCTCATCACCTGCAAAGGAGCACCTTTTACTTTCTCTCCTCTTTCAGTTTGCCAACAGCCACTTTCGTTACTGAGGTTAAAAGCAGCAGTTGCTGGAGCTTTACCTCACCCTACACTGACAAAGAATGTCTGAATAGAAGTCTTCAGAAACAGACACCTCCCGAAGGTGATTCATCTGCCCTATCTTAGATATCTCTCTCAGGAAAAGATGAATAGACTTTTGACTAGAATTCTGTCAGTGAGAAGCTTCATACAAATTTCTTTCAGAAGTGCTTTTAACAGATTTTTTTTTTTTATCTAAGGAATATAAATTGTTTCTGTTCCTACCAGCTGATGTATCTACCTGGCAATGAAAAGTGAGTTTGCTTATCTGACTCCAGTAACCACTGCATTCAAATGCTATCACTGTCATTGGTTTACACTACCCTTACCTCATCAGTGCTTTGTGGAAAAATAAGCAACCTTTCTCATTGTGTGGTGTTCCCTCCACATCAAAGATTACAAGTTTGAAAGAACAGTTGTGGGAAACTACTGCTGTCTGAATTACATCTCTTAATTTTAGTTATCTGGGGAAAAAAAAGGGATGCTTGAAATTCATTATCAGAGTTGCTTGTATGCTTACTGAAGACTGACTTACACCTTGAGCTGTTTTGAGGCACCTATTTTAAGACAAGATGAATGACCTTACATAGGAGATTCTTCTTATTGACTAAGCAATGGCCTAGATGGCTAAGTCACAATAAATACTTTGATTCCACATAATTAAAGTCAATTCAGAGCAGCATTTTGCAAAATTTACTGCATATCCCATGGATTTATAAAGACTCAGATAAAAAGAATTACATCCTGATAACGCTAAAATTATGGGAGTATGAAAATCAGTGAGACAGATGCTTAGACCGGGAGTACCTTGATGAGGTTAACTAGCAAGCCTCTGTCTTAGTGGATGGGGCCTGGCAGGTTTGCTGTGAGCCTGCTTGGAAGGAGGCTTAATGACAGCATGGATGTTTCCCCTCTGGCTTTCACAGTCTCTTATTCAACTTTACAGGCAAAATTCTGCCTTTAGAAACACACACACACACCCCAGACCTTTTCACTATTTCCTGAACTTTCAATGCTACCATGTTGTAATGCTTTGTACTGCCAAATCTGGCTCTTCAAGGGTATTACTTGGAGTTAAGGGCCAACACTTGTTTAAAAAGAGAAACAGAGTCTGCATAATCAAGATTCTATCTACTGACCTCAACCGACAGAACATTTATGAAAAATTAAACCACTGATAGAGAGGGAGGGGAGGGAACAGTAGAAATTAAACAGTGAACCCAAAGGTCAGGCCTTGTATTTTGTGTGGGCCTGGTGTGCTGATTCCAGTGTTTGGCCATCAGGACTGACAATAAGTTCTCCCAGACTTAAACGGTCCAGCCAAGAGTCGGCAGATGTTCTGTGAATTCTCCCCAAATGACCTGACCAGAAAACTGACCAAGCACAAGTGCACTACTGCTTACTGAGCATAGCTCTAAGAGTTTCCCTTGGGAATTGCTTCTACTTCATGTTAGGATCTATTCTCAGAAGAAACACCTCTGCACAGGGACAGCAGATAGTCTTCATCCAATACAGAGAGCAGACCACCGAGAAATCAGCTGTGACTGGTAGTGCTTGGCAATGTACTGGCTATTGTTAGGCTCCAGGGTCAGTTTGCACTGGACTGGAGCTACCCAAGCTGCTCACCTTGTATGGTCAAGAACAAAGGCTAGAAAAAGAGTGAAGAAGCTCTGTGGCGGTAGAGAAGGACAAGACTGGAGGGAAGAAAAGTTGTTCCCAGCCAATAGAACTGTTTTTCATAGAAGACAGAGTGAATAATACAACAAACAGTTGACAAAAATTCCTGGAAAGCAAAACCACTTTGATTTCACAGAGTCTGAAGTCTCATCCCTCACAATAAAGTGTTTCAGATTTCCTTCCACCTTATCTCACATGGACCTCCTGAAAATGTCTTAATATGGCATGAAAGAGTGTAACATATTGTTATGCAACACTTTTGAGTAAAGTGGAATATCTAAAAATTATTTAATATATCATCTCTGCTAGCAGAAGGACCCTGAATCATCAGCCTTCATTTCTGATCTGTGCATAATTCCCAGCCACAACTTAAGCTTAATCAGCCTCATAATTTCTTTGGTTCCCTTCCACAGAGACAACCCAATGCATAAACATAAAGTACCTCCTCCTGTTTTTCCTCCTCAAGGGTATCTTTACATGTGAGCAGACATTACAAGCTCAGCTCCATGAAAAGTACTAGAATTAGATTTCTACAATATTTTTCATGGCTGAATCTGCCTTTGCATTCTGAAAGATTCTGTGCTTTTATTTTTCTGTGTATAATAGAAGCTTTTTTGTGTTGGCTATGTTACTCTAATTCCCTATCATAGTCACTGCTCCATAGTGACAATTGGTGTCTCACTGAATGCAACAACTTTTAATTCATTACATGTGTTCTTATATCTTGTGTATGTGTATTTCTAAGTTTCCTCTGACTGTTTCTCAAGAGCAGAAATGAAATAATCAATGATAGATGCATAAAATGACTGTATGTATTTTTATGTTTCAGATTAATTTGCAAGTCAGAAGTTCCCAGCACATTGTGCTAAACAGCAGCCATGTATTTATTTTGAGAAACGATGCAGGAAAAACTAATAACAATGAGGCATATAGAGAGTCTTTCATCCAAAGATCCTAGACCACACAACAAACTTTATATGCTGATTAGACTCTACACCCAGTGTTGTTCAAGCTCTTCATTGGCTTTAAAGGGCATGAACGGATATAGAAAGCTATGCACAGACAACTTCAACCACTGATATAAAGCTAGGTCTGGAGTAGAAAGTGAATATAAGAAAGTAGTTCTTCAAGGTACAACACAGAGAAATGCTGTGTATGGATAATAGTGAGGCAGCAGCTTTAATTACTTAGAGTAAACTGCAATTTCTTCTCTCACTTTCTTCTCAGCAACATTCTGAGTAAAAGCCAAGCATGGGACAAAAGTAACATTTGGAAGTGGATCTCACTTTGGTTTTGACCTACATTATTTTAGGGCAAGAGCAGAGTGAATTATTGCCTAAAAGTTGGTATTCTTTCTCTGTGTCAGGACATTGTTAGTTCATAAGTTTATTTTAAAGGCTGAAGAGGCTTCTCTTTATATTTCCTATCTTACTGATGTCTTCCTCTCCTGCACATAAATGGTTTTGAAGCAATTTAAGTTGGACCAAACCCCAAAATCTCATATATAAAAGCAGCTGAGGTCTTTCCAGATCACCATAAGCTGAAAAGGTTACCTGGCCTTATCTCTTGGCTTACTGTGGAACTGAAAAGGTTTGCTGTATATAAAAATGTACCTTTTCTTCTACTAAGCCCTGATCACCATAGGGTAACTTAGCTAGGTCAGAATAAAGTTCCCATATGCCCAGCATCCTACTGTCAGTTCCCTATCTCCCTAAATAGGTGACGCTGGCAACAAAAGCTTGTGGAAAGATTCTGCAGGAGAAGACAGATTTGTCTTTGCGGTTAGCACAAAGCAGTGGTCAGCAGAACTCAAGGAGTCCCTTTGGTGTTTGTACCATTACGAAGTCAAGATGTCGGAGCTCAAAGCAGCTAAGCCTATCCAGTTTTTGGGAGGTATTTAAGGATCTCAGTTCTCACATTTCCTTTGCAGCATCCCAAAGAACAGATTTATCCAGCCTAGTGCTTAGTACAACCAAGCATAATATAATCAACAGTTGGTCATATTACACAACTTTATTAAATACAGTATGCCAGATGAGCAGAACAAACTTGCAGTGGAATGGATCACATCCGTGGGATATTTTCTCAAGTGCTGCAATTACTATGATTAGATGGGTCATGGTGAGGCACAAGGGCTAAAGGAATGTTTATGAATACCTCGCTTGTGAATGGGTGGCTTCCTGGAGGAAACCCTTGACCTTCCCCTTGACCTTTTAAAAACAGCAATGTAGATGTAGCTACTCACCCTTTAGAGAACAGAATGACACTGAATATTAAAGTACAAAATTTATGCTAACATGTCTAGCTACATATGTAGGATTTCTTCTATTTACACTCAGATACTTAGTGAAGAGGCATGAAAGCATAGGGAGATTTATCAACTGAGAGTACAAACTGCAGAAACAGGAACAGCAGATGGGGAACTAGACACCATTTAAAAAAAATCCTATGTTGTTGGAATTGCATTTTGTTTGTGGATCTGCAGTCCTTAGTTATCCTGCTGGAAAGGGGTGAAATTAACAAAATGAAAGAAAAATACATTCAACTAATATCGGAATACTTTGTCTACATCTCAAACAGGTTAGTTGGACATTGCCTATGAGATGGTGAGAGACTTTCAAGAATCCTTGCAGTGGCCTCATCAGCTGTTCAGAATGAGACTCTCCAACCTTTCTCCTTATATTCAATTCTTACACTTACCTGGCCTGTGACCCTGCTACATAGAAACTACATGGAAAACACCTCCTAACTATTTTAACCTATACTAAACATTGTCCTACCTGACCATTTCTTCACCCACTGAAGTTTATACTGACTACTGAAATTGTCTTATCTACGTCTGATTTGGTCAAGTCTGCATCAGGAATCACCTCAGGGATGACTAGGTTCTTCATCCTCAATCAACAAATTTCAGCACAGGGATTGGTCTAGGCACAGCTGGAGCTGCAGGGGAAAAGCTTCAAGACAGGCTGAAATTCCCACCTGGAGAGTTCCTGTGCCAGTTAATCAAATGCTATGTGCAGAAGCAGCCTAGGGGTTAAGTTCACCTTGTCTCAAGTCTCGCCACTGATTCAGGTCAGTCTATTATCTTATCTTGGCAGCTAGATGAGGAGTTCCTAGGACACTCTGGGAACTCATGTCTAAAGTGCACTGGGTTTGCACAGAGGCAGACCTGAGATGCACCATGGTTTTAAAATGAACTTCAGCTTCATATTTCTAAACTCCATAGAAACAGAATACTTTTTTAAAGTGGAGGGGGAAAAAAGAGGGATTGTACTTTCCACAAAGAGATATTCTATTCCAAAATATCAGCTAAAGGCAATCAACAAATCCTTTCTGTTTAGCTGAATACTTCAGTCTCACAAATACCATTTTTCAGCAGATTTACTACTCAGTGAAAAACTCCAGTCTGGAATTTCTCTGCTTTGTCTTATTATCCAAAACTGCCTATGAAGTAGATCATGTTCTGTTGGTCCGTTTCTCAAGTGTTAGGAAGCACAGTGCTTTAAATAAAGTGTTCATCTATCATTCCCTTTTCAAGGATTTATGATGTGGACATTTTCTCCAACCACCTCTTTTCACTGCATCACACTTACCAAATTAATATCTAGAGCATATAAGTAAGCTTTCCTACATATTTGTACTACAGGGAGATGTTGTGGATACTCTTACTCTACCAGTTCTATTAAGATTAGAACCCTAGAAAAGGCTTGTGTTAGTATTGTATGTGTTTTCTGCCTTGAGTAACTTCCCATTTGGTTCATAGTTAAGAGAGCAGTTTCATTTGCTATCTTAATATTTTTTTTAAATAACCTAATTTGTTTTTAAAAATTATTATTATTATTATTATTATTATTATTATTATTATTATTATTATTATTTTCATTTCAGGCTTTTTTCTACCCTAATCTTATCAATTAGGATAATCAAATAGTTCACTAGTCCTCAGCACTGTGCGCATTCACACCATGTGTGTGACTGGAAAGATGAATGCTCTTCATCTGGCCTAAGGCTTCCAACACAGGCCACATTTTACTGCAACTTTACTGCTCGTTCGTGCTGCAGAGTGTCACTTTCTCAGGCACATTACTATGTGTGAAAATATTCAAGTCATTTTTGAAGATGCACACCCTGGAATCAGGCCTGTCCACTGGCTACCTTCCACCTTTATTCCTTAGATGCTCTCCATGCAAAAGTCACATTTTCCACAGGCCCGTTCTTGTGGTTCCTCAACCTGTTTTGATCAAAATAAACTGGGCTAGCCATGTCTTATTCACATTACTTAAGCTAATATGACTTGCTGTAACTGAAATGGATGAAGAAGCACTCACACAATCAGTTCTGCTGGAAAATAAGAGCAAGTCAGCACTGACGTAGAGTAATCTGCTCATAAGCAGAGCCGGGCTGAGAAAAGCACATCTGTTCCCAGCCTGAGTTATGCTCTACAAAGCCACATCCACAAAATTTGCCATGCTCTGCTATACATTGCAATATAAGAGGTTCAGCTTATTTTTGTATTATTATGATGCTAGTAATCACCATGACTGTGAAACCATGAGAGAGTGAAATGTGCGACACTGCAAAGATAAACACCTGAAATTACGGCTCTGAGGATATGGCTTTTCCCTTACTTTCCAAAAGAATGTTAAGTCTGAAACCTGTCACCATTTCCATGGGAGCATTGTTAGCTCTATCACTGCTGGGACACCATAAAAAATCCAAATAACTTGTGTGCTAAAATTCCAGAGATGCTCAAAATCATCTCTGTCCTGAGATGGCTGTTAAGGGAAAACCATCACTCTATTGGAGTCTGCATTATATCCTTGGCATGAGAAAAATGGGAAACGGGCTGAGCATAAAATAAATGGGAGTTCTGCAAGAAAGCAGATGATATTATTTAGAATTGTGCCTGCAAGTATTTTTCTTCTTACATAAATTACTTCAACTAGATCTTAAATTTAGCTCCTGTTCAAGCAGCTCAGATTTTTTACCAACATAGCAAAAATCAAGTATTCTCCCACAGGCTTTGGTTCTAGCTGGTCAGAAAGTACATAAGGAGATAATCTCATGCTGCACTGTTAGCAGCTTAGTTTGCATTCCCAGGATTTGCACCAACTTCTAATTTCGGGGACAACTAATTTTGCTGTTTTACAGTTGATGCAGAATGTTTGTACCTACAGTGATACAGCACACAGAAGCAGTCAGATGCTGGACTCTGGGCTACAGTTTGTCCTACCATACCACTCTGCACTATTCAAAAGACAGCAAAAAAAGATTTAGGACTTCAGACATGTCAACTGTAATACATTATTTATTAAGGAAGTTATTTAAAGTGGAGTTAATAATCACTTGCCTGTTGGACAGATGGGTTTTATTCTTATAGCTGTATAAAAGCAAAGGAAGAGAAAACAGAAAAAAGATCTTTATCCACACATGCTCTGATAATAACTTTTTTAAATTAAGCTAGTCCTATTGCTCATATTAACAAAATGGGCATAGTAGCAAAACAGTTCACTCAGCCTGCTAGCTTAACGACATACTGCATACACCACAGTGGGAACGTTCTCAGAAATTCCATTTTAAGTAGTAAGTAAGTACACAGTGGAGTTACAGCTTAGAGGTTTCACAGAGGACATGGAACACCATGTTTTGAAGAATCCATAGGGAAGATAAAACACAGTGTAGCACCAGTGGTATTTTCTGATAAACTTACCCTTAATTGTACAGATGCTGCTCTTGGAGGCTAGGGACAAAAAGATCTGGCCAGATCTGATCTCCCAGATCTGATCTGATCTGGGAGAAAGTGACCAACTGGGAGAAAGTGACCAATCTAGTGAGTAAAATCTGAGTTGTCCGAGACTCTGTTAATGATTCCTTGAGTCATGACCTTGGAAATGAGAGACTCCTCATCAATACACCATGAAAGATGCTAATAGCCATTATGTCTTTTCTCCTTCCTTCTGCAAATGAATGTCCCTTAACAGAGAACTCATTCAGTTTATTGGAAGTGACTATCACATACAGTACAAGGAGGTATTTTCCCTAACCTACTGAAACAGATGCAGGAACAAGCTGATGTTACAATGTAATTTTAAACCAATACGACTGACTACAGATTACCAGGTACTTATTTAAAGCATTAGAAAAGCTATTGAGTTTGATTTATTTTTTCATATAAACTTTATAATACTTAGGCCATGTCTGGGGAATAGGAGAATTATCCATCAACCAGGATGCTCACTTCTACTGCCTAGTATAAGGTAATGTTTTAGCAAACAGGAGAAGGCAGTCTATTGTTTCTTCACTATATGCATCTTGAAGTATTTGTTGTAATTTATGTACCCCTCCAAAAACAAACCTACAGAAATGAATATACCTAGAAGACTAATTAAAACCATTTTCTTTAAAAAAAGAAGATGAGGAAACTACCAAGATTTATATTAAGTACAAAAGTTGTATGTCATCATAATAGCTATAACCCAAAGATAAAACTATATTAGTTAGGACTCTTTCTAAACTTTTCTTGCAGATAACTTTGACCTGTCTTACAAAATTCTGGGGATAACATTTCTCATCCTTGGGGTCAGATGCGTAGGATTCAGTTGTGTGCAAAGTGGGCACACAGAAGACACTCTATGATTTCTGAATGATCTACATCTTAGAAATAACTTACCTATAATCATATTCTGAGAAGAAAAATATCAAAACTCTCTGAATCTAATCACTGGGGCTTCAATTTGGCTAGCAAAAGTTTCTAGTATGTGTAGAAGAGCCTAATTAATACAGCCTAAAGGTGACAGAAGCAACAAATACTCTAGTCCAACCCCTCTTTTTCTCAGCAAAAGAGAATGCACAGCCAAAAAAAAAAAAAGTATGCCTGCATAGTCTATGACCATGAGAGTTCCTGATCTTTTTATAGGAATCACTTTTTGAGACACCCCCAAATAAGTTATTTAAAGACATGGTCTAAAGTCAGAGAAAGAGGGCTTTGAAGGGAGCCTTCCTGTCAACTGCTCCAGTGCTTTTCAACTTTTTTAGCTCACATTTTATTTTGTGCCTCATTTCAAGTATGTCACTTCTGGGACAGCAAGGTGCTTCATGCCTCATTTGCTGCAGTAACACTTTCACGAGAAAGGAACATACCTCTGGCTGAGAATTTTGTCTTATCCAGCACTGGCCCAAAGTCAGGATCAGCTGTATCTAAATCATTCCAGACAGAGGTTTGTTGTATCATGACAGGGACATGCTTTCCTCTAATGTGTTACCTAAATAACCCATGCTGCATTTTAAGCTGTTATTTTGCGTCATGTATGTAGACACTGGGACTTGATCATTGTCCTTTGGTGGCAATCCTTTCTAGCATTACCATGTCCTTCTCAGTCTTCTCATCTTTAGGATAAACAAAACAAATTCCTCCAGTCTCACCTTAAAGGTCATGTTTCATACATCTGTGGATTACCTGCACTCTCTCTGCTGGACTCCCTCCAGTTGGCCCATCTGTTACAGTGCACTGCCCAAAACTGGGAACAGGACAAGGTCTTATGAATGCTGAATAAAGCAGAAGAAGCAAAACTTACAGTGTGTCTGCCATATACCCTAGTATGTGGTTTACTTTTCACAGTGTGGGATTTTTCACTCACGTTCAGTTGTGATTCAGTGGCGTCTGTTTAACTTCTGCTTTGCCAAGAGCACTCTCCTTCTTATATGTATGCAATTAATTATTTCTCAGGGTGGTGTTCTGCACTTCTCCTCATTGACTTGTCTCCTATTTTTCCCTCAGATCTTTTCTTCAGCTTGTCATGATAACCAATTTTTTTGTAAAATCTTGGTTTCAATCTTTGATATTTTTCCTTCTCAATAGCTTGTATTTCCCTTCCGAGTTTGCATCACCTGCAAGTAGTATCGCTATGCTCCCTTTTCCATCTTCCAAAGTCATTAATGAAACTATTGCATAGAACCCAAGTCAAGACAACCCCTACAACAAGCATTCATTCTTTCACTTTGAGACTGTGCCCTTAATCCCTTCATACTTTTATATCCTTTCTTTTTTTCCCCTGGTGGTTTTACAGTCATCTTATCACAGGTTCATAAACCAAAGTTCACAGATTCACAGAATCACAGAGTCACAAAATGTTAGGGTGGAAGCTTGAAAGATCATCTGGTCCAACCCCCCTGCCAAAGCAGGACCATTTATACCAAATCACACTGGAATGCATTCAGGTGGGTTTTGAGCGTCTCCAGAGAAGGAAACTCCACAGTTCCCCTGGGCAGCCTGTTCCAGTGTTCAGTCAACCTCACAGTGAAACAATTACTCTTCATGTTTACAGGGAATTTCCTATGCCTCAACTTCCACCCATTGCCCCTTGTCCTGTCATTAGGCATCACCAAGAAGTGCCTGGCTCCATCCTCTTGGCACTCACCCTTTACATATTTATAAACATTAATAAGAACACCCCTCAGTCTCCTCCTTTCCAAACTAAAGAGGCCCAGCTCCCTCAGTCTCTCCTCATAAGGAAGATGTTCCATTCCCTTAATCATTTTCATGGCTCTGCGCTGGACTCTCTCAAGCTGTTCCCTGCCCTTGAACTGGAGGGCTCAGAACTCAACACAATATTCCAAATGCGGCCTCACCAGAGCAAAGTAGTTGGGGAGGAGAACCTCCCTTAACCTACTAACCACAGCCCAGAATGGCATTGGCCTTCTTGGCCACCAGAGCACAGTGTTGTTCCTCCCTCCTGCAGAAGGGTCAGGTCTTGAAAAGCCAAACCTCCATTGAGTAAAGTTGATTGGAGAACTTTGAAAATGCTATAGGAATATGTACACAGAAGAGGCTAAACAAGACCTCTCAGACAACATAAACTCTGCAAACAGAGAAAACTTTGTTATGTCTTTTAATAAGAACAGCTTTGAAGACAACTTTCTCAAACAATAACCTGCACGATTGGCTGGGAATCACCAGTGCAGATAAATAATGTAGATTTATTACTTGGCTCATAATTCAAGCGGAATAAACTGGATTACAGAATTAATGTCTCTAAAGACTTTTCTCTAGCAAGTTGTTGTAAATTCAGAACATATACTGCAAGGAATAAAGTGCATTTATGGCTGATAGAACATGGGTTACAGTTTTGAAGGTATGAGAAGGTCCATATACTGGAAATGCAGTTCTCTGTGCTCTGAAAAAACAGCCATGCAGTTGCAGTATTGCAACAGCAATATCAAAAATCTGTCTCTTGAGATGAAAACACTGATCTTGATAATAGGAGCACTACAGAAGATGCAATGTGGAGGGTAGCAGAAATTAATCAGTCTGTTATTGTCATTGGCTTAAGAACCAAAGAATTACTGCAACTTCTACAGATAAAGAACATGAAGAATTGTTTGAAAAGCATCCTTTAAGGGCAGCTATCTGCAACTAAGATCTGAGACAGCTGCACGAGAGACAGAGAAGTTTAGAATGAACATACAGAATGAAAGATCACTTTTCTATATCAGCCAGATTTTCATTCTTTCTGAATCCAAGCAAACACTATTGCCAAATGGCTTGAAATATTGGGAAAATATCCAAATGCTTAAATCAAGGCATCCTTACATTAGCTTTTCATCAATACAGATTGATGCAACTCCCCCTGAGACGTCATTCTAATTTACTCCAAATGTATCTGTAGTTGGAGCAAATTTTGAAAACTGTTCAGAAGTGCCAGAGAGAACCTGGAGAAGAAAGTCCCATTTTCAATAGGAATTCCAGCAAGAAGGAGATGGTATCATGTATTTTTAGTGAAACTTCCACTGTAACATTTCTAAGATGAAGCAGGTGCCTTGAGGTCACTGGGGGTTGTCTAAGAGCAATAGTAACAACTCAGAGATTCTTCTCTTTTGACTGAATCGGAGCTGCCCACTCCTGAGGCTGGATTCAGCCTCTTCATGCACGGCTGTGTGCCCACAACCTGCCTGTGTGCACACATCATTCTAGGGAGAACAATGACCGACACACAGGGGAGTTCCACCAGCAGCATCTGCTCACAAATTCAGAAAGTATGAATAGTTCTGATTTCAAACCATAAGACAAGCCATTCTAAAGAAAAGGTAGACTGCACTCACCCAAATTAATTCAAATATAAGAAAATGATATTTCCCTAAAGGAATGTATTCATAACAACTATGATAATTAAAATTCTTTAAAGCTAAGGTGACAACAACTGACCAAGCAAAGCAACCTGATATGCATCAGAAATACTGTTTTTAAGAAATCCCTCAGCTCTGCCCTGATTAGATGTCAGCAAACACTTCTGACAGTAATTTTTCAACAGCACAGGAATGCAGTCAATGGCTGCTCTCAGGCCACCAGAGAATGAATCTATTTCTAGAAAGGAAAAGACAGGGGGAAAAAAATTAAAATCCTCTTCAAGGATGTATGGGTTTCCTTAGGATGCTTGCTTAGGTGCATACGTTAGTCATTGCATGCACCACAGAGCACCACCGAGCAGAAGGCAAACAGGCAAGTTCTCATCCTCTCCCCAGAATAAGAAGCCTCCTCTGACCGCCAAGAGCATGATCAAGGGGAGGCACTGTCATAAGCAGTTGAAAAGGCTAAATCGTGCTGTCACTAAGTGAAAAGTAAAAGCGTCACCAGCAGTGGGTACGCTGCCATTTAACAGCCCTACTTGAACCAAGAGGGTATTTGCAATTCCCTGTACTTTATTCCCCAAGTTTGAGTTCAGATAACTTACTGACTTATGTAGGTTTGCCCCAGATCTTCCCAAGTCTGCTGAGGACAATAATGTTAAAAGCCATTTGTTCAAGAAATTTTGATGAAAACCTGCCCCTAGGCAAAGACTACACAAGTGTTGAAATACAGAGATACAGAAAACACATCATAAGCTTTACATGAACTTTAGAAAAAGCAACCTGTTAGGTTCTGATACATATTATTGTGCATTGTGCACTGAGGAAAGAGAACATCTTTTTTCTTTTTTTTTTCTCCCCATGAGTAAACTCAAGTAAAAACTACATGTGAAAGACAAAGTGTCATGTCATAAAAATTTAGTCTAATAAGTAAGTAAATAGTATTTCAGATAACATATAACCTTTGCTTTGGGTTGCAGCTTTACCCTTTGTGTTGAAGTAAATTTATATGATCAGTTTGACACTTTTACAGCTGAAATTTCACTTTGTGAGGGAAAACTACATCTTTTTTTCAGTGGTGAAACATTTTTAGTCTCAAAATTTTGCTTTGTTTATTCAGCTGAACTTGTTTACAAATACTCCTGTGTGATTCAAGCATCATTTACCATAGATTGGTACCATTTTAACAGAAGACAATTGTCCATTTGCATTAGTTTGCCCTACATACACTGTAGGGGCACTAAGAGGCACTGTCCAGAAACTCTGGAAGAGAAGAGTCTCAAGCTGGTGAGATTATGACATAACTCAAGCAAAGAGCAGACTGGATAAAGAGTAGATGATGACTTTTTTCACAAAGATAGAAGAGGATTCATCTCCGTCTCTTGTCACTGGCTCCATTTATAGTCAGTAGAGACAAATGGTTACTTTGAGGACAGAATTCACAAAACTGTTTTCAAATATCCACATTATGATGAGATGAACTGCATCCTAAACCAAACTGCTTTCTCTCCTGAACATAAAAACAAGCTATTGCTCTGCCCCTGACTATAAACCTGGGGTAAGCTGTAGGTCAGATAGAAACATCTATGTTTAGACTGGCAAATTCCACCTACCAAAATGAGTGAAAGCTCAGATAAATCACCGTGACTGCTTACTGAATTCACTGGGCACCAAAAGAGTTCCCATTAAGGAAGCATTTCGCTGCATTCATTACTCATATATCGTAAGTGTATTTATTTTGTTTTGCTTTTAATGCCAGGTCAAGAGGTCTTGCAAATTGATAATTATGTAGCATTACTTCTAATGGGATTTGCATAGATAGAATACTTCAAAAGCCAGCCACAAGACATCATGAGCCTTTTCTACAGAACAATCAAACCTTTTATCTGTTGTTGACTGTGAGGAGACTATAGGCCTAATCCAGTACCCTTGCAACTCAATAGTAAAGTCCCCTGTGGTTTCAACCAGTGCTGCAGTGGAATTTAAAAGTGTCAGTGGGGGTATAAAAAAGCAAAAATTACAAATTTTCTGGTTTTGAAAAGCATTCCAGAAACAAATCCACTACTTGCACTCAAATCTTTTGTTTTTCCCCAGAGCTCAGGCAACCCTCCCACTCAGAAATAATTATTAGCTGGAAGCACATTCTGGCTTTTACCATCCCAAATGAACCTGACAAGCAATTTCCAAAGGAATTTATGTGCTGTTGTATTTCCCTAGGCTATGTTTTAAAAGTGTGATCCTCTTTATTGCCTTTTGAGAGAGTTTAAGCAACTTTACCATTCCCCCTAGGGAATATCGGAGGACAGTTTGTGAACAGAACAACAAGCGATACCATCTTTTCTGCACTTCAGCCCACTCATTAGAGAAGTGAAAAAAAGGGTGTTTCTCAAAGTTCATTTGAATAATCACTGATTTAGCTTAACATTATATGCATTTCCTTTTCAGATGTTATTTAAAATAATATTGGCATTGCAAGAGCAACATGAATACTTGTAAAATATGTATAGGACACAAATGACTGCAAACTTGCTTATGCCAAAATATACATCTCCAATTCCTTTTTAGCTAATTCATACAAACACAAAGTAGAAATAAAGCCATGTGACTTAAGTGTCCAGACCACCCAGGTTAAAGGAGTCACAAAAGTCACCTTCCCGTTCCTTTTTTAGTTAATTCATACAAAGTAGAAATAAAGCCACATGGCCTAGGCATCCAGACTATCCAAGTTAAAGGAGTCACATAACTAAAGCTGTAACTCATAAAGATCCAAACTATTAAGAACTTCTAGAAGTGTAAATTGCAGCAAAAGAGGTTCCGCCTCAACACAAGAGGGAACTTCTTTACTGTAAGGGTCACAGAGCACTGGAACAGGCTTCCCAGACAGGCTGTGGTGTCTTCTTCTCTGGAGACTTTCAAGGCCTGTCTGGATGTGTTCCTATGTGATCTGTGTTAGATAGGATTGTCCTGCTCTGGCAGGGGGGTTGGACTCAATGATCTCCTTGGGTCCCTTCCAACCCTTAACATCCTGTGATCCTCTGTGTGATCCCCTGCATATGGTCACATGAAATTCTCACTATGTATTTTCAACTAATAGAAAATAATTATTTTGGCCTTTTCAAAAAGAATAATTAAAATACTAAACTTATACAACTAATTGCTTCCTGAGAACAGTCTGAACCAGGGGAGCATGAATGATGTTTGGATCTGCTCCATAGGCATATTTGCACGTAACAGAGAAGAGGTTCTTTGCTTGAAATAAATAACTGGATAAAACAATAATTGCATTGATCATGTATTTGCAATTGCAGTGTATTCCAAGTGTCACACCTAATTATATATACCCTTATATATATGTGTGTGCTTATATATATGTATATATATTACACATATACTCATTAAATACTTTAGTTTCTGTTATCAAAAATTTGCAGAGAAAATAAACTGACAAAGAGATTTGAAGTGATATGGCCAAAGTGAAAAATCATCAGCTGAGGCAGGCTTAGAATTCAGACCTGACATACTCATACAATGAGGTGAATATTGCTTGCCTCATTCTAAAAACTATAATCATATGTTATTGTTAGCAAAAGCAATAGTTGGTCCAGGCCAAAAGTGGGTGGCCAGGGACCATTTAACAGCATGGATAACCAAGTGTAGTGCTTAGGTTTGTGCTTAACAGTGCCTAATTAGCTAGTAAAGAAACAATCAATAGGGAGAAGCAACATTTCCCTCAGCTCTAGCTGTGAACTCAGCCTCCAACCACTATGTTCTGTATTATTTCTGTATGTTATCCTCCATCCTAGAATTATTTGTTTCCATTTGATCCACAGAGAATATTTTTGTTATAGCTGCCTCCAGGAGGCTTAGTCCTTAAGCTCAGGCAACA
The DNA here is from genome assembly GCF_015220805.1 of Pogoniulus pusillus. Lineage (NCBI taxonomy): Eukaryota > Metazoa > Chordata > Aves > Piciformes > Lybiidae > Pogoniulus > Pogoniulus pusillus. The sequence goes on along the minus strand of NC_087270.1, from coordinate 28,860,613 downwards.
GAGGTTCTGTAGTTCACATCTGATATCTGAGGCACACTCTCCAGTGATGACCTAGATACCAGGGTTACGTAGAGATCGTGCTACCATGCTGAGCTAGGCACCCTATGGAGACATCATTTGTTTCCCCAGGCAAGAAAGAATTACACATATAAACGAAAAATGCCTTCAGCTGAAAAGACATTTCACACTTTTCCCAAATGCATGAGGGACACAACTCACAGAAACCTATTTTAATAGGATTTTTTAATGAGTCCTATGATAAATGTTTTACAGACAAAAAAAAGAAAGTAAAAGCCCGCTGTACTTTCTGAAGAGGCCAAAGAACATGTAAGTTCCCAAATTAATTCATAGATCTCCCTTGAAGAGCAGCTCTTAATGCCCTCTATTAAATTACATCTCTTTATTTTGAGAAAATGGATTTACTTATTCCTTTGCTAGAAACCTGCGAATAGCATCACCAATCACTTTGTGTGACATCTACCTGCCAGTGACTGACAACTGAGACTTCTGCTATACCTACACAGATCTTAATAAAATTGACTTAACAGATTTTTTTTTTATTATTATTCCCAAGAACAGATCTGATAATGAGATTTTTCAGCTAACCACACTTCACTTGACAAATTATGAAGAGATCAATTTTTTTTTTCCCATTAGTCTCGCCCTCATCAATACCTCAGCTGAGGTCAACTAGCCCTTCACTTGTAGTTAATGATACACAGCCTTTATCTACTGATTTCACTTTCTCAAAGGCTAACAGAATCAATGGCCTTTATTTTAAATTCAAAGGAATATATTTTTTAAAATAATAACAATTCCTTTCACTTTAAAAAGACAACAGATATCACAGAATCACAGAATGTCAGGGGCTGCAAGGGACCTCGGAAGATCATTTAGTCCAACCCCCCAGCCAGAGCAGGATCACAGTATCACAGTATCACCAAGGTTGGAAGAGACCTCATAGATCATCAAGTCCAACCCTTTACCACAGAGCTCAAGGCTAGACCATGGCACCAAGTGCCACGTCCAACCTTGCCTTGAACAGCTCCAGGGACAGCGACTCCACCACCTCCCCAGGCAGCCCATTCCTGTGTCCAATGACTCTCTCAGTGAAGAACTTTCTCCTCACCTCGAGCCTAAATTTCCCCTGGCGTAGCTTGAGGCTGTGTCCTCTCATTCTGGTGCTGGCCACCTGAGAGAAGAGAGCAACCTCCTCCTGGCCACAACCACCCCTCAGGTAGCACCTATAGCAGATCACACAGGAATATGTCCAGGCGGGTTTGTGAGAGTATGCCTTAGTCTACTGCAATTACACCTCAATGCAAAGGCTGAAGGCCAAAAACTGAGTGGTACAGAGTATTTGGAAATCCCATAGTACAAAATTGTTCCTGAGAATATTATTGCTAATTTCAATGAGGACTGATTGTCATGTTTGGATTTTACCAGGAGAGGTAAGTACAGAATCATAGAATCAACCAGGTTGGAAGAGACCTCCAAGATCATCCAGTCCAACCTAGCATCCAGCCTTGTCCAATCATCTAGACCATGGCACTAAGTGCCCCATCCAGTCTTTTTTTGACCACCTCTAGGGACAGCAACTCCACCACCTCCCTGGGCAGCCCATTCCAATGGCAAATCACTCTCTCTGGGAAGAACTTCCTCCTAACATCCAGCCTATACCTTCCCTGGCACAACTTGAGACTGTGTCCCCTTGTTCTCTTGCTGGTTGCCTGGGAGAAGAGACTGACCCCTACCTGGCTACAACCTCACCTCTGAGCCTCCTCTCAGTAGCAATCTCTATTAAGATATTAGTATCTAGAAGACATATTCCAAAATTCTGAATATTTTAATTTTTTTTCTGTTGCTGCAGAAGATACAAAGTGCATATTCTACACCTACCTCAATTCCCCTACCTGATCAGTCTGTAGATTGTGTTTATTAGCAGAGATACATATCTGCAAGCTGAGTCCCACACAAAATATGTAAGCCATCAATGTCAGCACAGTTAGCATAAGTTATCAGAACGTTTTAATAATGTTATAATAAGGATTATCTTCTTCTGGGAAGCCAATTGTAATTTTGCACTGCTGTTGGCCTAGGCAGGTACTTAACTACCTCTATAGACAGATGTGCTAACTATTAACTGATTATACAAATAATAATTCAGGCCAGATTCATCTTCTCAAACCTATGATATTCAGTTGAGGAATTCTTTTCAAGATCCCTCTGTAGTTCACAGCAACTTAAAAATGCAATTTGAATCTCTGATGAGCAAGATCAGCCCTGTAGCCTTTCCACTGACTATAACCAAAACTTAGGCCAGTCTAGTTGGGTTCCTATAGAGTCATCAAATATTAGATTTGAGGAATCTGGATTTCTGTATACTGGATGGCTCTGAAAGGAGCACAGAAGTATCTTGTTTAATTTGATGTCAGGCATCTGTGCTAGCACACCAGTCATAGCCAACAAAGGAACATAGGCATTGCACCGGGCATTTTTACTGACTTAGATGAGTTCCTTTCCCCTCTCTGTGGCCACACAGAAACACTAGTATAAACAGTCTTCTGCTCATCCTTCATGAGATTGTAGACCCCCTTCCTTGGAACATCCTTACCAAGTAAAGGAGTCCTTATAATGGGACAAGTTCTAACAGATGAAAGAACTAATGCAGGATTTCAGACTTGTATTCCTGAAATTGCAGTGAGATTTTTATGTTCAGCTTGAGCATCTTTGCAGATCTAGCCAAAGGATGTATTCTTTTAATGCCTGCATCTACTGCATTCAAATAAAAGAAAGACTCAGGGGTACCTCCTCTGGAGTTTTACTTAGCTACACCCATTTAAGCTTGTGCACTGTATCTGCAGACTTCTTTCAGACTTCAAAAAATACTGGAACTTTAACTGATAATTTACACAAGAAAGGTCAGTAAGAATTGCATGTAATAAGGATGATATGACTATAAAAATCATAGCAAAATACTAGCAGCCAAACTAATAACTGGCAAAAGTCTTCAGAAATGCCTGAGGCTTTTTTGGACTGCAAGTCCTTTTCTGCAGTTTGTCCTTTAAATTTTCTGCATGCATCAGAACTGAGAAACATAATTATAGACAGGGCATAGCTAGTAATAATACCAATACACCCCTTTGACTACAATGAAGAGTAATCCCTCTTTTTATGAATGGATGTCAGGAACATATTTGTTTGGGTTAAATGGACTGGTCTTTTTAGTATTTTTTGAGAACTGTGTTTCGTTCTGATTATAGTATTTTGTGTTAATCATCTCTCCAGGATACTAAGACTTCACAGTGCACATTTTCCTGCAAAAAAAAGGCAAAGGTGCCCAGCCATCAAGCCAAATATTGTCAACAGCTTACAATGAGTGGATGGATCTGGGCTCCATTTTCATACCAAACACAGAAAGGATTGCCCCTGTTCAGAACAACTGAAGGTCCAAAATTCTCGTCCAAAATTCTCATCCTAAAAAGTTATTCAGATTTTCCTACTTCCATTCAAATCAATACCAAATTGCAAACCTTCATGATTTTGTAAATCTGATCTCAGGTAGCCACAGTGTTGTATCAGGAGTCAGAAACCACTGAAGCAATGTATAGAGATTATTAGTTCTTGTCTAACTGATCTTATCTTACCCTACTGATTTTTTTTTCTGTTTCTTCCTCAATTTTATCTCACCTTGTAATAAAAGATTAATTACATCTGGCCCAAATATTGCCAATATTGATACTATAACTTTTTAGAAATGGGTGGATGGATGGGTAGATATTAGATCATTTCTTAATGGACTACAGGTACATTGAATACTTAGGGATTTGTTTAACCTTGGATGATCACTTCATGAATAAAGTAAATTTTGTGAAGATAATTAATCAGCTTCAGAGCAAAGCTTGCAAACAGGCACCTTTATTCATTAGCTGACTGGAAAGAGTCAATGAAGCATGAATTGATTACCTGGAATACATTATCTTTTCTAGATGCTGCCAACTGTGATTCCTTTTTCCTTTTGGCAGTACCTTAAGTAGAATCATGAATTCTGTTATTTGGGCAAGACGCTGAGTTCGCATTTCAAATCCATGCAAAAATCAATACAACCAAAAGATGACTAAGTCCATATCTCAAACTTTTACCATCTGGATACAGTTTGCAATAGAGGAATATCCAGCACTAGAACAAAACTCAGGTAAACGAACTTCAGTCTGGAAAATAACTATTGATAAATTAACTGGATTTCTCCTACATCCCAGGATTTGGGAGAAAATATTTGAGGTAAACTAAAATTCCAGAATAACACTGATACATGAGAATGACAAAATATTAATTTACCTAACCTAAACATTTGAAACACATCAAAGAAAAGCACAGACATGAGCATGTCTCTCCTTCAGCTATGGTGGAGTACCCTCATAGTGAAATATTCTCAGGTTTTCAAGCTTTATGATCCTCTATGGACCCTTTGAAACAATTCCGGCTAGGCCAGATCCAAGTCACACAAACTCTCCAGTATAGTAAACTCTATACTTTACTCACCAACAATCTATATGACACAATCTGCTGAAATTGCTGCAGAGAGGAGACACAGGTTGGTAGGTTGTCCTGGTAGGGTATAAATGCTGCCAGGCCGGTTTAACCCTTGCTGTCCTCCTCCTGTTGTGGGTCCCGGAGTGAGTCAGAGGAGCAAACAATAAGGGTAGGGCCCCAGCAAAGCCTTGAGGGCGAGGGGGCCTAGCACTGTGTGTCAAGTGTCTTGTGCTGCCCTCAACGTGCCTGCGTGATCAAAGGGGGAACGAAGCTTTGAATTCATTGGCCAGAACAACGGTGCTAGTGCCTATTGCTGTTTGATTTCAAAATGAAAGATATAACGGGGGAAGATTTAGAAACCCTGCCTTTCTGTATTAGCCTTCCTGCCTCTCCTCCTTTGTGGCTGGTTAAAGGCAGCCATGTGTTGCAGCTAACACTAGCCAGCTCAGCAGCATCTTCTTCCCTCTGCCTGAAATGTTTTGTATTTTACCCTGGCTCTTCTCCCAGGCAACCAGCAAGAGAACAAGGGGACACAGTCTCAAATTGTGCTGGGGAAAGTATAGACTGGATGTTAGGAGGAAGTTCTTCCTAGAGAGAGTGATTTCCCATTGGAATGGGCTGCCCAGGGAGGTGGTGGAGGCACCATCCCTGGAGGTCTTCAAGGAAAGACTGGATGAGGCACTTAGTGCCATGGTCTAGTTGACTGGCTAGGGCTGGGGGATAGGTTGGACTGGATGATCTTGGAGGTCTCTTCCAACCTGGTTGATTCTATGATTCTATGATTATCATTGTGAGTTTGAAAGTGTCTTTGATACAGGAGACTTACTCAGGGACCAAGAGAGTCATGAGTACCTATGCTGGAGTGGATGGCAAGACTCCATAGGCATAGTTAGAATTCTTCCTGTTCTCATGTTCCTATTTTCCAAATTTGAATTGTTTAAACTGTTTAATTCTGTGCAGTTGCTTCCTGTCGACCAAAAATCCAAAGAATCTCAGGGAATTTTCCCAATTTTTGAGTATTAATACTAACAATTATTATTCATACAGAAATTAGTCATCGTAATTCATAACTATTATCAATTTCTGATACATAGGTCTAGCATAAATAAGTAAAAATGAGGTGGACCTGAGCAAGGCCTTTGACACTGTCCCGCACCACATCCTGGTCTCCAAGCTGGTGACACATGGGTTTGATGGGTGGAGCACGAGATGGATAAAGGACTGGCTTGATGGCCGCAACCAAAGAGTGGCTGTCAATGGGTCCATGTCCAAATGGAGGCCAGTGACAGCGGAGTCCCTCAGGGATCAGTCCTGGGTCGAGTCTTGGTTAGCATCTTTGTTGGTGACATGGATAGAGGTATTGAGTGCACCCTCAGCAAGTTTGCTCATGACACTAAGCTGTGTGGTGCAGTAGACACACTGGAGAGAAGGGATGCCATCCAGAGGGACCTGGACAGGCTGCAGAGGTGGGCACGAGCCAACCCCATGACATTCAACTAGACTAAGTACAAGGTCCTTTGTCTGGGTTGAGGCAATGCCAAGAACAAATATAGGCTGGGCTGTGCCTGTCTGGAGAGTAGCCCTGTTGAGCAGGACTTGGGGGGGCTGCTGGATGAAAAGCTCAACACGAGCCAGCAGTGTGCATTTGCAACCCAGAGGGCAAACCAGATCTTGGGCTGTATCAGGAGCAGTGTGGCCAGCAGGTCGAGGGAGGTGATTCTCCCCCTCTGCTCTGCTGAGACCCCACCTGAAGTACTGCATCCAATTCTGGAACCTCTGTTAAAAGAGGGAAGTGGATATGCTGAAGCATGTCCAGAGAAGGGCCAGGAGGACGATCAGAGGGCTGGAGCACCTCTACTACGAGGACAGACTGAAAGAGTTGGGGCTGTTGAGTCTGGAGAAGAGAAGGCTCCCAGCTGACCTTCTTGTGGCCTTCCAGGATCTGAAGGGGGCCTAAAAAAAAGCTGGGGAGGGACTTTCTAGGCTCTCAGGGTGTGGCAGGACTAGGGGAGAAGGAACAAAGCTGGAGGTAGGGAGATTCAGAGTGGAGGTGAGGAGGAAGTTGTTCAGCATGAGAGTGGTGAGAGCCTGGAGTGGGTTGCCCAGGGAGGTGGTTGGGGCCCCATAGCTGGAGGTCTTTAAGGCCCGGCTGGATGAGGCTGTGGCCAGCCTGATCTAGGGTAGGGTGTCCCTGGCCATGGCAGGGGGGTTGGAACTAGATGATCCTTGTGGTCCCTTCCAACCCTGACTGATTTTATGATTCTATGATATTTGTGCCCCACACAAACAGCAGGCTGCAAAACACATAGGCCCCCAATCCCTGTATCAGGAGACACAACACAGACATTTATCCCAAGATTCTCAGAGTAGCAGATTTTTGTTATTCTAAAAGCCAGGGAAAACTCTTGTAAAGCACAGCACTCCTGGCCACAGATGTTATAGGGGCACATAGTGCACTCGTGTCATGAGTAGGATGGGGAGAAGAAAATGGAGCAATCATAGGACGGAAACTTTCACTCCTCCTTTCCTCCATAGATCTACATGTGTGTATGTTGCCCCTATACACTAGTCATAATACAAAATGTCTAAAGCATTCAGAAATGACTGCTTCAATCCCAGATATGACTAAAGTTTTCAATTATTTCAGAAAATTACCAGATACCATAGGCAGACATTGTGAGAAGTATCTAAACCTGATTTCTCTTGAATCATGGGACAAGCAAAACAATGTTTCTGACTTTTATACTCGTATTTGTACCCAAAACTACACAGTAATGCACTTCACAGAACCAGCACTTATTTTCAAAATTGTGACTGGTTCAGAAAGTGATTTTTTTTCCATTTTACCAGATAAATGTTTTCAAAAAGCCCCTAAAAGAGATTACAGGGGCTCAGAGAGGAGGAGGAAGGGGAGTGGGAAGTGAATGTGTATATGGCTAGACAATATCAAAGTACATTTTTCCTGTGATTTATTTCTTGTCCATCCCTGTACTCATAATTCAGCATTCACTTTATTAGTTTGCTTGGCTCTTTCTATCAAATGAGACACCACAAGCTTTTCCAATTCTATAATGTTGTGGTCTGTCCTGCTTACATGCAGCAGATGAGTGTAAAGAAAACAGATGCAGACACAGAGACAGGTGAACCAACAGTAATGACGATTGCTGAGACTTTCTGCCTTATGATTCTCTTTGATTTTTTTTTTTAAGAATTGAATATGGACAAGAGATTGAGTCATAGGAGCAGCAACACCAGACATGCTCTGAGACCCTGCAGCATGCCTGGAAAGGAAAGAATGAGTTGGTTTCCTCCAGGTCAATATTACTCTCTCCCATGCTAACTCCGGAGCAATTTCTAGCACTGTACTTCACCACGGTCAATACTGGAACAGTAAAAGCCCTGGGTCACTCACACACCAGCCATTCCTGGAATTTTTGAATCCTACTGTGTCCTGATTATCTGAAACTGAAAATAAATCCACTAATCTCCTAAGTACCTCTGCATACATGCAAGATTTTGGTACTGTGTGGGAGCCAAATAGATGAGACTCTCACCTAAAGAACAGTTTCTCCTTCACACTCCAGTGAACAAATTGAAAGAAATAACCTATGAAGAATACAGATATTAAAAACTTACCTGGAGAAATTTTCAGTGTAAAAAAGTTCCCAGAAGGACAGTCAACAAAAGGGCATGCTGTCCTGCAGCTAGAGAATTCCCAAAGAACTGAAAAATGCATGACTACTCTTTTGCTTTGTATCACTGCTGTTGTTTATTAATTCCCTGAATAGTAAAAGAAGTGGCTAGAGACATTATTTCCCACATAACCACAGTGTGAAAGCACATGGATAATGCCAGGACTCACCTTCTGTCAAGTGAAACAGGCATATCATCCAGAACACCTGGAACGCCAGTCAGTTGGCAAAAATGACTGAAACCTTTATTTCATGAAAGGACTGATTTCACAAGGTGACAGTAATAAAAGCAGACACACAGAGTCATACATACATTGTAAAATGCCACAGTGTATCCTTACATGTATATATATGTGTATGCCAAACTAAGCATGCAGCAGCCAGTTGCTAAAGGAATTGGTTATTTGCCATTGCCACCAGCTGTCTCCTGACTCTGCAGTGATCACTCAGTGCAAACAAATGGCCCCTGTGCTACAAAGAACAGTTTGCCTTTTCAAAGTTCTATTTGTTAGCAAGGATAATACAGCCTTCACTGTTGCACTGTCCTCCATAGTGCTCCTATGTGGCTCCCTGGTACCTGGATAGCAGTGAATCAAAATCATTCAGATTCCAATTCTAGTCCCAGCAACAGCTGCACATCACACAAAAATGGCACTTTCTTTGTTGGGTTTTTTAATATGTCAATTTAAACTATGAGAAAAAAAGTTTCTGAAATTTTCAATTCATTTTTCCACTTCCTTCCTGAACTAACTTGGCAGTTTCAGACTTCTCATCTCATGCTTCACAAATACAACAAAAAGATAAGAGCATTTTGTTTTAGGAGAGTGGTATCATTTATGGGTTTACTTTATTTTATTTTCACTTCATCCACAAGTTCTTGTATTTTCTCTTGTTGAATTTTAGGCTAAAAGAGATAATCTAAGATGACTGTGTCGTTCTCCCAAGCCATAGCCTGTCAGATTGCTGAATTATCAGTATCTAGTCAAGCAGCACAGTAGAAGCAGATCACATATGCCAATTTCCCCCCACTTGGTAACCATTTTCCAGTCACTGGAGGAAAGTACACAGTCCAATCTCTCTTTTGTATAATCAAAGTTAGTTCAACTCTATAGCTTAGCAGATGTCCTTGGGCAGCAGGTGGTCCAATGAATTATATCAGAGAAACCAATAAGTTGTGTATTATTCTGGAGACTCCTATCCCTCTAACTTGTTACAAGAACACATTCCCTTCTTCTTTTCTTCTTCTTCTAATGAATTTTCAATCAGACTGTCAACCTTCTTTAAAAATAGCATCAAAGAAAATACAGCAAGGAATCTGCTTTATAAAAAAATGTTTAGAAATCTAACATCAGTTGCTGGCATCTGGAAACAAAATTTGGGATAGAATATATGCTGAAAATATTCTACAAATATTGTACACATTGACATCCCACTACCCAGGCTATTCTGACCGGAGCTGCTCTGAGCTACACCAACAGGAAATCCTTTCTGTATTTGTCACATCGACACAGATTACAAGGGAGCACAATCTGTGCTGTCAGAAGCACTTAGAAATACCCTAAAGACAATGACCACAAAAGTCACATCACATAAGTACAAAGAGAAGCCCCAAGCCCTTAATCCATTGTCAAGTTTCTTGTTTGTTGGCTGTAGCTTTTTTCCTACTGAGAGAGGAAAGAACCATTGACCAATGTTTTAGCCAAATATACCTCGTCACAATATAACTGTGGCTCATATTCACTTTGACACCAACCTCAGAGTCTCTATTAACAGCCATGCCTCTGGGCAGAAGTGATGTTTTAAATTTAACAAAGAGGACGGGGAGTCAAATCATCTCCATTCTATCCTCATTTCCACAAGACTTTCCTAGTGAACTTCAGAAGTTTCACATCTTCTGTGGTCCTCAGTTATCCTACACGTGAAATGAGGATAACAAACTTTCCCTCACTCATCATGACAGTGTAAAGTCTAAGTTATGCTTACTGAATTGTTTTAAGATGCTTGGCTAAAAAGGAGCATATATGTAAATTATTTTTTATCTGTATTAGGCTATAGATGCTGAAAAACATTATGCAATATACACAGATGAATATAGATATTTTTCTGTGCATACGACTGTAGACTCCAAATTCCAGCAGCTGCAAGAATTAACTGAGGGATGAGTGATTTGCATTTTCTTCTGTAAGGTAAGGGCTGTGTATATTACAGTTTAATAGATAATAGAGTCGTGCTATTAAAAAATGAGATAGAAAATTATTTAGTAAAGCAAAGGGATAGAGTCTTGAAGCTCTTTTCCCCCACAATTTGACTTCCCTGTATTTTGACTTTAAGCATACTTTAAATACAAAAAACCAAACACCAAAAATACCTCTCTTCAGCAATTCAGACAAAATGAAGTCTACAGTCAGCTGCTTCAAAAATCTCCATCCTCAAGGATTGCCGCAGATTTGTATGCAGTGACAGGTTTAACAAATCACCTGATAATTGTGTGTGACCTGCTAGGAAAACAAATGAAGCGTAAAAGTGAAGTCTGCAAACATGTTCATTTCTTCCTCAATGCATAGCTTTCCTTGTGCATTCAGGGATTATGCATTTACTTGCTGGCAAAAATGAGTTGCTTTATACTCATTTTAGCTTTGCACAGCCAGAACAGCAAAAAGAATGTTCTCCTCCCACTTCACTTTGCCCTGGTGAGGCTGCATCAGTTTTGAGCCCCTCAGTTTAAGGAGAACAGAGAACTGATTGAAAGAGTCCAGCTCAGAGCCACAAAAATGACTGAGGGAGTGGAACATCTTCCTTGCAAGAAGATACTGGGGGGAGTGGAGCATCTTCCTTATGAGGTGAGACTGAGGGAGCTGAGTTTCTTTAGTTTGGAGAGGAGGAGACAGAGGGATGTCCTCACTAAAGTTTATAAATATGTAACGGGTGAGTGCCAAGAGGATGAAGCCAGGCTCTTGTTGCTCATGCCTAATGACAGGACAAAAGGTAATGAGTGGAAGTTAAGGCATAGGAAGTTCTATGTAAGCACCATGAGGTTGATTGAACACTGGAATAGGCTGCCCAGGGGAGTTGTGGTGTCTCACTCTCTGGAGATATTCAAAACCCACCTGGATGTGTTCCTGTGTGATGTGGCATAGGTGATCCTGCTCTGGCAGGGGAGGGTTGGACTGGATGATCTTTTGAGGTGCCTTCCAGCCCTTAACATTATTGGATTCTGTGAATCTATTAGTATTTGTGCATCATCAATACATTACTTTACAAAAGTCCTCATGCTTTCAGGACAACAAAGCTGCATCCTTAAGTGCAAAAGAAACATTGTGGACAAAGAGAAGTCAGACACTCGGCTGCCTTGCACTTTTCCTGCACTACAAGGAAATTGTATATAAAAAGCTCCCAAGGCAGAATTCTCCACTGACATGCATTAGTCAAAAGAAAGTTCTACAGCCAGTTTGCAACCACTTTTCACACAGGTGTAAACGAGTGCATAACATTTACAGCAGTACTGAGCGTGTTGTGTTGTTATTATTACATAATAAGTGCTCCAGAGCTGTTATTGATGCTCAAGAAAGAAAGAAACTGGTTTTCTTCTGAAAATTCAAGCAGAATATGCAGAGCTTGTGCCTAGAAGAAAGGAGGCAAGATAAACTTTGCGCTCTATGATATTCCTAAAGAGTTGTTTTCCTGGAACAGTTGCAATTGAAGAACTTAATTACAGTTTTGAGCACCATCAGCAGTGTCATTGTGTACTCAAAACAAAACATCTTCAGAGTAGTGGATAGCTGTACATGCTTCATCCTCACGAGTATGCACTTCAGGCAATCCAAACCTGATTCTCTAAGGGAAGGGGCAGATGTCCAGTGGTGGTATTTACTTTGTCCTAACAAGCAGTATGTTAGCATTGGTTTACCTTCTCTCATAGAACAGGCAGCAAGGTTATGAGAGATTTCATGCTGGAAACACCTCCAGGCCTCAGGAACCAAACCCTAAATGGCTTCTCAGATTGTAGACAGCTTTCAAAAAGACCTTTACGCCCTCTATATAACCTACAGAGAAAGGTATTGAAACAAAGGGTCCAAATTTCAGACACCATTCATGCAAGAGGAGAGTTTTCCCCTGCTGTTTAAGAGTCTGTTCTGTACTGTCATGTTAGACTGAGGATCTGGTTAGTACCAGATAAGTCTCTGCCTTGAAATTATGAGTCATATGGGTGTTTTTGCTTTAGACTCAGCAGTAGAGGATGGCATGTCAGTGACAACTTTTACCCTTACATTTACATACACATGACCTGGTGTTTTCTTGAGTCCAAAGTGGATACTTTAGGTATCTTTTATATTATCTCATATTTGTGGTCAGAAATTCCACAACTCCTTGCATGAAATTTGCCAGTTTATAGTCATTGTAACCACAAAGATACCCACACACTTAACCTGCATAGACGTTCTGAAGGAATAAGAGCAGTGCTCTTCATCCTAACCGTGGATTTCTTCCTCCATGGAAGACAATGCTGAAAATTTCTCAAACTCCCTTCAATTTGATACTGGCTTTGAGAAGCTGCCACAGGGAAATTCAGAGCAAAGTCTGTAATTTAGGCACCTAGTCACAGATGCCCTAGGATATTTGCAGTACTAAAGGCAGAGCCTTTTAGGACCAACAGGATAATCCAGCAGAGAAACAGCCAGAGGTCAGGTAAGAAACCCAGGGTATCTGAAAACACATCCCATTTGGTCAATTCATGCTCTGATTTCTTCTCTGAGTATTAGATTAAGTCCCTAAAGAGGAAGGTAGTCTACTAAAAATACAGATAAAAACCTGCTGACATTTTCAAAAAGACAAAAGAACATTACTGAAAATTCCACTCACTAGTCCTTGTCTGCAACAATAGATGTCCATACAGCTCTGAAAATAATACTGCTCAGAGACTCCAACTTCTTACAAAGTAATCAAGCTGTCTTTTATGTAGTGACTAAGCACCACACTTCCTTTCTGAATCTTTACATAAGAATAAAAAATAATTAAATAATTGATAATTATTGTTACCTCTACATCTGTTGGTCCACCTTTGTATCAACATTATCTTGCTATAGATAAAAATACTTTAGCAAAAAAACCTAAGTAGCAGCAGTTCTGGGCAAAATGGCATTCAGCTCAGTTGTGTGTTTCAAAGTAAAAAGGCAGAAACTGACCACTGGACCAATTTAAAGAGAATGTCTTGGCTTATCATCTTCACCTTCAGTCACATGGCATCGTGAAAGATCAAAACAAGGAGCAGTGAAGAATGCAAACCTTCACAAAGCCACAATGAAGGAGAAGATGAAATATCATGTCATTTGCTATTTAAGCCAGAAAAGTACTAACAGAGAACAAAGCTAAGTGTTTAATAGTATCAGATAAGTAGAGGAGCAAAGAGGGAGAAAGTACCTGCTAAATTACCCTTATCCAGATGTGATAAGATTTCTGCTGAAAACATGGAGCTGAAGGGAGTTCAGTTACAGGGCTGAAATTACAGTAAATGGGGTTACTAAAGCTCTTCTCTTTTAAAGACTAGTAGAAATGTTCAATGGAGCCCTGAAATTCTGCACTGATGAGGGTTTTATTAGCATTTGGATGGATGAATGGATATAAAACCAGATAAGTAAATTTGTACTTAGAGGAGGATTATTTAGTCTAATAAAAGAGAAAGAGTTTAGGACTGGGCTTAGTGCTCTGATTTTAAGACAGATTAATCCAGACCTCAAGATTCTCCACTATGTCAAATAAAGGACAAATTCTAAAATACTCCCAAAATATGTGTTACAGATAATATATTGTCTTGATACATTTCCACAGAACCATTTTCAGATAGTTGCACATTTCATGACATAGTAAAGTCAGTGGACAATTATGTCTGCGATTATATAAGTATGTTCTATTTTGACTTTAGCCTAGTTTCATTATATTTTAGGGTTTAGCCCAAATCATTATAGATTTTAATGACTTTAACAGAGATTCTTCTAATTTAAACCAATGTCAGCAAGAGCTAAATCAGGTGCTTTGTGCCCATATGATTAAAAATAGATTTCACAGAGCCATTCAAGTACCTTAACCTTACAGCTGAGGAGCAGAGTCAACATCTTGTACTGAGCAAGACTGCAAGAGAAATTAATTAATTGAAAAGACTTTATTCACCCAGTTTTGGATGATTGCTTGTTAAAATAAGTATAAGCTTGCTGCTTTTTAATACCTCAGTTGCTACAAATAAAACAGTGAGATAAGGATAGTTAGACTGTTTATCATACCACAAAGCACAGCCACATGAAAGATATTACCAACAAACTAAGATTAGAAAAAATATATACCTGTGATAAAAATCTAGTTTGATTACCACAGTTAGATTACTATTTTCAAAGCAAATTAAATGGCTTCAAGCCATGAGCTTGTACATGGTAAAAAAAACACTGTGTGATGAATGTCTTTCACACAGTGAGATGTTGGATTTTCTTGCCCCCTTCACACTCTCTGCTGACCTTCTAGTTTCAATGTTCATTCAAATGGAGTAGAGCAGCTCTGTTTTCTGCCCACCTGAAATGCCCACTTGTTTTTGTAATCTCAACATATTTTTCATGCCTGAATTTTCTGTAAGGAAACAGTACACAGCACACACCAATATAAGGCAAAGTCCTACCTGCATCTTCAGCTAACAGCATCACTTTGGTAAATTTACTTCGGTGCAAAGATTGTTAGTTGGAATCTGACACTGCTGTAATCCACAGCTGACAGCTGACTACAAGAAGCTTTCTAATTTGTACCCAACAATGTGTCATAAAGCAAGGAGATAACAACCTACCTATGTCCAACTGTAAATCAGTATCTATCTGAATAATCCCTCTCCTCCATGATGGCTAAATCACCCCAGGAAAGCTGCCCTAAAGCCTACAGCCACAAAAATAAGTTTTCAAAGGCATCTAAATTACTTCGGTTCAGCTTTATGTGATATTGAAACAGTGACATAATTGGAGCAATTTAGTAAGCTACTAAGCCTTACAGCATATTAGTAGTATTGCCCCTCCTAACAGTTGTGATCTTGTCAGCTGAAAATGGACTATCAGAATGCTCCTTCTCCCTCTCAAAGCTTAAATCACCCTCCAGACATGTATGCAGTTTTCAGACATCATCCCAGACCCATTTTCTGGCATTTATTCCTAACATACTCCCAGTCCATATGAGTCCATTTTTATTCATCTGTTTAAGTCCTGTTTCAGAGTAACAATCATACTGCCCCATATGGTAGTTCCAACTCATTGTCACGATTACAGTTTCCAAGCTTTCACCTTCCATAAGGATATAGAGCCACTAGAGACTTGTATAGCCACCATATATTAAAAAACCCAAACCAGTAATATGACATCAGCAGGCAAACACAGCAAAAGTTCACTGCAGAAGCACTGGTTTAAGTAGCATGACTTCTGACCACAGTTGGAACATGATTTCAGTATTATTAAGTGATGAGGACATATGCTATACACCCTATAAATCTCCAGACCTGGAACTGTCTTTAATCAAAGACACATGAACTAAGATTTAGCTTTTCACGTCACAATCCAGTATAGGATGACAGTAAGATATGGCACAATGTGATGGCACAAAACTGTTCTCTGGGACATCCCAAGCTGACCCAGCAATATTCTGTCCTGGGAAAGAGAAATCAGGTTGGACACTCCAAAGGGAGGGGGAAGGATATTATTATTCCAGCAATAATTTTTCAATAACATGTTGATTTTTTTCTGAAATATTTGTCTGCATTTGTCTCTGCAGCCCTTTTTTTCCTTTTTTATGATACTCTATACTGCAATAAAACATTTAACATACTGACTCCTCTTTAAGCCCTCATTTTTAAGCTTCCAGTTTCAAGTTTGCAGACACTCTTGCTGACACTTAAGCCCTGTAGGACAGGCTAGGCTCATCTTCTAGGAGTTATCTTGCTTTGTTGTCTGCACAGTACTAAAGACATGTCTCAGTAGATTACATGCCTGCTAGGGCTGTAAGAACAACCTGTATCAACCTTTAACTTGCTCAGTGCAATACCCAAAAGCAAATCAAGAAAAAAAAAAAACTTTCCTATTTCTCAGCTCCTTCTTCCTGAGGCAAGCAGGAGTTAGCAGTGCCTCTCACAGCATAGATGGTGCCAGGACAACACCATCCAGTGCAGGGTGGAAATCTCATTTAGTAAATGTAACAGGTAACATAACCACAACTACTGCATGCACAAAGTAGCCAGTTCTAGTCCATAGAACGCTAGCAAGTTAGAGTCTCTTGAATTGAGTGTGCTTAAACCTTCGTATTCCATAGCCTCAGTGTGGAAACATTTCTAAGTCTCTCAGGATATGCCCCAACCTACATCAGGCATGTAGTCTTGTACAGCTCTTCAAAACATCAGCTGTTGGTAGCAGCAGATGGAGTCCAGGTGGGAGTCTGATCCTCGTGGAACAAATTTCAGGCAATGTAGGAGGTGGAATAGGGCACTACATTCAACTCAAAATCTATTTCACCGAGATTAAGTATTGAAAGTTCATCTTCTATGTTTAAGTCAGTCACTACAGTGTCCCTGTTTACTGAATGCACCCAGAATGAGTGGTATCAACATTTGTCTATGCAAAACGTTGTAGAACGTTTTTAAATACCAAACAAATGTTTAAACATCACCATCTGGTTGTAGATATATCAGTACAAACAACCAAACATGATATAACTAAGTAAGTGTGTTAATCAGTGCCTGATGATTAATTCCCATGTCATTTCCCTGCTTACCTACTCTTTTGTTATTTGTCTCTTAAGGCACCTTTCCACTGAGAGGTGCTTCCATATGTGTACATGCTTACATGCTCACACACACGTGCACACATACGCACATCTAATTAGCAGTAGGCACAGCACATTTCCAGTTTCGATCAAGACCCTTGATTCACCCTTATTATAAATTATGGATAATGAAAATAATGGAAAATCCATAACAGGAAAAAAAATACAAAAAGATGACCATTGCCCAGATGCAGTCTGCTTTCAGTTCTAATTTGACCCCAATAGCTTTGTTGCACACATGATCCATCAGACTATATTGCCTCTCACTTCAATTACAAGAAGTCTGCATTTCATCTTTCTGCAGTCCTGTTGGTTGGCTCAGTAATGATTTGCTGAACACAGTAAAGCTACAGGCCACTGTTCCTGAACAGACAAAAAAAAAACCAACAAAACAAACCCACCAAAAAAAACCCACCCCAAACATCTTGCAGTGGTTCCGTTAACCATATTTCTTCACATTACACTTATTTTTTTAATGCAGCAGAGGGTCTAAATTTCAAAGGATGAGCTTCTCATTATCACATCCCAGCCCAAGAAAGGCAGATAGAGCAGAAGTTCAATGGAGAGAGGTGGTTTTCTATTTTGGAAGAAAAGTTGCCCATGTAAGGATCAAGAATTGGAACTGAATCCCTCCCCAGATGTCTCTGTTATTACCTATTCATAACAGAAAGTACAGAAGACATCTTTCTCACATAAACCTTTCAGCCACAAGCTGCACAGATTAGTGTTTCTCCCCTCCTACATGACTTCTTGAAGCATCTTCCAGATGAATCATAGGAGAAATGATAGCCAGTAGTGCTTTGATATTTGAAGAATATTTCCATACAATGTATGTCTGAAATAGAAGGCCACAGTCTTTTTGCCCTGTGACCTGAGCTGGATTGTATGGTCCTGCTCTGGCAGAGGAGTTGGGCTCGATGATCTCTTTGGGTCCCTTCCAACCCCTGACATCCTGTGATTCTGTGGTCTTCCACAAATACTAGTAAGAAAAGTATTTTCTCAAATGCTAAGTGAATCAGCAAAACCAGGAATAAAATGTATCTGCTCCATTCCAATATTCTACTGCTGAAGAATTCCATGTAAGAACAAAAGAGGTTTCTATCATTTAGTGTGTGCATATTTCAACTCAGCTTTGAATGGGAATAAAATTTCTGAATTGAAATGTAAGAATCTGAGTTTAAATATCTGAAGTTAGGCAATTTTTGTAGCTAATTTCCCAGCCTTCTTACATAGTCAATTATAAGAGACAGGTGTCTTCACTGCAATCATCTCAGACAATCAGAAATATATATATATATATATATATATATATATATATATATAATTCATATAGATATCAAAGTTCTGGACACTAAGCAAGTACTGAGTACTTGTAAAGTTTATCTAAAATGCTTTTGAAAAAGATTTATTCAAGAATCTAAATATAAATAGACTTCAGTCTGGCAGCAAAACTCGATAAATGCTACAATGTAGGTGAAATCTCTCTTTCTAAGAGAAGGCCTATACTGACAACTGAATTTTTCAAACTCTCTAAATTCAGCTCTAAAAATGGAAGTGATTTTTGCAGTATCACTTCCAAGAAAAGTGAAACAATTATATTTGGCACATCCTGTTTTGCAGCTCTCTTCTTTTCTTGAAGATTCATGAAGAGGAGGTATGTGTCACATAATGCTTTTCTCCACTGACTGCAACACCTAATCTAATAGATGATGGATGCT
Source organism: Pogoniulus pusillus (assembly GCF_015220805.1). Classification (NCBI taxonomy): domain Eukaryota; kingdom Metazoa; phylum Chordata; class Aves; order Piciformes; family Lybiidae; genus Pogoniulus; species Pogoniulus pusillus. The sequence continues at coordinate 28,841,835 of NC_087270.1, read as the reverse complement.
CTAAGGCAGGCAGGCAGGTTGTCTCCTCTGAACCTTTGTAAAGCAGAAATACCATAACTCCACCTCAAAAACAATGAGTGACAGAAGCAATAGAAATGTCACCTCAAAGTTACCTGCCCTTTCCAGTGCCAACTAATAGTAAACAGAGAGAAACAAACAAAAAAGCCAAAAACACACAAGAAGAAAGAGAAACCAGCTTGATAACCTGGTGTGACACAAAGAAGTCAGATACAAACCGAGTTAATCCTGAACCCTGCACGTGCATCCCATGACAAGAAATGGAACCCCATTACTTGAAATGTAAATGTCAGCCTTGCAGATGACAATGACAAAACTCTAAACTTTTCTTTTACTCATCAAAGTACTATAAATATGTTAAGATATTTCCTCAACAAGCAATATTTGCATATTGGAACCTCATATCGCTGCTAGTTCAAAGAAGAGAGTTTTGAAGCATGTTCTTGACTCTCACTGGGAGAAATCACTCACACAACAAGGATGCAAGTTGCAATTGCAGCAGGTGTCTACACTGCATCATATCTATTCAAATGAATTCAGCACCTGCTGAATCACCTTGCATATTAAGTGAATAACATTGTCAGTTTCCTTTAGCCTGTCAGTTTGCCTTTAGCTTTCCTCTGCAGATGATCTAGGGTGTTTTCTGTCCCTGTTTACAGGAGCACAATGACTATGCAGGGAGTTTGGTACCTTCTCTGCACTTCAAGGAGGCGCTGCAATCTCTTTGAAGAAGCTTAAAGAATATTCCCCCTCTGCACCTCTTAGTCAGTTAAAAACTCAATTTCCTCTAAACCACTCTGAAGAACATGCCAGTAGCTAATGGAAAGATGCAATTTTCAAATTACTGTTACTTCCATAGAGGTCCACATCTTTTCCAGTAAAGATCAGATGCTGTGTACCATTATGAAACCAATAAAAGTTGGCCAAACACACAACATTCAGTTCATGACATTACCACTTACCCAGAGCTCCTGTCATTCAGAATACTTCTGTGGAGGCTTATAGGATCACAGAATTGGTTTGGTTGAAAAAGATCTCTAAGACCATCAAGTCCAACCATCAGCCTACTACCTCCATGGCCATTAAACCATATCCACACATTTCTTAAACACCTCCAGGGATGGTGACTCTACCATCTCCTTGGGCAACTTATTCCAATGCCTGACCACTCTTTACATAAGAATTTTTTCCAATATCCAATCTAAACCTCCCCTGGCAGAATTTCAGCCCGTTTCCTCTTGTCCTGTCACCTGATACTAGAGAGAAGAGACTGACCCCCACCTCACTACAACCTCCTTTCAGGCAGCCATAGAGAGCAATAACACACACCCCCAGCCTCCTCTTCTCAGACTAAACCACCCCAGTTCCCTCACCTGTTCCTCAAAAGACATGTTCTCTAGAACATTTACCAGTTTTGTTGCCCTTCTCTGGACACACTCTAGCAACTCAATGTCCTTCTTGTACTAAAGGGTCCAAAATTGAATACAGTATTCAAGGTGCAGGCTCACCAGGGCTGAATATAGGGTGACACTTTCTTACTTCTGCTTACTAAATTATTTTTTATACAGGCTAGGATGCTGTTTGCCTTCTTGTCCACCTGAGCACATTGATAGTGCACATTCAGACAGCTGTCAACCAAAACCCCAGGTCCTTTTCCACCATTAATTATATGAGTATGTGCACAGGGACTAATGGTTTCTCATCGTCTCAGACACTTATTCTAACTCTGAAACCTCTTGATTCATCAGAGAAACATGAGAGAGAAGGAGACAAGTTTGTTGGGTTTTGTCATTTAATTTAAGTAGAACATCATGCACCACACAGCTGCTCACTCCCCTGAAGTGGGATGGGGGAGACAATCAGAAGGATAATTCTGATGAAATTCAAGGATTAAGATAAAGACAGTTTAACAATTAAAAACAAACAAACAAATAAAGAAGAAAGGAAAGAAAATCAAGAAAAACAAGTGGTTGCTTACCATCAGTCAAATTATACCTAATCAGTCTCATAACGATGGCAACCTCAACCAATCTTTACACATACACTTACACACACACCAGTTTTACTGTTAGTCACAATGATATATGGTATAGAGCATCCCTATGGCCAGTTGGGGTCAGCTGTCACGACTCTGTCTCCTCCCAGCTTGTTGTGCACCTTTAGCCTACTTGCTGCTGAAAAGGCAGCATGAGAAGTAGAGAAGACCTCGATGCTGTGTAAGCACTGACCAACAATAATTAAAATGTCTCCTTTTCATTGGTACAGTTTTCATCACAAATCCAAGACATAGCACCTTAAAAGCTACTTTGAGAAAAATCAACTCTCTCTCAATGAAAACCAGTACCTTGCTGGACCAAATAACCTGTGGGCACCAGAGGAATAATGTCTTGACCATAAAGGAAAAAAGCACTAGACTAAAAAGCTTTATTCTGTGATGACAAGTGAATTTCTAATCCTAGCTGACTCCTATTTACATGAAAATGCTGTCTACATGTAAATAATGTATAAAAGCTAGAAGGTTAATGAGGGCAATACAGAGAATGGGATTCATCTTAATTAAGTTGCCTAAAGGTTTAGAGATCCTGTTCAAACTACTCATCTGGGTTCCTCAATAGCCAAAGGAGAGCCACTGACAGTACCAGAAGGCAGTTCACCTCACTTCTGTCAAAGGTCTGTCCCCTACCCTCTGCAAGTCCCTGCCTCTCCTGAGTGAGTTCACAAGTAAGATATGGCAATCAATTTAGGCTTGGATTTGGACTGCTAAAGGTAAGTGACTAGAATCCCAATCATATTTTGAGACCACATGAGACAAATTAATCAAAAACAGTGGTTTGGAACAGAAGTTCTGTGGCAGTCATGTGGCAGTTGTCAATGCCATCTCCACTGCGGAGATTTATTTTCAAATGGTGCATACACATCCAACTTCTCTGAACTCACTGTCACCTTCCAAGGCACCAACATCTGAGGATATGAGTCCTATGCATTTTATATGAATGCTAGTAGGGGGAAAAAAGTATTAATTTGGTGGGTGAAAAAAATATTAGCCTTTATTTTGAAGAAAACATTTTGAAGCATCAGCAGGAGCCTGTGGCTGATAAATCCTGGCAGTAGAAAGTCCCTCATTTTGGAAAATAAGTTTATTTGGCAAGTATACAAATGATCTTCAATTCTGGAAAAACAAAAACAAACCCAAAACCAAACAAGCAAAGAAAAAAACACCAAAAAAATCACAGAAAAATCCCCCACATCACAACACCTACAGGTTTCATTTTAATGTTTGTCTTACCATAATTAGACTACAGGTGTGATGCTTGTACACATCAAAGTTACACATTGATGTATGCATACTGAAGTTCCATCCTTATACAGGGGCATTGTGCTGCAATTTCAGCTAAGTGAACAGAAAAATTGAGAACTTGACTTTGAACTGAATGCAAAAGTAGACCAAATGTCATTCGTTCTTGAAATGAAGGAGAAAAACGCACAGAATTCAAGGAAATTGTATTTGATTAATGTATTCTGAGAAATTCATTGTTGATGGAGGTCAGGCAAGATGGTCTTTGGATTCTAGAGGAAGATATTTGAATACACTATTAAATACAAATCAGATAACTTAAAAAAATCAATTTTTTTCAAGGAAAAATGTCCTCTCAAGCCAAAAGAGACTCAACTAATTATAGCAAGAAAGTGCATGTAATACACTGTATATGCGCTAGTATAGATTTTTTTGTCTGGTCACAGAAAGAGGCAGACAGAAAACTATGGGAGATGAACACAGACCAGATCAAGAACTGAATTTTATGGCCTTTTGCAAATACATGGCTCTGACCTAAACTGGGGTGTGATCAATTTCCATATTGTCATTATTCTCCAAAGAAGATGAGAGTAACTATAACTTAGAAGCAGAGCCCAAAGCAGAAAACTGTCCCTTATCAAATGGAACAGGGACAGCTCAAAAGTGAAACCTGATCCTCGAATAAGAAATCAGATTAATGTACTCGAGACTTAGTATTATATACATTAATTTAAGATGTAGTACTTCTCATTTTCTTAAATGTGGTATTCCAATTTAAAGCACACTGCTCTGAGCTTGGCTTCATCTTAATGCATATCCTGCCCTTATTTAATATCATAAGGGGCAAAACCAATCTTCATCCAAGAATACTTTTCCAGTACCCTAAATTGCAAGAAAATGAAGAGGAAGCCTTAGTAACTATATTTTGCTGCCAAGATCTTATTGCCACTATTTATCAACACAGGCCTCATTAAGGAAGTCATTTACATCTCTTTATCATTAAAGATATAATAAATATGACACCTGCCAATGGCAATCTGCAAGGACCAACAAAGGTCCTGACTTTTGTGGGATCAGCATCTGTAAAACATAGATTGCTCTGCAGCCTACACTTTACCTCAGCCTAAAGAGTCATGCTGCATTACTTTGTATACCTGGAAAATAAACTGTCTGCTGAGATGACAAGAAACATCTAATTTCCACAAAAATCCAAAGTCTGCTAATGCTTCCTTGATCTTAATCACCAAATATGTTAAAGGCTGAAAATCCAGTTCTGAATTTGTAGCTAGATCCATGTCTTGGTCTTCCTTTCAATTTCTACTGTGAAAAATACAAATAACAGTCTAGGATCTACCATTTACCAGGGAGACTGTGTAAATCTAAGGAGAAGGAGTCCTACAATGCCATAAATAAACAGGTTTGTTTGGTTTGGGGTTTGATTTTTTGTTTATTTTTTTTAAGTGGGTAAAAACTCCTTGGCTATCTCCCTTACTGATATGAAAGTGGTACTTTGAATGAATGGTCTATATTATGTACTCTAGGCAACAGACATTTGATCCACCAGAGACATCTTCCTATTGCAATATCATAATATTTTAAATTCTTTTATTTCCCTCTTAGATTCAGCCCTACATATAAAATAATATACCCCTAACTGTCGGACAACACCTGGCAAATATATAGGGATGAATCACAAGATGGATACAAAGAAAGAAATACCTAAAATCCCTTGACAAAGTAGCTGTTTCAATCCTTTAAGAAGCCTTCTGAAAGTTTATCTTAAATATGATTTCAGGAGTCAAAAAGATTTTTACACAATTTATTTCCTTTACAAAAGAAATATGTGCCTTTTTTTTTCTTTTAAAGATAAAGAACAGAGCTTCCACGTGGATCCACACAAGAGTGTAGCTATTTTCTTTCCAAATATGGTTGCTTCTTAAAACTGTAATTAAGTTTGAATAATGCTGCCATGGTAAATCATGCACTTTACACAATTATTGTACCGAATGTAAAAGGGAAATAAAATATGATGTGGGCTTTGTTAAACTTGAAATACACTTGACAATCACTTAAGTTAATTAGATACATTTGCCTCCTGAAATAGTTGCTGTGCTAGAGGTGACATTCACCTTTCAAGGAAAATAATCCTCTCCCAGAGCCAAAGGTGTATATCCCACCTCTATTTATTGTTATTATTATTATTATAGTAGAATTTCTGTATGAAGCATTGCTAACTGTGATGGTTTGGGAGTTACCTGCCCCCCCACAGAGTGAATTCACCTAGACTAGACTCAGCCAGATGGAAATTAAGGAAGGAAACTTTATGTTCACCACTTAGCACAATACACAAGCAGATATTTACCATATTTTACAAATATTTTACACAAGTTAAAAGTAATACAGAAACACAATACCCCTCCCAGAAATCAGTCCCCAGGAGGGGGTCCCCACCACCCTTCCACATTCTTTCCATCCCTCTGCCTTATCCCAGAGTCTGGCTTACATACAAGGTGAGTTGGGAGGATTGGCAACGAGGGGGGGGGGGGAGTGTTAGAAGCAGAATGAGCAGCTGGGTTACACAGATCCAAGTAAAACAGCAGAAGCCCAGAGAGAAAACACAGACACCGACAGACTCCGATAGACAGACTCTCTCATCTATGTTTGAGTCCTTGCTTTTATATATCTCAGCAAACCTATGAGTGAAGTAGACATCACCACTGTTTTCTTTTCACAGCCTACAACATAATTTTTCTCATTAAAATATTCCAATTAGCCTCAAACCAGCACACTAACCCAGCAGCTAGGGGACATTTCTCTACTCCCAACTTCATCAACTATTTGATCTGTGTTCTTGGGCTGGTTATGCCAGCTCAGCACCTGTTTCCATACCCATTGCTTTCAAGTCTTTTCCTTTTAGAAGTTACTATAACACTATGTACAGCATAATAGCTAATAATAATTAGTGTTATACACATGATTATATTATGTGCCATGTAGAAAATAACAGTCATAATAAGAAATCCCTAACACTTTTAAGGAAATTAACATTTGTGCTTATAAGCTAACCTAGATTTATAATTCTCCTGATTCCATGAGGTTTCTTTAATATTTTAAAATACCATTTCTTTTAAAGGAGTTCTAAGTGTTCTTTTTCTCTGCCATTGTACATTTGTAAGCAGTTTTGGAACACGTGTAGAGCTTAGACAGTTTTGTCCTTTTGTAGAGCTTGGCAGAGCTCCATTTCCATGGGGTTGCGTCAATTTACATCAGATGAGAATCAAGCTTTTGTTTTCCTCTACCTTTTAGAGAATGGCTCATTTTAAGCCCTCATAGGGATAAAACAGAAAGACTCACCCATTAAAGCTTCATATCTCTGAAACCCATTATTCTTCAGGGGAAACCACAGAAATTAAGTTCTGCCTTGGACACCCACCAGCACAGTACTGAAGAGTAAGGTGGTGGGTTTGAGTATGATGTGTAGTTACCTACACTCCACACAGCTAAGAAGAAAAATGGGCAAAAATTACTCATGTGGGTTTTTATGTGCATCAATCCTAGAGGCTACTGAAAGGGCACCAAATGTGTATTTAAAACACTCTGAGAGCTCTTCCAGGTCACTTTGGTGTCCAAAGCAGCAAAGCAATGTGCTCCACTTTGTCTTGCAACATGCTGCCTCTTCATTGAGGTTATGGGGTAGCCTAGAGCTGGTGATCCCACCGGTGCCACACAAGATGGGGGTTCTGTGTCAGTGAGAACCTGTCTTTCATCTCTCAACTCACCTCCCTGGCTACTTCAAGCCATCTTAAAATGGCCAGGGTACTGAACTCTTCTCAGAACTAGAAAAGTTCATCATAGTCAGCTTTAATATAGGTTGATTGTAGTCAGGAGCATGAAAAGCAGTCAATACAGTACCAAAATGTTTGATGTCATACCAGTTTCACATCAATTAAATCTTCCATGATCCTAAAGTGAATTCTTTGTATGTTAATTTCAATTAAAGGGTCATCTCAAAAAAACAAAAGGTCCAGATACAATTAATCTATCTTTCCCCCATTTGATCTGTATGTGTGATTTTTTACAAACAGTTCCCTCAGGCTACATAACCTATGACTTCCAATAAACACCATTTCATTTAATATTTAATAATCCAATTTAATAATTAAAAATTGTCTTTAATGTTAGTTATTAATATTAGAAATTATAAAACTAAAAAAAAAACCACCCTAATTCCTTAAAGAATCAAGTCATGGCTGGCTGGTGAAAGGCCTGGAACATAAACCCTATGAGGAGAGGCTGAGGGAGCTGGGGTTGTTTAGCCTGGAGAAGAGGAGGCTCAGGGGTGACATTGTTGCTGTCTACAACTACCTGAAAGGAGGTTGTAGCCAGGTGGGGGTTAGTCTCTTATTCCAGGCAACCAGCAACAGAACAAGGGGACACAGTCTCAAGTTGTGCTGGGGGAAGTATAGGCTGGATGTTAAGAGGAAGTTCTTCACAGAGAGAGTGATTGGCATTGGAATGGGCTGCCCAGGGAGGTGGTGGAGTTACCATCCCTGGAAGTGTTCAAGAAAAGCCTGTCTGAGGCACTTAGTGCCATGGTCTAGTTGACTGGCTAGGGCTGGGGGATAGGTTGGACTGGATGATCTTGGAGGTCTCTCCCAACCTGGTTGATTCTATAATTCTGTGTTGCCTGCCCCAGCTAAGATCTTTGTCCTGTTTTGAAACATGAAAGATATTCTTCCATATGGCTTCTTCTATATCTTAACTGCAGTCACTCTAGAGCCTCCCTAACATTCACACTCTGATTGGGTCTTACCTGTTTGAAAACTCCAATCCCTCTGTAATCAGGCTTTGCACTGGTCAGCATTTGCACGCAAACACAATAGAAAATCAGGCTAAAGAATGACAAATAAATGACGTATCCTGGTAAATTGGGAATTTCTTTTCCCTGGAGAGGGCTTTCTTCTCTCTGGAGTGTCAGAGTGAGAAGGAAGCGAACAATGAACCAGTTCACTTCAGGTTAATACACAATTTTTCATACCAGAAGGTAAATCAATAAATGGTTGCCTGGATCAATTTTCTGTCATGTCTATGCAACATACTGAGGAAATGTAGCATGGGAGCACTCGAGGATGTGGCAGGTAGAAACAGAACTGGTATTTTGATTATTTTATCTGGAGAATTTGAATTACTAAATTGGGGTTGAGGAATTTTTTTTCCTACGTGAGACTGAGCTTTATATTCATTACACGTGCACACTACTACATTGATTGCTGCTTCTCACTGATTAACTGCAAAAAACATTAACCATTTAAGTGTGAAGGTCTCCACTAAAATTATTGAAATGTATTTATGAGAGACATGATACATACAGGAGTTGTTTATTAAGGTCATTGATATAAAATATATGATTGATGCAATGACTATGTATCATCACAGCAATGAACATAAAATACACCAATGGAACACCTTGCCAGATGCAAACAGAGCTGAGGCTGATGCTCAGCCAGCATGTGTGTGGCAGACACTTCCTATGCTGTGCCTCTACCAAGCAGTGTCCTGCACCGTTTCAATTCACCAGGTGCCAGACTTCAGCATTATAGGTGTAATTTGATTGGGGATTAATTGGCTGATGCAGGAATTCTAAAAATGGAATTATTTTTATTTTCCCAAAAATCCCACCCCCAAACTGTCTACAGAACTAGTTAAGGTTTATTTACAGGCTCTAATTCAGTCCGGAAATCTTCACAAGGATGCTTATGGGCAAGTTTAGTGATGTAGGAAAGCCAGGAAATGGGAAAGGCTAAGCTACAACATAGCTTTACCTCATTTATAAATTAGGCTGAGCAGAGAATCTAAGGGAAACAGCAGACTTTACTCATGGAGGTGAGGTAGGAATTTAGAAGTGATTACTTGCTGGATTTCTCTGTCAACAACCTCTGAAACTGCAAGTTATATCCATGGTGCAGTTCCACATGGCATTAAGTTCAAGTGTCACAGCTTCCACAAGGCAAAGATCATGGCAGCAGCAATGCCTAAGCAGCACAGGGGAAAGCCAAACTGCTAGCTTCTTCCCCAGATCAGCACAGCAAGCAGGATGTCAGGACACAATGTGGTCCCAGAGAAGCCAGGTCCAGGTGCTGCTGGCAGCTCTCTCTCAAACAGACCTAAGGATTTGCCAAATTTGCAGACTTGCATAGAATGGTGCAGAAGTGGGAAACCATCCAAAAGCAAGGATGGAGCAAAAATGTGAGCTATGCAAAAGTGAGAGCCATCCAAAAGCGGGAATGGTCCACAAGCAGAAATTCTGTAAAGCCAGAACTCTAAAAGCAGAAACCTCACTTTTTTCCTATGATTTTTCCTAGACAGTGTGTCCACTTGCCATATATACTGGGTGCAACCTTTTGCTGTTCCTCCTACAAGCCCGCAAGGTGTGTGTTGGGGGGCAAGGTGGGGGGCAGTTTTTTCCCCTGTTCTTCCCCCCATTCAAACCTCCAGAGACAGAAGGGGGGGGAAGAAGGAATTTGGAGTATCCCAGAACAAGGTGGAAGGTTTTGACTGATCAAGCTCTTAAATCTGATTTGTGCAACTCCAACAGTCCGAAACAGACTTCATGCCAAGCAAGTGCATGGGTGTGATGAACCCAGTAAGAACACCTTTTGTATTAGTGCAAGAGCAGAGTAGCTGGCTGAGAGATGCTGGACTGGATTTACTATCTGCTTCTGCTCATTTTCTCTTGTAAGAAAAGGGAGCAACTGGGAGCTTGAAACCATTCCTGTAGCTCAGTGGGTTCATGATGGTATTCTTTAGTCCCCTGTTATCTCTCCACACTCACTAAAGGTTTTGGTTGATGACTGTGGGTGCATTCTGATAATTATAAGTGTGTATTTTAAATTAGTTTCTAAATGAGCCTGTAACAAAGCTGAAGAGAAAAGGTAGCAAGGTTTTATTTGTAAGCTATGTAAAGCAGCTGCTTTGGACTTCTTCTAATCTGTATGAAACGATTCTGCACTCTGAAATAAAAACAGACAATCTTGGGTATGTTTTTTCCATAGAGCTGAATTACAGGCACAGTCCACATGATTGTGGTTCAGGCAAGCTCTTGAAAGTAAGAACTCTTGGAAAAAAAAATCCAGCCTTAACTTTGATGCCAGATTTTGCAAGCATCCTGTTTACTGACTTGGACATTCAAGTGAAATCACACCAGTGGGCCATGGTCAAAGCTAAAAACAAAATTATAAAAGACTGTGTAAAGTTCCAGCTCTAATCCCTCAAGAAAAATCTGAGACACCTTTTTCAGTTTTCTAAGGGTTTTTAAAGACCCTTTCTCCTTGTAACACAGCTTGAGACTCAGAAAAACCTCTTCTTTTAAGAAGCTGTCCCACCTTAATTCAGGCAAGGTACAGATGCAGAGCACAACCCAACTTCCCTGGCCTGTAACCAAGGCAAATGAGTTTATTACAGCACAGAAGGAGATTTGACAGACAGTTGGCCATCCAAGCACTCTATTATTAAAGCCTGTGTTCAGCAGGATGCAGTGTTTGAAAGCCGTGTTTGCAAAAGCAGTCTCCTACTACTAGCATCTGCATTAACTGCTAGGTTTATGAAATACAAACTGCTTTGCAATGTCATTGACACAAAGCAAGCTTAGCCCCGTGCCTACTCGAAGGAGAAAGAAAAAACATCTCCTGGGGTTATTTAATTTTTTTTCCAAACATATGTTGTGAAAGGCCTCATGGTGGTTTGAAGGAACTCTCAGAGCTACAGCTAGAGGCATGCTGAGACCTTCCCTTCTGCAAAGAAAAAGCTGGAGCCTTTTTTGCTTTCATCAGGAGAAACAATGAGGATGGAGTAGGCTGAGATACAGGTAAATCATGTTTTGTCTATGCAGCCACAAAGGTAGGACTAAAGAAGGCCTTAATAGCTTGGTAGGTGCATTGTCTTGTAGTATTAAATCCAGGCACATCACAAAAGCAGGAGGTTAGTACAGTTTTATTACCAGAGCGCTGGTGACCTAGTCCACAATCCCAATGCCAGCCCTATCTCCAGATGCCCTGGAGCTGTGAAATTACAATGTGGCAGCTATGAAGAAAAGTGCTATTCACGTGAGAGGAAAAATACTGAAAGTAAAGCTAGTTTCCTGATAGAATTTACTTTTCTTTACAGGCTTACCCAAAGCTCTTGGCCATTCAGCTTCCATTATTTAGACTGCCCTGAGCACGCTGTCAAAGCCATAGATGTTTGACCTCCTCCAAGAGGCTATTTTTGGCTTTCCCATGCTTAACCCTAGAAAGTCAGATTCATGTGCAGACTTGTAAAGCCTTCATATTTTTCTTTCCCTGGAGGTATGTTTGGAGCCAACCAATTCATTGCCCGATATCTCTCTCCTCTGTTTACCCCTACTTTTACTTGCCCCTACACACATACATAAAGGCAACACCTGCAGCACATAGAATGGGCAGACAGAGTCACTCACATCATATAGGATGAGGCCAAGCCATCATGATCATTTACTGAGAAGACTCCATTCTACTTCAAGGGGAGCTTCTCTGTGTTAGACTAGAAACATGAAATAAACTGCAAGGTAAGAACCATGCAAGTAAGGAAGAAACTGAAAGGAGTAATTGCTTACATTTATCATCAAAACATGGCCATCACAGCCAAGTTCAGCATGCAGAATATGTTTATATTCCATGTATAGACTATGAAGAGATATCAGCTGTATCTAAATCTTAGGGACTCTTAACTTCTTCACAGTCTCAAGGCTGGCCACTAGCTACAGCCACATCCTCACTAAAATCTGGGAAGTTCTGCCCAATTTCTCTCTAATCCTTTGCCTGTCCCTGGGGAAGGCCTGTGCAGATTAGATGCACCCCAGAGCACCTCCTGAATCTTGTTTATCCTAGACACGTATCTTCTGAAATGAACCACCCACTTATATTTCTGTTGACGGTAGATGACTCACTGGACAGCTAAACTCAGATGAAATGAATTCCATCTGAAACGTTCTGCAGGATCAGACTCTATTTTACAATTACATGGTATTGTGGGAGTTTGAAGAGCTTTATTTAAATTAAAATAAAAAAAGCTCAGAGGAAAACTTGAGCTTCGAAGCTCAAGTCCCTAAACACACCAAAGCTGTGATTTTTTCCTGTAATCCATTTTCTGCAGTGGTAGGAACATGTTGACTTCCTCTATTAAGTATTATAATTGGTAAGAAAAAAGAAAAGAAACAGAACAGAAAAAGGCCTTTGGCTGCTGTGGTAGCTATCACCTCCAAGAATAATTTTGATCTTGCAATTGTAATAGCCAATCTACAGCACAGAATTTAGATAAGATATTTTTTACTCTTTTATGAGAGAAAAATCTTGGCACTCTCATAAACATCAATGTATGTGTCTTAAAAGTAATGTTCGTAATTTACACAAACTAAATAAGATAAATGGGAAATTTCAGCTCTCAGGCAAAAAGTGCATCTAAAAGGCATTTTCAGATTGAATTAAGTTCCACAAATACCAAAGTCTACTAAAATATTGCCCCTTTCCATAAAATGGTAATACCTCAAAACTGGGCATGCACATAAACACACTCCCTGTAGCACGTGCTGCACAGACTCCTGTACCTGTCACCTTATCCTGTTCAAATCCAGATAAATACCTGCCTGTGCAATATTCCTTCTTAAATCCAAGTATTTAGTCCATTTAAAGGCTGGTCTACTGTCTCTTCTTGCATCTCATTTTAACTTCAGTGCCACAAATTATCAGGCTGGCCCATAACAAAAGGTCACACTGCCTGGTGTTGGTAGTGTGGACCCAGACAGAGTCCAATTACTTCCTGCCATATGTCACCTCCAGTAAACTCTCAATTATATTGATCTAACTCGGTGATTCCCAGGTGTTCTTTCAGGCTAATTCTCAGGTCAGTGGTTCACCACATTTTCTGCCTTGATGTTGCCATATCTGGGTTACATAAATTCTTTCTCTTTTGTTTTGTTTGTGAGAGTTTTGTTGTTGTTGTTCTTTAGTTGTTGGTTTGTTTGTTGTTGGGTTTTTTTTTTATTCAAATGTGATAATCTTGTGTCTGGGATGGTATTAAAAAAAAAAAAAACTTTGGTTCCAATTTTTGTCATAGACCTTATCTGTGCATCTGCAGCTAGTTAAATTAAACCAAATTAGATCAAAAAGATGACTGAACCAAATGTGAAGGGTGGGTTTCACATCCATCTTGACATCTATTCAGAACACTGTAAAGTTTCAGAGGACTCAGAAGAGCAGAATTTAGCCCAGACAATTAAAAAAAAGATTCACTGTTTGAGTTTCTCAAGAGTGTTATCAAGGTTTGGCCTGGTAAGGGAGAATTAGATGCGAAAGTGTTTTGAGGATTATTCATTTAATGGTTTATGTTGCTTTAGTATCTCAAACGTATTACTGTAAAAGTTACAATAAAAACAAGTAAAGACAAGAACAGAGTTCAACACTGAGATTTATCCCTGTTAAGAATGCAAATGAAATGCACATAGATCTCTAAAAGGTTATATGTTTTGTTTTAAATAATAAGTAAATGTGTTTCAAAATGGATGTTCTTTCATATACCTGTGCTTATGAAAGTCCATTTACTGTAAATGACAATTAGTAAAGGTGTAATTTATTTCAGACTATAAATAGTTGAACTTTCCTATCTCTCTCAGAGGGACACCAAGAGAGTTAGTTAGATCACACACTCCCTGCTAAATCCCAAACCCTGCCTCCTCAAAATCCACTTTAATTTTTTTGCAAGGTATCAGGTATTCAAGTTACAGATGGACTGCATACAACTCTTCTACTTTTCCATAAATACAGTGTGTCTAATTGTCTGTTCATGCAATTAAAATAATGAATCCAACACTGTTGAAATTGAAAATGAGCAAATTAGGTTGAAGGTTAAATTTTAAACACTGCCGCAAACTCCATCTATCAGGGCCAAATTCTGAAGTACTGCTGACCAAGAACCAAAAAATAACTATTAAGAAAGGAAGGGGGAGGAAAAAAACAAACAAAACCAAAACAATAAAAAATTACAAAAGCTGATTTTAACAACTGTCACATATTTCCCATGTGGTCTTGATTCAGTTGCTTACATTTTTACCATAGGTTTCCTATCAATAAAATAGAACATAATCCCATCTGGTTTATGAGAGTTTTAGTGTCCATAAAACAATTAGTAGCCCAATCATAGGTGTTACAGAAATACCAGCCATTATCAGAAACGTGAAAAAAGATGCAGAAACCAAGACATTTGGGGTATATTTCACCTCCACTAGTTGCTGAATTCCTAAATTTATGGAAATAAGCCATCCAGATGAGCTAATAAAAACACTACCACTATCCTGGTTTCCACTTCCAACATAATGGACACCACTCTGAGAAATGAGACAGGCTGGCAAAGGTCTATTTTCAGAAGCTGAAGCTGCCAGGCTAACACACAAATGAAAGGAGTGGAAGCATACTGAAGTTCTGGTGTTTAGGGAGCAGTGTCCCTTGACTAAATACTTCAGAGAAAATAAACCACCTGTTTATGAAGATATGAGAATAAACCACACACTTTTTTTTTTTTTTTTTTTTTAGATTGGAGGCAGAATTCATACTTGGAAAAAGAGCAAAAACTTTTAAAAACTCTGATGATAATTCCCCCCATATGGTGAGGAATTAACAACTGGTCTATGACAACCAGCTGAGGCTTCCCCATCACAGCTGCTTAGAATGAAGCTTCTCACACAGGACAGGCAGAATTGAAAGGGACCCAGGTGGATCATTAAGTCCAGCTCCTGATTCCTAAAATTTAAAGCATATCTCTAAAAGCTTCCTGAACACAGATAATAATACAAGGAAAATGGTGATGGTTTGGGTGTTACCTGGCCCCCAACACTTAAGAAAATCACCCAGACTAGACTCAGCAGAGCTGGAAATTAGAATGAAGCTTTATATTTACAGCTTAGCACAATACACAAGCAGATATTTACAATATATACATCTATATACAGTAATATAGTTTAAAAAGTAATACAGAAACACAATACCCTTCCCAGAAATCAGAGCCCCAGGAGGGGCTCACAACCACCCTTCCAAATCCTTTCCACCCCTCTACCTTATGCCAACCTTTACATGACGTTGAAGGTGAGTTTGGAGAATTGGCATGGGGAGTTAGGAAGGAAAGGAGTTAGTCAGACAGCAAATTAGGGAGAGAAGTGCATGCAGCCAGAGTGCAACTCTGTTATCTATATTTGTGTTCTTGTTTTTATACATCTCAGGAAGCCTACGAGTGAAGTAGACATCACCATTGTTTCCTTTTCACAGTCTATAATCTAATTCTTCTCACCAAAATATTCCAACTAGCTTCAAACTAGCACAACAATTTTTAATTCTTCACCTTGTAGCATGAAGTTCAAACTCTGCCAGAAGGTCACAATGATATTTTATAAGACTACATGAACATAACTCCAGCCATAACATATTAACAGAGCCAATGGGCCAATGAAAACAAGAGCTCACCTAGTGTTACATGAGGTACTTGACAGTAGTTAAGACTAAGACCTGTGGAAGATGTACACTCTTTTACATAAAAGACTACCAGCTGGAGATGAGCACTGCTATCCTGGGTATCTCATATGGCACTAGGTATCTATACTTAGGCAATTTCTTTCTTATGAGCAAAACAGCTGGTGGAAAAGAAACTAGAACAAAAGCTCTCCAAATAACCACTTAAAGAATATAGAATTTGAGAAATCCTGGAGAGAAAAGATGGAAGTAACATCAACTATTTCGGACACGTTGATGACTCAGCCCAAGACTTGAAAGGCCACCTTACTTATCTTGAAATTTCTACCAGACTACAAGTCTTCCAAAGAAAATATTTTTAGAGGTTTTTCAATATTTTCACAGTTAAGTTCACATGTAATAAGAATCTGCTTGGTAGTGAGGCAAAGTTGAAAAACACTCAAAATAGTGACCTACCTAACAATGATTTTATTTTGAAGCTTAAACTGTCTTAATAAGTGTGTTTTCTTTCCACATACACTTGAGTCTTTGTTACAGGAAAGTATAAAACAATGTTTAAAATGTGAGAAGCCAATATTTCCTATGTTAAAGAGACTGTGGTCAGAATATAAAGCAGAAGATAGCAAATGGGTGTATTCTCATGAAAAGACACAAGGAAATTCAGGCAGAAGTCAGCCATTAGTTCATTATGAATGGAAATGGAGTTAGTGAACATATATTCAAGCCATCATGCTCTTTTTCAAGGGCAGCACAGAAAATAATTTAAGAGCAATTTGAAAGCAGGTGATGTGATCATTTTGGGTGTATTTCTGTGGAGCTTCCGTTACTGTGAGGAAGAGAAGAGGAAAAAAACATGAGTATACTTGAAAACTCATCAAGTAGAAGATGAGGAGTGGCATGAAGGGCCAATTCAAAATTATTTCAGAAATGCCTATGCTAATAGAAAGACCACAGGTGGGATAAAGATGAGCATGAGCAACACAGACAGAGAGCTTGTGGCTGTTTGACAAAGGGGATCTAAGTGAAAATACTTTATACGACAACACGTATATTATATGTTGATTCAGAAGTAATCATTCAGCTTTTACAGTGAATAAAGCTGTGTCTCATTTAGGATCTTTTTCCCACAACTTTACATTTAACAATAAAATTGCCATATTCACCTTTCAGACATTTGAAAAAATTGTATTAGAATTGAGTTTAATATCACTGAGATCAAGAGCATCCTCCTCATTCACTACAGGACTGGACTTGTACTTTATTACAATGCTATTATTATTATTATTATTATTATTATTATTATTATTATTATTATTATTCAGCAAATTATTCATCTTTTTATTGATTTTTTTATAAAGGACAGTCAGTCATGGAGAAGTTAAGAAGTTACTTTTTCTCTCACAAAACTACACCATGTTACTATAACACTAAAACACACCTTAGATTTTTTTTTTTCCCAGAAGCATTATTGCAATGTCAAACCATTTTGCGGCGCTGAACTCTTGAGGTAAGATTAGGGCTCTTACTGAAGTTAGACAGAACTCTGCACATAGAATATAACCTTTGTCCTTGGTTGTCTTTTTTGCTTAATGTATTTTGAGAGTCAGAGAAAACATATATCCCAAAAGTCATGCTATCCATTTTTGGAGTTGTTCCCAGAATAAAACTGTCACAAAGACCTGGCCATTACTTAGCCCTTTGAAGCAGGTGCAGATCTCATTGCAGAGCAGATCTGATCCCAGCACAGCCCGCGAAGAGCTGCAAGGCTTGCGATGCCTGCAAAAGCACAAGTCTGCAAAAATTGCATGCACTTGATTTAAAAAGTTGTAACCCCTGTATTTCAGAACACTGCAGTAAGTGTCCCTGACAGGTCAACATAAGTGGACGAATTCCCAGTTATTTTCAGATGGGGGTGTTCCTCTTCCAAGGGAAGCCTGAATGAACGTTTTCACAGGAATTTTCTCTTTGTTGCTATCATCACAACTACTAAAAAAATCTACATATATCCAAGTAGCACCCAGAAGACAGACATAACTCCTGAGTGCACAAATGTATTGTAAAAAGAAGCAACCTGACCTCAACCTAAATAGAGGAAATACTCAAAGCATGAGCAAAGAGGGATTCACTTGCCTCAGGTTGCAGAACTCAGAACTGAAGACAAATTTCCCAATTCTCACACCAATGCCTTAACCATAAAGCTAATCCTCTGTAGACCTCTATTTTTATCCTTCATAGCTTTTTAAAAAACATTCCTATAGGGCTCTATTTTCTCATTGCTTTGACTAAGCACAAGGGTGAAATACTGGAGGGCAGGCAGGCAGATGAATTGTGCTTGAGTTACACTACAGTAGGAAAATATATCTGTCTTTTAACAGTGATTTTTTTTTCCAGTCAGGTAACTCAAAACCAACTTATTTTTTAATTACATAATGAATGCAGCTAAAAGTGACCATATTTCCTTATACACCTATGCTCAAAGAAAACAAAGGCAAAGTGATGTGCCCAACCAGTTCATCTTACACAGCATGTTAAGAGCTTTCTCTCTTCCTGTCTTTCTCATGATTTCTTCAGACCTGACAGAGACATTTGTCCTTGCTGAGAATAGAGCCCACATTGGAAATGCAGTGATTTTTAAAGAGAAGTTTGTATTGTTTTCCAAATGTAACAACACTAAAATATTACTTACCCCTGAAATGCAACTCTTTTCACTGCACATTATTGAAAGTACTTTTGCCATAAACCGAGAAGCATGTTTTATTAAACCTCTTGGAATTCATTGTTAAATAACAACTTTCAACATTTATATTCTTAAATCTTTGCACATATAGAGAAACCATCAAATCTTGCAACACAAATAAGTAATTTTTTCTTTTACTACTGTTACTAAATCCACTCTATGACAAGCAGCACTCCAGCTCACTTTTCTGTCCTCCAAATTTCTCCCATTTGCACTCATTAATGTATATCAAAAATAGTTTAAAATGAGCAAACATTGCAGTTTTCACCCACAGTGAGCTTACTGTTGGGGTGGGCTGACTCTGGATGAACACTAGGTGCCCATCAAAGTCACTCTATCACCCTTCATATTCATCTGGACAGAGTGAAGAAAAATGCAATGAAAGGCTAATGGACAAGGAGATGAGATCACTCACCAGTTACTGGTCATAAGATAATCAGACTCAACTTGGGGAGATTAATTTATTAGAAATCAAATCTGAGTAGGATAATGAGAAATAAAACCAAATCTTGAAACAACTTCTCCTCACCTCTTCCTTTTTACCAGGTTTAACCTTATTCACAATTTCTTTACCTCCTTTCTGCAAGCAGCATGGGGGGATGAGGAATGGAGGTTGTAGTCAGTTGATCACACACTATCCCTGATTCTCCTTCCTCCTCCAAGGGAGGATTTTTCACACTCTTCTCCTGCTTCAGCAGGGGATGCCTCTCATGGCACACAGCCCTCTACAACCTTCCCCAACATGAGCCCTTTCCATGGGCTATAGTACTTCATCAACTTCTTCAGCATGTGTTTCTTCCATGGAGTGTGTCCTTTAGAAATAGACTGTTCCAGTGCAGGTCCCTCGTTTATTCAACAAGATCCACTTTTCACTACTATGTGCAAGTTTACCCACAGTTGTCTTTTGCAAGCCTGTCCTGTAACACACCAATAGCACAATGCCAGGAAATCTCCTCCACTGTGAGCTACTCTCCCCATGAGCCCAAAGGTCCTGCCAGAGCCTGTTTCAACATGGACTTCTCATGGGGTCACAGTCTCCTTCAGGCCTTCACCAGCCCCACCATAGTGTCTTCCACAGGCTGCAGGTGGGTGTTGGCTCCAACACTAATGTCCATGGGCTGCAGGGGGACAGTCTACCTCACCTGCAGCCTGCCTCATGGGCCTGGAGTACTTCAGCCTCGTTTTTGTGTGTTCAGGGTTGGGCCTTTCTACCTCTTCAATATACTGTTCCAGAGGCACTACCATCATTGTCACTCCAATCTTCAAAAGGGCAAGAAGGAGGACCTGGGTAACTATAGGCTGGTGAGTCTCACCTCCATTCCTGGAAAGCTTTGAATTGACTCTCTTCTCCTCTAGTTCATCTCTTCACTGCCAAAATTGTGCAAAACATTAAGCTCTGGAACCAGTAGGGTTGTTTGCTACAGCAAAAACTACAGACAGAAACTTTCGCTTCTTTATGCACATCCAGCATCCACTGCTTGGTAAAGCTCATAAAGTTTTCCTTTCACAAGAGATAAAACTCAAGGGAGTGTTTATGGAATGTAGCAGTCATATTTTCTCTGAGGATGATGCAAGAGGTTAATTTTAGGTGATAAGTTCTCAAAGCTTGGCAAAAAGAAAAAGTGCCAAAACTGGGGTATGATTATCTATTGCCACATTGTTTCATTTCATTTGCCTTTTGATCATGCTAAAACTAGAAGGAACCAGATTCTGTCAAAGTTTTGTGTCAAGAAAACTGGAAAAATTATTTTCCATTCAAGTAGTTTGCCTTTCAGGGCATGCAGGCTGATCCCTTGAGAAGACAAAAACATGGTGAATCATGCACCATTTATGCATTCATATTTGGGGTTGGGTTTCACTTTTTTCCAAAGCTAACATGCAGCATACCATTCCCCTGAATGACCCTGCTGCTTCCAGTTCCAAACACTTATCTAGACTCTGCCCACAGCACTTTGCTCTTTTGGTTGGTTGGGTCTTTTTGTTAACAAATTCTTTTCCTTGTTAACTATACTGAGTTACTCCTTGCCTCTTTACACAAACAAATTTGGGATTTACCTAGATTTCTATGATAGCTTCTGGTTATCAGAAACCTCTGACTATTTCCTCCAGGGCAGTCTCTAGTTTGATAATGAGAAATCCATTCTAAGGCAGCTCTTGGATTGGTCTCACCAATCCTTCCATGTTACAGGAGCTATTCTTGCATCTCCTAAAGTCATCATGAGTTTCATGTGTGCCAGGAGTTGCTCAGGCACCAGTCATAGAATCACAGAATCAACCAGGTTGGAAGAAACCTCCAAGATCATCGAGTCCAACCTAGCACCCAGCCCTGCCCAGTCAACTAGACCATGGCACTAAGTGCCTCATCCAGTCTTTTCCTGAACACCTCCAGGGATGGCGACTCCACCACCTCCCTGGGCAGCCCACTCCAATGACAAATTACTCTCTCTTGGAAGAACTTCCTCTTAACATCCAGCCTATACTTCCCCCCAGCACAACTTGAGACTGTGTCCCCTTGTTCTGTTGCTGGTTGCCTGGCAGAAGAGATCAACCCCCACGTGCCTACAACCTCCCTTCAGGTAGTTGTAGACAGCAATGAGATCACCCCTGAGCCTCCTCTTCTCCAGGCTAAACAACCCCAGCTCCCTCAGCCTCTCCTCATAGGATTTGTGTTCCAGGCCCCTCACCAGCCTTGTTGCCCTTCTCTGGGATCACTTTTGCTACATCTCGCAGCTCAGCCACGCATGGGACCTACAACCAAGCTTTCTGTGTTATTAAGTCTTTTGTGAGATCCTGAGCACACTCAGCTAATACTCCCCAAACAACCCCGGCTTTGTGCAGCTGGCCCTCCTATTGTGGGGCCAAGAGAGTTTCCAGATACCAGAAATAGTATGGATGTGGCCAGACTGGGCCTACAGGGCTTGAGGCTCTGACACTTTTGAGATAAACACTATATATATGTAGTTTATTATATATACTTGGAAAGCAGAATCTTATAAAGCTCTTAGCAAATTTGGAAGCAAGATTATACAAAGAAATTAAGGTTTCCTCTAAGCTGTCCATGTGTCCCTG
Source organism: Pogoniulus pusillus (assembly GCF_015220805.1). Taxonomy (NCBI): domain Eukaryota; kingdom Metazoa; phylum Chordata; class Aves; order Piciformes; family Lybiidae; genus Pogoniulus; species Pogoniulus pusillus. Next base: position 28,820,186 of record NC_087270.1, on the reverse strand, counting down.
GCACATCTCCCCTCAAATTTCCATCTTACTGAAAGATTAGTTGCTTGGTCTCTTTATCTACAGGCAGGTTCCCTGGTTGGTACCTAACAAACACAGCTTTCAAGGCTTACATCCCTTTCTAACAAATATGCACAATTGATGTCCAGCACTGGAGACCTAATGGCTTTTCCTTGCTCCCAGTGAGTGAAGCTGCCAGAACTTGGGCAGAGTGGTGTCACAAAAGCCTTGTTAGGAGTCTGACTTGCTCCAGTCTTCTCACTTTTTACTCACTTTATTTTCAAAGTAGAAGCTAATTTAACTACAGCTCTACCAATGTCTTTCTTTCTACCAGAGAGCCTAACACACACTCTGAAACTTTCTCTTCCTTGTTGCCACATTTGTAAATGTCATTAAAATTTTCAATTTTATTTTTTCTCCCAGATGATAAATATGGGCCTGACTTTTCAGGAACCAGGCAAGATATACCATTAATAATTCACCCCATAGCTTCCTTGTCAGCTGAATGATTTACCCCAAAAAAGCACCTGTTAGCACTTAGCAGGGTCCTGGTGAACACGACACTACCAAACCATGACCACTTATATTAAATGAGAACATGCAGTGAAACACTTTACTAGGGCTTCCCACTGATTTTGCTCCATATTTGGGGATGGGTTGTTTTGTTTTCTTTACTTTTTTTTAATGATTCTTCTTGAGGGGCTGTTCTTACTACTTTCAAAATATTTATTTCAATTGTTAACATGGCATCGTTATTTTTGTTATTATTGTTGCTGTCCTAGATTCTTGCACACTTCAGACTTCAAAATGTCTTCACCTGGCATCACAAAATGTCTTCATCTGACATCACAAAAGCCATATCCATCAACAAAAAAATAATAAATGGGGAGAACCCAGATAATACTTTATCCCAAGAGGATACAGTTTTCTAAAGCAGATAGGACATGCCTTGCCTTTCTGTTTTCACTGCAAAGGAAGCCTAGGACGACAGAGTTCTACTTTACTAGCCAGATTTTAGATACTTAAAAGTTTGATTAAATGAGACAGACACCTACTGTGTGGAAGACAAAATGACAGACCATGGTGCTGAGCACTGTCCAAAAATATTGTGGCCAGACCAAAACAGTCTTTTAATTCCCTGAACTTTGAAGAGTTGGTTTGCCTGAGATTTACACTGCACAAGAAAGTAACTTTGTTGGCAGGTGTAAGTGGGAGTTGTAAGGAAAATGGAGACACTGGAAAATTAATTAAGAAAAGAGAAAATCAGTGAAGAAGATACAAGAAACCAACTTTTAACCAAACTGGAAAGTTATGGGATACTCAGTGTGTCCTAAAGATGTGGATTTGCTTACAGAAAGAAAGACTTGAAAGCCACTGAAGAGCAGGTGCCTGCACTGCTCTTGCTCCATTTAGAAGAGCTTTTTGTTGGTGGAATAGGACATTACAGTACAATACTGCTTTTCTGCTGCTGTTCCTCCCTCAAACTTCGCAGAAGTGACTCATGTCTGCTTAACTTAGTGTCTCCTTGGGCAGAGTGAAATGAAATCAGAAATACTAAGAACAGAAGAAAGCAGAAGGAACAAACAATGGGAGGTTAAGGCAACAGATACAGCAGCCTTCTGAAAAGAGATCAAAATATAAATTATGAGCAAAAAGACTAGGAATTAGGAAATAATAGTAGAGAAGTGAGATTTTTTTTTCAGATATATTTACAGCAGTATGAAAGTCCAGAGCTGCAAAGCAACACTGGAGTAAGGACTATAAAATGTATCCCTGTACAAGAAAGCAAGAGGGAAAGATTGCAAGGACACCCACAAAGCATGTGCATGTGCAGTAAGAAAGACATCTTGTTAATTAATGAGCTACAAGGGCATCAGGAACAATAATGTCAAAATAAATAAGCAAATTTAAAAAGGAAGGAAATTTCACACAACTGTGTTGTGATTTAATACTGGTCCAATATTATATGGACCTTGCAGCACAGCAGTTAAAACTGCAGAATCATGAAACCACTTTGATAGGAAGAGGCTTTTAAGATCAAGTCGGTTGTTAATGAGTGCAGCTGTATTACCAGCCCCGGTCAGCAGGGGGTGTGGGAGCAGCCGTGTCAAGGTTCAAATAATTCCCTTTGAGTAAACGAAGGCGAAACGACGCCAAACGCCTAATGAACCACGGAAACCTCCAGCCCTCGCCAGCTGCTGTTGCCACCTCAGCCTACGTTTGTGTTCCTGACTGTGGGCTTGGGCAATGAGCTGTGCTAAAGGGTGCAGTTAAGGGATGGGGGTACACCCCCTGCCAGTGCTATCAGAGCCGCACCGGCAGAACAGTACACATCTGGTGGCATCCTGCAGCTGCAGTTTGCAGTGGCATCTTAGGCCAAGGCAAGCTTCACCTCCGTGGACCTGTGAAGTGTCACATCCGAGCCCATGACGCAAATCTCCGATGCCGCCTTTGCTATGGGGATAGACGTAACGTAGACGGCATGGTAAGATCCAGCAGGCTCAGCTGGGAAGCAGTTTCCCACGCTGTGAATCACTGCTGAGGCTGCAACAGACTATCACTACTGGTGTAGAAAACCACCAGGGGCTGCAGGTGGCACTGCGACAGGGACGGCTGACAGACGCCAGAGGAGACTGTGAGGAAACTACAATGACAGAGAGAAAGCAATAGAAAATATTCCCACATTCTCTCCTGGTTTTGCTAGTTTTATTTTCCATCTTTCTTCTTCACAAGGGCAGTTTGCTCAGGTCTTTCATTCTTCCGAATGACTTACATCAATAAAGCAAGTGGCAGAATTTGCTGTACCAGCTGCAAGGATGTAGCATCCACAATGCCCACAAAAGCCCTTATCTGCCATTCTCCGCTGCAGACAGTGTTCTGAGGTTGCTGACTGGCCAGCACGGCTGTTGGGATTTCATAAACACCATTTTTCAGAGGGAGCCTGGTCAAATAGTTGAAGTACTAGTCTAGGACTCAGGAGAATGCTAATCTTACCTTACCTCAGCTCTCCTGACAATACAGGGCACATTCCTACCTTAATTTCCACTCTGTGAAATAGGGATGAAGACACATCTTCTGTCTATTTAAAGTATGTCTTTCCTCCTTTTTTTTTCATACAGCACTTTGCATCATTAGACCACCAACTGCAGGAAGGGCCCTCAGGAAAAGTTCAAATAATAAAGATAATATGCTCTAGATGAAATTCTTTGAGGAAAAAGAGGGCTTAACTATACCAAGATTTCAAAAACTATGTATGCACAAAAGGCTTTTAAAAATAATTGTGTTTATTTTTAATCTTATTTGGCACTCTTATCTTTCAAGCAGTCAGAGATAGCACCATTATAATCTGGCAAAAGCAAGAGTAATTTAATGGAAGGAGTAGATAAAGTGTCCAGATGCATGTCCAGCATGTAAATTGAAGGAACTGCTTTATTGTACTTGTCAGATTTTGTGAAGAAAAGTGTGAAGTATCTCAATAAGACTATTTTTAAAACTTGGATAGTTGGTGTGTCTCCTGCATGGCTTGAAAAAATCAAAGAACATAGAAGATAAAGATATATTCTTACACAGTAATATGGTGACAGGGAGACTTAGTCTAGTAAAGACTCTGAACTAAGAATGACGTGAGCATCATAAACAAGTCATTGTCCAGAGAGTGCTCCTGAAGTTCACAATACATATTCTAAATCAAGAAGCTCATAAAAAGTGCTGATAGATAATTCCACTGGGAGTGGAAGATCAAGACGTGCCTGTGGAGCCACCATAAATACAGCTGCTACAGGCAGGTCAGAAACAAACCACGACCATGCATGGTTCAAGACCAAGTACATTAAATGAAAGGAATGGAAAAGCAAGAGCAGACATATGGGAGCCAGTATTTATTTCTTGTTCTTCTGTCTGACCTTGTAGTAGTTATTTTGGGCTTAGACGTGAACAGTACTGACCAGTCTGTTCCTGAACTAATAAAGCCTTTAGAAACATTCCTTGACAACACTATTGGATTTTGCAGGTGTGGAGAATGCGCTTCTCACCCCAGGACAGAGCCTGTCAAAATACTGTTATGAGTTGTAAGGATGGCATCTGTTCTCAAAGCTGTATTTGCACTGGCTGTGAATCACACCGTTAATGTAGGTAGGCACTGGCTGATCACACTCATTTGCATACCCAGAACTGAAATCCTGGAAGGGGATCATCAGGCATCTACAAAATCCCTTTGCTAGCTCGGCTTCAATCTCTCTGAACTCAGCTTGGTGATCTCCTATCCCAGATCCTAACCCATTTAAAGGCTTGCAAGTATCCAAGCTGTATGCAGGGATTTGGTTGAAGCACCTTTGTAAGGTGTGACTGTGAGCGTGCCTCCATTCACCTGTAAGGCTGCAGGACTGGCTGTGCCTCAAGCCCCAGTCATGTAGGCTTTTCCAGATTCCAGTAGACCCCACTTCCAAGACATTGCCCATTAAACTTTCATCCCTCATTCATCCATCTTCAAGTCCCGTGAAGAAAATGCGCATCTCAGCACAGTTAAACTGAGGTTGTATATTTTCTGAACTGGACTCCTCTCTGACTCATATCAATTCTACTGCAGGATAACACTATTGATTTTAGTGGAGGTACTGCTGATTTAAACAAGGTTGAATAGGAGGAGAATGCTGGTGACCCCTGTAAGTTGGGGATAATAATCTTTACTTATAACCCAAGGGAAAACTGAAAGTTAATTAATTAATATTTTAAACCTCTGTGAGATTCTAGCAATCTATAAATTAACTCAAATGGCACCAGAGAGAGGACACAAAATTGTTCTTACAAAAGTTTAAAAATACAGACAAAGAGGAATAAGTGGAGCATAGGCCAAACAGTGAGCAGTATGAGTGCATTTTAAGCTTCATTCCAGCAAAAGGGTTTGAGAAACGTGTAAGATACAGGATGATTTCTCTCCTGAAAGCAAGATCCCTTCACATTTTCTTTAACAGAAGTTGCTGTCAATACCAGCCCAAAGAAATTCACAAAATGACGTTTTAAGTTTAGTTAATTAAAGATGCAAGAAAAAAAACTTTAGACATCATTGACCCAGATATTCTGCAGCATTTATATTCATAGAAGAACAGAATATGGACACAATGAATTGCAAGAAAAATTCCCTGTGCAGATGGTTAGTTTGCCATTCTGCCCTTCAATAGTGCAGAAGTCAGAAAGGCGATGGAGTCAGATGTAGATGGCTATTCCCTGATCAAGGGAGGAAAGTGTGCTATTTAATAATAATGAAACAGAAAATAAGGACTTTTTAAAGCTGTTGGAGCATCATAATGATGCTCCAAAAGAAAAATATCTCCCAAAGACTGTATTCTGTACAGACAATCAAACTCACTTCTAAAACTTTAGAAAGCCACTCCAATTTATTTGTAAATCCAAATACTTAAATGTGAGTATGCACATGGTTTGCTCTGGGTCATTTGGGTTAGCTACTCCTACAGCAGTATGCAAGGACTCCAAATGGAATAAGGCTCTTTTTTTCCCCTGATACTGCACACAAACAAATGGCACAAAGACCAAAAGCTTAGAATATCTTCCTCCCAGGAGAGCCTTGAGAATGAGTTCAGTCGTGCTCTGCAGTCTGTTTCTCTCCTCCTGCCATAGAGAAAGCCCCGGGAAACTTGATGAATGACTTGAGCAGTCAAATTAGGTCCATTCAACAGGGCTTTACAGGCCATTCTATGTCCTTAAGAGGTCATGTTTGAAAGTATTACCTGAAAATTAGTCAGAAGCCTAAAAAGACTAATAAAATCTCACCTGCTGTGTTCCTTAGGTAGCAAGGTGGGTTTTTTTCATTTTGGTTTTGGTTTGATTAGTCGTTTGTTTGTTTGCTTTTTGACTTTTAGCACCTGCTGCTCCTCAAAGCCAGCAGGAAACCAGGTAACAATTTTAAGTGTATTCATATAAATTCAAAGCTAGCAACAGGCTCAAGTAAATTTAAAGAAGCAAAAGAAAGCAGTCTTCTATGAGCCACCATTATTGAACCAATGACTAACTCAGAGGAGGTTGCTTAAAGCTCACCCTTCTCATTGAGTCCTACATAGTCTAGGATAGTTGAATCATTTATAGATGGTGAGTCACGGCAGCTGTAGATCCAAACAGCAAACTAGGGGTAGCATTACTAGTTTAATTTGCAGTACCATGTTAATGAGCCAGTGCTTCTGCTGTTGGTTTTGAATGTATTTCCTCCTCTAGAGTATTACTTTTCCCCTCTAAAAAGACCCAGGTTCTTTTACCCTGATGTCTGTTTTTATCTGTTCCTAGCAAAGAGCTCTGCAAACACATTTACAAATACAAAGGCATTAGTTCCACAGTCATCTAGCTGTCCTGTAACTAATAGCTTCCTTAACTTCACAAGTGACCCGGCAGGCTGACCATGCTCCCTTATGTATATGCAAAACCTTCACTGATGAGGTGTTTTTATAACTGTTGTGTGGTAAAGAACCATTTTTTATATATATGGTACTCAGGCAGTGTTAAAAAAAATGCCCTGGGTGGCAGCTAAAAGCATCAGTATTTTCCAGCTGTCTTCTGAGGCCAATGTGCTATATCAGGTATAATCCAGGAGAAAAAAACAAGTAAACCATGCAATAGGTGAAGAATTCTGTATGAAAGTCTTTGAAACAAATAACCTCAACAGATTTTTGTAACCAACAAAGAAGTACATTATCTGTTAGCACTAAGCCACTCAACCAGGGACTACACATGGATCATAACCCCAAAATCTCAGTGATCTTTATGTTCCTTCTACCTTAAGAATGAAACGCATTTGCAAAGCAGCACAATGAAGCTCCTCTGACATTGACCTGTGTGAGTAATCACATGGACAAGACTGATTTCTGAACTGTGAGCCAAGCAACGTCCCCTCTTCTCCCTGCATGAGGATCTGAGCTTGTCTGTGTAAGTGGACCTCTTGATGGCCTGTCTAGATAGAAAAAAATCTCTTCTTATGTGGAGTGCCTAGTACAATTGGAAAACCAGAGCTAGGTTTTAATATAATGTATCTATTACAAATAGATTATTTAGTTTCCAAGGGTACCTCATCTTCCTAATGATGAACAAGGGACATTGATGAATTAAAATGAGATAGCAGAGATAAAACTATTTCAGATATTCACAAATAACATAATGTCTCAGGCTAGCACAGGCCTGTAGTAATATACTCTACTGCTGTAGCTAAGAAAATATGCCTGCAGATGTCAGATACTGCTGCTTCTCCCTACATGTGCCATCTTTAACCTTTAGGATTTATGAAAGTCCAGAATCTACATCTTCCTTCAGTCTTTTGATACCTCAGTTTCCTCTTCTATAATATGTTGGCACAATATTGTTTGCTATATAGCAACAGCACATAGAGCCAAACCAGCTCATCATCCCATCGTGATTTGGTAAGGTATAGAAAATTACAGTCTCTGCCCCAGAGCTTAAAATTGTTAATCTTCAGTATGGACCTCTTGTGGAGCTTAATGCTTTCTAAGTGCTTAGAAAGTCTGCAGTGAAAGGTGGGTTATAAATGCAAGGAGTACTACCAATGGTAATAGATTTCTCTGACTGAGGTAAAATCAAGAACAAATATACAGAGTGGTGCATTAAAAGTAAAGATAAAAGCAAGGATTTAGTAATCAGATAACATCAAACTAAAGACAAATATCTCTGTCAGCAAGGAATGTGGCTGGAAAGTGATGGGTGGACTTTAGTTCAGAAGTTCAATTATACAATTTCAGATTCAAAGGAAACTTTAGCTTAGATATTGCCTAGCGATATGATTACTGAAACCTTGAAGGAACGAAATTGAGTTGGAGCTGAGTGTAGGAGCAGTAATTTACCAGTTGGAGTATTCAGAAAACATTAACCCTGTAAATGCCATTGGCAAGGCAGAATCGATTAATGTAATAGTGACTTCTGAAGATATCAATCAATTTCTGCCTCATAACATGGAGAAAGTATATTTTCAGTGTAATTATTTCTCAGACACAGGAGTGAATTCTGTTCAAAATATAAAGGAAATTTCCCCGTCTTGGATATTGGATAAAAAAATTGGTCTCCTGAATCAGAGGTCCATCAAAACACTGGTCCCCAGTGAAAGTAAATAGCATTGCCTGCTTTAGGGGAAGAATAAGAAATCCTTTAATACCTTCAATGTGATAACCTGCTCCTGTGAGTTCCCTTCTTATATAGGTTGTAAATAATTTGTGTTCCAAATTATTAAGTTGTTGGCATTGCCAAAAAGCTCCTTTTTTGCTATTATTGTTGGGAGCTAAAATTCAATTTTTGCTATGCTCCTCACGGGTAGTTCTCCTGTTCTCCTTGGTAACATCATTCTTTGACACTTAACAGCCTTTGTCTTCACATAAGCACACAATTAATATGACAATTATTTCATTTTGCATTTACATGGCAATTTTCAACATGTAATGTTAAAACCTCTATATCAGAATCAATCCTACCCTTGAAGAACTATCAAAGCTAGACTAGATGATTGCAATAGTCTAACAACCAATTCAAGATACCCAACTCAATAGTTTCTGCCTGAACAAAGGATATACTTCAGAAAGAGATCTGTCCAATTAAGAGTCAGCCCTGACTTCCAGATATCATGGACAATAAATTTCTTTACTCCCAACAATAACAATCAGTAGATTCAGATTTGCTGTAAAGAAGAAATTATTGACAATGAGGATGGTGAGATACTGGAATAGGTTGCCCACAGAAGTTGTGGATGTCTCTTCATTGGAAATGTTTGATAGCAGGTTGGACAGGACTTTGAACAACCTGGTCTAGTGAAAGATGTGCCTACCCATAGCAGGACTTAAATACATTATTTTTTAAAAGATCATTTCCAACTCAAACCATTCTATGATTCTATGATCTTCTAGTGATTATATGCCACTCTGGTGCACAATTTTTCATTCTGGAATAATAGTTGTCCAGCCACAGTAGGGGGGGACAATGGGCAATAAAGTGAGCCTGAATTCTGGAGATAACATTTTTAATTCCAGTGTCCTGATCAGGACTCTGTTTAAGTCCCACTCTGGTGTGCCACCACAGCAGTTTGTGAAAATGAAATTCTAGAATTTATTCTAAGTCATAGAATATCATCTTAGAAGGAATCTCAAAGACCATCTAGTCTAATCTTTCTTTGCTCAAGCATAGTCTAGGCTAGATGGCCAGGCATTCTCTCCAGCCAAATCCTAAAAGTGTACAATGCTGGGGAAAATTTCAGAATCTGCTTTGCATATGATCTATAAGAGACTCATTTTTCAGGAGGAGCAGCTGGAAACAGGGGGAAACACACTACAGTTTCTCAAAGTGTTATTATATGTCTCGATTAGGTAACGGAATTAGGCTAATGTTCAATACAGATGGTGAAGACTAAAAAGACCTTTAAATGCCCAGTCCCTGGACCATTAAAACTAATATCTTAGGTTGTTTCAGGCACTGTCAAGTGCCCTCCCTGAAGCCCACCTACCACTCCTGAAAGACACAAGTTTCCTGCAGATTGCATCACATCTACCAATCTGTGCAGTAGCCATGAGTGCGGTAAGACTTCTCAGATGGCATAAGGCACCTCACGCAGGGCAATCAGCTCCATAGGTCAAGATTCAAGTACAGTGTGCAAACAAACTGTAAAGGAGAATAGACCTGACTGACCACTGACCAAGTGCATGCTTTCATGGACATTAAGACTTAGTTCTCCTAAAATGAAGAGATAAGACATGTCTGTACCCATGGGAAACAGCTGAATGACCCCTTGAAGATAACAGCTTGGTGCAATGACCACCAGATGAATTGCCAGTGCAAACAAATCTCAGACTCTTGGTGAACATGGCACTCAAAAGGAAAAGCTCTTAATCTTACTAGACAGATGGGATAAACATTTATAAAGGAAACATTTTTAAAAGACTAGGCAGATTATAAAGGCACCAGGAGTCACTGAAATCTTGTTGAACATTGTTCACTGCATTACTTTAGATTTTAGTTTGAACTTACACTGTCAGATAAATTCCATTTATCTCCTGAATGCTTTTCTCACTGTGAGTGTTTGGTGCTATGAATTCACACCTTCAGTGAAGATTTACATTTTGTCCTTGATCGAGACAAAGATAATGCTCAGCTTCAATCATTCTCAGGCATCTTTTTTTTCCTCGCTTAACTGTCCCAGTGTTTCTTAATGTGACACTGAAAACACAGGTTATGGTGTTCAACTATTAGTGTAGGAAAGCAAGATGGTCTTGCAGGTAAGGGACTAAATTAGTCCCCAGAGATAAAGTCTCTCTCAAACACTTCCACAGACTTCCAATTCAGTCTTGGAAAAACTACATTAGTCTCCCTGTGCAGGAAATAAATGCTTTCTCTTTCCCTTCTGTTGACCTTCCCATTTGCTACACATATGACCAAACATTTTTTGGATAAATTTTAATTGAGGTTTCTGACCATTCTTTCTGTATCAGCAATTAATTTGGTGGTTTGGCACATTTGGTGACTTAACCAATGCAGTTGTTTCACTATAATGCAGAAACATAAAAAATGGAATTATATTTTTGGAACAGTTGTAGAAGAATTCTCTTGAGCAGTCCTACAATTCCATTTGCTATTCTAACTCACTTGTCATTAATTGCAAATTAATGAGTGTCATTTTCTGTTCTGCACTGAAACTTTGCTTTCTTGTCCTGTGTATCTATCAACCAGCACTGAAGGACGTGTCCAGACAGAAAGCATTTATCTATACCATCTCATCGAGCTCAGCATTTCAGATAAAACAAGACTTTAATAGAAAATGAGTCCTCTTTCCAAAAACTAATTTCACTGATAATCCCTTCAGTTTGGTTCAGTCTGCACTATAAATTAATTTTGCTCATACTCTTGCTTGGAAGATGATAAGAATGACCACACGCCCCCTGACATTTCCCACTGCCTTATGGACTTTTTCCAGCTTTGCTAGTATCATATTTTCAACCACACTATCCTTAAACAACTGAGTTTGGTTTCCTGCATATTTTGCCTCCATGGCAATACTAAAAACATGGTTCTGATCCAAGTTCCTTGTGTTAAACTGTGTTTGAGGTAATGGAGTGATGCATACTTATAAATCTTGATCATTACCTCTGTGTACTTAACGACTATGTCTACAGTAATTACTTATGCTACCAAATCTATACTTTTAAATTATTACACTAGTTGCTGGCATGGTTTTGGCTTGGGCTATAAAGCTGAGATAACTCTTACGAACAGTGAAGGCATTAGCATAATCCATGATCTAGAACTACTCCTGGCAGGCTGTTTGTGACTTTATTTTAGGTGGTTAGAAAATTTGATAGTGGAGCCATAGTCTGCTCTGTGCTCCATGCCTGCTAGGCCACAAAATGGTGCTGAGTGTTTCTACCAGTGTACACAGCCAACAGAGAGAGCATCAGGCATAAAACTGAGAGTGTGTCTTAAAAAGCCAAATTATATAATTGTTGGGATAGTGCAATGTGAATGGATTGTGGACCTGTAGCTTATGCTATGCTACCTGATGACAGAGTAAAAGCAAAGAAGGTATCTTTTAAACCACCTGCAGTGAAGAGAGATGTATGTGGATATGAATGCTCTCAAGTGCAATCTAAAATACTTTCATGACTGCCTGGACTATCCAGGGCTCCTTGTAACCTGCTTAGCAGCGCCACATATTTATGGACTCTGGACCTTACAGCCAGCCGTGAGAGGGAAGGAAGCATCAGCACCGCCAACCCTTACACTGGAATTCCTCACTGCCTTATTTTGTGACTCAGTGAAAGATGACAAGTGGTTTCTAGTGCTCAGACCACAGACATCTCCTTGCTGCCAACATGGGCAAGGTGGTTTTTGTAAAAATCAGAAAGTTTTCATGTGTTTAAAATAATAATTATATATATATTTTTAAAAAAAGTAGTATCCCAGAAGCTGAAAGTGACTGAAAATTCAGGGTCATAGCTCTCCTTCCCAGGAGCAGACATACCAAAGTTATTGGTAAAAGCATTAATTAATCACACAGTTTTAAAGATCTGTGTCACCATCAGTAATAAAATAAATACAAGACAGTGTGGATAGACTATTCCTGAATATTGGATATGTTATTACAATAATTAAGATGAATAGTGATTATCTGTCTTGTTGAAACCTTCTTGGGCAGCTAACTATAGCTACTTTAAATGACAATCTAAACATATGTTTGGAGCATCAGTCATTGATGCATTAACCCCTTTTATATGACAGACATAAGCCACAGATATTAAGAACTAATGTGCAATAATCAACTTACTTGAGCTCAAATGAATAGTGGTGGGAAATAAAATGCAAAGTACAGAGTGAAATGCAGTCCAGCCATGCTTTGTCCATGAACATGAGATCATTGTTTGCCCAAATTCTGAAATATGGATCTTCTTTGTGAAAACACAGCATATTGATAGAAGTGAGGATGGGCACATAGAGTATGCTTAGTGTCTGCCAGTGGAAAAGACCTAGGACAAGATGATAAAACTACAGCAGTTTACGTTTCTCCCAGGAAAGAAGGAAATTACTGCAATTCTGTCCATTTGAACAAATATAGATTTTGTAAGCTGGAGAATTAATGTCCAACTGAATTATTCCAAATTATTCTAGCCCATCACTTCTTATCATAGTTAAATATCACTTGAGAAAACTTGCAGTATTTGATGTTTTTCAAGATCAGCCTCTACCTCCCATTCCTCTAGGATATCAGCTTTGTCTCCCTGTTAATGCTCTTTCTCTCATACCACTCTTTCCTCTTCCATATTCCTACAGCAGTAACTGTGATGTTGGTGTTGATAGTGCCCATATAACAGATGTTTCTTTCGGTGGCTTTGCATCCCACTTCCCAGCAAAGGACAACAATGAGTATGTGACAATACTTTCTGCTTGTATAGTTTCCATCACAATTACTCAGTAGCATTTCCTATATTCTTAGACAGTCACTTCTTTCCACTCCAAAGGAATATGTAATTAAACATTGAGGGAAGAGATAGACTAGATTAGATTGAGTTTGCAAAGTGTTTTACTCTATCATTTGGGAAACAAGCAGCTATAAAAATGCAAAGTTCTGTATTATCATTAAAATTATTAACTGAGTTACTGCTAAAATGCAGAGATATCCAACAAGCTCTGAGTTTGTCAGTTGATTTGGCAATTAGTATAGCCCCTATTTGAGGGGGAGTGTGAGACAGTTTTTAAATGTGCAGCCACAAATGCTCAGAATACATTGAAGAGGTGTAAGAATGACACTGCCTAGATATGGCATGGCAAAAACATAAAGGACCTAACATCCTTCTGAGCTGGGAAGACCATTGAGGTTATACCAAACTTTTATAAGAAAGGGAAGTTGGAAGTGCTAAAGAGGGCAGGAGCAAGCACGGCAGAACGCTACACTTTATCTTATCAGGTTCAAACAGAACATTATCTAATAAGAAAAGCTAAGCAGAGACAGGGAGAAAATGTTTAAGCTACTCAAGTGGAGTAGTAGAAAACCTTATGTATACCTCAAGTTAATCCATGATCTTGAAAGGTTAAAATAATTTTAGCCATTAGAAATAAGAGACAGACAGAAGTCTGCATCATGATACAATTAGCAAAGCATTCCAGAGCCATCTAAAGCAGTTGTTGGGTGAGTAAGGACATCACACAGCAAAGAGGAAGAGTGTTAAACATGACTTGGGCATCAGGGAAACCATAAACCACAGATATGAATCACAGAACAGAATTGTAGAATCAACCAGGTTGGAAGACACCTCCAAGATCATCCAGTCCAAGCTAGCACCCAGCTCTATCCAGTCAACTAGACCATGGCACTAAGTGCCTCATCCAGTCTTTTCTTGAACACCTCCAGGAATGGCAACTTCACCTCCCTGGGCAGCCCATTCCAATGGCAAAACACTCTCTCTGGTAAAAACTTCCTCCTAACATCCAGCCTATACCTTCTTCACCTGCAGAAGTAAAGGATGGAAGGACAGATCATATCAGGTACTTGTAAATAGGTGCAGTACAAAAGAGATTAAGGAGAGCTGTGTTGTTCAGACAGAGATTGAAAACAAAATCAGAGCTTGTACAAGTAATACCTAAGAGGGTCAAGCAAGCCATTAAAGGACTTGCTTGGGGCGCAGGTCCCATCCCACTTAGGTTGCATATGACCGTGGGCAAGTAGCTCAGATCCTTGGAGCAAATGGGCACTACATTCCTGCTAATTTAAACAGAAGATAATATTTTTAAAAGCTCAGATATAGTCATTCTGTACTTCATTTCTATATCTCTAAGCCAGGAACAGCAGCATCTCAACTCTGCCAGGGTTTTAAAAAGAGAAACACATTAAAGATGATGAAGGGTTCGCTTACAACAGTAGCAAAGAACACATGAGCAATGAAGGTAAGGTAAACAACCAGACACTAATAACTTGTGTCTTACTTGTTTGTAAATACTGTAGACATTGAGTCCCATTCATTCTTGGTACAATCTCATTAATGAGGCCACATTTTGCATTGTCTGCCTTTATCTTTTAATGATCCCTATGTAAAATTGAGGCAGAAGAAATGAGGAGCTTTATTGTGCTTAGTATCCAAAGTGACAAGTCTTTCGTATGTATTGAAATGAGATTCTTCTACACAGGTATAGTGATGAGACTTGAAAGAAGCCTGTTGCTGGATTAAACAGGGTAATTGCAGTACAATTAGGTACAAGCACTTAACTCCCGTCTTCCAAATTTTCAATTATAGTAATAAAAATGCTTTTGTTTTGCCTTTTGTGCATCCTGGCTTACAAATGCTCCTGTCTTCTGCAGCTCAAGAGGAAAAAAAATGAGAAAAAAAGAGCTCTGACACATTTCCAATCCAAGTGGTACAGTTTTCCTCATGATACATTATAGTGATGTTTAAACCCTGACAGCCTTAGTGTAACAGCACAGCTAAGTCTATCACTGTACTTTCTTGCCTTGTGAAAAGAGCTTTGCATAAGATGCAAAGAAAGACTACTCAAAAACCCTTCACTGTTTTTCAGAATTATCTCTTAGACTCATCTGGTAAATCATCTCCCTCTTGCAGAGTGTGTGGGAAACAGCTTTGCCCACAAGCTGAGCACAAGATCCTTGCGATTTAGTCACTCTTGTGTTTCACCAGCATCATTCCTAACAGCAGGCATACGAGCCCTGATTCCTACAAACATATCCATTATTGGCAAATATTCTCCAAGTTACCACTGTGAAAACAAATTCCCAAGATGAAGGAAGCTGATTTAAATCATTCATTATTTGCAATTCTTTTCTCACAGGATTTGAAGGGCACTCGTGACACTTGACACTGTTTTCTGAGTGGATGATTTGAACTTTTTAAAATATTTAATTAGGCCATCAAAAAAAATAATCTCTGGGGAATAGCAGATATCTTTCTGTATGATTATTTTTCTTTGCATGCTCATCTGGCTATGTACATAAAGGAAGAACTGGAAATAAACAAGCCCTAACATAATCTGACTTTGATTTTAACCTGTCCATTGCACTGTCACAAGTGCCCACCTTAATTCATATCCTTTGCTTTCTTACATCTCCACTGCATTATGAGACAAGCCTATCTAGAGATCATTCTGCATTATAATTTGGTTGTTCTTTTTTATTTTGTTGTGGTTTTGCACATTGCACAGTGGACCCCTTTTGTGGCTTATTCTTCATACATTTGTAGCATGCAAAAAGGTATAGAGGTGTTTGCAAACCCCCAGAGAGGACAAGGGGTACAAGGATACAAAGCAGGATGTGATCTTTGAGACTTGTAACAGAGGATCAAGGGTGTACACAATTCCTAGTAGGGAAAGAGAAAGGGTAATGATGGGTTTCAGTCCCTACAAAGGACTGTAGGTTTTCCTCATCACCACCATGCCACAAGGTTTGTATTCAGGAATCCTCAGACATCTTTCATGCCCTCTCTTCCATCTCTTTTAAGGAGGCTGCAATGCACAATAATGCAAATGTACCTCAGGGCTTCAAACATTCTTGCACCAAGTTTTATGCTGCACCAAGCCCACTTGTTCTTAACAAAGCAAGCTCTATGTGTTTTCAAGAGACATTTGGGAACCTGTTAATTTGTCAAAACCAAAATAGATTCTCAGCTCTTCAAAAAGTATTACTTTTCTTCAAGTGTCCTTAGCAAAGGAAATCTCTTTCCAACAAATACGATGCGAGATACTGTGGTCAAGTAGCTCAGGTGCTCAGAATCAAAACAAATATTCATGCATGTTAGGTTTCTGGCTATGGGAGAGTCAGTCCTGAGAAGCACTTAGGTAGTCCTTTAATTTTATTCATGTGAGTAGCCTCAATGACATTAATAAGCATGAGGCTTAAATAATTGCTGGATAAGTGCCCTGAGTTGCAGGACAAAAGTAAGAGAAAAGGGAAGAAAAACAATGCAAAGATTAGTTGAATTTTCTATTATTATTTCACTGGAAATTTTCTTTTGTCTATAATTATGCTAAAATCTATGCATAAATATGTATGTCTGAAGTTTCATTAAGATGCATTAATCCTATATTTTATTACCTTGCACATTTCATATGAGTAGGGATAAAGATTCTTCAAACTAAAAGAAAAAAATATTCTGCCTATAATTTATGTATTTTGCTGCAAGAGAAGAAAAGATTGTGATTAATTTTAAAGGCCTCTCAGAAATGGTCACTCTACTCTGAGAGTGCATTTTTAAGCTTCTGCTGTTTGTCACCTTTTAGTCATTCCACACATTTGAGCTTACCTGCCCAGTTTTAGAGACAATTTGGAATAACTTCAGCCTCTCCTTGTTAGTTAGCATTGTAAGCTCTTTCAGTAGTCCATAATCAGTCTCCACTCTCATTTGAGATGCCTTAGGGTTTAATACTTCCATCTGAAGCTTCAGAAGGGGATGCAAATTCCTCTCTTGTCAGTACAATGGCACCTTGAGAGTGACTTAGCACATCTTAAAGTAGGAAAAGGTACACCTTGGCTATCTAAATACAGTATATTCTGAGTTATGCCAGGGATTCAAAATATCACATGCACCAAGCATGGACAGGGAGAGAAAAGACCTCACCAGCAAAGGGGCAGAGCCTTGTCATACCCCAGCAAAGTGATCATTGCAGGTCCAGTGATGGACCCTGACTTTCAAAAAATCTGTGTTGTGGTGAGTTTATTCTCCTGGGGGAGGGATCCACCCTAACTCGGGACATAACTACAGTTAGTCAAAAGCCCAGATTACCAGACAAAACCACAGTGGTGAGGTACAATAGATTACAGCATGGCTGCTCATGTTCATGCAGGTCAACATAAGTCAAACAGGGACTACTTAAGGGAAGCTCCCAAGAGAAGGGTAAGGAGCTGCTGCTGCTCCTTATAGTACCTATTTCTCAGGGAGTTACTTGCAATCTCACATAATTTAGGCAAGACTCTCTCACCATAAAACTGGCAACAGAAAAGAGGAGTTCACTGTAGCACACCACACCTGATATTACACCAGATGCCTATGCTTAGGAAACTGAACAGGCATATATGCTGGCATCTAATGCCATTGTCAAGGGCTAGGGCTAGGCCAGCCACTAAAAGAGTGACAGATGCTCTGTATTAATCCCTTTTCCTTGACAAAGGAGAAAAGAAAACTAAAACTACTTTAATTAAAACAGCAATAATAAAATAAGATATACATAAACATATATAAAGAAAAAAAAAATAACCAAACAAAAAAAACCCACAAAGAAAAACCAATGAAAAAAAAACCTCACCACAATATTGAACCCAGTCCCCTGATACCAATTAGTCACCATCGCCACTGATGCTGTGATATAAGTCCCAGACTGGACTCAGTGACAGATGGGAAGAAGATTCAGGACCTGGATTCTGAAACTAGAGTCAAGAATGCACAGATCAGGATCAAAGGCAGAACAGAGAGGGTCCACTGGCCATTGAAGAAGAGAGCTTGACTCTCGTGCTCCCTCAGTTTTATACTGAATATGGCATATACAGAATAGAATACCTAGCTGATCAATTTAGGGAACCTTGAACTGTCTGCCCCTCCCTGCAGGTGTGGCCTTTTACTCTGCACTCCCAACATAGCGCAAGAGATTTAGCAGCAACCTTGGTCTGCACACCAATCCTTGGTAGTCACCAGAAACACCCAAGTGTTAGCACTTGCAGAAGCAGACACTGTCTGCAAAAACACAGTGTTGATTTCATACAAAGATTCAGCCAAAAAGTAAAATCCTAGGACAGAACTAGTTCTGTTCTAACTCAAATAAGGAGAGCCATACAAGACATCCTCACTGGGCTGACACATGACCCAGAACAGTCTTATAGCCTTCCTATGCAGGTATGGCCATTTCAGATGTCACTGGATGCCTGCACAGACAACTGAATCATTCTTGTAGCTGCTGGCCATCTCAATGGCTCTGTAGGCTGCATTGACTGCATTGATTACCTCTCCTCTAAATACAGAGGGTTGGTTTAGTGTCTGTAGGCATCTGCCTACAGGTGTATAAATTTAGATTCTTAATCTTGAAGTCTGTCTCAACTGTTCAATACAATTGATGAATTTTGGGGGGACAGAAGTAGACAGTTGGAGAAAACAGTCTCTAGAAACAGTAGTTCCTCTTCTCTTACCAACAGACAGAGACATAAGGCTTTTGCTATTATCATTCTTGCGATCGTAACTGTTGTGAAACAGAGCCATCTGCACTTACTAAATTAAAATTCACATTAGATTATGTATTTCATGGTTTATATGTATGTGGATATACACATGCATAAAAAGCAGCTAAGTATAAAAGAAGAGAGCAAAATATTACTGTGGTGGTGATAGGACTGAAAGGTCCAGATAATCTCATTTTGCAATAATTCCTTCCACACTTACACTGCAAATAATTTCTTTGTATATGTGTCCAGTCTTAGCATGCTCAGAAGTAGGCTTTGCTGTTTGCTTTCTGGATGTAAGTTAAAGGTGCTGGATTGAAGCTTTGTTTGAAAAAAAGAAAACTTCTCTTTTAAGACATTATTCTCTTCTGTTGGCCATACTGTGGCTATATGAGAAAGGAGCAACTTCACAAGAAGAGAACTGGGACCTCAAGAGGTACATGAATGAGTGACACAGGGTAGGAAGCATCAGAAGTCACTGCATGGAAATAGTCCCTTCTGTCTAAGTGCTTCATCTGCAGTGATAAGCACAAAAGCTTTTCCCAGGTTTGAAAGGAAAGGAGCATTGAACATTATGAAGTGTTTCTATTCTCTGATAAGGTGGGTTGCATGCGCCAGACACAGAAACTTTAGCTGATATCTTATTAGAGGCTATTATAAAATAACATACACTTCCTCTTAATACAATGTTATGGTTTAGAAGGATTGCATTTGCTGGAAATTGAAGACCACTCAATTGAGACAAAAAAATTTCCTGTAACATCACATGCCCTGTTTCCCCTTCATAGAATTAACCAGGTTGGAAGAGACCTCCAAGATCATCCAGTCCAACCTAGCACCCAGACCTATCCAGTCAACTAGACCATGGCACTAAGTGCCTCATCCAGTCTTTCTTGAAGACCTCCAGGGACGGTGCCTCCACCACCACCCTGGGCAGCCCATTCCAATGGGAAATCACTCTCTCTGTGAAGAGATCAGATCAGAAACTATTTCTTTTCCACATCTCTGTCCCTCCTAGCTTCTTGTCATGAATCAGAAACGCATGCCTATTTTTCCTTAAAAGCAAGCAGATAGCCATGGTATATGGTGATCCTTCTGCAGTGCCATGTCCTGCCCACCACCCTAGGCCCTTTTGAATTCTACTGTTATATTTTTCAGAAGATTTGGAAAGGTTCTGTAATATTTTTTGGCCAGAATACACTACATAGATACTTGTTCTCCCAGACATACTGCCAGAGTGGTGTATTAGATCATAAATATGTATTTACATGAGGCTGATGCTGATAACAGCTATGAACCTAATAGAAAATTTTGCATTCAACAAGAGAAAAGATTTTCGTTTTTCATCAGCCTGTAAGTCTTGCTCTCAAATTCATTTCTTTCCACTGGATACAATCTAATATGGTTTGAGAGTATCATAGCAATCTTGATGCAGCACCTGTTGAAATATACATGGCCACCTCCTGGGGTGTGGATAAAACCTCAAAATGGAGAATAAATAACTTATTATAAAGAACTAGATTTCCAGTTGTTGTTCACGGTAATATAAAAGAACTCCTGCTTTATAATTTAGAAACTCCATCAGGTTCATATCTTTATAGTATTTTGAAGACATGCATCAGGTAGAAGGAAAGAATAAGCATTTACTTTTCCATTAAGAGGTGTAGGAGAGGAGTGCTGTTCTGCTTTATATAAAAAGGCACTAGTCACTGCTAAAAAAATGAAGATGAAAATGTTACATATATATAAAAATAAGGATCTCATTTCTTTCCTCTTTGAAATAAACACTTTCAAGAAGGTCCCCTAAAATTGTAACTTCAAAGAGGGGGAAAAACCCCAAGCTAAACCCAAAAACAATGTACTAAGGCTTTGGGTCAGAGTCAGAAGACATCAGCATGAAACAGATTGGTAGTCCCAGCCTCAAAAAATGTGGATAATGAATTCATTGTGGGGGTTATGGATCCTTATTGCATGCAAGGAGGGACTCTTGTTACATAAATCACCCATGGTGTCTCAGTGGCAAATCCACAGAACAGAAAGACAGCTAACACTGAACTGAGCTTCTTGGCCTCTTGGCCACAACAAAATCAAATGCCACAATATCACAGCAAGTGAAAATGAAAATGCAATATAGTGAACAACACTTGGTAAAAAAAACAAACAAACAAACCAAAAAAAAAAACCCAGATAGAGATTACCCTGAGTAGGTTGACATTTGGATGTTGCATTTCAAAACAGATGGCTATTATGTTAAAACTATGAAATGTGACTTTTTTTTTCCTGACTAGCACTAGGCTTCTTCTTATATCTGTTATATACTTTCTCTACGTGTATCTACGTCTGTGTGTGAACACAAGAGAACATAGTTTTTCAATACAGTTTTGCACTGCTTGAAGTAATCATAGTGCTGAAGGTCTAAATTTTTTTCATTTTTTTCTCTTAATATTGTTTTTTTCTGTCATCAGAATTCTATTGGCTTTTCAAAGCCACCTGGATAGTGTGAATGAATCTCAGCATTGGCTTCTTCAGCCATTATTTTATCTGAAGTACAGAAATCCAACAGGATCTGCCTGAGGAGAGCACAAAAAGAATCTACATTCAAGATACCCAAACTCACTCAGGGATTCAGAATTTTGTTTTCACAATACTCTTTGTCACCCTGTTGATAATTGACCAGTCTTGCAGCTTCTGAAAACAAAGTGGTTGATACAGATTAAGTGGTTTCTTACTTTAGGAATAGGTTTCCTGGAGTAACTGTCAAACAGACCATAATTTAGGAATAAGTTACTGTTGTCTTGGTTTTGGAATCAGAAGGGGACTACCTCTGGGCCCGAAGTAGATCTGAAAGAGGCTAGGAAATGTCACTAATTTCTTTCCACTTGAAACTCTAGGCAAGGTCCCTGAGCCATCACCAGTGGCAGAGAGAGACAGAAAGAACTAATCATTTAAAACTATTTTGGAGTGAAATGAAGCTGCAAAAATAATCTGCATTTTGAAAGAGAATTAAAGATCAATTACAAGGTAGGTGTGTTCTTTTCAAGTGATCTATACCAAAGCAAATACATGTAAATTTGCTATCTGCTACAGAACTATAGCTTTCCCAGTTTTAATGTGACGTAAGTCAGCACTCTCATATCGCTAAGGAGACATACTTGGCAGACCAGACGGAGATACAAGCTGAGAAAATGGTTGGTTGAACAAAGCCATTCTTTCTTTCCCTGCTGTTAGGAAGCACTTAAAAGAAACTGAGGTGGAAGCTAGTTACCTTTTCAGCATGAGATTGGAGAACACACAAGGTCTTTAAATGCAGGTCAGCACCTTGGCCAGTGAAGAAGAAGTAATTAAATTACATTTGTCCAGGCTGGTTGTTAAGTTGTCCTGGGTGGCCAAACAATAGGTATTTCTGAGTGTGAAGAAAATACTTCTTCCAATTAGATGAAGTAACAAGAAGACAAAGAGATACAGGAAAGATGCTCTAAATGACAAGAGTTACAGAGAATTAAAATCTTGTGATTGTATCACTAAGAGAGAATGAAAGAGCTTTAAGAAGCCTGTGAAGAAACAAAGAGGGTGTAAGTATGACAGAAGAAATTCAAAGGCATACATACAGACAATGTATAAAAGAGATCAAAATTTTGTTACTATTTTTTCTCAGTATGTGATGGAGTTACATAAATCTAATACCAATCGCTGCAATATCAGAGTATGGAGAACCTGAAAATAACGCCTACTTCATCTGCCTCTGCTTCAGGCATTCCCAATTCAGCCTCTCAGGCTTCAGTACATGCACAGCTCTGTTTCATAATCTGCAGGAACAGCACTTTGAGAGGCAGTAATTTCAGATTTATGTTGCTCACTGAAGAATATGGTCTTCTAGGACACAGATCTGCTGTACCTTTTTGGAAACACACTTTGCTCTGTGTGATTTTTTTTTTTCATTAAATCTGAAAAACAATTACATCTGTATTCATAAAAACACATTTATGCCATCATTACAGGCAGTGAAAGCTGAAGATTTTTAAAGTAAATTACATTTTTGTAATTCAAATCAACACTGTCTTTTACTCAAGGCATACATAACTCCTGCTGCACTGATTTTAAAATAGCTATTTCCTTCTACTTTGGGACATAAGGACTCATAATATCATAGAATCATAGAATCAACCAGGTTAGAAGAGACCTCCAAGATCATCCAGTCCAACCTAGCACCCAGCCCTAGCCAATCAACAACACCATGGCACTACGTGCCTCATCAGTCTTTTCTTGACCACCTCCAGGGACAGCAACTCCACCACCTCCCTGGGCAGCCCATTCCAATGGCAAATCACTCTCTCTAGGAAGAACTTCCTCGTAACATCCAGCCTATGTTTATTAATGTAAAACAGTTGTCATTGTACATTGTTCTGAAAATCTTGGGTATTGAGATGCTACTTTTGGTCATGTCTTTTGCAGCATCATGTTGGCAGTAGCCTATGGCACTGTGAGTCATTTTTTTGTGTGTTTGCATGCCTGTGTAAGTCAAGGTCTCTATGAAAAGGAGCAATAATTCCCTGGCACACACACTTTACACAGAAGGCTTTTATTTTAATACAGTCTTTTGTTTCACCGCTTTACTCCAAGTCTCCTCTCTTCAAAATAGGAACAACTGCTGCTTCAATAGCATTTAGTGTCCAATATGACAAATAAGTGTTTGTAATAAATGTTCTTATTCATGCAAGATTATCCACTCATTTCAGAGAGGCTCTTCTCAAATACAAGGGTGGCCTCTGGATTAAAAACAGCACAATTTGTGTTTAAAAACAACAACAAAAAAAAAGTAAAAAATTGAAAGCTCCAAGACAATAAACAAGATGTGGTAAATTTAAAACAAAACTGCATCTTCCTTGTAGTGTCTGGTTCAGATGAAGGAAGTTGTAATTAATTGCCTACTTTATTGCTGCCACAGATTCACCAGAGTTGGGGTGTTCTGCAGTTTTGCGTTAACAGAAAATTGACAGTTCCAAAATATATTTTAAGTTGGGCATGGACTTAGCACTCCTACACATGGTAAATGACGGCCAAGAAGAATGTGATATGTTTCAATGCTTATGCTTTTGATTTATTTCCTGCCTTCTTCTCTATTTTTTTAAATACTATTAATTTAAATTTAATAGGAAGTGCCTGTCCTCCTTTGCTCTAGGCATCATATACACTAATTAAAATACAGAAATAAAGATTAAAAAACAATTCAACTTTTTTTTTTTATTAGACCAAATATCTGGGTCTAGTAGATCACTTTAAAATATTTCTCAAAGGTATCATTCAGAGCAACTACAAATTCAGCTCTTCGGCCAGAAAAAGGACAAAAGTAGCAGGCCAACAGATAATAAAATCCAAGCCAAAGAGGAGATTGGATCATTTCTGACAAACACCAGCCAACAGAATCACAGGATCATAGGATATTAGGGGTTGGAAGAGACCCAAGATCATCGAGTCCAACCCCCCTGCCAGAGCAGGGCAATACTACCTAACACAGATCACAGAGGAACACATCCAGACAGGCCTTGAAAGTCTCCAGAGAAGGAGACTCCACAACCTCTCTGGGAAGCCTATTCCCGTGCTCTGTGACCCTTACAGTCAAGAAGTCCCCCCTTGTGTTGAGGCAGAACCTCTTTTGCTTCAATTTACACCCATTGCTCCTTGTCCTATCAGGATGCTGTTGTATCTCAGGTGCTGAAGTCCTGGTGGATCATCATCATAAACTCAGTTGCCTAATTCAGAAAAGTGAGGTGAACATATTCTCTCAAGGAAACAGTTTAGTGCTCTGCTGTTACCACCAGCTTTCTGAGTTCCCCATGGCAGTTAGTAGGCAGATTTGGCAGCCTGTACCACAGACTGTACTCTCAGCTCAAGGTGTTAGTTGCTAAGTGGACTTGTGCATTTTGTACAAGCTCTCATTCCCAAGCACTCTCATAGCAGATGCCATAATCACTTTTTCTTAAGGTGGCTACTGCACAGAACATATCAGAGGAATGATCACATTCATCAGGAATAGATTTTGTTATTGTGGGCTCTGCTCAAGGCCATGGCTTTATCATAGATGCATTTTGCTTTTTAGGAACCACTATCATAAACTCATTTTCATACTGTCTCTTTGTACTGATTGTCTTCCCAGACAAAGGTAGTTGTAGTTCACATACACGCAATCTCTTTTTGAAGGTGTCTGTCAAAGTTTTATCACATTGCAGAAACCACACCCACACTTCACTTAAGGCTAGGCTTATAGTCTAGAAAGTGTTATAGCTTGATAATTTTTTAAATGATTGTTGCATATAGAATAACATGCTACCTGATAAACCATGATAAGACAATATCTAATTAGCATAAATTCTGCAGAGAGAAACTATGCTTCACTACTCTATTAATATTCTTTGAATGTGTGAATAGATTAGCAGGAAAAGGAGAGAAGATTCCTTTGATTACACAAAATTTTCCACAGGGTTGCTAACAATATGTTGCTATTGAACTTAGAAAGTCATACAGAGGCAAAGTATCAGTGTGATTTAAGAAAAGGCTAAGAGACAGAAAACAAAGTAAGAATTAATGGTCAAGTTAAAAATTGAGCAGCAGATGCCTTCAGATTTTACATTGTCACTGGCATTATTTAACATATCTATTAATAGGTGGAGCAAGAAGATGAACAGGGAAGCATCTCAATCTGCAGATGACAAGATATTATTTTCATAACTGAGGTCCAGAAGCCATTTCAGAGATTCTTGCAGAAATGTAAACTATAGAGATCTTAGCTTCATGATAACATACCAAATAAAATTCCCCACTAAAAAATGGGAAGTAATATGGAACAAACAGAAAGGAATTGAGTTACACATACAATAGACACTGCTTTAAACTATGTTATGTTAGTCTAGGAAAGAGATCAGTTACAATCACATAACAAAGACTGTGGTTGCAATTAAACAAGGAAATGCAGCTTAATAACAAGAAAAGTCATAATGCCACAATCATATGAAATAAGAATGTGCCATTATAATATTGTTTCCAAATCAGATCCTGTCATCTCAAAA
This sequence comes from Pogoniulus pusillus, assembly GCF_015220805.1. Classification (NCBI taxonomy): domain Eukaryota; kingdom Metazoa; phylum Chordata; class Aves; order Piciformes; family Lybiidae; genus Pogoniulus; species Pogoniulus pusillus. Next base: position 28,794,434 of record NC_087270.1, on the reverse strand, counting down.
AAAAGTTATTAAAAAATACATATTCAGAGACAGGATGAATGTCATTAGGAGAACAGAGGTCACAGATGTAAAATCAGGATGGAAATACTGGGATTGTTGACTTTGCAAATTAGAAGACCCAGAAAGCCTACATAAAAGCATATAAAATAATGAATTCCTCAAAGAGGCAGATTGCTCTGTTCTCCTTTGCCAAGGAGACATTCAATGAAAATGAAAGATAATCAATTCAAAGCTGATAGTAAGTAATCATTTTTCATCCAGGGCATGATAAGACTGTGGAACATAGTGCAGCAAAGCACTGTTGAGATCAATAGCCTAGTAAAATCCAAAGAAGAATTTGCTTTCTTATTGACAACAAAAATATCCCTTCTTTTAACAAGAATGTAGAAGAAAAACCAAACATGCTGGAAGGAATAACTATTCTAAGGTGTAAGTCAAATTCTGGTGATTATGGACTTCTTTGGACACATCTCCTACAACTTTCCCACTTTTGTTGACTACTCAGCTGGCTTTGTCTCCCACCAAAAACAAAGGTGCCCTGAGTGGACCATAAGTCTTATCCAATATGGAAGTTCCTTATATTCCTATATTCCCACGTTTTATAAGCTTCAAGGACATGCCTGCACATGCATGCCTTAGTACAACTCTACTGAATGTGTACCACAGCTTATTTGCCATCCAGCAGTTCATAGAATCATAGAATCAACCAGGTTGAGTATTTTGAGGGCAGTTTCCATGACATAACCTCCTAAACAGCTCTTCCTATAATGCATCTTTCTTTACACACCAGGCAGCAGTATCTAATGAAGGCAGGAGCTTATGTATTGTCAAATAGCACATAGAGTGGATTTTCTATCCTTTTTCTCTTTATGATAGATAGCACAACTCTCTTTCCTCTCATTTACAAAGATTTCTCTCAAATGAACTATGAATAATTAAAATCTAACTCCATTTGTTCTTTTTTTTTCTTAATTGAAGAAATTAAAGATGTATGTAGTGTGACTTCAAGGACTGCATATGAAAAGATATACATTATTTTATTCAAGTATAGCACTTTAAATGGTACAGAACATATTTTTTTTACCAATTCACGTCTCATTCAAGTTAAATATTTGCTCTATATGTGGCAAATTAAACTAATAAAAGCAATTTTATTAGACACTGCTGTTTTTGTCACATCTGCAAACTCCAGTTTTCCCATCTTTGTACTCACTAAGCAGTTACAGATTCTTTCTTACACTTTTTTCTCTTTTTTTTATTAGCCCAAACATTGAGGTATTGCATTTATATTATTAATAAGACCATCCATAGCTAAATGACTGAAATATAGATTCATTACAGACATCAGCCCTCTTGCTGCAAGGCACAAGCATATCACTGCCTGTTTGGTGTTAAGAAGAAATCTCCCTAAAGGTCTGATTGTTACAGTTATTCATTAGGAGATTAGTTGCACCCTCCCTAGACGTATCTCATTATGATGACTTTTGGAGCCTGGATACGGGAAGAGACTAATAATTTAACAGGTGCTGTGCTGCTGTTCCTCTGATCCTAACATGTCACTGTTAGAAAACTTACTGAAGATGATTACTGGAGGCTAAAGAACAAGCAAAACCTAATAGGTAACATTTTTCCATATGGGTCATTTGCTAATTAAATCCATCTATAGCTAACAAAATTATGACAGACTGGTAGATCATTGGATCATTGTACGAACTTGTTTGCTTTGCACTCTTAAAGACCTTTTTCCCACCAATTTTTTACATCTCTGTCTCATTATTGTCTGTCCTACTCCTATATCTAAGCCATTGGGATATTTATTATATCTTCAGTTAATCATATATGACAAAGTACAGAAGAATAGGAGATGTTATTTGGTGAATAAAGAAGTTTTAATTTCCAAAACTTCTCCTATCAGAATACTTGCAGTTTCTCCTCATCTTCTGAATCATACTACTACCACTACTACAAACTCCCCACCATTACTTATGGCATAAAATCCCTTTCACTTTCCCAAAGCTGCCTCCAGATCCTCTTCCTCAATTTTCCTTCCCTAGTAGACAGGTGAAAGATGACTTGGGCTGTGGTTAGTTCAGCACTACTTAGTGATAACTGACCAGTCCAAAGGGACTGGCAAGTTGGTCACTGTCAAACAGGAAAAACAGGATTGAACTCCCCTTGACTTCAGCTAGAACAATAATACATTCTCTCATCTATCAAGCTGCTGATATTCACAAAACTTGTGGAATGTAATACCTTTGAAACCTTTAGTCCTCTGTCAAATAGAACTGAAATTTGCCCCAGATTCACGTTATAAGGAGGGAGATGACAGAGAGCATGATGCCTTGTTTCCTTCTGAAACCTGGCTGAAAATAAAAAACCTTAAAAATAAGAAGACTACAAACAAAAGACAACATAAATTCTACAGTGCTTCCATGATAAATAAAAATACATTATCCTTTCCAAGTGCAGTGGAATGAGATTTCAACACTGTGAAATGCCAACTGCTTGATGAAGTCAACAGTATAGTGAGAAAGTGACACACTGCTGAGTTAGCAACATACTAAATATTCACTGCCCTCAAGTAGATATTGGAAACTAACCTGCCATAAATTGTTATTTATGTGGTATGACAGGGATTCTTGTTCTGTGGTTGCCATTACAAAGTTTGGCCTTAAACACATGAAGTCTTTGGTGATACTCATTTGGTATGAAGTCATACACCTTTCTGGAGGTGTCCAAGCTAGAAAGTTGGTCATCCTTACCTCTCACTATTGATACTGCAAAAAGACTGGCTTTCAAACCACTCTGTGTGATAATTCATCATTTAAAGGAGTTTCTAACTCCCTACTTACAAAAAAACTTAAACCCCAAAGTCTGGTGTCTAAAGTTAGGGACAAACATCATCACCCTTTAAAATGCTTGCAAAAAGACTGTGCTTTACTAACATGTTTCCTTTCCATTTCTTCTTATCTTTAATGACACATAAAGTTTAATTTTCTCCTTTGAATGTCAGCATCACATAGTCCCTTGCACTGGTTTACAGAGCAGGTACATTATTTGGCCACAGTTGCCTTTTACCATCTCTGTGAAAACAGAGCTGAAGCAATTCTGATTCAGACTTCAAGAAAATGACCTCTCATAAGCACTGCTCAAGTTCAGCCTTTATTTGTTGCATTTTTGATGAAACAACTAAATGTTGGGCAACTAAGAGCCCATGCTACAATAATTATTTTTAACTTAGAAAAAGTCCTTTTGCCCTAAAATGTTTGGGGGGCTAATGTTATTTCTTTGAAAACAGTAGTTTAAATACAATATTTAGATCCAAAAAGAAAATAAGACAGTACCTAATCAGTAAACAATTGAAAAGCACAGTAAACCCACATTTTGAGTCTGAACTAGTATTATCAAAGAGGCAAGTATAAGAAGACCAATTTGCTGTGGTCTGCCTTCTAGGGTGGTTATTGATCTATATGGAGAGGTGCATGTTAGCTGGGCATCTAGGTGATACAGAATTGTAGTTTCTTCTGTAAATGGTTGAAACCAAACTTATGCATACTTCCATAATGATATCATGCATATGTTAATATTTATTGCATGGTTAATATTTATTGACTTTCAGGCAAGCTATCCTAACCAAAAAGAGTGCAGCAAAGTGGGTAATTCTATTTATAGACACTCAAAAGGCTAAATTATTGTTTCACCAAGAGCTCGGAGGAGGGACAGCAGGGTAATTCACTGCTGAAGAGGAGAATGAGAAACAGACTGTGTTTCAGAGACCACAATCTTTTCCCCATTTCCCTCCAGCACACCAATCTCAGCTCCATTATTTCGAACAGTTCGTTTCCCCTCAGGCACTTGCAATACCCAGTGCTGCTGGAGGTGCAGAACCATGACCTAATCCATCACCTCTACATGTCCATGGGGAGGTCACTCCTCCAATGAAGCTGCTCTCCACAATGCATGGGTCATCCCACACCAGAAAACAGGAGGAATGCTGCACATGTTGCACTAGGTCTCATGAATGAATGTGCTTTATGGCAGTGGAAATAAAGATTAATTCCCCACTTTTTGCGTCTATACTATTGAACAGCTGAGTTTAGGACAAACCAAGCTGATAAGCCCTCACTAAGGAAAACCCACAATCAAGCTTGTGCCTTTGGACTAGAGACATTCTTTTTTAAAAAAAAAAAATGCACTCAGATCTAATCAAAGCTTTTCAAAAGCCCAGGATGCAAACAAATTTTGGAATTTCCACCTTTCATTACATTGCTCACTTGGAAGTGAAAAACAAGTGATATTCTCATTTATAGAAAGGTCCCTTTACCTTGCAAAGTGGTAAGAATAGGAATCAAATATATTGTATTGCATATATATAGCGAATATTTCTTTGCATGTGTGAAGAATATCTCATGTGAAAGAGCTTCAATATTTGTTCAGTATTTCATCTCCCAATATAATTTCAATATGTAAAACAAATGTTACTTATACAGCATACTCTTGTAAGTCTTACAGATGTAGTTTGTTCTACCAGGCAGGATTTATTCATCACAAAATCCTAGTCAGCTTGTTTCTTTTTGTGTGTTGTAGTGTTCATAAGACAATTGAGTCTGGGGACTGGAAAACATCTTCATATGCAAATGTGCATATAAAACATACCTTTTAATTTATTGTTTGGATATTAGGTGCTGTGACAAGATAAGTCATATGACATGTAATTGGCCTGGTGAGGATTTATTGGTGTGTATAATGTATACACTTTATTAAAGTACAAGGAGAAAATTACTTTGTCAATCATTTCTGAGAGGAAACGGGCCTGGAGAAAGCATTAATACTTCTGCTGTCACTTTTGGCACGGTAGTGCTTTCTGTGCATAGCTATACTTTAAAAAACTTTGCTACTATGATAATAAATAATACAGAAGTTTTCTGATCTCTGATTTGCAAAAGATCGTCAGATATGTTCACATATGCACATACACATGAAGTAGGCAATATCTGAGTTAATAATTTATAATTAAAAATCCAAATAGATAAAGCCACAGATGTGAATGATAGTATTGTCCCTATGTTGTCAGAGGAAACATCTATAGGTATAATCAACTGAAGGCAATACTAGTACTTCCAGCAGTCTCAATAAGCAAACCATTCTGCATCTATGTGTGATGGTTTGGGAGTTACCCACACAATGAATTCACCCAGACTAGACTCAGCTGGCTGGAAGTTAAGGAATGAAGCTATATTTACAGCTTAGCACAATTTACAAGCATATATATACACAAGTATTTACAGTTATGTACAAGCTAAAAGTAATACAGAAACAGAAAATCTCTCCAAAAACAATCAGATTGCCAGGAGGCTCCTAACCCAAACCTCCTCCCCCCTCCTTCTCTCCCTTTCAGAAATAACCTGATCAATCCCTGTATATCTCATGTGATAAATCTAGAGGTAAGATGTCAAAAAGATGACAAGAAGGTTAGGGGAAATAAAGGGTTAGGTCGGATTAGAGTTAAGGCAGATACAGCCACATAGACTGCCAGAGAGAAGGAGAAGAACTGAGAGCTGAGGAATGTCTTATCTATATTCTGACTAGTTGCATTTCTCAGAAAAAGAATGAGAGATATAGGTTACTGTCATGTTGGTTTTTTTTCTTTCTTTTTACAGCTAAGGATTTAATTTCTCTTAGAAAAATAATCTAATTAGCCTCAAACCAGCACACTATTTTGAGGATCTTCCACTCTGTTGAAATAAGATCTGTATAATCATCACAGGAAATGAAAAAAATTCCTTTGCTTTGCTGGTATTTTGACTTTACACACAACAAGGCTCACAAACACCTAAGGAAACTGTAGGAAAGTTACATTCTTTCCTCTTGGACGATAGACCTGCTCTCCAAACCTTTTCAGTTCCACCCATCACTGCAAGAAACAAGATCAAGTCTCTCTCTGCTCCTGCCTCCTTGTTTCCTTTCCTGTGTCAGCTTCCATTTGACTGTACACTGTTCTTGGGTATCACAACAAATTTTGTCACAATACATCCACAAGAGACTCACAGCAAACTGGAAAATCTGTCTTTGGGCATACACAGAATAGATTAGCCTTGGAATATTTGCTGAGTTTTTTCTAAAAAGATAAAAAACATCTAACTCATCCTTAAGGAAAGATGAAGTCTATTGCTAGCTCCACAACAACTTACAGTTAAAAATATTCACAAAGTACTGATTCATACCACTCCATTCATTCTGGGCCACCACTTTTCTGTCACTCAGAGGAACACATCCACTCAAAGCATCTTAAAACTAGATGAACATCCATTTGAACTGCTCAGAGAATTTTAAATATAACATCTCTCCTCGAACCTACTATTTCAATAGTATAATGAGCCAAGAGACTGCTAGGATACCAACATTTTGGCTCAATTACCAACCACACTATTTACATGTATGTACAGGAGCAACTGTAGAATCAAAATATCATAGAGTCAACCAGGTTTGAAGAGACCTCCAAAATCATCCATATCAACCTGTCACCCAGCCCTATCCAGTCAACTAGACCATGGCACTAAGTGCCTCATCCAGTCTTTTCTTCAACACCTCCAGGGATGGCAACTCCACCATATGATGAGCCTGAACGATGGCTTTGTAGAGGATGCCAAGGCAGTTTGTAACTAAGTACCAACCCACTAGCTTATCTATTTGCCACCCATTCTATAGTCCACTCAGAGCCTGAATTAAAGCCTTGACAGGAAGTAGTGAGACCAAGAAAAAGCATGCAGCCCAGAGGCTGCATGAGTCCAGATCTCCACTCAAAGTGAAGAGCTATTGGTTGACATTCTCTAATGAGTTATCTTCTGAGGCCTGCAAGTTGCAAAAATGCTAGCACTGACTCATCTCTCTCTGGTGGGTTGACCCTGGCTAGACACCAGGTATTCACCAAGGCCGATCTATCAATCACTCTCCCCTTCTGGAAAGTGGAGAGAAGATATAACAAAAAAGTCTTGGGTTGAGAATAGAACAAGGAGAGATCATTTTCCACTTGCTGTCATAGGCAAAACAGATACCACTTGGGGGAATTTGTTATTAATTAACTTATTACATTAGTATTTGTAATAAATTACTATTAATTTATTAGAAATATATTTAGAGTAGGATAATGAGAAATAAAACCAAATCTGAAAAACATCATCCCTGCCCCTTATCCTTCCCTTCTTCCCAGGCTTAACTTTACTCCAAATTTCCTTACCTCTTCTCTTCAAACAACACAGGGGAACTGGGTTTGGTCATTTCATCATGTGTTATTTCTGCTGCTCCTTCCTCTTCAGGTTCAGGACTCTTCACACTCTTCCCCTGCTCCATCATGTCTCTCCCATGACAAATGGGGAGAATCCTTCTCATAGGCTATAGTTCTCCACAAACTGCTCCAGTGTGGGTCTCTTCTGTAGGGTTCAGTCCTTCAGGAACAGGCTGCTCCAGTGTTGATGCCTGCTGAGGTTTTAAGTTCTGCCAGCAAACCTGCTTTGGTGTGAGCTTCTCTCTCCATACTGTAGGTCCTGCAAGAGGCCTGCTCCTGCATGGGATCTTTACAGTGTCACAACCTCCTTCAGGCATTCACCTTCTCCAGCATGGGATCTTCCACAATGTGCAGGTGAGTATCTGCTCACCGTTAACCTCCATGGCCTACAAGGCAACAGCCTGCCTGACTATGGTCTTCACCACAGGTGCAGTCTCTTCTGGAGCACCTCCTCTTTCTCCTTCTTTCCTGGCCTTGGTGTCTGCTGATTGTTTCTCTCACATATTCTTACTTCTCTTCTCAGCTGCCATTGCTGTTGTGCAGGGCTTCTTTTCACCTTCTTAAATATTTTGTAACAGAGGTACTATGGTGATTGCTCATGGGCTTGGCCTTAGACAGCAGCGGAGCCAACTGCTACTGGTTCTGTGGAACATAGGGGAACTTGTAGCAGCTTCTCACAGAAGCCACCCCTGTAGCTCACCCCACTACCAAAACCTTGCCATAGAATCATAGAATCAGTCAGGGTTGTCCCCCATGGGCAGGGACACCCTACCCTAGATCAGCCCGGCCAGAACCTCATCCAGCCTGGCCTTAAACACCTCTAGGGATGAGGCCTCCACCACCTCCCTGGGCAACTCATTCCAGCCTCTCACCACTCTCATGGTAAAGAACTTCCTCCTCACGTCCAGTCTCAATCTCCCCACCTCCAGCTTTACTCCATTCCCCCTAATCCTGTCACTCCCTGATAGGCTAAAAAGTTTTTGTGGGCCCCCTTCAGATCCTGGAAGCTATCCCGGCGGGCTGGAGGGGCGGGCCGGAGCGGCAGGCCGGCAAGGTCCGGAGGCGCAGCTCGTTGCTAGGTCGTTGCTGGGTCGTTACCTGTATTGGAGCTCCGTCAGGCAGGGTCAGGCTGCCAGCCGCAGGCAACTCCCCCGTTACGCACGATGCAAAGTGCCATGGCACATAGAGCGAGTAAGGCAAACGGCAAACAAAACAAAAGCAGCAGCAGCAAATAAGCGAGTTTGCTGGGGGGTTAAGCATTTAGAGCAGGGTCTTTGACCAATAGCAGCAGGTAAAACCTCCCCTAGAACCAGTCCTGAGTTATTTCTCAAAAAACCAGGAAGATGCACAGGCCTAGGATCCTGACCTGTGTTTCCACCCGGGAAGAAGCAGGAAGGGGGCGGGGGGGAGGCAAGGAGGGTGTTCAGGCAGGTGTTTAGGGCATGTGATGGATATGTGTTGTAGGCATTACTTAGACCTTCCCCCACAGAATCACCTCCCTTAGCCTGCTGGCCACACTTCTCCCGAGGCAGCCCAGGATCTGGTTGGTGCTCTGGGCTCCCACGTGCACACTGCTGGCTCATGTTGAGCTTCTCATCAACCAGCACCCCCAAGTCCCTCTCCTCAGGGCTGCTCTCCAGTCGGTCACTGTCCGGCCTGTATTTGTGCTTGAGATTGCCTTAACCCAGCTGCAGGACCTTGTACTTGGTCTTCTTGAACCTCCTGAGGTTGGCTTGTCCCCACCTCTCCAGCCTGTCCAGGTCTCTCTGGATGGATCTCTTCCCTCCAGCCTGCCTGCTGCACCACACAGCTTGGTGTCAGCAAACTTGCTGAGGGCGCACTCCACTGTCCATATCACTGACAAAGATGTTGAACAAGACTGGTCCCAGGACAGATCCCTGAGGGACTCCACTTGTCCCTGGCCTCCACTTGGACATTGACAGCCATTCTTTGGGTGCGGTCATCAAACCAGTTCTTCATCCATCTCGTGGTCCACCCATCAAACCCATGTGTCACCAGCTTGGAGACCAGGATGTGGTGCAAGACAGAGTCAAAGGCGTTGCTCAGGTCCAGGTAAATGACATCAGTTTCTCACCCCTCATCTATGAATGTTGTGACCTCTACATAGAAGGCCACCAGGTTTGCCAGGCAGGATTTGCCCTTGGTTAAGCCATGCTGATTGTAGCCAATCACGTCTTCACTATTCTTGTGGCATGGCCCTGCCCCATGATGTTACTGGGCACAGAGGTGAGACTGACTGGCCTACAATTCCCTGGCTTCCTACTCTTTTTGAAAATGGGAGTTATGTTTCCCCTTTTCCAGTCAGTGGAGACTTCAGCAGACTGCCAGGACTTTGGGAATAGAATAGAGAGGGGGTTGGCAACCTCATCTGCCAGTTCTCTCATTACCCGTGGGTGTATCCCATTGGGTCCCATGGACTTGAACACTTTCAGATTCTTCAGATGATCACAAGCCTGGTTTTCAGTTTATTATGGGCAGTTCTTCCTTCCAGTCCCTGCCATTATCTTCCATGGCTCCAGGAGTGTGGCTGGAGGCCTTTGCAGTGAAGACTGAGGTAAAGAAGTCATTGAGAACCTCAGCCTTTTCCATGTCGCTTGTGACCATTTCACCTGTTTCCTTTCTGAGGGGGCCCACACCTTCCCTAGGCTTCTTTTTACCATTAATATACCTGTAGAAATTCTTGGTGTTCCCTTTGACCTCCCTGGCTAGATTCAATTCAAACTGTGCCTTGGCTTTCCTAACCAGATCTCTAGCTGCTCGGGCAGCATCCTTATATCCCCCCCATTCCAGCTGTCCTTTCTTCCACTTCTTGTAAAGTTTCTTTTTGTGTGCCAGCATGTCCAGCAGCAACTTGTTCAGCCAGGTAGGCCTCCTAGCATTCTTCCCTGCTTTCCTCTTTCTTGGTATACATTGCTCCTGGACACAGAGGAGGTGATCCTTGAATAGTGACCAGCTGTCCTGGGCCCCTCTTCCCTCTAGGACTTTGTCTCATGATACTTTGGCCAGCAGATCCCTGAAGCGATCAAAGTCTGCACACCTAAAGTCTAGGGATCTAGGGTCGTAAGCTTAGATACATCCTCCTGGTTCCCCGAGGATCTTAAATTTAACTGCACCATGATCACTGCAGCCAAGGCTGTCCTGAGCCTCACATCAGTCACCAGGCCTTCCTTGTTGGGGAGAACAAAGTCCAGCATAGCACCTTTTCTTGAAACTCAATATCACCAGTATCCTGTCCTAGGATTTCTTTGAAGCTCCATACCACAATTTATATTCCTGAAGTGATGAGAAATAGTGTCTTTCCCAAAACCAGCTCTCTGCTTCTCCAGTTACATTTGCCATACTTCAACACATATATGAGCTCTGAACCCTGTCATTCAGAACAGAGTTTACAGTTATTGGTGTCCAGCCATCTCTTGCATCCTTCTCCTTACACGCTCAGAACAAGGACCGTAAAAGGTAGTCCAAGATGTATGGAAGAATGGATGGTCAATGTTTCGTGTTCACCAAATTAACAGATTTGGAAACACAAGGTCAGTTTTATAAGTATTTGTTGCAGCTGGACAGAGCCCTCTATTTTTTACCTCATAGCATCATTATAAGACATTGTGAAATTTCACTTGTTAAATATTTTGTTCTGTTATCTGTGTTACATAAGGCTCTGCAATAAAATCTCCAACAATTTAGCTTGCTTGTGTGTACAGAGCAGTAAACAGATACAAATTCAAAAGGAAAAGGAGAAAAAAATGCCCTAGAGGAAAGTATGAATGAGCTTGAAAAGGGCAAATAAAACAGCAGAGACATTTATATTGTTCTCTCCTACTGCTCTGAACAAAACAATTATGAGATAAGAGAGACAAGAATGGGAGGAAATTCTTTCATTTTTCACATTCGAAGTCTGAAGGATCCAATAGCCTGTTTATGAAGAGCAATAAAGAAGATACATGGACTTGGTAAAGATGTTACAAATATATCGACCTGTTTGGAAAGGCCAAGAGTTTGGGGTTTTAGGCACTTCTTTTGGGTTTTGGTAGTCTTGTTCTTTTTTATATACAGAGATCAGCTAAATTTTTAAGGGTGGAGTTTTTTTTGTCAAGAGAACAATAACTGACAGGAATGGTTTGTTATAACTAGCAGAGAGCACTAATGCTTTTATTTAGGATTTGAAAAAGGTAGGAATATGAGGCAGAAGGGAAATTGAATTTAATGAAGATTAAATAAACAAATATAATATTGACCAGCTTTTAAACAAACTTAAAACCAGCTACTCCCTGTTCTTAATTTGAAGCTTTAAAAAACAGAGTGCATTTGCCTAACACAATAAAGCTAAAAATGGTGGCTGATGTTTGGGAGATTTATCACTCTTTCTGCTTTCTAGCCCAAATATGTGTTATTTTTAAATGTTTCAGGGAAGCCTATATTTCTGCCAGTTACAGAACAATGTTCACAGCATTATGGCACTCAAAAAGCAATAAAATTAATCTACATATATTTTATCCTGAATTTTCCTTCCCTCATCTAAAGATATGAATGTGCTCCAATATAGAAATGTGAGTTTGTTACCAGCCTACTAGTAACTGCATTATCCTGTGGAAAAAAATCTAGGTCTAGGAAAAACTTTCAGGTCTCTGCAACTCTTTTACTATTGCCCCCACCATGATACTGTTTTCTTAGCAAAATTTAGCAGTCTGTGCATCCTGCAGTAACTTCTACTGGTGCTGTGTTTATCATAATTAGACATCAAATAATGTTTTGATCAGTAATATCTGTGAGTCAAGAAATCAAAAATTAAGTAATTCCATAATCTTTTAAAATTATTATTGGTGTAATAACCCCCTCTGGGGATTAACCACAGTAGCAAAGCCTGTGATTAAGGTTGCTCAGCCCTTATCATTGATGAATTCTGGGTTTAGTGGTTTATGACTTTGCCAGACTGTAATAATTTGATTAAAACTTTCTCAAAATGTGACAAGGGTCTGTGTTTAGCTGAGTATTTTAGGAAACTTTAACAAAAAAATGAATCAGCACTTTTCAAAACTGGGTCAAGGAAAATGTGGTTTTCTGCCAATATTAAAACAAAAATCTTACAATTGTTTCATTAACAAGTTTTAGTCTGTTCTGCTTTTAACTGTTACTTCAGGCAAAGACTTGAAATTTGGCAGATAGCCTGTGTGTCAGGGAAGTCTCATTCTTGCACACAGTCATCCCCACCTAGCCAAAATGTTAGTCTCTGAAACATCTTTATATGCTTTTGCTGTCACTAGAGGGAAATTTGAGACCCTAAAGATTTTGGATTTAGTGAGAACCCTGAGAAAGTGAGGGAAACTTGGAACTGCTGCAGAGCAAACTGCTGAGACATGAAACACAGCAAGAGGAGGAAAATGGATGTGGCCATAGTGGCTGGGATCAGATGCTCAGAGGTAGGTCTATGGTTTGTAAGTGGAGTGAAAAAAAGTAAGAAAATCCTGGTAAAGACCTGAGGGAAGTCGCATGAACAGTAGCTGGAACCAGTAGAGCAGCACTGCGACAGGTATTTGTACAGTGGCAGACTGTTGTTAACCTGCATTAATAACACAGTGTCAGGGGAAATGTCCCAGCACTGAAGTATTATAGCTTATTTTGTTCTACTTGCTAGCAAAGGCCTGGGTACAGTGCTGGCCTGCATAAATCATCATATTCCCAGATGAAGATCAGGCATGGGCCTGGCATTACAGTGTGTCAGGGGATATTTGCAAGAGGCAGCTTGGGTGTAGGCCTGGTTTTGAAGTATAGGGAAAGCCTGGTGTTTGGAAATGAATCATCACATTCTATCTGGTTTTAGTTGTAAATCACACTGGGAAAATATCCACTTACACCCCCTACCTGTACCCAGAGGACAAGAAGCAGTGGCTACTGTCAGCTACTCTCTTACCTCTACTGGCAGGCTTGATAGAGCAGATCTAGAGGTTTCTGTCAAGCTGGGAATAAGGACTAGAGGCAACATAATACTGTTTTATTTTACAGGTCTTTTAAAGACTCGAGATCATAAATGCTTCAGAAATTACATATGAAACAAATATAAACAAACAAACAAAAACAACAACAAAACCCAAAACAAAATAAAAACCCAAGTAAACAAACAAAAAAATCCTGAACACACAAAACCAATGAACAAACAAAAAAACAAACCCGCATCAAAAGAGTATTTGGCCTAAAAAGAGAGATGATGTGACATGAGAACTGAAAAGGCTACACCATGCCAGATGGTTTGGTACAGCTCTGATTCTCTCTCTTCTACAGTTAAGTCAGAGTTGCAGTAAAACAGTAGTGTGTATTGGGTTTGCGTGGCAAGGTTTTGTTGCAGAAGAGCTACAGGGATGGCTTCTGTTAGAAGCTGCTAGAAGCTTCCCCTGTGTCAAACAGACCCATTGCTGGCCAAGGCCAAGCTCATCATGATGGTAGTAGTGCCTCTGTGATAACATACAACAGAAGGAGGAAAAACAACCTTGCAGAACAGTGTGGTTGAAGAACAGAGCTAGACTATATGAGAGAAGCAGCTCTGTGTCAGTAAAGATTCATTTCTTGCATCTAAGCTTTCTTTCTATGTAACTGCTAACCAAATAGATAATATGCTCCTTTGGCTTTCCTCCACTTTCCTACCTGTAGCTTAGGGAAAGTACTTTGGGTGTCTGTAGTAGGCAAATGTTAAGGAGGACCATGGAGTCAGTCTAATTATCATCATCTTAACATATATATATATATATAAGTTAATAATGTCAAATTAAAATCATCTAACCAACTGTAACATTCTCCCACAGCCTTTTGCTAGCTGAAATCTAGTACAGCACAACATGCCTATGCTTTCAGATGACAGCCTGGAAGGCACAAGACTGATATGGGAACAAAGGCGATGCACTATTAATTATACAACAGAACCTGTATTGAGTATCTAGACAAGGATTTGCAGAAATGATCTCTTAAGGGAAATTGTCATTTTGTGGCTTTTCTATTCCCTTGTTTCCTCTGTAGGTTCTCATACCACACTCACATCTGTAGCATCCAGTGGAGCATTAAGAAATGTGACTAACAGCTGTCAAACGTGTTGTGTCTGCTTATGTGAATGCTTACTTTGAGTGTTCCCAAGGCTTGGCAGCTGGTTATCTTTGTGAGCTAGAAATCAATCAAGGGGGACTCTGCCAAATCAGAGATTTTCCCACTTTTCTCTTTACTAATAGCAGCAGACATTCTCTTGCTGAGATAAAGACCCTTAATCTGTGGAATTCACAAAAGAAGTACCAGAAGTACCATTGCCTGAGATGGTTGTGCAAGGCAAGTCTCCTGGCGACCAGTACAGGCCAGCATCCCATGCTGCCTCATAGGGTGAAGTGAAAGCTCAGCTCTGTTTTAGTTGGCCATGGTGTGATGGTATAGGGTCGTTCAATCCAAGGATTCAGGATGATTGCCTGAAATCTTTCATTCCAGAAGTTGTCCAAAGCTGACAATCCTGCCAGTGCATCTCTTCTGTGATAATCAGGCTACTGGATAAGGTAGGTTGGTAATTGTTTTAAGAAGACAGAATAAGAAGATGACTACAGATAGCAAGTAACTCATAGATCCTTTCAGCCAGTGGTATCTGGTGTTCATGCAGTATCACACAAATCCTGAATGGATTTTCCCATGGCACACTGCACAGAGCAGATCCTCTCCATGGAGAAAAAGGCCCCTACTTTTTGGTTGGTTGGTTGGTTGTTTTGTCATTTAAGCTAATATATTATTTCCACATAAGAAAATTAGTTTATTCCCAGATGACTCCTCAAACAGAACATCTTCTGCATAGCTGTCAGTACAAGCGAAAAGGGATGTGGTTCCAGAAGGTTCTAGTAGGGTTAGAATCATAGTATCACTGAATGTTCTGACTTGCAACAAATCATAAAATTCCCCTAGTTCCAACTCGATCCTCCTAATAGCTTTTATGCTGCTCAAAGCTCCGTCCAGTCTGGCCTTGAACACTTCCAGGAGAAAGTCACCACCACTTTTCCAGGCAACCTGTTCCAGTGCCTCAGCACCCCTACAGTAAAGAACTTCTTCCTAGTATCTAACCTTAAGCTATCCCCTTTCAATTTGAAACTGCTTCTCCTCATTTATCACTCTGACAGAGTTCCTTCCCATCTTTAAGGGAGGCCCCCTTTAAGTACAGGAAGACTGCAATAAGGTTCCCAAAGGAAGCAGCACAGTTGGGTGGCTGTTTATAGCTGCTGACCCAGGACAAAGTACTACCTTTTCTGGATCTGCCCTTTTCAATCTCCATTTCAAGCTTACTGTGAGCAGCTATCATTAAACCAAACATGCCTCCGATCATTGACAACATTTAATAGAATCATAGAATGGTTAGAAGGGACCTCAAAGATCATCCAGTTCCAACCCCCTGTCGTAGGCAGGGACACCTCCCACTAGAACAGCTTGCTTAAGGCCCCATCCATTCTGGCCTTGAATACCTCCAGGGAGGGACCATCCACAACCTCCCTGGGCAACCTGTGCCAGTGTCTCGCCACCCTAACTGGAAAGAACCCTTTCCTAACATCTAGTTTAAATCTCCCCTCTGCCAGTTTAAACACATTACCCCTCATCCTGTCATTACAAGACCTTGTAAACAGTCCCTCCCCAGCCTTCCTGTAGGCCCCTTCAGATACTGAAAGGCTACTATAATGTCTCCTCAAAGCTTTCTCTTCTCCAGGCTGAAGATACACAACTCCTATTTCAATCATTTAACGTCCCTGTTCTCTGAGGGAAAGGTATAAGCAGCCTTTTTATGGCAACATAACCTTGACCAGCATTGCAGGGATGAGGATTTAACCATGCCAGATCCCAGATTTAGCAACACCTAAATCCTGATGACTCATACATTGAACATTACCAAGAGAAGGGAATCTGCAAGGGATCATATCAGTGAGAGTGCTGTTTCCTATCAGTATCTGCTGTAAATATGCCTTGAAGAAATTCTCACACTATTTAAAATAGTTACTCTGGGGCACAGAGTCTCCCTGGGAAAGGCAAGTGTAGCCAACAAGAACAGAGGGGTCCACAAGTATGAGCATGGATGCTTGCCTTCCATGATGACTGAGAAATTTATTTCAAAAACTGAACTAGACAAATGTCAGATAAACTTTATTCTATTATTTATAAAACACTTGGAGTGCAGATACTGAAGTACACTTATTGAATACAATAGCGAAATAAAATACCTAATAAAAAATTAGCTCAATTAGTTGAAACATTTTTCTTTCTACTGCTAACCTAAGACATATGTGAATTTTATTATATTTAATGGCTGTCTGGACTCCTACTGTAATGACTTCAAGCAGCTCAGTGAGCTATGATGTTTTTGCCATGTGAAGTTTAAATGGAGGGCAAAGTATTCAGAGGGAAATTTCACAGAGAAACACGACAAGATGCTGGACTTGACAGAGGCAGAGAGGTCAGGAGAGAACACATAGATTTGTAAGTCATTGATGCAAAGCAGATAGCTGAAGCCATGTGAGGAAGGTTTTAAATGAGAAAAGTGATCCAAGGACAGTATCAATAATCTGCAAGTAATTGCCTAGTTTCACACATAATGTCAGAGATGCTGTTGGAAGTGCCACCTGGTATTCACCTTAAATACTGTAGAGGAAGCGAGCATGGAAACAGATGATGTTTCTATAGCAGTACTTTAGGTCTGGTCAGGACTGTGTGTTAGATGTAAATTTGATCATCACCTGTAGGCTCATAACACAAGTGATCTCAGGGCAAGGAAAGTGGGCTAAATTAAACTAAAGGTTTAAGCTCCAGGTGCCTCCATCTGCCAATGAGAGTTCATTTCCATGAATGAAAGTAGACCCTGCCCAAAGTAAAACCTCCACAACAATTTTAGTGTGGATGTCAAGTCTTCAGCACCACTTTTCTTAGTAATACAGCCCCCCTCCCCACTTTCTACAGTGTCCAACTACCATGTAAGCACAGCCATGGTATTGTTTTCAACTTTGCTGCAGACTTCCTCTATGGGCTAAATCACTTTATTTATCTGTGTCTGTGTCCTTCATATACGAAATATTCTTAATACTACATCTTGCACTCACTGAGACATGGAAAAGGTAAAACTGTCAATATACATCAAGAATTCAGACACTGTGGTAACAAGCATCCCTCTACAAGGTAAGGAAAACATTCTGCTCAAAACAAGATTCCAATTAGTGCTCAATAAATGAGATAGGGACCCTACCCTGAGCACTGAGGACAAATGTAAGAACCAGGTTCCTTGGTTCAGTGACCTTGTTCAGTATGTTCTAAAAGACAGATGCTGCTGAAAGACAGCATGACATAATCAAAGACAACAAGTTGAAGAAAAAACACTGACAACTTTAAGTGGTGGTTACCTCACCTCCTGTCTTCATGTTCTTTTGAGATACTCTGGGATGTTCCCCCACCGTACATAATGTCCTGCCATTGTTTCATTCAGGCAGCAACAAAAACCAATTCACTGTACAACAGCAAGGAATGGCTCTCTACGCATTTATCAAGTGTCTCCCAGCTGATACTGCTTGAAGCTCAGTCATCATTTTCTGTGATGTTTCTGAGTGTGACTCACTCCTATATTTAACCCAGATGCATTTTGCTGTAGAATCCATTGAATTAAAACCATGAAAACTGGGCCAACACCTCACAACCTTGAAAGCTTTTGCTAATTAATTCTACACTCAGCATAACTGCTACATCTATGTTCTGTAGCAATCGTCAATGCAATGGTAACTGACTTAAATGTAAATCAGCCTTTTCACAAAAGGAGTGCTATTCCCTCTTACTTCAACAGCAGTTTTTCCTCAGAATGCCTAATTGTAGAAATCCTCCAAGAGGACCTGTTCTTCTTGCTGTGAACAGCTTCACAAAGGCTGCAAATGGCTGCAAAGCATCAGGTAGCAAACCGTTCAAGCCCTATATCAAGAGGCTCTGACCTACCTATGGAGTTTTCTATTTAAATCAGTGAAATCCCTGGATTAACTAAAAAAAAAAAAAAAGAAAAAAATCAGATTTCTGGAACATTCACTTTGACACATTTTATTTAGTAGCTTTTCTGAGAAAACAGTCATAGCACCCAAAGATTTTTTCAGCTATTGAATTTATGTTTGTTTGCTTGTTTCTGCTATTTGCACACAAATCTCTTTCCACTACACTGAAAAAGGAAGATCCACACTCCCAACACCAGGCTGTAATAGCATAAAACATTTTTCTGCTTTGCTGGCACATCACATTACAGATGCTGTCCATAATCTTACTAGAACAGACAATGTAAAAAACCTTCCTGCTTATATCAGACCTTGTTATTAAATTTATATCCATTTCTCATAATAACCTACATTTCCCTTTATCGGAACTCTGAAAATAACTCCTCATGCAGGACTTGAGCATGGCATTTGATACAGTTGTCAGAGGAATTCTGATGTCCTGTCTCAGAGACATGGCAGGGGATTAGTGGGATTGTGAGTAGATGGCTTCAATCATTCCTCACAGACAATACTCAGTGAGTCATGAAGACTTTCTACTTTCAGTGCTATCACCCATGAAGTTTTGAAAGAGCCCACCTAATTCAGTGTTTAGAAGTGGGCCCTCAGTGTGAAATAGTTCGGACTAAAGCAGAGGCACACTGTGAGCACTCACCGCCAGATGGAATTGTTTCTACACCTCTGCTGTCTGAGGCCCCAGTTGCACAGTCAGCTGAAGACCTGATGGCAGTGTGAACCCAGCTGCCAGAAAGGAGCACCAGTGAAGTCTCTACAGCCATACTAAGCATGGACAGACAGGATTTTAGAGAAAAGACCTCCAGCATTCAGCTTGGATTTACACAGTACTTTTATCCATTCTTCATGGAGAGGGTGCTCATGTGCTTTCCAGTTTACTCCATGTGCCTAAAATTTGCACCCTGAGCTGCTAGTTCATATTCTGCCTGTATTTTACTTTTTCAGAGCTCAGCATAAGCAAAGCCTCTGGAATCTGGACAGACTATATTCCTGATGCTTCTTATCAATCCTGCCCAGCAGCTCCAAGATAGGATAATGAGTTGAGTCCTCTAACATAAATGTCACAAAAAGGGATTGAGAGAAAGCTTATTTCTCTACCTATCTTCCCACTCACATCTACTAAAGCTTTCATTCAATTCCTAACTCTTGGTTTCAAGGTGGATCAGAGTAATTGAAACATCCCTTCTTCACCTTGCTTAGTATTTTAAAGTAGGAATCTACTCTTTAGTATTAGGATACTGAGCCTGCTGTCCCACTGGTGTGAACTGATGACACTGTTGCTACACAGTCATTTGCAAGCAGATCTGTCTTGCCAGTCTATATGAAGCTTCAACAAGCCTAAAAGAGCAATTATCTTTACTACCCTAGTTGACACCTTGGTTAATTTAAAGATACCGAGTAAAATAGCTCTCATGACTCTGCAATACAACTGCAGTCTGTGGACTATGAATGTTATACAGCTGAAGACAGAAAAGGTAGCTAATTTACAATGGCATCATCATTGGTTTTTTGACTATTCACTGAAGACGCCTGAACAACTCAATCAAAATAGTTATCCCATTCTTCAACTGCTCATGGCTGACATGGTTTCTCAAGGAAACACAAGTTGGGACAAGATTCTTGTTACAGCTGAGGAAGATGCAAACAAGTAATTGAGGGTGGTCACTTGTCTTTGAATTTACAATCTCAGTAGACCAGATGAGAAAGGAAAAGTATGACCCTTTCTACCAAGTCCTAGGTAGATGAAATTACTTACTAACATGAAGGATTTCTCAGCTAGAAAAGACGCTGATCAGCACCTCGATTTACTAGGTCATCTATCTTCTCCTCTCCTTACAATCAAAGGTTTTCCTATAATGTAAATTTCTTCCCATAGGTGTAAAAGGTTAAGCTATTTAAGAGACTTCTGTGACTTCTGAAACTTGGCAAGATTCGTAAAAAAAAAAATAACAGTAATAAAGCATAAGTAGTTTTTACTTCTCCAAAGCAAAGCAGAAAATATTAGCTAATTCAACCTTACAAGACCCCTATGTGTTAAGTACAGGCTACACTTCTCAGATATGCTTTTGATCCCTCCCTCTCTCTTTCTCTAAGCATGCAACCAAAATTACAAACAAGGTGCATAATGCTTCTGTATGGTAACCATGGTAATCAGCTGTATCAACTACTGTAAATGGCAGTATTTCCAACAAGTCTTTTAAAAACAGACCTACTACACTGTCACAAGAGGCTTCCTACATGTAACCACAATGTCCTAAAACCAACTTGAATTTTTTTGCTGAGCAACCCATTCCATACAGTATTTAGGAATGGCCATTTGTAAACTCTTTTTAGAGGTAAGTAGACAACCACTGGTTGAGTTGGACAATCCCAGCCCAATGCCTGCTCATACTTGTGATATTCTGGCCAGCACAGTGCTGGTCATTATTCTTACAGATCCTGTATGCTGAACAGGACACCCAGTTTCATGAGAACTCTTTCCACCTGGATGAAATTAACACCTGCACTGTTCATAAATATTATGCCAAAAAGACAGCGCTTTTGAGGGTTTTCTCACCAAATGTTTGCATCTCCCCAAACAACAATGTTCCCTTCATTGATTTAAGTGAACAAGATTTCACAAGAAGTTACTGGGCAGCACCTTTAGGGTACAGTTATGTTTACCAGCCTACTTCACCTAAAGCATGCTGATCGAGGACTGGTGGTCTGCTTTTTGATTAGTTTTGTTGAAGAAATATGAAAGCAAATCCCTTCCTCTGAGTGCACTGACACAAGATTATAGGTACTTCTAAGGAATTTAACCTCTACCATTGTGTACACCCTAACTCTCCCCCCCTTTTTTTTTATTATTAACCTTATTTTGCTTCAAAACTAGTGCCTCCAAGTGCTTTGTTGCCACATGATGATTAAGGCTGCTCCAGTACCCTTCGTTATCCTCCTATTAACCAGGCATTAATGAGTTTGACTGTTTCAAACACCTTCTATATCCTTTATGCCCAATGATGCTAAGGCTCCTCTTACTTGGAAATGTAGTTTTTCACAGGTTGAGGGGGAATTTGAATGTGCCAAAAAGAAGTACTTTAAATCCATTGAGAGTTTGCAACAGACAGAACACAATTCAGTTGCCACTGTGTTGACAATACATCCACCTTTGTGCATGCCAAAATCCACCTTTTGGTCTCCAAAACATTCTATAAATGAATGCAGCATACCTGTCCGATTCTGCAATTTCACCAAGTGTTTTGTTATTTAAACAAGTGTTACAGCTGATCTCAACAAGAGCTCAGTCTGATTCTACAGAGCACAGGTCCATGCTGTGACTCTAGCAACAATTTGCATAACAGTATTCCTTTCCAAAACACTTCATAGGCTTTATACCCACAAGACCATCTCTGGATGGAGAAGACAGAAAAACAGAAAAGAGTGTTGGCCACCTGCAGAAGAAAGGAAAATTTGGACAATACCAACTTCTGGGACTGAAACCCTGTTTTTGTAACACAAAGATCACTGGCAAAGAGCTACATAGTGACATCTGTCAAGGTCTGTATAACCCTGGAAGTTCAACTACAACAGGGTATGTGCAGGATTGGGACCTTCGTATACAGGAGTGGCCAAACTTCAGTATTCTGGTTTAATTTTGGATGCATGGTACCTTATTAACAAATCCTTTGAGATTCAAAGAGTGAATTAAAGCTACTAAAAATGTATCTGCAATTCTAACAGTTATTTGCGAGCAGATTCTTCAAACACTCCTTGGCATTCCCCAGCAGCTCCCCCATGCTTCCCTGTTCCTCTAAACATGGGGAAATTTGCACAATTTAATTCTGTTCTAGACAGGGTTGTTTTTTAGTGCACCTTGCTCACCAATAGCACTATCAGTGACATGATAAATACCTCTCAGGTATCATTCGTCTTCTCCTTCTTGTTATTAAGGTGAGCTGTGTGCAGCATAACATTTTGTTTTAAAAGGACTTGGGATTTTCAGTGGAGAAAGGAGGAGATTAATATAATTGTCCATTCTTATTCTGGAGAAGGCAGGTAAAAGAGGCAGACATCCAGGAAAGTGGGAGGTGGTAAGGTTTGCAAAGGTCCTTCATCCCTGAGCATCTTTATTTAGTGTGAGAAAAATACAGTCAGCTCATTAGTGCCTGATTAATAGTAGGGCAACCAAGAAAGAAACTCCAGACTGCCCAGTGTTTTTCTCACTGCAGTCATTTGAGGAATTGCATCACCTCTCTAATGCTGAACCTGATGAGGGATGGTTCGAAGCTCACATAACATCAGTGGTGCAGGCAGCAGCAAGGGCCATGGGCAGCAGATAGTGAGCAGCAGAGTAAGCAGTGAGCAGTGGAAGCAGTGGGCATTGGATAGGTAGGAGTAAACATTGGCATGGGCAACAAGCAGTGGGCAGCAGGCAGCAGAATGGGCAGAAGGCAGTGAGTAGGGGGCAGGAGAAGGCCACGAGCAGTGAGCAGGCAGAACTGGGCAGCAGGGAGAGGGCAGTAGGTAGTGGGCATAGGACAGTGCGCAGCAAGCAAGTAGGAAAGGGCAGCAGGCAGTAAGGGTGCATGCAGGAACGGTGCCGGAGCAGGCTGCAGGCAGCGGCTCAGGCAGGAGCTTGGCGAGCGCCCCCTGGCGGCCGAATCTCGCAGTGGAGCGGGCATCGCTCGCCCGCCCGGCTGGACGAGCAGAGAGCAAAAAGCAAGGAATGTCACTGAGGAGTGTGTCACCCTTTCAGTGACAACGTTAGCTGCGGGCACACTCTGAACTGTCATTAAAAACTGTAACACAAGCTCATCCGTGTCGTATTTCTGGAGGGCTGCAAGCCTGAGCTGATGCAGCTAAATTAAGGCAAAAGATGTTTCCTTTTGATTACTTAATGTTTATGCTTTTGAATTTGAAGCTGCTGACTGAATTGGGTTTTACAAAACACCTGATACTGCATTATGTTATTTAAATGCCACTGGATGTACCAGAGGCTAAGCAGGCAGAGCTAAGACGCAGGCAGTGGTGACTGTGGCATGAAACAAGGAAAATAAAAAGAAGAGGAAAGTAATAAACACGGTATTCAGCACAGGCAAGCAGCAAAATAAGGATCTAAAGAGGAGAGTTCGGTTTGTCTGACACTTGCATCTGAAATGCAAATATATTTAACTGTTTATAAAAAGGAACTGATCGTGCTTCAGCCTGTGAAGGGAAATTTTCAAAACCTGAAGAGCATGTTTATGAAACAGAAAGGTGAGAATAATATTTGCTAAATCAAGAACACTGTTACATAAAGAAGACTCTCATTTAAAGAGAGGAGGTGCTATATCCACTACAAAACAATGAGTATTTAGAAGACAGGAATGTTGACTCAACTGTGATATTTTGCATTACTTACTAAAATTCAAATAAGAAACATTTCAGAATACATCTTCAGGTTTGTCTTGTTTATCTGAACATCAAACTCAGACCTTTATAGGATGTGGAAAGATGAAGAAATAAAAAATCAACAGAACCATAGCCCCTGAACTTAACTTTATTGAGATCTCATTCTACACGTGGAGACATAGACAGAAAAATAATTTATTTTCAGAACTGCAAATCTTCCTGTGTGCCTCCCACAGCAAATGCAGCTCAGAAGGTAAGAAGGAAAGGTCTTAAAAACAGAAAGACACATTAAAACCAAGCAGAACCATTTCACAGCTATTGTGCATACATACTAATATTACATCAATGAACAATTAAGGATATTTTCTGCTAGAAGCACAGCCCTCCTGATCTTAAGTCATTCAAACTGAAAAACAGGACATCTCTGGCAGAAATCCTGGACTCTGAAACTGAAACATTCCTATTTTCAGTACTTGCTCCATCCTCCCTGCTTTCAGCTCATGGGACCTGGTGTTAGACTGCAACCACTGCCCTGCAGAGAAATAATTCCTATATCAACATTTACAACTTTATGTAACTCTACCCTAATAAAGGCATATGGGTAAAGAGCAGCAAGGAAAAAATGGTGACATTATAATGGTGCACACACTACTTAAAGCAAAAAAAGGAGGAAAAAAGCTTCACAGTGGCTCTCAGTAAGATTAAACATCCTCCTCTTAAGGAAGGAAGCGAACCAGAACTGATCAGAGCTGGAGTCAGCGGAGTTTTGGAGCACTGAGTGCTTGTGAGGTGGGTCATTCCAGTTCTTTTGGAAATCGATTACATTCCCCAGCTACCCACTGTTATATTGCACCAGGATATTATTGTACAGCCTTGCTACACAGCCCTCCATTATAGAGCAGCTCTATTGGCATTTCAATGTTCAATGAAGGCTAGAATTGCCACAGAGGTTTCAATTAAAGAAAATTCAAAACGAAAATGGAGAAAATAAAGAAAAGAAAAAGGTTAGGTTGAAAGTTTCCAGTGAAAGTATTTATGTCTGTCTGCCACCCTCTCTTTTTACCTTCTCTTTCCTGAAGGGTAGTCTGTAGCACCCATTTAAACATACATGTGTTTTTCACAGTTCTTGAGAAGAACATAATTGGCACCATTCCAGTGGTGTATTAATAAATAAAAAATAGATATCCCTGCCTGCTTGGTTTAAATTCAGTATTGCCCAAGTTAGAAGCTGTAAACTGTATCAGAAATTAATAATGTGTTATAAAATATGAATATTTAATCTCTACATAAATATTAATTTTTATTAACAATATTCAAAAATCGGGGGAAATCCCTGAGGTTCTTTGGATTTTCAGTCGACAAAGAAGCAAATCCATAGAATTAAACAGTTTAATCAATCTGAACTTGGAAAACAATAACACAAGAACAGGAAAATTCTAACTAATGCCTATGCAGTCTTCGCATATACTCACGATGCCTTTGGTCCCTGAGTAAGTCTCCTGTATGAAAGACGCTTTCAAACTCGCTATGATCTCGGAATAAAATACAAACACTTCAGGAAGAGGAGGAAGGAGACGCTGCTAAGCCACTAGTGTGAGCTGCAGACACGTGGCTACCTGTTAACGAGCCACAAACGAGGAGATGCTCCGCGCAGACAAAGGCACGGTGCAGAAAGGCTACACGAAGAAAAGCTGCACCCCCTTTATATACTCGACTTTGAAATCAAACTGCCAAATAGGCACTAGAACCTTAGGGTAGAGAACTGAAAGCTTCGTGCCTCCTTTTACTATGCAGGAGCGTTGAGGGCAGCACCAGACAACTGACACGAGGTGCTAAGCCCCCTGGCCCTCAAGGCTTTGCTGGGAGAGACACCCTTACTGTTTGCTCAATCTTCTCACTCCCGGACCCCAGCACAACAGGAGGAGGAGAGACAGGGTTAAATCTGCCCGGCAGGACAAAACCACATTTACCTGTATTCGCCTTTGGTTGCATCACTGCAGGATGCTACTCAGATATATCAAATATAGTTATTCAGTCCATAGCAGGATGTAATCACTATTTTTCCTAACTCCTAGTCTGGTTAAAACACCCCATGGTACCCACCACAACCACACAGCACTCCATATATAGTTACCGAAACTGAACAGCCTTATGCACATCAACACACAAAGCCAGAGCACATCCCAAGTTAGAAGAGAACACAACTGCTTACAAAATGTGGCTTATGTTTGCTTATGCTAAGGTCTGATTCTTTAATGTTTTGTCTTTTGTATTAATGGTCTGAACAAACTGGGTTAATTGTTCTGCTGGCTATAACACACCCTAAATTTGAGTTCAAGATTAACATTGCAGCCAGTTTCCAAGGTGATGGCCATTTAATTATTGTTTATGTAGAAGTGTTTAACTAAATGCCAAAAAATCCTGACTAAAACTTGGAAACAAAGAGGTGTGTAAAAAGCTAAACATGAACCTAGAGAATTCAGGCAAGCATGTGAGAACCAATCTATAAGGGGATTTAATTCCCTTAAACAGTTTTACGTTGAGAGTATGCTGTTTACAATGAGTTTACAAATCTTTAATTGCACTTTCAACATTCAGTTCCTTTCTTTAGAACTTTGGACAAGACACGTCTAGAATGAGAAGCTATCATGGAAGGCAACAGTCATGTTTGAGAAAGGTTGGGCTTTTTTCTTCGTGCACAGGTCTCTCTCTAATCTTTACTTTAACATCTTGATTGCATTTCAAAATAGCAACCAGGCACTCCAGGCAGTGTTTTTAGGGCAATTACTACAACTCTCGGGTGGTCACTCTGCATTAGATTTCATGCTTTATAAAACAACATGAGGTGTGCTATAATCACTCAGAAATATACAGCCTTTCATGTCCTATTGCTTAATTAAGGAGGGTGTTTTGCAGTACAGATATTATTGCTAGTCTGTGGTTTTTAATTTTACTACACAGTAAAAGCACCTTAATTCATAGCAGTAATGGGCAAACCTGCAAATTAGTGCA
This sequence comes from Pogoniulus pusillus, assembly GCF_015220805.1. Taxonomy (NCBI): domain Eukaryota; kingdom Metazoa; phylum Chordata; class Aves; order Piciformes; family Lybiidae; genus Pogoniulus; species Pogoniulus pusillus. Next base: position 28,767,716 of record NC_087270.1, on the reverse strand, counting down.
TTTTCTGAATTAGAAAATAAGCGAATAAACTGCAGAATGAAAAGCTGAATGTGAACACCACAATATTAAAGCAAATATGCTCATTTATCCTGAGAAATATAACTGAGTCTCATTCTGGTGATATTGGATAGCCTAACACCTCGGATTTTTTAAAAAATAATGAGGCTTCAGACCCCGGCCCTACAATGAGCTCTCTGTATGCAGAGTCCTGTGCAAACACGGATTGCAGGAAGGCCTCCTGGGAGAGTTACCTGAGCATCACTTGTGGCAGTACCGAGAACAAGGTAACATGATACTGGAGGGACTTGTTGAGGCAGCAGGATTTTGTGGCAATTGTTATTTCTGCAAGGCAGTGAAATAAAAGCCAGTGATCTTCCAGTGACTCCAATATTAGCGTAAATTCTATAACTTTTAAAGATATGCTTGAGCTTGTGAGAGGCACTGATAAGTAGATAAAACACAAAATTTGACTTACCTGAATAAATTATCTATAAGCTGAACTACTAACTGTGTGCTGCAATCTCCATTTCTGTTTTTCATAACCCCCAAGGCCTTTTTGCTGGGATATGTAAAATGGCCAACTGCACAGCAAACAACTGACGAAGTGCACTCAGTCCTCAGGCCTTCCCACCAAGGCTCTGCACAGCTCTTGTTGACTTGTTCCAGCAGCACACTCTAAGAGCTCAGCCAAGATTGTAGATTTTGTGCTGCCTTTGGAGAATTTCAGGTTGCCAAACTCCCATCTGCACCTAGCTAGCAATCACTATTACACAATTATTGTCCCTAGTTTGGAGGTGTGTTTAGTCAGCAAATAGCTAATTGTCTGTCTCCTGGGGAAGTCCATGGTGTCATCTTTATAGCTTCAGACCGAACTCCTAAGTCATCCACAGAGATTGACAAAGTCATCCCCACAGAGCTTCCACAAGTGCCCAGTTAATGATATTTTGCTGACTCTTTCCAAGCAAATCATGCTACTCCTATGCTAGTACTGCTTTAAGCAGCACTGGCAACTTCTTGGCGTGAAACTGTTATCCCATGGAAAGGAAGGGAGCTTGTGAGCTGAGAGCCAGGTTTCATTCTAAGTAGAAATGTGTGATGTCCCTCCTGAGAATGACAAAACACACTGTACTACTGTTACAGACATCCTTCACACAGCTCTTCAGCCTGAGATTTGATTATTTGTGACCAAGAGCCCCAAACTTGCCGAATACTTCTGAAAACTACTTTGGGTCTATGACCCACAGCAGCACTGATTTTAAATGCCTGTCTATAATGCAATGAGGGGAAATATTTCTATTGACTTAAAAGTTATAAGCAACCTACTTCAGTGAAACACAGTTATTTTTCTCTACCCCTTGGTAAAACGGTGGGGGGAAAGAGGGGGGAAAAAAAAGAAAGAATTGGCTGCTCTGGTTTTATTTATGTTCTCTGTAATGACAAATATCTGCATTCACTCTCCCTCTTACATACAAAACAATATCTTACTGCTAGCCCATGTCTTTTTGTATTCAGTGGCCAAAATTCATATAGATTTCACAGGGAACAAGAGTAAGGTTTATATTCAAGATCTCCTTATACATTTTGCCATCTGTGCTGAAGTAAACAAAAAAAAAAGGCCACATTAAAATCAAGCTCAGCTGGAAACAGAAAGAGAAAAGGAAATACAAGCAATTGCTAAATATAAACCTATAAACAGCTTTAAAAGGTGTTACAAATAACGGATCTTTTTTAAAGAGAGTCACAGCTGCACTTATAGATACTATCTTAAACAGACTCATGTTATAGCTATTTTTTAGCTACTATTGTTTTTATTAATAACATTTATAAAATAATCTATTCTATTCATTACCAGCAATGCCAGTAATATAAAATACTTTAGAGTGATTATTTTTCACTCCTGCAAGGAGCAGAATTTCTTCATTATAACACCAGCCCTGTTAGAGGCTGTGTGCATGTTCAAATTTGCTGTTTCATTTAACAGAGAATCACATAAACCCTGGAATTTATCCCCAAAGATTTTGCTAGGGACTAATAGGGTGAGCGAAGCTTTCATTCTACAAAATACAATGCTGTGGCACTGGTTTCAAATCGGCAAAGTACCCTTGTTTAGGAAAATATACCTAAGACAAGAAGCCTTAGGCATGTGATTATGTGCTTCCTTGAATCAGCCTGACTGCTGTAAGTATTTTCCCAGAGGCAGAGATAAGGTTTACAGACACAAATCCAAAATTTGGACCATCCCAAAGATAATTTAAATGCATCTTTTTCCTCTCCCTCTTTTGACTACCGAAAGAGCCGAGTTTGCTGCACATCCTATTCCTATCTGCCTTTATTAGGCTTTTTATAAATGTGTAAGGGGAAAAAAAAATCAGCATCCCAGACATCTTCTTGGGTTTAAGATCTTAACAAATGAGGACACAGCTGGGCTACTTGGTCTGTGGATTTGCTAGCTGCAGGATTAAGTCCAGCTGAGCTGAAGTTTATAAACCAAGTTATTGACTTTAAAAATTCTCATACCGCTTATCAAAACACACCACATTGAAAGAACACCCTTCCCCGAATCAAATGTGGTAAAGCTTTCTCAATTATAGGCAGCCTCTCCCCATATAGCCGCCCTCACCGTAACCCTACTAGTCTCCTGCATCTACTTTATTTCAAGACTCACTCTCAAGTTGCTCTGAAAAATAGCCTTTTCTATCTCCTTTCCCAAATAAGCAGGCAGCAAAAGGTTGGTTGCATATAGCCCAGCACTGAAATGGGAAACAAATAATGCCACATCAGGCATCATTCTCCCCTGGCAAAGCCCAAGCTGCCATCAGGTGCTAGTCACCTAAAAGGATTTGTTTCTAGTCTGAAGTTAGTACAGTGCCTTTGTGTGCTGCTTTTCACTAAAGGTCTGATCCAGCTGCCATTAAAATCAATGAAAAGGGTCCCATTGACTTGAAAGGAATAGAGGCATACCATATAGTGCAGTGGATAAAAAATACCAAAGGAAAAGAAAACCTCTGTCTTTTAGTATATACTTTCGATTTTTATGTAGTCTTCATCACAACAATATTCTGAAGGAAAGGGACTGGAAAATTTTCCAAGTCTGTCAATGCTGAAAACTCAAAAAAGAGAGGTTTTTACAATAGCAGGCACTTTCCCATTTATATAAAAATATATTTTATCTGTCAAAAAATTGTTTTGTATGGCAAATACGTGACTACTTTAAATTTAAAGTCGCCAACAGAACCAGAAAAGCATTTTAAAATAAATAATTTTTAGAGGTATATACATTCTTTCTGCCCACTTACTCATCAGTCACCAGCCACCCATCTTCTAATCTTTATGATTTTGGAGCCTTTAAAGAGAATTAAAAAAAAAAAAAAAAAAGAGTCTATAGGGAGGATCCCAAAGCCTGTCTCTCAGTGTGACATACTATGGGGTAACACATACAAGAAAGAGAAGGATTTTTTGGAGTACAGAAGGCTGGGCTAGAAATCCAGCTATGAAGCTTTATAGACGCATATATTTAAAACACCTTTCCACAGCTTTATCATTGTAGTTACTGGATTTTTCATCTTTGGCTTAGATGTCAATTATTTAACTGGAAAGTTGCATAACCTGCAAGTACCTGCATAACTTTGAAAGCCTTCCACAATGATTCTTACTACCAAAAAAAAATGCATATATATACATATATACATATATACATATATATATATATATACACCTAAAAGAATTTCCCAGCAAGCCAAAAACTCTTATTGAAAGCAGTAGTTTAACTGGAGTGGGCTGGCTTGTTCAGGTAAGTTGGATCAGGCCACTCTTTGGTTCACATTACATCTGGTTTTCCTTGAATGCAGTGACCCAACATTTGGTTATCATTTAGTGAATATTACTTTCTACCAATTTATTCCCTCTGGATTCTCTGGAATCCAGCAGAAAACATCTTGAAAGCATCCAGATGTCTCTATTTTTTAATAAAACACTAATCTTAATTAATTCTCTGGTTTTAAAATATTTCATAATTCCATCTTTCCAGCTGGTCTTTCTTTCATTTTTTTCCCAGTAGACTACTTTGAAGGGAACACAGGCAGCTGAAACTCTATGTAGGACATTTGTCCATTATGAGAAGGAGATCACATAAGTATTTCACATCCTGCTGTTCAGACTAAGAACAAGTCTGTTTCTTCCTCACATGGTAGGGTTGCATGCATGGTGGGTTCAAAGAAGAATGATGGGGGAAATACTCTTTATATCAGATGCAATTACATGGATATGTATAATCAACTGCAAAAATGTAACTTGCCTGAGGGATCCCTGCTGACCTGCTCAGAGAGTGAAGTGGATGAACACAAGGAATTGCCATCCACAGAAGGGTACTAAATATGAAGGATGTGGCCACGCCAAATCTCCCCTCTAGAGTTAACCCCTCACACATCTGGGAAAGAGACAGAACAGCATCTTTCCAAGGCACCCTGACATGGGCACTGATCACTTGATGTGATGTTAGAAGAAGCGATTCATTCTTCAAATAAACATAAAGGTCATTGTAATTGGGAAAAGACAAAGCAGGACGTGCCTCTAAGCAATTTCTGTGTATTACAGTAAATTGCCAGGCAGATGTTTTACCATCCTACAACTAGAACACACCCAGGGGCACAGGGGCACAGCAATCCTTGCTGAAGAGCGGGAACTGATGTAGTTACTGAAGAGTAATTAGAGTATTACAGGGGTGAACAGGTTGGGTCATAAAGCTGCTCTAAGGGGAGATATGTCTTTTGCTTCCATAGAAGCAGCAAACTAGCAGGATCCTGCTACTTCCCTCTCCCTCAAACCGATAGCACCTGCTCATGGGATGCTGCTGGAGGAACAACACAGGGACACAGGGAATAGATTCTCCCTTGCAATCACCACCTCACATAGAGCTTAGGGACCCAACACAGCTCTGCAGGAATCACTCTCTGCACTTGATCATACACTTCACAGCCAACCTTCTCACTGTTTTCCTCATGTGGGTAGAGGTAGCATGAAATCACCACTGGAATATTTTGCACTGAAAGGCACTGGTTTCTAAAACATTTCTATCTATATCAAAATACTACTGCAAGCTGGCAGAGAACACACTGAACATTTATAATTTGGCAAAATTTAACTTATTGTTATGTTTTCCCTTGAGAGGAACACCCCCATTTTATGGAAATGTGTCAATCTTTACACCAGCCAGAAAAAACACCTGAAAAGTTGGGTGAATAACTCAACATCCTGGAGTTGCAGCTGATGAAATTCACAGGACAGCAGACTCTGACACTGGACATGGAAGGAAAGGCTGCATTATAAAGAGTCATGAGTAAATGCACATCACAAGGACAAGATAACACAGTAGTTTTCACCAGTTCTAGTGCCAAAATGTTTCTTCTTCCCTCTGCTTCATGTCCAAGAGAGCATTGCCATTACCACCTTACTTTTATTGGCATGGCTACCCTGAGAAATAGAGATGCTGGAAGTGATTCATTCTGGGACTCCAGCTCCGGACACACTAACCTGTGTGCCTAACTGAACATGAGTAACCGAACAACAAGGGATTACTCCTGGAAGTCAAGTGAAGCACGTGTGTATTTTCTGGCTGAGAGTTTCTGACACAAAGGAGCCACAGTGCCCCAGGTTGCAGGGTTTTATCCCTACTGCCTAACAAGATACTGCTCTTTAAAACAGTCATCAGTGCACAGGAATAGGAAATCTAAATGCCATTTCCAAGAGAGACGAAAATGTTTTCAGCGTCCTGAAACAGTCTCCACTGCCGAGTGAACAGAGGATTACATTTAAATTCAACAGTCTTAATGTACAGCTCTAATCTTAAATTTCCAAAAAGATTAGCCATTTACAGGCTGAATAACAGCTTCTGCACTCATCCCAGCTAGTATAAAAATCATAAAGGTTAGCAAACCGTGTGGATCAGAATGTAAACTAATCGGCATCTGAGATTAGGAAGAAATCTCCTCCAATTCATTGATAAAGGCTTCCCCAAATACTGCACAGAGCCCATTATTCTGTTTGGCTGTTAATAACTGAGGTGGCATTTGCCATATGCCATCAAATTGCCTAGGGTCAATACAAATTTTATCTCTGTTAAGGCCTGAAGATTTGGCTTCAAATTGTGAGTCCACAATTCAATAGTTGAGCATTCCTGGTTATAAACATTTTCTTGAGAGTGATGGGGATTTTTTGGGAATTGTGTGATGCCAAGGTGCAATGGAAGAAGCCACAGAAGGGTAGAATGGAACGGAAATGAGATGTCGGTCTAGGACAACTATCAAAACAGATCTTCTTTTCTTTCACAATTGTGCTAAAGTTGTCTTTTTAAACTGGAATCACTGTGTATCTTCAATCAAACCACATTCAAAATACCTATTACAGCATGTCACTAGCTGCATTTCCACAGTAATGTAAGTACATTATTCATATGCTGAGTTTCCTACAGAAAGGGGAATAAACTGGAGGATTTTTTTTCCATAGTCAAAATCACAGTATCACAGTATCACAGTATCACCAAGGTTGGAAGAGACCTCATAGATCATCAAGTCCAACCCTTTACCACAGAGCTCAAGGCTAGACCATGGCACCAAGTGCCACGTCCAATCCTGCCTTGAACTGCCCCAGGGATGGTGACTCCACCACCTCCCCAGGCAGCCCATTCCAGTGTCCAATGACTCTCTCAGTGAAGAACTTTCTCCTCACCTCGAGCCTAAATTTCCCCTGGCGCAGCCTGAGGCTGTGTCCTCTCGTTCTGGTGCTGGCCACCTGAGAGAAGAGAGCAACCTCCTCCTGGCCACAACCACCCCTCAGGTAGTTGTAGACAGCAATAAGGTCACCCCTGAGCCTCCTCTTCTCCAGGCTAAACAACCCCAGCTCCCTCAGCCTCTCCTCCACAGAGAGGGTTTGAGCTTAACATAAAGATAAAACACCATTATGTTCCCCATTGTTCTTTCTGGAATCTGACAGCCTTACATAGGAAGAATTAGGACTTGGCTTTTTATGATCAAAAGCTCTAGAAAAGTCACACTTAGTGCAAGAGGGGCTCTGAAAGATCAGTTCAGCACGTCTTTTTGAGGAGCTATCTCCTGACACAAATTGATGAGATATGTTTAGGGGTGGTGGCTATCCCTGTCCAGAATAGCAAGATGACTCCATGAAAGTGCTTTTCCTAGAACTGCCAAGCATCCCAGCTAGCAGCAACCCTCAGTCCTGATGCCTCCTGCTGTAGTGTCTGCATGCCATTTGACTGCAGCGCAGAACTACTGCCTTGCCTGCACCATCCTTGCAGAGTGCTGATGAAAAGGTTATAGAATCATAGAATGCTTTGTGTTGTAAAGGCTTTTAAAGATCAATCTAGTTCCAACTCACCCTGCCATGGGCAGGGGCACTTTCCACTAGACCAGGTTGCTTGAAGTCCCATGCAGTCTGACCTTGAACGCTTTCAGGAAGGGGATATCCACAGCTCAGTTAAGAAAGTCATATTTTCCCCAGAAGAATACAACCACCAAAAGCTTCTCCCAGGTCTACAATTACCATCAAAAACCTTAAGTCCAACTGAGTCCTGCTGTGTGCTACCCAGCACAGGCCAAGAGAGGATGTCTAGGAAAGGAGGTAAAATGGGGAGATTACGTGATTCCTTGCTGACTGTTAAACAGGGGCTTGAATCTGGGTTAGGAGTGAATTGTAATGAGGCCGATGTAAAAAATTATTAGTTTATTAATTATACAAACAAAACTTCCCCAAACTTATCTACAATTAACACATACAGAGTCTGAAATTCAGTTGGTAAAACTGTTTTGCAGAATGTATATATATATATATATATATACAGTCAAATTAAATGATTTAGGAAAAGTCTTTAGAAACCGTTTGTAACTAGAGAGCCTGGCAGCACAAACTGCCGCTGAAAGGTTAAGCATTAACTTTTACAAACTTGCATGTAAAGAGAGTTAGGCTACTCACTGGTCGAAAGTCTCAGTCTTTGCGCTCCAAAAGCATAAACGGGAAAATATAAGTAGAGAAAGCCAGGTGGTGGACTTCACCTGGTGATGGTGCGATGGGGCTGTGCTGCTTGTGCAGTCCAAATTGAGCACGCCGTCTGAGAAGGCCCACGGACACGAGAGAGGTCTTCCGTGGCTCTCAGGAAGTCATCGGGTGGGTCAGCAGCCACCTGGGCAAAGCATTGTCTAGGTTTGCAGGCTGGAGCAGTCCGACTGAGTGCTGTGTATAGCAAGCCAGGCTGGAGCGGGGGGCCGACAAGTCCCAATGTCCAAACTCGCTGCTAGGTGGTTGCTGGGTCGTTACCTGTATTCGAGCTCGGTCAGGCTGCCAGTCTCAGGCAAGTCCCTGCTTACGCGCGATGCAAAGTGCCACGGCACACAGAGGGACTTAGGGCAAACGGGTAGCGAACAAAACAAAAGCAGCAGCAGCAAACAAGCGGTTTGCTAGGGGTTTAAGCGTCTTTGACCAATAGCACCAGGTAAAACCAGCCCTAGAACCAGTCCTGAGTTATTTCTCCAAAAAAGGAAGCTGCACAGGCCTAGGATCGTGACCTGTGTTTATCACAAAACAAAGCAAGCTGAACAACAAGGCCAAATACTGGGTCTGTGACAGACTGAGAGGCGCCAAAGCTTTTGTCTGCTTTCCCGCTTCTTCCACCCGGGAAGAAGAAGCGGGAAGGGGGGGCCAAGGTGGGTATTCGGACAGGTGTTTAGGGCATGTGATGGATATGTGTTCTAGGCATAATTTGGACCTTCCACCACACTGACGTGTGCTGCCTTACTCCAGTTAGTTGCACCTGCATGTTAAGCATGGATGCTTTTCCTTTGAAATTCTTCTGAGCCATTTCTGAACCCACTTCTGGCACTCAAAGCACTCATTTTTGTGAATGTCCTGTATGGAGAAGTTGTCCAGTACAAAGTATGAGCAGAACAATTCCCCTCAGGTTGCTTTGAAGCCACTACCTGCTATTTGCCTGTGCTAGACCTAAGTCCAGAAACCCTGCCAATTATGACACCTGCCAAAGAAGCTAAACACTCTCTGTTTCCAGGAGTATGAGGAGTTATTGTGGTTATTCCTTAATGCTGAGTGAGAGTCCATAAGCCTACAGCCCCAGTACTATGTGAAATAAAGGTGCCCAGAGTTTTCTCCATGGGCTCCAGCCAGCAAGCCGAAGGGACGGCACCTGTCAGAAGAGTCACCTCCAGAAGGATACCGATCTGGTTTCCCAGCAAGCTGCTCTGAGTGACTGATGCGACTGTGCCATCAATCTGCCTCACTAACCTGGCTCTGGGCTAACCATAAAACAACTGCTTGCAAGTGGAAACCACAAGAATTTCAGCCACCACCAATGAGTGACAACACACTGTCTCTGGAATGTCTTATACATTACTAAATCAACACTTAAATTAAAGGCAGCTTTTAAAAGACACTAACACGATGTGGTGAATAGTCCTAAAGGACATAAAAATGAGCTTAAGCACGTCCTGTCTTATTTACCTGCGCGTCTGCATTGCAGCCAGAGGCGGGAAAACAGGACAAAAGAAACACAGGCAACTTAGCCTCTTTGCCTGAGAGGAGTTTCATGGGGACCGCGCCCCTGTCCCGTGGTAGGTGTATGCGCCCCCGTCTTGTGGAGGACAACAGCCTGTGGGTTCTTCCATTTCTGTGTCTACTTGGGTGACTGCCAGAAGTGATTGCGTGATTGTGTGGTCAATGAGACCATTAGCCTCGGCCATTACCCTATAAATGGGGGTGAACAGGAGAAGAGGTGCTGGCGCGCTCGCTCATTCCTCGCTGATCTGTCACTCGCCCGCCCGTCGCCTCAGCCGCCGCCTCAAGCCGCCTCAGCCGCCGCCTCAAGCCACCTCAGCCAGCAGCGGATTTCACTTTGCGGCCCACGTGGAGTTTGCCAAAGAACTTCTGTTGGATATTTTCCTGCCTATGTTTTTGGGCCACGGACATTAGGAGTAGTGAGTATTCTCCATTCTTCGTTCAAGTTGCTAAAGGATTTTAATCAGCCTCACAAGCGGCGAGCTAAGCCGCCGGACTCTCTATCAGAGACATTTGCTGAAGTCAGTCAAAATTCCGTTGTGCATTGACATTCTGTGAAATAGTTCCGCTAACCGCATCCAACAACTTGTGTGGAGAGTTGTAAATAAGTTTGGGGGAAATTATTTTGGGTATATTAGTAAATATTTCATAACTTTCAAATCTGCCTCATCGCATTTCACCCCAAACTCAGATTTCAACTAGTCCCATTTACAACACATGATTTCTGAGCCTCTTAATACCTTCCAGATCTATCCTTTGAGCACCGAAAAAAAATTAGCCACAAAACACATAGGTCTGGTGTTATAAAATACCAAAAAATCCTGAACTGAACTGCAGTTACCAATCGATGTGGAGGATTCTCTGGTGGGGTTCTACATTTGCATGCACACATTGCCAGAAATCAAAGTGGGGCCCCACAATAATCATTAAGGAAAATTCTGAAAATCATAAAGACAAAAAACACAAAATGTAAAGTTTTTGTAGGAAATTGCATGTTATGAGAGAAGTAAAAACACAGTTCTGTATCAAACACTCTAAAACAGTGAGACTAGTAACAAAACAGCTCTTTGAAACAAAAGGAAACTTACTGTCTTCCAAAATACCCAAGCATAGGATGAGACACAAGGAAACAGACTTTGCAGAAATATTACTGCAGAGTTATTTGGAGAGTATGATGGAGAATTCTCAGATGCGGTGATTCTGTCTAACCAGGATACACAATGAATCTAATGAAAGACACGACACGCAGGACTAGCCGTTGAGAACACTGTCATGTTTAACTTGTGAGTGATCCCTTGGAATACATCCATTTCCCCAGTATTCAAATACAAAGGCTTTTTGAGATGAAGAAAATTTGCATCCAAGTAAGAGAAAGAGGGTATCCTCCTCTTCCTCTCTGAAAAGGCTATGAGATTTATGGCATTGTATTGTACCATTTCAAAATTGTTGTAGAAGTCTGTCCCTAGGCATAAAATCTGCTCACTTACTTTGTAGCAATGCATCAGCTAATGAGCTCCTATTTCCCTTTCCAAATTAAATTACTCGTTACAGGTAGGAGGAATTTTGCAGTGGTGGGTTAAAAGCAATAGAACAAAAAAAAAAAAAAAAAAAAAAAAAAAAAAAAAAAAAAGGCACATTAAGCAACTTTTCTAGTCTGTTCTAATTCAAAGGTACTTTAACACAAAAGTACTAAACTCACACATCAAGTAGAAGTTGGTGGCAAAATCCACCAGGAGCAAAGGTGCCCTTTTCTCTCACTGTCAGGCAGCAACGATACTGCCTTTTTCCTCTGCCTCCAGTGGTTATGTCATTTCTGAGGTCAGTTTTCTGCTTCTTGAGCATGACTTGGCTGTTTATGAAACAACAACAATTGGTAGCAACTTCAAGAAAGAAGCCTTGGGCTAACAAATAATAATAAAAAAAAATCATTTTTGCCCACAATGAGAAAAAACTACAGAGCTGCCACCTAAGGGCTTTCATTGCCTTCGGCACAGAAGGAATCCATATTTAGAGAGTGCAGCCTAAACATTTTCACTCACTGAGCTCATAATTTATTTCGGTGGCAGACATCCCCATGCGAGACAACCTTGCCAGTCATCAATTCCTCTTTAGATTAAACATGAAAGGGGGTCTATCCTCCCATTAGCACAGAGGAAATGTACTAATATGGCCCAAATTAATGTCCTAATCATTCCTTGACAGAATAGAATCTAAAGTATGCCAATATCACTCCAAAATCATACAGTCTGAGTCTGATCACTTGAAAATTGGTGTTGGTCATCAGACATCTCAGACTCCATCTGAATTATTCAGAGTATTGGCTATAATCACATAAATTATGCTGGGGCAGAAGGGAAGGGAAACAACAATGGGAAATTGGGGGATCTTGGTGAGCATTTAAGCCCAAATCTTTACCAGTTAAATAACTGTTACAGAACAGCACTTTCCTCCAAGAGAGTGCTTGCAGAAAACACCATCTTTGCACACACCTGCCTGAATACACATTTGTATGAGGGTTCATTCTTAGCATTTACTGAGGCTCTGGTTACAGTCTCCAGCCAATTTACTCATACAATGTTTTTTCCTCCCTCTGGCTACCATGAAACAAAGCTTCAAAAGGGATAGGCAGAGAAAAAATTTCTCTCTCTAATGTTTTTCTCTCCCGAATACTGAGGAATTTAACCTCCCTGGCACCGTTCTCACTATTTACATGCATGTAGCTGTGTACATACCCCAGCTTACTAACCCGTGCTCTGCACAAGGGATATCACTGAATGGGGTTATTCATAACCAAACCCTCACACAGGCCAGCCAGTGCCAGGATTTTAGTCTCTGCTCATGGGGCTGTGATTAGTCCTAGAGAACATTATGAAAATAAACATGGCTAATTACTCCAAATAACTGAGAAAAGAATGAAATAGGTTCTCCAGGAAACACTCTCAGACAATCAAGATTTCTGATGTTTGCATTTGTTTGTTCCTAAATATTCTCATTAGCTCATCTGTAAGATTTATGCTCCATGGAAGAATTACCCAGGGGAAAGTCTATAGACTGTTAAATGAAAGAAGGCAGATAGATCATTCCATCAGCCCTTTTGGATACAAAAGCTTCTGGATTTCCAAATGCCAAATTTTTTGTGCAGAATATTCATCTCAATATTGTTAATCATACCCTTACTGACTATATAAAGTGTTTATAGAAAATTTCACAGAATTTAAAAAACAGACCTGTAAGCCTGATCTCCCATATATATCATAGCAATATGTTTTAGCCCAATTTTAAACCCCAAAATTAAATCACAGCAGCCTGGAGAGAGATTTATACATAAAGGGAAAACAAAAAACCTCTCCCTCTTCATTTTGTTCAAAAGAACAGATGAACTAAATGAGAAACATCTAGATGATTCCAATGTGCACACCATGCCTGATGTACTAGAGAAGATGTGCAACCTTCAAGGACCCTGCCAATCTGACATAAGGCAGAAGTTCTAATCAATTTAACTATTGGAATTGGTTTGGTCTAGCCTAGAGCTCTGTGGTAAAGGGTTGGACTTGATGATCTGTGAGGTCTCTTCCAACCCTGATGATACTGTGATAAATATGAAACAAAAAAACAGCATCAAGTCACCTACTATCAGGGAAGGGTAGGTTTGTACCAGTGCAGAACAATGGCAAAAAGCCATTCAAGGCCACCCGTCCATCTTTGATGCTCCAGGGGAATGCAAGAAAATGAAACAACTCCCAATAATCAAGATATATGTGGCCAATTTCATCCAGGAGAAATAAGACAGTCTGAAAGACCACACTGAAGCCACAAAACAAGAGAATGATTATTTGATAATAATTATTCTCCTTTGAAACTGCTAGTGTTACAAAGATGCTGAGAGCAACACTATCACTGCTGGTCCTTAGAGGCTCAAGAGAGACTGAGTAACAGGAGGAATAACAGGTTCTCAGTCTGCAAGACAAGCAACTGCCACCAATCTCTTGACAAAGCTCCCACTCATACATGCACAGAAAGATGTGCATATTTGTCCACAAAGTGGATGAAAGTATGTATTTAAAAATACATATTTAACATCCTCTTAAACATCTGTACCTGTGACATCTTTTACAAGACAAACAGTGTTATTATTTAAGGCTCTGCAGGATAGGAAATCATCTCTTCTTTTAAAGGTGGATTTGTCTAACTTAATCTTGCCACTACTGGGTCCTCTAATGCCTTTGTCAGATAGATAAAGTGGACACTCACTCTCGGATATCTTTTCCATGGGTCAGTACCTACCTGTGGTGACCAAGTAATTTTTCAGCTTCTTCCCTGATGAGCTAAATAAGTTGAGCTGCTTATGCCTCATGTTGTCATGCTTGTTTTCTGAATCCTTTTTCATACTTTTCTTTTGAACTTACCTTATATTTCCACATTGCTTTTGAACTGTGAACACCAAAACTGGACACAGCTCCTAATAGTTGCCTTACAAGTGTTGTGCATGCAGGCAACATTAAATCCTCTTATCTGCTTGATATTACTCTTTTTTACATCTCAGGATTGCATTGGCCTTTTAGCCACAGAATTACAGTGAGATTTCATTTTGAGGTGCTTATCCAGAAAGAATTCTAAATCTTTTTCTAAGTCCTTGCTTTCCAAAAGAGAGTTTCTTGCCCTGTGTAGCCTCTTGTCTCCATTCTTTATTACATTGCCTCACACCTAGCTAATATTCAGACTTCTTTTTTTTTCTTTTTCATTTTGACCTCTTCATTAAGTACTTCAGGTCACACAGCAATAATAATTTGCCCATTTATCACTTATTCTTCCATTTTTTCACTGTTAACCTGTGCCATGTGTAAACCTGATTCTGTATAATTTCTTTGATCAGTGATAAAAACATTTGGCCTTTACTCAAAACTTGATTTCTAAGAAATCCATTAAAAAAAGGAGTTTTATTTAACATTCAGAGTCTTCAAAAAAACATTAACCAAATCAAAACTGGGAGCACTACTGCCATTTTTTCAACCCGGCTTTTACCAGATATGAAGTATAAAGGAAGAAAACTTGTATAGTTAGAGCAATGATGCCACCCCCTGCCAGGGTTTTGTGATGATCAACTTCCCTAACACCTGTAGGGTAACGCAGGGACAATCTGCTTGCCTCAAACATCTACCTCACATGTGAACTTCAGGGGTAAATCAGCCTGTCTAAAATGGATATTTATAGGTATATGAGACCTCTTAGTGTCCCGAGGTTTCAAAACATGCTGACACACCTGACTGTACCTCAGACTGTGGTGGTTTGAGCCAGTCCCAGGTTTCATCACCTTCCCTCTATAAAGTTTTCTATGGATCTGAAGTGATGTGCTCTGGTCAGAAGAATAGAAAACTGTGGGGTGTAGCTCTGCCTGCATCTCACTCCAGAGCATAGATATGGTTCACTGTAGAGAAAGTGGCAACTAACAACAGGTGGCAACTAAGTCTTCTGCGAGACTATATCAGGTGTCCAGAAACTTGTTTCAGTTTTCTCTCTGTGAACCTACTTCTGAACCTTTCCACAGCCTGGTTTATGAGGTACTAAGCACTTATAGAAAAAATCAGTATTGGATTCAGCTGAATTACATCCCAGTATTGTGTTGAGTTTGTTTGGGAAGATATACAGATATACAGGAAAATGATGTGCAACTGTTTAACCAAAATACTATGGCATGAATATATATCCCTCTATTAAATGACAGAATGGCAGCATCTCTTCTCCACACCCAGGGTGTCACAACACTGTTTCAGCTAGAGCTGAAATGAATTATATTTGACAAGAATGGGGGGCATAATGTGTCTCCTAAAGGAAATGTGACTGAGTCATTTATATTTTTTGTTCTCACTCTCTGTTCTAGTTATGCTGCAGATGGCAGAAAATAGGAGTCAAACCAATTTAATTCAGCATTCAGTTCAAAATGGCATGTATTTTAGTTTTCCCTGTATAATTAGATGAATAGGTGAAAACATATTGTTTTAGACAGACAAATCAAACAATGCAGCTTCCTTCAAAATCACCCTGAAAGGCAGATTCCTCCTACCCACCTCCTACCCCCCGAGCACCATAAACCAGTGGAGTGACTTTGACAAAACTCAAGGAACTAATGCAATGGCTTAAATGACCACGGAAATGCCTTTCCTTGTGACTGAATGGGAATAGAGGTGACTAGAAATAAAGTTGTTAAAATATTAATAAACTTCCAAAAAGTCTCCAAAAAGCCCTGGTTTTCTGCTATCCCAAAGCATTACAGATTTTCACATAATTCAAGACAGAACTCTAGCCTCTGCCAATATATTGAGATAGATCTTACTTTTACTACTGCCCATCAGAAATCAAAATCATGTCTCCAGTGGAACCCACTACTGTCTTCTTGGGGAAGTTTTAGAAAATGGTTCATGGAATCACAGAATCAACCAGGTTGGAAGAGACCTCCAAGATCATCCAGTCCACCCTATCTGCCAGCCCTAGCCAATCAAATAGACCATGGCACTAAGTGCCTCATCCAGGCTTTTCTTGAACACCTCCAGGCCTGGTGACTCCACCACCTCCCTGGGCAGCCCATTCCAATGCCAATCACTCTCCCTGCCAACAACTTCCTCCCAACATCCAGCCTGAACCTGCCCCGGCACAACTTGAGACTGTGTCCCCTTGTTCTATTGCTGGTTACCTGGTAGAAGAGACCAACCCCTAGCTGGCTACAGCCTCCCTTCAGGTAGTTGTAGACAGCAATGAGGTCACCCCTGAGCCTCCTCTTCTGGCTAAACAACCCCAGCTTCCTCAGATTCTCCTCATAGGCCTTGTGTTCCAGGCCTCTCACCAGCTTCATCGCCCTTCTCTGGACACATTCCAGTATCTCAACATCTCTGTCATAGCTAGGAGAAATCAACTCAATATGCTGCTTGCTCTTAGAGGATCAGAGTCTTCTTATTCCCTTGACAAGTCAGGGACAAGCAAGTTTCAGCTCACACACCTAAATCACACAAATCTTCACTTCACCAGTTCCAAGTAAAATGACTCCATAACCTTTGCCCATATAGCCATGCACGTATCTGCAAATAGTGGT
The DNA here is from genome assembly GCF_015220805.1 of Pogoniulus pusillus. NCBI lineage: Eukaryota > Metazoa > Chordata > Aves > Piciformes > Lybiidae > Pogoniulus > Pogoniulus pusillus. The sequence continues at coordinate 28,751,059 of NC_087270.1, read as the reverse complement.
CAGATTTAAAACCTAGATGCCTGAGAAACTCAGGGGAATGTAAAATCTGGGAGTTATAATATAATTCTTTTGTGAAAAAATATAAGAATGGTCTAATATTCTCAAAATTACTATCTTACTCATCTCTTGGTAATATAATTTTACTTCCTCTAGGGGTTATCAGCCAAACAGTGACCATCTGACACTCTTTATGACTGACTTGCTTCACAAGAATAACAGCCTGTGTTGAGGACTACTTTATAAAAGAAGCACATGTGTGAATGGTTTGGGATGCATGAAGTAAAGGAGCTCTTTGTGAGTAGCTCTAAGTGAGAGAGCATTGTACCTGCCGGCTCTGCTTTCATACCTGACACCAGATTTGGTCACTTAGCAGGAGAAAGTTTGCTTGAGTAAGAGATATTTCATTAAGCATTGTATGTCCACAGAAGTCAAGGATGTTTTTCAGTAAATCCCACTGGATAGCAGTTTTTAGCAGTTTTAATCCATCTTAAATTTATATTTTAGCAATTAACTCAAGCTGCATACCTGAAAATTACTTTAAATGTTGCTTCCTGCTTCATTTGGGGATTATCTTCCTTCTAAATGCTAAAGATAATTCTATCAGATATGTACAAATGGATGCTAAAAGTACTAAGAACACTCATTACGTTTTAAATAAAAAAAAGATTGGAAAAAAAACGAACCCTTGAATATCTTCCTGATATCCACTGACTTTTTCAGCATCCTTAAACTCTGGAAATCTACTAAATAGATATTAGAATATTTCTTGAATATACTACCATCTCTATTACCATTTGGGGGCAGTAGAAAATGAAACCATGGACATGAGTATTCATAGAGTCACAGAATTAACCAGGTTGCAGAAGACTTCTAAGATCATCAAGTCCAACCTATCACCTAACCCTTCTAATTACCTAAACCATGGCACTAAGTGCCTCATTCAGCCTCCTCTTAAACACCTCCAGGGATGGTGACTCCACCACCTCCCTGCACAGCCCCTTCTGATGGCCAACCACTCTCTCTGTGAAGAACTTCTTCCTAATGTCCAGCCTAAACCTGCCCTGGCACAGTTTGAAGCTGTGTCCTCTTATTTTGTCACTGGGTGCCTGGGAGAGGAGACCAACCCCCGCCGGGCTGCAACCTCCTATCAGGTAGCTGTAGAGAGCAATAAGGTCTCCCCTGAGCCTCCTCTTCTCCAGGCTGAACAACCCCAGCTCCCTCAGCCACGATTCCAAGGGCTTGTGCTCCAGCATGCTCACCGGCCTCGTTGCCCTTCTCTGGACACATTCAAGCATCTCAACATCTTTCTGAAATGGAGGGGTAAATTAAGGGGATCTTAACTAGCTGAAAGTAGGAGCTGAACATTGCAGTTAAATTTCAGGTAGATGACATTTGCCCCTTTGGCTAAGGCTTCAAAAAATCTCATAGACAGTTCTGGAGATGAAATTTCATTACATTTGAAAACCTGCATCAAAATGTAACAAATGTTTAGCAGCAACTAAAACTTGTATTTTAAGTCCCTTAAGAATTTCACTCTCTGAAGTGCATTCATACCAAGGAGATAAGGTTTACCACATAGTAACGGGGAAAGATTTATGGGAAAGCCTTTGCAAAGTCTTTGTACCCGACTATGTTGGTCCCTGCAATATGCCCACAGCTAATCTAACAGCGTTGTCGTCAAGTATTTTGCAGATCAAAATGAAATCCCCAATAAAGATGAATAGATCTGTGTGTCTTCTAATATTTTATCAGAGGATGGACCTGATGCTCTGACAATTCAAGATGCCATTAGTTCTGATATGATCAGCAAAGACAGGGGAAGTTGTATTATTCTCATTCTAATACATGCCTTGTAACATAATGATCTATTGCTAAAAGAGGAAATCTCTTCTTTCAGTGGAGCAAGATTTACCAGCCACCAAAGTCTGGCAGGCTATCAGCCGCCTAATCCAGAATTGGGATTCTCACAAACAATCCTCAGCCTCTGTCAAGTACAACCTTGTAACATATTCTATTAGAAAAAGTCACCCACCCATCCAAATAAAATCCTACCCACAGAGTATGTTTCTCTGCACAGATTTTTGTTTCACTACCATTTTAAGGATCCCTATTTCCAGTGCTATCACCTGGACACATGTTTGCCTCTCTCAAAATGTGCACTAAATGAGAGAACAGGATTTCCCAAATCCTGAGAAAGGATGTGAGTGATAGGGCATCGTTCCCATTGCCAGGAATAGTGTGCTAAGCACAGAGAAATTTCCCCAGACCCAGGTATTAACCTTAACTTTTTAAAAAACTTCTTGCACACTGTGACTCCACTGAACCATGAACAGGCTTCCCTCAAATCACTTTTCAGCCCCCTGCCTCTCTCTACAAAGCCCACCTGAAGGTGCCTTTCTCTCAGAAACAGACCAGGAAAAAATAATGAAGCGCTTTCTTAAATTATCAAAGTTACTAAAATAAGAAAATTGAAGCAAGAAAATTTAATGTACAACACTAGATTTAATGTTTTCACATGTATATTCTTCTTGAATATGAACCCGGCTCAAATTCTGAGTTAAAATGGTTTAAAGCTAGAATAAAGTTGCTGAGGATCAAGAAATTCTTTGAAATTCATTACCTGTAAGTGAAATCAGAATCTGACCCTATGTCAGCATTTGGAAATCAAGTATTTAACAAAATTTGAAGGGAAAACTAAGGTCAAGATTCAAACTCTAGCTTCCTGAACTGAAAGACTGCTAAAGTACTTTCCCAAAATGAAAAATACAGAAAATGGTCACTATAATAGACCCACAGAGCATCATAGCTTAAAAGTGCTGTCCAAATATTAGCCAAATCCTTACTAGAAACCTGTGAGGCAGATAAGATGGAAGCACTTACACTAAAAATAAATAAAACCTAGAACTACCTCATACAACTGTATGATTTTATTAAAAATAAACAGGGCTGGTTGGTATCCTTAACCTCAAGGTCACAAAACAAAGTACTAGGCGCTGAAGGATAGCGGCAGAAGTCAGTACTCCAAAATCACTGTGTCTAATTAAGGATTCCAAAGAATCTCTACTTTATGCTCTCTCCTGTCTCAAAGCATTCACTGTGAGAACATTCAAATGCCACCGGGAGACTGACATGCTACTTGTTAGGTCAACAGTCCCATTGAGACTTCTTCTCATCGGCTTCATCAGATTCTGGGTCAACTATGTATCCTGGGCAAATAACACTGCACCAGGGCAAATAACAGCAATAAGCTCTCATCTTTAAAATGAGGAAAACTAAGGGGGAAAAAAAAGCTGCATGGAAATGGGAAGACTGTGTCGTGTGTGCACTTGCTAAATAATTCAGATTTAAACTGTTCTGAACTTCTGACCCTCACACTCTGCTGCGATGCACAGAACCGAAGGTTTCAGTGTTAATCCATGCTATATTAACAAAAATGTATGGAGCCTTCCTGCTTCAGAGAGAGGCCACGTTCTGCTAAAAGCATTCTAATATTAATGAGGATGGCCAATTTTAGAACAGTTTTAGTCCCTTGCAATAACATGTTTTCATTTGTTTGTGAGGTTGAGAAGAAATGAAAGGAAACTGCCCTTTGAATGCTGCACCCTGCTTCCTCCCAGGCATCAGGCAGCTTGTGTCCCTTCTGCAATAAAAACAGGCATTCGCCTCTTTCTGCGGGCTGTGCGCTTTCCTCCCGTCCCTTCGCTTTGCTCAGCTGTCATTTGGCACAACTGCCTCAGTTCCAACACGTTAGACCGTCTATTTCCCCACGATGCATTTTTAACTGGTAAAGTAAGGAGAAAAGAATTTGATTAAGCTTATTTTTATGCTTAGAGGAAATATAAAAGACAAAGTGTTCTATGTTTAAAACTACAGCATATGCGGCTTGTGTGCACATCAGAAAGATCTCTACAAAGCAGCACGCACAGATAAAAGATTCTAGAGAACAGAGACAGATGCAGATTTCCACGCGTAAAATCTGTAGTGACTCCAAGCACGATGGGTATAAAAAAAAAAAAAAAAAAAAAAAAAAAAAAAAAAAAAAAAGGAGGAAGACAAAAATAAGAGCGGATAGGGAGGCAATCGTACCAACCTATTCAAACACTCCGGTGGACTTCCAGAGGCTTTGGATCACGCCTCCGGAGAGAGATGATTTAATAAAGCAGGGTAATATTTCTTTTCAACTACGCGCTACTTTGGAAGACAGCTGGGAGCGCGATGACCTTTTCGGAAACGCGCTGTCCCTCTGCACGCCCTTGCCGCGTACCGCGGGGGAGCACCAGGCTGACATCTCTGCGCTCCGGGGACGCGCGGCGGAAGCTCCGCGCCAGCACCTGCAGCCGCAGCGGTTGAAAGCCTCCACCGGCCGCTCCCCACGGGGAGCGCCCCGCGGGGCCCGGGCAGTGCCGCCGGCTGCACGCCCTTCGCAGCCTCCCGCGGGGGCGGCCGCGGGGCGTGGCGGCGCGGCGAGCGAGGCGGAGCGGACCGGGCTCCACCGCCTCCCGCCGCCGCCGTGATTGGTCCGGCCCGCCCCTCACCCCGGCGCCCAGGCCGCCTCCCTCCCCGGCTAAAGCGGGCAGTAGGTGAGGGGAAGGCGGCCAGACGGGAGCATGGTCGCGGCTCCGCAGCAGCCTCCGCCGCTGCGCTGCGCTCCTCTCCCTGGCCTTCAGCGCGGCTCCCGACGCCCACAGCCGCGCGGGGCTCTGCGTTAGCGGCGGAGGCTGCGATGCACTGGCCGCCGCCGCCTCCCGCCGCCGCGCATCCTCCCGCCGCCTGAGGACGCGGCCGCGCACCCGCGCTGCCGGCCTAGGGCCGCCTGCGCCCCCGCGGAGGGAGGTAAGCGGCGCGGCGGCTGCGCGCCCGCGAAGCTCCCCGCCGCCGTCAGCCGTGCCGGGCATCGCCGGGCTGGCGGCTGCCCTGCGCCTGCGCTCGCTGTCCGCATTAAAAACTTCCTGCGTGCCTCCTGCTGCCTGGGGGGTGCTGTGCGGGGAGCCGGCGGGGGATAATCCTGTTATTGTGAGGGTTTGTTTTTTTTTTCCCAAGGTTTGGTTTTTTTATTTTCCTTTATGTCTGTGTGGGTATCCCCACCCCCGCCGCGCACCCACAACTTCAGACGCTTGCCCACGCCGCGGCGGAGAGCGGAGTCGGCCGCGCAACCCACCCGCACACCTCCTGGGGGTCGGCCATGTCCCTGCAGACCTCCACCCCTCCCGGCGGCGGCTGTCCCAGCGGATCCCCGCTTCCTACCTTCGTCCCGCACCCGCAGCCGTCCTCGAAACTGCCAGGGAATGGCTCGGCGCGCACCCCGGCGGGCAGCCTTTTTCCCGAATGCCTCCATCAGCCCCGTCGTCTGCCTGTGCCTGCAATACATCTTCATTCCTTCCTCCTTACCCCCCTCATCCCCCCTCCCCCCTGCGTGGTGTGTACGAGGAACTTCTCGGCACAATACCACTTCGATGCATATATATATTAAAATGCGCTTCTTACCGTTTCCCACGTCGTGCCCTGCCACGCCGGGTAACATTCCTCGCCGCTGTAATGTTTTGCTTGGCTGCTGCTGGGGTTTTCTGTTGATGCTTTTTTCGCATGTGTGTTGTTTTGTTTTAACTTATCCTCCAGGCGAACTGGCTGCCCGGTGCCGTTTAGGAGCACAGAAGAGCATCCCTTAGGTACCTGTTTTCGGAAGGTCTGGCTTACAGTGGGAAGGAAATGATACTTTTTTTTTTCTTTCTTTTTTTCTGTTTTTTTTTTTTTTTTTGACATTGAGTGGCTGTGACTAGCTGTCCTTGTCGTGCAAGCATGTAGGTCTGTGGTCCTCGGGATTTTTAGTTCAGGTTTCTTTGCCTCCCCGGAGGGTGGAGAAAGGTCTGAAGGAAGGGAGTTCTGGGGGTAGTGGTGTTTTTCCTCATACGCTTCGTAAATAGTGTGTGCTCGTAGTGTCCAAGATTATTATATTTCCTTCCCACCCTGGCATCGTTTACTTTCATAGAACACTGGAGGTAATACTTATCTCCCAACCACGACACAAAATTATAGCGCCCTGGCCATGTAGTTGGTTGCTTACCTTTTGCTTGTTTTGCATGAAAACTGTTTATCAAACATTGTATTGTAACTTGATTAAGGGAGATTTAGTCACTATTCCGTCAGTGAAGGAGAAAGGCATGCATGCTTGTGGCAGGCTTATTTCTTATAACAGAAGGTTATCTGCAGTGTATTTCTGATAAATGAAGAAACTTTCTTGATATTCTTCAAAACAGCTGAGCAAGTGTGTGTGTGTTGGCACATGTAAGCCTCTTGCACTGATTTAAACACTTGTCAGGCTCTCCTTTTGAGGTCAGTTTTGAGATACTTAAAGACCAAACTACTGTAGCTTTAAGGTGACTGCAGATAACAGTATTACTACCTCTTATAATTAGAAAACTGCTGAAACTTTAAATCCTTCTGGGTAGATACTATGATCTGTGTGAGAAAAGGAATAGTGTTCCAGCAAGCTTTATTTTTTAATATATTTTGTGCTTCCAGAGGAAAACAGCAGTGTATCTTTTCTGTTTATTATTGTGTTCTGTGCTAAACTGCTAATGGCTTTATTTTTGTTTTCCAATGTGGAGAAAGATATTTTACACTGACATTTATCTGCATCGAGCTTTAGGTATGCTCAGGAGATTGTTTAGTTTTCTCTGAACGATGTACAGGGTAGTTTTGTTTTGTTTTTATAACCTATTCTTACTGTGTGTGTGTTTATGGAAGGTGTCTTCAAGATAAAATATGAGAGCTATGCAAATGTAGTGACCCATCTAGAGTAAGATTTAGCCAGCATATGTGAACTACATCCTTCACTGCCTCATTTTATATTGATAGCTTTTCCCATATAACATCTATTTAGATGTTTCCTAATGTAATCTGAATGATGCCAATAGTATTTTAATTGACATTTGAAGTTAAGGATTTGAGTTACTGCCTGTCCTAAAACAGGAGAGTATCCTTATGATTTATTTTAAAGTTGAAAAACATCCAGTCATGTCAAGTAGTTGTCTTGCAAGCAGTGACCAGTAACACTTAATCTGGATGCTTTTTTGTTCATGTTTGTTTAGCTTCCTCTAGTGAGTCTTAAATGAACTCAGAAATACATCCTGCATTCTGTGCCTCAGACTGCCTGACTTTCCTGTGCTTGTTGTCTCCGGTAGCTTATGAAATGCATACAATGTGCCAACCTTTCCCTTAACAACAAAACCTATGAGCAAATGTTCAGTGTGAATTATATTACTGAAATAAAATATTCTATAGTTGTCATGGTTACAAATAGAGGCAGGGTTACTGGTTTTCATCTGCATGCTGTGGGGAGGAGGAATCGAGTTTTGTCACTTTTTAATTACATTTCTAATGAGCGATGGTCATACTTCAAGTACCCAATATATTAGATACACGGCGCAGTGAATTAGATTTTGTCAAAGTCTTGCTGAAATGAGACAAAGTGATGGTGTGAAGGACCAAACCCTTTCTTACCCGTTTTTTTTCTGAAGCAGAAATATTGAGGGAAGTAAGTAACCACCTCAGGTTTGTCTCTTCTAGATTAGCATGTTTCCAGGGTTGCTGCTCTTCCTCTTCAGACAGTAAGTGCAATAGTCTGTGTGTTGACTGGAAGTCCTCTCAATGAAGGGAGAGGAAGACACAGCTCTAGAAATTAGGTATGATTTGGGCATTTACTGTACACTGTATCTGGTGCTATCACTTTTAGTGCTTGTTTGTGAGGAAAATTCAAGTTCCCTAGGTTTGCTGCACTCCTATCACCAGCAATATATTGCTTCCTTCTCCCAGGTTGCGATCGGTTGTTTCCCCTGGAGTTGCTCCAGTTGGTCACTGTGCTAACAGCCACCAGAATCAGCGCCTTAACTATTTGCAGCTGTTGGCACTTGTCCCAGTGCTGTTTCTCTGCTTGTCCATGCTCATCTGCAATTCAGTCTTGTCCATGCCTACTTGTTTTCCTGACCTTTTAATTTAGTTCCGAAAACCAATGGACCAAGTGCTTCTGAAAGACAGCAGGAAAAATTAAGAAGGGATGGGAGGGAGGGGAAGAAATTAATGTTTATTAAGTTTTTCTTTTTCCTTACATTCTTCCCTGTGTGGAGCCTCTATGTGCTATGGTGGAAACTCATACGCAGCTTCAGGAAGGAAAACTATTCTTATCTGCAAACAGAGTTAAATTCCCAATCTATCTTGTCTTGTTTAGCCCTTGCTGCTTCTATTATATCCATTGCTGTGGGTTTTTTTTAATCTTAAAATTCATCTGGAGAGGTTTTGTTGCCCTTTTAAGCTTTTTGGAGTCTCTTTGATATTAATTGTTTTGTTGGGTTTTTTAGCATCCTTTCTTTCACTTTAGATTGAGCATAGCATTACCTTGGTCCTTGCAGTGACTTGTCCACTAACTACACCAATGCACTTGGAATTGCTGCCATGGACTATGGACCCAGGGAGCCCAAACACTAGAAGGCCTGATCCTGAAGCTGCTCTCTTTGCAGAGCATCAACTTTATTATGCACCACAGAGGTCTGCATCGTTTTCAGATCATTAGTTCTTTGTGCTATAATCGAGGCTTTTAGCCAGCTAAAATCTCAGCATGGGTTAGTGACTTCTTCAGTCCTTCTGCTTGCTTTTTTTCATCCAGATCTTCCATTTTGTACTACTTGGCCTTGCAGTGTGCTGATTCAGTAACCTTATACGATGCAGTATCAGATCCTGTGATTTATTTGTGTATCTAATCACGTAACATACCCATCTCTCCACAGAGGAAATACTGGATAAATACCCATATCCTAAAGCTCATAAACATATCAGCTAGGTGACGTTGCCTTCAATATACTTGTGGGTACCTGGCATCATTGTATTAACCCTTTCTCGCTTCTTAAATTTTCCCTTCCAGTTGTGTTAGCTTACCCAGTGTGGGAGTGGATTTTAGCATCCCTCTATGCAGTTAATTCACTTCTGTAAAGTCACTCATAGGAAGATGGAGCTCCTATGCAAAGGCTGAAGACTCTGTTCTCAACAAGTAACCTGCCAACAGCAACTCCAAGTGTGAGGCTGTATAAAATGTAAACAGCTTTGACGTGTTTCTGTCACTTCTATGTTTCCTTTGTTACTAGAAGTACAAAGAACTCTACCGTGGCTATAAAGAAAGAGATTAAAAGGAAATAGATTAGAAATCTCTTATGGGAACACCTTTCTGTCAGATTTTCAAAAGTCAAGGCACTTCACAAGATGTGAATATGTGTTATTTACCTGTTCTGGTTAAACCAGAATTGGACAGACCTTGTACAAGAGATGCCCAAGAAACCTTCCTAGTGCTGTTGTTATGCAGCCAGTTACTGCTGTGCTGTCTTGACCATCTGGTAAATGACAGTAACTGAATTCCTTGTCACACTCTTACATAAATAATTTCATGTTGTGTGTTAAAATATCTGGAAGACAGGACCATTTTACTGAGTTTTTATGTGCTGCTTTTTCTAAATCTGTGATGCTTAGATCTGGATTTTCAAATATCCTCAACTTGGATTTTTGCCATAAATGGCATTAACATCAGAAAACCACATTTTTTTGTAGTCCTAAACTTCAGGTAATTTATAGTGCTGGCTTGCACTAATAGTGCTGATTCACTGAAGCAGGCTGCTGAAACTACAGACAGACTTTAAATTGATTTCTGCATTCCTTTTGTAGTGTTTTGTGGTTTTGTGTTTTTAATTCCCTGCCACCCATTACAATATCGTATATGACATGATATAAAGTTCTGGGACTTCCAGAAACCCAAAACAAAGCTGAACGGATGACATGAATGTGTAGTTCTTGAATTTGCCTTCAGTTTCAGGACTAAAGGTGACATAAACAGAGGTTATACACAGTTTGATGGAGAAGCTGGATTATTTCTAGAAGCATGTTTGGAGCTCATCCAGTGCAGCAGTTTGCAAGAAAACATGCCACTGATAGAATTCTTCTGCAATGTTGTTGTTAACTAAAAACTGCTAAGTGAGCATGCAATAGGACTGTGTTGGGGACTGCTGGTGTAACTGAAAGATAGGTTGTGAAGACTTTATCTCATAGCGATGTGAGGCAATAAGGGTGTCCTGTGGCAGGGCTCACAAACTCAAGATATGCCTAGTTTGTTGAACTGCACTTTATTCATACACCTCTTGATATTTTTGAACCTCAAGAGAGGCTCCTCGTTATTCTTCACTGATATTTTTTTCTGTTTAAAAAAACCCTGGCAACAAGGAAAAACCCAACCCCCCTCCTCGAAAAAAAAAAACCAAAGTCCCATAGCCAAACACATTAAAAAAAAAAACTCCAAGGGAAAAACACCCACCCTAAAAATGTGATCTGCATAACAATGTAGACAGAGATCCTGGATTTAGTGTGATTTAAGAGATTTTGCTTCTGACACTTCTTAAAGTCCATGCTGATGAGCAATTAATATTTAAATCAGATAATTCTGCTCTGAGAGATGCTTTGTTAGACCTTGTTGTAGGATTTTGGTTTCTGTCTGCAGAGGCAATGCTGGTGGATTTGCAGATTGCACTGTGCTCTATGCAAAGAAAAGTTTCTCTTGTCAGTCTGAGGCTTATGTATCTTGTTTTCCTTAATTGGAGGGGGAAGAATTCAAATGCCATTATTTTTTCCAGCCACGGATAAACTCCAAATCAGAAGGAGAGGTGAAAGAGTTGTGGAATTTCATTGTCGTAATCACGTCATAAGATGGAGTAACTTTGAAGTGGATGCAGCTCTGTTTACTTGTGTTTTGAGATACATGTATTGCAAATTCTGTTTGACTTGTAGCTTGTGGAATGCTGGAATTCATTAAATGATTCCTTGCATACTGTATACTTCAAAAACTTAATTTTAAACTTTCTCTTGATTTTTTTTTTTGTTGTCTCTTATTTGCCAAAAGTGGAACAATGCCAAATTGGAACTCTTCGTATTACAAAATGTTATTTGGCATATAGTTATTTGGAAAAAGTTTTTGGAGCTGTATGAAATGCTACTGAGTAACTAAACTCAAGCAATATTTTTCTGGCCTTACACCTTCATGATGTTTGGGAAGGGTGGGGAGAAGTCAAATTCTATATGAAATTTCTTCTTTGGATTTGAGACAGAACACAAAAGTACATGAAGTTTATCACAGAAACATTCCAGTTGGAAAAGACACCCTCAGCATCATCAAGTCCAACCACTGTCCTTACTCTACAAAGTTCACTCTTAACTCAAATCCTTAAGTACCATATTCAAATAACTTTTAAATATATCCAGGGCCGGTGACTCAGCCACCTCTCTGGGCAGCCCATTCCAATGCCTGACCAATCTTTCTGTGAAAGAAATACTTTCTGATGTCCAGTTTAAACCTACCTAGTTGCATTTACATAGAACATAAGGTAATTCTATGGTGTCAAACTGTACAGAGTGAAACAGCTACTTCACAGTGCCTGTATTCTGAAGTATTTTCTTGGCAGGATGGCTCAGCGAAGCTGTTGAGCGTGGTGCTGTTGTTGCTTAGAGAATCAAGGCTAGGAAGAAACTCTGGCAGTGGAAGTTAGTTCTTCCACCTTGCTGGGGTTTTCCCTCTTCTGTCCTCTTGCGTGTGGTTAGTTTTGGTAAAATGGAGGCTATAAGGGAATATGTCAGAATAAAAAAGATAGAAACCTTGATCTCATGTACATGTGGTAGCAGTCTCCGGAATAGGTAGAGATCTTGGGGAGGTAGGAATAAGCAGCTGCTTGATTATATAACACTTGTTGAAAGTTGTCATGAAGAAAGAGAAGATTGATGTAAGTTACTGCTTCAAAGATGAAGCTTTTCTTCCTCATCCTCCCTTCTCACTTGGAGATAGTAGTACATGCAACAAAGCTTTTCCAGATACTACCATGGGTGCTTTGCAGTCTATCCCATTTGGAGTAGAGAAATAAGAGATACAGTAAGGATAGTGTATGGTGAGAAGTTATGAAACATGCTGTACTTTCTTTTTTGAAGAGTGAAGAAGGTGCAGTTAGTGCTTTCAGGTTATGTCTGACAGATTTGCTAATAATATGCAACACAAAATGCTAAATATACTGCCCTGCCTTCTAAATGGTATTTTTTGCTGATCATGTGAAGAAGGTATTTCAACAAAACTTGCTGTTCAAAGTGTGTCTTTCCTTCTCTCCCTCACATTATTTCACGTTTCTAAACATTGAGCATACCAATCAATATTCCATTAAGAGGAGAATTAACTTGGGAGAAGCTTGCATGTATTTGCATGTAGTAGCTTGTTTCTTGGTCTGGGGCTTTGTGTTTCCTTTCTGCCATGTATTTTTTTTTCCCAAGAACACTCCAAATATTTGTGCAATTACTTCTAATAGTGAGGTTTGCCATGTCCCATCTTAATTCTGTCAATATGAATTGCTGTTACAGCTTTCTGCGGTGCCCTGCTTGCAGGCAACATCACTCAAATGTTTGTAGCTAGCTTTTTGCTTCTGTTTTACAATAGCTGGACATCAAGGTACTAGGCTTCAGATCAAATGTTGCTCTTGGATACACACATGTAGTTAACAGAAATCAATGCTGCATAGACATAAATGAAAGCTGGATTTGATCCTTTGTGAGTTAACTCTCATCTCATTTATGCTGGTACTAGCCTGGATTTCCTGTAGGCTGGATTGAATGCCCAATCTCAAATTCAGAAGTCATGAGACTTTGGCTGTCCATGCCAACATTTTATTCCTTACGATCCTTGTACAAGTCTGAAACTTAAAAAACACCCTCTTGCTTTCTGAGCCTTTGGGCTGTAAACAGATGTAATAGAATTTGATGAAAAGCTGCCTGTAGTATGGGATGTGGCTATGTGGGACCTTCTGGAGATCCTCTTGGTTGATTTTGATGTGCGAATTATCGGAAGAGCTGCTGAACTGTGCACCAAATACTGTTCTAGTGAACGCCTGTGGAGCTGATATATTCCAGTATGCATATATCATAGAATAGTTTAGATTGGAAGGGACCTCAAAGATCATTTAGTTCCAACCCGCTGCCGTAGGCAGGGACACCTCGATGTGTTTCTGTAGCCTGAGGAACAAATCGCTTGTGCTATTCAATGTGAGGGTCTTAAGGTCAGTCAGCAAATCTCAGTAGATGACAGCAACTGCAAAAAAAGAGGAGGCAGTTTTCTGGTGCCTCGTTTGTGTGGTCCTCCTGGTGCTGCAGTCCTTGTTTTCCTCTTTCCTCTTGCAGTTCTGTATTACACTGAATGGGCCAAATTTGTTCTTGGCCTGAATCCGCAGAGGTAAATTAAGTTACATTTGGTTCTTTGAAAACCTTAGATGAATGTTCTGCCTGTTTTTTTTTTTTTTTCAGGTTATCAAGTCCCCAAAGTGAAGTCTACTTTCTATTACATTTTTCTTTTTGCAAGTGTGTAATTTTATGATTGAACTTCTGGACAGTTCTAGTTCTGCAACATCACCACCTTTATCTCTCTATGAACTAAATGGCAATGGGAAGTTGTGGCTCATATTTGAGGTGTTATTTATAGCAGGAAAAAATACAGCATAGAAATAGCATAGGCATAAGAAAACAAAGGCTTGTGCTGAAGTCCCTAAAATACAGAACTGACTTTAAAAGTGGTACTTGGGTACAGAAATGCAGCCAAAGATGAAGAGGAGAATTGTGGTTCACTTGCTGCTGTAATACTCCTTATTTTGGTGTGTTTGTTTTGTCTGTGTCAGATAGAAATTTTGAAAGCCTATTTGTGTGTGTGAGGAGGGATTGCTCTAGCTAAAAGATAAATTGCAGCAAGTTTTCCTCAAACTCACTGTTTCAATATCACACTTGAACAATTCACAGCGGCATCCTTCAAGCCTTCTAAAAACTGTTCTTAGCTGTTGCAACCACAATATTTCTCTAAGTTATTGAAGTATTGCATTTCAAGAATAATAGGAGTAAAACAAAAAAAAAATCCCACACAGACAAACCCAACCCCCAAATCCTTGTGCTGCGCTGACTTCTTCATTGAGAAAAGTTCATGCAGCTTCAGTCCTCTGATGGCAGAGGTTAGGTGATCTGGGCTGGAGGAGATGAAGAAACACCCAGTTAGGTCAGGTTCAGAAGTTTAAATGCTAATGTGCAATGAAAATCTACTGTGCTAGATCGTGTGTTCCTGCACTGGCAGGAGGGTTGGACTCGATGATCTTCTTGGGTCCCTTCCAACCCCTAAGATCCTGTGAAAATGGAGGTGCAGCTTGAACTCATCAGCTGCTTCTTGAGGCGATGTTTAATCAGAGCTTAGGTACCTCTATTTTTTTTTCTGGAGAAGCCAGTGGGCTCATCGAGAGTTTTGCCACATGTAACCGGAGTAGAAGTCCTGGTTGACAATTACCTTCCTTTTGTTCTCAGGCTGTGGTGTTTATCACGCAGTTACGCATCTTTAGGAAAATGTGGGCAGGCTCACATTTCCTCAGGGTACTTTCTAAAATGATATGGCAGATAACAACAGCTTATTAGTCTTCCACTCTCTAAATGTTGTCTTTTAAAATTAGAATGTATCAGCTCTTAATTTTGAGTGGACCTGTAACCTTTAAAATTTTTCTATAACTATGGTCTAGTTGGCTGGCTAGGGCAGGGTGCTAGCTTGGACACTGGATGATCTTGGAGGTCTCTTCCAACCTGGTTGACTCTATGATTTTATTTCTGAGTCTGCGTAAGAGATGTAATTGTGCCCTAAAGCCAGAAATACTAGCCCCTTATTTTTACATATTAAGATCATGCATTTAAAAACCAAACTGTCCAGCCTTGAGTCATCTTACTGATGAGAAAGGTTTTGATATATTTCAAATCTTTAAACATCAAGACAGCGCCAAGGAAAGTGGGAGTTTTTGTTTGTTGTGTTGTTTGTTGGGTTGTTTTTTCTTCTGTGTACTTGTCAGGCATAGTAGCATGTATTTGGTCTTTATGTCCCATAAGTATATAAAATATTTGTTGTAAGGGAGCAGGAGGGAGGAGGGGGAAATTGTGTAAGTAACACATGTAATCACTACTCTAAAAGCAAAGCTGCTTTTGAGAAAAGACTGTCAGGATAAGATCCAAGAAATGTCAGTACTAATCTCTCATAGATAATCTATTTTTAGGCAAGAATTTAGGAGTATGGGGAATGTGTGTATACCTACGACATGCACAAATACACTGTTTCATCTTGGCTTGCTGAGTCTAATGAGTGAGATGTTGTACTGTAGCGGCAATCAACATAAGGTCTGGAGATGCTTGCAGGAATGATGATCGTGAAGTAACGATAGAGTTTTTATAGTACAACAGCAAGTGACAGCATTGCTCTGTGAGGCACTTGGCCGCAGTCTTCAGAGAAAATTGGAAATGTAACTCTGAATCTCTGGGTGGGCTGTTGGCAAACAGGAATAAACATGGAATCTTTGAATCTTAAACTAAAAGTCTCTGATCTTTGAGCTAAAAGCCATCTGTTTGCCAAGCCCAAAGCAGGCTTGCCAATTGGTATGTGACCTGGCTGCCACTAGAGAGGGACGAAGCTCCATATAGAGCAGGAGTGTGTTACTTGTAAAAGAACAGATTTGAAATAAATTAAGGGGGTTTAGCAGGTTTGTTTTCCTTTGAGCATAGAAAAGGAGAGGTCAAATGTTCAATCATACCATTGTTTATGCCCCAAAACAACTTCACAGGCAGTTTTGTTGCCCAGAAACATCTTTTAAAAGACAGAACTGCTCTACGTTCTGTGTATTAATCAAACTTGCAAATATCCTTAGCATAAAGCAACTGCAAATTGTACTGTGGAAGCTGGAAAGAAATTCTTAACCATGCAGATGAACAGGAAAAAAATGCCACATCCTGTATGTAATGGAAGTGCAAACATTTCCCAAGGAACTTGGAAAAGCAGTGGAGTTCTTCCATTTTGCTTCATGTGGTGCAGCTGTTTTATTCTGCCTATCTTTATTAAGCTGTTACTCTAAAGCTTCTCTCTTCCACAAAAAAAATGCAGAATCTCTAGAAACTGTGGGGCCAACTTCAATTCTGTTTGTAACTACAGCTTCTTCTGGCTGTCTGGGACCAGGCTTGCATGGCTTGATCTGCCTGGTAAATCTCCTTTTCCAGTAGGACTGTGTTGTCAAAGTCTGGTTTACACGTCTGTTCTCCAAGTAGCTGCAGGTGCATTCTGCCTTCAAGTTCTTGAATTACTCCTGTCATTGTATCTTAAACCTTCCCTTTTCTTCTTTTTTGTACTGACCTCATTACAAAGTACCACCTACAATTACAGAGTCTTTAAGGAACAAAATATTGCATTAACTTTCTTTTATTTGGAGTTTTTTTTCCAACATTGCCCTTTCCGTTTCATCAATAAACTCTTCTGGGACAAAGGCTGTGTTTGTTGCTTTTTGTTGTTGTGGTGGTGTTTGTTTTTTTCAGCAGTACTCTTAAGGTGTCCTTCCTAGATGTGCCTTGTGCTCAAATGGAACAGAAATGATTCATAAAATATGAAAATACTACTCTTCACCTCTTGTTTCTCCATTTTAGTCTATAAAGATTCTGTTATGTTAAGGCAAGGCAGAATTTAATGCCTCTTTCCTTTTCTGTTTCTGTAAATGGTTTTTGACAAGCAAAATGAAAATTTAAATAACTTTTTTTAGTTGTGGAATGGCTAAGATTTTATTTATCAACTTATTTAATTGCTAGATCATTTTAATCCAGAG
This sequence comes from Pogoniulus pusillus, assembly GCF_015220805.1. NCBI lineage: Eukaryota > Metazoa > Chordata > Aves > Piciformes > Lybiidae > Pogoniulus > Pogoniulus pusillus. Next base: position 28,734,344 of record NC_087270.1, on the reverse strand, counting down.
ATGCTGAGCAGTAAAACATAGGTTTGGTAGTCAGGGGTATATCTGCTGCTTCTGGTAAGCGAGTATGTGCTTTGTCTCATTCCATTAAAAATAGTTATCCCAAGCATATATTGAAAGGTCTGAGCTCTTCAGAGAGGTGGTTGTTGCTGTAGAGGTCCACAGTCACGCCCACCAGAGGGCATTTTACCACCGATTTCTTTGGAAGAAAGTTTAAGTCATGAGTAAAACAGTAAATATTGGATGGGAAAGCTGTATATGAAACATTGTACAGATAGCTTTTTTGTTTATATGTAAATACATATGCTTATTTCCTGGCTGTATTTATATGTAAATAAGTAATGATGTCAGCTTGAATGGTTGGGTTTCCCCTCTGCTTCCTAAATACTTTCTAATTTTACATAAGGATAATCTGAAGGGGGAAAAAAAAAATCTCTCCCACAGCTGGTACAGCCATTGGTTACCAGGAAACCGGCCTCCCTACCAAACAAGTGCAGCAGATACCCTGGATGCTTGCAGTGTACTTCTGCTCCCCCCCTTTCCAGGGCACTTGGAAGCAGAGGCTGCTGTTCAGAAGCCCTACTCATTTAGGAGGCTGGAATTTGCAATTATACTTAATAACAAAGCTCCTGAATCTTAAGGAAACACTTGGCAGCTGGGGAAGTGTACATCTGCCAGATGGACCTGATGTCTTTCTTTTGGCAGCAGTTAAGGCTAAGGCATCATATGCAGAACACAAGAATGACAGCTAGGAAATTAATTTTGATTTTAAAAACTGTACTTTGGTGCTATTGTTTGAGTTTTTTTTTCTCCATCCCTCTTTCTTTATGAAATAAAGCATCTGCAGAAGGGAAGGGGGAAATTCCATTTCTGAAAATACCTTCTCTCAGCCCTTGTCAGGGTGCTTCCTTGTAGAGTTGACATCTGTGCTGAAGGTTGAGCTGCCCCAGTTCAGATGTGTGACCTTCGCCAGCCTACTACAGCACACATAATGTGATTAATTCTCTTGGTTCCCTGTGGACAAATATATTCACTCCATGACTTGTTTGCAACCTCAGCAGAGGCCTCAGGTCATGTGAGACCAAACTGCAGACCTGGGCAGGGATCTGGACAGTCTGTGCTGTGACGTGTAAGCGGAGCAAGGGAAAAACCCCTCATCCCTACGCAGGACCCTTTCTGCATGTAACATGCCGTGAATGTGTTGAGTAGAAATTTGGATACTCATTTTAAGTGCAACTCTGGGACCTGTGGTTAGGACCCCATGTTGTGTTTGTGGCCATCTGGATAAAGATGGGAATTCTTAGGAGCATGTGCGTTGCTTGCCAAAAGTAGCTGATGCCATGAGAATGGATAATGATGTAGACTTTTGTTCTCTAAACTGTCCAGGTCAAAAGGCTGTTTCTTGCTATGGTGAAGTAAGCATAGACCTGCAGACCACCCCCAAGTGGAGTGCTCCTAGAGGCTTAGATTTCTTTGAGATTCTGGCCCTAATCCACAAAGGTTAGAGTGATCTTGTCTGGGGTGAAGGGAAACAAAGATAAAAGCTGGCAGCACAATTCTCTGGAGCACTCTGCTTGGAGTGAGAATGGATGCACTGTTTTGCTTGTGTGGTGTTAATGGCGAGGCAGAAGGTGCTGTGGCCTCCCCTTATTCTTGGTGATTGTGCTAGTGGGAAGATAGAGTGGGAGCAGCACTGTGGTCTGAACAACTCTTCCTTCTGCCCGAAGTAGGATTGACCCTCAATGAATGCTGGTTGGGAAATTGTGTGGAAACAATTGCTTAGACCTTGAAGTGTGAAAAAGTGAGGTGGAGAACTAATCAAGACTAGCACCTGCCTGATCAGCAGGAAGCAGTCTCCTATCAAAATGCTTGAATGTTTTTCTGCCTCTTTAATCAGATGATAGATACTTCAGCCAGGGTTGTTGTTGGTTTTTTTTTCCAGTGGTGTTATTGTATGTGCAAATAAATTACTTGTAAAATAATTGTATTAATCCTCTAGGACTGAAACTTTGAATAACCTTTTTAGCTACATAAATTTGCTTTCCAGAGCTGCCCTGATCATTTGATAAGACCTATGTCTTTTCAACCTTGTCAACTCTCAGTTTACCAGCTTAATACTTGCAGGGATTGTAAAAGATATCTTGTGGTTAAGAGTTGAGGGACTTGTGGTTTGGTTTGCTCTTTATTAATATTTGAGGGCTAAAGTGTAAATTAGCATTAAAAGGACTTTGGATCTGATTCTGTGTTTCATTTCCTTTGCTTTTAATTTTGCCCATGATGATGAGCTGGTGTAAGTGTAAATAGAAGGATCGAACTGTAAAGATTCAGTTGAACCAGTGTTGTAGTGAGTGAGTCTGCTAAGAACTTTCCTAAGATAAAAAAAACCCTCAACTCTGTTAGGATAAAAAAAGTAGATGGCAGCACTAAGCTGTTCTGAGGGGGAGAGGATTTGAAGGTAAGAAGGATGAAAAAGCCTGTTAAATCTGCAATTATTGCAACAGTGCAGAGCTCCCGCAACACTGTAGTAGCTCATATTAGCAGAAGAACCTTGCAATCTGGTTTCCCTGCTGTTACACTGGGAATAGATACTACTGCTTCCTCTCATTTCATTAGCAAAGACCATATGAGGTCTCAGTGTAATTCTGAGCTAAACCAAACTCATATCTGGGTTTCCTACAGAGTGACTTAAGGGTTTGACCTGGCTGCTGTTTGTATCTTGATGGTAACTTATTAGCACTACTATCCTGTATCAGAATCAATCCCTTAGCTTCCAGTGTATATGCAAAAACATACTTAATTTCAGTATATTTTCATTTTGCTATATTGGTCTGTGTCAAAGTTCTGGGAGTTACTTCCTCAGGGAGGAGGACTAACAGAGTTTTCTGACAGAAGTGGTCTGTACCAGACCAAAGTCTTATAACCATACTGATTATCCACTATTTGAATTAGTATTTTGATCTGCTGCTGGAGAAGTCTTTCATATTGAGAGCAACTACTTGTCACCTTTTGGTGACTTTGATGCTTTGCTCAGTCTGCTGAGTGCTGATTTAAGGCCCTCTGAAGGCAAAGGAAGCAGTGGTTTTGTTTGAGCCAGATGACCACTTCACTTGACAATATTTTTGAGCAGAAAAGACTGTTTTTCCTTTTTTTTTTGAAACCCAAAATGAAGGCAAAAGTTCACTATTATGTTGTTCTTTCACTTTGAGGCAGCTGGCCACCATTATTCAGAGTTGGCAACGTGTCTGATGGAGGAGAGGAAACTTTAGGGCATCCAGCTTTGAACACAACAGAGTCCATGTGATACAATTTTGATGAAAGCACAAAACCAGCTCTTCAACTGACCAGTACTATTAGCAAGTAGGAGAGTTTGCTTCTGATACAGGAGGTGAGCCTCCTGTGGAGTGGGTGGTCTGTGGCTAATGGACTCTGTAGGCAATGAAAGCTAGCAAGGAAAAGAAAAAGGGTAACAGATGTCACCTGCTGGAAATGAATAATGAATTATAGATCTGAGTGTTTCATGAAAACAAAGGCTTGCAGAGCCTGGCTGCATGAGCTGGGACTAAGGCTACAGAGCCTTCTCCACAAATGTCTTCCCCCTATCCATAGTTGTGGGCACTAGGTCTCCTGTTAAAATATGTTTTTTTTTAGAGTACTGGGGGGTATGATGTGGAGGATAGTGGAATATATCGAGCTGGAAAAGGTCCATCAGCATCATCAAGTTTCAACTCTATCCTTCTCGCAGAACTACCAAAAGCTGTGATTAAGAGCATTGCCCATATTCTCACTGAACTCTTAAAAGACTTGTGCTGTGACAGCTTCCCTGGGGAGCCTGTTCCAGTGACTGACCATTCTCTCAGTGAAAAACCTTTTTCTTATGTCCTGTCTGAACTTTTGATCAACTGCAAATAGAAAATCAGTTGTATGATTGGGTATTTGATGCATCTGATTGGAAAAGAGTCAATGAAAACAAACAACCCCCCCACCAGTGAAGCTTAAAAACAGGCTGACCATGAAGCTGCCAGAATTTTGGTCCATGTAATCAAGTACCTAATTCTAGCAGTTCCCATGGCCAACCATTTATGAAAGGAGACATGATGCTTTGATTTGGGTAGTTGTAATTATCTTTGTTTTACTACCTTTGAGGGATTATTCCAAGAGTTAAGTATCTTGTACCAAGGGTTTTTGTGAAAAACTGAAATCTCTTGATGTTCTTAATCACATAAGTATGTCTGATTTACTTTTGGAGGGGATTCTTGTTTGCTTTGGCCCTGACAGTTTCTGGCTTCAAGCTTTGCAGTCTGGTTAAATGTTTTGAGAATACCTTATTTTCACCTGTTCTATAATTTGTAGCTTTTATTGAATTCCCCTTTTTGAGAGCAAGAGGAGAGGAACTGAAGTATGACTTCTGCCTCCTTGTCATGATCTTACATTTATATTTTGTCTCTGAAGTCTGCTATTCAGTCTTTAGTTTTCCTTCAAATAAGTATCTCCACATCCAAAATACTGTTATGGTCCTCTGAATCTGTGGTATTTCTCTTGGATTTGGGTGTCTAGCAGAGAAAGAGCAAGGAAGCAGTACTATTGGTTTGATGGTGGCACTTCAAAACTTCATTACTGTTTAAGGAGATTTTTTTTTTGTGTTGTTTTCCCTGTCTGACTGAGCAGTTGTTTGAGGATTTTCCATGAGCTCTCCAGAATGGTGCCCATATGAATTTTTCAGAAATACTTAAAAGAAGTCTAGCTTGCTCCCTCTGAGAGCAAATGACACAATCTATTCTTATTTCAATACGTTGGTGGTTTTAAGGATGGAAGTTCCCTTTTTGCTTGCATCAGTGGCTCTTCTGAACAGTCCTACAGATTAGGACATTTTTGGGGAATCTGTCTTTGGAACTAGGCTAATGTAAAGAAATTTGTGGATGGATGCTGCTTCCTTGTGTGTATATCAAGGATGTGTATTCTATCAAGGGTCCTGCAGTTACATAGGTTTTCTTCCTTTACAAAGCCTTACATCTCTAAGAGATGATGATTTGCTAAAGTTTAGCTTTTCCCTTACTGTTCTCAGGAATAGAAACTAACTTTGATCTCTTTTTCTTTTCATAAATAGAACATGGAAAGAGGGGAAGAATGAACAGTATGACACAGTGCACACCCTGTCCCCCCCTCTTGGACAAGCTGTACAGCCCCTCAGGTATCTGATGGTTCAAGCTGGAGCAGTGATATCTTTAGTGCTAACAGTCTTATGCTTGAGTTCTCCAAGTCTACACTATAGCATACCAATGTGTGTTGGATTCCTCCAGCTGAGCAATGCCCTTCTCTGCTTGTGTTGTGTTGCCATAACACCCATTCTCCCATGATGTCTTTATGAGTCAAATTGAATTTCTTTCAAATACTTGATCAAAAAAAAAACACTCAACCCCTCTCCACAAACATGGCTTCAGCTTCTGACTGTCACTTCTCAGGTGTCCAAATAGTTGGTGCAGGGCTTCTACTTCTCTGTTTGCTTGTGCTGATTTAAGTTGGATAGGGCTGACTTATGAAATACAGCCTGAACAAAGCTGGCTGTCTAGTTAGGGGATTTTATGCACTTCATGGGAACTTAATTACTGGGGGTTAGAAAGGGTTTGGGTGGCTGGTGTTTTTCTGTTTGTATTCAATTTTCATGAAAATTAGATCCCAACATAAGCAATTTGAATTTCCTTCGTGCTGCAGACTCTAAGAAAATATCACAATGTAAGCACTGAAATACAAATGTATCCCTTGCTTGTTTGCTTTGAAGTAGTATGTGTATATAATCAAATGACTCTAGAAGCTGGCAGACTGCTTTAAGAACAATATCAAATGTGACTAAAGAAAAGACTCAGTTGGTAACCAGTGGACCTTTATCACAGTTAGGGCTTCTCCTGAAGTAATGTGAGGATGAGTAAAGAACCATCTTTGAAAAATACGAGGTGGTTGTGTCTGTTTGGGCTCTGTATTGCTGTTCTTCCCAGTGGCTTTCTGCTTCTCCATAGCGCCTTCTCTGTGGAGACTGCAAAGCTGTATGGATGGGGAAGCTGAATTGCAGGGAGAAGGGGTTTGCCTGAGGCTCTCAGATCAAATATCATTGCAGATAGCACACTTATTTCTAGGCCCAGGTAGTCTGTTGTCTTGTAGACCAGCACTGTTTGTGCCTGGGCAATCTCGAAGGTGACCTACCGTCAGAAGTGGGTCATTGGCTGTTGGCTTACAGTGGGGAAGTGAAGCTTTGCCTGTGCTTTGGGCAGACCATAGTGGTGATTGTAAACTCAGATCTGCCCATCTGTAAGACCTTATACAGGTGTGCTGAAGGTAAAATTTACTTTTATTGTGACTGACTGTCCTAGTCCTCATATAGTAGATGTAGACAAGGCAGTGGTATTTTGTACTTTTTTACTCTGAAGGTGAAGTGATCCTTCTTCATCTCAAAGACTGAGAAATTTTCTTTGCCATATGCTTTCACAAGCAGTGCCTGTGGTTTTCAGCACTTGAATTTAGCCATTTTTTAAATGAAGCATCTGTTCTTCATTTCAGCTGTACACTGAGCTATGGAAAACTGTAGGCTCCTTAGCAAGACCCTCGGCCTGCTCCACTGTGCCTCTGTGATAGCCTCACAGGCCTTGCCAGGGAGCTGGTGAATGTGGTCTACAGGATTGTAGCAAAAAAGAGTGGACTAGAGCACGAGCAGACAGGGATGTGATCTCAAAGTTGAAACTAAGTTTTTTGAGCTTGGTCAAGGAGATCATGATGGATTGCCTTGGAGCCACTTGAGAATCACCACAGAAGGGTATGTGAGAGAATCTGGGAGAAAAAGTTGAGTATGCCTTGTGACAGCTCCTTTGGAAGCTGAGGTTCTTCTGTAGGTTGTGCGAGTGGCTTACAGAAGGTGAAAGAGCCATCACACTGAAGGGCAACATGTGTATCTTTGATTTGGTGATTATGGGATGCTAGCATAGACTAGAGCTGCATGGTCCTAAATGGTTGGGTTATCTGTGCTGATTTTTTGCAGAGAGTGAATACTTGAAATGGGGTAGCTACTTCTAATTGCTTGCTTCATTAAGTGAGATGTCTCCTGTAAGGATAAGTAGCAGGGGACAGCAGTGTTCTGGTTACCTGAAAGAACATGGTTAACTAATCTGTCTCACAGTACAAAGCGATACCTCCAGCACCAGTGCGGTGCTTTGTGTTGGTGCAGTGGTGGAGCTGATGGGCTTGTGTGGAAGGCATCATCTGTTGGGATGGCTGTCTTGATGGACGATCTTCATCCTACTGCTGCTGGATGCTGTGGGGATTACTCTGTATTGCCTGCAAGTGGGTTTTCTGCTTGCAAATGAAAGCCAAAACCCCCAGTGAGTCATAAAGCAGGGAAGAACTTTTACATGAGTCTGGGTGTCTGATGCTCCGACGCAGTTGTCATTTTCTCAGTAGCACAGAGGAGCTAAAACTGTGGGGTGGTACTGAAACTTTTCAGCAGGAAGATACCCTTACAGAGCTGGGGCTCAGGCCGCATTTAGAGCAGCAGCGGGTAATACTGCTGCAGAGATGAGTGGGAAACGCATCAGGGATCAGAGCAAGTAGGGTATTGGAAATCTGAAGCACTGTCCAGAAGGGAAACATTTACGGAAGGAAAGTGGGATGTGTATTAAGAAGATGATGGAGCTTTTCTTGTTTGAGCTTAAAGGAGAATTAAAAGGATAATCTGCTGTGACAGCTGCCAGGTAGCTACTGTACTGCTGTTAGTGATGCACCGGTCCTTTAGTAGCACCCACGGCTGCCAGCTGCTGATAGGATGCAGCCATGAATGGGCCAAGTGGCGATATTACCTCTGTGCAAAAGAAGGAAGAACTTAGCTGTTGAGGAAAAGGAGAGCCACTAGAGAGCAAAATGCTTCCTTTCTGCTTGGAATTGGTAACTTCCAGTAAAGGCAGGCTGCAGTGTTGCTTATGCAATTCTGAAAACCTTCAAGAAAGAAGCAAGCAGCAACTGAAAGGGTTGTTTGTACTGATTGTATTAGTAAGAGATGTTAGATGCTTGAGCCATTGAGTTCTTTGAATAGCTTGGTGGGTTTTTTTCCCATATTTGAAAACCATCTGAGAAGAAAATTGCTGCCCATCTATCTTTCAGTTTCATACTCATTGATTGACCTTGTTTTCAGACTCAAATTGTGTTACTAATCACCTCCCTTTCTTAGATATTACTTAACTTGCCTAATCCCTTAGTTCTTGCCTTGATGGAGGATCTCCCCATCTGTCTTAAACATACTTAAGCAGGTGGTCAAACAGATCTTTAAGCCTTGAATGGTGGTTGTGGCAGAAAAGTTAAAAGGATTCAACCCTCTGGAGGATCATACTGCTTCCTAACAAACTGAGTGAGTCACTTTATTTTTTCTTTTTATAGCTAAGCTGACTGTGCTGTAGTCTGACACTTTCTCTGTCTTGGGGATCAAGAGGTCATGAGCTCCCATTTTGGCAGTTTTGGTTATTTGTAGCCATTTCTTTAGGAATGAGGAGTGTCTGCTCACTTTGGTATTTGACTGCCACTTAACAGCTAGGTAGAGGGGATGTCATAAAGCAGCTTTTCTTGAAGTGACCTAGTTTCATCTGGCAGTGCATCTCACCCAATGAGCAAAGCTACTCGTGCCAATTATGTGCTTGTTTGGTAGCTCCAGAGGCCAGACCACAATCTTTTCCTAGCATGGGAGCTGAACCCTAGAATTGGAATGTTCCTGCTGCTGCTGGACAAAGTGCACACAACATCTATCATTAATAACTGATCTATGCAAGTTTTCACCTACATCTCATGTAAGAGGCAAAGATTTGTGCTTTGAACATGAGAAGGGTCAGGGCTTACACTGTCCCATAAAAGCTTGTGATTACAGTCAACTGCTTGCTTGCTTTTTTTACTAGGAAAACAAAGCAAACAACCCAACAACAAAACAGTAGTTCATCACTGTAAGAAAGTGTCCCTTAAACAGTCAGTCAAAGAAGCTTGTAACATACTTATGAAAGGAAATGATTGCATGTGTTACTTGCTTATGCCAGGTCTGAAAGGTTCAGCAGTTAAGCAGTATTCTAAGCAGTGGTGGAATGCAAGGTAATAACAGGGAAACTCCCACCCATGGAGAGCTTGCTTAAACTTTGTCAAGATTTAACTGGTCAGATCTCTTATGTCAGAGAAACATGTTGAAACATGTTAGCTTAGAGAAAGGGATGCCCTTTTGAATCCAGCTGGACATCTTCAACATTAAAAGAAAATCAGCAATACCAGCAAATAGCAAATCAGTTCTGCAAAGAGGTGTTAGTCTCACTGGAAAGATATCTGAAGTTTACAATTCCAGCACCGAAGTACTGAAAAGTAAAAACATTCCAGCACTAGTATATCTTTCCCCACAAAGAGGTTCAGGAGCAGAAAATATGGATCATCCATCAAGCAAGTTTCTTGAGGTCTTTTACTAATTTTTATTTGTTTCTAGTAGCAGAGGGCTGCTGGTGTTAGCTACATCAATTGATTTGGGGCTGTGGTGGGTTTTGTTGGTTTTGTGTTTCTTTAAAAGTAATAGCATTGGGGAAAAACTTTAGTAGCATGAGAGAATTTAGTACTTCTGCAAAATACAGGCGAAGTAGTCTACTAGGAAGTATCGTAATTAAAAGTAAACTAGAGTTGTCAGAATAAATGAACAAAACAGTTTCTGGTACATTAATTTGTTTGCTTACTTGCACATAACCAAATTCTTTTGGATTAACAATTGGTCTCACACTCATTAGTGAGCATTAATTAGATTCTATTGTGAGTACTTATTGGTAAATTTGAGAACAGGGAAAGAAAAGGAAACAGTTGTAAAGAGTGGGACCAGTGCGGAGCTAAGCATTCATTGGCTTGATCTTGAATTTGAAAGCAGAATTTGGTCTTTCCTTCATGACAGGGGACACGTCATGCAGCCTGCCGGGACAGCAGCAAACTTGCTGTTGTCTTGTCAGTCACAACCCAATTGCTTTGTGATTCAAGTTTGATTATTTATTTTTTTTCAATGCCAGAGGTGTTGCAGGCTCTCTGTGCTGCCAAACTTGGGCCATGGTCTGCTTTTAGCCTCTTCCCATTGGGTTGCAGAGTGAGCCGTGCACCTCAGCTGTTTTCATGTCCTGCCTGCTCGAACTGTAGCTGCCTTTGCTCTTACTCTGAGCTTTTCCAGAAGATGCAAAATAAAACTGGGGTGAATCTTGCCAGCTCCTTTGTTCTCTGAGGCTGTGAATATCATTGGTGAAAACTGACCATAAAAGAAATTGCTGTTTGGAGAGCTAATGGCTACGTCTGAAGCGTCTGCATACTCCGAATATCGGGAGTGATGCCCTGGTTTGTGCCACTGTCACAAGCTGAATGTTTAGCGAGCAGAATCATCCTCTAAGAATTAATGCATGAGGTGGAGTTCTTCCCCTCAATATCAAGGAGGTTTCTCTCTTGACTAGTGAATTTTGTATAAGTAAGAGGTATAGGAAAGAAACTGCTTAATTTGTTGCACTGTGTTTTATTCAGGTGTAGGTACTTCAGTGTTCTACATGTGTGTCTTCCTAGCTATCTCAGAAAGTTGGGGTTTTTTTTGGGTAACAGTAAAACATGAATCATGTCACTCTTGTATTTTCTTGCTTCACCAAGCAGGTCTCAAAATGAGGTAAGTTACAGTGATACTGAGCCAAAAAGTCCCAGAGGTTTTCAGCTGTGAAAAAAGTGCAGTGGCAAAGACACACAGAGGTGATATTGCAGAAGCTCATTAGTGTTTCTGTCACTCAGAATGCCAAGGAAGAAGTCATTTTTGCCTTGTACCCGAAAGTTATTTCTTCATTGTAAGTAGCAGGCAAAAAGCTTGCTCCTCTTTGTGAGGCACTTGTTGGTCCGTGTCTCCTGTACATTCTTTTGTATTGTCTCGGTAAGCTTGGCACAAAGCTGGTGCCTTCCTGTTTACTCTTAGTCTCATCTAGAATGTACTTCTGGTCCCTAAATTCTTCTGTTTGGAACATTATTGGCATACATGCTTAGCGATACCCCCTTCTTTAAAAAAGTTTCTTTATCCAAGGAAACGTGACGAGCAAAACCAGATGGAAGGAGCTGCTTATGCTTGATCTCCAGTGTTCTAATAGCTACATACTGCTGGCAAGTTTGGAGGCTTGCAAATAACTGTCTTTCATGCTGAATTGCTTATTTTCTGAGTGTTACAATCTTGCTTTAAAATGCTGAAGTACTTCTAGTGGTTTCAGAAGAGACCCAAGTTAATTTTAGAACTTGTGGTAAGGCAGATTGATTAGTGACAGGGTAGCTGCAGCACAAAGAGCAATGGGGTGTCATAACTCTTTGAGGGAGTCATCTTTTTCTAACTGAATTTAAGATGATGTCATATCTCAAGCCACTCTGTGATCACTGAAGGCTATGGAGATGTATTTTTCCTTTTGCTGTCACAAGGAATCATCAGAGTCATCTCCAGACTGGAGCTTGCTTGGCTTCCTTGTTCTCTGGCTGAGAATTTTTGCAGACACGCTGAAAATACAGTTCATTTAGCAAGGTTATCATCAAAGCCAAATGCTGTGTTAAGGTTATTATTCCTGTATAAGAGAAGGTTTCTTGCATTACTTGTATGTGAGTATTTTTACTTTGCTCTGGTTAGTGGTCAGCACTTAACTGTGTGTCTAATTGCCAGCTTGGCTAAGGTAGGCTTCTGAAGCGTCTTTATGCCATGCTCAGTGTTTGAATACTGAGCTGTCTGGTGCACTGCCAACCATTAAAGTGCAAAGATTTAAATTAGATACCTTCATACTGAATGCAATTAATAAGGAGCCCTGAGCTCAGGTCCTTGAGATAAATTGTGCAAAAGAATAGTAAACGACAGAGTTCTTGCGTTGTGCTATGAAAACATTGACACTACCTCTCTTGTCCAATCAGTAAGTGGAAGAATAGAGGTGATACTCTCCTAGGGTATGCACAGTAGCATCAGCCATGTGGCAACATCTGGACTCAGCAGGGCTTTTATTTTTGTGCCCATCATTGAAAATTTAAACATCAAAGAGGGATATAATTGCAAGAACATGATATTGGGATTATTCTAATAGATGCCAATGGAGTTCAGATTCCTAAAACCCATTCACTAGGGGCACATCACTTCCTATTATGATCTGGTCATTAGCATTTTTTACACTGACTTTATCCCATGTAAATAAAACTGAGACCAAACTAATCTTGAGGAGATTATTAGACCCTGTAGAGTGGAACAGAATGCTGCTGGCCTTCCAAAATGAAGCTTTCCATCTCTTTACCAAGACTATAAAGTTGTGACTTGTCCACAGTCATTTAAATCTTGCTGTGTGCCATAAGTTTTCTGCAGGACTGTGTGGCATGTTCTTCCCTTTTTACCTTCTACCCCTTCCCACAACTTACTTCTGCATGATTGGGCTCTATTGGATACGAAATGAACATGGTCACTCCAGAAGGCTCTGTGATCCAAAGAAAAATAGACTTGTCTTTCCCACAGTGACAGAATCCTCCTCCAAAAAATAGTTGCCAGTGTGAGCAAAAACTGTTGTAATAGTGGGTTTAACCACTCAAACACATTCAAAGAGATATTGGTATTACGTGAGCCAGCAGTGGGGCCAGGAGAGCCAGTGGCATCCTGGCCTGTGTCAAGAAGAGTGTGGCCAGTAGGACAAGGGAGATTATTCTTCCTCTCTACTTAGCAGTGGTCAGGCCACACCTTGAGTACTGTGTCCAGTTCTGGGCTCCTCTATTCAAGAGAGATGTTGAGGTGCTGGAAGTTGTCCAGAGAAGGGCGATGAAGCTGGTGAGGAGCCTGGAGCACAGCCCTGTGAGGAGAGGCTGAGGGAGCTGGGGGTGTTGAGCCTGCAGAAGAGGAGGCTCAGGGGTGACCTCATTGCTGTCTACAACTACCTGAAGGGAGGCTGTAGCCAGGGGAGGGTCAATTTCTTCTCCCAGGCAACCAGCAACAGAACAAGGGGACACAGTCTCAAGCTGTGCTGGGGGAGGCCTAGGCTGGATGTTAGGAGGAAGTTCTTCCCAGAAAGAGTGATTGGCATTGGAATGGGCTGCCCAGGGAGGTGGTGGAGTCACCGTCCCTGGAGGTGTTCAAGAAAACACTGGACAGGGCACTTAGTGCCATGGTGTAGTTGACTGGCCAGGGCTGGGTGCTAGGTTGGACTGGATGATCTTCCAACCTGGTTGGTTCTATGGTTAGAAAAAAGAATGGGCTAAAAATAAATCTCCCCCTTCCTAACACTGTGTTGTGAATAAGAGGGAATTATTTATACATTTTTCACTATTCCCCCCCCACAGTCTCCCCCCATTATATGGTTTGGAAGTTCTTTCAGAGTGATTTACAGAGATTGTCATTTAACCAGGGATGCAGCTAGAAGTATTTTCTCTTTTCATCAGCATAAAACCACTTCTGTAATTTTCAGCCCTAGAACGCAATGGGACACACAATAGCCTTCTTCCTGCAGAAGGATGGTGAGTGCTGCAGAAAAATATGCTCCTTTGTTTTAAAGACAGCACTAAGATGATTTGTTTTGGGTGTTAAATATGTCAGTGCTGTAAAGAGCCAGCAACCCACCTTGTTTTTGAAATGTTTAAATAATTGCTTGTATGTTTTGCCCTCTTGAATTATGATTATTTACAGGAGTCATAACTTGGTAAGAACAAACCCATGAATGAAACACTATATTTGCAGGTTTGTTGTTGTGCTTTTTTTAAGTTGTGAGGGTTTTTGATTTTTACATTTCATATATATTTAAAATCTGAGAGAGGCCAGCTGGCATTATTACAGAGTAATATGGGAGAGCAGCGAGCATTGGAGAGGCACAGCATGACGGAAGGTAGCCAGAAGGATTAAGGTATCTTAGAACTTCTTTGCTGCAGGCTTAGTCTGGTGGCAGAAAGAATGTGCAATTCCTGCTTTATTTTATTTGTGGCCTGGGTGAGGGAAGGGGTTGGAGTTTTGCCACTGCTGTTTGTAGGATGGGGGACAGCAGAGCTGGCACCTGGCTGGTGTGGAAGTCGAGACAGAAGAAACTGGAAGGGTGTTGTTAAGTCAGTTTTCCTAAAGCTGCTCTCCTGTGGCTCCTTTGGCATAAAAGGACAATCAGCAGGGCAGTTTGAATGTCAAAGGCCTCAAGAGAAGGTGTGAAGTAAAATCAGACTCCACTTCAGTATTAATGTGTTGTTGGCAGAACTCTGTGACTATTTAAAGTATTTTCACTGGACATTTTGGAGCTACGGTTGCCTCCTACCATAGACAGATGTCCCATTTAACCTGTAAAAGGATAGGCTACCTTTTTATTTATGCCCAGTTTTTCCATAAGCAACAAAAATAAAGCAGTTAGCATTGCTATTTTTCAGATCTGGTTTTGTGAGAACTCAGGGAAGAGATATTTTGGGCTGAGACTCAAAGCCCAGCGATGTCGCACTGCCTCGGGAATGGAGAGCTTCATTGGTGCCAATTTCTATGTGTGCATGCATACATATGTACACACATTTGTATTTATGGATGTGTATGGGTTTATCTATTCACTCAAGGCCCTCCAAGTAGACCTAAACCCTAGTTCGAAGTCTTTCAGACAGAACCTGAGAACCTAGATGTGAAGTTAAGGGTAGGTATTTGCACTGACACTATCTCTTAAATGCTTCCCATATTTGATTTTAAACATGAGTACTTGTGCCTCTTATCTTCTCTGCCCGCTATTCTAAGCAAGAAAATCAACATTCTTTGTAGCTGTTTTGCTTTCAAGGTATTGAGTCCTTGTGCCTTAATCTCTCTCAGAAGGGATTGTAGGAACTGAAGTGCTGACTTGTCGCCTGTGTTCCCTTTGAGAACTTTTAATCTTTGTTATTTAATTTTGAGCTAGTTTGTAGCACAACGCTGCTGACAGCTGCAGAGACTTTTTTAGGAAGAGGAGCACAGTGTGCTTCCCTGGATCCGGGTGCTGGTTTATTTAGTAAGCCCTCAAGGCAGACTGGCTGGACCTTAGGAACAGCCTGTAAATACACACATTCATTCACCTTGTATAAAGCTGCTTGCACTTCTGGAAATGCCTACCTAGTTCACGGTGGGTATGCCAAAAGGCTTAACATCAGTGTTGCTTAGTATTGGGTTGACTAACATTAGTGCCTTAGCTGGTCTGAAGTGGACTAAGCTAAATGCCACCCAACTCTGCCAGCAGTATTTACAAAAGGTAATTCGAGAACTTCAAGACCATGGTGAGCACATCCTGATGTGGTGGCAGGTGAGCATGGATGGTGAGTGACACTGGAATTCTTCGTGTTTTCAGCCCTTGGAAATACTTCACTTACATTGGTCAGAGGAAATACTTTTTCCAGTATTTCTGTGGTATTGCTGAATCAGAGATTTGAGTGCTTTCTTAATTTGCTGGTGTAGTTGAAGGATTTGGCTTGTAGGTTACTGGGGTTTATGTTTGTGGGTTTTGTTTATTTGGATTTCTTGTTTCATTTTGGTTTTCAATTGGTGTTTTTTGCTATATGGCAAATACACACATGTTCAGAACAAAAACATACTTTATAGCTTCTTATATATCATCTGAGCATCTTGTAGTGCATTTTGACTGATCAGCAAAACAACAGAGGGCAGACACTTTTATTAGTGTTTTTCTTTTCTTCGTGAAATTGTCATAATTGGTGCAAAATGAGTTTACACTTTAGCAGAAGGGGGAACAAAATTGCAGCAGGCAAGATTACAGCCTAAAGTGAAGTGCATATTGACAAAATGTAGCTGAAGGAGGCCACGTTTCATTGTGGCACTGTCAAGTCTCTCCCAAAACAACTGCGTGTACAGCTCCACCTATGTGGGTAGTCGTGTTTGCGTTGTTGAATGTTCCCATAACACGGCAGTGCTGAAGGTGCTCCTTTAGATTGGAGTAGCTGCATAGTATGTCAAATGGTAGTGCCAGTATGGAGTGACTGAAACAGCAGCAACCAGTCCTTTCTCTCACTTACCCAAACCTGCAGGCCATTTCCAGGAGGCTGTTGGAACACTGGAGTCCAGCTTCATAGGGCTGGGAAGAAAAGGTGATCTGAAAATACATTTGTTGTTGGAGTGGGAGACTGTTTTACTTACAGGAGAACATTAATCATGAGAAGTACTGGTACCCAGAATTTGCTTAGTCTCTTCCAAAGGGACCACATCACTGTTTTGTTTTTTTTGTTTTTTTTTTTCTATTGCATAGCAATGTTGTGACTGCAGTCCTGCACAGATTGAAATCTGGAAATAGGTTATTAAAGAGAAAAAGTGGGTTTCTTCTTGCAGAGATGTTTAAGTCCCAATTTCGGATTTATTTCCAGCCTAGGCAACAGGGGAGGTGGTGCAATGTGAGAAAGATGTGCTTCTGTTCGTGCAGCAGTAGCATGTGCCCCCGGGGCTATGTATCAAGTGTCTGACCTGGGGATGCCACTGCATTTGCACACCTATCTTCAGAGCATGTCGGGTATCTCAGCAGGTTATGAATGCCTGTTTTACAGAGGCATGTGCATTGTTGCCATGTGCACTGCTGGACAACTTTCAAGCCTTTTTGGAGGTGGGGGAAAGCTTGTTAAAATTAGTCTGGAAGAACAGATGCCTTCTAGACCATCTTAATAGCTCTACTTACTGCTACCTGGATGGACAACTGCTGCTGGTTTTCTTAGTATGTTCACAGTGTCATGGCTCAGGCAAGCAGATACCCAATAGTTAATGACTGATCTACAAAGAAAAATAATTAAAAACAAACCCAAAGCAATAGAGCACTTAATTAAGAGTTAGTGGTGGAGTTTCTGCTGCCTCTTAATGGAAAGCTTCCAAGAACAATTTTACCTTCCAGAAAGTACCTGATTTAGCCTGCCTGATTAAAAATGCTTCCAGTGTAATCCAGAAGTTGGATCATCGTTTTAGGCTGGCAAATAAACTGATTGATTAGATGCTCATTGAAGTTCTGTAAAGCAGAAGGGAGCTTGTACATATTTCAGAGATTTCATGTAGAAACCTGCATTAGGTTTTGTATTATAGATGATCCCAATAGCAGCTTATAGGACGTCTAAGGAAACTTTATCCCAGAAATTAAGACATTTTGATACTCTGTGTTATGGCATCTTGTGGTATCCTGTTGACTTCAGAATTCCTTCAGGTGTTTCAGTAATTTCACCTTTACTGTCTTTGCTGTAGTATTGTAGGTCGTCCTTTGTCTTCAAAACTGATCTGTATTACTTTCCCCAAAACAGGAGGAAGACCCAAATAAGTAGAAAGGAGGTTTTCTGAAAATATAAGTTAGCAGTACTTACAATGTGTGCAAATGGCTCTGCTCATCCTCAAGACGCCTGGAGGCTCCTGATTACTGCCTTGCTTCCCTGGCATTCTCTCTCCCAGCAGGTGCCAAAGACCCCTTCAGTTTGACGAACACATTCTCGTGTATAAAAAGCTGTCTGGGTCTTGGGAATTAAATGGTCTCTGTTCATGGGGCCAGAGACCATGATGGACTGATTAAAAGAAATAAATTAAAATCATAGCTGAATTGAATGTACTCACATTTTCATTGCTGTCTGGTTTTGTGTGTTGCTGTACTCTTGCTTCTTTCCTTTAATATCTTCCTCCCCACCTTGTGTTTCTGTGTTTGTTTCTTTCCACACTAGCACAAGTTGTGGGCAGTCTTTGTCATGTTGTCCCTTTCACCACCCGTCTGCAAGTAGTCTTGTCCTTACATATTAAGGATGCATGAAAAGCAAGTGTTCTAAATAAATATCTGAATGTAACTTAATAGTTTGAAATAAGGAGCAAAACCAGCAGGATGTGACAAATGCTTTGCAAACCAGATAGGTTGATGCTGTGTTAAATGAAGTCACAGCTCTATCACTTTCTATCTTTTTTTTATTTCTTAAAATGCTGGCAGTTTCAGTACCAGAGGGTTTTATTTTCCTCCTAGTGCTGTATTAGCTGACAATAACTAGCTGTTCAGGTAAATGATCTCAAGTCTTGTCCTCATGCCATTACTGTCTGTGTATTTTTGTTTCACTCTTTCCCCTCAAGAGATAATACACCAGAGGAGGGTTTTAATTTAATTACTTGGAAAGGAGAGTCAGGAAGTGGTCATCCAAGAACTTGCAGAGGGTTTTAACCTACAACTTGTTAGTGTGGCTTGAGATGGAGTGATCAGTGAAAACTGAGCAGGCAGCCTTTTACAATCAGTGCGGTGATCTGCTTTAATTATGTTACTGTATGTTCCCTATACAGATATAGCCAAAATTAAATTTTATAAAGAAGCTGTTAATGAATCTTAAGTCACTCAATTTCTGCCTTTTCAGTGAAATCAGCAGTAATAAATAGCCAAAACCTTGGCAGTGTCTGTTCTGAAACTTGTCTGGTTGAACTGTACTTCCTCGGAGAATTAATGAGCAGAGAAATTACTGAAGCTGCAAGTTTGCAAACCTTCTGACTTCAGTTGTGGGGGTGTCAGTGGCCCCACGGTGGCATGATGTCTTTTGGATGGGTAGAGAGGAGAGCGTTTCTGAGATGTTGGGATGCTTCTGGTTTGTTTCACTGATAAGCCCATAATGGTAGCAGAAAGAACTGCTAAAGGGAGCGTGTTGTCCCTATCTGCAAGGTGACTTTGGCAGCAGTGGTATCCTGGCATTCATATACATGTTGCTTTCCTAATTCCTCCTTCTGTGTGTTCAGTTAATGAGGTTTTGTTTTCTCTGAAGGCTCAGTTCCCACCAATCTTTTGACACATGGAGGCAGTCCAATTACCACAGGTAGCAAAAGCAAAGACCTTCTTAGCCAGTTGTCAGAGGACTCATTGAACTGGTTTTCTACAAGCTAAGGTACCTTGAATTTGTTTGTTTTTTTGCTTTTGCTATTCTTTGAAACTTTGATATTGCTCTATCAAAACCTGTGTTCTTTGAGTTTCTGTGAGGCACCTCTTATGAGAAAGCTGGACAGGGCTGCTCTTGTTGGTATATGCATCCCATCAACTAAAATGAGATTGAGAACGGCAGAACAGCATTTTGTCCATCCTCTGATAGTTAACTTGCTGTTTATTTGTACATTGTGTTAAGTGTGATTCCTGGTGTACCTAATTACCTTGAAATGGCAGATAAATATCTCTTTATATGGAGTAGGCCAAAAATATTTTTTTTGTTGCAACTTTGCATTGTAAGAACATGGCATTGTGTTTTGAGATGTATTCAAGTCAATGTTCGAGAATTTCAGCTGTATTGTTGTGATGGTTTGGGTGTTCCCTGCCCCCCTCACTTTGGTAATCACCCAGACTAGACTCAGCTAGCTCTGGAAATTGAATGAAGCTTTTATATTTACAGCTTAGCACAATACACAAGCAGATATTTACAGTATATACAGTTAATGTACAGAAATATGCAAGGTAAAAGGTAATACAGAAATGCAACTCCCCTCCCAGAAACCTGAGTCCCCAGGAGGGGCTCCCAACTGCCCTTCCACCTTCTTCCACCCCTCTCTACCTTACCCCAGACATTACCTTGTGGCCAAGGAAGAGTGGAGGGTCAGCCAGAGGGGCCAGGAAGCAGGTGGATTAATCAGAGAGGTGACAGGTTAGGTGTGCTCACAGCCTCAGGCTGCGCCAGGGGAAATTTAGGCTCGAGGTGAGGAGAAAGTTCTTCCCTGAGAGAGTCATTGGACACTGGAATGGGCTGCCCGGGGAGGTGGTGGAGTCACTGTCCCTGGAGCTGTTCAAGGCAAGGTTGGACGTGGCACTTGGTGCCATGGTCTAGCCTTGAGCTCTGTGGTAAAGGGTTGGACTTGCTGATCTGTGAGGTCTCTTCCAACCCTGATGATATTATGATAGAATGTTTTGGTGAAAAGAACTAGATAACTGGCTATGAAAGGTAAATATGGTTGTGTCTTCTTCCCTCATCAGTCTCGCTGAGAGTTCTGGGAAGAAGAAGAAATACATTAGATAACATTCTCCATTTTATCTCTCACTCTGCTTTGAGCTTCAGACCTAGCCACATCTCCTTAACCTCACTGCCACTAACCTTCCTTCTTAAACTCTTGGTTGCACCTCTATTCCTTTCTCAGGATTTGGGGTAAGGTTGAGAGGGCAAGGGGAGGTGTTGGGGTGGTTGAGAGCCCCTCCTGGGGACTCAGGTTTCTGGGAGGGGAGTTGTGCTTCTGTATCGTTTATCCTTTGTATATTTCTGTATATAACTGTATATACTGTAAATAGCTGCTTGTATATTGTGCTGCTGTAAAATAAATAGCTTCATTTATATTCCTGGAGGCCTTCTGAGTTAGCCGGGGCAAATTCAGAAGTGTGTGGGGGGCAGGTTAATGCCCAAACCATCACATTAGGTTAGAGAGAAATGCAGCTCAAAGCCCAGGCAGTGACTGAATGTCTTATCTATATTTACGTAGCAAGCCTATGAGTGAAGTAGACATCACCATTGTTTCTCTTACATAGCTGGTAATCTAATTCTTCTCACCAAAACATTCTGGCTAGCTTCAGACTAGCACCATTGTTGTAATGCAGGTTTGAAAAAGGATTTTTGAGTATGTGCTTAAAACCACAAGACAATTTTGGTCCATTTAAGAAGTTCACAGGATTACAGAATGTTAGGGGTTGGAAGGGACCTCTAGAGATCATTGAGTCCAACCCCCCTACCAGAGCAGGACCACCCAGACCATGGGATCCTCTGGGACAGAGGTGCCTGTATGGAGGATACCGAGCAGCAGAGGATGCTGAAGCATTAAGGCCAGGCCTCCAATAATAGCTTCTCGGAGTACAGGATGCTACAAGGAGGCAAAGATCTCTCACAGACTACCACAGCCCATAAGACACATGCAGCAGTGAGAAGCTTAGTTAAATGATCAACCAAGAGAGCACTGGAGCAGGAGGCTGCTCCTGACAGAAACCAGTCCGGCTGCAGGAAGTTTGTGTGGTGGGAGGTCATTTGTGCTAGTTCTTAATTTTGCCTGTTTCTGCTACTGAACATTATGAAGCTTTAAGGAAAATATAATCTGCATTTTTAACTTTTCTTTCAGCTCAGCTTCCTCTAAAGCTCCTCATTAGAGCAGAATTTGATCAGAAAGCGTGATTGAGAGTAACAGCTTGTCACTGTGTGATTAATGACAGCTCCACCTGCCATGGAGCTTCCTAAGTGGTAACAGCAATCCAGACTGGAGTGTCCTCTTCCCTGAGTTGCAACTTAGGTTGCAGATTTATTCCTCCCCTCCCTCCCCCTGCCAAAGAGTGTGAAGCTGAAAGAAATGATCAGAAATACCGGTGAAGATTCAGGATTATAACACCAAACTGCTGTCTGCTGTGGTGAAATAGTGGTGAAAAAAAAATGTAATAAAAGGCAGTGCAAATGTATTGGTGCTGTTGGTTGTGGGTAAATGGAATATACAGATAGGACTGTTCTGTACTGTTAGTGCAAGGTGCCATGCAGCTGTAGTTCAGGTGTACTCACTGAGCACGACAGGCTGTCTCACTGGTTATCTAGGCTGCTCTTGACTATAATTTTAGCTATTTATCCATTTTCAGGTTAGTTTGGTACCCATTGTCATTGAGAACTATTACAAGATTGATAAATCAGCACAAAAAAACAACCCTAAAGTAGTATCTGCTCCCCAGCATCTCTCTCTGCTAAACTCCTCTTTAGCTTAGACTCTGAAGCAAAGCTGCACAGCAGTAGGAGGAAGCCTGTGTATCCTCCTTGGCCTTTCAGAGCAGACTGATCCGGTATTCCTACCTTGAGAAATAAGGGTACGTGAAGTATGTTCCTCAGAAGCTGATGATTTCTGCATGAATTAAATCTTGCAGATACACTTAGTCATCCTGTTTGATCTCACTAATATTATCTTGGAGTGGAGCCCTTTATGTTTCTAGTTATGCAAACTGTAGCCTAGATTATAGAGACCTGCTTGGGCAAAGCTTGTGTTATCTCTGTAACTGGCAAAGAAATTAAACTGCTACTAGAAACGGAACTCTGAGAGTGTCACTAGTACTTCACAACAGTGCATCAGTGAGAGCCTGCTCCTGCTCCCTTGTTCCCATGCCTCAGGGGAGCTGTACATGCTTACAGTTTTGTAGCTGACAGATCTCAAATGAAAATATTTGCTTTAAAAAAAAATTACAATGTTTTGGCATTCAGCACCAGCTGTAGCTGACTTGTCCTGGTAAGCAAGGGATGGTCACAGTAGTGCACAAGATAGTAACAATGTCTTGTAGTAGGAAGCACCGGCAGGCTGGGGGAGGTCTGTAACAGTGCTGGAGGTCTGGGAGAGGAGAATTTGAGAAGGTGGCTGTGGCAGAGTGTGAGAGTGACTCAAGCACATTCTAGTGTTAATCGCCTTTCTTAAAATAAAAGCTGTTTGCATTCGTGGCAATGAGAGTCTTCCATTTCTCCAAGCATTGAAGTTTAAGCTCCTCACCCCGGGGTTCCTCCGCACTCTGAATGTGTTTGTTTTGAGTATTGTAGGCGCAGGGTTTGAGCTTTGTTTAGCTTCTCTTCTGGCCGGTTTAAGCTTATGACCTGTTTTCTAATTGTTTAGTTCATGAAGTTCAACGAGGTGAGAAGTGTGAGGTCCTGCTTTCCATCTGATCAGCTCCGCAGCCCCCAGTGTGAGAAAGACATGGACCTGCTCATTAGGTTCAGAGGAGATCACAAAAATGATCAGAGAACAGAAACAGCTCTTCTGTGAAGAAATACTAAGGGAACTGGAATTTTTCCACCTGGAGAAGACAGCTTTTGGCACACCTTATTGCAGCCTTCCAGTGCTTAAAGATGGGAGAGAGGCTTTTTACAAGGGTGATAGTGACAGGATATGAGGTAGTGGTTTTAAACTGAAGGGTATGTTTAAATTGGATATAGAGAAAATGTGCTTTTCACAATTTGGAGGGATCAAAGTGGTTCAAAGAGAACCACTTCAGTGCCAGTTTGTGCTCGCTCTGGATATAGGGCTGTTGCTGCATTTGTTACAAATCTAATTGAAATTTTTGACTCTGCTTGCCTCTGTGATGTTTGCTTCCAGTGAGCCTCCTCTGTGCTCTATGCTTGACTTAATTTTAAACAAAAATACCAATTTCCAGCACTTCTGTTTTGAATGCAATAGGAGACAGTGTGTGGGTAAATGCTCTCTCCAGCTTGTGTCTCTACAGCATCAATTACCAACAGTGTTTTGCCTTCAAAAATTACCACATTGTGTTAGTATGTACCAGTATAAGAACCTGGTAGGACCACTGCATCCAAGTTTTTCCTTGTCTCCCCTTACTGTGGGAAATGCTATCAATTTAGCTAGAGAGGAAGCCAAATACAGTAACTTCCAAGTAGTTGTATTTTGCTAGGCTGGTGTCTACAATGTATGGGCCTGTCTCTCCTAGTCCTTTGGTTTCAGGAGAAACTTCTACTAGTTATTTCCACTGTCCTGTTCTTACCACAGAGTCTGAAAAGCAGCATCTCTTAAAGTGCAAACGTAGAATGTAATGTTTGGAGTAATATTTGATCTGATGTGGCTTAACAATGTACGTTTGTGAGGAAAGAAATGCTAGAAGATATTTGAATGCTAGAAACTTGAGGTTGTTTTATTTCTAGATTGGCATTGCTTAGTATATGATGAGTATATCAGCTCGTCCTTTGGCTTGAGGTGTTAAGGAAGTATTTCTATCCCCAGTTGAATTTAGGGCCAGCAAGGACACTGACTTGGGCCCAAATTCCACAGACCAAAAAAACAAAAAAAAAAGGCAGTGAGAACTCCAGTCTTACTGAATCTGCATCCTGTTCCCTACCAAGCTGTTTGGAATCAAGCCACGCGACTTCAGTATGAAGAGTGTGGCTTTGAGACACTGTGAGCATTTGTTGTTGCTGAGGAAGTCGAAGGGATGGTGGCTGTTACCAAGATGCAGTAACAGCATCATCTGGCCTGTGGCAGTTTGCTGTGCAAGTGTCTCACAGTTTGACCTTATTTTCTGCAAGCCAAGAGGATACAGCTGGGTACTTGCCTTACTGACACAGGGTGACTTCTTACGGTGGGATGACTTGTTTCAGAAACTGAGTGATATGCCAAAGTAAGCTGTCTATATTTCAAGGCAGATAATAGTTTTATAAGTGGTGTGAAGCCAGTGGTGAATGTTTGAGGTGGGGCTCTTTTTTTTTTTCCTGTGTTTTTACGTTTTTTAAAAATATTTTTTCTTTCTGAGTGTTTTGGTTTGAGCAATATTGCAAAAGGAATGGTATGTATTTAGCTGATACTGAAATACATTCTTGATCTGTAACTTTGATTATATCTGTTTCCTGCTACATAACTTGGCTCCTGCCTTAAAGGCAGAAAGAGCTTTAAGTGTGCTGTTGTTTGCTTCTACTGCGGCAGAAGTTTACTTGCTGACCTATGATGCTCTTAGGAAAAAGTTAGCTTTGCTATATACAAAGTGATGTAGATGAACGTGAAGAGAATGAACATGTACACTGTGATATGTAGGAATGTTCAAGCCTATAATTGAGTAACCAGATGCTTAAGTTGTTCAGAAAACAACAAGCAAACAAAACCAACCAACCCTAGAAAACCCGGTAAACCATGCACAAAAAAACCCCAGATGAAACCAAAACCACCTCACAAAACCAACCAACCAAAAAACAAAACACACTTCCCCCCACAAAAAAACCCAAAACCAAACCTACAAAACCAGCCAGCCAACCTGCCCCCACAAAAACCAACAGCAATAAAAAAAAAACCCTAGCTACTAGTTTCTGGAATGTGGAAAACAAGTAATGCCCTAACTCTGCTGTCAGAAAAGCGACTGTAAAAAGGTGATGTCTTGCTCAGCAAGTTTGTTTCTAGCCTGTATTTCAGGGTCTATTTTCCTTATTTTCTTTTCTTCTTTCCTCCTGCTGAATGTTTTTGCTCTTGTTGGTTTTGCAGAGCTAGCACAGTGTTGATCAAGTGAGGCTGGCAAGCTCAGCAGTCAGAATTATCAGCTGCTTTGCCAAATTCTGCATTGCTGACAGCTGTGAAGCCCATTGGGGACAGCAGGAACATGCAGGTGTCCCTGTGCATGGGCTTGGCCTGCAGTCCCAGTGTTGCTGGTAGTGATGGGCGATGAGAAGAGGCCACAATGACATTGTGACATTGGCAGAGAGGAGTGTTGAGAGAACATCTTTTATTTGAAAAACTGAGGCTTGAGATAGAAGCACAGTAAATCTGGAATATTACAGGGCATCTTAAAGTTCTTTACCTCCTCTTCCCCTTCCTCTCGGTAGCCACACAAAGGAAATTCTGTTTACAGTCCACTTATAAGATTGCTGCTAAAAGGGAAGCTAAGACTCACTTACAAGATTGCTCTAAAAAGTATTCAATTTTGTGAAAAATTACCTTAAACCAATAATGATGTGGAAAAAGTTCTCTGAATTCAGGCCATTTTGTGCCTGAAAGGCTTCTGTCTTAAGAAGCAAAGAAAATAATAAATAATCCAGATGCCAAATTAAAAACTGGAATTTTGGAAACTTAGGTATAGTAATTAAACAAAGCCCCTTCCTCCTGTTATATTTTCTGCCTATTCTAAACAAGCCCAAAAGCACTCTGCAACCTACAAATGGAGGTCATACAACACAACCTAGTCCCTGTGGTCATTAGTCAGAAAACTGAAATACAGATGTCTCTGGGGCAACACAAAGTAGTTTTTAAGTAGGACACAACTTTAGGACAAGAAAAGGATGTCATCAAATTGAGCTGAAATTTTCAAGGTAACTGAAGAAGTTGAGCCCTTAGGTTGTAATTGTAAGGGTCTGCCGACAGCTAGCAAGGGATTACAGCCTTAGATATTGTTGCGTTTACCTCCGTGATGTATGGGGGTTAAGTTTGTAGAGTCTTATTTTGAAGTTGTTGTTTGGAGTTTCTGTTGTTTATTAAAATGCCTTGGGAAGGCTGAAGGACTTTCTTTTCAGACAAAGCATAGGAAATTCTTTCTTAACTTGGAATAACTTCACTGCTGCAGTAACTGGGGAAATAACATAATCCTGCAGAACTTGTCAAAATCCAAGCATAAACAGAGCTTTGAAAGCCTGTATTTCGAGTGGAGAAAGCATCTTGTCAGGCTGTGATGGTTGATAGGTGTTTACAGTATTTTGACAATAGAAGCTCTAAATTGTATAAAAAAATTAAAGGAAAACGTTATGGGGAGGGGGAGGTGTTACCTATTTTCAAAAGACACTGTTCTGCTAGGTTCTATCGTCTCGCTTAAATGCCGTTCCATGACATTACCAGTGTACAGTTGTCATAATCACGACTTGCTTTATTTTTTTACCTTTAGCCTTCACTAATGATGCTCTACAGGTTGCACAGGACTGCCCGAAGAGATGACAGGGAATATTTCTAATCAAAGCTTCAGGCGGGGAAGACTTTGTTCCAGTCCTGCACAGCTTCTAAAACTTAACGGTGTTGCTGTGAGCATGAGATTTCCAACAGTCTTCCCGTTTGTAAAGGATTAAATAAATAACTAAGAATCCCCAAAGTGTTGATGATACCACCATCTGGGGACCTGCAGCAATTTTCAAAAGTAGAGATGTGTGAAGTAGTGTCTGCAGTCGTTCTGTATGAGAAGATGTAGCAGAGCTTATGTGTACAGCTGCTGCATGATTGTGGTGTACTGCTGTGAATTTAGTGGCACTCCTTGGCAAGAGTCCTTGCAAAACTGGCTGTGTGATACCCAGTTGCAAAATGTTGAGTTTGCTTGTTGGGAAGCATACGGAGGAAATGCTGTCTGTCTGTCTCCAGAATGAGTGATCAAGCAGGATTCTTCATGACTCGGTCTGCAGATGTGCTACCTTCTTGTGTTTTTACCTCAAGATAACAGTTTAGAAAGCATTCACACCTGACTTTGGGACGTCATGCCAGAGTCTTAATAATGACTTGGGTAATATTCCACTTTTCTTTCAGAGCTAGGGTAGCATATATTGCCCTTCCCATAGCCATATAATGGCATTTCAAAAAATCAGAAGCCTTAAGCGTAGTATCTGGGGGGTAGCAATGGAATTAAACAGGAATAAGTATGTGAATCTTTCTCCATAATCCATCTCTGGTGATTGTGACTCTAAGTCTCTTGTTGAGAGTGGTTTTAATAACAAGACTTTGTGTATTAATGGAATGAGTATGCAGCTGAGACATTAGCTCATGAGTTTGACTCCACTTGTTATCTCTAATGCATTAACCTTTCTCAGCCTGTGTCTGCTTTGGAAGCTGTAAAATGGGTATGTCTGTAATCCTTTCTGGAGAAAACTCTGAGAAAAGTCGCATGCTACCCTAGGAACGTCCCAGGGGAAGCACTCACTGCAAGGGTGCTGCAAAAGTGTCCTTTTTTTTCTTTCCACAGCATGTGGAAATACTGTGTCTTCAAAGAGAGAAGAGGACCAAGAATTTCCCAAGGTTAACTGTCCATTAGGAAAGTGTGTGGGCTGTGGATAGAGTAATATCCTGTGAGTGGACTGTCTCTGCAAGAGCTGATGAAGCAGGTGAATGTGTTTCCTGAAGGATGTGCAACAGGGAGGGGATACTGCTTTGGAATCCTTTCCTTTAGTCTCTCCTCACACAGTGTCCTTTGCTGGTTGTTATTTTACTATGGGTTTCAGATCTTCCCTCATCTCTCCTGACATACCATTTTTTCTCCCTCTGCTGTTTGAAGAACAGAACAAGACCAAATTAAATGGGAGTTAACAATCATTGTGGATGAAGTATTTTGTCTTATTTCTGTAATAAGACATAATCTCCACCTGAATTCCATCTCTGTTACTTTGACTAGCATTTTAGAATATGTAGTGCAAGTTCTGTGTGCAGATAGAGCTATGACAGTGGCATTAACATGAAAATAATAAGCACAGAGTGCTAACTAAGAACCTAAATACCCATAAAAGAGCAGGAGGCTGTTCCTCTTATGTGGCTAGACACAGTCTGATTCAACCTCTCCTATTCATCTTTGAGGTAGTCAGGAAGGTCCTGCAAATCTTGGCTTAAATTTGATAGTTTAATGTTGTCCAAGTGTTTGGTTTAGGTTTCGTGTGGGTGTTGAGAATGGTCTTCTTGGGTCTGTGAACACAGTATCTGCCTGGCATAGAATCTGAATGGAAACATAGGGAGTAAATGGACAGTGACCCTAGTTGGTTGCTGTGTGTGTATATTTTTAACCCTAGTACAGTTTTTAGTAATCACTGGATCTAAGGCCTATTGTTCATTGATAGTGTTTTAGACAAGAATTATTGCAGGGCTGGCAACCTTCTACTGATCTCCCTGATTCAAATAAAGCTAATTTAAAGTACATGTGCCTCTGTTGATATGTGATGGGGAAAGAGCAACTTCTCACTAGAAGTCCAAGTGGAAATGAAAACATTACATGGAGAATCATGGGTTAAGTTTTATGATTTTGAAGGAGATTTTGAGATAGCTTTCAAAGACAGACTCTTTGTGATTTAATGTCTGGACTTTTTTCACTTTTTGGAAATGGGAAGCTGTTCTTCATCTATTTTCAATGAGTCAAACCCTTGAAATTTGTAGAGAAAGGGCAGTATTTAGGTCATATGAAGTAGGTTGTTGCAGGCTTACTTTAAAATATGCTGTAAATATTATAGAAGCAGTTGTGAGAGCAGGAAAATAGTCACCTCTCACAGTATTAAACATCAGCTAGCTCAGCTAAGCTATTAATTAAAACTGTATGAAGTAATGTAGTGCCACATTGGGCTGTGTGAATGAACCAATAAGGTTTTCCCTTAAGGAGAAGTAACTATCCAAGAAAACTCTGGGAAGGTTAAAGCTGGAATATATTCAAGGCCCATGCAGTAAGCGTGGACATCCTCAATTAAATCAGAAGGCTCAGATCCCCATCAAGAGCTTGAATGGCTCTGAGGATGGGGGCTCCACCACGTTCCCTGGGCAACCTGTTCCAGTCTTCCACCACCCTCCTGGTCAAAAACTTCTTCCTAATGTCCAATCTAAATCTACCTTTCTTGAATTTAAACCCATTGCCACTTGTCCTATTGCTATGCACCTTTTTAAACAGTCCCTCTCCAGCGTTCTGGTGGACCCCATTCAGGTACTGGAAGGCTGCTGTAAGCTGTCCTCAGAGTTTGTTTTTTTCCAGCTTGAGCAAGCTCCACTCTCTCAGCCTGTCATCACAGGAGAGGTGCTCAGCCCTCTGATTATTTTAGTGTGTCTCCTCTGGACCCAACTCTTACCAGGTGAATGTTCACCAGTAACTCCTGCAGGGCTGCTCTTTATTACATCATCCCTCAGCCTGTATTGATAAGGAGGATTGTCTCAGCACAGGTGTAGGACCTTGAACTTGTCCTTATTGAATGTCATGAGGTTCACCTGAGCCCACTTGTCCAGGTCAAACGAAAACATTAAAAATTGTCCTAGATAGAGGCTTGGTTGAGTAGAGAGTACTGCACTGGCACCTAGTCAAATTAAGAAATTGATCTCTTTTCATCACAACCTATCAAATGTTATGCTTTGGCTTGTGAGTAAGTGCTCATTAGTGACCAGGAGCTGGTAGTATCATTCCCACAAGCTGGAAGAGACCTCTGAGGTATTATGACTATGCTAGTTCAGAGAAGGTTAAGTCAGGCCATGGAGTCACTTGCATGGCTGTTTTGCTTCATCATCCTTGAACAGTGGGGCTATATGAGCTCCTGGATATCTCTTGAGGCCACCAGTGTGGAGGGGAACTTGGGCAGTGTGCTACAGCCTTCGGTCTGGCCAGAGAGAGCAGGTAACGCAGGTGTCTCTGAAAGAGACAGAGGTTTTACTTGAGCAGTTCTGCCTGAATCCATCCCGAAGTATGAGGGAAAGTGGACAGTTGCAGGGAATTTGGACACCAGCTTCACTTATAGAGTGAAGAAGTACTCTTCTGTGCCCTGTGTTTTGACTCTCTGATTTGTCTCTGGCAAGTACAAGAAACAGGTATAAACAAGGATGGAGTGCTTTTGCAAGTGATGTTTCCTTGTGGGTGATTGCTCTTTGGGGAAACAATACGTGGTGTGAGAAATGTGAAACAGAGACTGTCTCTTCCTCTTTCTTTTTGCATTACCGTAATTTCACCCTAGCATCATTACAGAAGAGTCATTGAGAGAGTATTGTCTGCACTACCACTGCTCTTGCCTTTAAAGAGCCAGAAGGAGAAAGGTTTGTTACTCTACAACTTTTCCTCATCTTATCTGTCTTCAGGTACCTGTGGTTCAGCACAGCTCCCTGAACAACCTCTGGGAGGTGGATTGGGCATATGGACTGCAAGCTGTTTTGAGGTCCTTTGAAAAGCAGTTAAATTCGACTAATACTTGCTATTCAAACATGTTTTCTAGTGGCATGTTGATGATTTTTGGACTGAAGAGCTGTTTTGCGGGAGAAGATGCTGAGCTGTGGAGTTTTTTGGGGTTTTTTTTTGTGTGTGTATGTTTGTTTTGGTGTTTTTTTTTTTCGGTTGGTTGGTTCTGCTTGTTTTGGGTTTTGTGTGTTTTTTTTTTTTTTTTTACCTAAGAGTGATATAAAGTAGGAGCTTATGGAACTGAAAAAAAAATGGGTTGAAGCATACCCTCACTAAAACAGATGGCTGAGGAACTCTGAAATAAAAACTTCCCTGTCCCCAAGTGATATAATAGGGAGAAGAACGCAGGATAAACAATACTGTGTGAAAATGGAGCTTTGTTGTCACAAAGTGCTCAGTTGCAGCTTATTTTTCTGTTGCCACACTCCAAATGCTGATAGGATTTTAAATGGCTGTGTTAAACGTATGGTAACCAGATTGTACAAAGCAGTGATTTAAAACAACAGTCTTTCATTTTTGGTGATAGCATTCAGCAGTTGAAATATACATGTATTATGTATAATATATATATATATATATATATATATATAAATGTAATAGTACTCAATTATACCTTTGGAACTGAGATTTAATGAGATGCTCAGAGGGAAACCTTTGCATGGGCTTATGTAAATTGTAGAAATGGGCCACTGTGTTGTCACAGATAACTATTTATTTTAGTTTCAAATTTTGATCCCTTTTTGTAAGTAATCATTTTATCAGAAAACACTTAGGTCTACTCTTTACCTGTCCTGTTTTGAAAATAGGTTTCAGCAGTAACAAATAATCAGAGGCTGGAAATGGAGTCCTGTTGCTAATGCTACCAAATAACAACAGGTGAACATGGAGTGGTTTGTGAGCTGGCAGGCTCTGCACTGATGCAGGATGCACCTACCTGCAGTTCAGCAACAGTCTTCCAGTGCAGAAGGAATTGAGAGAGTAAAAGAGGGAAGGGTGCATTGTGGGTTAAAGGAGAAAAGAAAGTCTTCTGCTGTTTGTTTCTTATCCTGAAAAACCATGTGTGCCCAGTGTCTGAAAGGTTTGACAGCTCACACTTCCTTATAAGTGACTTTCTTCTGACATAGCATTTTGCAATTTCCCTGAGCAATCTGCCCTTCTCATTCACCACTTAGTATAGCTTAGCGATGAGAGATGTTATCTGATCTCAGCATCTTCTATTTAGTAAGGAAACAGCCTGGGATGTTTTTTAAAAAGAAAGATGTTCTCACATTAATAGGAAAATAAAATTATGTTTTGGAAGAGATGTCTTAGAAGTAGAATCATCTTTGGAAACACTGAGGGTTGAATCAAGTCTTAGATTGAAGTTATTTCATTTGATATCTGCTCACTAATTAGGAACTGAAATTTCTGGAAGCAAAAGTATGTCCTTTATGTTTTCCCTCTTATTGACAGCTTAAAATTGGTTAATACAGCTTTTAGTTTCTTCTCCAGGCCATCAGACTTCAGTGTGATCCAGTCTCACTTATTTGTCAAATAATGGTCACTTCTCAGGTACCACAGCCTTTTTTTTTTTTAGCCTCTTTAGCAGTTTTTTTCTAGTGGTTTACCCATGAAGACATGGGCAGATGTTTAGCCTCAGTAGCATGACAGATGTGAAACATTTTCACGTTTTCCTGGGAAACATCAACTCTGACTCTTGTTTATTTATTGATGTATTTATTTTAATACTTGATCCTTCCCAGAGGATTAGTTTTGAAGGTACTCGAATGTCCAGCTGCAGTTTCACATTTTGCTTTCGTTGCCAGACAGTAAGCTAAAAATTACTTTCAAGTCATCTCTCTTAGCCCTCCTCTAGAGGACTAGATCATGCCAGCATGTGTTCTGTTTGTGCTCCAAGGGTTTGTCTCTCCTCGATAAGTTGGATGAACTATCCTTGTATTCCTATCCCTTACAAAATGTTTGACTTGAGACTGAGCCTTGAGTTTTACAGCCAGTTACTGTTACAAATATTTAAAACTCGAAGTTGATAAATTATTCAAGTTAAAACTTACTTATTTAGGCCTTCCAGTATCTGAAGGGGGCCTACTGAAATGCTGGGGAGGGACTTTTTAGACTATCAGGGAGTGACAGGACTAGGGGGAATGGAACAAAGCTGGAGGTTCAGACTGGACATGAGGAAGGAAGTTCTTCACCATGAGAGTGGTGAGACCCTGGAATAGGTTTCCCATGGAGGTGGTTGAGGCCCCATCCCTGGAGGTGTTTAAGGCCAGGCTGGATGAGGCTCTGGCCAGCCTGATCTAGGGTAGGGTGTTCATGGGCATGGCAGGGGGTTTGGAACTGGCTGATGGTTGTGGTCCCTTCCAACCCTGACTGATTCTATGATTCTGTGATTTTCCCATGGTAAATATGATGCTGGAGAAAACTTCCTGTTTAATGGTGGAAGGAGCATAATGTCTCCAAATTATCAGATAAATTACAATTATAATTTAATTACAATTATAATGTTCTGTTTTATCTCTGTGGTTTTTCAGATCTGGAAAAATTTGGGGATTTTTTTTTTTTGGTCAGGTATCTCTTTATTTTGGAGTTTCAACATTTTTTCCAAGTTGGTTTTCAATAGCTGTGTTCCCCTAAGATGCTATTATTGTATCTTTCATGCCATTGGCTGTGGTATGTTAAGTAGCTTAGCAGTGACTGTTTAATTTCTCTGTTAAAGCTGGTGTTTTAAAGTAAAGTGGCCCTGCTTAGCACCTCTCCAAAGTTTGTGGATATCCTCCTGTTACACTCTTTTGGTGCAGGTTTTTGCTTAGTACATGATAGCAGCTTTCTGGGTGAGACCCCTGAACCTAGAAGGCATATTTTTAGTTTCTACTAGTTTAATATTGTTAACTACAGAATTTTTGTTTTCAGACTTTTTTCCTTTTCATTTTATTCCTAATGTCAACTACTTATTTCTCCGAAGCTCTGTGATGTTGAATGTGTTGTATCATCTTTTCTACAGAGAATATCCCCTGCCTCTGATGTCTGAATCTACAAAATTACCATCAGTTTTGGGAAGCATGTATAGTATATAACGTGTCAATTTTGAGTTGTGCTGGATATGCATCTTACAATCCATAAAATCTTTTATTGATAGTGATCTGAAATTACCACTGTAATCATGTTTAGTCCTCCAGTGTGGTTTTTTTTCTCAGCACTTTTTTTTGTTTTGGCTTTTTAAAGTGTGGGATTTGTTCTTGGTTTGCATGAAAAGATCAGATCAGATGTCAGCTGCTCTACACACTTCAATATCCTGGATAAGTTAAGCTATGTTTTCATTCCAGTAGACAGGTTTCTAATCTGATCTATGGGTAGATATCTTACTAGTGGAATGAATATTCTGCCAACAAGAAACCCCAGAGCGATTCTGTCAGTCTTTTTCCATCCTGAGTCTTCTTATTATCATCTTTATTTATTTATTTCCAAGCACGTTCACCAATCCCATTTTTCTCTCTGGTTATTGTTGGGACTCCAGTATAGGCAGGTGTCGTGGCTGAGGACACTGTCAGTTTGTAGCAAGCTGTGAGTTCAGCAGCACAGTTGTCTGTTGATGTGCAGTATCCTATAATTGTCATTTTCCTATATCACATTTGAAATGCAGCTTGCAGAATTTGGCAGTTAATTGGTTTCCAGTCCTTCAACAGTTTTTCAGTGTTAAAAATCCTAATTTAATGTTGCTCTTTCTGCAGGGAGGGAGAACCATTTTCCCATCTTGGTTCATCACATCTATGATGAATTCTTATATTTAGTTATCTTTTAACCCACTCCTCAGCATCAACATAAGCTGTGAATTTTGAGAACACGCTCATCTGTTTTCTGTTACTTGTGTAGCTTTTGACCTTGCTGATTTCTAGTATCCCAGAGAGCTATAATTGTAGCTGGTAGAGAAGCATTCATTTTAGAAATTGCTGTTGCATATGGAATATGTTACTGCCACTCCTCCGTGCCTTTCCCAGCTGCACGGTACTGTGCTGCCGGTAAAAGGGGAGATGAGAGGACTCCTGGTACCCAGTTTCATCAGTCAGCCTGACTACCTTAGCCTGAGAAGGCATCCAGGGGAATTTGACTGACCCAGGCAGAGAGAGGCTTGCTAAGTGTGGTAGAGATGAAACCATTACTCGGCAGGTAGCTATTACAGGTGGTAGTGTAGAAGGTATCTTCAGCTGCTGCTGACTGACTGTGAGCCAAGCTGGCTTGTCAGAGCCTCATTATCCAGATAATTTTTCTGAAGGCTCAATGTTTGACATTTCTTTTAACATAGTTTGTTATACTAGCAGACTTCTTTGACTTGTTGATTTAACTGCCCTACTCGGGCATGTCAAGCATGCAGTTCACTGCTAAGGGTAACTGGTAAGTCAGTGGGCCCAAGAGACAGTAAATAACTTGCTCTTCACATGATTCTTACTCTTCTTCACTTGCCTGTATTGGCTTAGGCTATACTGAAGAAGATTCCAAGTCTTGGTATAGATTACAAAGTTCCCATAATGTTCTCAGGTCTCTTTTGCCATGTCCACATGCAGATCCTAAGGAAGAGACCAGTCAGTGGCAGAGATAATCTTAAATTTTAAAGACTGCCTTTCTCTGCTTAGAGATGAATGCTTTGTTATTCCTAGTCGTGCTCAGTTGTTTTACACAAAATATATGGACTTTTGAGAGTTGCAATGATTACAAAATTGTTCTGCTTCTCTTTTTTTTGGATCTAGCTTTGTGTGCACAACAGGAAAATAGTCCTTCCTACTATAGTCATGAAATTTCTCCAGGAAGTCCAAAATGCTAGTTGACTTGCTGTGGTGATTTGGGAGTTACCCACCCCCCCCGCCATGGTTTGGAAATCACCCAGACTAGACTCAGCTGGCTCTGGAAATTTGAATGAAGCTTTATATTTACAGCTTAGCACAATATACAAGCAGATATTTAGAGTATATACAGTTACACGCAGAAATATACAAGGTAGAAGGTAATAGAGAAACACAACAGCCCTCCCAGAAACCTTAGTCCCCAGGAGGGGCTCCCAACCGCCCTTCCACCTTCTTCCACTCCCCTGTCTTACCCCAGACATTGCCCTGTGCCCAAGGGAGAATGGGGGGTTGGCCAGAGGGGTTAGGAAGCAGGTGTATTAATCAGAGAGATGGAAGGCGAGGTTAGAGAGAAAAAAAATGCAGCCCACAGCCCGGACAAAGAGCATTATCTATGTTTGGATTCTTGTTCTTATACATCTCAGCAAGCCTATGAGTGAAGTAGACATCACCACTATTTCTCTTTTACAGCCTGTGATCTAATCCTTCTCACCCAAACATTCTAGCTAGCATCAAACTAGCACACTCACTGTTGTCTAGTACAGCATGCTTACCTCTAATCTTCAGTTCTTTACCATGTATAGGTTTCTTGGCTTTCCTCCTCTCTGTAGCTGCATGTTAAACATCTATGTGTGTGTGTGTAATATATGTATATTAAAAAAAAAAGTTAATGTCTTCTGAATGCTACATGTGTATTATTTGAAGGTCTTTTGTATTTATGTGACGTGGAATTGCAGGGAAAAAATGTGCAAGCGTGCATCTCCAGCTTTCCTTAGGATGTTGGACAGCCTTGTGTTGCTGGTAATGCATGTAATAACAAGTGGAAACTGTTGCCAGAGGATAATCTCCTGTTTGTTAGATTGAGTGCTTTTTCTTTTCTCCTGTTTTTTAATGAGTCCCTCTCTGAAGTAGGCTAAGCCTAGCTGTCATTTTATCAAATCCCAGTTGGTGATCGCTATTAGCAACAAGATAACACATTTTCACAAGCTTGCACCTGGTTTTTAAAAGGAGTGTGTGCTGCTTTGCGTGTAAGCTTTGTCTCTCTAGGTTATAAGGGTTCAATTTGAATAGCTGATTCATGTTCTGTACTTAAATTCCTAATACTTTGGCTCTGTGAGGAGCTGTAATGTGTGTGTTGGGCTTGCATTTCACTGAATTAACCTGCAGAAGTTTTTTAAATGCAGACTTTCACCTCTGTTAAACAGCAGTGATTCACAGTTGTAATGAATGGAAGGCAGAAGTTGAATTGCCACTGTAGGTATGAGGATTGTTTGGCAAGAAACCTTGCTTGATGGAGGATCTTTGTGGACTGAATCAGTTAATTGCTTGATTAAAACTCGAGTTATTAAATCAACTGTGTGAATATCCATGAGGCAGTTACCGAGGTCCTTCCCCAGCAGCTCTTCTGCAGGGAAAAAAAAAAAGCAGTGTCTGTAAGCTGAATCAACATTCCTTAGGATTGATGAAAAAGGTATTTTGGTTGTGAACTTTGGATGAGATCCTTCAGTACTCAAAAAAAATGAGATGATTTAACTATCCAGTATGTGTTCTGCTTGTTCCCTACCACCCACCCTGCTGCTTGGTGTGGACTGTCTTAATTGTAGTAAAAGCTACTGTAAGTGACTTCTTATGAGATTCTTGTCTATGGCAGTATCTCCATGAGCTCCTGGGATGCCAGGTAAGTACAGTTTTGGAGGGGACCCTAATATTAGAAACTGATGTAGATAGGGGAAAAAAAAAAAGCAAACAAAACCACACAAAACCCAAATGGTTTTCTGGTATATGACCCCTAAAATTTCACAGTATCACAGTATCAACAAGGTTGGAAAAGGCCTCACAGATCATCAAGTCCAACCCTTTACCACAATTCTCAAGGCTAGACCATGGCACCAAGTGCCACGTCCAATCTTGCTTTGAACAGCCCCAGGGACGGCGACTCCACCACCTCCCCGGGCAGCCCATTCCAGTGTCCAATGACTCTCTCAGTGAAGAACTTTCTCCTCACCTCCAGCCTAAATCTCCCCTGGCGCAGCCTGAGGCTGTGTCCTCTTGTTCTGGTGCTGGCCACCTGAGAGAAGAGGGCAACCTCCTCCTGGCCACAACCACCCCTCAGGTAGTTGTAGACAGCAATAAGGTCACCCCTGAGCCTCCTCTTCTCCAGGCTAAACAATCCCAGCTCCCTCAGCCTCTCCTCATAGGGCTTGTGCTCAAGGCCTCTCCCCAGCCTCGTCGCCCTTCTCTGGACACACATTTCCACATGTCATCTGCAGAAAATTTACATCTCCAGTGTTTGCACATCTGATTCTGTGCTTAGTCTTCCTATCAATGTTAAGTAGCATCTCCATGTTTCAGCAGTGCTTTGATAAAATACATTTTTAGGGGGCATAGTAGCCAGAACAGGTAATAAAGCATTGTATTATGTAATTTATTCAAGTTAGGTTGTTCTTAACTATCTTCTCTTGGCGGGGTGGGGAACCCACAAGAAAATAGCAAATCAAATGGAGAGCATTGTTTCTTGACACCTTTCTGTGACACCTGTATTAAACTAGGGATGAACTATATAGAAAAACTAACATAAACATCAGCGTTTTCCAGCCATTGTCACTCACGTGTGTCCTAAATGGCATTGCTCTGTAGATATGTCTGTAATTTCATCTTGGAACAAGCAGAACTATGTACTCCATGGAACAAAGCCCTTGATGATGTCAGGATTTCAGTGAAACAAATGGGGTTGAGGAGCTTTGGATCAATTTTGCTTACAGTCCTCAGGCAAATATTGCAAGAAACATCAAGAAGCTTAGGAGATGCTAGGAAGAAGAGCTTCTGTTAGTGAGTTAACTTGTATGTGTGTTTCCCGCGGCGGTTGGCCAGGAGTTAAAAGGGACGTTGAGATGCTTGAGCGTGTCCAGAGAAGGGCGACGAGGCTGGTGAAAGGCCTTGAGCACAGCCCTACGAGGAGAGGCTGAGGGAGCTGGGATTGTTTAGCCTGGAGAAGAGGTGACCTTATTGCTGTCTACAACTACCTGAGGGGTGGTTGTGGCCAGGAGGAGGTTGCTCTCTTCTCTCAGGTGGCCAGCACCAGAACGAGAGGACACAGCCTCAGGCTGCGCCAGGGGAGATTTAGGCTGGAGGTGAGGAGAAAGTTCTTCACTGAGAGAGTCATTGGACACTGGAATGGGCTGCCCGGGGAGGTGGTGGAGTCGCTGTCCCTGGGGCACTTCAAGGCAAGGTTGGACGTGGCACTTGGTGCCATGGTCTAGCCTTGAGCTCTGTGGTAAAGGGTTGGACTTGCTGATCTGTGAGGTCTCTTCCAACCCTGATGATACTGTGATACTGTGAGTCCTGCCTTGGGCATAAGAGGCTGTTGCCCTGGCAGGTTGGCAGTGTGGTTCCTGGTGAGCGGTGCTAGGGAGATGCCAGGTACGCTCCCTGAAGACAACTAGGGCCCTTGCCTAGCTGCTTGGAGATACCAGGGAAGAAAACAAGATTGCTGCTAACTAATACCCAAGGGGAGCTTTTGCTCAGCCTTCTGTGCCAGGGAGCTAGCTGGTCATTGTAAGAGCCTTGCGGGTGAGCAGCAGCGAGGCCTCAGGCCGCAGGGGTGGCAGGCGAGATCGATGGGGTCCTTGTGGAAGAGCTTTTAAATGTAGGTATGTCCTTAGCTAATTAACTCACTAACTGAACTCCTGTGTTGTGTGTGAGGTGGGAATGTTTCACGTCAGGAAATGGAGCAGCTGATCACAACAAATCCGGATTCTGGAGGTTGAGTGTGTTTGTTCATTCTCCAGCACCAGCTGCAGTAGATTGCCAGTTAAAGGAGCAGAGGCTGAAGTCCAAGCCAGTGCTTGCCACTTAAGGCCCTCTCAATTCTGTGCTCTTAAGGTTGGCTTAAATGCTGTGGGTTTCATTTTTTTAGCTTCATTCTGTGTGAGTGCATCTATATGAATAAACTGAATAAGGTCCGGGCACAGGCTTGAGTATTTGAGTGATCTCTGCGTGCTCCAGGGCGGGATTTTGGCTGAGGGCTCCCTCGAGAGGTGCCCAGATGTGGGCCTGTCTCTGAAGGAAGGATGCACAAAAATACATCTCTGAAGGCGAATCTGGGCATATGGCTGTGTTGTGCTGGCCAGAGGTGTGACACTGACCTGCTAAACGTTCTTTACTGGAGTAATTTGTTACCGTGAAGGACTTTTTTGATGTTCTATTTTCAGGAGGGGGGGTTTTTTGCTGCCTAGAGGTCACAAGTGTGTGTATGTACACACAGATGCATATTGTAAGGTGGCAGAGCAGTTTGTGCCTTGTGTGGGAGCGCAGTGGTGGGGAGCAGGCTTGATGTCCTCCTGTGCTAGAGGTGGGAGGGGTGGAAAGGGCCCTGCATGCATGCTCACACCCCACATTATGCCTTGATAGCAAGGTGGTTATAGCTGCCTCTTGGGAGCTGAAGGTGGGCTTTCAGGCCTCAGTGAATGGGAGAAAATGAGCCACAGATGTCTGTGTTTAAAGCAAGTGCTTCAACCACTGAGACATTGAAGAGCAGGGGAGTGGTGCTTTTGAACTGCATGAGGAAGAGGTGAAAAAAGCTCCTGCTTTTATTGCCGTCAGATGAAGAGCAGACTCTGATAGGGAGATAATGTCTGGGAAGCTGAAGTGAGGGTTTTGTCTCCCCAGGGAGAGACAGATGTTAGTACTGTCTCTCCTCTGTAGTATTTCTTGGGATTACACCGGGCTCTTGCCTGCCCAGCGTTTGTCTTCTGTGAGCCCTGCTGCTGGTGTGCCATGCAGTGGCATGTGCCCGCAGGAAGCGGGGCACTGTGCTGCCATATGGTGTATTCCTTGGTGTTTCCCACCTCTGCAGCAGCATCTGCAAATGCTGAACTGTCTTTCCTGATCTAATGTCCTTAATAACTAAAACTATTGAGACCTGATTACAGTGTTTTAAAGGTGCTGTATAACTACATGTCCATGTGGTTTGGGAATTCTTTGAAACATATTTTTCCTGGTAATGTTAATTCCTTCTTAACACACTTGAGTTTCAGTACGAGCAGACTGTTCCTTGGTCAAGTCTAATTCTGGGGCTTTGGAGATGCTTTTATAAAATACTTGCGTGTTTTCACTCCCTTTTTGATACCATATTCATCTCTGACACAGTTCCATGAAATACAGCCTTGAATTGGCAAAATTAACTTTTCTTGATCCAAGAGATTAAATGTGGCTGTAAATTTTTAAGCAGAACCAGTTGCTGCAATTCACCATCAAAGAAAATCTTGTGGACTTGAATGAACAAGATTTAGGGAGAGCATTCTCCTGGGGAAGCTGATTTGTTAATACTTAAGCACATCTTTCTCTTTCCTCTCCTCCTGCATCTTCAGACCTGAAACAACACAAACTGTTTCCTAGATCAAAAGAACACTCAGGTCCCTTTTGTTGGACAAATATCACAAACACTAGGCTCTTACTTTTCACTTGAGTAACGGCATGGGCTTTCAGGATTCCTTTAATAAACTTAAAGTAGGTCATAATACCCACCACTGCATCCTTAAACCGGTATAAATCTTGGTTTCCAGAGTTTTAATTACAGTGGCTGCTCCCATTAGGTGGTCTTGTTTCATGGCAGGATGCTAGACAGCTCTCTTGCTCTAAGTCATTTATGTGGACTGCGAGTATGGTTGTCAAACCATAATGAGCAATGAAAGTATGAAGAATGTTAATTTAACTGATGCTGCTTTTGCTGTTAACGTAAGTACCACCAGCTGCACCTCATAAACATTGCTGTTTGCGTGCCTGCACATCGCTATTCAGAGAGACCTGGTGTGATTGATAGAGGCAGAATTAGACTGATGGCTTGCGTGCTGCAACTTTTCTGTAGCACTGCTTCTGCAAATGCTTTTTTGTTGCAAGAGACAGCTTCTAAATTCTAATTGCTTTTCAAACTAGCAAGTGCTGCTTGTGTCAAATGCTTATAATTGTTTTATGACATAGAGGTATTATAAATTAAGGAGAGGTCAGCACGGATAATGCACATATTACCTGCAGGAGGAACAATGGTTAGGTAGAAGTGACACTTTGGAGATGCTTCCTTAGGCGTGTGTGAGTTCTCAGTGCTTGCATGTGGCTGCTTAAACAAAGGGCCCTAATAGGAAAGGACTGGCTGCAACAATAGTGGTGCTCAAAGTCACTTTATAATTAGAGAAGTTACTGATTAATGCAAAACTTCACAAATGTTTTTTTTTTCCAGCTCATTAAGTGTTCATGTAAACCTTCAAAATAAAGCTGCACACTTCCTTTCACCTGTCAGTTGTGGTGTGCACTGAGCAAAACTACATTTTTTCCTCTCCAGTGGGTCATTGGGGAGGGGCAACGAACCCCAAGAATTTGACACAGGCCACTTGTGCTCCAGTGCCAACTCATTCAGAAGCATCCAGAAGCAGGCATCCTGTCCTTGCTCTACTGATTGAGGTTCTCTTGTACCTTTTATCATGAAGCTGCTTCTCATCAACATCCTGTTCAACCTTTTCTTCTTTGCCTTGGTTTCTTGAAGGTGTTTTTCATCTGTAGCACAGCTTTATTCTTATCTTATCCTGGTATACCCAGTTAATTTAAAGGTGATTTAGTGCATGTTCCCAGTTTTATTCCAAGTATATGTCAGTATGGAATGCTCTAAATCAAAATGACTGTAGTCTTTAGGATTTAAATTATTTAGGGTTTAAACCAAGGAATACTCATTTAAATGATGTATTCTTGTCCTGCATTGCATATAACTTATTTCTGTAATATTCTCCAGTTAGTAATAATTGCAATGCTATGACTTGTGTCTAAATACCTCAAATTTATATCACTTACTGCTAATAACAATATACTCTTATCTCTGCACACCATTAGTTTGTAAAGCTTTATTTTCTCTAAGTAATAAATAAATGCTCCAGCTTTATTAATTTTTAACAGATTAATTCATGGTACGCCATACTTTTTCTGAGCACCTACAGTCAGTGAAACTTCTTGTTTTGAGTAGAGCTGGGAGAGATGAGAGTGGGGCAGAACTGGTGGTTGTGACTCCCAGGGCATTTAAGATGTTATAGTACCACACTACAGCTCAGGGTCTGGTTCCTGCTTCTGGGGTATACCAGGGAGGGATGAGAGGAGTTGTACTACTGCCTGGTTTCCTGTGAGTGTCCTGAGAGACAGTATCTCGTGCTGCTTCTTTCTTGGGGTTTTAGATGTTTTACACAGAGCTAATGTAAGGTGGATCCTTGGCAGTGTTTTGCATTCTGCTTCATTTCGTTTCTAGATTGCAGAGCCAGATTGCAACCCTGCTTCTCAGGCTAGCACATTTCTGGTACATGGGAAAACACAACAATCTTAAAAGCTTTCAAGACAAGTAGAGAAAAACCCACACAGAAATGTCCTTTAAATTATTAATACCACGACTGTAATATCAAAGTTGGCAAAACCATGTGTTGGGTACTAATGTTCTGCTCTGGTCACAACCTACTCTGTAACCTGTATGTATCTAGACTTTAGAGTTTTTCAGTTTTATTGATGTCAGAGATAATGACATACATGCAAGCTTCTGGTCTTCATGCACTTCGGTGCTGTAATCAGTTTAGGTTCCCTTTTGAAAATCTTGTTACTGTATGGCCCCATGCGTTTAAGCTATGAAATCCTTGTCTCCTACTTGGTTCTCTTTCTAGCTTGTGACTAAGAAATCAACTTTCCTTCATCCTGTTTTCAGTTAATTGTTCCTAGTAAGGAAAATACTGAGTTACTGCTGCCTATGATGAACCAAAGTAATTCTGGGTAGCCATGACTAAAAATCTGACTTCTTGAGAAAGGTTAAAGAAGCAAAAGTTAAAAATAGCAGCACTTAAGCATCTACAGAAGTAATGATATAGATATATACTTGAGCTATACAGCATTTAAATATGCAAACATGCTTGAATTGACCTTGGATGCCAAGGAGATCTTCCATGGATATTTATTGTATAATTTGCGGTTATATTTCTGCTCGTGTTCTGAAGAGAATTCACTGATGTCATTTCACATTTTCCCTAAACCTAAGACTGCTTAAGCCCTTATACTAAACCTGTGCTTATACTTTTTAAAATTTAATTTGAAATTACTACACTGCAATCTTATAGAACTGAGAAATTTTCACTGTAACTTTGTATTAGTTTCAGTGTGCTTTACTTCTCCCCCTCCCCCCATTCTCAAAAAGGTTGTCAGCAAACAAAAGCAAAGACCATATGGTTATATTCAGATACTTTTTCCACTGTCATCATGTGTAACTTCGGATGACCTGTCCCTCCTCCCCCGTGCTTTTTCCACAAGCCAATACAAGTTTTGGGTGGGTCTGGTGAAGCAAATCTCAGTTCCTCAGCCCACATAGGCATATAGCAACTTTTTCAGTGCTTCTTTCAACAGGGACACTGAAGGAATCTGCTGAAGCCTTGTACTGTGATATCAAAACAGTCTTGGCAAAAAGTGACATTGGTTAATAATGTGTCCTCCAGCCATTGGGATCTGAGATTCACAGTTGAAAACAGTTTGGAGAAGTGAGGAAAGGATAAGAAACGAAGTGAGTTGTGGAGAGGTCACATTATTATCACCAGGTTATTTCTTTCATCTGGTTTCAGGAGAGGCTGCTGCTACACTGAGCACTGCAGTGGTTCATAATCTGGTTTTATTGCTAATCTCTAGATATACACACAAATATATGGATGGTTGTTGTTTGTTTGTTTGTTTTTCCTCCAATAATAAAAAAGCTTCTTTGCTTTAGAAGGTAGTAAAGCCTTGGAGTAGTAAGTCAAGTGGGTTTTGTTCACTTCAGTTTATACGCTGGCAATGAGCAAACAAACAGACATACAGCAGCCTTCTAGCTCTTCCTGAACCTGTAG
The DNA here is from genome assembly GCF_015220805.1 of Pogoniulus pusillus. NCBI lineage: Eukaryota > Metazoa > Chordata > Aves > Piciformes > Lybiidae > Pogoniulus > Pogoniulus pusillus. Next base: position 28,690,295 of record NC_087270.1, on the reverse strand, counting down.
GGTGTCCACATAAAGGATAGCATGTCTACCCACACAGAAATCAGAATTGAGTGAAACTCTTGGCTTCAGTATCTCTCTCATATGTTGGTAACATTACCTCTTTCTCTCTTGCACTGGTGTAAGTTTTGTGACAAACAGGTCTACTATGTGAAACCCAAGTGTGTTTCAGTGGATTAAATATTGCATATTTAAAATTGACTGGATAGAAGAAATAAACTTTTTTTAAAAATGAGAGAAACCTCAACAAATTCTGATCTCCTATTAGAAGTAACTTAGGTCCAGGCAGGCTGCATTAAGCAATCAGCAAATTTTTTTTTTTTTGTTGTTTTCAACTACTCCATGGTCTTGTGCTAATTTTCACCAGGGTTCCAGATAATATACTACTAACCATTATTTTCTCACCTAGTTTGCTCAGTACTGACAGATAATGAAGGATCTTATTACAAATAGATTTGACACTGTATCCAGGAAAATGTGAAAATTGGAGTCTCTCATCATCATTTTAAATGTGTGCTCACTCAAATGAGATAGGAGAGTCTGCTTTGGAGATAAAGTAGACCAGATTGCATGAAAAGCTGCTTTGGTGTCACTCAGGTTAATGCAGATATAGCTTGTGTTTTTATAGCCTATAGGAGGATAACTTTTTGCAAATGATTTGTACTGAAAATGTACTTGATTGAGACTCATTAATAACCCTCGGCCTCATGATGCTCATGGTGAGAAGTTAGCCTTGCAATCAGAAAGATTAATCCTAGGGCTGTCTTTTTGTAGTTTGGGAGAAAAAGCCCAAAGAAACACATGAGTTGTTTTAAATGCTGAAGAGAGATCTGTATGGGCAGAGCTATAGGTAAAGATCACTGAATCACAGGATATTAGGGGTTGGAAGGGACATTGAGAGGTCATCTAGTCCAACCCCCCTGCCAGAGCAAGATCCTCTAGAGTAGGTCACACAGGAACACATCCAGGCAGGTTTTGAGTATTTTGATAGAAATGGCTATTTTGTTCAGCCACAGTTGTGGAAACTGAAACAACACTGCTTTTCTCTGAAAGTGAGGAGTGCTTACACCACCTATGCCTTTAGAGCCCAGTGCCAAACTATAACCTCACAAGCATGAGACATCGAAGATACATGAGTTTTTCCTGTTGGGTGTTAGGCCATGCTCACATTTCCATGAGAACTGCAGAAATGTAGTCAGAAGTTATGTAATGGGTTAGGAACTATCCCTTCCCCTTCCCACTATTTGAAATCACCTAGACTAACTCAGATTGTTTGGAAGACGAAGCTGTATTTACAGCACTGCAAAATTTACAGGCATATATACACAATATATACAAGTATTTACAATTATATACAAGTTAGAAATAATACAGCAATCCCAACTCCCTCCTGGACAAAGCAAACTCCCCAGAAGGGCTCAAAGTTACCGCTCCCCTTTTCTGTGTCATGTCATCCATACCCCCTCCATCTCAGAAACCCACACATAAACGAAGGACAGCTTATACGTTAATTGCCAAAATTAGAGGTGAGGTGTCAAAGCAGGTCGGGGTTAAAAGAAAGCAATTACATTGAACCAGCACAGACCAGACAGGCAAAAGAACAGGGCAATGTCTCAGGACAAAAGTGAGATGACATTGTTTATGTTTTGACTATTTATCTCTCTCAGCAAACCAATGGAATGATATAGGCCTCATCATTATTTTCTTTTCACAACCAACGATCTAATTTCTCTCATTAAAATATTCCAGTTAGCCTCAAAGCAGCATTGGTTAGTAACCGGTATGGTGACACACCTAGTGGGATTTGCTGTAAAGGAGGGAAGAATTGGTTCAACACGGAACAATAAGCATTTTCTTGTATACAAGTAGGTTGATTTCCTCATTTGATGAGTAATGAGACAAACATATTTGAAGTTCTCTGGAGCATGGATATCTTCCAAAAAATTCATTAACTTGTGCGGGCCTTGCACGTTTCTGAGCTGTTGCAGAAGCCATGCAGCACAGTGAAAAGGGTTTGATAGATCTTTTCCTCAACGGGCTGTGCCTCTGTGTTGTGGAGGCAGGGAACTAACATGGCTGAGTCAGGAAATTTATAGAAAAATGGATTTATTTTATTTTCCTGAAAACCTGCCCCCAAACTATATACAGAAATTAATTTGGTTTTAATTAGCAGAATCAGTTAGGTTGAGAACATCTACAAGGATACCATAAGTAATTTGACTATTTTGGAAGTCAGAAGTTGGAAAGGGCCAAGTTATGAAATAATAGCATTCCCCACTATTAATAAAGCTGAGCCAAAGTTACTCACAGGTGAGCCAGGCTGGCTGAAGGAAGGGCGGTCCAGCTGCTTGTCCCTTAGCTCTCTTTCAGAGGCCTCTGAGGGTCCTTAAGGCTTATTGAGCCTGCATAAAGGGTGCTGATGGTGGGAAGCCTCCTTCTGAGCAGAGTGCCAGGGGCTCCTACTGCAGAATCTATCCAGGCGGGGGGGGGGAAAACTCTCAGGTGAGCACGAACTCTAAGGCGGGAAGTACCCCAATATTCATACTCTTCCTAGACAAAGAGCAGAGTTATCACTGCCTAGGTGCGAAGACCACAGCCAATCCCCAGCCTGATTGTAGTGCGGGCACTGCACGGGCACCCCTTGTGCCGGAATGGTCCCTTGCTCCCCCCCTTCACACCTGCCAGGCCGGGAGGAAAGCAGGTCTTTTCATGCCTTTTCTTCTCCCATTCAAACCACAGAGGGAGAGGAATTTAGGGGTATACAGGACTCCAGGACACTCTAGTGTGGTGTTCTGTTTGTGTAACTTGTGGAAGTAGTCTAGGTCCAGACAGTTGTTTGGACTAAATGCATGAAGGCAATTTTGTATTTGCCATCTCTGAGTTATGCATATGATAAGTAAGGACTATGAGGAAGGGCACTGAGTGAGAATAACTTTTAATGGAGGTGTTAGATGAGATGGAGTCCCTGGAAAGTGCATCCACAGAGAGCTGTCTGGTAGGCTTTTTGTGCTATTCCTGACATCACTCCTAGGCCCTGAGGAGAAAACTGAGGAAGTGCACAGCATCATCCCTAACACTTGGAGCGTCATTGCACATACTCTGTCACCAGTATATTCTCGTCAGGAAATGAATGTGTGATAGTCTTACTCAGAGACTTTGATGATAGGCTTGCAGGACACTGCCTAGGACAAATAACAGTAGTCTTCTCCGTGGGTGCTATCTGACTTTTAAACAACGAATACCTTCCGTATTGCTCTGGTGCTCCTTTGTTAACATGCAGCAAACTCCCTGGGTAGCTGCTGAACTTGCACATGTTTTAATCAGAGCTGTAAACAAGTGTTAAGGGAAGCACTGCAGTCCTTCACCTGGAGGATCCATGTCTCTACATGTAGTCAAGGCATGGCAATGATATGCTGTATTGCCCTGTTCAAAGGGTGACATTGTTTAATTGCATTTCTCTAAGGCTTTTGATATGATTCCCCATAGCCTCTTCCTAGAGAAACTGGTGCCTCGTGGTCTGTGCAGTGGTTGGGGAGCTGCTTGACAAGCTGCACCCAAAGGGTGATGGTAAATGGCTCATATGACCATGATCTGCACGACAGGATGAAGTGTACCCTGATGAAGTTTACCAATGATACTAGACTGTGTGGGGGATACTAGACTGTGTGGGGGAGAGCCCCCCCTGCAATAGGATCTGGATAGTTTGGAAGAGTAGGCTAACAAGAACCTTCCTAAATTCAGCAAGGGTAAGGTCTTGCACCTGGGAAAATAAATCCAGGAGTGTGGTGTAGGCTGGCATCTACCTTGTTGGAGAGCAGCTCTATGAAAAGGGATCTGAGCATCCCAGTGGACAATAAGCTCAGTATGAGTGAGTGGTGCTGCAGCAGCAAAGAAAGCCAACAGGATGCTGGGTTGCAGCCACAAAGACACCACCAAGAGAGGTAAAGAAGTCATTATCTCATTCAAATTAGTGCTTGTGAGACCACACTTTGAATACTGTGTTCAGTCTTAGTCCTTAATAAAAAAAATGTGTACAGATCAGAAAGGGTCCAGAGAAGGGCCACCAAAATTATCAAAGGATTAGGGCTACAAACAGGCCCACTCCTTACATGTTTACCTAGGTAAGTAGCTCCCACCAGAGACAGCAGGCAGGAGGGAGAGGAAAAGAGAATGAGTTGGCCTTGCTGTCAGCTTATAAAGAGATAGCAGAGTTATAGGATTGAATAACAATTTTACACTTTCCTCTGTCCACTCCTTGGACTCCTCTAGTCTCTAGATGATTTTTAAACTCTATAGTTCCCAACCTACAACACTGACATATGCAGGAAGGCTGAGTGAGAGAATTTGATTTGTTGAGCCTTGAGAAAAGAAGGTTTAGGGGGGACCTTATCACCATGTTTCAGTGGCTACAGAGGAGATGGAAACTCCCTTTTTACAAAGACTCGTGGAAAAGATGAGGGGTAGTGGGTGCAAGTAATTCCCAGTGGGATTCCAGTTAGACATCAGAGGAAATTTTCTTATAATAATCAGCCATTGGAATAACCTCCCCAAAGTAACAGTAGTATCTCCAACATTGGACACTTCTAAGATTTGGCAGGACAGGATGCTGAGCCATCTTTTCTAGGCTGTGATTTTGCCACCTTCAAGATCTCTTCCAACCTGGTATTCTGACTCCACAAAAGTAGTTATGTAAAGACTGTTCATCACGCTTATTGAGAAAGCTTGTTAGTGGAGTGGTACTGGAGGTAGCACTGGTGTGCCACCCACCAAGCATGCAACTGCAAATGTGATTGCCAGGAAAATATGAATCCTCTAGGAAAATGCTTTCCCTCCAGCTATCTCGTAAGTAGGCATCCGAGTGATTGCCAGCAGTGCTGTCTCTTCTTGTGGAAGGTTGTCTCTCGGGTTACCCACTGATGAAAGTTTCTCAGAACCTCATGTAAAGATCCTAAACCCTGTGTTTTTATATAACCTAATTCTTAAATTAAATCTAGCAGCTCAATTTTAACAGCATGATCTCCTCATGCAATTGAATGAATACTATTAAAATCAACATACATGCTAAAGTCAACAATTTACATCAGGAGAACAAATTCTTGCTGTGAAGGAATTGTTTCTTTCTCTAATTATGCTCATAGAATCAAAAGTTTGATTGACTGTAACCTGCTCACCTCCCACACTTACTCTTCTGTCTTCACTCGCTTTCTTCTTTCCTCTAAAGGGGATCTTTTGTAACTGATCTGTTTATTCTGCTGTTTCTTTGGGGATGACAAATTAAGCTACAGATCTTTTTTTAGTGTTGTAATTGGGAGGTGGAGAGAGGAGATTAAGAGCTGTGTTGTGCCAGCATACTGCTGGCAGTCAGCTTTGTAAATCTGGTACATTTCATTGGAAGAGTGATCAAGATCTGTGTCTTAGAGGTGTGAGTTCTTGACTTGGTTTGGGGTATAATAAATAGCTGATAAAGAACTGTTTAAAAGAAATATAGTTAATGCTGATCAACATGAGCTTATAGAAAATAGAGCTTGTCAAGCTAACCTGATTATTTATTCAGTGCTTTTAATGTGATTACAAGTTTGATATTTATTCCTTCTACATGGTGTTTGACTTGGTGACACCATTTTGACAAGAAACTAGAGCAAAACAATTTGATACGGCATGTGTGATGAGGGATGGGAATTGAGTTTACCCACCTTCAGCCATTTGTAGTTACTCCTAGTTGTCTTTAGCCTCCCTCTGAAGTCAGCAGAAAGGAGGGGAGAGTGCTATTGCTCCACGCCTGAGTTGACACCAGGAGACAATGACCTTGTAGGACAAAATCTGTTGTTGCCTGTATTGGTAATGCTTGTGTACATCTACAGGAGAACTTCAGGGAAGCTCTGGGTTTGACCATAGTGCAGACACTCACAAGATACTGTGTTCCAGTCTGTCTGCACCTCAAGGAGGTTGAAGAGATAAGGAGACATGGTAGAAGAGTGATGATGGAAGCTAAGGGGTGGGAAGACATGCCTTTAAGCATCTGGGATTTCTTGTGATTGTTCATTACCCTAATCCAAGAGAAGGAAAGAATTTATTAGCTTTTCTATATGGGACATCATAAGAAGGGAAGAGTCTTCACTCTGTAGAACAAAAATACAGCAAGACTCAATGTCTAGAGATGAAAGCTAAGAGAATTTTTAATAGTAGGGGAAAAAAATGGTGTCAGGAATTACTAATCATTATAATATTTTGCCGACACCTCCAAGGCTAGCACTAGAATTTGGTGATTTGGTCATCACAACAGGATTTTTGTCTCTTCCTGAGCAAGGCAAGAAATTGAGCACTGTGCCTTATAATATGTAAGTGAATCAGACTATGGTCAAAAAGGGACCACTGGGATTATCAAGTCATTAAATTGTTGGTCCCTGTGAAGAGAATAGGGTTTCCTCTGTTATGGAAGACAGCATTTGGGGAACTGGAGGTGATTTCTGTCAATCTTTCTGTACCCAAAGGGTACAGACCTAATTCTGAAAGTCTTTTTGAGATGCAGTGTGTTGGTGGCAGTACTGCAACAGTGTTACCACCTTGGCTGTATTGTTACCTTTCCGTCTACTACTACTAAATCTTGCGTAAGGATGTTACCTTCTCTTGGTGTATGGCACTAATAGTTTGTATCATAACAGAAATGGTTGCTTTTGCCCTTTTGAGTGCAAGCTGTTCTTTTAGGTTTTTCCCCTCATCTCTGCTGTTTCTGGAATGTTGTGAGCCAAGTTCGGTTCTGTTTTCTGCTCAGTCTGTTGTGTTGTGCAAGGCTTCATATAAGACAAGGAGGGACACAAAACCTTAACAACCAGATACTTATTTTGCCACTGCCCTGGGTCTTTTGCAGCATCCTGTTCCTATCCTGCTTCTCTCCAGCTGCCTAATACTATTCCACCCACACTACAAAATGTATAATGTGGCTGTCTTCACATCACCTCGAGTTGGTTGTTACCTTACTTTCTGATAGTCCTTAAGGGTCTTGCTAGAAGTGTAGGACTTTATATTAAAAACCATCTGCAAATGGCACACCAACTGATTTTCTTCTGTTTCTACTTTTTTCTATTGCCTTTTTGACAAAACTATGGAAAAGACCTTGAACCACAGAAAGTCAGTTCCTGGTGCCTAAGAAGTTTGAGGTCTTTTCAGTCTCAAACTCTTCAGTGCTTTGAATGCTAGTCTCCAGCTGCTTTAGTGAAGCAATGGAGTTGGGAAGATATGTTAGTCAAACAGTCCTAAAACTTTTCAGCCTTTTAATCCCAATGCCTTCAAACCATTTCAGAAGAAGGTATCATTGCTCATCTTTGCTTCGATAAAGAAATAAAAAACCTTTCAACACATGTACTTGCCTATTACCTTCATCGGATCTCCAGCAAAGCCAGTGGACTTCAAGGAGTTATGAAGAAGCTGACTCTACTTTAAGGAAATCTACCCCTTTGACTAGACTGCATGTATTTGTCTTCAAAGAAACCTCACTATTCAGGTGAACAATTTTGAGCTGAACATTGCATATCCATTAGAACTGTGCATTCGTTTGAATAAGTAGTCTTTTCAGCGATCTGTTTTTGCATGTGAATACTTGGCATATTTCTTTTGAACTACATCTCAGTAGCTTTCTTAAAGCTTTTCTTGGGAAATAAAATATAAATTAACTTACAATGAGTAAGAATTACCTGTTTTCATCATTACAGTCGAACTAGTTGTGAGCCTTGATAGCTAATACCACAAGAAGCTGATGTTACCTGGATAATGCGGTTCTCTGTTAGACATGATTTAGGGAAAGGGTAGTGGAGTATATTCATTGAGGATGGGTTCAGAAAGTGTTTGTCTATGTGTTCTTTCAGAGTTTTGCTCAGTTTGGCAGGCATGTTCACTTTAATTCTTTCAAAGCATCAACTGAAGGCTATTTGAAGGAAAAGATGAGTAACCATAAATTACTAATGCTGGATGTCTGATCTAGGTCTGTAAACTCACTACTGACTTGTGATCTCTGTACATCAGGCAGTATTTCATAAGTATTCTTTTTTAAAAAGGAATGTCTGTTAAATATCTTGGCAAACTTGGTCATAATTGCTGGCATTTTAGTTTGCAAAAATAGCTTTGTTAATGATCTGATATTTTTTAATGGCATATTTCACTGTTTCCATTTCAACATTGAAGTGACTTCTTTGTTTTTTCCCTTTCAAAAAGCGGCCTAATCCAGACGCCTGTTGAAAGAGTTGTTGATGTAGCATTTTATGAGTAATCCTTCTGTTTGAGTTTTTTGTTTTCTCAGGAATGTTTGCCGAGCTCTTATAAAGCTCCTTATGAGTATTACTGATGTATATTTCCTTTTTAAGAAGTAATTATCCATGCAGGAATGCAAACTGAACAGTCAGTTCTAAACCACAAATGTTTTCTCAAAAGCTACATAGTGACATAAGAGGAGTTAATTCGTCGATATAATGGAACAGGACAGGTACTGAGCTAAAATTATTCTCTTTAACCTTAAACTCTATGAAGCACAGGCTAGCATTTGAGTTTGGGGGACTTCTTCAAAAGTGTTATATAGAATAACCTCAGGGTTGATGTCAGTCTGTCTAAATCTTTGATGAAGAGATGTTAATAGTTCCCAGCTTTCAGAGAGATAAATGTGATTGCAAGAAACATTGAGTAAAACGTAGCAAGTAGTCTTAGGAATCCAGCAATTATCATTTCAAACCTGGAGCTATTAGTACATCCAGTTGCTGTTAAAAGATTGATATAAATGACTTGTAGTTTAGGCACGTGTAGACATCCTTCTCTCTGGTAATTTTTCTTGGGCCATTCCTTAGTCTTGATGACTGTAACTTCAATTTTTTTGGACCTTGCTGAGTACTGACAGCATTGCAAGATTTTCAGAATCCTTTGGGCTTGCAAATGCTATGGGGTCTGCAGACCTTGTAGGGTTTTAACCTGCAAATAAATAGTTGGCTGCTTACCAACTGGGGGAAAGAGAGATCTGTAAATTCTGTAATAATTAGTAGATCGGTGTCAACATACACATAGCATTCTGCAGATGTCATGGTGCAGAGCCATTCCTCCTTCCCATAGAGTCAAGTGGGGCTGTGAAAATAGGTGCATCCTTTAGTTTTGTTTTCTTTCTATTCCAGGTCACAACTCTATGCTTCATAGCCTGTGTGGCTCATTGTGGGATCCATAACTGCTCCCATCTTAGACCACTTGGTTAGTTTCTGGTAGCATTAGGACAACAGCTTAGACCAGGCATTATGGAGATTTTCCCTGTAGGGCTGGAATAGTCTTCAATCTAAATACACTAAAGATAACTGTGACAGCACAGCAGTAGTCCCTAACTGGTGCAGCACTGAGAGCTTTGGGTGTGTTGGCCTGTACTTAACCCCCATGTCTGTGCAGCTTCTTTGGCTGTTTGCAGGGTGACAGGTTTTCATTTACCAGATACAGTCTATAAGCACCCTTCTTTTACTGCTTTTGAAACATCATCTTAGCCTGCCTAATAAGTGTTTATACCTTACACTTGTGTCTGTCTTTTTCCCTTCTGATTTACTTGCCTTTGCCTTGTTTATTTGCAAAGAATGTGCTCCAGCTGTGCCGCTGTCTAGTGTTCCTTCCCCTTTCTTCAGCCTCTGCCTGAAGCTGTGGTACCTGATGTGGGGAGGTTGATTGCAGTGCAAAAATCAGCTTGTTAAGGGCATTTTAAAAGCGCTTCATGCTTCACACTTGATTTATAGCTTGTCTACACAGGCAGGCTTTCATAGAATTTTTTCCTTAAACTTTTTCTGATTAATTAACCTACAATAACTGTCTGCATGCCCTTGGCTTTGTCCTTCTTCCTTTCCAAATTTTTTTCCCTAACTACAGGTGAAGCATCGTGATGAGGTGTTGCACGGTGTTTTGCATCTAGTAAATGATGTCAGTTGCGCTGTGTTAAACAGTAAAGGCCATTAATCCTCTTGTTCTGTTGCATCAAGTAATAATTTTCACTCTTCTTTGGAACTGCGTGTTCAGGAGCAAGCGAAAACATTTTTGAACTTAAGAGCCTGTCCTTGTGTACCATTTTTATGGTGACAAATTATTGCTTTTCTTGCTTCTTCCTTTTTTCTGGTCCTTCTTTCTTCAAATGTTGCATACCGGCTGTGGAGTCTGTTTTGCCTGTCCTTGTGTCGTTGCTGTCTGGAGTCTGTATTCATTTGTAAATATTCTTCAAGTCTTTCATTGTTGAGGTGGGAAAGAGGAAGATTTCCTTCACATAAAACTGCTATTAGCTTCTCAAGTTTCTTCCTTATCAGAAATCCACTATATTTTTTACTATCGTCAAAGACTCTTCTGTTCTGTGAAGTCCTGGAACAAGAGTCCTGAGATGGCTTTGAAATGTGGATGTTTCCCTAAGAAGGTCTTCCAGAGCAGCTCTGGCCTAGTGTTGCCCTTGGAGATGATGGAGTAACTGTGATATGATGAGTCACTATGCAAAGGAGAAATTACTCCCTTGAGTTTTTCTTTTACTTTCCTTAAACTGCTTCATGAAACCAGGGCTCTTTCTGACAAACAAAAAGGAAAAGCAAAAAAAGATTCTATTTTTGTCTGAGCTTTTCCAGGCAGTCCATGCTAAATTCTTTAGCCATGTTGTGAAAGTCAGAAATACTTGGTTGAAATGTCTCAACAACGTGTTTGAGAAGTGTTAAATAAATAAATAAATAGGCCAGCTCTTTGAAGAGCCTTAGCTTCAAAATGAGTCTAACCCTGTAAACAAAGGAAGCTAAGGATGAGGATGGAGCTCTGTATGACAGAGTTCAGGAATGATGGGGGGTGACTTGGGTGAAATGTTTGTGCACCTACACCCTCCCCAGGATTTTTGTGTGCTTCTTCCTTGTATTGTCTTGCTTAGGTTTTCAAGACACAAACCTAACCTAGAGCTGGCTAGTGGTTAAGCAGAGCTTTGTTTTTATCTGCATGGAGAAAGGACTGAAGAGTTTGTCTCTGTTTTATGAGCTTCATTTTGAGATGTCGGCTGACTGTAATCACATCACTGTTTTTTACAGTCTTCTGAGTTTTTTGTTTCTCTTTATGATGGTACTGCTTGTCTTACAGCCAGCTCTTGTTACAGATCATTCACTGCAGAGTGAGACATTTGGTCATGTAGTCAAGCCAAAGTTGCTATATGCTTCATTTGCAGAAATGCAGTAAGAATTTACCAGTTTTATTAGACTCTCTTAAAAGAATAGAACATGACTCAATGGAGCTCATTGCTTCACTGATCTACCATGAGTCATTTAGTTCTCCGATGTGCTTCTGCTCCCTGTTTTTTTACCACCATGATGACCACACCTCTGTGGACTACGTCTCTCAGGACTGAACCATTTTTAGGTTTTCACAAGGGAAATTATTTGGTCAGGCTATTCAAGCATGACAAAAAGCATGTAGGGGTAGGGAGATGATGCCTTCCAAGGAGATGTTTTGCATGGTAAACCTCCTGTAGCTTTCAGATAGGATTAGTGAAGTGTTACTTTACCACCTCAAAGTTGTTATTATAATTACACACCACAAAGATACAAAATGACAGAAGCTTAATCTGAAGTAATGGGTGGGAAGCCATGATTGCACTGTTCAAGGGGAATGCATGGTAAACTTCACATTACCTTGTATCAGCTCTTCTTTTGTGTAGCTCTCTTGTCATTGCAAGAGTCTTTATAGAAACTGAAAATGCAATGCTAAAAATGTGAAATCAATAGATATTGTTATGTCCACTTAAAAAAAGGGTATTGATTTGCAGATAATGACAGCAGTTCATTCTTGCAGGATTGCATGCCACTTCCTGTCATAAAGATTACTTAATATATATTACATCTAAGATGGAGAACATAGGTATAAAATTGCTTTGCTTTAATGAATACTTGTTTTACTCTGGGCATCAAAATGAAATGTATTTTTTTTAATGTATCTCTAGGGATTATTTTTATTTGATTGGAATATTGGGTGTTACAAAAGACACAGCCCCTCTAATCTGTCCTACTGAGGCCACATCTGGAATGCTATGTTCAGTTCTGGGCCTCTCAATTTAACAGAGAACTGCTTGAAAGAGTCCAGTGCAGAGCCATAAAGATGTTTAAGGGAGTGGAGTATCTTCCTTATGAGGAGAGACTGAAGGAGCTGGGACTCTTTAGTTTGGAGAGGAGGAGACTGAGGGGTCATTTCATCAATGTTTGTAGATATGTAAAGAGTGAGTGCCAGGAGGATGAAGCCAGGCTCTTCTCGGTGATGCCTGATGACAGGACAAGGGGCAATGGGTGGAAGTTGAGGCATAGGAAGTTCCATGAAAACATGAGGAAAATTTTTTTTCACTGTGAGGGTGACAGAACCCAGGACCAGGCTGCCCAGGGGTGTTGTGGAGCCTCCCTCTCTGGAGATGTTCACAACCTGCCTGGATGCGGTCCTGTGTGATCTGGTATAGGTGACCCTGCTCTGGCAGGGGGGTTGGACTGGATGATCTTTTGAGGTCTCTTCCAGCCCCTAACATTGTGTGATTCTGTGATAATCTTAGGTTGTCTTGTTTTTGCAAGTGCTTGAACTTATCCTCACTGTGATGGCAACTGATTAAGAAAGATACTGTGTTCTTTCCGGTCTCCTCCACGTCCTTGATTAGAGAGTTAACACCATATTATCTTGGGCATTGGATATTCTTTGCTAAACCCTAAGTATCTACCAGCATCTAACTCTCTGTGCTTCGTAACAAATTTCTGTCACCTTCAGGGGATTAAGTTCTTCATGCCGATCATGTTGGCATGTAATATATCCCATTGTGCAGCTATTACTTTTTTTGTTCTGTGGCTCATTTGAAGCCTATTATTATTAGGGACAGGTGACTTCATCTTTATGTATTGCAATAACTCTCTTCAACTCTTTCCAGGTAATCTGGATTCCCAGGTACCTCCTGCTAAATGCAAAGGTTTGCTGTCCTGTTTACTGACTGTTACACCTGAGGCTGATTTGGATACAGATTCTGAATATCTCAGGGTAAGTGTAAAGATGCTGATTCCTTTGTTTGTTTGTTTTTCTTTCATAGTCTCTTACTTGTTTACATGAATGTTATTTGGGCTGTGCTTTGCCTTTCAGTGGCCACAGCAGGTCCCTATCAGAGTATATGCAACCGAGCATCTCTGTTACAATAGAAAAATAATGTGATAGGATGAGTGCTAATGCACTAAACCTGATCAGGAGCACTTGACTTTAGTGGTGTAGCTCCAAGACAGAGCAAAGTGCATATGTGTACAGAGTCATAGGCCTGTATCATATGAAATTGTAAAAAGTTATAGGATGTTTATCTGGTTGCAGTGAACATTGTAAATTCGAAGCTGATACATGCATGTATTTCTGCATTACAAATGAAACATTCTTGTTTCAATGCACAATGGTACAAATATCTGTGAAGTTTGCAAGATGAAGGTTAAATATTTGGAAAAAGGAAATTAAAGGTCACTCGGTGTCTTGGTGGCTTAGGGAGGGGAGAGAAAACTGATTACCACTCTTATCTGATTCTACTATGCACATCAGAGTAGAAACTTAAATACTTCATTGCTGAATGACTCTTGTGGGGTTTTTCACCTCCTAGCTACTGGAGAAAAGTGTAATTTAATGGACGACGATTTTTTTTGTTCTGGTTTCACCTCTTCCTCGTTCTTGGTCCTGTGCTTCCACCTTCACTGTCAACCTGATGTTCTTCTTGCCTTACCCCTTTTCTGGCTTCTTTTTGCAATCCTGACAGTGTTTTTTCTTCTTTGAGCTAGTCCCGACCCTTTGTCCTGTTTGATATCTTTTTTGTCCCCCTTTGACCAGCTTCCTGGCTTCTCCCAACCAGATATGTAGAACTGTGGGATAATTCAGGGTGGAAGACACCTGTGGAGGTCACCTAGTACAACTTACAGCTTAGAGTAAGGCCATCTGGAGCAGGTTACACGGGCCCACATCCAATTGGATTTTGAATATGTCCAAGGATTCTGACTTCAAAGCTTTCTTGGGCCCCTGTTGCTGTGATTCACCACCTCATGAGGGATATTAACCTCACCTATAATCCAAAGTTACAGCTTTTTTGCTTGTCGGATCTCTATGTCCTTCCAAGAACAGGCTCACGTTGTCTTTTCTGCGTTTTTCCTTTGGGGAACTAGAAAACGTAGTGAGGTCTGTAGAAGTTCAGCCACCAGTGTCCTCTGCTGAACTTGCCTAGTGTGTCAAGTCCTTGTTCCAGAAGGTTCACAAATCCTGACATAGGGAAGGATGACTTCTCTGTACCCCGATGGCTGTGCTTTTTCCAGCGAAGCCCATGATGGAAGCACTGCCTCTGTTGAAATGGTATGTTCCTGGCAGCAAGTTCTATTTACTGTCTGCCAAGACCCCCAAGTCTTAGTTTTTTTCCCTGTGTTTAATATTTTGTCATTCTCTCACACATTTGTGCAATCCTTACCTCCAGTGTTTGCTGTTCCTTCAAAGGATTCCTTACTCAACACCTCAGTATCCCCAGTGCATCTTGATCATAATGTTTCTGGCAGGCTTTTCCCATAAATGAGTTTGAAGTACACTTTGGAAACTCTTAAAGTCCATTTCCAAGTCTTTCAGTCTGGGAAATTAGTGCGTTTTTCCCTGAGCAACTACCTTAAAGCTTTCAATGTAGCTTTGATAGCTTAAAAATATTTTTCAATTCCTATCATTAGTGTGTTCATGGTAAACAGGAAATTGTGTGTATGCTTGAGTGTATGGAAGTGTATATGGGAGAGTGTATTTAATCTTTCTGTGCTGCCAGTACACAACCATAAATAGTGTGTATAATAATACATACAGTAAACTTTTCCTGGAATTTGAGTCTGAATTATGAATAAGGCTTTTATTTTATATTCCTTCTTTATGTTTGTCCCCACATCTGTGTAAAGCTGCAAATTGCAGATACCAACAACTGTAATTGTAATTGTAGTTAAATCAAACATTCTTCAAACTTTATTATTTTAGTAGACCTCGTAATGAATAATGTATGTTTCTCCTGTATTTTAATACAGTGTGTATGTTGGGAGATATGCCAGAGAATGGACACTCAGAAACACAGTCTCAGCCTTAGCTTGACATGCTGATCAGATGGTTCTCAGGGAAGAGAGACACGTTCCTGTGCTTCTGCAAGCTTTGCTGGCTGGTTACTTGCAAGTGGCCTTAGGTGAAGGACCAAGAGGTCAGCACTAATTCAGGGTTCAGATCATGATTAATAGTTTGGCCAGGGTGGCTGGGACTCATCTGCAAATTCCTTAGTTTCTCCCTACTAATGATGGGAGCAAAAAAGAGAATTGAGGGGGCAAGTGGTGCAGAGAGGGTTCAACATATTGACTTGGGGGGGAAAAACAGTTGAGCAGAAAAGTAAGGCAAAGAAAATGCACAGAAATGAGGATGAAGATTTTCACTAGCAACAAACGGTTTTGGTTTTAATTTGGAGAAGTGTTGTGCAGCTATGAAGAAGTAGTTATACTAGAGCAACTCATACAGTGAGGAGTGACAGTTTAATTCACTTTCTGTGGTGGGGAATGTCTAGCAAATCCACCTTGTGATAAGTTGCAGCATCGCCTAGTCACCTCAACATGAAATACTGAGAGTAGCCTTAGGTTGAACATCAAATTACAGCAAAGTAATTCTGTTAGGTTATGGTATGCATTGTGGGTGTTTCTACTACCATGGATGTGATCTGGTTGTAACAAAAGAAGAAAAAAATCTAAGAAAATGGGGGGAAAAAAAGGCTAGTGTTGTCCTGAAGGCTTCTGTTATGCACGAGAGGTTGCTTGAAAGGGGCTTGAATTCGAGGAGGAACTTTGCATCCTTCAGGGAACAGGCTGCACCGAGGAAAAGCACACTTGTCTCTCTTACCTCTTTTTGGATATTCCCCTTAAAGGGCCTTTAGCTCACTTAGTTTTTCCGAGGGATATAAAAAGTATTTATGCATGTTGAATCTATCCATGTATATCTTGACAGCCGTGTGTGGTTGCAGTTTATGTATTCCAACTGAGGAAGTACTTAACCCCAGTTTTTACTGATTCAAACTGAATTAGTTTTCGCAGTACACAGCGCCTCTTACGAAAGTACATGTAGGGGGGAGGAATTTGAAATGAAGAAGTTGAGAGCTGTTCCTGTGATACAGTTATTAAAATAACTGTGGGTCTCTGCACAGGCAGACTGATTGCTTTTTGGAGTATTGCTTAGGAGAAGAGAGGGTCAGGAAGGTATGTAAACTCCAAGTGAGACTCAAAGCACCGTGTGTGCTTAGAAGCTTGAACAGAAGGATTGCGGTTTGCTTTTCGCTTTTATAGTTCTTAGGTGGGTGAAACCGAAGATTGGAGTTTGTTCCATTTCATCCTTTTCAGGAGATGGAGCAAGCTGAATGAAGCGGAAGTTAGTCATGGAAGCCCAAGGTCATGTTCTTTTGTATGAATTTATGATAAGCTTTGGGATGCAGAAAAGAAACCAAGGAATGACCTCACTTATCTTTGGTATGATATTCACAGAGTAATTCAGTTTGAGAAAGACCTTGGGAGGTTATCTAGTCCAGCCTCCTGCTCGAAGCAGGCCAGCTGGAGAGGCAGAGCCGGTTGTTCAGGACTGTGTCTGTGTTCAAGCAAGACCTTTAATACTCCTGAGAATGGGGGCTCTGAGCTTCCCCAGACAACCTTTCTGCTGCTTAAGCATATGCTCTGAATTGTTCTTCACCTATTAGTAGATTTTCCCTTGTTCTAGCTTGCACCTGTTGCCTTTCTTATTGCATGACCTGGGAAGAATCTGTCTCACTGTATGCTCCAGACCTTCAACCATTCACTAAATCGTAATAAACTGGAGATCTGTGTTTGTAAAGGGTATATATGAGTCCATTTAAAAGCATCTGTGTTGGCTGGTTGTATTTTTTTTTAACAGGGCTCTGATTTTGCTGTGCTATTATGTCAGGAAGCAAGGGTCAAGTGAAGGTAACATTCTTGCATCTCTATAGACACCAACACAAAAATCATGCAATTGTAAAATGCTTTGGGTTGGAAGGGACCTTTAGAGATCATCTAGTCCAACACCCCTGCAATAAGCAGGGGCATCTTTAGCTAGATGACATTTCTCAGAACCCTATCTAACCTGACTTGAAACGATGCTAGAGATTAAGTATCTACTACCTCTCTGGGCAACCTGTGCCAGTGTTTCTCCATCTTCACTGTAAAAACTTCTTCCTTATATCTAGTGCAAATCTTCTTTCTTTTAGTTTAAAACCATTATTCCTTGTCCTGTTGTAGCAGGTCCTGCTCTAAAAGACTGTACCCATCCTCCTTCTAGGTCCCTTCTTAAGTATTGGAAAGCTGTAAGAAGGTCTCCTCAGAGTTTTCTCTTCTTGAGGCTGAAAACCCCCACATCTCTCAGCTTTTCTGCATAGCATTGGTGTTCCAGCCCTCTGATGGGTTTTGTGGCCTTTCTCTGGATGTGCTCCAAAAGGTTCATTTTCTTTTTGTGTGCTGAGAGCTCTAGAACTGGACACAGTACTACAAGTGGGGGTCTGACCAGAGCAGAGGTGCAGAATCTGTTCCCTTAGACTTCTGACTATGCTTCTTTTGATGAAGCCCAGGATACAGTTGCCTTTTGGGCTGAAATTGATGGCTTGTGTTGAGCTTTTCATTCACCACCGTGCCCAAGTCCTCTTCCTCAGGGCTGCTTTCAATCCTATTCTCTCCAAGCCTGTATTCATACCAAAGGATTGTCCAAACCCAGGTGCAGGATCTTGCACTTGGGCTTGTTGAACCTTATGAGGTTCACACAGTTTACCTTCTGAAGCTTGTCCAGACCCATCTGGGTGGTGTCCCATATATATGTATGGCATTTTGATTGCAGCACTCATTGTGTTGTTTTCTGCCAGCTTGCTGAGAGTGCACAATACCTACATTCCTTTCTGCTGTAGATAGGTCTGCATTTACTCACAGAGCCTGTTGTTGCATATGATGCCTATTTCTATCTCTGCCACAGCCACCATTGTCGTAGTTGTGCCTCATCTTCCATGCCATTAAAATGGAGATGATACACTCTTATTCACAAGAGTGCTCCAAGTCCTGCTGAACATTTCTGGTTCCCTGGGAGAAAATGGCTATAAAAAAAGAGGGGGGGGGGGAAAGTATGTTTATTGAATAAACTGTATGCTTTTAGTTATACAGGGTTACATTAACTCTGTATTCTTTGTAGGTTGCTTTTAAACCAAAGAAATACGCTTTTGTAATGCGTTGTGCTGTGTTACAAATTAGATGCTTTGATCCAAATTACTTGTTGGAAATCGAAGGAGACATACACAGGGGGTTGCTAGGATGGCCTCATTTTTCACATTCAAGATTTGGAAGTAGAAACAAAGCTTAGAAACTTGGTATTCTTCTAAGAATTAAGTGCTTTCATGGAAGCAGTTAAGTATTCTTTTTGTCAGCTTTAATAATAATGAGTTTTTGGTGCCAGGATGAGCGATAATTGCAAATGGCAAAAAGTCATCAGGACGTTGTTACTCAGATTGCAGATTTTATTAATCATAAAAAATTATTCACCTAGAAAGGCTGTTTTATAAGTGCTCATTTGCATGAAGACTTGCTGCCTAATTTGTTTTAAAAAAAGAAGTAAAAACTGCAACCAAAACCCCCTGCAAACTTTCCCTTGTCCTTCAAAACCTTGCTTATTTTGTCCTTCCTGTCTGGTTTGCTTATAATGTCATCTGTGCTCATCAGTGAGACCAGTTTTATTTTTTACCCTTTCTCTTGCAAATGTATCTGCTGCTCCTTGAATTTATTCCATCAGCTGTGTACTGTGCATCTCCCCTGCATGCATTTCCACTGCAATTAAAAAGAATGTTTATCTTTTATGAATGACTTCTTAGGTAGTTGAGTTGTTTGGCCCTTTACATGTTTCTGATCTCATGAGGTGTTGGGATTTGCAGATGTAAATTAAATTTTCATTTATTTTCTCCCACTTCTTTTATGTTGTTTTCAACGTGAGTTTTGATTAGGTAAGGATAAGGAGCACATCCTTCACTATGGGAACACAATTAATCAATGAGCATGCCCTGTGAGCTTAAAACAGGGTACATACTAAAGTATCTTTTTAATTGGGATGTTAGATGGTAAACTCTTAAAGGTATGGTTGCAGCCTTTATGTGTTCCTGCTGGAGAATTCATGCAGAGTGCATTGCTACAGCATGAATATTCAACAGCTGCCTGCCCTTTATGCTGAAATATTAACACAGCAGTGATTCTGTACCTAAGCTTGCCAATATTGGGTGCATATAAGTAATCCTATCCGCAGTATCCTGTGTGCACCCAAGCTTTTTTGCAGGATCCTGGCTTTCTGGGCCATGCTGAACACCAGTTACTCCTAGTAATGCAGCTGGTTCTACAGCAACTGTTGGTAAAATGATAATGGGCTTTCACACAGGAGGTGAGGAGTGCGGGCCCTGCTCCCAGCCTGCAGAAGGGCATTAGCTCCAAGGTGGGGAATAACACAGAAGTAATTTCAGACACATGTAAAGTACAGTAAAGTACTTTAAAGCCTGTTGCAACAAAGCTCTGTTTGAACTTTGCCGATATCAAATTGAGATCCTTCAGCTGGCATTTTCATCACTGGGGCCTTTGCAGGATCAGATTGCAGATGACGCTGTGCAAAACAGCTTCAAAAGTGCAGGATTCCTGTGCTCTACCTTACTCTTGGCTGTGACTTGAAAATAAGGTTTCACAAATAATATTACAGATTTCTAAACTAATAGTTAAAGTATGCCCCACTAATTTTGGTCTGTAAGTCGGTTGTTGAAAATATAATACGTTTCAACACAAAATTATGCAGGCTAAAGTGGAGATTGGTATGGCAGTGGAGCAGATTCCTCTGTTTCATGTATATTTGAAAGCTTAGAAAGCTTCTGCTGGAGTCAGACGATGCAGGCTTGTCAAACTGTTCACAAACAAAAAGATTGCTTTTGGATGGAATTAATTTGCAGTATCTCATTTACCATCTTAGTATTGTCATGACTTTCCCCTACTTGGCAGCCTGAAATGCCAAGTGAAAAAAATGTTTCAGTGAGAGATAATATAATATATTAAGAAAATGTTATTGATCAAATTGTGCCTTTACTGGAAGATGACTTTTTCTGACTGGAACATGAGAGACTTTGCCTTGTTACAGTACAAAAATGTATTGTAATACGGAAACAGGATTATTGTTAAGGTCACAGCAACTTTTTTTTGACTTTCCACATGCTCTGGAAGCAAGCTTCTCCACAGCTTCTCCACACTGACAGCTGGCTGGAGCAAAAACAACTTCATTTTAAAACTTTTGCTTGTTTAAAAAAAGAAAAGGAAGAAAAAAAAGTTAAAAAGCTGCAAGTTCCAACAAGCTTTTTGTTTTATGAAGGAAGGAAATGAATGTTGCTTTCCAGATCATCAAAGGGCAGAACTTGCTTGCAGTAAAACCAATTGAATTACATATTTTTCTTATCATGAACTGCGTTCTAGTGCTCTTGTCAGAATCAACTAATGTACATTTTCTCATCATACATGTATTTTATGTGTATGTTTTGGGCAGAAAATGTTGTACAGTGTATTTTAGAGTGGCTTCCACAGAAAAGGCCTATGGAGCACTTAATCTTTCCACATAACGTGGGAGGATTAGTCAAGTGGAAGAGTCTGCGCTGCTTACAGATAGCTTATGTGGATATCTGGAAAGCATGAGGACATAAAATTGTGCTGGGATACCCAGTACAGGAAACTTAGAACAAGGACACTTTTGAACATGTTTGATTTAAAGAGGTCTCTAACTGCACGAACAGTAGCTCAAAGCCATTAAGATCCTGCTTGCAGCAAGGTTGCTTTTTGCTGAAGGGCTCAAAATTTCCCCTCAAGAGTAAGCATGTTATTAGGTGATACTTCTTAAAGATATTTTGAGCCATTTCTAATTATACTTATCCAAAACACATTCTGCAGAGCTTAACTCTTTATCAATTCTTATCTCTGTGATTTAGGTTATAGTATTATAAGCAGTATTAATTTTAACTGGATACAAACACACTTGGAAAAAATCAGTGAGGGCTCCACCACAAATCCAAGAATACTGTTATTTTCTTTGTGTTTTTCTTTTGTCCTGCTTCATTGCCAACTCATCTCTCCAATATTTTTGTGTGTGTGTGTGATTGTTACAATAAAATTCCATTTTTAGTGAATTTGAATATATAAACCTGACTGGTTTGGTAGCGAGTTACTAACTTGCTCAAGGTTTTCACATGGCAAAATGATTTCTTCACTTCAACCAACCATCTTCTACACAGGCAAAACAGTGTTGCTGAAATAGTTGTCAGTTGTTGTATCTGAAATGTAGTTACTTCTTTCTTGCCTTTTCTAATTCAGTTTGAACAATGAGAAGCTGTTGGTGTAAATTAAGGGAACAGATCTTATTATGAGAAAGAGCTGTTTCCCTGGTCACCTTATGCAGACTGTTCTTCTAACATGTTGATAGTCTGTGGAGGAGAGAGACTACTTGTGTTTAATTAGAGTAAGCAGCTAATATTAATATGGAAAGGTTTAGATTCTGACACTCAAGGGGGTAGAAACCAAAACAAACCCCAAGTTGCAAGGTTTTTTTTTTTGTTACTGACCTCATTAGCTGCAAGAATTTGGTATGGTTTATTTAGTATAATAAAGATGACTTGAAGTGTAAGTGTAATAAAGGTTACAGAGGAATATTACCAGCCTTCCTTCAAAAGTGAATCTGTTGTTTGTACTACTTGGAATATTTAAAAATACACAAAAACCTCTTTCTATTTTCCCCCATTGCTTAAAGAGGAGGAAAATTACTACCATCGTTTCGCTTCCCAGCCCCCATGGGACCTCAGTTTAAGGCAACTTGGCTTGTAGGATCAACTCAGCTGAGTGCAAAAGTCTACCCTGTGGGATTTGTGCTCTTAAAGATGCTTTATGTAGCCACATGTTTTGCTACTACTTGGCAGGAAAACGATACTCAGCTTTTGTAATTCTCTTCATCTTCCCAGGATGTGCCAGAGCTTGCCCTGCTCACAAAGCTTCTCTTCTGCAGGCATGACTCTCCAAAATGCAGTGGCAGTTCTGCACAGCTGGTAATGTCTCCCCAACAGTAAGAATAGGTAGTTTCAACATGTTTTGAAGCAACTCTATCAGCACAGCTGCTCATCATTTCCTCATAACCTTTTGTGACTAGCTGTCCAGAATGTTGTTTAAAATACCACTGGAATCAGCTAAATCTGGCCAGCCCCGTGGGTGAACTTTAGAACTTGGTTTGATGTGCCTGAAAAGATGAATTATTTAAACGTAAATCCATTTAGTTTTCATGTTCCCTATCCTCATGAACTGAAAGATGAGGGGAAAGGGAGAGAGAGAAAGAAACCCTGTGGGAGGACAGTTTGTGCTGCTTAATTCATAGCTAAGTTTTATTTGGTTTTGAAATAGTTTAGTGAGCACTGTAAACACAGGGAAGGTATCTTTCACTTTTACTGCATTTCACACTGAGCGTGAAAATTCACTGGTAAGCAGAAAAGACAACAATCTATAAAATCCCTTTGTACATTTGTAGAAGAGCTTGGTATAATGACATGAAAGATATCTCTTAATCTATGCATCTAATTGTAATGCAGTAAAGAACAGCATCTTTGCATACGAGTGAGTGAAAACAGTTACACTGAAATTTTATGGGTACACAAAGAGGCAGTTCTTGAAGTGTGCAAAAGGCTTTCTAAATTATTTTTTTCCCCTGTTTATAGGAGGTGGTTTTTAAAAAAAGCCTTTTAGACAGATGAGATAAATTGAAAGATGCAGAACATCACATCTCTAATGATGGCGGGGTTGGAGTGGGAAGATCATGGCTGAATTTTGAATCTTCCCTTGCTCAGTCATAAGCCTGCTCATGAGTGCTTTGCATTCCTGTGAAAGGCAACTCTGCACAGCCTGGATTTGAATCATAGAGTTGCCATTAATGTCCAACATTAAAAAGATGATTGGTTGTATGCTTGATTTATGGGAAGCCAGAAGTGGCGAATTATATGGTACACAAGAGGATATTTATGCTGCTAATGCTTAAAACACAACGGAATGTTCTGTGTGCTGTAGATGCTTTCAAATGGCAAAACCAAAGGTGCATGTAGCAGTAAATCTGGTTATTTTGGTAGCTGAATGACCCTAGATCAGGATCTGACTGTGCAGTCTCTTCAGCATGCAGAGCGAGTCTGGTAAGCCCCTGTTTAGTTACTGCCTGTTACAGGATTATCAGCTTTGAATCAAAGACAATAATTTCAAATATGTTAGGATTTAGAGTATATTGTTTCATCTTCATCAGTTTCTAATGCAAGAATTGTTTTTTCCAATTTATGTGCAAATAGGCTTCCAAAATCTGTTGCTGTGAAGAGATTTTTTTTCCCCCCTGATTTTTTTCTTCATCAAATTACTCCTTTTCTGCTAATAACTGTCAAATTGCATCTCAGCTCAGCGTTTTCTTGATTTATCTTGTCTGCAGTAGCTAAAAGTAGCTCTCAGAGGTGTATCACTTGGCTGCTTTGCAAACGGGGTGCTCTTTGGATAGCTGTGCCTTTAGATTTTTTCAAAACATTGTAGCAGTTGTTTGAATTTTAGAAAGAATGCATTGTCTAGTCAAACTGGATACATTTTTCAAGTGTGCAGAGCTTTTTCTTGGATGTTTGTAAGCTGGGCAGACACTGCATTCATCATTCTGCAATGTCTAAAACATTAGTTCTGGTGTGTTGTTTTTGTTTGTTTTGTGGTTTAGTTGTGGGTGTCCTTTTTTCCCTATATTTTTGTTGGTGGTGGTTGTTTTGGGTTTTTTGTTTGTTTGTTTCTTTGATGGTGTTGGGTTTTTTTTCCAAACAAAACATTAGTCAGATCTTTCTGCTAAATATCTTTTGCTTTGTTGGTACAAATCCACCTTTTCCATGTTTCTCCAGCTCTGGTGTGTTGTTTTTCTTTGCTTTGTGGTTTAGTGATGGGTGTCTTTTTTCCCTACATTTTTGTTGTTGGTGGTGGTTGTTTTGGGTTTTTTGTTTCTTTGTTGGTGTTGTTTTTTTTCCAAACAAAACATTAGTCAGATCTTTCTGCTAAATATCTTTTGCTTTGTTGGTACAAATCCACCTTTTCCATGTTTCTCCAGCTCTGGTGTGTTGTTTTTGTTTGCTTTGTGGTATAGTGATGGGTGTCTTTTTTTCCCTATATTTTTGTTGTTGGTGGTGGTTGTTTTGGGTTTTTTGTTTCTTTGTTGGTGTTGTTTTTTTTCCAAACAAAACATTAGTCAGAACTTTCTGCTAAATATCTTTTGCTTTGTTGGTACAAATCCACCTTTTCCATGTTTCTCCAGCTTTGGTGTGTTGTTTTTGTTTGCTTTGTGGTTTAGTGATGGGTGTCTTTTTTCCCCTATATTTTTCTTGGTGGTAGTTGTTTCGGATTTTTTTTTTGTTTGCTCTTTTCTTTATTGTCATTTCTTTCCAAAGAAAATATTAGTCAGATATTTCTGCTAAATATCTTCTGCTTTGTTGGTACAAATCCACCTTTTCCATGTTTCTCCAGCTCTGGTGTGTTGTTTTTGTTTGCTTTGTGGTTTAGTTTTGGGTGTCTTTTTTTTCCCTTATATTTTTGTTGGTGGTGGTTGTTCTGGGGTTTTTTTGTTTGTTCCTTTCTTTCTTGTTTTTCCAAACAAAATATTAGTGAGATATTTCTGCTAAATGTCTTTTGCTTTGTTGGTACAAATCGACCTTTTCCATGTTTCTCCAGGAAAATATTTTACAGAGAGGAATATACTAGAAAGCTTTTCATTTAGAAAGCTGGTTAGTAGGTCTCATCATATAATGATGTTAGTAATGGTTTCTTCTAGCCACTTTCTTTCTGAACGAAGAAATGTATTATTACTACTTAAAGAGCATTTGCTGAGCTTGAGATAAATTTTGTCTGATACAGAAAGTTTTCTTATATTCCCTAAAACACCATTTCTAAACCACTTTTCACATTTGAAGCTATTCAGTTCTCTCAACCAAATACCTGGGAAAGACTACAGGCTAAAAGAAACACCTAGTTGGCTACTAAACCTCTCCAAGCAAGGCATACAATAGCCTATCTTAACTTGCTAAAGGCTTTGTCATTTTGAAAGAAGATATTTAATATTAAGAAAATGTAGACAAATACCTGTGTCAGTGTGCTGTGTAGACTTGAACCAACGAGATCGATACATCCAAATTACATCAGCTTTATCTAGTGTGAATGAGATGCTACTTCCGTTTTCAGGTAAAAGAAATAAACAACTATTAATTTGGCAGAATTATTTATTTCTTGCTGATGATATTTTTGGTGTATCTAATCAGAGCACTCATGAATAGAAATGAAACAATTTAAATAGAGGCAGTGTACATTGTATGATCTTGTTTTCTCAAACTGTTCCATAATGCGGGGAATAAATTTATCTGTTCTACTGAAAAGGCTTCTGCAGAAATCATACAGTGCTTTCACCTCTATTATTTAATGTGACTGTTTTATAACTCTTGGAAGATGGTTATTTCTGCTTCTGCTACAGGCAGATGGAAAAAATGTTCATTTTGAGGGAACAGAAAGTAAAAGTAGTCTTACAGAGTCTAAAAATTCAGACAGATGCACCAGGAGCACTAGACTGAGAAGTGCTCCTGTGCTAGAAAATGATGAAGTGATCTTATTCCATACCACTGCCTGACCCTTTGAATAGTAGGGGTCAGATTTACAGAAGGTTAAAATAATGAGTAAAAGAGGTTGGTCCAAATCAGCATGTGAGCTCCTTGGAGGCCTGTGAGGAAATGCAGCTGAGCAAAGTAATGATCATGCAGTCTTATGGTGATGCTTGAATTTTGCTTTGACTCATTTGATGAATTTGGGATGCTGTGGGTGAGAGGTAAGTTTTGCTTGGCCTCACTGCTTAACTGTTGATTGTCTGTCAGGCCTGTGGGGAAAGCAATGGGCTTTGCAGAGGTCTGCATTCTTGAGATGTTGTACTATGGACTGTGCAGTTTTGGGTCGTGGTGGCTGAGGGTGACAGTGATGAATTTTGTAGTTGTTGCTGGAGAGCGCTCTGTCTGACCTCATGGTGCTGTGGTGTGCACTGGTTAAAATACCTTTTCACTAAAATTTTCCACTTAAAATTTAAATTTCACTTTTAAAAGAGTATTTATTTTGAGGGTTTTGGAAGCTGTTTGTTTTCCCCTGCCTCTCCCCTGTGGGGATTCTTTTACACAATCCAGATGGAGTACTTTATATGGTGAGCTTTACTTGTTCTTGAAGTGAGAACACAAAGGTAAATCCAAACCAGGTGGAAAAGAACCAGGAAATTAAGGTGTCATCTTAGTCTTCCTACTGAAAGGGTACAGAGACCAGATGCCATAATAATTTCTGTTACAGTGCCTTTAAATGATACAAGTCCTGTATTCAGGCAGGTTTTTTTGTAAGCAAAATCTCCTAACCCACACCCACTATTCTAATAAGGGGTTTTAGATTGCAGTAGTTAGTATGTAGGTACCAGAAGACAAATGCTTACTTCTCTTCCAAGCTGGTTAATTCTATGATTCTCCTCACTAGAGCCCTCCAGGACCCTTCAGGTTAAAACATGGCATACATTTCACATCTCCGCTTTTTAACTCTCTTTATGGGTTGTGGACAGTGCAAGTAAAACTGGCTGCTGTATCTAATATTTATACTCTTTTTTTTTCCTTTCTTGAGAAATTTTAATCCCAGAATGTATTCCAGCACTTGCATGCTCTTAAAAACCTTCCTGACAATCATCATCTCTTAATCTTTTTACATTTCTTGTGATTAGCAGTACTTTCTAATCCTAACACCAGACCCAATAACAACTGTTAACTGCACTTCTTGTTTTACAGCTAAATCTAATCCTTCCAGCCATCTGAGGCCAGCATTATATTTATCATTCTGAAATTACTAGCTGTAAGATGTGGCAGTTCTTGACTTGTTTGGTTGGGTTTTTTTTTGCTTTCTTTCCATGTCATGGATTGATAAATGCAATAATTAATATAAAGGTTTCTATTTTTTCTTAATATATACAATTATTTCCAGAAAAAAAAAGATGAAAGTAGTTGCTTTTCTCCTGTCTCCTCTTTCTTTTTTTTCTTTGTATTCCTGGTCTGGGAAAAGCAATTTGCTTTCTATCCAAGTTTATGATTAGTAGAAAGACATGTAGGTGGAATATGTTTTAGTAGCTTTTTCTCTTTCCCTCCCCCCAAACCTATTTATATATCTGTTAGTAAGCTAATGCTATTAGGTTATGCAGACTCCTCAGTGTACATGGAAAGACAAGATACATCAAATCCTTTCAGTGCCTCAAAACATCTTTTTGGTGTGTTGAACTTTGTGTGCATTTGTCCATGAGGCAGCAAGGAATATTACATTCAGTTACCAAGCAAAGAAAGAGTAAAGAAATTACTGTTACATATTTTCCAGTGTGAGTTTGGTTTTTTTTTTCTCTACCTGGGAAGTTCTGTGGGTGTTTACTCTCTGCAGGATCTGTCCTGAATTTGCTTAAGGAAAGGGGGAAAGGGAATGCTGAACTGCAACCTTACTACTTTTTGTTGCTGCTTGAGAAAACTCAAGCAGAGTTTTCTCTTGTCTTTCCCCCTTCCCCTTTCCTCCCTATGGAAGTTGCAGGGAGGGTTTTAGCAAGTAGACTACAATATCCGAAATGAAGGATGCTGTTTGCTTGAATCCTAAAATAATTTTTAAGGTGGATATAAAGAGTAGCAAAGAGAAGTGAGGTGCAGAGTGAAAAATAATGCTTTTCCATAGTCACAGTGGTAATAGCTAATTGTGTCTTCTGCTGCTGGGGTCTTTCCATGGTGTATTTTTTTACAGCTGTAATATTCTTTCACCAATCAAATTAAAAAGCTGTGTTTGTTACTGGCAGTGCAAGCTTGGGAAAGTCTTTCAGATTTTAAAGCATGGTTGGAAGATTTTATATATAAGTGTATGTATGCCTGTGTATTTAGAGAGCGAAGACCTTTGCTTTGTGAAGATTTCATGTCTGCAGATTTTGATGTCTGAATGGTCACCTTTTTTCTGTTGGTAGACTAATGAGAGATGGTACTTTTCCCTGGGCTCTTTGCCTTGCTTAAATACTTAGACTGTGTCAAGTCTGGGGGAAAAAAAGTTATATTTAAAACAGAAGCAAAAATAGAAAGTGATATGTAGTTCGAAACAATCAAAATGTAGCTGTGTCCTTGCCTTTCAGACCTTATTAAATGTATAGTTACTTAAACCACTTTAATCTGTTACTAGTGAGATTGTCTGGTGGTTGGAAGGCTTTCATCTTTTCTCTGACAGAGCTGCTCCACATCTCTGCTCAGGGCAGAACGTGTCAGTGCCCAGGCATTTGGGCTATCTTCATTTTATCTTGAACAGACAAGAAATTTCAGGGAGTTGTATCCTCCCTATGCACATGTGCTCACACCCTGGCTGCGCCAGGGGAGATTTAGGCTTGGGGTGAGGAGAAAGTTCTTCACTGAGAGAGTCATTGGACACTGGAATGGGCTGCCCGGGGAGGTGGTGGAGTCGCCGTCCCTGGGGCACTTCAAGGCAAGGTTGGATGTGGCACTTGGTGCCATGGTCTAGCCTTGAGCTCTGTGGTAAAGGGTTGGACTTGATGATCTGTGAGGTCTCTTCCAACCCTGATGATACTGTGATACTGTGATACCTCTGCCTTCTCTGGCCGTTTCTGTCCTCCCAAGATGGTTTTAGGGCTCCTCATGCCTCTTCTAACAGTTCCCTCTCCCTTTTTTTTTTTCCCATTTGCTAGAGTTCAGCCAAGGCCCTTTTGAGTTTTTACAAGCTTGTAAAATGTTTTAACTGTGATTAATTTAGTCTTGACTTTCTGAGGGGGTAAGGGGCAATAATATATGATAAAAGAGGGATGTCACCCTTATTAATTATTTCTCTGCTTCACACATTTGAGGTCCTTCTTCAAGATAGGGCAAAAATCACATAAAGTGTGCAAATGAAAATCAGGTATTGTAGTTAGATGCCTGAAAGAGGGCAGCTGGGGCACTAACTGGACTCTGCCTGTCAGCCCAGCAGAAGACACCAGAGCCCACTGCTTTTCTGAGCTGCAAATGCTTATGGCTGTGGAAGGAGAGGATGAAGTGAAAGCTGATCTGGGAATTGGCAATATTCATCCTGTATCTAAAGTTACATGTCAGAAGGCCTCACTACAGGACTTACAGTGTGAAAAGGAGAGGTTGTGGAGGAGCCTTACATTTTAGAGTCCGAATGCCTTTACTGCCATTTTTAGTGAGAAAATACCTTGATAAGGTTATATTGTTAATTAGGTAATAATGATGATTAAAATTGGGGTAATACAAGAGAAACAAAGTGTAAATGCATGATGTAGGAGAAAAAAAGTTGATACCCTGCATAAAATATAAGGAAGTTAAGGGTGTTTTCTCAGAGTTGTTGCAGTCACTGACAGCCGTTAAGACTTCTGAGCTTGAGCATTGTAGTTTTACACTGTTTACCTCCTTTTTCTGGCTGAATTTCTAATGGAGATTTCCCTGCCTGTGTAACTGTTCCCTCTCCACTTGGGGCACTTGTTTCCAGCATAGCATCATACTACATACAGTATAGAAAAACTGCTCCAGGTGGTAAAGATAGAGAGGAAAACATCTACAGAAGCATAGAATCATTTAGGTTGGAAGAGACCTTTAAGATCATCGTATCCAACCATTAACACAGCACTGCCAAGTCCACCAAAAAACTACGTCTCTAAGCACAAAAAATGCATGTAGGAGTGGTGACTCAACTACTGCCCTGAGCAGCCTGTTCCCATGCTCAATAGCCCTTTCTGTTACGATTTTTTTTTCCCCTAATATCCAACCTAAGCCTAATCTGGTGCAATTTGAAGTCATTTCCTTTTATGACTTGTTACTCTGGAGAACAGACAGGCCCTCACCTCGCTACAGCCTCTGTTCAAGTAGTTGTAGAGAAAGATAAGACCTGCCCTGAGCCTCCTTTTCTCCAGTCAAAACAACTCCAGTTCCTTAAGCTTCTCCTCAGAAGACTTGTTCTCCAGACCCTTCATCAGCTTATTTGATCTTCTTTGGACACACTCCAGCATCTCAATGTCCTCCTTGTGGTGAGGGCCCCAAAGCTGAATAGATTATTCAAGGTGCAGCCTCACCAGTGCTGAGTACAGGAGGACAATCTCTTTCCTGTTCCTTCAGGCTGTGTTACTGGTAGTAGAAGCCAGGATGCTGCTGGCTTTCTTAGCTATATGAGCACACCGATGGCTCACTGAGGCAGCTGTTGATCAACACCCCTAGGTCTTTCTCTACTGGGCAGCTTTCCAGCCATGCTTTCCCAAGCTTGAAAGCATATTGTGGGGTTGTTGTGACCCAAGTGCATGACCTGGCAATTAGCCTTAAAATCATGGAATCAAGCAGGTTGGAAGAGACCTCCAAGATTATCCAGTCCAACCTATCCCCCAGCCCTATCCAGTCAACTAGACCATGGCACTAAGTGCCCCATCCAGTCTTTTCTGGAACACCTCCAGGGACGGTGACTCCACCACCTCCCTGGGCAGCCCATTCCAATGCCAATCACTCTCTCTGGGAAGAACTTCCTCCTAACATCCAGCCTATACTTCCCCCAGCACAACTTGAGACTGTGTCCCCTTGTTCTGTTGCTGGTTGCCTGGCAGAAGAGACCAACCCCCACCTGGCTACAGCCTCCCTTCAGGTAGTTGTAGACAGCAATGAGGTCACCCCTGAGCCTCCTCTTCTCCAGGCTAAACAACCCCAGATCATTCAGCCTCTCCTCATAGGGTTTGTGTCCCAGGCCTTTCACCAGCTTTGTTGCCCTTCTCTGGACACCTTCCAGCACCTCAACATCTCTCTTGAATTGAGGGGCCCAGAACTGGACACAGTACTCAAGGCGTGGCCTGAGCAGTGTTGAGTACAGGGGAAGAATAACCTCCCTTGTCTTACTGGCCACACTGTTCAGCCTTACTGAATCTCATAAAATGATCCTCAGCCCATCCAAACAACCTGCCCAGATCCCTCTGCAGAGCCTTCCCACCCTCAAGCAGATAACATTTCCTCCCACTTCAGTGTTGTCTGCAGATTTCTGGAGGTTCATTCAATCTTCTTGTCCAGATCATTGATGAAGATGTTAGAGAGAACTGGTGCAGATGCTGAGACCTGGGCGCAGTACTTGTGACCCATTGCCAGATAGATTTAACTCCATTCACCACAAATTCTTTGGGCCTGCACATCCAGATTTTTACCTAGTGAAGTGTCTACCTATGCAGGTCATGAGCAGCCAGCTTTTTCAGAAGATTGCTGTGAGAAACAGTGTCAAAGGTTTTACCAAAGTCCAGATAAATGACATCCACAGCCTCTCACTTATCCACTAAGTGGATCACCTTGTCATAGCAGAAAATCACATTAGTCAAGCAGGACCTGCTGTTCATGAACCTATGCTGACTGGACCTGATCACCTTGGCATCCTGTATTTGCCATATGATCACACTCAAGATGGTCTGCTCCATGGCCTTCCCTAGCACAGAGCTCAGACTGACAGGCCTGTAGTTTCCTCAGTCCTTCTTCTGGCCCTTCTTGTAGCTGGGCATCACATTTGCATACCTTCTATCAGAGATTTCTCTATTTCAGCAAAGAGAGAGTACTTATTTCTTTGAAGCTTTCTGACCTAAAGCGATGCTAAGAGCTGATTAACAGAAGAAGTTAGATCTTCTCTCTCTTGATCTGAGTTCCAGTTTTGAGCTCTAACTACAGAACACAGACGGTAGGAGGCAGACAGCCCCATTATACTGCTCCTCATTGACTGTATCCAGTTAAAACTTTTATCTTCCAGTAGGTATTGTAAAAATCAATATTGCAGTCGATGCAAAGTAAGGAGCTATATGCAGGTTGATACCTAGGGATCTGCCATCTGTTAGGCATGAGACTGCTTTCTCTCTGCATCAGTCATAATCTTGGTCTTGCATGCTGCCTTGAAATTTTGAGTTCATATACATAAGATATGTGCTTTTATGTTTTCTGGTAGGTTTCTAAGGGACAGAATTGATCAAGGCTGCTATCATGAATAGTACATGTTCACTGCCATTAAAAACTGCTTGTATAAGTAAATAATCTTCCAGAAAGTGACAGTCCTAATCTCTTACCTCAAATTTTATTAATTCTCTTGCCTCTGTAAATATAATTTCTTCAGTACTTTTTGAAGCTTATAAACTGATAACCTTCAGGCTTCTCTGTACCATAGAAACCTCTCCACCTCCTTCAATAGCATAAGCATTGAGGCTGAAAGGGAAGAATTAGTACAAATATGTGGAGAACAGAGGAAGAATCTCGTGCTCAGAAGAAACTGAGATTCAAGAATAAGAAATTTTAACACTGATACAGTCTTGAATGCCAGTAGGGCAGTGATGATTATAGGAATAGCAGTATTTATCTGAAAAATCTCTTTCCTTCCCAGTCTCACTTGTTGATGCCATCTAGGAAGTTTGACTGCAGGACCAAGGTGGCTCTGACGGTCAGAGAGCTGTGGTCCTGCGAGTGGGACAGTGAATCGGTATGCAAAGCATGTTTTTAACTGCTTGAAACCCAGGAATGCACTGTACCTGACCACAGCCTATTTCAAGGTCTGTCAGCTTTGAGGATTCAGCGAGCTGGCAGTGTCTCTTTTTGAACATGCCCATGAAAATACTTGTGAATGATTAATTTTAATTGCCGCTAGCTGAGGGCAGATCCTTGGCTGTGTGGATGAGTTTTTATTACACTGTGTTGAAGAGCTGTCAGAGCTGGGAAGCTCTCAGACTTCTTATGGCAATAAAGGTGTGCAAAGAAAGAGCATGTCTGCAGGAGGCTCTTTTTCTGTTGCCTGTAATCACTTAATGGTGGTGTAGCAGCTACAGCAGCTGCCCATGGTGTGTGTGTGCATTACTGCTGAAAGCACTTGAAACTGGGAAGGAGTAATGGCTGCGTGTGAAGATGAGCAATGGCTATTCCTGTTTCTTTGCAGTATCTTCCGATTGTTGTGGTGTTCTACACTGGAAATGAACAGAGAGAGGATGAGTAAATGGATGTGAAAGGACTGTTGCATTGTAGTTTTAAAATGCATTCCTTCTGTGTTATTTGGTCACAGCTGCGCAGCACCATTTTCATCTCTTGGCATTTAGAGTAGTTGCCCTCCAAAACAAGCACGTCAGACTTGCTTCATGTACTTCCTGCAAAACCTAGTCCAGGGGTAGTGGATTATTTCCAGAAAAACTTGCAGTTACAAGTGTGTAGATCAGAATTGAAACTGCATGCAAAAATATCTCCCAGTCATTTTAAAAAACCCAAAGTATCCCTAATTTAGAAATGTCTGCTCATGGAAATATTTCTTCTCAGCCCATGAAATTTAGTTTAATATTACTAGACTTCAAGCTATACGAGCTTGCAGATCAGCAGCACTGATTTATATCCCTACAGAGTTTTAAGGAGTATTCCTAATTCAAGAGTCATTTTCAGAAGGGTACCCATAGAAGGCTTGCTGCTTCTGATTTGAGTGGAGCTCAGTAGACAGATGAACTTCAAGCCCTGATCTGTTTTACACAATTTTAAGGAATATGTATTTTCTTCTACTTAGATATATATGCAGTCCTCATCAACTTGATACAACTTTGGCCTTATGGGTGGACTCAAATATTACATTTCCTTAGGAAAAAGGAATCCTCAGACCAGTGTTTGAACCATAAACAGGACCACTTTCACTACCTTGAGGGACGACAAAACTTGTCCTTGTAGCGTACCATGCTGGTAGATTTTCCTGCATAAACTGCTCATGGTTATGTTCACAGCACCTAGCTGATTGTCAAAAGTTGGCAGACTGAACAAAAAGCAAACTGAATAACACCTGAGTCTCGTTCCAGCCTGTGGAAATGATTGGAAGATGTCATTTTTTTTCCTCGATGATTATCAAAGTGGGATTGATTTATCCTGTTCTTTTAGCTGTGCTTTCAGTTAAGAGATAAGATGTAATGATCATGGCAATCTGCCAAAGTATTGTCTATATAAGTTTCCTTTTGCCAGGATTATACTCATCTGGATTCTCTTTTAATTAAATTAACTCAAACAATGAACTGTATGAAAAATGCATTGGGACTTGCATTGAAGTGATGCATTCTGTTAGGTGGAATTGTACAGTATTTTGTGTGGTTCGGAAACTGACGGGGAGGGGAATTGTTGGGCTTATGGTGTGGTAGGCAATTCTTTCTACTTCAGCTTTCTTCAGCCAAAGTCTTTAAATTGGCAATTTGAACAGGAGTGGGTCTTTTAATAGGCTCCCTCTGCTTTTACTGTTTCTCAGAGGAAGTAGAACTTGGAAGAAAAAGTGCTTTCATCTAAAGATTTTTGCAGTGTTTCTGTATGTTTAATAAGTGAATATGGTTGTTACTACCATAATAGCTCAGATCGTAACTGGTCAGTGGGAAATCTGCTGTTAATTGGTGACCTTTTCTTTTTTTTCATTTAACTTTTCTTAGCTCATGCATGTTTTTGTTGTGGTGTGTTTTTTCTTCACAGATCAGTACAATTTTTGCCTTTTTCTGCCCACCACTAACTACCTATGTATCCTTGCCATTTTGATTTTATTCTTGCCTCTTTCTTTTCTGTACACTTGAAACAAAGATAAACACACATGCTTTTAGAACATGAGATAAAATGAAGAACAAATTGCAAAAGCAGCAGAAGCCTTTCTTCAGGCTTCCCTAGTGTAACACAACTTTCTGAACGACCTGTAGTTACGCAAGAGTCTTTATTTTTCCTAGCATTATGTACGAACTGAAAGAGAAGTAAATGGCCTTCTCTAAAACATATGTGGAAAAAGTATTATGTGATGCTATCAGCCACACTTGTACAAGAACCAGTATTTGTTCCTGCACAGTTTGAGTAATATTGCAGGTACCAGAAAGCCCTTCTGAGTCATCAAGAAATTTGCAGACAAAATTTGCCAGTAATCTGTCTGCTGGTTTGTCAGGATGTGATGGAGAAGATGTAGAAGGATCTTCCCTTACAAGAAGACTGTGCTGAAGCCCCAGCTGCTGATTTATTTTTGTCCATGTGCATTTTATTATGTAGAACATAGACCATAGAGGCAATATGATTTATCCTAGCTGAAGGATTTTGCAAAAGAGCAGATTCCATTTTCTCTATAGCTCTGAGTTGATAACGACATCAGTTACTCACACTTCAGCCAGATATCAAAAAACAGCAATGTAATTTCAGCACAGAATCCAGCAGAAGTCAAAGGATGAATCCTAATCATGCTTGCATGTCCCAAGCAAGGATAGAAGCATTTTAAAGAAAATGCCAGCAAAGTATAGTGATTTCCATCCAAAATTAGTTCTGTACATACCCAGGTGACAACTTGTTCTCTGTCATCATAGCAGTGCCTCTTGAAGCTACATAATGGTCTCCAGGAGGTCATTCATGAAAAGAGAAAAGGTACGAAGGAGCTAGGGGATCCAGTTATAGTGGCATCCAGATTAGCTGGAAACACCATACCTGTATTCTATTGCTAGTTGCAGGGTAGCACCAGGGTTGTGTAGTAGAGGTGGTGTGAGAGTATCAAAGGCAAATTTTAACCTAAATCACAGTATTTGGAGGTGGTGTTGGAGACTTTTTCAGTCTGCAGTGCCATTGCTCTCCTCTCAAGCAAAACTGGGGAGTGTATGAGGATCATACTTGTTGTATGTCGCCTTTCAGTATCTGAAGGGGCCTACAAAAAAGCTGGTGAGGGACTTTTCAGGATATCAGGGAGTGACAGGACATGGGGGAATGGAGTGAAGCTGGAGGTGGGCAGATTCAGGCTGGATGTGAGGAGGAAGTTCTCCACCATGAGAGTGGTGAGAGCCTGGAAGGGGTTGCCTGGGGAGGGAGGTGGTTGAGGCCCTGCCCCTGGAGGTGTTTAAGGCCAGGCTGGATGGGGCTCTGGCCATCCTGATCTAGGGTAGGGTGTCCCTGCCCATAGCAGGGAGGTTGGAACTAGATGATCCCTGTGATCTCTTCCAACCCTGACTGATTCTGTGATTCAAACAATGAGTGCCCAGGGCAGAATAGCAAGAAAGGCTTTGTCACAGTTCAACTGATGTGCTGGACCTCAAACACATGAGTCAGCTGCCCTCTTGACCTTCCTGAACTGACTCCAAAGTGGCACTTGGGTTAGGAGACAGTCATGTGTTTCTTGCAGGAAGATGATTGCAAGTCCATTCTTCCACACATAGTTGTGTTGTTGCTTTTCTTCACAGAATAATTTCTGGAGATTCATCTGCATGCACACACAACAGTGTCTTCTGCTGCTTTCTGTAGTTACAGCACCAACTGTAGTG
Organism: Pogoniulus pusillus; assembly: GCF_015220805.1. Taxonomy (NCBI): domain Eukaryota; kingdom Metazoa; phylum Chordata; class Aves; order Piciformes; family Lybiidae; genus Pogoniulus; species Pogoniulus pusillus. Next base: position 28,653,842 of record NC_087270.1, on the reverse strand, counting down.
AGAAGAAACTGAAAAAGAACTCTAAACATCAAACCCCTAAAACTCACAACACAAAGGGAGAATCCTGATTGTTTGGTTGTATTACACTACTTTGAATTATGCCTCACTCTGCTGTTGTTAGAGGAATTTGTGAACTGTTAGATTCTTATTAACATGCTAGGTTCATGTTACTGGGGAAAAAATAAGCAAGTTTTGTACAGTTCTCTTCCATTTCTTCTGCTATTTTCTTTTAATTAATCCACAACAGGGTCCAGCTACAAGATAATTTGCTTCTTATCGGGTGAAGGTAGTTTGGTGCAAAAGGCTCAATGACATGTGGAAAAGCTTCTTTGCTAATTGGATCGCAGTATCTATGTTACTGCTCACTTTAACTCAACAGAATCATTTTAATCTGATTCCTTCACTGTTAATTTACACCTAGAATTTGTGATATCCAACCTTTTTTGCTAGAAAGAAGTTTTATTTAATTATCAGAGACTCACAAATCCACTGAGGTTGGAAGGCACTTCATCCAGTCCAACCAAGGCTGCCCTCAGCCTCCACATGGCCTAATGCTTGGATCATAGGATATTTGGGAAAATCTAGAATTCAGTGATCTTAATGGGAGACCATTACTTAAGTTAAAAAAAAAAACAAACACACCATAATTGAGTGTGTTTAAATCCTGCTTTACCTACTCTTACATTCCTGCTGAGCTTAATGGAATCATGTGTGCACTACTGTGACCTACGGCAGCATTTAGTTACTGTCTCTGTATACCTGTAAACACAGAGTATCTTGCTTGTAATAGAACTATTTCTTTTGTCTTTTTTTTTTCTCCCTTTCCCTTTGCTGATGCACTTTACCCTGAAGGGAATTAAGTTTCCTACCTATGAGCTCTGCTGCTGCAACAAGGTGGAAAACAGGATGCTAAAGGCATTTGTTGGTACTTGCTGAGTATGTCTATATTGCAGTCACAGAAGTAATCATGCAAATAAACCAAATCTAGCTTGGTATATACAAATATACCAAACCAGGTTGTTCACAAGCTGGCAATACTCCTCTCATCACAGTTTGTAATAAGCTAGCGTACCCTGCTGCTGCTGGAGCTAATTTATGCACTTATTTTTGCCTTGCAACCACATGCCCATGTCCTTTACTCCTGCATGTCATGATTTTAGGTGGATTGTTTTATTTATTCTTTTTCCTAGCAAAAAGACCTTCTTAATATTTTGCACTTCAAAAAGTCCTTTCCTCTGAGGAACTTACTCTTTGGTCAGACAGGAATAAGGTTAAGTAGTGACCTGGTTTGCTGGGGAGCACAGCTGCTTCTGGCATGAATTTTATCACCTTCCTGCTGCAAGGGTCCTTATGCAGAAAATTGCTGTCTTTCAAGAGAGCATTGTCCTGTTTTTTAACTTACCTCACTTAAGTTAAAAGCACTTATGCACATGGGGGAAGTTGGGAAACACATAGCCACTTTTTGAATTGTAACCACAGCACTTCAGTGCTGTCATGTGAAAGAAATGAGAAAAATAGATAATCAGGTTGAAATTATCCAGGAATTTATCTCCACGGGGATCCTGACTTGCATGGTAGGTGGTATTTGGTTTTCTACTTTCAGTGTGAGAACATGCTTTTAGCAGCCCAATAACCCTGTGCTTGGGAAGTGGTTTCTGTATAGTCTTATTAAAGAAACGGTGATGCAAAATGCTGTGAGAACCAACTTTTGTCACCAGTAAGCATTTAATGGTGGTTAAAAACTGCAGCGTGCAGGATTTAACAGCCTCACAGGGGTGGCAACATCAAGGCATACCAGCCTCTCTTTATACAAGGTGACATACTCTTTTCCAGTCTGTGAGGACTCGTAGCTGTTGTTCTGATTAACATTACTGCTGTAGTCTAACCTACAGCACACAACACCACTGCTTTTTGTCTTCTGCAAAAATCCCAGCTCCTGTGGCGAATTGTTTTGACAGTTGGCTTTCCATTAGCAGTGGGGAGAATAGCGAAGAGCTACGGTCTAGACCTGCTTGCAGAACTATTATGGAGAAAAGAATAATCTTACAGGAGAAGTTCCTATTTCCAGGACCTATTTCTACATTCTGACTCCTCTCCGTATAATAGGATTACACATTTCTTATCGCAGCTGCAAACTGGATATGTGCCAGCCATAAACTGTGCACCGTGTAACAATGTGATTGCAGGCAACCTTTTTTCCCCCCTTCTCCCCATTTTTCTCTCCTTCTTATTCTGGGTTAAGGGGAAGAAAAATCATCGTATTATACAGTGTAGGATGGATCACAGAACATCACTTAAAATAAGTTGTGGATGTTGTTTATCTGCACTTCAGTAAAGTCTTTGACACAGTTTCCTGCAGCATCCTCCTGGAGAAACTGGCTGCTTATGGCTTGGATGGGTGGATGATTCAGTGGTTAAGAAACGGCTGGGCCCAAAGAGTGGTGGTGAAGGATTTCAATCCAGTCAGCAGCCAGTCATTAGTGGTGTTCCCCAGGGCTCAGTATTCGAGCCTGTTATCTTTAATGTCTTTTTCAGTGATCTGGATGAGGGAAGAGAATGCACCCTCAGTGACAGATGCTACTAAATTGGGTGGGAGTGTTGGTCTACTTGAGGCTGGATTGATGGGCCAGGGTCAGTTGTATGAGGTTGAACAAAGAAGTGCCAAGCCCTGCACTCAGGTCCCACCAACTCCATGCAACACTACAGGCTTGGGGCAGAGTAGCTGGAGAGTTGACTGGCAGAAGTTAACACCCATCTGAACATGAGCCAACAGTGTGCTCAGGAGACCAAGAAGGCCAACAGCATCCTCGTCTGTATAAGGAACAGTTCCATGAGCACTAGTAGCTTGGTGATCATGCCCCTGGACGCTACACTGGTGAGGCCACAGCTCAAAGACTTTGTTCAGTTTTGGGGCCATCACTACAAGGAGGACATTGAGTTGCTGGAGCATGTCACGACTGAATTTCCCAAGCCAGCCTTGGGCAGCAGAGTGGTTGTGCTAGAGTCAAAAATTCTCTGAATGTAAATTGAGATGAACTGACCAAATGACTGCTGAGGTAATGTTTCTTTGATCCAAGGAGCATTGTGTGAAAGCTTGTGGTCACTTGATTAGATGAGCAGATAGGGAAATAAGAAGAAAAAGGAGAGAAAAAAAGAGAGAGAAAAAAGTAACCGAGAAACCGAGACAGCATCCAGCAATGTCTTCACAGGATTAGTATGAGTTCTTTGGTGGTGGGTATACATCCAGCAAGGGCTTCTGTGGTAGATGTAACAACTACTGGCTCAAGGGGTCGTGGTCCTTTTATATCCTTTAGGTGTGGGATGGTCTCTTCAGTTTACAAAGGGAGACCATGCTGATTTGCATGAGGCCTCTACAGTGTAATGCCCATCACAGGACTTTTCATAGTGCAGTTGCAGTGTTTTAGAGCAAGGAAAGAATTAATTCCACCTCTGCAGAGCTTGTCTCTTCCCCTTGCTAATTATCTACCAGGAACAGTGCTGGACAGTAGCTCCAGAAAGGAAGTGCTTGAGACCCATTGAGGGCCATCAAAAAACATCGCCTTACCTATTCAGGGCAGGTATTGCCAGACATTGAGACAACAGAAAGTTATCTTCTCACAGTATTGTGTCCAGTTCTGGGCTCCCCAGTTCAAGAGGGATGGGGAGCATTAAGCAGAAGGCTACAAAGGTGATTAAGGGACTGGAACATCTGTTTTATGAGGAAAGGCTGAGAGATCTCAGGATGTTTAGTCTGACAACACTGAGAGGAGATCTTATTAGTGTTTATAGATATCTGAGATGTAGGTGTTAAGAAGGTGCTAATGTTTTTTCAGTGGTGTCCTGTCATAGGGCACTGGATACAAACTGAAACATAGGAAGTTCCACCTCCACATGATGAGAAATTTCTCAGAGAGTGAGCATGGGAATAGGCTGCAAAGACAGACTGTGAAGTCTCCTTCTCTAGAGATTTTCAAGACCCATCTGGTTTTGTTCCTGTGCGACCTGCCCTAGATGATCCTCCTTTGGCAGAAGAGTTGGACTAGATCTCCAGAGATCACTACAAACCCCTGCCATTCTGTGATTCACTAACCTGCTATAAAGAAGCAAACCCACTTCACCAATAGAAACTAATTGCAGCGAATAAGTATGCCTTAGGAAAAAAGTGTTGGAGTTTGGTGTTTCTCTAATGCATACATTTGAGTCATTTGAGTCTTAATGCATACATTAAGATTCTGTTGTTTTGAGGGGAATCTTCCTCTATTCATGTGCTAAATATGGGAGGTGGCACTTATAGGGGGAGTGATTGTGGACAGACGCACACTTGACATATGGATTTGATTTACCTAGTGTTCCAGTAGCAGTTCAGTCCACACTGTGCTGGTCTGTAATATATTGAATTGATGAAACAATTTTGGCCTGAGGTAGCTTACATCTAAATAAATGCTTGAGGGGAAAATCTAAGCATGTGGTGAATACCTTTAAATAGACTTAAAAAAGAAAGAGGAAGAAGGAAGAACCCCCACGCGCTCTGAAAACCCAAAACCAAACAACCAAGCACTACCCTTACCACCAAAACCACGAATGAAAACCAAGCAAACAAGCAAGCAAATCCCCCAAATAAACAAAACCTCAAACTAAAACAAGCAAAACCCAACCCAACCACATAATCAGAAGTGAAAGTCTTTTATGGTTCCTACTGATAAATGTTGCTGTAGCCATCTGCAGCGAAATGTGCATTCCTGGAGTCTGGCCAGACTTCAGCATAGTTTTGTGAGGAGAATATGACCCAGATTGCCCTTCCTCAGCATCCATCCCCAGCACTTTCACTATATATATTTGGGGACTTTTTAAAACTTTGGTCTGGGAAAGTGCAGCATGTCTGCTGGGGTGAGTTGCAGCAGCCATTTCAAAGGTTCAGCCTCTGTTGAAGACAGGATGAGCTATGAAACAAATCTGGCAATGTTAAATTGTGTTTGGGATCTGCTCTGCATCTCAAGGCTGCAAAAATAAAGTCTGTCATTTGGTAACCTACATCTGTGAATATACTCTTGTTAGAGGAGAGATGATCGTCTTTTTCTTGGCATTTGGAAATCTTGGGCAGAAGAAAAGTTTTTGTTCCTCAGTCTCAATTTTGGAAGGACAAAGCTTTGAAGGTGTTTTCTGGGTTATGTGAGCTATGATGTCTTGTGTTTGTCTTGGATCTCTCTTTCAATGTGTCTTTTCCTCACAGAAACAAATGTGAACTGAAGAAATACATGCATAGGGCTGTTGACTCAAGCTGTAGAGGCAAGGATGCAAACCTAAAGGCAACCTTGCCCTGGGGAGCATGGTAGCCACACTGCTTTCTCTTGCCATGCTCACACAAGTCAGGGCAGAATCAGTTTGTGCTAAATAAGTGCATTGGATGTCTTACTGAATTAGGTCTGCTTACCAAGATCACAGAAAAAGGAGTGTTTTTAGCTGAATTTTGCTGGCCATTGGCAGGAGGGTCAAGAAGTCTTACTTAAGGTAAAAGTTCCTTGCTAAGCTCATCACATACAAGGGGCTCCATTCACATTAGGTGGAAAAAGGCCCCACGTCAAAGCTATGGCTGCTAAAGGCACCAAGCATTTGTCAAGCAGGCGTAGGTGGCATCTTGGCTGGGATGGCTGCCGCAGTGTTTTTGGCCCACAGACTTCTCAACTTAGTTACAAAAAAACCCTTGTGAAATGGAGTTGTATTAGTCATAGTTTTGAGGGGTTTTGGAAGGATAGGGAGGAAGGTTAACACAACATAAAACAGGTTCCTTTGTGAGCTGTTTGAAGTAGTTCTGTAGGTTGTCAAAGTTCTAGTCAGACATCTGTAAGGTATCTCTAAACTTCTAATGTGCAAGGCTCCAATTACGTGTGCTGTTAGATTCTGTATGCAAAATACGGTTATTTCAGTAATTGATTCTAAAGGTATAGATGTGAGATGGGTTGATATATTTAGTCTGTAAATTTTATGTGGAATTTGGCAAAAGTCATCTGCATTTATTTTGATAGTCAAACACTGTTTCATTCATTTCTTTTTAAAGCAGGGGAAATGAGTGTTTAAAAAGCCCCACCACCAGCAGGAGAGGTAGCGCAGAAGCATACTAAGAATTTAATGTACAAGTTAACAAATTAAAAGTTCCTGCAATAATTGTAACTTTGTCATATACTGCAGCATAAATTTCTCAGCCTCTACAAGAAGATTGAATTTTGAATATGTGCAAGATGGTTGAAATAGAGTGGTTATGAGAATTACAGCCTTGTTTTTCATAACTAGTTCATTTACATTCTAAACCTTAATGTTCTGTTAACCTTCCATTTTGCCGCTAATCTGCTTTAGGAAAATAAACAAAGTACAAACCTGAAGTATCTTGCAATTCAAAGTTCTGTGTACCTGGGGAACAGAGAGAACATAGGTAACAGTCGTTTTTTATGGCTTCACCAGTGGCTACTGATGTTAAAACTGTCTTCACAGGAACTATCAATGGACCTGCTAGATTTGTGTCCCTTAGGCTAGGAGAATGAGACACAAACCAGTTACCCATTTGGAGAATCTGTAAAGACTTTTTTATTTGTGTGTGTGTGTGTGTGTCCCACATGGTAAGCACAGCCTTTGGGGGATGCTGGAATTGAGGAAATGGGTAGGAGAACCCAGCTGCATGGAGCAAGATAGAACCATTGCATCTTTTGAGGGTGTCATAAATATCGGACATAAACTGGTGTTCATGCAAGTTAAGGCTTTTAATAGAGTTGCAGGAATCAAGCAATGTACAGGCCTGGGTGCGTGGGGAGGCTCTGCTCTACCCTAACACACAGCCTTTGCCTTCAGTTGTCTCTTTTTATACCCTACATATTCATTACTAAATCTAAGAAAAGATTGGGTTTTCCTTATCAGTTTTTAGGAATGGGAGATGTCTCTTCCACACATGTCTCCTTTTATCCGGTGGTCCTTCTGGTAGTCTTTGATGAAGTAAGGGGTCTTCCTTAAGTGTCCTCCCCATGAACTTCAAATTCCTTTGTATTCTTCTGTTTGCTCATGCAAAAGGGTGGCGCAAGGAGGAATGCATTTCCGTTCAAATCCTCCTTTCCTCCCTTTGCTTATGCAAAAAGGTTGTCTCTTCCACGTGCCTCCCTCCTTCACCAACCTTTACTTATTACTCTTATCTTAAGCCTATTGCATACCTTTGCAATAGTGGTGCAAGAAGGAACTTAGTTCCATTCAAAGTCCCCTTTCCTCCCTGTCTGTGACCTCTTGCCACAAATTGATCGGATCAAACATATATTTCTCACAAGGGGATACGACATCCATGGAGGGACGTACCCTGTCCCACTCAGCCTTTAAGCTTCTTTCTAAGTCTGGGTCCTAACTGCAGATAGATCCCTGTCTTGTTGGCTGAACATGTGCTGGGATTGCTTATTCTGATAGAATATTCTTGTTGGTGTGTGGCATTTTCATAGCGTAGTATTCACTAAAAGCGGGATATTAAGATTTCGGAGGGCTCCTTCCCTGCCTTCCAGAGGTGCAATAAATCACACCCCTCTGGATACTGCTGCAGAAAATGTAGTCCTTTTTTCTGGGCTTGTATCTGTAATTAACATTTACTTCAGTGCATCGTACAATTTCTCACTTGCATAAGAAACTGGCACACAGAACTGATGAGATTTGGAGCCACTTCCAAATGTGGGTCACCTTTTGTGTGGCATCATGCTGTATGTGGTGCTGGGAGAGCTGAGAGGCGATAAGAAAAGTTTCAGAAGTAGCCTCTACAAACTAGTAGAGGCCACTGGGAGATGGAGAACTGCTTTTCAGAATAAATCACTGTTGTGTCACATGCAATGCAATACCAGGCCCTTTTCAAAATCTCTTGTGGTTAAACATTTCTATTGTGCCCTCACCACCTGCTGGAAATCCAACATAAAAACAAGAATAACCAAATCTTAACTCGTAGCAGCTGAACCCATCTCAAGTAAATAGCAAAAGCTATTGTTTACAGTAAGTGTTACCTGATTGCTAGCAGAAGCTCTGTTTATTGCTTTTATGTATTACAGTCTCTTGTAATTTAGACAACTAAAAATTGTCTTCCTTCTCCCATTGTACAGAGAGATTTGTAAGTAGACAGGCAGCTGTAATTAGTGGGATTGGAGAGCATATAAAGCATAAAAAATGAAATTGCCTGGTTTTAATCACGAAGTAACATCCCATAAAGTCTTCCTTCCACTTTTGTACATATCTTGGAATAAATATTTTTCTCTTCTTTGAATAATGCTGGAGGACATTTAGGGACTATCATGAAGATACTCCTGTGCAGACTGCTTTTATGTACTCGATGTTATGAAATGTTTGAACTGGAAGTCAAACACTGGGTGCTTATAGTATTGATGGTCATGGAGGGAAGCTTATAAAGTGCAGTCTGACAAGTGTCAGTGACTATCTATAGCGAATCTTTCATTTTGGCACAGTAATTGGGTCTTTTTCCCCCTCTGATTAAAAAACACCCAACAAAACACCAACAACAAACAAGCAACAAGCCAAGTGAATCTTACAGTTATTTTTTTTTCTGTCAGTCCCTGTTAGAGCTCATTCCTTTGTTTTTTTGTTCCCCACATGAGAAATGAAGAACAGAAACCTTCAAATTATGTATAAAATCCCGACTTGCAGCCGTAAAGTAACAGCTCAGATATATTAATCTGTGTATTTTTGGGTGCTCTTGGCTTCATGTCTTTATTTACAAGTTTTAATACACTAGCTTTTTCTCTAGGGATAGAAGAATATGCATACTTTATTTACACCTTTTGATTTTGTCAAATAATGTCACACTTCATGCTTTCAGTGTGCTCGACAACTCAGTCTTCCTAGCAGTCCCAAGAGTCAAGAGCAGGCAAGCATGACCCACCAAACACAGGCTTTAATTTGATATGTGTGCTGCTCCATTCTGATTGTGTGAACTGGTGGTACTGGCCAAGGTTGGGTGGCTGCTGGCTGCCTCAGTCATCCATGCCCATACCATCTAGAGCCAATGAAGTGAAACAATGGGAATTTGTGACATTTCTCAGGAGAAATGGTTTTAGTTTTACTGATAACTAAAACTGTGCATTGCAATCCCTGTAATACAGAATATGAGGTTACTTGCCAAGAGAGAGGTTTGATCTGTAATTTTCACCCGTGCTTGACTAGGTAGGCGCTAACCTTGGTGTGAGTGCATGCTGGACAGTCACGAGGGCAACACCTTTGCCCTCTGCAAAAGCAGGGGAGGGAAGGGGAGGATTGATTTTGAAAAGATAATTTTGGGAATACACTGAAAGTACTTCTCTGCTTTTGAATCAAAAGCAGGGGAGGGTAGGCCCTGTGAAAGAAAATTTTCCTCCTCAGGTTCATGACCCAAATTCCTTTTAACCCAAAATATTTCATCATGCTACAAGCTTTGGACCATTGTTATTGCTTGTCTTTAAAAGTTATATTTTAATGGAGCTTAATATAAATGTTCAATATCTTACAGAATGTGTATTTGTGACCATATTTGATACAACTTGAATTCCACAAATTATATTTAATGAATATAATTGTGATGTGTAAAGAAAAACGTACCAGGATGTTCAAGAGAAAAAGAAGCAGGTTGATTTGGTCTCCTGCCAAGGACAACTAGCTCGCTAGTCTTTTGAAACTGCAGTTCCTTCTTTTCTAGCTGTAGTTAATGGTCTAGGGTGGATGCATGTCACAATGATAGTATCCCCTCAGGTAGAGGGAATTCACTTCACAGATGCTTATGCATCTTGTCATGCCATAAAAATGAAATGGCACTTGGTGGACAAGTTCTCAGGTACATGACAGTTATGCCAGGAAATGTAAGGTGGCAAAGCCCTGTGTACACTGAGCTCTCTGCAAGGTCAGGTAGCAGCTGTCTTACACTTGCAGTCCAGAGATGCCCACAAATGTCTGCTGTCTATCCCTTGCTCTGTATTTCTAGATACTAAATTTATCCCAATGCTTTGGAAGAACAGGAGGACTAAAAGCCAAATTACAGCATGTTCTTGGGAAAGAGGAATAGCTGTCATGGGCACTGCAAATTACTGAGGCTCCCCTAACAGCCAAGAGCTGACCAGAGGTCCTGTGGTAGACCTGAGGGTGGACCTGCTGTATGCTGTTTTATTATTTGTCCTACAGAGAACTGAAAAGCAAACTACTACCTCAGCTCTTCTTCTTTATTTTCTTTTTAAAGACAGATTTTTCCTGTGCTTTTTTGGTTTCAATTTGAATTCTTGCATGGTTTTGGTCCTCTGTCTGCTTTGAAAAGGACTGTTTAGAAAAATGATTTTAAAACTTCTTTATTGTATAGGATAAAAATCTCTTACACTGATTATCTGATTCTGGTATTTTGCATCTGTGTTTCTGCCTCTGACCTGAGTACCTGGCACGCAAGGGTGGAATTCAAATGTGGGTTTGTCTCACTGTGAAGACATGGCCACCACTGACAGCTCTGTCATCCCATAGCAGTAGGTTTCTTGTGCTGTAGAGAAGGAGTAAGTATCTGTAGGGCAAATATAGTTATAAAGCCCTGTGAAAAAGACATTAATTCTCTCTTTCTGAAAGTGCATCATCATTTAACCATTGATGGTTGGACTTGATTTTAGAGGTCTTTTCCTACCATGGTGATTTTGAGACTCCCATTTCAGGGGAATAAGTCCATAGGAAAAAAACTCCAAGCATCTATTTAATTGTGTTTCTGTTGGGAGCATTGTTTGGAAACATTGGCAGTTCATGATGTATTTTGGAGACCTGAAAGAAGTTTCTCTTTGTTGCGCCATGCAGTTGGCTCAGACTGAGTGATACCTCTCCACTAAGACCGCTGGCGAGCTGGTGTGTGATGTAAGTGCAACACTTAAGGTCTGATAAGCAGTGATCAGAGGCCACTAATTTAATGTCTAGACACCATTTAAAAATGTACAGAAATGGGATCCTAAATGGTCTCTTTGACCTGGACTAACGTATTTGTTACATCCATATCTTACAATGCCAATGACTGTCTTGAAGATGGCAACAGAAAAGATTTACCAAGTATCTAACTGCTGTATATGTAAAAGATACAGGTTTACAAAAGTCCTTTCCTTGCTGGGGCAGCAGAACTTTGGTAGAGATGGACGTGTAGGACAGGAGTTACTGCTGAATTGGCCACTGGTTTACTTGCATTCATGGACTCCTCTTGCTCAACATGTTTGAGAGATTTAGTCTTCTCAGAATGAGTATGCAGCTGCCTTCCACTGGTCAATAAAAAATTATAGCACTAAATCAGTTTCCCCCCATATCTCAAAGCTTCAGGCATGCACTTCTTTCTAACTCTTATTTTAGGACCTCTTCCCAAAAGCAGCCTTTCTGCTCCTCTGACCTGAAATCTGAACTGGTACCTGATGTTTGTTGTTCATATTGTTAAAAAATGTTGCCAACACTTCAAGTGCAGAAGCTGACAGGTGGCTTAGTGCATCAGAGTAGTTAGGTCATTAGTGTAGAGGTTCAGAGGTAAAACTTGAAGGCACCTGTGGAGTTGAGAGAAGTTTAGCTAAATAGCTTCTGTGTGGATTTTATTAGTATTGCAGCTGTAGGCTTGAGGGACTCCTTCCTTATTTTTAAAACCAACACAGACAGGTCAAAGAAAACTTCATGGAAATGGTGGGATGACTTAAGTGCCTGTGCTGATGTACCAAAAGTATGTGGAGGGAAGCTCTACATTTGACGGAGCTCCCCAGGGTTCAGGCAAGGCCAGAAGGTCCCCTGAGCTTCAACAGCACTCCCGGCTACACCCTATGCCACACTCCCAGGGTGATAGAGCAGCCCTTTGGATGTTTTTCATGATCTGTAGCAATGTTTTCCCTAGGCCCATATGTTTTCCCTTTTGTATATAGCTCTGCTTCCTTGCCTGAGGAACAGTTGCAGACATCTATTTCCCTCATCCTTTCTGAGCCCTTTTCTAAGCTTCCTTCCCTCCACAAGTCTTTGATATATTCCCTTCCCTTCCTGATCTGAAGACTGGTAAGCACAGCAGGTGAGGAGTGTTAGTGCTGCATCTGCTGCTAATTGGGCTCCCAGGCTCATTCAGATAGCGCTGGCAAGTGATGTACTGAGTTAATCAGAAGCCAGGGTTTGTAGGAGAATGTTCATATTATGTAGGGTAAGTAGAGATTTGCATGTCAGCTTTTAAAACTGGAGCTTACCAAAATGAGACTGGCTGCTGCTTTCTGTTTCCAGTCTCTTCATGGTTCTCATTTACCTGGGGTGTCTCGGCACCTTTACACTGTTCATCCTCGCAGCAGCTTGGGAGCATGAGTGGCACTGCTGTCCCCAGCTAAGAGATAATGCTTGGGAGTCTGGGGTTTTGGGAGGAGGTTAAACAGTGCATAGCATTCTGTGGTGGTGCTGGCTTAAGCAAATTCCTGGCTGCTTCTTCCTCCAAAGAGCAGCCAGTGAAGTGCTGGCAGATAGGAGGGCAGCCACAAAGGCAGCCAGGGAGGGGAAGCTGCATCCTTCTGAAATAGAAGTAGCTAATGCTGTCTGAGTGCAGAGGTGGTCCTTCTACCTGGCTTGTACGGCATGTTGGCATTCTAGCCTTCCCCCTGCTTGCTTATTCCAGACCCTGTGCTGCTATGGGCTTCCTCGGTCCCCCCTCTTCTGCAGTTTTGCTGCTATAGCTGATTGATTGTAGATTCTGTAAACAATCCAATGCAAAATTAGCCTCTACCCTCCAAAATACAACAAAAAAAAAATCTTGCTTTTGGGCTATTTTTGCTCAGTAACTCAGTTTACAGAGTAGTGCCTGTGGATGCTCAGGGCAGCACAAGTGTGGAGGCAGCAAATGGCAGGCAAGGGGAAGGCAAGAACTTCTTAGGCTGACTTTGCTTTTGAAGCCAAGGTATTCAGTAACTACAGCTTCAGTGTTTTTGCCTAAGGTCATGCATGAATGCTTGGCTGTGCAAAGAACTGAAGTGGGTCTCCCCAGATCCAGGTTACTACTCTAACCCCAGGACCGTTTTTCTTCCAGCACTTGAAAATGGTCTGAACCTCCCATGAGGTACTTTGTGAGAGCTTTTTAGGCAATGATTTTGCTCTGAAAAAGCACAACTGTTTGCTTTGTAAGGTGAAGCTCTTGTTCTTATTTCCTTTCTGATGTATCCCTTCTGTTCCTGGCTTGCTAACTTGATGATATCACTCCCCATGCATTGGGCGAAAGCTGTTTTCCCTGTATTCAAAGAGCCAGGAGGAGCAGCTGCTGTGCTGCCTCTCATCTCCAGTTGTTCTTATACTCCTGTGGCATGCCAGTGGGAGCTAAGACCAAGGAGGTGTGTGGGGAGCACAGCCGAAGTGAATTTCCTTTGTCATCCTAGAGCCTTACAAGCCAAGAAAGAGGTTCACTGATGTTTGTTCAGGAAGAATCCCAGGTATGTGTAGGACGTTCAGGGAGTTGCTGGTTCTTTGTCAAAACCACCTGTTTCAAAGAAGGTGGAAATCCTGCTCACCTGGTGACTCTCATGTAACATGTCAGAGAAAAGGAGCTTTTTAGTATGTCTGCCTTCTGCCTCAGCTGCCCATATTGTAAGTATGCGTGTGATCCCATGATGTAGGTACGGATCCAAGCTAGAGAACAGTAGATTTAGATGAGATGTTAGGAAGAAGTTCCTCACCATGAGGGTGGTGAGACACTGAAACAGGTTGCCCAGGGAGGCAGTGGAAGCCCTATCCCGGGATGTTTTTAAGGCCAGGCTGGATGTGGCTGTGGGCAGCCTGATGTATGGAAGGTATCCCTGCCCATGGCAGGAGGGTTGGAACTAGATGATCCTTCCAATCCTGACAATTCAGTGATTCTGTGACACCGACTTTTTGGTTGCCTGCACACAGTGGATAAAACATATGAGCAAAGAATTTCTTCTTTGCCTTCCTTACAGGCAACTTCCTTCAGTTAGGTACTCCCATCCCACCTTCTTCCAGAGGACCATTATCTGTTTGGGTCTTCAGCTCTTACCTGTGATGAATTTATGTACATGGAAACACCTAAACTTGCTGCTCATTTATGTCCTTTTCCAATGATGATACCTCATTCTTTTTTAAAAATAAAGTAGTTGCTTCAGCAGTATCCACAGCTCAGTGGTGCAGGAGTCTGGATTAGATTAGCCCACACATGCATCTACTATTCACTCCAGCAGCCTTCCATAATTGACAATTCATTTGTGAAACTTTTTTCCCCGCTGTTCTTTCAACTCAAGTACTGGGCGTACTGGATCACTTCCACATCATATCACAGTATCATCAGGGTTGGAAGAGACCTCACAGATCATCAAGTCCAACCCTTTACCACAGAGCTCAAGGCTAGACCATGGCACCAAGTGCCACGTCCAACCTTGCCTTGAACAGCCCCAGGGACGGCGACTCCACCACCTCCCCGGGCAGCCCATTCCAGTGTCCAATGACTCTCTCAGTGAAGAACTTTCTCCTCACCTCCAGCCTAAATTTCCCCTGGCGCAGCCTGAGGCTGTGTCCTCTCGTTCTGGTGCTGGCCACCTGAGAGAAGAGAGCAACCTTCTCCTGGCCACAACCACCCCTCAGGTAGTTGTAGACAGCAATAAGGTCACCCCTGAGCCTTCTCTTCTCCAGGCTGAACAATCCCAGCTCCCTCAGCCTCTCCTCGTAGGGCTGTGCTCAAGGCCTCTCCCCAGCCTCGTCGCCCTTCTCTGGACACGCTCAAGCATCTCAATGTCCCTCCTAAACTGGGGGGCCCAGAACTGAACACAGTACTCAAGGTGTGGTCTAACCAGTGCAGAGTACAGGGGCAGAATGACCTCCCTGCTCCTGCTGACCACACCATTCCTGATGCAGGCCAGGATGCCACTGGCTCTCTTGGCCACCTGGGCACACTGCTGGCTCATGTTCAGGCGGGTATCAATCAGCACCCCCAGATCCCTCTCTGTTTGGCTGCTCTCCAGCCACTCCAACCCCAGCCTGTATCTCTGCATGGGGTTGTTGTGGCCAAAGTGCAGCACCCTGCACTTGGAGCTATTGAACCCCATCCCATTGGACTCTGCCCATCTGTCCAGGCGGTCAAGGTCCCGCTGCAGAGCCCTTCTGCCCTCCAACCCAGTCACATCTGCCCCCAGCTTAGTGTCATCTGCAAACTTGCTGATGACTGACTCCATGTCCTCATCCAGATCATCTATGAAGATGTTAAAGAGAATGGGGCCCAGCACAGACCCCTGAGGGACACCACTAGTGACTGGCCGCCAGCTGGATGTGGCACCATTCACCACCACTCTCTGGGTCAGGCCCTCCAGCCAGTTCCTAACCCAGCACAGAGTGTTGCCATCCAAGCCATGGGCTGACAGCGTAGCCAGCAGTTTGCTGTGGGGGACAGTGTCAAAGGCCTTGCTGAAGTCCAGATAGACCACATCCACAGGCCTCCCCACATCCACCAAGCGGCTCACCTGATCATAGATATTTGTTGGATAAAGTCGCTGTGGCTTCTTGTCTTACAATGTCTGATTCCAGGCTGCTGCAACGTGTTTCAAAAAAAGACCTGCAAAATGCAGTGTGTTGGGAGATACATTTAAATGAGCAGAGGAGTTGCTGGAGAGCTGTCTCTGTAAAACAAAGCAAATGTAAAAAATCTTGATCTATCCAGAGAAACTTCAAGGGAAGATGTTTACCTAATAATGGAATTTGTCAGTGCCTTTGTCACAACTGTCACATTCTTCATTCTTTTGTTGTGTGAAGAGAGGATGGTGAAAACCATTCACTGAGATGCCTTATGTCCATCCCACTCAAATGTATGAAATTCCACTGTAGTGGTGCTTTGATTTTTAACCTTTAAAAGTTGTGAGCTGGGACACAGAAGATTATAAACTCCCATTTGTTCTGTGTGCTTGTGTGGGGAAGCTCTCTCAGTCCAAGCACTATGAAGCCTGCAGTGCTTTAAACTGATTTAAGAAGCTTTTCCCTTGATTTGCTTGCAGCTAGTATATGTACATCCAAATTCACTTACCACACCTGCAGTAAATCGTCAACATATAAATGTTTCCTAACTTGGGAGAAAATCCATTAGTGGCTCAATTAAACCTTTAAAAGACTCTTATTTCTTGAGTGTTAGACTACTGTAACTTTTATGTGTGATTTTAACACATTCTGAAGAGTTCAGGAAACTACAAAGAGCCACTGAATATGTAGGTGACAGTTACTGTATTTTAAGAATGGCTTGTGTCTAATAACATTAACATGACAGACCTCTTTTTAATGTATCAGCTCTAATGAGGGTATTATAAAACAGTCAGAAGTTGGTGATGTGGTAGGTTTTGTTGTTTTCTTAACCCAGGAGACTGTCTCTGCCTTTGTAATACCATTTAGGTTTCATTGGAGGCAATGAAAAAGTTTTAGAGAATGACAGGAGAAATAGGACAGTATTTGCTAAGAAATGTTCCTGTCCTACATCTTCTCCATCCTATTCTTCCTTTTGCAGTTGGAGGGATCTAAGATGGGTTTGAGGGTGACCTGAAGCCTCCCTTGGTATCCCCAGCCATAAAGGGTGAGGATGCCTGTGTGCACAGCCATGCTGTAAGCTGAATTACTCAAATGCTTGAGTGCATCCTGTCTCAGCAGGAGTTAGGAGTTAAATGGTGGAATGGGCTGGTTTGTCATGGTGGTAAAACAGACCTGGCATAAGGTGCCCGATTAGATCTGCCATCTAAGCTGCTCATTTGAGCATTTCTGCTGTGTTAAAATGAGCCAGAGCTCAGACGGTTCAAGCACAGTAAGTCTTGGGTAACCCTTGTAATTTTGCTGGCATGCTTTTGGCCATATGGATGCTGTTTGCATGAACCACTGGGCAGTGGCAGAGTTTGGAGGCATGTCTTAAAATTTTGTTATCTTTCTAATCCTGTAATTCCCTCTCTCCTCCTTTCTCTCTTTTTCCTTCCCTCTTGCACCTCACAAAATACGTTTCAGCTGACATATTTGAGCAGGTACAGACAAGTAAACAAGTTGCGTCACTACGCTAAATTGCTTTCTTTCCCTTTGCCTCCTCAAAGGCACAGAAGGGAATAGAAGAGATTAGTTGTGTTGGAGCTCCATCCTGGTGCCGTTGCTGTGCCATGGATTGCTCAGAGCTGAGCATGTATGCTTTGTCTGGGATAAATAGCAGTGAAACTCTGTCTCAATTTTCTCTGCAGTTTCTCCCACTTGCATTCATTTTAAAATTTCATTCCTCACTCTTACGCCCAAGGGAGTCAGGTAAAATATTTTTATTTACTTTTGGTTTGGTTCCACTTTTAACTTCTTCTCTTCTTTAGTGTTTTGTGTAACAGTGACTTTGGGAGGAAGCAGGGAGGGGCACAAGGAAGGAGTGACATTTATGCCACATGTGAGATGCCTTCAGATGTAAATCCATTTCCTTCAGCATTAGACTGCTGCCTATTTTTTTCCCTATAAGGTCATCTCCCTTTATGCTTACTGTCTCTACCACTGGTAGTAGTCTTGATCTCAAAAGCATCTCTATGTGGATTGAAGAGCACGAGGATTTGAGGAAATTTTTGAATTCTGGACTGGGTTGTTATTTTTGGGTAATGGATTATTTGGCTGTATAGCAGTACCAGTCGAGCTATGAGTTTGCTATCCAAAGTCTCAGTGCTTTAAAGTCTTCAACCTTTTTCTGTATACTGTTTCTCTCTGCAGGCTGCTTATTTCAGGGTGCTTATTCAGTTGTGCTGATGCTATAGTTTGTGAGATATGATGTGGATCAGATTATCAACTGGTCTGGACTAAAAATAATAGTTTGTTATAAGGAGAAGAGGTGGAGTGGAGTTGTTTGTGTTTTTTTTTTCACCTGTCTCACTTCACCACTTGAATGACTCCACGCGGTCACCCTGGTTACAACCAGATGGTTGTAACAGCTCAAACCCATCAGCAATATGGGCAAGAGTAGGAATGAAACATTAGAGGATGGGGAGAATTAGGAACTCTGTAAACAAACTTTCCCCCAGAAATTTCAGGTTCTTACTTGGTAGTGGAGTTTGATGCACATGAAACAGAAGTGTTCAGATGTTCTCATCATGCATCTCTATAGTAATTTCTGCTCTTGCAGCAGCTACCATACTGATAACCAATGCCAATGCACTGTAGTCAGTATGTTATTGCAAGCTCACCTTTGCTATCCAGAAGTCATGGGTGGGTTTTTTTGTTTGTTTGTTTGTTGTTGTTTTTTTTTCATCAGGGTTGAAAGAGACCTCACAGATCATCAAGTCCAACCCTTTACCACAGAGCTCAAGGCTAGACCATGGCACCAAGTGCCACATCCAACCTTGCCTTGAACAGCTCCAGGGACGGCGACTCCACCACCTCCCCGGGCAGCCCATTCCAGTATCCAATGACTCTCTCAGGGAAGAACTTTCTCCTCATCTCAAGCCTAAATTTCCCCTGGCGCAGCCTGAGGCTGTGTCCTCTTGTTCTGGTGCTGGCCTCCTGAGAGAAGAGAGCAACCTCCTCCTGGCCACAACCACCCCTCAGGTAGTTGTAGACAGCAATAAGATCACCCCTGAGCCTCCTCTTCTCCAGGCTAAACAACCCCAGCTCCCTCAGCCTCTCCTCGTAGGGCTGTGCTCGAGGCCTCTCCCCAGCCTCGTCGCCCTTCTCTGGACACGCTCAACCATCTCAACGTCCCTTTTAAACTGGGGGGCCCAGAACTGAACACAGTACTCAAGGTGTGGTCTAACCAGTGCAGAGTACAGGGGCAGAATGACCTCCCTGCTCCTGCTGACCACACCATTCCTGATGCAGGCCAGGATGCCACTGGCTCTCTTGGCCACCTGGGCACACTGCTGGCTCATGTTCAGGCGGGTATCAATCAGCACCCCCAGATCCCTCTCTGTCTGGCTGCTCTCCAGCCACTCCGACCCTAGCCTTAAAGCAGAGACACATAGCTCTTGGCCACTGTTGCTCTGAGAACAGTAACCTTTGCAGAAGGCCAGTCCAATAATGTATTAAACCGTAGTCACTAAATCTGTGAGACTGCATCTGTCAAAACATCCAAATGTAAGTTTCCTCTTCTGCAACATTACTCAAAAGGGACATTGGCTGATACAGAATTTGCACAGCAACTTCCAAGTCAGTGACTAGATGACTTCTGGGATGAGGATTATATTTCCCCACCTATGTGACAGATAAGTGAAGATGAGGAGAAGAGTTTGTCAAAGAATCTCAGGAGACTGTGATGCTTTGCCTCTTTGTAATGGAAGAAGCATGGGCGAGCCCAGATGGGTTAGCAGACCACTAGACTACCTAATCATTCTTAAGGGGCAAAGTTCAATCAGCTTTCACTCTAAAGAGTATTATCGGTGTATAACACTAATCCTATGTAACGGTACTCAAGCCTGACACAGGTACTGTGAAGCAGATTCTGCTGATGTAGATTGCCTGTACCAGTTTAGCAAAGACATTAAGATGCTGTCAAAGTCAAGGGACCAAAATGCTTTCTTAAATTATACAGCTTTTCTGATTGATTGACAATAAGCTTTTGCCCTGAGTGGTTAGAAATAGTTAGCATGCTGTGAACTCTGTAATATTAAAATTACTGCCCAGTTATTTTTAATCCTCTTGGTTTTTAAGTGTGTGGTTGTAGCATTTGTTTAATTGTTTTTATGGGGTTTGTTTTTTTAACTTTAGCTGTGACTGTTGTGTCTTGAACTTGGAAGTGCTCTGCTCAGTTAGTCGAATATTTGTCCTTGTGTGCACTGTGCCAGACTGGGTCGAGGGAACGATGTAGTCTGCACTCAGATAGTTCTGGGTCAAATTTCAGCTCTTCTAGCCTCTGCAAGATCACTTTGGTTTTAATTTTAAAGCACATGGTAGATGCAGGAGGGAACTAATCATTAAATATTCAAAGAGACTCAGATTCGCAGGAGGGTTGTAGCAGAGATTTCCTAATCTTTCTCTTGTCAAGGAGGGAAATGGAGAAAATTCTGCAGGCCACTCAAATCCTTGCTCAGAAAACAGTGGATTCGGCGTGGCTGAAAACATCCTTTTGTTTAGGGTTGCTGGGAGAAGAGGGCCCAAGATTCCTATTCATGCACAATAATCTTATTTTGCCCCATTCCTTTCTTTTATTTTTTCCCACCTCTATTTATATTACATTACCACGCTCTTGCCCCCACTCCTCCCCAGCTGTGTGTGCCTCTCCATCTCTGCATATTGTGTTGCTTTTCCCCTGCTGTGCCACTCTCTTGTGTGCAATGGCAGCAGCATAAGTAAAATCTACTGAAATGCTGATCTCCGAAGCACTGGCACACAGTGCTTTAGAGATTAGGATTTTAGTGCATTATACTCAACTGCTAGCAGAGCAGAGCAGTGTGACAAGGAAACACAATACCAGAGCCCGAGGCTCTGACTTGGAGCTGGAGCCCTGGTCCCTCTGGACGAAGCACTTTGTGCTTCTTCTGCACATTTGGGTGAGCTTGTATGAGGAGGGGTTTGAGGTTACTCAGCGGATGGAGAGAGATATCTAGGGGGTGGGCTGAGAGCCTGTTCATCTAAATCAAATCTGTTATTAAGGAAAAAACTAAATCTTCCTAACAAAACAAAAAGAGACGTTTTAATGGCAAGGGGTTTTCTAACCTGCTCTTCTGTCTGCATTCTCAGTCTTTCTTTTCCTTTGTTGCATTTAGCTCTTTTATTTTTCGAAGAAGCTAAGGAAGATAAATAGTTTTTCCTCTTGTTCCCATAGACCTGCAAGTTCATATTGTGGCTCTAGGTCTAAATTGCTCTAGGTCCTAGTCTCTTTGTCAAAGTTCTTGGGCAATACAGGCATTTTGGGAAGTGCAGTCTGGTATGAGCACTGAAAGCAGACGTGCTGCTTGGCCAGTTTCCAACCAGTCTGGCTGAGTTTTTGCTGTGCACTTGCCAATTGCTACTGGAGCTACTGCCTGTGTGCAGGTTAGTCTCTAAGTACCCAGGGCCAATTCTGGAAGGTGGACCATGGGATTTTTTTTAAACTTCAAAGAAGACCATGCTAATTAGTGCCCTCAGCTAGTGTCTACTCTTCATTGATTTTGAAAGGATCATTACTTAATGACATAAAGTAATTTTAAAAACTTGGTTAGCTCTAATATCTTTATCAAATATCAGATAAGCACACATTTTTCACTGTGTAGTTTTCCCATTGGCTTAAGGCCACTTAGTTACATAAATATTAACACTTTCTACTGCTGGGTTCAAATCCTATTTAGAAGTGCTTCTATTCTATATTCAGGAGGGAAGAAATTCTATATTGAGAAGGGAAAAAATTAATAGTAGGTACCAGAAGAAATTCTCTCTTCTGGAACAAAGAATTATTTCCCCAGCACAGGCTGAGGTTTGTGCTGTGTGCAGATGTCGCATCCATCTCTAGCTCTCTTTTCAGAAGCTTGTAACGCTGCTTGGTTTCAGCATACCATTTCTTCTCCTCCTCAGAAACATGCTTTTTTCCCTCTTTCCTCTCATTTGCTTTGTCTTTCTCCATTGGCACTACTTTCCCTCTTTGCTTTCTGCTGATTTTTGCTATGTCATTTCTTGTGTTTTGTCTTCCGGTTTTACTCTTTGTCCTTGACATGACCTTCAAACCTGAATGATTCTTCTTCTTTGAAAATGGTGACTTCTTGTCCGTGGGTGATTAAGCACTCTTTCTTTTCTGTTCTGCCCAGAGTAGTTGTGGAATCTCCTTTGGACACTTTCAAAACTCTTCTGGATGCGTTCCTGTGTGCAGACTGTTTAGCAGATGTGTTGGACTAGATGTCTCCAGAGGTCACTTCTGATACCCTACCATTCTGTGACTCTCTGATTCTGTACTCATCTGTGTGGCTGCAGACTTTCCTTCTCTCACCATTTGGGAGCACTGAGCCTATACTGAAGCTGTGGTGGCTGTCATGATCAATGTCCTCTCTAGTCCCCCTGGGTTCTGGAACTGAAGAACCTCCCCTGCTGCTCTTGTCTCTTTGAGAAGATGCTTAAAAAACAACTCTAGGAGGGGAAGCAAGGCAGGGGGAAGGAAAATAACAGAGGCAATAAAGTGGCAGAAAGGTCAAGAAAACTATTGATGAATTACATCCTTTCAGCCATAGCCAGGAAAAGTGCACCAGAGGCTGTGATGGGTGTTCCTCCGGAGGGTGGATGCAGGCCAGAGAGCTTCCTGCACATGCTATTCCTTGTAAATAAATAAACAAATGAATAAGTAATGTACCTATGGCAGAACTGTGAATGTAATAGAATTGCAAAATAGGAAATACCTGGTTTGTTTTTTTCCCCCACAAATGGCAATGTTGTACAATAGGTGATCCAATTAGGAAAGTACTGTATTTTGCTGGAAGTGGTGGATTCCACTGTTGAGGTTGGTCCCCAGAGTGACAGCCCCCAGATTACTGCCAACACACATGTGTCCTAGATGGGTGGTGAGCTGTACTGGGCATTATCTATTCTGCAGGATTTCCTAGCTGTTGCATTCAGTGCCCATCCTAGAAGCAGCTTGGGAGCATGTTCACTTTCCTTTCTGTGCCATGTTTTCCATGTGAAGCAGTGAGAACCCTCAGGCCTTGTGCTTTGAGGACCCTGGTGCCCTTTAGGGTCTCACAGCATCATGATGTTCTGTCCTGTGGTCCAGAGGCAGCTGTAGCACATGATGCAGCCAATGATGGATTTGAAAAGTGCAAAAATTAAGATGTGCCTTGGAACTTTGCTGCTTTAAGTATAGGGTTAGGGTCTTGCAATTGAGATTATTTTTAGACTTGATTAACCCTCATCAGAGACAAGTCTTATTTGTATATGCTAACTCATCTACCATGTAGGTATGACTCATAATATTGAATCAGATGCAGTGCAGGACCAGTGCTGTGTTGGTTAGGCAGGGTGTCTGGGCAGGGCTTTGAGCATCCTCAGCTAGTGAGAGATGTCCTTGCCCAAGGCAGAGGGATTGAACTAGCTGAGCTTTGAAGGTCCCTTCCAACCCAAACCTTTCTGTGGTGATGCAAAAAAACATTATGCCAAGTTAGCTAAATTTTAAGAGGGGACAGTTTGTAACAGGATACATCCTAATGTTGATTTTGTTTTGCATCTCAGGGAGCGAATCTACAAAGAGCACCCCAGGTTTTCATCTTTCTTGTACATTAATAAAGCTGTTAAGATAGAATTAGAGAGTCACATTCAACACCCCATGTACAAGCAATGAACCTCCAACACAGGCACTAAAATCTCTTGAGCCAGCTCAGAAGCAGCTTAGTAATGCCAGACACAGCATAGTCTAGTGGTCTAAAATCCTGTGAGCCAGGGAATAATCTGCAGCATGATGCTGAGTCTCTTTGTGTCCATCAGGTCCTGCTGCCTGTTCTGCAGTGGAGACTGGTTGCCATATGGCTGCAGCACAGCTGCACAGCCTTTAAGCTCACTGCTGTTTGTGTCCAGGGCCTGATTTTAGAGAGCTCTTGCTGTGTGGGAATGAAGGGAAGTTCCAAGACTTGTTTAGAGCCAGCCAGACTGGTTCTTGCTCTTGGCAGAGAGCGTGTTGTAGATGCAGTGGGTTTGCTGCTGCAAAGGAGGTGTGGAATACTGTGTGACAGCCAATGGCTATATGGGATGGAGCAGCCCATTGCTGTTCCTACTGCTGCTACCTCCCATTCCTACTGTTATTTACCTGGTGGTGTGGGGAGGATTGCTGTGCTGCAGCCATGGGGACCCCAGCAATGCCACTGTTGCTCTCTGCCTCCTCTGACTCCGCTAGATTTACTCAAGTAAAAGCCTAGAGGGATGTCCCAACTTATGCAGATCCAACAGGTCTACCCTATGCACTCTCCTAGTCATGCACCTATAAAACCCAATTTGTTTGTGCCCACTTGCTCACTGTGAGTTAGGGGTCAAACTCTGAGTTTGTCTTTAGCTATGATCCCTGAGAAGGTCAGATAAAACCAAATAAGCTAAAAAAATTACAAACACAAAAAGCAGTTTGCATGAGAGAATGGAAAACTGATGCCAGACTTTTCCAGAAACTGGTGTCTATAAAAGCAAACGTTAGGAGGTTGCTGCTTTCATACCACTGGGAGTAATGTGGAGAAGTCAGATCTACTGGGGCACCTAGGACGCTGTGCTGTTGTGCCACTTCTCACAAGGTTTTCCTAGTGCCAGTCTCACTGGCAGTACTCTGCCTCCTAGAAACCACTTATGTGGCAGCCTCAAACTAAACTGGTGGGATGGGATGGGCATGGGATGAGTTTGAGCATCCCAGGAAACCTTTTCAATGCTTTTTGTTGGTGGTTTTCCTTTTTTTAACCCCTGTGAACGTCCATTTGCTCAGCATCTTACAGATAATTGCTGTCCTGCCATAAAGTGCTGCAATTTGATGTAGGGAAGCTTTTTCCAGAGGAGAACCTCATGGGATGAGCTCAGGTGACGATAAATTGCTGGATAAGATTACCCTAAACTGAGTGAGGATCTAAGTAGTGGTCAGACTCACACCACTGCTGCTCACAGAGGTGGTGATAACAGCCACACAAAGGAGTCTTCTGCTTCTGATTCAAGCTGTATAAATAAATGCTTTATTTTTGTGGGTTTTTTGTTTCATATAAACACACATCTGTATAAAAAAAACAAACAACCCTACCAAGAAGCTTAGGAGAGGGACTCTCCAATGGTTGTGTTTCTCCTGCATCTGAAAACAAGTGTTTTAAGCTGCAGGTCATTTAAATAAATCCTCAAGAGAATCAGAAGTAGCATGAGGCATCCCATATTTATTAAGCTACTGTCTTCACCTGCTTTAGCTGTGTGCATGGCACTGATGGCAGATACAAGTCTTGTTACTCATTTACTTGCATATTTGTGCTTCAGATAAATGTTACAGGATTTCTTTTCACTGTTGAGAGGTTGAGTGCTTCCAGAAGTGACTGTATTGCTGCTGCTAGGGTCTTACTGCAAGTTGCTGTAGTGGCTGAGGAACACAAACCTATTAAATAATGAAACCTGAGATTCCCTATCAGATAACGTCGTTGCTGCTAACTTGAGTGTGGGAGGATGGTGAAGTCATGAGTGTGGGTTATAAAGAGGTAACAGTAAGCAGGGAGGGGACAGTTAGCGAGATTGGTTGAATTCTTGTACAGAATGTATGGGAAGAAACATTTTTGTGAGTGCTTTATACAAACGCAACAACTTCAAGGCAGCAAACTGTCTATCAGAAAGCCTTTAAATATAGAGGGAGTAAGCTCCAGATGACATGGATGCGGTCAGATCTGCTCTTAGTTGCATTTTCCTTTTGTAATTCCTGCGAGTTGCTTTTCTTTTTGCAAGCTGAGGTTTTCTTAATGTTTCTGTGCAGACACTATGTTATGCTGGCATTGATTCACTGAGTTTATTTGTCAGCAGTAAAATGAATGAAATTCTAGAGGTACAACAATTTCAGCCAGCTGCTATTGTTTACTAGTGAGACTACCAGTGACCCTTAGCATTTATAAATACTTCACTTTGAATTAAAACCAAGGAACTATCCACTAGTTTTTCCTCTTAGCTAGGTTTTCCAGATCCTTTTAATTTTTTTTCCCTCTGCCATCAAAAAAAAAGTTATTTTTTTTTTAGTCTTGTCTCCACTGCTTCAAGAAAATACAGACATTAAGAGGAGGATTTAATTTCTGGGTGAACAGCAGACTTGGTCATTCATTAAAAGACTCATCAAATTGTTAGACCATGTGAAGATTTTTCTCTGGTCTGCGTGGTGCTGACTTCCAGTAATGGCCTTTTAAAGGGAAAATTTAGATTTAAACTGAGCACTATTTTTAGCTCTTCCGAACTCATCAAGTTGTTTGCAGTCATTGATCAGTTACAACTGTAACTTCCAGATAGCTTTAGGCAATATTGCAGAAGGATTACTGTTTCTAAGTCCCCTTTTCAGTTGTTTGTTGTTTGTTTATTTGGGTTTTACTGTTGTTAGTGGTGGTGGTGTTTGTTTGGTTTGATTTGTATTTGTTTGGGTTGTTGGTGGTGTTGATTGTTATTTATTTATTTATGTATTTATTTTACTTTTCACTAATTTTGGAATTTTCACATGGACCAGTTGATCTTTTCTTTTACCACAAGATAGGAAAACTCTGCTGAAGCCTTACAAGCCACTATGAAAGGGTATTATCTTTTGTAGTTCAACCTCTCAGCAAGTAAAATTTACTCAGCCCCTTTGTGACTCTGAGTCCCTCGGTCTGCAAGGTGATTATATCCCCTTACACAAAAACCCTGATAACATCGATGGCCCCACATAAGAGTTTCTTAAGGCCTTACTGGCTTTTGTTAGAGATTCTGGGGTGATTGAATGTTCCCCACATATCTATGCTCTGGTGCAAGGAGGAAGGTTACACATTTTATTTTCGTGCTGCGGAGCAAGCAGATGCCTCCTTGTCTGAACTTACACCTCTCGAAATTGGTGTGGATGCTATCAACAACAGTTGGCTGAGCAAAATCTCTGACAAAAAGGCAGTTTCCACGCCATTCATTAGAAAGCCAGCCAGATGGAGGTGGTCGCTCTATGCGGGTCTGCATTGAGATGTGGAAACCTCACACCTCAGCAGAGCACTGCAAGCAGCAAACTGCTTCTGTCAATCCCTGCCAGTAAGGCTGGTACATTTACTTTATTTATAGGGTCAGAATGAATGAAAGACTTCACTGCCTGAGGATTAGGGCCGTTGATGGTGCCTCTGTCTGTTCTTTGCACCTTTATACAGGAAAGAGATGTGTCCAAAATGAAAACTGGGAAGGACTTCCCTGAGAAAGGGTGAGAGTTATCCAGGAACATCTCTAATGCTACTAAAACTAAGCCCAAATAAAATGTTTTCTTATTAAAAAACAAAACCAACAAAAAATCTCTGGCCTTATTTTATCAGACCTTATTTAATCAGCCACTGATTACTTATATAGCCCCAACTACTGCAGAACTTAATAAACTCATAAGGCAGGAAGGCAGGTAGAGCAAAAATTGAGCCAGGTCAAATTTCATACAGGAACATACTAGGAATATGGGGGGGGGTGGGGAAGAGGGGAAGGCAACCAGGTTTCCAGTTCAACTGTTTTTTGATCCCAAGCAATTCTCCACCAAAATACATATCTCACTCTTCAGTCAACTGTTGCAGTGTTTTCTTTGAGCCTTCCTGCAGGGAAGTTTTTCCCAACTGCAGCTTTTCTTTCCCCGAGGAGAGTATCTTTTGCTATCTAGAAATAATGCCTTTTATGACAGGGTAGTTGAAGTCATTCAAGGACTTTGCTATTGCAGCCTACTCTAGTCAGCAACCACACAACTTGATGAAATGGCTGAATTTGGAGGTATGATTTACAGCTTTGCTCCTTAATCTGTTACATTAAAAAGTACAAAAACTATTCCCAAACTTTCACTGATGAGAAATTCTCCTTAATTCTACCACTTGTCCTAAATATGATGGAGAAGCATTTTCTTTCTCTGGTGATCTTTGTGGTATTGCAGAAAGGACAGAGAGAAGTTAGTTTTCAGAAACTTTTGCAGAGAAGCTTAGTACTGTTTGTTAGTGTTTCGAAATAGGAAATTAATTCTAAGCTATTTTGCCTAAATGGTTGAGCTTTGTCGTTTTACCTGCAATTAAAATTAAAGAAAAAAAAAACACAAAACCAAAACCAACAAACAACATTTGTTGAAGGGAAGGAAGATAATTATATAGTAAAGTTGTTGCTATTCTATTCTTTTAAAGACAAAGGAAAGTCCAGAAGAACAGATGTGAATCTGCAGACCTGTAGTACTTAAGAATAATTGCTGTACCTGATAGAAAATAGTATTTTTCTCTGTAATTTCAGTGTAGCCTTTCTTGTGTATTTCCAGGATGGGGTCCTTTTTGATAATCTCTTTCATGACCTAGTCCATTTTTCCTGAGCTTGAGTAATTTTTTTTTTGAATTGGTATGCTTTTATTCCCTGCGTTGCTATCGCAGTGGGAGGAAGGGGAAATGTGTGATGATGGAAGAATTTTAACATTTATGTATGCCACACATGAAGTTAGGGATCCCATGAGATTTGTTTGTGTTCTTGTATATGTGTGGATGAACATCTGTAGAATGACAGCTTAACAACTTCCTTCTGACATTATAAAGGGCCCATAATGGTACTATTTTTGTTGTTGTTGTTTTCTGTATTAACTGTTTCACTTCCATGCTGATTTCAAGCCTTCTTCACTCCAGGAATCAGTAAGAAAGTTGCATTGCATGGGAATCAATTAGAGCTCAAATTTTGAAGTCTGTAATGTCAGAACATGAAGTATGGATCTTCAGGTAATGAAGGTCTAAATTTGGGCTCCTTCCTTATTATTTCCTACACTAACTTGCTTGCTCGAGATGCCATTTTTTTCCCTTCCCCTTCTATTCTCTTCCTCCACAGTCTGAGTGCTGTTCTGCAGGTAGTCCGATGGTCAATAATATCTCAATTCAAGAGAGGTGTTGAGATACTGAAATGTGTCCAGAGAAGGGTGATGAAGCTGGTAAGAGGCCTGGAACTCAAGCCCTATGAGGAGAGGCTCAGGGAGCTGGGCTTGTTTAGCCTGGAGAAGAGGAGGCTCAGGGGTGACCTCATTGCTGTCTACAACTACCTGAAGGGAGGATGTAGCCAGGTGGGGGTTGGTCTCTTCTCCCAGGCAACCAGCAACAGAACAGGGAGATGCAGTTTCAAATTGTGCTGGGGGAGGTATAGGCTGGATGTTAAGAGGAAATTCTTCCCAGAGAGAGTGATTTGCCATTGGAATGGGCTGCCCAGGGAGGTGGCGGAGTCACCATCCCTGGAGGTGTTCAAGTAAAGCCTGGATGAGGCATCTAGTGCCATGGTCTGGTTGATTGGCTAGGGCTGGGTGCTAGGTTGGACTGGCTGATCTTGGAGGTCTCTTCCAACCTGGTTGATTCTATGATTCTATGATTCAACAACTTGAGGATGCAGAATTGATTAAATGTCACTTCTTTGCGTCTGATAGAGTAGACGTCAATTTGTGAAACATTGTGAAATTCTTTGTGAAGTTTTTGGGCTGTAATGCCTGGGAGTGCCAGGTTGGGAAGGGTTCCTATGTGTGGACTACTACTGGTTCTCCATCCTTTACTGAACCATTCAAAATCCGTCTTAGAACCTGGCTTGCTTTGTCTCTTTATCTCAGCTGTTTTTGCCTTACTTGAATTCAATTTGCATTAGTGGTACACAAATGAGTAGAAATGTATCATGAGTAAAGTTCAAACTGTAAGTGGGAAATAGGATTTGAAAACAGCACTTTAGTGTATTTCTACATTAAATTCCCAATAGGAATAATAAAAACCTAAAAGAAAATAACAACCCCAAACCCCAATAACAACAAAATGCCTCACAATCTATTTTTGAGGGTCTGATCCAAATCCCAAAGCACAAACCTAATCAACTTGCTAATGATTAGAAAGTCTAATGTACTTTCCTAGTAATCTCTGCCTCAAACCCTTAATTTCTGCCAGAGCTATAGAAGATCTTTTAGGACATTAACTTGTCTGCCTTACAAAGTCTGAGCAACCAAAAATCCACAGCATCCTTACAGGTTTTTTTCCCAGTGATTA
The DNA here is from genome assembly GCF_015220805.1 of Pogoniulus pusillus. NCBI lineage: Eukaryota > Metazoa > Chordata > Aves > Piciformes > Lybiidae > Pogoniulus > Pogoniulus pusillus. The sequence goes on along the minus strand of NC_087270.1, from coordinate 28,624,239 downwards.
ATTACCACATGAAACCAGCCACTGTTGAATGTGTGTTAACCATTTCTGTCTTGGTTTTAGTTTTGCCTCTCCTTTGAATCTTACAACAGATTTAAGAAATGACAGTCAACACCCCTGTTAACTGCCTCCTCAAAAAACCAAATTGAATTTCGTAAGTCTGTCAATTATTAGGGAAGTTTTCTGTGTATTTGCAGATTTGATTTAGTGAATACTTTTAAAGTTAATTTCTGTTTAAAAACTGATACAGTAGCACTGGTTTTACTAATTCTTTATGCTTTTCCTATCTTAGAATCATAGAATCAACCAGGTTGGAAGAGGCCTAAGGTCATCCAGTCCAACCTAGCACCCAGCCCTATCCAGTCAACTAGACCATGGCACTAAGTGCCTCGTCCAGTTTTTCCTTGGACACCTCCAGGGACAGCGACTGCACTACCTCCCTAGGCAGCCCATTCCAAAGGCAAATCACTCTCTCTGTAATCTATATACTGAAGGATTTTATTCAACCTCTTAACTGTGACATTGCATAAAAATTCCATGCTCAGTTTGATAATTTTTGATAACTCCTCCTTTGCAGTAGTATATTGATTTCCCTGCCCTCTTCTAAGGGAAGAAAGAGTGGCTTGAATTTTAGAATTTTCCTACCATGGTATCTCAGTTTAATATTGGTTATCACAAACATATAAACTCTTGAGATCTGCTTGATAGAAAGTTGCTAGAAACTTGGAAAAACACATAATAGCTTCCAAGTAAATATTAGAATACCCAGAACTGTTACTTCTTAGATTAGGCAGTTCAGATCCTGTATGTGAGAAATATGTGTTTATGCTAAAAAACCTGCCATAATTTTCTGCTCAGGGAATTGAGACTTGCTAACAAAGTTTAATATGCAGAACTGAAAATCTACATTTAAAAGCCCTTTTTATGCAGAGACATAAAAAAATTAGCACATATTAATAACTGAATGTATAAGAAAAAGTGACACAAATATAGGTGACAGTCATTTGGTTCAGCTACATGGTATGGCAGACTTGGAGCTCCTGTTGAGGAGTGGCGTGGCAGTTTATGAAGCAGCACCCAGCAACCCCGTGTGACTGTAGGGAAGGCACTGCAGAAACACAACCTTTAATTGAAACTCTGAGAGGAATGAAGGTGGGCAGAAGGTTATCATCAGAAGTGAAATTTGGCCAGGATAGCTGCGTAAGTGCTGCTGCTCCTGGGATAATTGCCATCAGCCTGACCAGAATGTTCAGGATCTCTTTCTCAACAGCTCATCTGAAAACGAGTCATAAAAACTGATTCAGCTGTAAGCACACACAACAGCAGCCACCTGAGATAAATAACTTCACTTTAATGGCATCTATTTTTCTTTGTAAATGGCTTTAATGTCTGCTGTGCTATATAAAGGCACTCTGATATTCGTTATTAAAATAGTATGTAATGTATTTTAACCGCCTCTAATTTGAGAATGCATTGGAACATGCAACCCAAGGAGAGCTTCTAAGTCTTTGTGTCCTGGTGAAGAGATATGGCTGTGTCATTAGCTTGCCGTGCTCTGTTGTGAAAATCTTCAGCTTTAAACTGCTGTTGGAAAGCTATTCCTCTTCTGTCTTCTGGTTAGAAGTAATTTTCTGATTTCTAGCCCAATTCTATTCAGAGTAGGTTTGTACCATGATTTGTCAATGTTATTTTTCATTATCTCTTGTAGACTACACTTGAATACCTCATTTTGAGATCATTTTCATCATCCATGAAAGAAAATACTGTTTGGTCTGATAATTCTTACCAGATTTATGCCTGCACTGAATGTTTAAAATAGTCTGGGACAGCAAGTACTCAGCTTGTAATGAAAACCTTGAGTTTTTGTTGGAGTGGAAGTCAACTACGTTTTCCAGTCATAGTTTTGCTGTCCTGGCATGCTTATTCTGACGCTTCATCTCTGAAAACCAGCACTCAGAAACCACACACAATTTGACTGGTTAAGGTTGAATGTTTCCATGCTGGAGTTCTGAGTTTTTTGATGTGACTTTGTGTCTCTGATGGTGGCATTGCATACACACTGAGTTTTGTTATAAGGCTTTACCCAGATGTTTTATTTGGAAGCAAACCCTGTCTTGATTACCAAGAGCTTTCCTTGTGGGTCTATGAGTAAAAGGTGCTTTAGCCAATCTTGTCTCACTACACAGCCCAGATTTCAACCCTGCTATATGTTGCCTGTGGTTTACAGAGCTGAGCAGGACCTCCGCACTAATATATATTCATTTTACCTCGTGACTCCATTAAAATAAACCATGCATTTGAATTTTAACCCTAGAAATATTTGCATCAGAGTATTAAGAATCTGGAACCAACAGTCATATTCTCTATATTTAACATATAATATTAACATCTCACATTTACAGTTGGATTCAGGCATGAAATTTGGTGATAAAGTTTTACTTACCCCCTCCTGGAATTTTGGTTTGTCTTTTTTTTCTGCAGAAGTCTTAGTGTGCAGTCGCACTAGGAGATTATTTAAGAATATTCTGGCTTTCAGCTGATTTCCTTAGCCAATAATTTTCTGTGCTTCACTTTGCTCTAGCAATTTCCATACCCTCTCTGATAAAATGCTAAATAAAATAGCCCTCCCCATAACATTTAGCCTGTCTATTTCATTATAGCAAAATATTGCATTTTACAAGCCAAGCCTTAAAACCTATTTTCTAAAAATGGTAACTGTATTTAATAACTAATTACTCTAATGATCCTACAGAAGTGCTGGAGACCTGTTTTAGTAGTGGTGTCAATTACAACCATCTGCACGATGAATAAAGGAACCGTGGCCCAGCTGTAGAGTTGAAACATGTTGGCATTTTCCTAGGGGCGGCCATATGGTACTTAACGAAAGCGAATTGTTCACACTGCAAACAGCTCTGCTCCTGATGGATGATAACGTTTTGTTCTGGAAAATGGCTCCACAAACACGAGGAGTATTTTTAAATGCTGGAAGTGTGTCTGTAAGTGACAGGCTATAAATGGGAAGGTCTTTGGAAGAGGGGGAGGTAAGAGAGGAATCATTTTGTTTGCCTAGGGGTGTTCTAGCACAGCCTTCCTGTGTCTTAATAGCAATATCTTTTTTTTTTTTTAATATGTGTCCCTGAATCTGTACATTTATTTTTGTAAGGAAGAAGATAATTAGAAATGTAACTTTCATTTGCCATCAGCATGCCCAAGCTTGAAGCTAGTGTGAGCTTTAAAATAGTGAAGCTGAAGCTGTGAAGAATTAATAACCCTTTGCCTTGCTTATACGCAGACATTTTCTTACACTAGGGAAAGGAGCTACAGAGTTGTAACTGCAGTAAGTATCTGAGCACACAGGTTGGAAACAGGTCCTGGTTTCCCAGTACTTGGTGTTAGTCAGGGAAGAAAGGGCAGATAACAAATCAGCTGTAGGAAATAAGTTCTGTTGTTTTTATTAGAAACAGAAATAGATGTTTGGTTCCCCCCTGCCCCACCCCCACATGACTGTCAAAGAGTTGCTCAATGAACTCATGAGACTGATTAACGCTTTACCTCCAAATCATTAGCTCCAGATTTGAACCAAATCAACAATACGTTGAGGCCATTTCATGATTGATAGGCAGCCATTTAGGTAATGAGTTTGGTCTCAGATCAGTTCTTACTTCTTAAAGAAGTAACTGTTGCTAATGACCTGAATTGATCATTTTATTAATCTTGGAAATTGATTTTTTTCCTGGTGGCTTATTCTGCACATACGAGATGTAATCAAAAATCCTGCATCATCTGAATTCTTGTTTGGCTGATTAATAAATATCTTATCTGAAGAGTGGGGGGGAGGGATTTTTTTTGTTGTTGTTTGTGGTTTTTTGGTTTATGGTTTTTTTTTTCCCCCCTGCATATTGTGTGTAGATGAAGGTTAATGACTGAGGCTTTGTGCAGAGATCTCTCCAGAGTGGTACAGAGTTCCTCACGGTGAGATACTTTCTGTCTTTTGCAGAGGACTGCAAAAGGAGAGGACTGTTTTTATGTGCCAGTGCTTCTCTGTGTGTTCAGCCTTCGGAGCTGCGTTAAACCTCTTGACAGATCTTGCAGCAGTTTTGCAGAAATAACATAGTAAAAAATCTCACCAACCTGTGCCATCCGAGTTCTCATTACCTGCACACAGAGCTATTTGCAAATTCACAGCAGCAGTAGGGCTACACACTCCAAAGCCTCATGCTTTGGGACTAGAAGCATCTATCACTTTCGCTCAGAGTGAATCTTTCTTAGCTCTCTATAATACACTGCTGAGAAACTCCGGGTAATAAAACCATGAGCCTCACTAACACAAAGTGTAAGGGTTAACATAGGGACAAAAAAGCTCCAGTATCAGCTGGATTGTGCTTTCTTGCAGCCTCCTTGTAAAACTCTGGTTTTATCTGACTCCTCGTCACAAATTATGGACTTACGTTATAGGCATAGCTGAAATGCAGGCAAGCAACCAAATCACAGTGGAGTGCAAACCCACCATGTTGCCTGTGAAAACAGAGGACACTGATCTTGGAGGCATTAAGCAGCTAATTGCAGCACATAGTGCTCTATATCCTTCTTGCTATTTGATCTGTTATAGCAGTAATGTCTGGTGCAATACATCTTCTTCACTCTTAATTAATAGTCGTTCATCTGTATTGCAATAATTTCAAGTAATGTTTGCATTAGAAAGAAGGCATAGAGGAGAGGGGAAAATATCTCCAGGCAGAAACACAGTTCAACAGGAAAAGAAAAAAAGTCTCCTCATCCAACTGAGAAGCAAATACTATAATTTGGGAGCAACACATTTGGTGTGTTTTACAAAGGAAGGGATAGACCTTCCATAATAAGGCTGCTTTCTAAATCAAACTCACATAACACATGTCTCTAAGCCCTATGGTATTATTTAAGGTATAATTCTGCATTGCATTTTCTCAAGGGCAGTGCCAGTTTCAGAGGTTCCTGCAGCTCCTGTGTTGTGGTTTACAGCCTGTCTGCCTTTGTTCTCTGCCCTCTCACCTCTCCTGTGCAACTTCTCCTTTTTTACACAACCATATTATCCATAGATCAGAGAAATTTCCTTAGCTTAAAAATGAAGGAAAAAAGAAGAAGGTAGGCCAGCAGTTTCTAAATGTAGAGATATGTTTTACCTTGAAGGTGAGGTTGTGAAGCTTATAAATACTGCTTATCCATTGTGTAACAGACTAATCATGTTGCAGGTTTCCATGATCTTTGCTCCTGGAGGGAATAAGTGAAAAAAAATCACAAGCCACATACACTTGCAGAATGGCTTACCCATAGCCCATCAGGTACCATATTTGTACAGTAACTTGAACACCAGGATCTAGGCTTAAGCACTGCCCTACTCAAGTGTCGTTACTTATCTGGACATGGTTGTAGCATCCTCAAATGGTGGCTGATGAAATGCTGCCTAGATCAGTAGACTGTGGTGAACTGAAAACTAGGCCATTCACTCCTAGTGTGTCCCAGAGGAAGGAATTATCCCAAATGCCCACACAGGCTGGGGTTGACCTTCTGGAAAAAAAGCTCTGCAGAAAATCACCTGCAGGTCCTGATAGACAGTAAGCTGATGAGGTGCCAGCAAGTGTGCCTTTGTGGCAAAGGTGGCCAACAACCTTCTGAGCTGCACTGGGAAAAGCATTGCTTGCGGTTTGGGGGAAATAATCATTCCCCTCCATTGAGGAGGGGTGAAACCCAGTTGAGGTGCTAGGTCTCAACACCTAACTGGATTGAGTCCAGCAAAAGCTAACAGAAATGGTTAAGGACTGGAGCATCTGCTATATACAGACAGATTTGAGAGAGCTGGAACTGTTCATGACAAGGATTCTGTGACTTTTAAGACTTAATCAACTAAAGGGCTTGGGGCTTAACAATCACTGCCGTGTGTCACACCTTGTTGTAGTGCTGTGACAGCAGTTCAAGTTTTTCTGGGCCCAGACATACGAAGTTCAGTTCCTGCTGTCATCTTTTGTGTAACTCTCTCCCAACATCAGTTGAATGCATCAGGAATTACAGTGTTCCTCCTCTTCTTCACAAACAGTGTAAGCTGTCGTTGGACAAACTCTGCTTTTTTCACTCCATAGCCTTAGTGTCTATTCCAGCAGAGGCTTCCTGCGTAAGCAGGAGAGACAAACAAATGCCTGTGCTGGAGTATCGAAACAACATGAAGAATGTGTTCTCCAAATTTAGTTTTAATCACCAAAAGTTCCTATTTCCACTCACACTTTAAAAACAAATTGTGGATAAAATGGAAAAATTGAGGCAGTGGAAGAGATGTTGTTTGGACTTCAAGAGTTTTTCTGATGGAGAACAGCTTTCTCTGATGGAGAGAGAACTCTCCTCCAGTTTTCTTTAGGAAAACACTTACAGTTGTTGTTTCAGTCTGGAAATCCCCTCCATATTATGGCACTTCAGCTACCTTAAATATTTAAAAAATGAATGACTGTAGAGCAGTGCCATTGCATAAAAGGCAGAAACTGAAAACACTTATGAATAGAATTGGAGCACACTAACTACTTTCCAAGCGTAGTGAAATGCAGAAATAAAACAGCTAATCAGTAGTTAACCTAGAATCATGCTTACTTTTGATAATCTGTGTGTACACATCTCAGAGTATTTTAAAGAGAAGAACCTAGTATTAGAAGTAGTGAGTAAACTGGAGTTTGTTTTTCATGTCACAGTAGAGCCTCCATTCGCTCATGGTAAGGTTCTGCTCAACTTTTTTAGACATTTGTGGCTATTTCAAAGAAAGGAATTGTGCCAGCTTTGTTTAGACAAGAAATGTACAGCAGTGAGATACTTTCAGCACTTAACAGTGAAGTAAGATATTTCTGATTTGCAATTCCTCACCTTGAAGCAAGGTACCAAATAAGTTGTAGGAAGCCTCAGAAGCCATGGGAATTTGATCCTGCTTCAGAGCATATTGCTGGGGGGATATTTTCATACAAGAGAAAGCCAAATGTGAAAGAACTGATTTTTAGCACATAGCAGATAGTCATTGTACTTTGGAATGTTTTGTAGGTGTAATCTTTGCTGCCCTTTGCTTTAGCCGGGTACACTGAAGGTAGGATGGTGGTGGCCAGCTTACATGTCTGCTCTGTGCTGTGGAATGGGTTGGCTTGTAGTGGTTCTTCCTTATGAGATGGTTTTTTAACCACCAGAAGTCCTCAGTGTTATTCAGATGAAACAATGTTGTAGATGGATTTGCTGTCATTGGTTGGATGAATAGAGATGAATGCATATATATTAAAAAAAATGCTGAGCCCAAAGCTCAGCTTCCTTCTCTTGAGCCCTGTGCTGTTGCATCCTGCATGTCTTACCTTTTGTATAATGCCAAGGAAAGCTGCAGTAGGAGGCACTGCAGTCCACCAGCTCCCAAGATCTCCAGCTCCTTTTGTTTGTTTTGGTTTGGTTTTTTTTCCTTTTCCTTTTTCTCTTTGTTCTTTTTTTTTCTGAGGGAGATCCTGCCACATTTTGGAAACTGTAGATGAGCCTCTGCATCCAGAATGGATACACAGGGACTCCTGAGTTAGAATAAGACAGCTATTTAATGCTGTAGAGTAGCACAAAGTTAAATTTAGTTGAACAGCAGAGACCACTGTACTTAATCAGCTGCTGAAGGAATTGGAATAGCCAAAACTAACTGCAAGAATGGATGGTGATAACAATGCTTTGCAAAAGGGTCAGAGGAAGGTGTCACTTGATCTTTTAACATTTTTTTTATTGGTAGTAAATGTTTATTTGACTTAATTTTTTTCTTTGCTTAATTGTACAGAGAATCTGCCAAGCCAGAGTCATAGACTAAGATCTCTTTATATTAGGTGATGCGTGCTTGCAAGACTAAAATCAGCATTCAAGCTCAGTCCAAGCATCTTGTGTGTAAAGAGTGATGCAGGAAAGATGGGCTGGGCCATAGCAAAGGGTGGTGTATGAGGTGAAGCACAGCAAGGCATGTATTCAGAGGCATAAACAGGAGTCAGAGCACACTCTGTCGAACAGTCACAACTTTTGCATGTAGCACCAAATATTTTGAAAGGAGCAGAGAGATTTGCTTTGTTCTTCCTTCTTACAAGCTGTTATGATATTTACAGGGACTATAAGGTACAGATGAGTGTTGTTGGAGTGTTGCTCTGAGGTGGTGAGGGCTGCTGTTGCTGATCAAAGGGTGGGGGTCAGCAGGAGAGAAGTGCAGAAGGAATGACAGTCTGGAAGGGCACAAAGAGCAAAGGAGTACATGCTGATGGAATGGAGAAGGCAAACAGTCCAGGAAAATAATCCCTATAGCAGCCAACTGAAGAGGTCACCAGGCACCCTCCTTGCAGTTCTTGACCTTGATAAGGTTTGAGATTTCCAGTGAGACAGCCCTAGTGGCACAGCTGTATCTGTGATGGGAAAGGAGACTTTGTGAGATGCTGTGGCTTTCTTAAATGAGCCAAGCTGCATGCATTTTCATCCCAGGGAACATAAAAAGGCTATTTAAAAATTGATGTGCATACATTAGACCTGTTCCCCAGCCTTTCTCTCCTACCCTAGGTTTCACAAGTACAAACTGAGGAATCAGTATGAAATTACTTTGAAGAGAAGAAACTAAAACACACTTTCAGCAGATCAGAAATAGCAGTATCACTTTTACAACATTCAGACAAAATACATAAAACTGACACAGTGCAGTGGTAGCATGAGGACTTGTTTTTAATGCACTTACAGAAGAAACCATGAGATACACTAATATGACACAGAGAAAGAAGTAGGCTTGTTATAGCTGAAGCTGCATCCAGGTTCCACATACAAGATCTAACCCTCATCTTCCACAACCTCCTATAGCTTTTACTTGGGGAAGGAAGAGTGAAAACTACCATGCTCACTCTGAGAAATTGCTAGACTTTTTCTGCAGAATTAATCATATTTGCTGTGATACTCCAGTTGTGCAGTGAAACCTGCAAAGGGGATAAAGTGGGATATATGTTGTATTCCTGCTTCTTGGTTTGCTTTATTGTTTAGCTTTTTGTCTCAAGAATGGCTATCCAATGGCCCCTGACACATGCTGTAATACATGAGAGTGGAACATGGAGAAGAGGAGGCTCAGGGGTGACCTTATTGCTGTCTACAACTACCTGAGGGGTGGTTGTGGCCAGGAGGAGGTTGCTCTCTTCTCTCAGGTGGCCAGCACCAGAACGAGAGGACACAGCCTCAAGCTACACCAGGGGAAATTTAGGCTGGAGGTGAGGAGAAAGTTCTTCACTGAGAGAGTCATTGGACACTGGAATGGGCTGCCCGGGGAGGTGGTGGAGTCGCCGTCTCTGGGGCTGTTCAAGGCAGGATTGGACGTGGCACTTGGTGCCATGGTCTAGCCTTGAGCTCTGTGGTAAAGGGTTGGACTTGATGATCTATGAGGTCTCTTCCAACCTTGGTGATACTGTGATATCAAATAAGACTGGATAACTTAACCATCCTATAGAAAGATATGTAAGAGTGGTTTGAAAAAAGGTTGTATTTTCATTTTAAGCAGATATATTTAGTATCTTTCCATGGTAGAAAGTGATAGCTAACCCTCTGGAAACTCTAACTGGATGCCAGTTGTAAATTAAAATTACCTTAAGGAAAGAGCTTTTCAAAAGGTAAATTTTTCATTTTTAATGAGTTAGAAAAATAAAAGCTGATATGCAAGTATTGTCATCAAAGTAATTAAACTGGACTTCAAAAAAAAATGAATTTAATTATTTTTGTGCAAGTTTATGCACAGATGGCCTTAATTTCAAAATAAAATACCCTGTGTTGAGGTAGCAAAAATCCACTTTCCCAACAAACAAAAAAAAATTATGGCCAGTTTGGTTTTGAAATCTGAATATCCAAATAAGTTTGTGTGACAGTAATAAGAATGGGAGATTGTTTATTTTTAAGTACTTTTTCTTTTCCCTATAGTGGGCCTGGAACACAAACCCTATGAGGAGAGGCTGGGGGAGCTGGGGTTGTTTAGCCTGGAGAAGAGGAGGCTCAGGGGTGACCTTATTGCTGCCTACAACTACCTGAAGGGAGGTTGTAGTCAGGTGGGGTTGGTCTCTTCTCCCAGGCAACCAGCAACAGAACAAGTGGACACAAGTCTGAAGATGTGCCAGGGGAAGTACAGGCTGGATGTTAGGAGGAAGTTCTTCCCAGAGAGAGTGATTGGCATTGGAATGGGCTGCCCAGGGAGGTGGTGGAGTCACCATCCCTGGGGGTGTTCAAGAAAAGCCTGTCTGAGGCACTTAGTGCCATGGTCTGGTTGATTGCCTAGGGCTGGGTGCTAGGTTGGAGTGGATGATCTTGGAGGTCTCTTCCAACCTGCTTGATTCTATGATTCTATATATTAACTAAAAAACCTCTCTCAGGCATTTGCAGTTTTACTCCCTCAGGTAAATTGTTTGAAGCACAAAGAAATGCACTTGGACCTCTGTGTAATTTTCCTCAGATTGTCACTAGAAAAGAGAAAAAAACAACCAACCAACCAACCAACCAAAAAAACCAAAACAACAACAACAAAAAAAAAACAAACCAGAAGAAATTATTAGAAAATAAAAATAAATTACTCAAATTCATTGCCTTCTTTTTTTGATGAAATCCCAAACTCTTGCTTGGCAAAATCAAAGCAGATGGTATAAAATACCTGCTTACTCCAAGCTTGTGCTAGTCTTCCTGTTTTCCAGGACCCCACCATGTTTTCCCCACCTCCTCTGTTTTGGGAATGTTCTGTCTGTAAGTGCTAAAGTCAAGGAAAGCTTTCTAACATGAATGCAGTTGATTTGATTTATGTGTTGTTGTTGGGTTTTGTTTGTTGGTTTTGTTGTGGGGTTGGTTGTTTGTATGTTTGTTTGGTGGTGGGGTTTATTTGTTTGGGTTTTTTTTTTCCTTGCTGGAAGTGTTGAGCAGCCTCTGCTCACCATGAACCTCCTGAAATCTCTGAAAATGAAGTTACTCATTTAGTCCTGCTGTATCCTCATTTATGGCAGTGTTTACCCATAGCCACTTGTATAAAAATGGCTGTGCAGCTCAAGTGAAAACTCTGGTTTAAAACACATCATTAGATTTAGCTGCTTCTGGTTTGGATTTGGGCCTTTTGTTTCTTTTGTCTATATTCTTAAAAGTATCTTAAAAGCCTATTAGTTAGACTGTCTGGTGGGGACAGCTCAGACAGAAGAAGGGTTCAGCTTCAGCTCCTCCTAGGCTGAGCTGCTTAGGGGAATATCTTCAACAAGTTTTTCAGAAAGCTGCTTTTTTTTGGCACCTCAGAAATCTCTAAATGAATCCTTAATTCTCCTGCACAGCAGGAATTAAAGCAAGGAGCTCTTCATCTTCTCTGTGAAGTCTCTCTTGTGTTGCAAGATTTTAACTTATAAATATTGACCACCTCAGACTGCCGATAGGGTGGTGTGAAAGTAAAAATAATTCCTCAGACAGTGCCATGACACACAGTGTGGAGTCCAAAGAATATAGACAACAGTCAAATTATCTGTACCTAATGGAAATTTCCATTTAACCTGCAGGTAGCTACCGCTATCACCCTCGCTGCTGCCAGGATGCAGAGGGAGAAGCAATTGTACTTCTGCTTAGTCCTTAATGCTTGCCCTCTCCAAACCATTTCATTAAACCAACTTCCAGTCGTGGGTGGACGACAGAGAGAAGTGTTAGCTTTATAGCTTGTATGAGAAATCCAAGAAAGAGAGCTGAAGCCCCTGGCTTTCAGTGTGTCATCTTAATCATTGTTTCCCAGATGGAGAAAGCAAAAAGGGGAGTTTCTACAGAAGTCCAGGGTCATTGAAACTCTTGTTGAAACAGCAAGGATCTGCAAGTCTTAAATACCTCTTCAAGCCTGGCCCAGCAAGGCAACTCCTGCCTTCTGTGTCTCACATGGCAAAAAAACTGACATATATTCATAAATCCTTCAGTGCTACTTTAACACTTTTATTCTCAGTACTGTAGTATATGCTGCCAGAAGTGGACACGTGTGCAGCCGCATTATCCGCTGCCTGAATGACAAATGGTTTATCAAGCACTGACAGAGCACCCAGCTTCACGCTGAACCGAGGAAGGCAGCGGCAAGGACTCTGGCTTCAGAGAGATTAACTTCCAGATAGGCAAATAATAATAAACAACAGCCTGTAAGCAGAGGACCAGAAAAGAGGAACTGAGACCATAAAATGGAATCACAATGATCCAAAGGGACAAAGGGAAGCGGATTGTATATCTGAGCTTGAAATATGATAAATGAGTGGCAGATTAACGTTGCTAGGCTCCATGATCGCAGAGAGATTTCAAAGAGGGAAATGTGGAGAAGGGCGGTGCGGCAGAGCAGCAGAGACAGCAGCTGGCAAGAAGGGAAAGAAGTGCGGAGCCTGAAACAGGGGCAAAGGGCAGAGGTCTCTGAAGGTGAGGCTGGGGAGCTGCAGCCTTGTGGAGGCTTTTAAAGTTGAGGGTGGCATGGTCTGAGCTATGAAGTGTATGGCACCTGTGTCAGTGGGGTATTCAAGGCTGGAAGAAAGGCAGTAGGAACGTTTAGTTTAATAGTTCAGGCACTATAGTTCGTTGTACCAACACTACTAAAATCCAGAGGTTTTTAAAAAGCTCATTTAGAAGACATTCAGGAATTTGTGCTTTCAGGCTCAGGTAATGGCATTTGCATTGCTATTAATGTCTTGACCAGTTTTTCTCCCTGATGGTGAAAAATGCTTTCAGATAATTTGAAATCAAAGTCTTATGTCGTACAGTACTGTTTTATTTACACCTCAGCAATACCGACTTCCCTGCTACATCATGAAGCTTGATAGGGAAGTTAATGCCTGCCTGCTTATGCTAAATAATTGCTCCTTTCCTGGTTGGGGTGACTTGTAGTTAGGGTATATCAGGAGCTGAGCATCAGTGTTAATTCCCTAGTGGATGTGGTTAGGTGTCATGTGTAATCTTTACTCTGACACCAAATATCCCATGGTGTGGGAAAAAGTCCATTCCTAGAGAGCCATCAAAATACTGAGTTTTTGGTAGTAATGTCACATACCATTTATTGGGCTGCATATATGAGGTCACCCTGTAACAGCTAAGATTTTGATGTTAGTCCCTTATGCTTATTCCTTTATTAATAATAGTAATGGAAATAAAGCTGGTGCTAAGAGCTGCCTAAGAGTTGAAGAAGCAGTGTGGCCCAGTGGCTGGACCACAGACCTATGTCAGCATCTCAGAACTTTCCTGTTGTTCTACTCATGACAAACTTTGTAACCTTGAGTTGATCACTTTTCTCTATCTGGCTAAGATTATAATTTACTCAACTTTTATGTCCTGTTCCGTGCTCCAGAGCTGAGAGGCTTGCATCCTTACTGTATTTGGAAGAAGAATGAAATGGTAGCGGAGTAACTGTATTTATTTTCCAAGGATTTGATAAAGAACTATGATTCAGATACTTTAGAGTGAAAGTGCCCTGGTTTTTGCACCTCTTCTGTGAGATGGCATTGCTCTTGGAGAAATGTTTGTATAATAAAATACTGTGAAACGACACTATTGCCAAATGAGATTGTGATGAATAGAGCATTCGTAGTATTAAATCCATGGGTACTTTACATTGTTATGACAATAATAGTTTGCATTGTTGTAATAAGTTACACTTCTTCTTCTTTGAAAATATAAATTTAGTTAGACCATAATGCTTCTTGCAAAACATGCCCTCCACTGAAATCAGATGTGCAGCTCTTGGAATCAAATTGCTTTAAACATATATAAAGGTATATTGTATGGCATATCACAGGCAATTGTGAAATAAATGATGTTTATCTGTCTGCCTTACATAGAAAGATTGCAAATATGTGGTCCTTTTTGTAGTTCAGGTTTGACATAATCATTGCCATAGCTCTTCTGCTTTTAATAAACAAAATTACATTGCAGCTGACACTTGAAACTCTTTTATTAGAAACAGCCAGGGACAAAGCCCTGCAGTGAGGGGCTGGGAGGTTAAACATAGCATTTAGAGATTTTGTTTCTCTTTCCCTAATTATAGATAAGGGGTGCTATGCTTACAGCTCAGCTTTAGAGACCCTTGAAGAATTTTATGATCCTGCAGCTGGCAGTGCAGTTTGTTGAAAACCTTCCATTTTCATAACAGGAGCTGGGATGAGACTATATTCCTGAAACGGCAGGAAAAATGTGCTTTGACTTAACAGGTGCCATCCATGTTAAAAGGATGATTTTGAAGATTATTAGCTTGTATGACCAAGATTTATGATGCAATCTGCTTTTTTCTCTTCTTTAGTACAGATAAGGGGGGTTATTATTGTTAGTAGAAATACCTATTAAAATAAACCCCATGAAGCAGTTTCAAGGATTTGATAAAAATGAATATAAAGTTGAAGCCCTCAGCTTATCTTTAACTGAAGTGATTTTCATGGGGTTATAACTCTTCTGGCACGGGATAAGAGAGCAGGAGTGTGATTTTTATCCTTGCTCTACAATGGAAAGGAAAAACAGATTTTTGTATTCTGTTCATTAGCACATTGCTGCTTAGGTTTGCATCTGCATGGCAGAGTTAACAAAGACTGCATATAAGTGGGAGGGAATTGGGAATTTGCATGGATGAGTCATTTTCAGGTTGCAGTCAGTGGTGTCTGAATACCAGGTTCTACAAGTAGTTTAGGGAGAGCCTTTCCTACCAAAGATGTGCTCAGAAGAGCGGGAGAAGCCTAAGGGCTTTGAAGAAGCTTCAAAGGACTCCCTCCATGATGCTTTTTGCCATCAAACATCTGGGTCTCTGGCTTCGAGTCCTGCCTGCTGAATCACCTCCTCCCTCTCTCCTACATTTTGCTCTTTTCTTACATCTTAAGACTGCCGTGACTTGATCTGTTGATCAAGAAGAAGTCATCAGCAGCATCAGCTGGAAATTTTGACAATACAGTTGGTTTTCATGTCTATCTTGGCAAGTGCATTTGTGTCCATCCCAGGCAGAATGCAAGTGAGCAGTGCTGAATTTGCACAAAAACAGTAAGCTATGGTATTGATTTTTCTTTGTCTTCCCTCTTTTTGTATTGGGAGGGGCTCTTATTACAGGTTTCGAAGGCAAATAAGTAACTTATGTTTCTTCTGCACTTGTTTTTGGGGATGTCCATTTTGCTGTTGCCAAATTATTTTCATTCCAACCTTGTATTCTGATACATTTTTTTAAACAGATGATGAATAAGGTTTAACTAAAAGGTTAAAAAAAATCCTTTTTTAATTTTAGAAAAGTTAACACTGACTCAGAAAACAAATATTAAAAGAATAGTTCATTGCATGTTTAAGTTTTCTTTTCCCCTCAAATAATACTTAAGTTTATTTTTAAAATGAAATCTTTTGCATGTGGGGATTTAGAAGATAACTTGTGAAGTGTTGAGGGGTTTATATATGTACATATATGTGCACATGTACACTTTTGTGCCATCCAGATTTTAAGAGTTACTCTGACTTGGTCAATTGAATTTGTTCGGTAGCTTCACTTCTATGACAGGCTGTACAGCTGAGCATGGTCTTGTGTCCTCAGTAATGTTGGGGAATGCTGCATTCAAAGGTATTTTAGCTTTTGACTTGTAGTTTGAAAATGTAACCTCGAGTCTAGTGATATTGGTTTGACCACTGTTGGTTTTAGTAGGAAATGTGTTTTTCGTTTAGCAGGAGATTTTACTTAAGTTTCTGAGCATTCAACATACTACTGTTCACAATATCTGAAAATCAAACAAGTTGCTGTGTTCTGAAGGAACAAACTGATTTGCCTTGGTAGAAGTGTGTGGGGTCAAACAGAGTTTGAGTTTTCCATCAGTCTTCTAGCAGGGACACTGGTTCTTCCACAAGCAAGTTCTCAGATGTAGGTATTCCTCCTACCTTTGTGAAACTCTGGGATCTTGTTAAAAGTGAAGAATCAAGAACTGACTCTGCCTGCTTTCTCTAGAGTCTTTTTGCGCTTTAGCCAGGTAATGGGATGTGATGAACTAAATTGCCTGATTTTTGCCTATTAAATTGCTTTTCTGCAAAAGACTGGATGAGGCACTTGATGCCATGGTTTAGTTGACTGGGTAGGGCTGGGTGCTAGGTTGGACTGGGTGATGTTGGAGGTCTCTTCCAACCTGTTTGATTCTATGATTCTATGATTTTTTTTTTGGCTGAAGGATTAATGCAGGATGTCATCCAGTGATTTCCTAGAAGCTGCATGCAGTTTTGCATTCTCCCCATAGTTTGTGCAAGGTGTATATGACATCCCTCAAGCAGACCACTTTTAAGTGGCTCAGTGCTGAGGCTTTCATTCTCACTTCCTTCATGTTTATTGAAAATGACGGGAAAGAAGTTCAGAACTTTTGTATCTGATGAGTGTTATATCTATTATAGTGTCAGACAACTAAGAAAAAAGTCACTGGCTAATGAGTCTTAATTGTAACAAAACATCAAATCATTGTCACTTCTGCTGCAGTAAATGGCATTCATTAAATTAATCCACTCCATTACAGAAGTATTTTGCAGAGAATACCATGACCCTACTGCTTCTGTAACAGTAACAAGCTGAACATATCACTGTGGCACTATTAGGTGTATTAGAAAGCGGTCTGAAGCACAGTCGCGTGACCTGAAGCAACATCAGCCAGTCTCAGGTAGTGTGTTTGAAAAAATAAACTCCCTTAATTAGAGATAGAACTAAAGCAGACCTTAGATGTGAACATTCCTGTAGCTTAGCACTGCAGGAAATAAAAAGCTGAATCAAAACCCTCTTTGGCTCCGTTTGTAGAACAGCACAAGCCAAAACAAAGCTTTGACCTTGAACTGGGAATGGGAAATTTTGAAATCTGGGTATTGCTTCTTGTTCTTCACTCTCATGATCCCCTTTGGACTTCAAATCTGGGGACACCCACCATGCTGTCTCTCCTCTTTTTCCTCAGCACTGGAAAACAGGGAACTACATCGTGCCCCAATGCTCTTTTTGCAGCGCTACCATCAAACATTTCTGGCAGGAGTTCCTTTGACTTTTAACAGCATTCTATTTCATACCATATGTGTACATATACCAAAAGATGATATACACTGTTTGTAACTAGGGAATGGCCTGCTTTATTAAGCATCCCCCTTGCCAACAGTAAAATTGAACAGCCACAGTAAACACAGACACAGGGAGGAAAGAACAGTCTGAGCTGTGTCGCAGCACATTGTACCTAAGGATGAAAACGTCAACCTCTAATTGGCTCCGAATGCAGCCCACCTACTTAGCAAAATAGGCTGCCAAAAGCAAATTGCCCTGGTGCTCCATGCACTGTGCTGCCTTCCTATTGAATTCAGTCAAATGGGAAGCTTTTGCCTTCATTTTCCAAACTCTCCATGAGTTGGCAAAAAGCTGTCTCAGGGAGAGCCTCTCTGTCTAGAATAAAAACCTCCCACGGATGTGTTCCTTCCTTTGCCTCCTCCAAGGGTGGTGTTGCTCCAATTCTTGGTGAAATTTGAAGACAACTGCAGGAGGAAAGGAGGGTGTATTTGTTTTGGGAGGAGGGGATTTAGTATTTTTTTCCTGTGAAAATACATTTTAGACCAGGCAGAATGAACAAAATTACGTCTGTCGTGGAGCTTTTTAAGCTACTAAGCACAACATGAGGTGCTTATATGTTGTTATATTGCCAAGAAAAGCAATGCAGAAAAGAAGAAATTAATGTGTGCTGTTCGTAAAAAATAATCTGTTGAGAGCCAATACATTTCTTTTACTTACAAAGTCATAATTGCTGGTTTTGGCCCGTCTTTTGCACCCAAGCACTGGGATGTGGCAGGGATGTTCCTGGACCAAGGTGCACTGTGGGATTTAATGCCATCAATTCCATTGCAAATCGAAGTGGTTGGTCAGCTGGCTGTTGGCTGCTGAAATTTTCCATTTAAAGGTAATAAAATTAACCTTCCAAAACTAAAGTCTCTTGCGAGGCATTAGCAGTAGATAGCTCAATTGGGAGAAAAAGAGGTTGTTGGCTCCCTTAGAGATTTTGGCTACATACCTTATTTAAGAGGGAACTGAATTTTTTTACCCTGATTTTTGGATGAAACTATGCTTGGAAGCTTAATAAATTATAAGCTTGTCAATTCCATTTCATCACCACTGAATTTCCACCTGTTTCTTCACCTCTATTTTCTCCTCTCTGCATTTGAGAATAGGATAAAGAGTCCTTTGTTTTCTTTTAATGGTGTCATCTTGCCAAACTCTTGGTATATCAGGTTACTCTTGTTCACCTAATGATTTCATTTAGGGATTTTAAGATAGAAAAAGAAAGGTAAAATAGATAAGAGTAGCCAAGTAAAGAACACAAAGTTTTGTAAAATGTCCGTTTGGCCCAATCCTGGAGGAATTCTTGCTGTGACATGAAGCAACGACTGAAAGACACCTGAATAGGGGCACACAGTGGAAAGGGAGATAGTGAGTACAAATGTGAGATAAAATGGAGACCTGGTAAAGATAGTGGAAAAAAACTGGTTGAAAGAATGATCAGCACTGGGGGAGGAAAATGGGAAAGGCTGCAGGGGGTTTCTGCCATGTTGCAGTCTCAGCTTTAAGCTGCACTTGAAGATGGTCTGTTGTTGTCCTTTCTCCTTCTCCATCCTCTTTCAGGGTGCTCTGTCACTGAGCTTCCCCCGAGCCTTTCCCATCACCCTGAGACTTCACTGCTTTCAGGACAAGCAGTCCTAAGGTACCCCTGACTTGTGATATTAGAAAGTTGGATGGATGGACATGGTAGGTTTTAAATTACTTGCGTGGCAAATGAATAAGGTAGTCAAGTTGTCTTGGCTGCTTAAACGTGCCGGTGGTTCAGGATTAAAAATAGTAAAACCAAGCTATGTTTTGCACATTCCTGAGAAGGATTTTAATTCAGTGGTATTTGGTATTTCCATAGTTGTGACAACTGCATAGTTCCCCAAGTAATTTAGTCTTGGCCATTTTGCTAACTGTATTAAAATCCATGGGGAAATTCTTTCTTCTTTCCTTCCATATGCACATTACTGACACAACATGACTTGTGTAGACTTTACTGTAACCTGTACTTTAGCTGGTCAATGTAATTTATAACAAAGACTGCATATTGTAACAGCATAGCTTTCATTATATGTATGCATTTCCTCCATGCTGCTGTTTTATGGTAGTGCTACAAAATATTTTATCAGTATCTGTGTGAATCCTATAATCTGAAAAAAAGAAAATGGAAAGAAAAAAAAAAAAAAAACAAGCTAAAAAAAAACCCAAACCTGAAAAGCAACAACAAAAATCTGTTTTGCCTGACCAGGAAGGCAGAAGCATCTACTTTGTGCAGTAGCTGAGTGTGTGAGTGCCTGACGAAGAGAAGTGTTTGTTTGCTAAATTGCAGTGGCTTCAGTCCCAAAGAATGATGGCAACAAAAACACCAGCATCTTCCCTCATGGGCTTTGGCTGAGATTTGGTGTTTGGCTAAGTCTGCTCAAAAGCTCTGTTAGCAGAATAGTGGGGGCATGGTGCTAATTTGGCATGTCCTTAGTTGTTTTCCTTATCTTTTCAGTGAGCTCCAGTGCTCTGTTGAGCTGAGCCTAGAGTCACATAGGATATCTATCTCAAGAGAGTGGAGGATTATACCCACTTCTTGCATTCAGTCTAAAGCTAGAAGTGAAAATACCACCTGAAAGAGAGCTCTAGCAGCAATGCTGTGCTAAATGTATCTATGCTGGGTGCATCAGCATGGAAACCTCTGAACCCAGCATATTTCTTTAATGCCCTGTTCTTGGATTATGTCAGGAGATGAAGCTGGAAACCAGATCCCTCAGCAGGGTGTGTCACACTGTATTGCCTCCTTTTGATGCTCATCTCAGAGCATCCCTGTGTTTTGGAGGGGGTCATGACATGACACCACATTTGCTTTATTAGCAAAAATGTGGTTTCTTGCAGACACTGAGATACTTAAGCCTGGAGGAGTTTCGTATGTATTTAAATTGGATATAGTGTCTGAACTCTTTTCTCACTACCTGAGGGTTTCTTCTAGCTTTGATCCATCTTCTTTCCATCTTCAGTTCATCAGCTTGAAAGAAGGGAGTGTAGTTCTTGACCTCAGAAGATTTTTCAGTTAAATGAGTATTGAGGGTGTTTGGATGTGGTGGCATTGGAGTAATGTAAGCAGTTAGAACCCAGTGACACAGAAAAGGAAATTGTGCAATGTGCAGATTTATTTTTTTGTTTATCTTTGGCTCCTACCCATAACATGTTTCTCTTAAAGTCTAAGGGTGTTTTGGTACTGTTGATCTTGCATGTGTGCTTGTGTTTCCCAAGAGAATACATAAACAGACCCAAGTGTAATACCAGGAGCATGTCTCATGTGAGCAGTACTACAGGCTCCCATCTTGCTCCCATGTGTCATAGCAAGAGATGCTCTAGTGTTGAATGTCAGTGGATGCATCACTCATGGCCATGGTATCTAAGGCTGGATTTGGTTTTCCATTCATCCAATGTGTGAGTTTTCCAAAAAGAAACTTCTACAAAATGGGAAGTCTCTGGGAAGATAATTAGATAGTTGTATAAATAATGAGTGAGGGCCAGATACTCTCTGCTAACTCTGTAGTCGCATCCATGGGGAGAAGAGATGAGCTTTCTTTGGGGGCAGGAGAGTTCTCTCAGCTCAATTAAGTGGACATATAGTATCAGTCTGACACTGAACATTTGTTCCCATATGAGCCTGTTAAAGGGAAATACAGTTCATGTCTCATACAGTCTGTGTTTAGACCTCCTGTTTGGATGATGCAAAATGTTACAACTAAAAACCACCCCACTCATTATTTGAGTTTCAAAACTTGACTGGCTCCTGAATGCTTTCTGCAGCAGGCCACACCTTCTCTGCTGGCCATTTAGCTTCTTGTTACCTCCTTGCAAATGCCTGGCTTTGCTATTCCAGACTTTCTTTTTAAAGGCTTTGCTGTGTGCAATTGACTATACTATAATCTTCTGATCAAATACTAAAGCTCTTTAGTGATGCCATTTTGAAACATACTTCAGTATTTAAATTGCAAATCCTTCCCTGACTGGAGGATTTCTGTTTGCAGTTTAGGCAGTAGTTGAGAATGTGTATGTATATGTGAGATGTGTCTGTCTATAAACACTTGAAAGCACACTGTATCACAGTATCACCAAGGTTGGAAGAGACCTCATAGATCATCAAGTCCAACCCTTTACCACAGAGCTCAAGGCTAGACCATGGCACCAAGTGCCACGTCCAATCCTGCCTTGAACTGCCCCAGGGACGGCGACTCCACCACCTCCCCAGGCAGCCCATTCCAGTGTCCAATGACTCTCTCAGTGAAGAACTTTCTCCTCACCTCAAGCCTAAATTTCCCCTGGCGCAGCCTGAGGCTGTGTCCTCTCGTTCTGGTGCTGGCCACCTGAGAGAAGAGAGCAACCTCCTCCTGGCCACAACCACCCCTCAGGTAGTTGTAGACAGCAATAAGGTCACCCCTGAGCCTCCTCTTCTCCAGGCTAAACAATCCCAGCTCCCTCAGCCTCTCCTCGTAGGGCTGTGCTCAAGGCCTCTCCCCAGCCTCGTCGCCCTTCTCTGGACACACTCAAGCATCTCAATGTGCTTCCTAAACTGAGGGGCCCAGAACTGAACACAGTACTCAAGGTGTGGTCTAACCAGTGCAGAGTACAGGGGCAGAATGACCTCCCTGCTCCTGCTGACCACACCATTCCTGATGCAGGCCAGGATGCCACTGGCTCTCTTGGCCACCTGGGCACACTGCTGGCTCATGTTCAGGCGGGTATCAATCAGCACCCCCAGATCCCTCTCTGTCTGGCTGCTCTCCAGCCACTCCAACCCCAGCCTGTATCTCTGCTTGGGGTTGTTGTGGCCAAAGTGCAGCACCCTGCACTTGTCCACTGTCCACTTTTGTGATAATGTCCACTTGTGGGTTTCCTTCTAGCACACTGGAAAGGGAGGATGTGGATTACAAACATGCTAGCTGCTCCCTTGGGCCATTTTGAGGTGCTTTTACCTGTGTTTTTTGGAGTCGCGTTTAGAACCTCCAAAGAGACAGATAAACTCTTCCTAAACAGGAGCAATTTTTTTTGTCATTATTATTTTTATTGTTTAAGTGGAAGAACAAGTCTGGTCTAGTTTTGAGTATGGAACTGAAAATCTGAGCTCATATATTCTAGTCGTACATCCGTCAGTAACTTGTGATGTGACTTGAAACAAAATCACTTAACCTGTGAGTCTGTTTCCCTACCTGTAAAATGGGATTGAGAGTAAGAGGGATGCCATGAGCATTAAATATTTAATGTTTGTAAAGTGCTTTGAAGACAAAGAGTGCCTCATAAATGCTTATCATTGCATTAAAATACAAGGAACTGGATAACCTTGCGTAGGAAAATTTTACTAGAAACTGTAACTTTGGGAATGAAGACCAAAGTGGGAGAAAAAAAGGACATCTTGCAAAGTTTTTAATTAAATACACTGGAAAGTCTATCTCTAAAGAATTAGCAGAAGCAATCTTTAGGACAAGTCTTTGTAACTTCTGGAAATGAACAGGATTCAGTAAATGAAAATGTTGAACTTTTCTGTTAGTGAAAAGAAAGAAAAGAAACAAAACTTCTGAACAACTTGCTCTGTCTAGCCTGGCCACAGGAATCAAGCATGTAATGGGGCCATTATATGAATGTTGGGTAATAAAATACCTAGTCAGAGATGGGCATTATTTCAAAGTGTATGTCTAAGCTATTCTTACTTGATGTTATTACTTACCTAGAAGATCAAGGAAATTGAACATGTGCTTTATTCAGAAAAGGAGTTGTTAGAGCTCTCCATCTGTGAAGATCATTTCAAGCAGCTGCTGTATTAGACTTGGGAATCATAGGATGGTTCAAGTTGGAATGAACCTTAAAGATCATCTGCTATGGGCAGAGACACTTCCTAGTAGACCAGGCTGCTCAAAGCCCCATCCAACCAGGCTTTGCACTTGTATCAGCTTAGAAATTAATTACAAGTGGAAAGGCAAAATAATTATACAATTCATGGAGCAACCCCCCCTGGAGTGTTAACCCTATACACTTCAAAGTGTGTAATAAAGCAAAAACCCAGCCTTTGTAATAATGTAGGAGGTCTTCCTTGTGGTGTCTTTCACAAATCCACTAAAATGTTGCAGATACAAAAATATTCCTTCCTTCCTGTCCCTCTTCCCTCCTGCTACACAAGGAATGAGGGTGCAAAGTGCCTTTGAAAAAAAAAACCCAAACAACTGTTGGTTGTTTTTTTTTTTTTGCTGGAAGACTTTTTTCACTGTGGTGGGTTTGCCATGTCTGGTGTGATGGTTTGGGTGTTACCTGCCCCCCACTCTTATGAAAGTCACCCAGACTAGACTCAGCAGAACTAGAAATTAGAACAAAGCTTTATATTTACAGCTTAGCACAATATACAAGCAGATATTTACAATATATACAGCTATAGACAGTAATATAGTTTAAGAAGTAATACAGAAACACAACAGCTCTCTCAGAAACCAGAATCCCCAGAAGGGGCTCCCAACCACCCTTCCACCTCCTTTCCACTCCTCTATCTTATCCCAGCCTTTGTCTTACATTCAAGGTGAGTTTGGAGAATTGGCCAGGGGGTTTAGGAAGCAGAAGGATTAGTTACACAGACAGCAGGTTAGAGAGAGAAGTGCATGCAGCCAGCTCCAGAGAGCAATTCTTTTATCTATGTTTGTGTTCTTGTTTTTATACATCTCAGCAAGCCTATGAGTGAAGTAGACATCACCATTATTTCCTTCTCACAGCCTAGAATCTAATTCCTTTCTCTAAAATACCCCAGCTAGGCACAAACTAGCACAGCTGGTGTCCAGACCCCAACCTTGCAAGTCTCTTACTCTCCTCAACAGAGATAAAAATAAAATAAAGTAAAATAAAATAAAAGAACATAACTCATGGGTCAAGACAAGGATAGGGGGATCTCTTAGAAAGGACTGTCATGGACAAAACAGACTTGGCTCTGGGAATATTAGTTTGTTGCTAATTAAAATAGAGTTGGATGATGAGAAACAAAGTGAAAATTTAAACCAACTTTCTTCAGCCTCCCTCTCTTTCCAGGCTCAGCTTCACTCCTTCATTCCCAACTCTTCAACTCACCCTCTATCCCAAATGAGAGGAGTGCAGCCAGTTCATAATAGCTCCACTCTGTCGCTTCTTCCACCTTGTGCTTCTTCTCTGCAGCGAGGGTCCTTTTCACAGTATATAGTCCATCAGGATAAGCCTGTTTCAATGCAAGTCCTCCACAGCTCCTGCCAGGAGCCTGCTCCAGCATGGGCTCCTCCTCTCCATGATTAGAAAGCACCGTGAAGTGCTCTGCCATCTGCAGTGTGGACATCTTCCTCTGCAGTCCTCTCCTCAGGCTGCAGGTAATCCATACTCCAGCTGCTGAAGCACTTTCTGCTCGTCCTCCCTCTTTGACCTCGGTGTTGGTAGGGCTGTATCTCACACTTTTGTACTGTTCCTCACTGCTTGTGCAGCGGTCTTGCTCTTTCTTAGACGTGTTTCACAGAAGCATCGTGGCTTTGGCAGATGGGCTCAGCTGTGCTCTTCAGCGGGACCATCATGGAGCTGGCTGGAACCAGCTGAGAGCTACATAGGGCAGTCCCAGGCTGCCTGCTGCAAACACTACCTATGCAGCTTCCCCAGTTTATATAAATTGCTAGGGAAAAAACCCATGTTGCTGAGAAAGAGATGTTAGTTCATTGCCATAATCAATAATTTTCCTCCTTTTTTTCCCTCCTTTTCTTTTTTTTTTCCTTTGAGAGAGAACTGTTCAGGTGTTTATGGGCACGCTTAGACATATTATAATTTTATGCATGATTTACTTAGTCCCTGTTTCTGCCAGACAAGCTGGTTGCTGGATGAGGGCTGTGCTATTCACAGGCAGAGCAGAGCAATTGCAGCAGCCTCTCATGCTTTTTGGCCGTAAAAAAAATCTATAAACTTGTAAGACTTAACAGGAAAGGTGCAGTGAGTCATCCACACTGCAATCAAGGTGTCACAGCAAATCAAAAGTTTCCACTGCTTCTTTCAGATGGGGATTCAGAGAAAATGTTGACAGTAATTAAAAGAATTGCACATACAAGGCTGTGAAACTCGTGTGCCTCAGAAGATACATGTCTTATCTCCAAACTATTTATGACTGCATCTTGGGTAGATCGTGCTTGCACTCACCTAGAGCTGTGGAGCAGAATGTGGCTTCCTGAAACAGAGTGTGCTGATGGTGTCTCATGTCGCACAGCACTGGATTTTGCATTTGATGCCCTTCCTTAGCATTTAGAGCTGTGACTTTATTCTCTCACATGCCATCATCTGTTAGGATTATTTACTGGAAGTGTAGTACCTTTGCCTGATCTTCCCATGCCTGCTTCTGTTGATGCCTCAGAATTGCTAAATAATGGTAATTCTTGGTCTCCACTGGTTTTGTTTTCTCTAAGAGCCTGAATTTCTGATTAGATAAGCTGTAACTACATCATTGTTGTTACAAAGGCTGTATGCTTAAGAGCTCTAAGGTTTACACATGAGGAGTAACTGCTCAAAGTGATGTCTGTAATATATTAATTTATTTCTCCTTACCATGTTTTAGATCTCTGTGAAAACAAACTCCTTAGTAAGTTTTGTATAAAACAATTTTCTTCAATGTCTCTCCATTAGAAGTCTCAACAGACTTTTGGGTTTTCTCCTCATACTTGTGGGGAGATGGTAATTTGAAGAAAACTTAATCAATCAGGAAAATGATCTGTTATTTCCCAATTCTTTTCATCTATCCAGAAAAACCTGATGGGCTGTGATGCAAAGTGTCTCTAAGCAATGCATGTAATGTCTTCGATTATTGCATGCTCAGCAGCCAAATGCAAACATTACAGAGAAGAAACACAAGGTTTATCTATAAATAAACAAAAAGGAAACAGAAATCCTTACTTCAGATTCTACACACAAGCTGTTCAAACAGTAAGATGTTAATACTAGATTTAAAAGTGTCAATAGCAATGGCCTTGGTTTTTTTTTCCCCATGGTTAAAACTAGTCAGCAAATTCAGTCTTTTGAGTGATAATAAACACTAAAAGGCTTACAACAGACTGTCCTTGGTGTATTGCAAGAAAAAGGAAAAAAAAAACCTTACAGGAACAAGTATCTGTTGACCTGGGGTCAGTGTGGGAATATCAGGTCAGTGTTATAGGCTGAGAAGCTTCTTAAGGAAAGAACAAAATCCACTAAATCATAGCATTGCTTAGCCATGCAGCGAAAGGTCATAAGGGAACAGACTTCTTCAAATTATATTTAGTAACTGTGAAGATTTTGCTTGTAGTAGTTGCTTTGCACCACATAGTATTTTGCCCACCTTTTTCCCTCCTTCTCTCTGAAACGTGTACTCTGATCTAATCTGAAGATGATCACATAGGAGTAATTTTTCAGCAAACCAACCAAAAGTATTCTAAAAGCAAAAAGCAAACTGCTTTGCTCTACATATATTTATTGACAGATGGGCCAGGCTGGATCTGTTCTGCGAGAGAGAGGAATGGGACAGCAGCAAATATGTATGCTATGCTTCCAAATATTAAACTGGCCCCTGATGTACTGCTGTAAACTGAAGCGACTGCTGTTGCTGTTAAGGTTGGCTTTACACGTATTTTTTGCTGGTGTTGACATCTACTGGATAAATTTGCTACTGGCAGGAGGAATACACACTATTTCAAAGAACACGAGAGTGCTAGTCTGCTCCTCTCAGGAATCACAGCTCTGAACAGCTCTGTCTTGCAGTCATAAACTCTTGCTGCTGCCTCTTTTTTTTTTTGCTGCTTGCTTTTCGTTGTGTTCTCCTTCCAAAATTGTCCTGTGAACAAAAATTTGATTTAAAGGTAGTAAATTGCAAGCACGTTTGAGCATCAAATTGATGAAACAGCTGCAGTCTTTCTTTCATAGACTCGAATTCTTCTGTTTTGCCCAAGGCAGTAAAGGGAAATTAGTTTATTAGTTTCACTTTGGTCACTGGTGAATATCATCCCCCCTCACGAAAATAACACTTTAATTCTGCTTGATTTGAAATAATTGACCGATCAGGAATGAGACATGTGAAGAGAGCTACCAAGACGGAATTACACCGTAGGCCTGGAAGATCAATTGTTTGGGGGGAGAGCTGAGACACTGCAGCCTTATATTACACCTGCCTGTTTATTACGCTTGGCCTGAGGGGAAGGCAATGCACCATTCTGATCTGTTGCCTTGGAGAAGTATGGATGTAAAATGAATGCAAAATAAGGGAGCAGCAAGTTATTTTTTATTGTTAATACATTTAGTATTGATATTGGGGACGTTTCAGTCAACTGAGCCTCTAGTCTGTAGAAGAGCATGTGTGTTTTTCCTTCTTTCTGTGCCAGTATTCTTTGCTAAATGCAGTTTATTTTCATTTTACTTTTTAGCTTCTTAATAATAGTTGCAGTGATTGGCTAGTAGCTGTAGCACAAACACTTACTAAAATTAGTCCCACTTGAAGATTATTCAGATGCTACAGCTCTTACTCTTATTTCTCCTTCCTACACTATTTGTATCTGTTTCAGTGATTTCATTTGAAGAAAAAGACCTGAGGCACAGCAGAGAGGGAAAAAATAAATAAAAGTCACAAGAAAAAAAACTATGGAGGGACTTAGGCTTTGGCAAATCCATGGAACAGAAGTGAGGCCAGATGTTTGCTATACAGGCATTTGGCATGTATATAAGAATCTCACTAAAAGGCTGCATAGAGTTTTGGACAGCTTTGGTTGAACAAAAATGAATGATTGCTATTCAGGATAAAAAGCAAAAGTTTTGGCCAATGCTTGCAAATTTGGGAGGTTTAATGTTATATTCTTAACTAGATTCTTGGAATTCCTGAATCATAGAGTGGCTTGGGTTGGGTTAGAAGGGACCTTAAATTTCATCTGATTACAGCTCCTTTGCTGTGAACAGAGGCGCATCCTACTAGACCAGGTTGGTCAAGGCCACATCCAACCTGCCTTTGAACACTTTCAAGGTTAGAATGTCCACAGCTTCTTTGGGCAACCTATTTCAGTGCCACACCACCCTTGTGGAGAAGAATTTCTTCCTAGTGTTTAATCTAAATCTAGATTCTTCTAGTTTGAAGACATTACCTCTCACCCTGTCAGTACATGCCTTCGTAAAAAGTGCCCACCACCACCACCACCACTATCCTATAGGTCCCTTTTGATTACGGGAAGGCTGCTATAAGGTCTCTGTGGAGCCCTTTCTTCTCCAGGCTGAGCACCCCTAAGTGTCTAAGTCTGTCTTCATAGAAGAGGTGCTCCCTGTCTGGATCATTTTCGTGGTCCTTCTTTGTGCCTGGATGTGGATTCTTAAATCTGTGTTTCAGTAGGTGCTCACCAAGCATGATTTGATTTCTCTCTGTAATTTTAAAAGGTTCTGTATCACCTGACATATCTTGAAAGAGAGATGGTGAACACTTCACACTTTTGAGAAGTGAGATGGTTCTTTTTTGATCAGGTTATTTCTAAAATTGCTAATTAAAAGCTTCAGACCTCTGGCATAGAAAAGGAACATTGCTGATTTACTGCATTCAACAGTCAGTCTTCATCCAACTGTTGAAAAGTCACTTGTGGCAATTGTAAGTGAGAAGTAAGAACTAAAAAAGGGTGGTAGAAGTGTTAACCAGGAGTTGTTTTTAAAGAGATAGAGGAGCAAGCTGAATAGCAGTTCACTTTGGTGCTGCTGGGTGTAGTGTGAGTTCATTATGGTGGTGCCATTGTGACTCTAATTCTGGAAGCATCTCCCTTCAAAACAAAACAAAACCAGCAAGTGGATATAAGTGACACTCTATTGAACCAACTGAAAATAAAATAAATCAACCCATTTTATGAAACATGCCTTAAGAGGTGATGAGCT
Source organism: Pogoniulus pusillus (assembly GCF_015220805.1). Classification (NCBI taxonomy): domain Eukaryota; kingdom Metazoa; phylum Chordata; class Aves; order Piciformes; family Lybiidae; genus Pogoniulus; species Pogoniulus pusillus. Next base: position 28,595,279 of record NC_087270.1, on the reverse strand, counting down.
GTGACTGCAGATGGACAGATAATGTGAGCTCTAGCCAGCTTCAGTGATGTGCACCGGGAAAGGAACGTTCCAATTCCAAACCCCTAAGTGTCTGCCAGGTGAACTAGAACTCCAGTATTTCCAGCCAGGAAAGCAGGCATCTGGTACTAATGGTACTCCCCAGTATTAACGGTACTGGTGCCATGAAACAAACACATGACTTGAGAAAACAGCAAAGAAACTTCTCACTCCAGGCCCTTCACAATCTCCCAAAGTGCAGCAAGAGTATATATGGTTCATTAAATGACAAACAAGGTAGCTTTTGAGGATGTGTGAATGGAGGCTAATGACAGTCCTGCATTTAGGGCACCAGAAATTGGAAAAACTGTAGTAATTACTCCCCTCAATGTAAGGTTCTTGCACAGGCTCTGGCAGTTCAGTTTCTTTTTGCAGGATTGGGATGACTGAACTCCCTACTTCAGTGTCAAGTGAATCATGTTAAAACCTCAAAGTTTCTTAGGTGCATGTTAATAGGGCCTGTGTTAGTCTAATGTTCAACAGATGTAATGTTTTGTGGTTTGGGGTGGGGTTTTTTAGTTGTTTTTTGTTTGGGGATGGGTTTTTGGAGGCATTTTGCATCTAATAAGCTCATTTTATATACCAGATTCTTAGCATCTGTTTCATGCTATATGTGTGCGCGTGGTCTTGATTTGAGGGAGTGCTGTATGTCTCCGTGTAACAAAATGTGTGTGAGAAAACTGTGTGGTGAGAAGGTATCAGTCCTGGAAGAGAACATTTACTACTTCCCTTGGTTCTAGATGAAGCCTTTTAAATGTGAACAATAACAGGGATGAGAAGATGCAAAAATATTCTCCAAGAGGGAAATTCCAAGTATGGTTTATTATGCAGTTATGCATTAGTATGGATATTCCAGAGATCTTATGCTGCAAAATATGCTGCATTTAACTCTTGCCTTGGTGGAGAACCTTCTCCTGTAACAGTTTTGACTGATTGATTTGCCTTTCCTAAGAACTGGAAGATCAAGAATGACAGTAAATCAAAGGGAATTCCTCCTGCCTTGTCCAAATATAATTTGAAGTCTCAGTCTCCTTCTCCTCCCCCCCCACAGGAGACCATCCCCAAAAGAGCCAAGATCCTGTTAATTACATTTTGTGAGATTTAATTTGTGACATTTGGCAACACTGACAGTAGCTTATTCTACATTTCTGCCTTATTAACTATGAAGTCTTAGGCAAGATTAGGTATGTCAGGTGCTGGCAACTACTTAATGCATTTTGAGAAGATAGCCCCAGAAGAAATCTCATTGTGTCCCTGTCTTCCCTCCTCTACCTCTCCCCGATAAGCACCTTTGGACCCTTGCCACCAGTTGACATTCAGCCAGCCCGTGCTGGGAGTTGGGGTGCTGGCCACTGGCTCTGCTGTGTGCATCTTTCTGCACAAACCCTCCATGAACTGGCCTTTAACGTAGCAGCTTTTGGCATTTGGTTTCCTTTGTTTGCTTTTCATGCTAATGAGATAATTTAATTAGGGAAGTCCATGTTTTGGACAGTGTTTTGCAAGCAGCAGTATTACAAAGAAACATGTTTTTCTCTCTGCATTTTTAACAAGGCTGGGTTCCAGACAGTGCTGGCTACCCAAGGCCCTGTAGAGACATCTGAGGAAGACACGATGCCTTTGTGTAAACTTCAGGTGGATTTTCATTTTGAAAGCTACTTTGCAAAATCCCACTTATATTGCTGCAGTAGGACCTTGGAAAGCTCCAGAATTTGTGGCAAACAGCAACTAGAATTTATTTTTGGGAGTGGAAGGTGGTGAGTCAAGTTCTGCTCTGAGCTTTTGGGGGTAGTGTTTGCAACAAGCCAAGGGGGGAGAATGAGATCAAGTGGGAGATCTTTCCAATAAAAGCCTGAAGAGAGAGGGATGGAGTTAGGAATTTTCTCTATCTACATATCCCAAAGCAGTAAATTTTGACATATTTTCTATCCATTTATAGTTGACAATAAGTGCATCTGAGTCTGTGGATGAAGGCCATTCAAGACTCTTGGATGATAGATAGCATCCCCAGGAGGAAATCATTGCACCTGATGTAAACCTTTTAACTTTTTGCATGTCCAAATCTGTCATGGAGCAGGGTGCAAGGTGGGATTGGTCCTTCATCTTCTTCTGTTCCAACAATGTCAGCAGCAGGACTGCAGATATAACCTCTGGAGTTCTGTGGGTTTTTTTCTCAGCCTACCTGTGCTCATGATCAGTGAATTACAGCTTGTGTTATCTGCTCCACTCAGGTTGTAAAGAATTCGCATTCGAAAGCAAATGGCACCATGCAAAAAATTATCATATCAAAGATACATTTCCAAGAATCTTAGCAATAAAACACATAGAAATATTTTAGTAACCTCTTTTTTATGAAGATCTTATTATTGGAACTTGAAGAGTAAAGAAAACAAGCTGGTAAGCTGTAGTTTCACCCTCGTTGTGGATGGATTTTTTTTTTCACAGTTGTTTAGTTTAGCTTGTCTTTTACTTACCTGAAGAGAAGATTTCTGCATTCTTCTTAGGTACTCAGAAATAATAAAAGTACAGACCCTTCTACAAAAGTCTCATTTCTGCTTCTTGTGTAGTGAACTCTACTCTGAGTAGTGCTGTCATGCTGTTGCTCAGATATTTATTTTTACATTGTCTCCTCAACATACATTTGAAAAATTAAATCCTGTATAATCTCCTAAATCTACTACTCCTTTTATCACTTGCAGGGTTAGGATTTGGACTTTCTCTTCTTCTTTTTTTTTTTTTTAAGATCTGATTGTAGCAAAGCAGCTCAAGTCTCTCTGCCTTGTCTTGGATTTTACAAGAGCTTTACAACTGTTTACAAGACTAAATCAGGGGTTTACAAAAGCAGACCTTGCTTGATAATAAAGTTGTTTCCTTGCCCCTCAAATATTTCTGGGTCTTATCTTTCTATGCAGCTGCTTGTAGTTCAGCTTTGCAGAATCTGTTGATTGGATTCCTACTGCCTTTGTCTAACAAAGAAGTCTTTCAGCGAAGTCACCCAAATGGAAAAAAAAGAAGTCAAGTGAAAATTGTGAAAATGGATTAGTCAGATCCTTGTAGGCTTGTAACAGTGATTCCGTGTGTGTCTAAGAAAATCTTTGTAGGTTATAAATAATGGTAACCTCAAATAAAACATCTTGTCACAATTCTGAAGTGAAGAGTAACTCTTGAAGCTGCCAAGTCTACTGGTACCCTATTTTATTTGTTAGAGTTTCTTGAAGACACATTTACTTCTGCGTGCATCACCTTACTATTGAGTTATATCCATAATATATGGTAGCACTGACATATTTCAGTGAGATTTTAGTGCCATATGTGTAAGTTGTGTCTTCAGTCCTGTACCTGGGGAAGCGGTTGTAGTGTTGGTATTCTCTGATAAGACTGCATCCAGTAACATCTTCCCTGGAGTGTATATCTGAAATCATTCACACTTAGGTACTTAGACATCTTTATCTGTTACAGTTCTTCATGCTAGATCTGATTACAGCAAATCTCTCTCTTCTTCCTCTTTTTTTTTTTTTTTTTAGTGGATCTCATAAAATGCTTAGGCTTTACATGCACTAAACTGCTTTTCAAGCCATCTAATAGGCTATCATATCCGTGCTTCTCTTCATCCAGTCTTGTAACATGTAAGGCTATTTAACTGCTGATTTTAATATTTCAGACTTTCTTTCTTTTCTTGTAGTTCCCTACAGATGGTGTATCTGTTTCCCTTGCTCTGTCTCCCAATCTCTACTGCCTCTCACATTTCTCTAATCCTGTTATTTAAGAGGTAAATTTAGAAACAAATGCTTACCCAGGAAAAAATTAAATTAAAAGATTGACCTTCATTTTTTAAGTTACTTAATAAAGTTGACTAATAGTCTGAGAAATCTGATTCTCTAGATTCAGACTGGCTGAAAGTCTGTTTTTCCTTATATTAATATCTGTAAGGACAGGCTTTTTAAGGAGACCTTGACTAGATAAGTGTGGAGAGGATGGAAAAAGCTGCTCTAAGGCTGAAGCCGGACTGTCATTTAGAGGAACATGAATAGGAAACGTTTTTTTCTGCAGAACAGTGAGTGCTTTGGGCTTGGAGGAAGAAGGGCTGTGTTTAAATGTATCAAGCATAAAATGAAATGTTAATCACTTCAGTTTAATAAATCTGCAGCAATGATATGTCTGAACCTAGTAAGAGGCCTGTAGTTAACACACTGCTATCTCAAATGCCTCTGGTCTTTTTCTTGCCTCTGTGTCTGTGTGTGTAAGCTGTGGAAACAAGGAACAAATGAGCTTGCATAAGAGATGTGGTGAGAAATGAGTACCAGGAGGAAGGGTGGGTTTTAAGCTAAGATTTAATAGGATTTCCAAGTGACTGAAGTATTTTGGGTAAATTTGGAGGCTGGATTTAGTCATCTCTGTAGGTGCCCCTCATTTTAGTCCCAGAGACACCTGCATTTTGCAGAAAATTTTTCTCAACTTTTATTGCTGAGCAAGCTGATTATAGAAGCCATTCCTAAAACTCCTGGTCATAAAAAACACTTTTGTTTTGCTAGCAGGGATACTTCCACAATTTACTTTCCCTCAAGAGTGAGAAATTTAAATAAAAAATTGTTATGTATGATTTCACCTGCTGCATTGCATGTTTTGGCCTTGGAAGGCTAGGACAGATGCCTGTCACATTCCTTGGAAGGGCATTTAGTGTTGTTTCATTACTCCCTTACCCTTCCATCTTGCCATGAAAGTAAATTATGGAGGAAAGGGTTGGGTGCATGTATTGTCCTTTTGCCTGGCTGGAATACTTTGCATAACTCTTCTCTGAAACCAAGAGGGCTGTTAATGTTTTGGCATGATGTTTGCAACACATACGCCAAGATGCAATCTTTAGGAACTGATATGTGTTTTGTTTGCTTTGCCATATCATAGAATCTTAGAATCAACCAGATTGGAAGAGACCTCCAAGATCATCCAGTCCAACCTAGCACCCAGCCCTAGCCAGTCAACTAGACCATGGCACCAAGTGCCTCATCCAGGCTTTTCTTGAACACCTCGAGGGATGGTGACTCCACCACCTCCCTGGGCAGCCCATTCCAATGCCAATCACTCTCTCTGTAAAGAACTTCCTCCTAACATCCAGCCTAGACTTACCCCCGGCACAACTTGAGACTGTGTCCCCTTGTTCTGTTGCTGGTTGCCTGGCAGAAGAGACCAACCCCCAACTGGCTGCAACCTCCCTTCAGGTAGTTGTAGAGAACAATGAGGTCCCCCCTGAGTGTCCTCTCCTCCAGGCTAAATAACCCCAGCTCCCTCAGCCTCTCCTCATAGGTCTGTGTTCCAGGCTTCTTGCCAACTTCACTGCCTTTCTCTGGACACGTTTCAGCACCTCAGCATCTCTCTTGAATTGAGGGGCTGTCACAGAAGGTAGTTTGGGAGGATTAGGGGAAAATACGCGAAGGCTCATTTGTATAGTTCAAGTGATTTATTGCTCAAACACAGAGATCCCCCTCCCAAACTAAATTCCCCACGTGAATTCTTTTAGGTCTGAAGTTGTAGAATAACATTTCAGAAAATAGCAGATGAAGGAGAATCTGTGATTTTTTTAAAGTTCTTTTGAGTCTTTAAAGTTATTCAGTCTTTAGGTGAGGAGTTTTTTCTTTGGTTTACTCACGATTCAGTGGTTCAGATTAGCAGGGTTCGAAGTTTGGGCGGTGTCCCTTTGTTGGTCAGGATCGGGCCCAAGCAGCTTCAGGCCTCTGCGGGCCCCTCGTCGGGCAGGGCCGATCAGGAACGAGAGGTCACCGCGGCAGGAGCGAGGCAGGCAGGCAGGCTGGCGAGCGAGCAGGCGGGAGCAGGTAGGAGCAGGTACCAGCAGCTCCCGATCCAGGAAGGCACACCATTTTATAATGTTCAAAAGAGGTGTAACCCACCAGTCCAGGCTATTTTACGTTATTCTTACAGATTGGCACAAAGTTATAATCAATCCATACAATTGGAGAATTTTACCAAAACAATTTCTAAGACCACCCCAAGCTTGGCCCACACCAGGTGTTGAGCGGGCATGAGAACTGCCGTTCCCCCTAGCCCAAACAGTGGCCATTGCTTACCTTTTATCTCAACTAGGGAGAGACTTTCTCATGGGACTGAAGGACAGTTTTGGTTTTGCGATGCTCTTGGCATTAATGTGAGACACTATAACCTTCACAACAGGGAGGCCTGCTAAGGGCTTCTGCTACTCTCCATGACAGGGGCCCAGAACCTGACACAGTATTCAAGGTATGGCCTGACCAGTGCTGAGCGCAGGGGAAGAATAATCTCCCTTGTCCTACTGGCCACACTGCTCCTGATACAGGCCAGGATGCCATTGGCTCTCATGGCCACCTGGGCACACTGCTGGCTCATCTTCAGCCTACTATCTACCAGTAGCCCCAGGTCCTTTTCTGCCTGGCTGCTCCCAGCCACTCTGTCCCCAGCCTGTAGTGCTGCTTGGGGTTGTTGTGGCCAAAGTGCAGAACCCTGCACTTGGCCTTGTTAAATGTCATCCCAGTGGCCTCTGCCCACCCATCCAGCCTGTCTAGGTCCCTCTGCAGGGCTCTCCTACCTTCCAACAGCTCCACACCTGCTCCTAGCTTGGTGTCATCTGCAAACTTACTGATGCTGGACTCAATGCCCTCGTCCAGGTCATCAATAAAGATATTGAACAGGACTGGGTCCAGCCCTGATCCTTGGGGAACACCACTAGTGACTGGCTGCCAACTGCATGTGGCACCATTCACCACCACTCTCTGAGCCTGGCCTTCCAGCCAGTTCTTGACCCAGATCTCTATATCAGTAAATCTGATTTCAGATTTCTCGTGGGATTTTTATTTTCCTCTGGTTGCTCAATCCCTCCTCTTTAGCTGGTAGCTTTTTCCACATCTCTCCCTTAATGCCAATTTAATCTCATTTGGCTTTGAATTTATCAATTAATCCACTAACAGCTATAGCTTCCTCTCCTCTCGCTTTCTAGTAGGATGGGTTTCCCCCCCCCCCCAAGAGAGTTTTTCTTCCTTTTGACTGTAAAATAAAATCTTTTGATCCTGTGTGACAAACAGGAAAACATATTTCCTTCCTAGTTAAGATTAAAGGCACTGAACTTCTGCAGTGATTATGTCTTGAGCAGAGAGTGGGGGAAGGCCTGTCTTACTGACTTCACCACCTTCGCAAGATAGTATGTCAGCAGAATTATCTGTACAGTGATCTTCAGCAGTAACAGCATGCAGTATGCTTCTTCATGAGCTCCTATGCTGAGATATGCAAACATGCTTCTTCTATTGCCAGCAATGTCTATGTTGTGGGTTTGCAGCTCTGTGATTTAGGGTAGAGGTATCTGAGATAGCTTTAAGCCTATCTGTTTGAGAGATGACTTCTAGACCTGGCAGCAAAGAGCTTCATGCTAGCTGAAAAACTGGATCCAAAACTGAGGTGGATACATCTGTAATGAGACTAACAGCCAGGGCAGACGCTTCAGTGCAGACAGCACTTGGAGTTTGCCAAGTCATCATGATAAACAAGGTAAAGTCATGATGATAAACAAGGTAAAAACCTCTTTTGCTTGCTTAGTGTTGTTTGGAGGGACCTGAAGAGTAAATTATGTGCCTGTAAATGTTGACAAAAACTTTACTTAAGGAGGGAAAACATACAAGTAAATTGTATTTATTGTATTGGTAAGTGTTACAGAATCACAGAATCAACCAGACTGGAAAAGACCTCTCAGATCATTGAGTCCAACCTATCACCTAACCCTTCTAATTAACCAAACCATGGCACTAAGTGCCTCATCCAGCCTCCTTTTAAACACCTTTGGAGATGGTGCCTCCACCACCTCTCCAGCAGCACGTTCCAATGCCAGTCACTCTTTCCATGAAGAATTTCTTCCTAATGTCCAGCCTAAACCTGCCCTGGTGCAGTTTGAGACTGTGTCCTCTTGTTCTGTCACTGGGTGTCTGGGAGAAGAGACCAACCCCCGCCTGGCTACAACCTCCTTTCAGGTAGCTGTAGACAGCAATGAGGTCTCCCCTGAGCCTTCTCTTCTCCAGGCTGAACTCAGCTCCCCAGCTCCCTCAGCCACTCCATGTAGGGCTGTGCCTCAGCCCCTCACCAGCCTTGTTGCCTTTCTCTGGACAAGTTCAAGCACTTCAACATCTTTCTTAAATTGAGGGGCCCATAACTGGACACAATACTCAAGGTGTGGCCTAACCACTGCCAATTATGGGGCCAAAATGGCCTTCTTGGCCACCTAGGCACACTGCTGGCTCATGTTCAGTCAGCTGTCAGACAGTACTCCCAGGTCCCGCTCTGTCTGACTGCTTTCCAGCCACTGTCCTCAACGCTGCATGGGGTTGTTGTGGTCAACGTGCAGAACTCAACACTTGGCCTTGTTAAAACTCATAGTGCTGGACTGCGCCCATCTGTCCTGCCTGTCCAGGTCCTTCTGCAGAGCTCCTCTACCCTCTAACAGATCCACACGTGCTCCCAACTTGGTGTTGTATGCAAACTTACTGAAGCTGGACTCGATCCCCTCATCCAGATCATTAATAATGATATTAAAAAGAACTGAGCCCAGCACTGATCCCTGGGGGATGCCAGTAGTGACAGCTGCCAACTGGATGTGGCACCATTCACCGCCATTCTCTGGGCTAGACCTTCCAGCCAGTGCTTAACCCATCACAGAATGCCCCTGTTCAAGCCATGAGCTGCCAGTTTGGCCAGGAGTTTGCTATGGCAGATGGTGTCAGAGGCCTTGCTGAAGTCAGGTAGACTACATCCACAGCCTTCCCCACATCCACCAGAGAGATCACCTGGTCATAAGAAGAGATCAGGTTGGTCAAGCAGGACCTGCCCCTCCTAGATCTATGCTGGCTGGATCTGATTAGGTATTGATCTCTCTCCTCTCCTTGTCTCCCCAGCAGAAACGGGGATTTTATTTGGTTGAAAAAAACAAACCAACCAGTAATCTGTTTCTGAACATTTTTAGCCTAAAATTGTCTGTCTTGGAACTGGTGATGTCTGGGTTAGGATGAAAATGCTCACACATCCTTGATTAGAGTGGCTGCTGTCCTCCTCATTGTTCATGTGTGGTTTCCACTGGCCGCCCTCACTGCCATTTCTCAGGATGGTTTATGCTGCCCTGAGTCAAGTTCTGTGCAGAGGAATGTGATGATTGCGCTTGGCTCAGAACACAATTTGTTCAAGAAGTTTTTCTTATGAGTACAAAATATGCTTAAAGCATTATTATGATTATGATCCTTGACAAAAATAGTCTAGACAAAGCATAAACTCTTGTATCCAAAAATACCCTTAAAAATTAGCTAGCCTGTTCATATACCATTTCTTACCTCAGCCAGCAGCTATTTATGAGAACATTTTCTATTGTTTCTAATTTTAAACAATTAATAGCAGGCACTGGCAGTTGAATACTCATTTATTAGATAGCTATCCCCTCCGGTTTTTCTGCACATCTTGTGGCTGTCAAATCTCTTTGCACCCAGCCCTGGCTTTTATTTTTATATTGGAAATATCATGAAAGGCAGTAGCTGGACAAAGAAGTGATTTTCCTGGTGAAGAGGTTGTGGGTTTAAAGTAAACTTCTTAATGCGTAGCTTAGTCACAGGCTCTTTTGCTGCTTGTTACTGACGTAATTGCCTGTCAGTCTCATCTGATAGTAGAAGTGCTGGGGGCATGGTGTCTTGGATCGTGTGGCAAAAACTGCTAGCTGTTGACTTACGTGCATGTGTGCTTCTGCTCTCCGCTGAATTAAATGTCAGCTAGACTCAAGTGTGTGGGTGGGTGGGGAATGTGTGGCTTGGTTCTCTCCAGTTGCCTTGTCAAGGAGTACACTAATACAGCTAATGGAGATCCTCGAGCTCAAAAGGAGAAGGGCATTCACTTGACAGCCACCATCCAAACAGTCAGAAAAGATAGCTTTGTACAGCGGTGGAGACCGTGCCGATTTGAAAGGCAAATTTTCCACAGGCAAGGAAATTATAGCTGGCAGTCTCCCTTTTTGCCTCGCTTTGCAAAAGGTTTGTAAAACAAAAGGAAGGGAGTTTATACCTGTGGAATTTCTAACTTTTAAAGGTACTCTCTGTAGGTACCAATTTTATTCTGAGATAGCTGCCACTAGAGGAAAAGCCTTGATTTCTTCACCTCTGCTAAAGCACAGGTTTCTATTCTAACTGCAGTATCTTCCACAGCACTTGTGTCTCTGGGTTTTGATGTGTTCTGTGTATAGTTGTCATTTCCACATGGTCCTTTGAGTGCTCGTTCTGAATTAAAGTATCAGGTGGCCACAAAATTACAAGTAAGAAGAATATAAGTAAATATCAGTGAATCCTCAGCCTTCCAGTCATCAAGTCAAATCTTGCATCAAATCCCACCCATATAAAAATAGCTGACTTTGTTGCATTAAGCAGAATGCTATTTGTGGTCAACTTCTAAACTATTGCTCTGTGGTCCCTGGCATATGCTCTTGCTGGAGATGCTTACTCCTGCAGAGGGGCAACATACCCATCACAAATGCAAATTCTGGGGAGCCACAACTACTTGGCTCAGGGCTTTGTTGGAGGTAACGATTCTGAAAGGGATTTTTTTGGGGTTTCTAATGCTTACTCATATTACTGAATTTTTAACCAAGGAATAAATTTCTTCATCTCAAACTACTAGCTCACTGGTGAATCAGGTGAACTTCTAAATATTTAGCCATAATATTTAGCTGTGTTTGCCTTTTTTAAAAAATGGGATTGTTCATAGGTTTTTGTATGTTTTGTATCACTTCTAAGTTACAACTCTCTGAAGTAGTTTCTTATTGATAGGTTTCTGTGTGAATTTGGTTCCAGCTCTTTCCTCAGCCATTCCAAGCAGATATTTTCACTGTGAAACTAAATTGCTTCAACTGACCCGATGTTATTATTACAAGAAATTACTGGATCATGTGATGCAAATTAAAGAAATCAGATGCAGTGACCTAGCTACTCATAATTTATTTATAGGAATAAATATATTTAGTGTTTATTTTTACTCTTCTTCAATTCCAAATGCTGTCAACTTTCACTTACTGTGAACTCTACTGGGAAAATAGCATTATTGCCACCATTCTGCAGGTTATGAGACCTTGGCAGAAGGACTTAAGTAGCTGCTCTAGGCTACATAACATATAATTATCAGAAGATTAGATGTTGGGAGTCTCAGCTCCCAGCACATCTTGCTCCTGGCAGAGAAAATGTATGGATAACAAAGGATACTGAGGAGGTCAGTAATGATAAGGACAGGATGATCACAAAAAGCAATTTTGTAATTTGATCATCTTGGATGTATTAAGTGTTTGAAGTCTAGCCAGAAGCATGGAAGGAGAAAGGGCATGTTGGCCGGCCCTGGAGAGCAGCCATGCTGTGAAGAGCTCAGGCATCACAGTGTGAAGCATTCCTGTAGGAGCTTCCAGTGAGGAGGTCAAGCAAAAAGGAGAGGAGTGGCCTGGTAAAGCAGTACTTGGCTTTGAAAATAGAGAATCATTAGAATCATAGAATGCGCTGGGTTCGGAGGGACCTTTAAAGGTCATCTAGTCCAACACCCCTGCAATATGCAGGGATGTCCCCAGCAAGATCAGGTTGTTCAAAGACACTGATTAACAGGAAAGAGCAGAAGAGTAGCAAATGGGAAGTATCAGCAGAAGCAACAGATTTAGCAGGTTGATTTTTGGACCCCTAATCTTTAGGATTAATGTTTGGTCACACATCTGGTGCAGAAAAGAACTACAGGAATTTTATGCAGACTACCAAGAAAATTGCAAGCTGGAACTGCTGGAAATTATTTTCTGCTCTTTGAATAATGCTTTTCTTTTAACTGAGTTTTCCATGATTTGTGTGACATTGCCTGTTGCTCTGCCAGAGTTGGGGCAGATAGCGGTTCTTTGGGGGGTTCTTTGGGGGGTTCTTTGAGGGGTTCTTTGAGGGACCATTCTCTCTGCTGCATGCTTACAGTTACGGGGACTCTAATTTGTGTTCTAGATTAACATTTACAGTGAGACCCCTCTCTTCCTCCTGACATTTCTGTGGGGAGAAGGGTGAAACAGTGCTCTCCTAAAGCGGGGGAGGCGTGCAGCGACTTGCCGTGGTGATGATCAAGTGCAATCACTGTGCGGGGGCCTCGTTCCTAACAGCTCTTTGGTTTTAATCTTTCAGGCCAGCTCTCGCCTTCCCTTTGAGAAGAAGCTGCCCTCTATCGAGATGTCACGGCATCACAGCCGGTTTGAAAGAGATTATCGGGCCGGGTGGGATCGCCGGGACTGGAGCTCCAACGGCACTCACGTCAGCAGCACCAACTGCAGCAGCGCCGTGAGCACCAACAGCAACAACCGCCCCGGGCTGCTGCCCCTGCCCATCGTCCCCTCCCGGCTGCCCACCCCAGCCACTGCTGCTTGCACTACTGTCAACAGCGATGTGATCACAAGCCTGGTGGCCAACTCATCTCCAGCTTCAACTACCAAAGTAAGACCTTAGCCATTTTTTCTGGAATTGATGTGTTGAGGGGATGTCAGAGATAGAGTGTCATCTGCCCCTTTGCAGACTGTGTTCATGGCATAGCCAGGAGGAGGGAAAAAACTGTATGGGCAGCCTGTATCTTTCCTATTCTTTGAGGTGCCGTGCATAAACTAGAATAGGCCTTTCTTGCTCCAAGACTGAGGGTTCCCATGCTCCTGAGAGGCCCAAGCAGAACAAATTCTTCTTCCCTTCCAGCATTGCCTACATTTGGGCTTTCTGCTGCTTTCCCTGGAACATGTGATTCCTACTTTTAGTTTGCAGAACGCTCTTCTTGTCTATTGACCAAGCCAGAGATGTGGTTGACAACAAGTGGATGTGGTTTTCATCCAGAGAGAGCAGAAAGTGACTAAAGGGCATACTTTTGGCTGAAGTGTTTTTTTTTCTCTCTAATTGGTGCTTTCCTATAGAGTTCTCAAAGCTTTGCTCTTAGTGCAGACTGGAGTGTAACAGTGGGGCTGCTACAACCAGGCTCTCTCATTTAAGCAGAAATTCACACCAAGAAGTAAGAAAATGTTAAGCAGCAAAGGGCTGAAATCACTTGCAAAACATTGGGCTTTTTTGTTCTAATATATAATTAGAAGGAAGAGGGTGACTTTCGGGTTTTTGATTTTATTTTTGTTTAAATTCAGCTCTTTTAAATCGGCAAAGTACAAGTTGTTATTCCAAGAGAAAGTTGGAGGTTTTTTTTTTTTCTGCATGCAAATTCAGGTAGAACAGCTGGGGAAGAGAAAATCCTGGCAAATTGTAAAGGTGACCGCAGCATTAGCAAAGGGAGCCAGAAGCACTGCTGGTTTTCTTTTTATGATGTTTAACATCTTCTTTCAACTTGGTTTCATTTTAATAACCACAAGTGCCAAATACAGCAGATACAGACAGAGGAAAAGTAGACAATAAAGTTATTTAAAGTAAGCCAAGAGGAGACTGAAATTTTAGTGCGGCACCATTATTATGCTGAGGTGTTTTTTTTCACACTGGAGAAAAACAAGGTCAGTGCTGCAGTTTACAGGCCAAAGTTTGCAGTGTGATTGGTTTTCAGATTTTTTCCATGGCATCGTTAAATTGTTTTCATTTGAAAGAAGCCAATCAGATTCTGATCAAAACATACTTAGAGTTCTCCAGATGCTATCCGCAGATAGATGCATTTCAATCATGCTTTGTCTGGAGAAGATTGAGGCAATTTTAGAGCCAAAGCAGTCATTTCATTTATCAGGACCTTTGTTCCTGGGTCTACTTAGAGTCCAATGATTGTCTGGAGCTGATCAGCCCTGCTCCCAGATGTTTAAAACCGTTTTGAAGTGTAGCAGTGCCAGTAAGCCATGTGTTTACTGGGGGAGAGGAGGCAGGAACAGCAAGTTAAATGCCTTTAGATCATATGCTCAATGTGAGCTGTCTTCTAAATTACCTTATTAGGCCGTTTTCTGATGACTTTCGTTAGTAAGAATGTTTTGGCATGAATAGATCAAAAGCAATGAATACAAAAGAATGGAGGTAACATGGGACACTTTTCATTTTGAGAACTGTTAATCAGCTGTGTAATCTCCCATAAAATAAATGTGTGAAAATGCATACAGTCTTTGCTCCTGCCTCTCCTGCCACGAGTCAGCTAAGCAGCTCTAAAAATTAAAAATTGCCTACACTAAAGAGGAAAGAACTTTGAAAAAGAAGTGAGGTAGGTAGGGTGAACAGAGATGTAAGGGTATGTTGCTGAACAAGCTTCCAGCTAATGATGTGAAACAGCGTCAGAAAAAAAAACATCAGGAGCTCATACATACTCATGTTCAACCTGCCTGACTGTCGTCTCCACACACAGCAGGCTTCACTCTTGTGGTTAGCAATGTAACCAGCCAGTGCCTTTCCTTCATAGAATCCACCTAATGGTTAGGCATAAAAAATTAAATCCGTATAATGAGGCAATCACAAGTCAGAAAAATAAGTGATTGCCTGGTTTATTTAAAAGACAGGAGCATGCCAGATTGCCTTGAGCTGTAGAGAGTTCACAGTCTACCCTCTGCAGCCTTTTTGTGAGCATTTTTATGGGGTACCAGCTCATGGGGGGAAAGTATCATCTTAAGATGAATTTTTTTGTTTTGTTTTGTGGTTGGGAGCAGGGAACTCGATCTCTTAGCTGCCCTTCTGCAGTCTGAACCTTCCCCGGCATTATAGCAGATGTCATTTAACTCAGTAGCAAAGGGGTGCCCCATACAAGATGTGATGTGGTAAATAAAGAAAGTGTCATGGTGTTATAGAGCAAGAAGATGGAGAACCTAGTTCTCTTGAGCTCGTTGTCCAAGGATATGAGTGCAGCTGGCAGTGTTTTTTAGGCTGAGGATAGAAAGGGGTCACTGTTTCATCCATTTAGCAGTTTTGGTTTTAGGAAAAGAACTTATTTTCTCTCTGACCTGTCACTGGGCTGTGAATCTTGTAGTGTTGGTGATGGAATTGGTCAGAGAATTCAGGACCACTAGACTGTCTAATCTGACTGAACCATTTGGTCTTTAAATTATTATGTAAATTTATGTAAGATTAAAGACTTCACCCTGAGTTATGCGATATGAACAGAAAAAGCATTGGAAGGGAGAGAAAAAAAAAAGATCAAATTAACTGTTGGTGAAACCATCTTCAGAGGGAAGCTTAGGGATATATAACGCCAGCTATGAGGGGGCTGGGTTTGGTCTGTGTTTTTATGCTTCTGGAAGAGCTTTTTACGTCTTTCTGTGGAGGCTTTAGAAGGATTTTATTACTAATCATTAATGTGTAGGAGAACTTGAGAACTAATTATACTTTGCAGACCTTTGAAATTTATTCTGCAAGTGTACCTGTAACCTTCTCACCACAGATGCCTTGGTACAAATCACACTCAGTGGATCTGCTGCATTTAAGTGATTACAGATGTTTGGTTTGAGTTATTTAAACAAGCAAAAAAAAAGACCCCAACTGTATTTTCCTGAGCTTTTATCTTTTGCTCAAGAAAATGACAATGATACTTTGCACTGCACTCACCTATTTCATTGGAAAAAAGAGAAGACATCAGAAGAGCTAAACTTCAAGAACCTGTAAGAAATAATTTAATATTGCACTCACAGTATACTGAGAGGGAAACTGAGGTTGGAGGAAACTTGCAGGCAGTGATTATTGTTTTTTCCGCTCATTCTGTGCCACTGTGAGCAAAGTTCCAGCTCTTCTACTCAAAATGGCTTTTCTGCCCTGGTGCAGTGTCCAAAATATTGGACTGCAGACCAGCACCCAGAGTCAGCAAAGTTTGAAGGAATGAGTCCTTCACTGAAGATAGTTCCTCAACCCCTTGAATGCCATAAGTAGTAGATAGGAGGGTGCACTTCTTGACCTTAAACTGCTGCTTTGGGTTCAATTTGTCACACTCTTGGCCCAGTCACATTGGATGATTAAGCTCAGATTTGGGTTTTTCTCTGTGTGGTGGGCTATTGTGGTTTTGGGTTTTTTTTTCCTGCAGTGAAGTTACTTGTTGGTAGAAGGAAGCTATCAAGGAAATCCATAAAATACTGCAGCACTGCTTAAGATACTGGCAACAAAACAGTCTAAAATTCATTTAAGGATTCTGCACACCATTCCAGCTATGTTTTCTGTTCATCTCAGCATCACCTTCATTCTTTGTTGCCTTTCCGAATTACTTTACGAGTTACTTGTACAATTTTCTCCATCAAAGCTCCTGTATCACAGCTTCAATTTAGAAGTGTTGTCATGGGCTGTAATTTGAAATTTTATTACCAAGAGATTTTTTGGTTATAGAACATTTACTTTTATCATCTCTATATTATTTTTAAATGCCTGAAAAGATTGATACATCAACAGAATCTGTGCAACACCAGAGAAGATCTAATTTTTTTTTTCAACCTTAATTTTGAAAACCCTTTACTTGGAACATAAATTGATTCTTAAGCCCCCACACACATAATGATTTGTTATTCTCAAGGTTAAACCTATGACAAATCCTATAAAAATGCCAGTCTTCACTTTTGATAAGATTTTCTCTAGTTGAGCTGAGGGATAACTGTATGGTTTTAAGTCTTTAAATAGCATAGCTGAGATGTGATCCTGGCCACCTGTATTTACAGTACTCCCATAGCATTTAAAACTTGGATGTTGTTGTTACTGTAGTTTTTATTCCACGTGGTTAGCCACAGTTATGTTGTGGGAGATGAGACAGAGATGGTAAAGCAATTGCTAACCTCTCTGGAAAGTCAGGCAAGGATTGCAGGGGAAAGAATCACTCCCACTGTCTTTGTGCATCACTGCAACTAAATGGCATTAAAAAAATGCGTGGGGAGGGAAGAAACTTCATAACTTTAAAGATAAACCAAATCAGTGTGGCTGAGGAATACGTGGCAGAAAGAGTAAGGTGGAATGGCACAGAAGTAAAATGTTAGCTGAATCTTTCCTTTATTGTCCAGAAAAATCTAGTTCCTCCAACAGCCTAAGTCTGTCATAAGCAGATGATTTGCTGTACATCAGAGGATTTCCGCTCTCTGTTCTCTCTCTCGCTTTGGAGGTGACGACTTTGCTAAGCTGGTGTGTGGCTTCCACAAATATTTAAAATATTGATTAAGCAGAGGAAGAATAAACACAAATTGTTTTTCAAGTTACGCCTTATGTTGTACATGACTAATTACATACAACAATTTGCTCTGCGATGGTAACTGAAATTTATGTACTCTTTTTATTACAAAACATAAGAGGCTTGCATAAATAAAGATTATAAATATTGGAATACAACAGTTGCTAGAAAACAGTCAAAACATTCAGTGATAAAGTATATAGGATTTGCTTTTCCAGCTTCTCTCTGCAAAACCCTCGTTCCCCTGAGGGTTTGTATTGATAGCTGGCATATTTTTGTCACCATTGCAGATACTAGCTTGTCACTTGTTTGATCTGGACATAATGTAGCAGTCCAGCCCTAGTGCAATAGTGGCAGAAGCTGTGTAAAACATCATCCTGATTCTTTTGGCAAATTACAGTGGTGGTATTGAGACTTTAGTTAGTGGATGTCAAATAGTACAACTGATTTTTTTTTCCAGAAGTTTTTCCAGAAGTATATTTTTTTCCTACTGATACATTTTTTTCCACCCAAAACAATTTGGTGATTCTGTTCTCTGATATGTATTAAGCTCAGCTACGACAGACTATTACATGGATTTATGAGAAATCAGAGCAATGCCCTCAGTATATGAGTTGACTAGTCAGGGCAGTAGGAGCACAGGTAGTGTTCTCCTTCATCCCCCAAGTAAGGAGGACCAACCCAAACAAATTAAGGAAGATGCATGAGATTAATTCCTGGCTTCAAGAGTGATGCCATCATCAGAACTGTGGGGTTTTGATTATGGGTCAATTTACATGATGTCAGATGAGGTACACCTCACCTAAAAGAGAAGGGTTGAATGCTTGTGATTTGGTGTTGAACCATCAGTGCTAGGTAGAGGGTTGGACTGGATATCTTTGAGGTCTGTTCCAACCAGATGTATTCTGTGGTTCTATATAGTGTTTGATGGTTTGGGAGAAGACAGGGACATGTTTTCTCTGGCACCTTAATCACATTCTTTTAGTTATGTAGTTTAAAAGTTCAATAAACTTTGCATAGTTTACTTTTTGGGGTAACACACTATGTAGCCTTTCAAACCGTGTCTTCTGTGAGGAGTCAACAAGCAGGGAAAGACAGTGGAAGTGTCTCATAACAGTGGTGGTGAGATGCCCATCACACCAACCCAGTTAGAGTGTATTCAGCAGAGTGCACCAAAAAAAATATCATTATAGTATCTTTCTGGAATCCTCAAATAATTTTGGGAGTTGCTTTTGAGGAATGAACAGAGCTTTGACTACCAGCAATGAGAGGAGAAAATACAGAGTTACTCGTTGACTTCCAGGAGAAAATTTTCTTTGCTAATTACCAACTGACCAAAAATCTCTTTAACTAAAATAATCCTACTAAGCTACTATGAAAAAATTACAACTCCTGGGAGATAATCGTGCCACCAAGGGACAAAAGAGCAAAGTGAGATCGGCAGAAGGTTCCAAAGCTGATGTGTTGAAGGCCTTGAAGTAAAGGAACCAACTGTTCCCTTTGAACAAACTTGGGCATTTTTCAAGCTTCTCTGTAGAATGCTATTCTTAATGATCTCTGGCCCTAGAGAGGACTTAAATGGTGCTGATGATCTGTCTCTTCCTCTTACCATCTTATTTTAGTATTTTTTCTCAGATGTAGTTTTACATATTTTTAATAGTGTAGAAACTGGAACATAGAAAATGTGGGTTTAGTTTGTCAACTTTTGCAGATACTTTATTGGTCTGAAAGCCCTGGCATGCTAATTAATTTGTAAAGGCATAAAAGGCTGCTTGGATTTTTTGACTCAAAGTGTTTATCATCTGTTGAAAGAGCTAAGAGGTCTGGCCAGTTTCTAGGTCCAGTTCCATTTGAAGATGAAAGGCAACATTTTTGAAGCACTAACTGACATAGCCAAGTACTTACAAGGTCACAAACACCACAGCTTTGGATAGAGAAAAAGGAGTATTTCTAGGCTTTGACACTTTGATCAAAAAAGTATCTTGACTTCCAAAAGGGGTACATAACAGTAATAAGAGTAACCTAAACAAAATGTGAGTTGCCCAGGATTTGAGTGCTTAATTCTTTGAAATGATTTAGACTTCTTTTTATTTTCTTACTTACTTTTCATAATTACTTCATTTTCATATGTTGTAGTTGCAGATTATCCATTAAAAATGCAGCAGAACTTTTGCCATACTGGGATGCTTTATTAGAAAACTTGTTCCAGCCTCCTATCAGGCTAAAAATGCTTGCTTGTGAACTTCCTTGCCTGTAATTTAATGTTAATTACTAAAGGGTTTATTTCCAAAGAGCAGTAATTCTGAAAGAAGACAGGTTATCTCATAGAGTGTAGATGTGTAAAATCCTAAGGCTGGTTGTTGTCATTTAGGAACACATCATCATCCATAGCTACATCATCAAGCATAGCTACAAAAAGAATTTTACAAGGCATCACCTGGTGGTTTCTGATTATTTTTGCTGTCAGTGCTTAACTTTACTAGATAGGCCCCAGAAATTATTTTCAAGAAAGCTGATTCTTTCTCAACAGGGTAATTCCTGATTTTGGCATTGCATGAAAAAGGTAATGTCAGAGAAATTATTGAGGGAAGGGATGAGTGGATTTGGGTATGTATTTTGTACAGAAGAGCCTATTCAAACAGTTTGTAGAAGGCTACAGAAGCAGTTGGGTGGGAGATGTCCATACCATAGTTTTTTTCATAAGAGACAGGAAAGCAGTCATCATTTTAAAAAACACAGTGCACAACAAAAGGAAAACATTCACCAGGGAGGTGATGGAGTCACCGTCCCTGGAAGTGTTCAAGAAAAGCCTGGATGAGGCACTTAGTGCCATGGTCTAGTTGATTGGACAGGGCTGGGTGCTAGGTTGGACTGGATGATCTTGGAGGTCTCTTCCAACCTCCTTGATTCTATGATTCCATGAAAAGAAATTATTAGCCAAACAGATAATATTTTCTTGATGCTGTTCGTTTCCTCAAATCGTTCATTTTAGAAGTTACTTGCAGAACAAATGAACCAAATTAATAAAAAGAAAGGAAGAAATAGAAGTGCGCTAAGCTTCATCTACCTCTCCCTGTGATTTCTATGGGTGTTGAATTCTTGCTTCATGCAACAGTTTTCTATGAAACTGATAGACATGAAAAGTTAAGTTTGGCTCTTGCAGTGATAAACAGTACATTAAACTCTGCTCTCTGACTCCTAGTACTGCTGAATGCTGCACCTGAAAATGCTGGACACAGACTGGTGTGCACTAGGCATACAGGGAAGCTCTGATCAGTTAGACACTCCAAACTGACATGAAGGCAGCACCACCACCCTGTCTACAATACTGAAAATCCTCTTGAAAAAGTACCCAGATCTTTAAGACAAACACAAGGCAGCTATTGTGAGGAGGGGGAGAGTCTCTATTTACAAAGAGTCACATGGTAAAGACAAGGGGTAATGGGGACAAATTGCTAACAGGGGGATTCAGGCTGGATGCCAGGATTTTTTTTTTCTCCACTATTTGAACTATTAGAAATTGGAATAAACTCCCAAGGGAGCTGGGAGGCTCCCTTACATTTGTTTCCAGGTCCAGCCTAACAGGTTGCTGGGCCATCTCATTTAAGCTGTATCCTTACCCTGGAAGGTTTGACTAGATGATCCTTGAGGTCCTTTCTAAATTGGTGTTCTATGAATCTATGAGTCCTGCGTCCTGATGACTTGAAACATAGGCAGCCTGTGCCGTTTTGACAGGGGATTGCTCTGTTGATGCCACAGAAGTAAAGCCAACAGTCATGTTACATCAGCAATGCTGAGCTGTGCTCCATCCCATCTGAACAATGCAAACAAGGTGCAAATACCTTCTGCATAAATGGAAATAAGTGACTCACTCTTTTTCAATGGGCAGAACACAACCTTACTGTCAATCCCTGTGAGAGTGCTTTAGGGGACACCACAAAAGGAATTCCTCATGCTTTTCCCCTGACTCTAGATTCAGTCTTTAGAAGCAGCTCTGAAAATGGTTGCTAATCACCTGTGGGTTTTCAAAGTAGCGTGTAGAGAAGGATAAACTTGCAGGAACCCAAGTTATTTTTCTTTATTTCCTTTGGGAATTTGAAGAATTACTGAATGTCCAATGCTGGTTAACTGCTGTAACATTCTGCTCTTGAATGAAATGGGCACTTTTCAGCAAACATGCACATTTTTGATTGGAAGGAACTGACTGTTCTGGATTCTCTCAGAAGTCAGTCTGCCTCTTCTGTTTTCCATTGTTCTCTGCTCGGGCCAAGCTGAAACGTGTGTGATTGTTAGCCACTACGATTTAGCATCACTGAACCAATTCACTTTGAAAAACAAAGCTGGGAGAAGTTATGCAGAGAAATACAGGCTGTAAGGTGGTGTGTGCAGGTAAGGCAATATGCACACAGACCCTTATCTGCTAGAGTGAGTGCAGTGGAGAGCCACCAGGGTGATTAGGACACTGGAGCACAAGACATTCAAGGAAAAGCAAAGACCTGAGTCTGTTGAGCATGGGCAAGAGAAAGTACAGTGTGAGTTTGATTCCTCTTTATCCCTGTCTAATTAGGACAACATAAAGAGGAGAGCCAGTAAAAACAACATAAAGAAGTTCTCTATGAAAGAGGAAGCAGCAATAAGCACAAGAGAAATTCTGATTATGTACAAGGAGGGGAAAAAAAAATCCCAATTCAGGGTCCATATCTGGAGCAAGAGCCCAGAACAGCAGCAGAATCTCCATCAGACACATTTTAAGCTCAGCTGGGTATGACCAGTAGCACACTGATCTAACATCAAAGATTGTTTTGAGAAGGATGGACCTAGTGATCTGTAGAGAACCCCTCCAACAAAAAGCATTCAATGATACAATCCTGACATCACCCTAGAATTGACTCACCACTTAAATATATTTCTCAAGGCAGAGGTGTTCACATCAGTTTGCTTTTAAACATTAACTAGAAACCTCATCATCCAGTAAATACTGTAACTTTGAATTTCTTTTAGGTCTTCTGAGATTAACTCCTATCTTGGCATAGTCATCACAGTTTTGTTTTTGAACAGCTTGTTTCTTTGAGAATTTTTGCCTCATGCTGGGATGGAATAAGACTGAATAATTTATCTTCCTTTTCCTCAAAAGCTAAGCAGTAGTTATACCCCACATGGATTTGAGACATTTATTATCTTTCTGAGCTTCCATTAATTATCTTTATCATCCATGCTTTCAAAGGTCTAGCATTTATCTTTGCAAGATTCTTCAAGCTGGATTTACAGAGGAAAATTCTCTTCTTTCGCATGAAGAAGTTTTAAACTTTTTTTCCGCTGCTCACAAAAATTCTTCTGGTAGTTTTCCTGTGACCAAAGTGTCTGATGTGTAGAATTGATGGCATGTAAGGTAATCATACACCTGCATAAATATCTCAGATGTGCTGCATTAAGACATGCACGTGTGTGGTTTTTGAAAATATGAATCACAGATGCTTTGTAACATGCAAAGCTGCCATTCACCTTGTTTTCTCAGCCTGCTTAAAAGCATGAACTGCTTTAAAACAACACTTAGCACGAAGCACTGGAGGAGAATGCTATTTCAAGCTTCCTCAGATGTCATCTAAGCTGTGATTGCACAGACTTTTCAAGTCTTTCAACAGATCTGTCTTAATATCCATCTTCATGTTCTGTGTGTAATTCCCAAGTTTTCCTCTAAGTTACCATTGTTTCCATGGCTGGTTGCTTTGTAAAGGGACAGGGCATCAAAAGTTCAATGTCAGTGCTTTTCAATGCAAAGAGGAAAGTGGAGTGCAAGTGTACTGTTTTCAAATAATGAAAAGTAAAAGAGTAGAGCAAACCATACATAATTTCATCCAGAGAGACTCAAACTGACCACTTTACTTTGTGTTCCTCCTCTGGTCCCTGTAAGCCACATTATGCTGAGTGATTGTCCCATAAAGTAGCACAATGAGGCCCATGGTGGAGGAGAGGTTCTTTTCACTCAACCTGGAGAAGAGAAGGCTGACAGGGATGTAATTTCTCCATTCACTGCTCTGTGGGTGTTTGTGGAGAAGACACTGAGACCATCTTCTCAGGTTGAATGGAAAGACAATGGGCAATGAACACAAAACCAGCGAAGAAAATCCTGATTAGAAATAATTGAGTAGCCAAACACTGGCACAGGTGCCCAGAAATGTTGTTGCATACCCTGGAGTTATCCAAAACTCAAGTGGACAAGTCCCAAGCAATCCCGTGTAGTGTTTAGCTTGCTCTAAGCAGTAGATGTACCTGATGGTTTTCAAGATCCCCTTCCAAAGAAAGTGAAAGCCTGCAAACAGCTGTGGAGTGCAGTCTTTGACAAGAGTCAGTCTAGACTCTCTTGAAAGGTTTTTCTTCAGTTAACAGAGAGAGATACCTGCCACTCAAAGGTAGACATGGAAGCTGCCTTGACCTTGGCAATAAGTCTGCAAGGCCAATCTTACCTTGCCTTGTGCCTCTTCGGCAAGGAAGCAGATTTGCTCTGCAGAAAAGACCTTTTGGGTCATTCTTTTGATATAGAACAAAGAAGGTGGTTCACAAACAGAGAAATAAAACAGTTGCAGAAGCTGTTGAGCGGCACTCCTTTTTGCATCCAACTCTTTGAACGAAAAGATTCAACTTAAGTAATGCTGCAGAGTTTGTGGACCAGAACGAGCTTACATTCATTTATCTTCTTGCCTTTCTTCTTCTTTCTCAACGTGTCTGTCCTTCTCTCCCATTTTCCAGACACATGATTTAAACTCTTCTGATACTTTCCACACCATGTCTGACTGTACTGGAAGTGCCATATCTTGCTGGTAGCTGCCGTTGAATCTTGGGTAGTTAATGTGTCCTGGTTTAGGCCTTAACCTACAACAAAATTAAATTCACTTGATGCTTAACCAAAACTGTTTTTACCTTCTGTTGTTTTCATTCCACTTCTGTGGAAATAAAGCTGTCTGG
This sequence comes from Pogoniulus pusillus, assembly GCF_015220805.1. Classification (NCBI taxonomy): domain Eukaryota; kingdom Metazoa; phylum Chordata; class Aves; order Piciformes; family Lybiidae; genus Pogoniulus; species Pogoniulus pusillus. The sequence continues at coordinate 28,571,120 of NC_087270.1, read as the reverse complement.
AAAATAAAATTAAGGGAAGAGACTCCAAAACAATCGAAGAGTAAGGAAGGGAATCATGAAAATGGATAGATGCTCTAAATTTGGTCAGATACTCTTTTTCTTTTTTGTTTTCCAGCCAGTTCTGCTCACAGTACAACTGTTTGGCTACATCTAAGCCAATATAAGCAGTGCCAGGGCATTGACCCAAGAGCTGGAACTTGACCATCTATACCATTAAATTGTTAACACAGTCTCTGCTTTGTGTTCAGCCTAGACCAGCTAGTGCTGTCATAAACAATTCCCTAATGTGGCTTGGGGATTTGCAAGAGCCAGCAGCCATTCCCAGTTGGCAGTTTGGATATAGCCACCCTGGTTTTGAGAGTTAAAGTGTACAACCCCATGACTGTGGCCAGGCCATATAATCTGGCCTTAGAGCTGCATAGTAGGTCCTGGTCCTGTTTAGTTTTCTTGTTATTGGGATGACTTTGTGTTTGAGGCAAGTGTAATTGGTTTTATTTCACTCTACAGCTTCATACTTAATACCTAACTGAGTTGTATCTGAAAAATGGGGAGTACAAACACAACTCCACTTCATCTTTTCTTTCAGCTGGTGTACCTGCACACTAAGAAGATATGGTCTGCCCCGTTGTAAATTGTCACAGCAGCTAAAATGGTTTGTGAATGCACATTCCCATTACAAATAGAAATATATAGCCAAAGAGAGTCTAGAAGTGTATCTTCCAGAGTGCTGTCAGCTATTTTTCAGAAATATTTGTCATGGATTTGCACATAGGCCACCAATTGCTAGTAAATTCAGTTCCTGTCTCAGAGTGAGGAATATATTCTGCAGATGTTCCTGGTGCCAGGGAACGATTTTTATCTTCTCTGTTGGATCTGGAAGTGATAGTTATTGGATGGATGTTGGCATGCAGCTGCTATGAAAGCTCATGTTGGCCATTAAGTGTTGATGTAGAAACACCTCTTGCTACCTGCACAACTGCTTTTTTCCATTAGTAGGATGTCTATTCCTATTTTTCCTCACCATGACATTGAATAGAAAATAATACTGCTTTCTGCCAATGAAGGCCCATTGACCTGTGAGAGTTGCCAGGTCTGGGGAAATTCCAAGAGTGTGGTTGTATCCTTTTGTCTTGTCCTCTTTTCATCTGCAGGCTTCAATTTCCAGCTGCCTGAGGTACAATTATGTATGCATCTTGGCTCTTTGGAGATAAATTATGAATGCCTTTCATTAACAGAAGTTGCCTGATTCTGTGAGTGCAGGATGCAAACTACCTTGTTGGTGCATCCTTATAACACTGTAAGAGACTTGGGGTTTTGCTTTACTTTCGGCAGTTTAGTCATTGCACGAACTGAAATTAGCACTGCCACAAGTGTCTTGCACAGACTGCACACACTCTGCTGCACCTGCCATAGCCTACACAAACAAAATGAATGCAGCATGGTTAATCTGTGCCTTTCTGGGGGGTGGGTTTGGCCTTGATTTTTATTTGATGCTGACAAATCGGGAGACTTTTCAAAAATACTTTATCTGAAGTATTTATTGCAGGATGTGTCCACTGGCCCATTATGATGCTACCCGGACAGAAATCCATGAACATGCATTACATTTGGGATACTTAGCCTCGGAAGAGGCTACAGAAACAAAGCTTGGTGCACCTCTCCTGCAGTTGTATTGCTTGAAGAGCTCTGGTGACTCACATTATTCATCCTGTCAACCATGAAAATCTGCCAAATCTACCATACCTTTGTAGAAGAACAGTTTACAAGTCTATCTGATGAGCAGCTTAGGGGTTAATAGTAGGGTGTTTTGCCAGTCAGGTTCAGTCAAATGTAACGCTATTAGCACCAGGTAGCTGTTCAGTGCTGTTGGAAACGAGCTGCTGTTTCTCAGCCCTTTTTCCTTTGTGTTTCTGCTTCATTGTGTTTAGTGCCCTGGCTGTTCGCTTTGCCTTTGGAGGTGAGTGTTCCTGAACAGAATAAAAGTACATAGATGGAGCAATGTGCAAATGTGCATAGTGCTGCTGCAACCCTTTTACAAGAGCTTGGCTGCTTGGATAAAGAGAGAAAGAAAGAAAGAAAGAAAGAAATGCTGTTGCAGGAAGCAAATTTAAATAAACTCCCACTCCACTTTTTTGCAATTTACTGGAGGAAATATCTTCCTTCATATCATTTGACTTTTTGATTGTTAGATCAAATTGAGCCAGCTGGAATGAGCCGTGGTGATCAGAAGTCCTGAAAACTCTCTGTTTAACTGCTTTCTGGTCTTTATGCAATTGGTTTGCTTACCTTTGTTGTAATAGCCTTTTAAGAGTTGCGTACCCATTCTTCACTGAGGACCCTGCTGTGCATTGTGATTATGTGATCTGTTGCATCCCTGAATGTTTAACAGTTTCAAGCGTTGTGGGGTTTGATTCTGGGGAGATGTTTTGCTTTATGCCTGGACCTGTTTCCCACACTCTCTACGAGATTTTACTTTCAAAATTTAAACGTATGTCGCTTCTTGTCTATCACTTTCTGCATGTCAGTCCTTCAGTTCTTTATTTCCTCCCCGTTCCTCTTTAAAGTATCTGCTTAGTAAAGTATTGCACAAGCCTGCTGAGTAGCTCTGATAATTAGGTAATTTGAATTCGGGGATAGGCATTAGATCTTATGTGGTGGGTTGAAGGCTGGTTGTGTTGGAAGGCAATGTGTTCTGTCTTGGGGTAGAAGGGAGTTGAAATGCCCTTTCCATCAGCACCTCTCACCAGCAAGCCAGGGGAACAGCAGTGAGCAGCAGTATGATTGCATGGCCTCGCTCGCCCTCTTTCTCAGGGAAAGCAGCAGATGTTGACAGTGAATACAGTGAAGTGCAAATGGGTAAAATAATGAACTGCAGTGGTAGCTTAATGGAATTATTAATGGGATTTGTCTTCAAATAGTGAACAAGCTTTGATTTTTATTAACGTAGATTTTACACATGTAAACTTATGCAAAAGATTATACCACACTGCTGTTCCTTTGACAGAGTGTTTATAGAATATGCTGTAGGCACAGGGTGGCCTCTGAACTTCTTTAAGTATTGCCCGCTCTTGCACTCCTATCATGGTGCTTCTCAGTGCACAACACTCCATAAAGGTCTATGTAATACACCCAGAAGTTTAACTGAACAGTGAGGAACCCTTAATAGTAAAACTCTAGCAAGTGTTCACTGGGAGTTTGATGTTTGCATGTTCATTCTCACCAGAATGGAAGGTGGGAACATGACAGGTAGATGAAAATGCTAAAGTGCAATCCGCTGCAAGTTACAAGGCCTCTGCTAGAAGTGGCTATATACCTGCAAGGTGGTGGTAGAGACATCATAATTATGAGCTGACATTTAAAGAAATGTCAGAAGCATTCAAACAGCCCATTGCTCTGCTTCCACCCATGTATCTTTTTGTGTCCCCAGTCCTGCCGTCTGTTATCCCAAGGACTCTGGATTTGATTACCTTTTTGTTTGCTTTTCTGGTACATGTTCTGTTTATTTTCTATGCCTGGCATGTGTTTCCAGGGATTGTTTGCAAGCCTCTTGCCCTTTTTGTGTGTGAGTTTCTCCTAAAGAACTATTTGCCACCATGATGTTGGGAAAATCTAATCCTCTGATTACAACTGGGCTGTTGAGTATTTCTGAATGCATTTGTATTTAGGAGCAGATTCTGCAAATACCTGCTTGGAGTGTTTGTACAGAAACATATACAGTATTACTCAGCATTGTTGCCTGTCATCTGCTTACTTGCTTCTTGAGTTATTCACACATCATTTCCTTGTCATTTTTGCATGTGAGCTCTGCAGGGCAGGGACTATGCCATTCCTGGTATTTGGGAAGTTCTTTTTTCCATTTAATAGATTTTTATTGTTACATGAAAATCCAGGGAAAAAGCTGTTGCTTTTCTGCCCTGGTACAGCAAGATCTGCGTGTGGTGTCCATTAAAAAAAGACTTCTTCCAAAGCAATTGCCATACTTCACTGGCATTAGTGATAATGTTAAAGTGTGCTTTATGCTGCTAATCCTGGTTCATTCCATAAAAGATAAGAACAGTCATAGTAGGTGAGACTGTACATTCATACAGCTCACTGTTTTGCCTCCAGTGAGATTTACATTGCAAGTAGGCTGTGTACTTTTCCAGTATATACTTACTGTGGGCTGCAACTTGGGGATTTCTTTAACCCCATGTTGTATCTCTGTCTCTCAACCATCTGGTAGAATGTGAAGTATATGCCTGCCTTCAACCATAAAAGTAGCCCTGTTGACCTCAAGATGGCTATTTTCATGCCTGCTGTTTAGTATGCTTTTAATCATTTCGATGGATTGAGACGTTCCTGTGGAGAGATGCACATGACAGATAGCTGCTGGTGGGCAAATCAAAAGGAGCTGAAGCGTGCTTGAGTCTGCCGGGTTCTTAAGAGCTGTTTTCGTTAGGGAGAATGAGTTCTTCAGTCACACATGAGTATCTGAAGGCATACACAACAGGGGCAGGACTCAACTCATGTCTATCCATCTTACGTTGCCTGGCCCAAATGACAAAGTGATTCCCAGTTGGGCAGAGGAGGGAAAGCTCTGCTGAGCAAGCTTTGACTTGCTGTTTGAAAGCTGTAGTTAGACAGTTACCTAAATGCAGGCATTTTAACAACCGTAAACAGGCATATAAATTATGGCTGAAGGTTCTGTAGAGTCAGATGGATTGCAAGGTCAAGGTCAGATGCATGGTGTTGTAGCAGGACTGATCTCTGATGACTCTCTCTGTTAGTGCTCTCTGTTTCTGAAAAAAAAAATAAATTGCTGACCCTGTGGTTTTTAATTTATTTTTTATTTTTAATTGTAGACTCACATTGGTCCTGGGGCAGAAAATCCTGGGTAAAATATATTGTACCCATAATTCATATTAATGGAAATTCAATAATGGCAACCTGTCATCTACAGAGATTAGAAATGAGCCCAAATGCTGTGCTATAAAAACATTAAAAAGGCATTATGAATTAGAATCTATTGCACCATGTTTTGCTTGTTATAAATAATGGAGGGAAAAACTAGTCCTTGGAAGTTTTTAGATTGACCATATTGAGAGAAGCCAGCAATTACTTTCTAGAGCTGACTGTGCACCATTGATCTGACTTATGGATTTCATAAATGCAGTGGTCTGCTAATTTAATAAACTTGCTCAATCTGTTTTTAAACAGAGTACAGAACTTTGAAAAATGATTTCCTTTCAAACTAAAATTAACTCTTATGGCTTTAAAACATTAGACTGTGATATTTGCTTCCAGTTTTTCATTAAAATACCTTCTGGTTTCACATTTTTCCTGGGATGGGCTAGACGCTTGCGGCTCATGTTTTATTATATTAAATACTCATATTTCACTTATGCTAATCTGGCATCGAGCTATGAATTGGATTTCTTAGGCAAACCTTTATTTGGTTCTACATTGTCAATAAAGTTTACAGCTGCCTACAAAGTTTGCCACTGCCAAAAGCTTATAAATAATTGTTCAGTAAGCTAGGACCTCTCATACTGGACAGAATATTGATATACTCGATGTGATTTCTTGTCTAAGTAGTTTGTATGTGAGTCTGCAGGCTTTTGTGGAAAAACACCGTGTTTTCAATAAATTTGCAGCAAGCTGAGTAAAAGAAGAATTCCTTCTCAAACTAATGTGTACTCTCAAGCATGAGGTGTGGTTATTTCTGTCTCCAGTCGATTTTAGCTGTTGTAACCACAGTAAGTCACAAAACAATTCAAGATACTCTTGGAATCTGCCTGCTTTTGAAAGTCTAAAACTTACTTGTTGGGCTTTAAGCATAAAGAAGTCTAGTAGTGTGATGGCAAATTATATCAAATGACTTTCAGGATTCAGTGATATCAAATCCATGAATGTCCAGGGAATTATGTCACCTGAATTCAATCCCCCTTCTTCTGGAAACATGTTTACTCTGCTGGAGCATATAGCATAAGCAGGGACCAATGTCTCACATTTTAAACAAATTCTGAACTTTATGGATCTGTCCTTTCTTTCATCCACCACTCTATGCAAAATGTATGGAATCATGAATTAGCATTGACAGGGTAACTGAAGGATCTTTGGTCAGATGCCAGGTTTAATTCATTTTGTTACCAAGAGTGAGAAATGGATACGACAGTGACAGTAATAATTATCTTTTCTGTAAAGAAATGCAATACAAACTTATGCAGTTTGGTTAAGTGGGAGGTAAAGAAGAGCAAGGTAATTATACCTATCATGCACTTGTGACTCTTTTTATTGATCTTGACAAGCTTAGAAGGTATGAATGTATATCCTGACCAAAGAACACCTGAATTCAAATAAAATAACTTTCAACTGCTACCATATTTGTGCTGCAGATTGATAAATTGTTTTTTTTGCAGAAATCAACTCTGTTGCATTTTTTAATAAAGTTAATGGGCTAGGACTGACAGTAGTGGGTTGCTGTCTGCTTAGTGTGTTCTGGATACAGAATTAAATTCCCTCAATGTTATTTAATATTACAAGTTTGGAGTTTCAGAGGAAGAAAATGAAAAATCAATGGCATTTGCATCACAACACAATATTAGAGAAGGATTCAGGGAAGCTAGCTGTTGAATTGTCTTGAGAATTACCATTATTTTTTTTTCTCCCTTCCACCTCCTACAGATACAGGATTAATACTATTTAATTTTTTCCGGCTCTGCTGGATTCCGTGAACGGCTCTTAGGAGCTATCTGAGCATAGACACCTTTGAGATTCTTGCCTAGGTAGTGATCCAGTTCTTGCTGACATTCAGACATTTGGGGTGCTTCCATCCTGGAAGGTCTTTTGTAAGAGCCTGAGAAGTGAGTTGACACAATTGTGAGTGTTTTGAAAAATTTACTGGAGAAAGAATCCAAGTTCTACGTGACATAGGTCAGAACCATAGCCAACATAATCTTACTAGCATAACTGTATTTTCATACTGCTGTGGACTTTGAAGCCTGGCTTCAGAAAAGACTTCTCTAAAAATAAATGGACAAAGTGTTAGTAAAAGTGCACGTTTGCTGCAACTCCTTGTCCCTCTTTGGGGAAATACAGTGATGTCAGGCCGGTGGGAAGGAAGCAGTGCTCTATGCTCTTCATTGCTACCGAAGTTGAACTTGTCAGTCCTTGACCAAAATGAGAAGTTGACAGTGTCATCCAGACCAAGCCCTGAAGGCCTGGCCAAGAGGCTATGTCAGTCATCTGAAAGCTTGAGCTCATGGACTGTATCTCGTAGTAGGAACAAAAGAACAGCCTTGGACTACTTCCCTTGAAAAAAGCAATCTTTCTGAGGCCAGCAGTCTTTCTGCTGCTCGTTGGACCATTCTGCACATCTGCATACTCTCTCCTGATACTGACAAAATGTTCCTTCTCACTGCTGTCTCCTTTCTCCTGGCTCATTGAGTCTTTTGTCTGTATTTGCACTCTTCCTCTGGGGGGAAAAAAAAAAGGAAATAGAAAAAGCTGTTTCTTTGTAATGAAATTTCTTGTATGAAAACAGAAAATCTCAAATTGTTTCATTGATCTTTTTTTGTTTGTTTTATTACTTAAGCACTAAAAATGAAATAGATGAGACAGAAATAAACCAGCTCATCTTTTGTTTCATTCTTGCTCTTGGAAGGCTTTACTTTTTTATGCCTACTATACAGATTTGTCATAAATAATGCACTTTTTTTTCCCCCTTCTCATCCATTTTCATACTTTTCCATTTAGTACTGGGTACCTGGAACCTCTCTTCTGCTCCTGGGAACAGGCTAAGTCTAGCAGATGAGGCATAAGGAAAACTTGAGGGAAATCTGAAACTTAATACTATTTAATTTGACAGCTTCTGATTCACCTTGTGTATCTTTATCCATTCAAATGTTAGGCATCTATTTAAAGCTAGCTTGTAGCCTCATTTTTCAGTCAGCAGAGAGGACTAACACTCTCTGAAAGATTATTTTTCTTATCCTAAAGCAGATGGGTTGAAGCTCTCCTTTGCTGTGCTTTTCTATTCCCATTGGTTACAGAGGGACCCTGTAGATCACTTTTAGACGTCTGATACTGAAACAAATCCTGCCCTCATATTCTTTAGCATTTTATCCATCTGTGTCAGCAAAAGCTATGTAAGTACTTAAAGATCTAAATGTGAAAAGAATACATGTTCTGAAAACGGTTATTGATATTTTAAGTATTATCATTACCATTATTATCCACCTGCTGAGAGGAAAAAAATCACATCTTGCTTGTACTGAATCATTCAAGTGGCAGAAACTTTACCCATTGTTTTGCTGCATACATTTATTTCACCTTTTTATTTTGCTTTTCCTTTTGCTGTTCTTCACTAATGTAAATTTTTCTCATTTGTTGTGCTAGTGGGAAGCATTTGGCCCATTACACATAGCTCAGTTGTAAACAAGGTATTTGCTCTTTCTCATGAACAGGAAAGTGTCAGATATTTTTTCTTTCTGGATTGTTGGTGACATTATCACACTGGAGTTTGCTGTTACTGCAAATTGTTTTCCCTGCAGAGACAGCACTCAACCTCAAGATTTTGAGGTAAATCCACATAAATAAAGCCGTTTACCATCTCTGATCAAATTGCTCATTTCACTTATGTGGGAAGACTATAAAGGAATATGAGGCCATGGGGAGCTGAAAAATTCATACAAAGAGCAATGACATTTTGAAGCTATCATGGAGATTAGCCACTGTTTTCAGACCAAGAAATAACAAAAATAAGCAAGACTCTTGGGTTGGCTTTAAAGCACTGAGAGGTGGAACTTGGCTGCAGCAAGCCAAACACTTCTTTCCAGAGAATGTCTGTGCTCTGGTGGCTGACCATGCTGAGTGATGCTTGCAGGAGGTTCTATCCCTATTGTAGCTGTTTAATCTCTATTATTGTGAAGGCAGGCAAATGTTTTCGATCTTCATTACCTGGTAGTGGGGGGGGGCCTGAATAGTGCAGTAGTGGAGTGGTGGAGTGGGAGATCTAAGTAGCCTGGTTTTAAATTTTGACTGTGTTCTTCAAAGACATCTTGGTCTTGCCCAAGTCATCCAGGTATTTGTGTTTCTTTTGCTTCCTGATTTTGATAGCATTTAGATGTGGACTTTGATGTTCTGTTTCAGTAACTGAAAGAAGGGAAAGCACCCACTTAGAGGAGGTATTCTTGAGGGTAGACACATTAAAGATTATGAGGTGTGCCAGGACATCATTCGTCCTCATACTTCAAACGATGTGGATGTGGGCCTAAAGTTTTAAAATTCCTTGAGCCATTCAAGAGCAAATTGTACTAAGCAGCATGAAGGTAAACTGATTTAAATTCTGCCAAAAGTTATCAAATGACAGTATACCACCATTGGTAGAAAAATTGCAGTTGACTGAAAGGAGTTGGGGAAAAATAAGGAAAGGTGATCTGGAATACTCCATAGTCCAGGAAAACACAAAATGAGACAACAAGAAAAGAAGACACTGTGACATGCCCGTGGGGCAATTCTTTTTGCAAAAAAACTCTTGTGATTCTAGGCTACAGAGACTTTAGCAAAGGTTCTAAAAGCAAACTCTGACAGGCACAGTGCATGGCTGTCTCACCTGTCTCCCCCTTTGCCACAGATTCGTTTATAGCAATGACTGCAAGATTGAGGGTAACTGCAACTTGATTGTCCATGGTAGCAGTTTGGTTTGTAGGCAGAATGCCATCTTTCTTCTTATAGCTGATCTGCTCAAATACTGCAGTTGGAGCTTGGATGCTCCTTCTCTTCTTCTGTCCCATGAGATGGATTTTTGGAGCCAGTAACATCTTAGGCCTCATGACTTAAAACATCAGGACTTACCTCTTGAAGCCTTTGGGAGAGAGCATGAGTTTCCTTGATAGTCAGCTAAAAATTACCTGTCAGTATGATAGTGTAATTAAGAGAACCAGCAAATACCTTGGTTGTGTAAAAGGAGAAATAGCAAGCTGACATAGTCTGAATAAAGTCTATTCTATTAGTAAGACTGATGTTTAAATACTCCACCCACTTCTAATGTCTATGATTGAAGAAAATGGAAAAATACTAAAGCATAAAAGTTATCCTTGCCTGGAGAATGAGCCATTGAATCTATTCAGTTTACTGTGGGAGCTTGGAAGATGATTGCTTAGGTGCTGACCCATGGAAAAATAGCTGAAGTGGAGAACATGATGAGCCAACAAGGGAGGCAGCCAGACTGGATGGGCAAGGAGCAGCTAAAGGAACTAAACATAAAAAAGAGGGTGTATCACCTTTGGGGAAAAGGGGAGATATCCCAGGAAGAATTCAAAGATGTTGCTAAGTCTTGGAGGAAAAAAATTAGAGAGGCAAAAGCCCACTTAGAGCTTAGGCTGGCCAGTGCTGTTAAAGAGAATAAAAAATGTTTCTATAAATATATGAATGGCAAGAGAAGGGGCAAGGACAACCTCCAGTCCTTTTAGATAGAGAGGGGAATATAGTGACAAAGGATGAGGAAAAGGCAGAGGTACTTAACACCTTCTTTGCCTCAATCTTCAATAGTGGGACAGGTTGTCTCCAGGACAGCTGGACTCCTGAAGTGGTGGATGGAGTCAGGGACCAGTATAGTCCCCTGGTAATCCACAAGGAAGAAGTAAGGGACTTGCTGAGCCACTTGGATCCTCACAAGTCCATGGAACCAGACGGGATCCATCCTAGGGTGCTGAGAGAGCTGGCAGCTGAGCTGGCCAAGCCACTCTCCATCATTTATTCAACAGTCCTGGCTCACTGAAGAGGTCCCCAAAGACTGTAAGCTGGCCAATGTGATGCCCATCCACAAGAAGGGTCAGAAGGAGGCACCAGAAGACTGCAGACCTGTCAGCCTAACCACAGTGCCGGGCAAGGTGGTGGAACAGGTCATCTTGAGTGCCATTGCAAAGCACCTACAGGATGGCCAAGGGATCAGGCCCAGCCAGCATGGGTTTAGGAAGGGCAGGTCCTGCCTGACTTACCTGATCTCCTTTTAAAATGAGGTTACCTGCCTGGTGAATGTGGGGAAGGCCGTGGGTGTAGTCTAGCTGGACTTCTGCAAAGCCTTTGACACCATCTGCCACAACAAGTTCCTAGCCAAGCTGGCAGCTTGTGGCTTGGACTGATTCACTCTGAAATGGGTCAAGAACTGGCTGGAAGGCAGAGCCCAGAGAGTGGTGGTGAATGGTGCCACATCCAGTTGGCATCCAGTCACTAGTGGTGTTCCTCAAGGATCAGAGCTGGGCCCAGTCCTTTTCAATATCTTTATTGATCATCTGAATGAGGGGATTGAATCCAGCATCACTGTGTTTATGGATGACACCAAGCTAGGAGCAGGTGTTGATCCGTTGAAGGTAGGAGAGCCCTGCAGAGGGACCTGGACAGGCTGGATGGGTGGGCAGAGGCCAATGGGATGAGATTTAACAATCCAAGTACAGGGTTCTGCACTTTGGCCACAACAACCCCAAGCAGCACTACAGGCTGGGGACAGAGTGGATGAAGAGCAGCCAGGAGGAAAGGGGCCTGGGGGTACTGATAGATAGTAGGCTGAAGATGAGCCAACAGTGTGCCCAGGTGGCCAAGAGAGCCAATGGCAGGAGCAGTGTGGCCAGTAGGACAAGGGAGGTTATTCTTCCCCTGTACTCAGCACTGGTCAGGCCACACCTTGAGTCCTGTGTCCAGTTCTGGGCCCCTCAATTCAAGAGAGATGTTGAGGTGCTGGAATGTGTCCAGAGAAGGGCAACAAAGCTGGTGAGGGGCGTGGAAGACAGCCCTGTGAGGAGAGGCTGAGGGAGCTGGAGTTGTTTATCCTGGAGAAGAGGAGGCTCAGGGGCAATCTCATTGCTCTCTACAACTACCTGAAGGGAAGTTGTAGCCAGCTGGGTGTTGGTCTCTTCTCCCAGGCAATGAGCAACAGAACGAGGTTGACACAGTCTCAAGTTGTGCTGGGGGAGGCATAGGCTGGATGTTAGGAAGTTCTTGCCAGAGAGAGTGATTTCCCATTGGAATGAGCTGCCCAGGGAGGTGTTCAAGTCTCCATCTCTGGAGGTGTTCAAGAAAAGACTTTATGAGGCACTTAGTGTCACGGTCTAGTTGGTTGGCTAGGGCTGGGTGCTAGGTTGGAGTGGATGATCTTGGAGGTCTCTTCCAACCTGGTTGATTTCTATTCTAAACATGTACATCTTGAAAACAATACTGAGTAACTGAAAAGACTGGATAGGTGGAATCAGGAAAACATCCCAAATGATCCTAAAAGTTTTTCCAGCCTTAGGTGGTGAATCTAAAAGAAGTAGAACACTTGATAAAAGCTGCATTTTTAAATAACTAAAGGACCCCAATCTTTCATCAAATGTTTTGACTTGAGTAGACATCTACTCCAAAAATGCAGTGTGTCTTACTGTGCCTTCCAGAGATTGCAGCACAACTCCTCTAACGCAGAATCACTGGATGGTGTGCCATGAAAATCTTTGTGAATAAAATGACTGAAATGAAACTCCTGTAACTGCAACACTCTTTGGAATCTAAAGGTATGGTTAGAAAAAGATGCTTGCCATGGTAATCCTACTGAGGACTTTACCACATATTTTATCAAGTCTACTGCTAATGTCAGGTCCTTGGATGGATTGTGTTGCTAGATGTCCATATTTACTTTCTGTCTTTTGTTCCACCATTTTATTTTTATAATTCTGCTTTTTGCCCTGATTTCTTCCTGGTTTTCTAGCTCTGGAATACTTCCTTTAATCAGATCACTCATTTTATCTACACAGCACTGACGTGGTAACTAGAATTACACACAGTTGTCAACATAATGTAGCAATTAATCAGACTGCGCCGAGTACTTTACCATCTTTCACAATGGGGCACTGGGGAGATCATTCCTTGTGTCTAGCAATATGTAAACCCGTGTAGGTCTCTCTGTAAGATTTGGGCACAGAAGGTGAGGGCTGTGAAAACAAACCACATGGCAGATGTTATTCACTGTCACATCACTGAAGGCTGCAGTGAGAGGCATGCAGTGATGTTGCTGAGCTGCTGGTGAACAGGGCAGGAGTCATTATGGGGTGGTGTCACTTGGAGCTCATAATGCTTTTCGATTTTGCCTCTTTACATCTCTGTATTTGATTTCACATATGTCAGACCCAAACTACTGAGAGCCTTGTAGGTAGGTGTATGGAGACAGTGTTAGAAATACAGACTGTAAAGTCATGAGAAATCTCATTTAGTCTCTCAACAATGAAACGTTCATGTAGTTATAAAACACTCAAGCATCTGCCCTGTCATGGCTCACATTGCTTATCTATTTTATCTCATTTTTCATCCTGTTAGCATTAGTAACTCCTAGTATTGCCATCTCCAGATGTTCAGATGTTGTAACACAGTCCCTGAAATCATAAGATTTTTACAACATAATAAAATTGGAGTTGCTTTGGTTTCCTTTATGACTTCTGAGGTTTTAGAGTATGGCCAGGTTGCATTTCACATTATTTCCTGTAACTATCAGAGTTAGAAAATGTTTATTAAAAATTAAAGCACAGCTGGCTTCTGTGAATCATTTGGGGCCGTGTCACTTTGAGTTAGCCATAAAGCAGGATGTTCCCAAGTAAGCAAAATTCATACACCAAAATCCAGATCTGTAAACCTAAAGATCTCTGCTGCCTAACCCTTGGCACCTACAAGCTCCATAGTTGCCTTACTTTTTTAAAGTTCAGGGAAAAAAAGGTCACCTCCAGCTATATATCTGTATGTGCCAGCACTCTACCTGGCTTAGACTTAAACCTGTCTGGGACGTGGAAACCAGCTATTCCTTTACCTAAATCCACTGAGTGGCATTTCTGAGGGTCTGCCTTAAAGAAAAAAAAATGAGAAGAGGATTTAAGGAAATCTGAATACAAGACATAAAGTCAGCAGCAGCTGTCTTTTTTTGAAAACGACACATCACCAGGAGATCTTAAAACTGTCAAAAACTGTGGGGAATGAGGATTTTTGGATAGAGCATTCCAAGTGGCAGGTTCATCAACTCTGCTCTGGGGTCAGGTGTGTGTTCTCTGGAGAAACTTTTTCCTTCAAGGCCTGGCAACGGATGCTCTACTCATATTTAAGAGGGAAAGGAAGAAGCTGAGTTCTGAAAAAGAAGGAAAAGATATGTCTTGCATTCAACAAAAGAAATGCAAGCCCAGGAGATGCAATCCTACTTTTAAAACAAACTACAAAAAAAAGGTTCCAAAAAGAGAAGGAAAAATCACAGTCTCCAAACACACAGTGCTGGGTTAAGGCTTAAGAGCTACAACACAGTTTCTGAGCTCAGATCCTATGGACAGTGAAATGAAGGTAGGAGTACTGAAGGCTGAGGTTCTTCTCAGCCTCTCAAACTGATAAAAAATGTAACTTCATAAACTTGGATTTCAGAAAGGAGCTTACTGCAATTATATTCATAGAATCATAGAATCAAGGAGGTTGGAAGAGACCTCCAAGGTCATCCAGTCCAACCTAGCACCCAGCCCTAGCCAGTCAACTAGACCATGGCACTGAGTGCCTCATCCAGGCTTTTCTTGACCACCTCCAGGGACAGTTAATGTTAGTGAGCTGGTGGTGTTTTCTTTTACAGAGGATTTTAACTTTGCAAATAATAGAATAACTCTTTTGATCTTGCAAGAATATTCTTGTGCTGCTTTCACTCTCAAGTCAGCTTGTTATTAAAAGTCAGTCTGTCTGAAGCTTGCAAATCCAGGATGCACGTGTCCTTTGGAGGTGAAAAATCCAATTACAGCGGCATGCGTCAGGGAACCTTCAAGCCTGGGAGGTGGGTTTATCTCGATCTGAGCAACGAGGGTTTGTAAGAGAGCTGGCATCACAAGTTCTGGGCTCTGGAGAGAAGCATTTCCCTGTAGATATAAGCCAGGCTGCTCTTGTAAGAGGCGGAGAAGTTCTTAGTTCGCCAGGCAAGCCCTAGATTGTCACGTCTGAAACGGTACCACAAAATCCTTTAATTTTATAAAATAAGCACCGTATCAGACCAGTAGCTTATGAAATAGAAGACCTATTTCAGTTGCCTTCTCAGTTTGAGGAAATTCAAAGTTAGACTTCCCAAATCTGCAGGACTGTTTCTGAATAAGAGTCAGCATTCTAAGAGCAGGAATACGAACCTGCCTCTTACCTCGCCTTCCTGCTATGGACATGCAGATCAAGAGAACCCTGAGTGAAGTGCAGAAGGATTTGAGATTCACTCTATACTCCATCTTCCTTGTTGTGTTGCAAATACTTCATGAGGTTCTTGCATTTTGGGAGTCTTTGGATGGATTTGCTGGCTTTTGTGAGACACATAGTATATATGTATGGGGCATGTTACATGAATTCCAAATACCTGACGCAGAGTTCTGGATATTTACCGGATCTAGGAAAGCAAGGAGGGGAGCAAAACTCATCCAAAACCCTGCCCCTCCATATAACACAGAGCCATAAAATTAGTCTTCTCCAGTTCTCAGTCTTGCACATTTTCAGCAGGTCTGGTTTCAAGTATCAGATTATGCAGCAGTATCAATAGTGCCTAAAGGGGACTGGAAGAAACATAAGGATATTTTTGAGGGTTCCCAACATGCTATGTGGGTGGGTGCATATCACCATGGGATGTTGGGGTAGGCGAGTATATGCCACTGGAGACCAGATGCAGAAGGGGAGAACGGGCAAGCATTAATGATGCTGCTGCCATAAAGCCACAGGTTAAAAATACTTTTGGCTTTTAATTTCTGCTTGTTTTGGGTGAAAAGCTGTAAGCTTTGACTTTTTGACCCACTTTGAATGTTGTTTCCATTTGAATTTTTCTTTGATTTAGTTGTACGTGTAAGGGTTTTTTGAGGATATTTTTAATTGGATGATAAGTTCAGAAGATCTATTTCTTGATCTGTATATCTGGACACAGAAAGTAATTCATTGTGTGTCTTTTAAAAGCCCTAAAAGTTACAAGTCCAACTGAATTATTCAGTTCTCTGTCCTTCTCCTGACACCACCTGTACAGTATGAATTGATCAATCAGTATCAGTTTCTTACTTTTTGATTGTAAGAAATTACTGTGCTACTAATGCTTCTCATTGACTTTCTATTTGTAAAGTCTTGACTGATGGAGATTTTTGCTATGTTCTTATGATTCTTAATACTTCCATTTCTGTCAGTGGAGACAACTTGCAGTGCCCTGCTCTAGATGGAGATCACAGAATCACAGAACATTAGGGGTTGGAAGGTGCCTTGACAGGTCATCCAGTCCAACCCCCTTGCCAGGGCAGGACCACCTGGAGTAAATCACACAGGAACGTTGTCCAGACAGGTTTTGAATGTCTCCAGAGAAGGATACTCCATTGGTAGATCAGAATGACCTCGTCACAACTTGACAATTGATACAAAGTTCTACCAGCATGTGGAGATTGTTTTTAAGCATTAGATGGCAGCAGTATAAACATAAAAATGATGCCCTGACTTTCAAATTATATAAAGGAATGGCTGGCTGCAACAGATGCTGACTATCTGATGAAAGGTGCTGTGTATACTCAGCACCCACCAACATCAATGGGTGCTGAAAACAACCAGAACTGTCTAGAAAACACTTAGCACTTCAAGAAATCTGTTTTCAGATCTACTGTATCCTCAGTCATGCTTTCTTCAAATTACTCTCTTAACCATTCTCCACATGGAATTGTTTTTATTGATGCTCTCCCCCACCCTTCTCTCAGGTAGTCTGTTGCTTTGCAGTAGACTGAAAACAGATAATTCAGCACATCAACCTAAACTGAAAGCTTAACCTTAAAAGTATGACAATATGATGACATTTAGAAGAAAATATTTAATTCCTCTTTATAAAAAGGAAACAAAGGGGAAAAACAAAACAAAACACATACAGTAAGAAGGACTGTGTTAAGAGACCAATCTGAAAGGAAATGTGAGAAAGATAAAAGTTCATTCAGCACATTTCTTAGAGTCACACAGGACCTTCAGTTATCCTTTCCAGAGGCAGACTGGTTGCATTGTCTGCTGTAGGTCTCTCTTCTTTCTTCAGAGTTTTGATCTAGCAGGCTGACATAAGACGAACATGCAGTTTGGCAAAGAAACCTATATGAAGCAGACTGTCAGGCAAAAAAAGTCTGGTAAAACACAGGAAAGGAAGGAAGGGAGAGAGGGAGAGAGGGAGGAAGAAAAGAGAGAGAAAGAAGCCCAACCCAAAACCTGACCAACTAACCAGCCAAAAAATAATAGGCAAGCAAAACAAAACAAAGCTACAACAACAAAACCAACAACAAAAAAAACCACCACCGAACAAAAACCCCAACTCCTTGTAACAGAATCACATAATGCAGATATCTTAGTAGTGTTCCTGTCTGGAGCACATATGACAGATAATATTATTCAGGAGCACAGACAATATTTCCTAAATGGAAAATTCTCCAAGCAAGTGGCTGCAGTGAGTGGCTCACCAAAGTTCTTTGCCTACAGGTAGAAGTAACTGAAGCACTCTATGTAGACAAGGGATAGGAGAGTCTCAAAGGAAGCCCAGGGTGACTTAGTGTGATACAGTGAAATCCATGCACTGCCAACATCTACAATTTGTTGCATCCCACTCTAGATGCCTTTTATGTTATGAGGCTGAGGTGGATGCATGCTGAAAATACATTTTATATAAACACTTCTAGTCTTTCAATTATTCTGGATCCAGGCTTTAGTATCTCCCAGTGTCTAAATGCAGCATTAAATGAAAGCATTCAGCAGTTTGTATGTCATCCTGGTAATACTATCCCAAGCAGTTCCCTGTGGTTTCTCCTTCTGAAAAGAGCGGGGCCTACACAAGAAGTTTGTTGCAGGACTGAAGTGGACTGAGCAGTAAGGACAGAAATTTGGCATCTTTATTCCATATTTGTGCCGAAGCCAGTCATATATTTTCACAAGCAGCAGGACCTGCAGAGGTTTTAGAGTGGTGACACTGAAGACCTGGTAATACAGTTACATTAATAAATGGAAATGTGCCTGGACAGGTTGTAAGATGCATTTCAACTCAAGTACCTTTCAGTAAGTGTGAACAGAGAAATAGCCCCCATGAATCACTGGAAAGGAAGCAGTGTACAGCTATGTTGGGTATACAGCCTGCAAATGCAGCTAATCTCTATTGTGAGCTGTGTCACCTTATACCTCAGTGAAAGTTTATGTTAGTTTAGCATGTACTCAACAGGTAGTCAGTTGAGGTTTTCACATTTGGGCCTCAGATAGAAAGAACTTCTTTCAAAACAAATGATCACAACACAGATACTACAGATGCAGTGGGCTGTCCCACCAGGGCTTCAGCTTCACAAGGGCATAGGTCTCCTGTAGGACCTGTGTTGTTTCATCCAGATTGGTGCAGATGTCAGTTACCTTGGGCATTTTAACCATGGCTAAGCACTAAAGTGTAGGCAGCTGAATCTGTACCACTGTTAATTTAGTTTGTGCTAAATTGCCAAGCCTTTTTGCAAAGGCAGTAGAAATGCATCGAGTCAGCTAGTTGCGGGGAATAGAGAGTCATGCAGCAGCTAGGTACCCATTTGTCTTGTCTTCCAGCCATCAACCATGGACATGACTGTCCTTCACAGGGAAGCAGCAGAGATTCTTCACAGTGAGCAATGGAATTTTGGGGACTTAAAAACAGAAAAGAGGACAGCATTGGAATAAGTCACTGGGGCCTTACTGTCTTGCTAGGGGGTGTGAACAAAGTCCCGTTACTCTCAACTGCGTATTTGGATACAATGCCACTGCAGAAGCCATATTAGGGGACAATCCTGCACTGTCAGCATGAACTGGGTGACATAATGGCTGTTTTTCTTAGGCAGTGGCTGCGATCAAATCAGAATGGCAATCTAGCTGGAATGAGCAAAAAAGGAATTACCTACCAGATTTCATGGAAAATTAAGGCTTTGGGCTGCTGTACGTATCAGTAGACTTGAGTAAATCTAAATCCATGTGTGTTTTGTAGCATGGCTTCTTTTCTTTTTCTAACTCTTCAGCTTGATGTAGTTCTGTCAGTGATTAAATACACCTCTTTTTAATTTCATTTTTATTGTGCAGTGGAGGCAAATATTTAAGGAAAAGAAATGGGGTGGGGGTGGGGAGAGTACCAAAAGTTAACGTTATGGCTTTTTAATTAGAAGTCTTTTAAATTACAGCAATTTTATACTGTAGTAAGTTTTCAGGGCCATTTAGATTCTAAAATACCTGCCAACTGGGAGAGCCAGCAGTTCACTTGTTTTTTTTTCCCACTATTACATCTGCAGCAGAATGTGACTTTTATAGACGTTTACTTTTCCCCCAGTGTTTCCTGCCGAGGTGTTTGTTTGTGCCACTGCAGTCCTCAGAATGCTGATACTGTGTCATTGTCGTGCGTTTATCATCTCTAATTGTCTTTGTTGGTGTTTAGACAGGGAATTATTCTGGGCAATGCTGTTTAAGGTGATCCCTGACTATGTGTCCGTGTGTACAGAGAGAAGGAGACATCTGTTAAGCGTTCTTGCACACCCACCTGCCTCTAGTCTGCTCCACATATCCTGTGTTAGCGCACGCTGGGTTTCTTGCCTTCTTGCCTTGTTTGCTAGTGCCTGGAAGAGTCGTCTGGAACTAGTGACGTTGCCATCGGTAGAGCCTGATGGAGTGCTAAATGCAAGGCATGTTACAGTCTCCCACAGCCCTCATGAATATTTTAGTTTACTGGCAGAGCTCCTGTTGTGCTGTATGGTCCGCACCATGTATAGCAGCAGTGCTCTGGAATATGCCTGGTGAACAGGGAATAAAATGGTGGTGTGTACTTGGAATTTTTTCTTAGAAATAAGGTTGGCAAATTAACGTAATGTTGGCAGGAAAATCCAGGGGAATTGATTTCAGTCAGGTCAGATTCGCAGGGCGTCAAATATGGTTTGATATGAGAATAGGTCAACTCTACGTTGAACTATAAAATCCCCATCTGAAATAAATCAAAGAGTTGGAAATATTAAAAAATCAGACCTAGTTACTATCACTCTGGCTTTTGATGAGGAAAAGACTGTTCAAAAGCAAACAGGGAAAAAGCACCCTCAACAATTTGCTGTGGGAGTTTTCCTTTTTTTAGGCTTAACAATGATGCAAGAATTTATTTTCCTGAGGGTGCCAGGGGTGTTTGTTTGCTTTTATTCTTTAATCTTCAGAAAGTGTAGATGAGACAACATAAAGCAAAAATCAGAGCACAGAACCCTGATCTAAGCAGATCAGACACTGCAAAGAGCCTCTCATTGCATTCGGCAAATGCCTACAGTGTCTGTCAGTTCTGTTTTGTGTTAAACTGCTGGCTGACGGAGCTGGGACAGGACGTCACATGAGGTTACAGGACACTTGATGATACGCACGAGGCCACCTGTTGTACATGGACAAGATAAGGTCTGGCATGCAAGATTGCTAGAGGTATTCCTGTTTGCCTGGATTTTATTCTCTTTTTATTTAATAAGTTGTATTCTTACAGAGAAATAGATATATTCTCATGTTGTCTTACTTTGTCTTTCCCAAGTGGTGCTCATGTGTAGGTGTCAGAGGAAACACCATAGTCTTCACTTCCTTATTTTATTTACAGCTTGCTGGGCTAATGTTACTGTTGATTATTCATAAACAGTTGTTCTATCAAACTGATTTCACAACAGCTAGGTAAAACTGGAGAGGGAAAAGCCTATATGCAATTATTAATGTAGCCAGTGTGATTTGTAATAAGTGTTGAATTTCCCAGTACATGGGGAAAAAAAGCTGTCTTGAATACATTTCACTACTTCTGCAGTGCTTCCTCAAAGCAGGTCCCTTTTATGAATCTCTTACTTCTGGGCTATGTGTGTGAAGCCCAGCTGAAAGCTAGCTGCAGAAATGAACTGTATTGACAGCACTCATGTCCCTGTTCAGTAAAATACAACCCTTGAAAAGGCCCCAGCTGCTGCAAGCACCATTGGCAGGCTTGCAGCAGGGTGCTGGCTTAGGGTGAAAGTGGTGGGTTCAGTGCAGACCCTTCCTCCAGGAGAGTGGTCAGTACCCTCCCTTTCGTTTGCACACTGTGACCTGATTTTTCTTCCTTTCATTTTTTTCTGTATAGTAACATTGCAGCTGAAAAAAAAAAAAGGGGGGGGGGGGGTGGGGGAGGGGTGGGGAGAAGAGGTTATGCTGTGTATATCCCTCAGACTTCTAACCCAGAGGTAAGGGTCTCTCCTGGCTGACTGATGTCCCTTCAGCCAGTGAAGAATTTTAAAGGATTTGTGTGGCTCAGATACATCTCTTGCTGACAGCTCTGTTGCAGAGGGTTGTTTTAAATGCGAGTTAACTGTCAACATTGAAGCACACAGCATGAGGAGAAAACTTAAGTAGTAAACTAAAGTTTTACCATAGCATACTTTCAAGTCTTTGTCTTCTGCGCTCTGGGACATGCTGCAGCCGGAGCCAGCCAGCCATAGCTGGGTGAAGCTAACACCAACAGAGAGAAGAGTCTGAAGCAAGGAACTTCCTCCCTCCCTCTTGTTTCTCTGCTGGGGTGTTTGGCTCACGTGGCCAAAAATGAATGAAAAAATTTGGCAACTTGATTGGCAGGTCACCTTTGAGAGGCAGCCAAGTCCTACAGTGGTTATCAGGCAGATCCTAGCTGCAAAGGCATGCCATCGCTCGCAGCCACACAATAAACACAGATGTGGCAAAGACAAATAGCAGGCAGAAAGGAGAATCTGAGTGGGAAGCAAAAGCAGCTTTTGCATGGACGCGTGACTGGAAAATTTAGTAAACCAAGCAAATTGCTTACCAGAAGCTTAAATAGGATTCCTCTGGTATCCAGCAGGATTCACGATGAGTGAGTGATTTATAAGCCAGCACATCCACGAAGAGAAATAGCTTTGCTAAAACCAGCCAGCCAGTGCCTTAGCAATGCACTGAAATCACTTCAATAAACAACTTTCTCTTTTTTTTTTTTAACAATACTTTAATGTTCCAGATTGTTAGCAGGATATTTGTGTGGCCTTGAACCTTGGAAGTGTGTTTTAAAGCAAAATATTTAAACAGCATTTTTGGCATTTGTAAAGTACTGACTTGAAAGTTGTGTCGTGTCTTGTGCAGAGGTTGATAAATCACCAATGCCCAAGGCTGCAAAGAGAATTCAGGTCAGACTTTGTTTTCAGGTGTTAGTGATTCATCAGTAGTTTCTGGGGAAATAAGAAGCTTGAACTCTAGTCAGGGCAGGTGAAAAAAAGCTTTCCGGTTCCCCTTTTAATCCTAGAAAATAAAACAGATTTCCAACTAAGAAGAAAGAAACAACAAAAAAAGTATTGCATAAAAGCAACAGAGGGAAGATTACTCTGAACTCGGCAGAGGAGAGCAGTCATCACTTGAAGATAAGCACTGGGTACAGGTAGACTTAATTTTGAAGCTTTTTAGGGCAGGAGACTGAAAGAGTTATTTGGTCTAGATCAAAGGTCTGTTCTCCACTTTAGCTTGTTAATTATTGTGCTGGATATTGCTGTTTAGTTGCCGGTTTGGTAACTGCAAAGAACTTTTCTGAGGATAATGAAAAACACACTCAACAAGCCTGGCCAGCCTGATTCCACTCAGTACTGCTGTGTTTCATCGCGATGCTGAGAAGAGTCAGCTCTTGTATCCTATGACCTTTAGCTAAAGTAGAAAGAAAGAAGGTGCCGAGAGCAGGAAGAGAGGCTTCCCCTCTGCTTATGGGTGTGTCTGTTCTGTAACCACTGAGACGTTCCTGAGCATTTGCCACCTTCACAGATGGGTTTTGTAGCCCTGAGTGAGCTGGGTTGTGGAGAGCTTCCTGGGTTCTTCCTGTTTGCTACGCAATGATTTGCAACCACAGAGGGCACTGAATCTGCCTTTAGTCTGAGACAACTGATCCCTTCCTCCCTTCTCCATCAGCCTGATTTGTAACAGCCAGGCTGCTTCCAGAATAAAGTTAGCTGATTTAAAGGCACTGTAGCTGTGGTGGGACCATGTCTTCAGTTTGACATAGCAGATCACTTGATGTTAAATACCATGGAGGCAATTGGTAGCACCAGCTCCTCCTGGAGCATGGGACTGAGTCAGCTGTTTGGCATGTATTCATTTTCAGTCGTTCCTGTGTGTTACAAACAATGCACGTTATCCTTGTGAAACAAAGGTAATACATCTGCCAAACAAAATGTTGAGAAACTGAAGCTTGACAAATGCAGATAAATTCAGAAATTAAGCCTTGGTTTTCAACAGTGAGGGCAATTGACCAAGAGGTCAATATATCAAGAGTTTTTTGCACTAAATCTCCATCACTGATCATTTTTCTATGAGGATTAGATGTTTCTTTACCAGATATGCTTTAGATCAAACAATAAGCAATTATGGGAAGTTCTGTGGCTTCTGATATGCAAGAGGTCAGGTTGGATAATTTTGAAAGGTCCTCTTTGGCCTTCCCTTTGAGAAAAAGACCATTAAAAAGATCGCAGTTTGTATGTAGTGCAGTTCTCCATTTGCCTGATGCTAAATGAATTGTAAAAGTGTGTTTGAAGAAGCCTGGCAGATTGCTCAGAACCCTGTTGAGAAATTGCAGCTATGCTGGAGATGGAGGCACATTGTATATTGAGGCTAAGCAAATAAAATTTGTTTCTAGTAGGATAAATTCATAACCCACATGCTTATGATTTATCATCCTATCGATGTCTTTGAGAACACAGGTTTAGAACAGACATTTGAAGTCATATGTCATGTAGTCCATGTGTGAATCATTCTTTCTTGTCTTGTACAGATCACACTTCAGTGTCTGCTGTAGGTTGGTGTGCTGGAAGTATACACAATGCAGTACTATGGGCTTTGCTTGTTTACTTTCATTTGGTTTACTTTGATGTCATGTTTGCTGGTGGTAATATTGGTCAAAGAAATTTTCCCTCCATGTGGAACATGCTGTGAGGGGATATTATGCTTTTTACTGCCCTGGACTAAGTCAGGATTCCTCTCCACATCTTCCTGGCTGTGGCATCTTACCCTGCCCTGAAAAGCTGAGTTGTTGAATCTTGTCTTCACTAAGCACCCTGGCACAGTCTTTCAAGTATTCAGGAACGAGGCTCTGAAACAGCTTAGACAGAGAGCAAGACCTTGCATTAAAAGTCTAGTTTGATAGGAAAGCAAAATAGGAGACACAAAAAAGGTATATTGGACCATCCTAATAGTTGATTGGTGTTGCTGGGGTTATGCACAACCTGAGTTGTAGCCGTGACTACTGTCCCACATCCCAAGTATGTTGAGTCTGATGGTGTCCATCAGGCAATATTTGGTGGTGCTGTAGGTTTATGAAAGTGCAAATGTGCCTGCTGTGGTCCTTGCTGCCCTATGTCATGGGTGGCCCGAAGGTGAACAAGTGGGTGAAGAACAGCAGTTCTGGCAGAATTCCCTGTGGTTTTAGTGTCACTCGATGCTGGAAAGCCATGGCAGCTCCAGCAAAGTACTGCATGGAACAGAATAGGTTGTATGTTACAACATCATCATCATCATCATCTCTTAATTAATTTTTAGCATCTGGTCCGGAATTCGCTATCTCCTGAGGTACTAACCTTAAGGTTTATTTCCAGTCTTCCCCCTCTGTAACAATGTAGTCACCTAACAGGTTAGTCAGTGCAGCAGCATTTTTATTTTCATTCCAGTTGTCCTTTTCTTGTGCCTTCTCTAACAAACGTTTTCTAGAGACAGTTTTATGATGCTGGAGAAGACAGTGAAGAAACCCCACCTCAAATCAGAATAATGTGGGCTAAGGCTCATGAGTCACATTTCTTTGAACAAAAGATCTAATACTCACATAGTAAGAGCATTGGGGTGATTTTGCAGGACTTACTGCTATAGAAGAGCCAAGCTGAGTTTCTTTGATGTGCTTCCAAAAAATTCAAAATACTAATTTTTATTGCCAGTGTTGATGGTTCATCATGCCACAGGATGGGATCCAGGCACCTCTTATCTATGTATCACCTTAGGCAAGTCACAGAACCTCTTTACATCTCTTCCTGTCCCATCCTCTTCCTGTGGCTTAGTTTTTCTGTAATTTTTTTTAAGTTAGAGACTCTCTCCTGAGGCAGGTACTCTTTCTTATGTATTCCTGGCATGCCTAGCCCCAGCTGGGATTGTAAGATGCCACTGTAATACAAACAAACAAATAATAATAACTAGAGATAAGGAAAAAAAATATCCAGCTTGATATATGGATCCCAAGATGCCTGACAGAGAGAAAACTAAGCAAGTCTTACACAGAGGTCGTTGAAGGAAAATAAATAAGGATGCTCAGCTGCCAGATTTATAGGCTCCTGAGGAAGCTGCAATTAATAAAATCTATTAATTGAGAAGTGTGAAGGAAATCTTAACACTTAATGCATAGAAAAAATGTGTATATATATATATATATATATATATATATGCCAGGAATAAATATTGCATTGAGAAAAGGCAAAGTTTATATTGGATAGCATAAGCGAGCTCAGAATGACTGTTGTAGCTAAGTAAAGATTTATGATGCCCTGACATGAGGCACCAAACACATTATCAGTACATAACACATTCGTTGTTATGCAGTACTTGCAGTGTTTCCAGTGGAGTCACAGACTTACAGCATTTTAGGAGCTCAGTATGGGACAATTGCATGTGATTTTTTTTTTTAACAATGCAACTAAAAAGCCTGAAAAGTAGTTGTAGTCGATCTTAAAGTTGTAACTTCATTCCAGCAGGGACATGACACTTTTTCAGAACATTATGACAGCTAGCAAGGATTTTTCCTTTTTCATCAAAAATTGTAACTGTCCCTGCATTTCATAGAAGCATAGAATGGTTTAGGTGGAAAGGGACCTCAAGGATCATTCAGTTCCAACCCCCTGCCATAGGCAGGGACACCTCTCACTAGAACAGGTTGCTCAAGGCCCCATCCAATCTGGCCTCGAACACCTCCAGGGAGGGAGCACCCACAATCTTCCTGGGCTGCCAGGTTGGTAGGACCTACCCTTTGTGTTTTCCTTTCAATCAATCAAAATTTCTTTACTTTGCCATCACTGAAAAAGGTACTCTATGTAGATCACAGTTCTGTATGAGTGATTGATCCATATGTATTCCATATACATTATCTGCCAGTGCCTTCCAGTGATTCAGGACTGGAACTGAAGAGTTTTTTAAATTAAGTTGTTTGAGGTTGCTTTGGTTTTTTTTTTCCCCATTTTCTTTCTCAGCTATCTGGAATAAGTTTCTTGGAGTGATTTCTAGTAGATTCTGTTCTTTAATCCTGAAAGCAGCTTTGTTCTCTCTCATACCTTAACTTCAGTTAAAATATTTTTTTGGGAAGGGAAAGAGGAAAGTACCATACTGAAAACAAGTGTGAGACTTAGCAGACTGAGGAAGGGATAATGTGTGATAGGTCTTGTTCTTGATACTGTAGTGTTGCATGCTACAGCAGCTCTCATTAAAATAAAAAGAGGTAGAGAGGACTGGCTAGCTAATCAGTGTCCATCAGCATTACCAGTGTCTAGCCCTCTTTATTAGGTCACATATCAGAATGGTTTGGTTTGCAAGGGACCTAGAAAGATCATCTAGTTCCAAAGCCCTGCCATAAGCAGGGACACCTCCTGCTAGATCAGGTTGCACAAGGTCTCATTCAGCCTGCTTTTGAACACTTCCAGGGTTGGAGCCTCCATGACTTCACTCTGGGCAACCTGTTCCAGTGCTTCAGCACCATCACGGGGAAGAATTTCTTCCTAATGTTGAATCTAGATCTAGCTTCTTCCAGTTTGAAGTCATTACCCCTCATCCTAGCACTACATTCCTTTGTTAAAAAGTCCCTCTCCAGCTATCCTGCAGGCATCCTTCAAATACTGGAAGGCTGCTTTAAGGTCTCACCAGAGACTTCTCTTCTCCAGGCTGAACTACTCCATCTCTCTCAGCCTGTCTTCACAAGAGAGGTGCTTCAGCCCTTTGATTATCTTTGTGACTGACCCTCCTTCAGGCCCACTCTAACAGTTTCATGCCCTTCATATGTAGTGGACTCCAGAGCTGGACACAGCGCTCCAGGTGAGGTCTCACAAGAATAAAGTAGCAGAGGGAGATAAAATAAGTAAAAATCTAGACAGTTAATTCGAGGCCATTATTTACCACTATGGCTGTTTCATCCTAATCATCAACCCTAGTCTGTGATCAGTGCCACATATATTAAGAAAAACAAAACATTAAAGCCTGTGCTGCTTGGCAGGAGAAAGATAGACAATGAAGAAAAGTCATAAAGTTTTTCTGAAACACAGTTTGACAGAAATGTAAAGCAGTGCATTGTTGTCTCTGAAGTAGGAAACGTGTCAAAAATAAATAGAATTGATCTTGACCACAAGAAGGATTTGAAAGAGTCCTATTTGGGAGTATTATTTACTCTACTATACATATAAATACTATATACCTAGCATATTTATCATTCTTCTAGGTGATCTGATTGAGAAGTAGAAGTTGCTAAGGTGGAAAGAGTTCCAGGAGAAGCAAGATAAGATTATACCTCTGACATAGTAGAAATCAAGGAACATTGAATGCATAACATTGAATGCAATAACATTTAGGTATGGTAATCTGATAGCTAAGGCCTGAACTGAGAAAACACAAATTCCCTTTCCCAGGCCAACTCTGTGGCTTTGAAAAAATTGCTTGACTTCAGACATAGACACCTCCTGAGAATGATCCATCTCACACATTTAGGACATAGGTCACTGGAGTTGGGCAACCTCTTGTAGTGCTGGGCCAGTGCCTAGCGTGGCTGGACTCCCATCTGGACCCCTTAAGCATATTAAAAGCATTAATACTTTAATACGCTGCCAGCCTGGGCAGGAGGAAATCAGGAACCGCTGCATGAAAACTGAGCAAAATAACTGCTTTTCTCCCAGCAAACCACTTGGGAGATTTGTTTTGTTTCGCTTTGATAGCTTCTGACACTGTGTCTTCTATTGCGACTTGTCAAATTATGTCAAAATTGTGATATGCTGCTGTGTTACAAAGCATATTTATTGCTAATTTCACACTAAAATGTATTTCATATCGCTTCGTAATCTGGTGCTATATTTACCGATTTCTGTATTCCATCTGGAACTTATCAGCCTTTCCATGATGTCTGCCAGTAGCCCGAAAAGTTTCTTCCTTGATCTTCTCTAATACCCAGGGATAACTTCCATCTGGTCCTAGAGATTTGTTGAGTTTAAGTTCCTCTAGATTATTTTCTTTCTGTCTCGCTACTGCTGAAATCGGCTTGGATTGCGGTTGTGACATGGGCGTTTTTCCTCTTTTTCATAAGGCATTCAAAATATACTCATGTATTTTTGCTTTCTGGGTATCCTGCAGTTTACTTCAATTTTCTCTCCCATTCCTTCCCATAATTCCAATTAATGTGATTGAAATTCTTTTGTAATTCTCCATTAGGAATTAGTAAAACAGCAAAAGCAAGAAATTAATGTCCTTAGCCCATGGGGCTTTTCACAAAGTTAGATGAAATTAAAGCGAAGTAATGAGTAGAGACACAACTGAGTTTTTCACATTCTTTGATTTTCCTTTCATAATTTATGTAGTAAATATTCTTCCTCTCTCTTTATTTTTTCTTTTTTTTGAGATATGTGACTTGTTATCATTCGAGTGAATTTACATACCAAGTGGATTTTAATGTTGTTTTGCTGCTTAGGGTCATGACATATATTTATTATTTTTGAAACACAAGTAGTTTTAATTATTTTGGTGCTACTTGTGTAATTCTGGATAGCTGCTAGCAACTGAACTTTTACATTTTTGTCTGTGTTACTAATAAAGCATTGTTTTTAGTTTTATGAAGATTTACTGCTGTTCTTCCATGTAAATGAGAAACTTTTACGGTGGAATGGAGCTTTCAGTCATACTCCAGAAGAGAGTCTATGTTGCATTTATTACAGGCTATATGCTTGTTCTCCACTTAACCACCTACCATCAGATCAAAGGGACCTGTGTAGGAATGTCAGAATCTTGGATTACAGAAACATTTTCCATTGCCTAACCATGAATGGTCTCGATAGCATCCGCTCTTCTTTTAATTCAGGTTGCACAAAGAATCTACATCCCTTTAACATAAAGCATTGCTGCCTTTTGATCTAATATTCAGTCCTTCAGTCTCCACAACCCCAAGAGGTAGCATGGTGCTCTGCATCTTTAAAAATACAATTTTTAGCAGCATGTTTAGCCTGGAGAAGAGGAGGCTCAGGGGTGATCTTATTACGGTCTACAACTACCTGAAGGGACATTGTAGCCAGGTGGGGGGTGGCCTCTTCTCCCAGGCAACCAACAATAGAACAAGGGGACACAGTCTCAAGTTGTGGCAGGGGAGGTCTAGGCTGGATGTTAGGAGGAAGTTCTTCACAGAGAGATTGGCATTGGAATGGGCTGCCCAGGGAGGTGTTGGAGTCACTGTCCCTAGAGGTCTTCAAGAAAAGCCTGGATGAGGCACTTGGTGCCATGGTCTAGTTGACTGGCTAGGGCTGGGTGATAGGTTGGACTGGATGATCTTGAAGGTCTCTTCCAACCTGCTTGATTCTATGATTCTATGTATCAACCCCATCACTTGCACTAAGGGGTAGCCCTTGCAGCTAGCGACACCTTTAATCAGTGGAATTAATCACTGTGAAAAACCATCAGGAATGCTTGGGGGAGTAGGTTACTCCTCGTCATGAGTGAACGTGGAAGAGCTGACATGTAAAGAGAATTTTTACTTGGAAAATATGTTTTCTATGTTGATCTAGAGTCCAGTTAATGTCCACTCTGCCAGGAAAAGTGGTGTGACACTTTAGGAACTTCTTTGTTGTCACGTGCCCCATAGTTGTGCCGCTCAGGTTACTGCTTTGTGTGTTTGTGGTCCAGAGGTAGGAGACATGGTCAGCTCAATGTCAGTAATTATCTGTGCTAGTAGTAATTAAAAGATGCGGTTCATATTATTTGTTACACTCGTTTCTGCCAACCAAGGGACTTAATGACTGAAGAAGGACAACAAATTTATCACAGCTTGAACTATGGCTTTTTATTATGAAGACAGGAAGGAAAAGAAATTTGAAGGGGAAGATCAGAGGATTATTGTATTGCTATCTCTTCACTGGAGAGACTTTATGTCTCCTTATTGAAAAATCTCCAATACAGATTATACCTTAAATGGAGTCTAAATTAATTTATGTTATATCCAAGTATCTTATTTCTAGAATCACCAGCTAATGCCACCTCAGAATATTCACTGTAATTAATTTAGTCTTAAGAATTACAATGGAATTTCATTTGTTTTGTTGGTTTTTTTTTCTTTTGGGTCAATATTTTCTAAATCTACTTTGATTTAATCTGGATTAAATTTCATTTGGGATCTTTTGTTTCCTTTTTAAACAGGTTATTCACATGCAAAGATAAGCTAACAACAAAACCAAAGAAGCACTGAAAGAAGCCTTTGAGATAGTCAATACACTAATGCTAATAATCTTACTTTTTCTCTTGGTTCTGCTCTTTCTTTCTGAGAAGTGATAGTCTATGCAACCTGGGATTTGACAAGAGAATAACAAAAGCTGTTACTCTGTTAAATTGCAAAGATATTTCAGGATGCCATTATAAAAGCAGCAAAAAAGAAATTAAAACTAGATTCTTTATTGGTACTTATAAAGCTGTAAAAAAAAGGGGGGTGAGGGGGAGGAGGGAAGAGGTAACAAAGAAAGCACAAAACGAGCAGAAATGTATTGGCAAATGTTGTTCTCAGTAGTAATGCTGAAGCCTAAATACTGTTACGAAGTTGCAGAAGGACGTGCTGCACTTGCTGTTTCTTGCTAGAGCTCTTGGGTCTTTTGTTTCCAACGATTTGTTGCTGCAAAAGATATACCTGGAGTGAGCCAAGCTGTGAAAGCTTTGATGAGGCGGCTGTTGTTCACTGCCTCAGTTCAGAGACAGCTTCTGTTGTAAGATCATCTGTCAAGGTGCTGGTTGAATTCAGATGTCAGCCAGTGCCACCGTTCTCTTGCTCCATACCTTTCCAGTTCTGTTTCTCTAGCTTCTTCCACTCCTGAATTTAAATTTGGAGAGTGGGCCAGCGTCAGGGTTGGGATTGCTTTTGTTGTTGCAGTGGAAAATGTTTTATCTTTTCTTTGATGAGGTAATTTTCAGAGCTGTCCTTCTAGCTTAGTCAGGGTTACCTCAAATGAAAAGCCATGCCCTAGAGTTGAAACATACATCTCTGAAAATAAGTTTTCTACATTTTCTAAATTTCAACACACCTATTTAGTCAATAAATTAATATCCTTTTTCTTTACTGGTCCTTGAAAAGCTAACTCTTGGTTTAGCTTCCCAGTTAACGCAGCATCTTAAGCTCACATGGGTTTAGCTTCCCAGTTAACACAGCATCTTAAGCTCACATGGTGCCTAATATTAGAAATTGATTATAGCACTGGATAGAAATATGCATAAAACATCTTAGCATCTTTGTGTAAGTGTAATCAAGCAGTTATAATGTTCAAAGTCTGTATTTAAATAAAAATGTTTCAAAATATGCATCTGAGGAAGAACTTATATAATCCTAAATTCTGCAAATGCCAGAGAAGTAGTTGGTGTCCACTGAGAAGTACAGTTTCATATCTATGAATGTTTTTCCTAATATCTGTAGGAACACAAATTGCATATTCATGGATATTTTAGTTGGGTTTGTGTGTGTGTGTAAGCTTAAATTAGAGCATTTCTCTTTTCTTTGATGTAAAATAAGAGGCTAAAAATCCAGAGTTTATCATTCTAGTAGTATATCCTCTGCATTATTCCCCTCTAACAATTCTGTGTAAACAAGATCCTGAAATTCTTTCTTATCACCAGGCACCTTCCACAGGTATATCCATCTTACAAAGTTCTTCTGATAATCTCTGCCAAACTATTGTGATGTGCAAGAGGGCTGTGTGGTTTGTTTGGTTTGCTGTTGTTTGGTTTTGGGTTTTTTTCTGATAAGATGCTCTCATTGGCAACATGATTTGGGATTCCTGACCTGCTGCACAGTATGATTTGTTATTAAGGATGTCTAATGTGAAGTAATCTACATAAAGCACCATGGTTACCAAAAGACATACAAGCATTTTAAGGTCAAGTATAAAAAGATACTGAGTTTTAACTGCTAATTGTAAAATTGTATTTGGGATCCTCTGTAATCTCAAGATCATAGAATCATAGAATCAACCAGGTTGGAAGAGACCTCCAAGATCATCCAGTCCAACCTAGCATCCAACCCTATCCAGTCAACTAGACCATGGCACTGAGTGCCTCACCCAGTCTTTTCTTGACCACCTCCAGGGATGGTGAGTCCTCCACCTCCCTGGGCAGCTCATTCCAATGGCAAATCACTCTCTCTGTGAAGAACTTCCTCCTAACATCCAGCCTGTACTTCCCTCGGCACAACTTTAGGCTGTGTCCTCTTGTTCTATTAAGAATCCTAGTTTTGTGGCTTAAGGAGATACTAACGTCTTTGGCACTTCTGGTCTGTTTCAAGTTGGTAGAAAGAGATCTTAATAGCTTAAACAATGTTACATGACTCAACACAGCCAATCTGCATGATCCCAGCAGTGCATGATGAAGTGCTAATGCAGTGTTAATTTCCTAGCAGTGTAAGAATCATTTAAAAGAATTGTATTGGCAATACATTTGCTCCTATGCCACATATTTCTGCCAGATACGGAATGGAGGAGTCTAGTGCAAGTTCTTTCTGGATTTTTATCCTTTTTCTGTGTTTAGGTTTTAGCTCACAGAAGGAGCAGCATTTAAACAAACACCTTTCTGTCCTTGCACCCTCTACTGTGTTTTATTTTGCAAGAAAAAAAAATGCAGTGTGCCCATGAATGTTAGAGACAAAAGTGCCCCTCAAGCTTTAGATTTCTGCTGGAGTCTCTGTGATTAGCATAGCTCCCTGGAATGTGCCTGGCCTTTTTGCAAAAGCACTTGCATATTTAAGATAGCATCTCTGAACCTCTGGGAAGGATATAGCTTGTTGGCTTTGTCTTATATAATGCAAAACAAACAAGAAGATAAAGAAGATATCCTGTGTTTGCAGGAGCAGTATTGGGCAGATGGTGTTTACTGCAAATGCACAGAGAACTTTCGCCTTGCATATTTATTTAGTAATAACACACCTTCACTTCACTGCTACTGAGAAGTTAAAGGTCATCGTGTGTGGATTTAGTGTTGCAGGACTGAAATGTGAATGTACATTTGTAGTCCTCATCCATTTGGGAGTCTTCTCAGAACCGCATAACCTTCTTGCATGTGTGGATTTAAAAGTCTGAGGTAGCCCTGAAGACTGTTTCTTCTAATTCATCAGTAAGGCTGGATTTGCTGGAAAGCAATTTCCTAACAGTGTATGTCAAGTGATCTTCACTATTCTACTTGCAGGGCAAAGTGCATTTCTTTTGCTTGCGTTTTCTAGTGTAAACAGATAGCAACAAATGCAGTCAACAAGAAATTCAAGCACAAGAAAAAAGAAGCAAACCAAATAATCTCCCCAAACCATCTCTTACACTCATAGCAAAGGAAGCTGTAGCAGTGTACATAAATCTTTTTCCTGAGCTGTACAGCCTACCTCAAGTAAATGTGAGTCACTACTTAGTGCTCTGCTAAGATCTGCTCAGATAGATACAGTACATAATAGTGATCAGTGAATCACAGAATACCAGAAATTGGAAAGGATCTTAAAGATCACAGTATCACAATATTACACAGTATTATCAGGGTTGGAAGAGACCTCACAGATCATCAAGTCCAACCCATCTAGTTCCAACCTCCTGTCATGACCAAGACCTCATCCAACCTGGCTTATTTTCCAATCTCATATAAGGGATGGATTCAGATGGGTTGAAAACTCTTAAGGCTTTACATGTTACGTTGCCATTTTCATTGTGGTTTATTCAGACTAAGAGGGAAAAAACCCTTAAGCTGTAGTTGTACAATAGCAACCCACATGAAATCAGAGACATGGTAGAAGTTGGAATTTCTATCCCATTTCTTTGGCTGAGTGCAGATGCCTCAAAGTCTGTGTTACTCTGG
This sequence comes from Pogoniulus pusillus, assembly GCF_015220805.1. Classification (NCBI taxonomy): domain Eukaryota; kingdom Metazoa; phylum Chordata; class Aves; order Piciformes; family Lybiidae; genus Pogoniulus; species Pogoniulus pusillus. Next base: position 28,537,037 of record NC_087270.1, on the reverse strand, counting down.
TGTGGTAGGAAGAATGCCTCTGTGTCTTGACTATACAAAATATATCTGCTTATAGTCTTATTAGATGCACACCTATGGAATAGTTGTGTGATCTTAAAAAGAGTTCCTAAAGAGTTTTTTTTAAGAGCAACAGCACTACCATCCACTGTAGTGAATGAAAACTACGATTATGGTGGGTAAACCTCAGTAATTCTGAAAATCACTTAATTCTTTGAATGGGAACATTTGCCTTCCATCTTAGAGCTACACAGGATTCTTTTATGTTAATTCTGCAAGCCATGACAAAGTTACTTCAAATGATGACAGAAATGTTCTTTATTTTTTTTAATGCCATCAGCTTTGGATGGTTCACTCTTCAGGAAATGCAGAATGTACTAAGTCAGCTACTATTGTCTGCTTCACCTGTCCTGTTTCCTTTCTTGTTATTGTTCTCAGGTAATTCTACTGCCTGATTGATGTCCTCGCCCATACCTTGTTCTATTGTACTGACTTAGAACACTTAAAAAAAAAATCTTGGTGGCACTTGAAGAATAAAAGTGGAGTAAATTTGATTGCAGTGCATTTCTAAGATGTAGCAATTCAACGTAATAGTTGTTAAATAATATAATTTTATAAATATTGTATAAACATAATATAAGCTGCAGATAACTACTGCAGATTTATAGTAAACAACTTTCTATTTTGACAAACCCAAAAGCTTGAAGTGTTAGTTTAGATTTTGATAGAATTCATTGTTCATAGCTGTAAGAAAGGAGAGCTCTATATATGTTTAAAGAGTGCATGTTTAGGACAACAGATTGAGTGTTTTCAGGATTTTTTGGGTAATTACTTCAGGTTTCTTAAGCAGGATAAAAAATTCCCTTTCAGGATGGCTGTAGTCTACCTACTGCTTTGAAATTCCTTCAGTGTACAGTGCCTGGGAAAGAAATGAAAACCTGTTCAACACCAGCTGTAAACATCCATCTCAGTGAGAGATATGTAAAATTAAATTGGCTCTCCAAAGGGCATCTTTGCTACCCTTGTTGAAATTCAGTAGTGAGATCTGGCCCCCAAGTACATGGAAAAAGTAACTAGAGCAATGTGAAGCTGAGAGGGCTTGAGCAAAGTGGGAAAGTAGCTCCTAAATTAGGGAAGGCATGTTTTAATTATTTGGCTTATTTGGGGGTTTGTGCTGATTTTTGTAAGGCATTGTTCTCCAAAGCAAAAGACAGTAGTCCATTCCCTTCAGCGTTACTGATGCTCTTCATAGTTCTTCAAGCTGTGGGCACATGTATAAATAAAAACAATAAGAGCTGTCTAAGATAAAGAGCTTGCAAATATAGAGACTGCAGGCAAGAGAACTTTTTCAAATGAAGGACTGTTAAAATTAATGACTTAGGCAATAGCAGAGCCTAAGTTGTTCTACAGGCTTTCCGTTGAGGCTGGTTTAGCTCTCTTGGGAATTCAAAGCCACTTTGAGTCTGAGCAGTGCTGCAGACCTCTGATCACAGTCCACAGCGTTACCGTGGTATGGTGAGCTGAGCTGCATATGCCTTCTTACAACCTGCCTCACTTCTAAAGAAAAACCTGTTAGCTTAAGTCTCAAATATACACATGTGGCTTAGGCTCATTTTGCTTCTCCAGAGGCATGTTCTAAGAGAAAGCACACAGTTTGTTACTGCAACCTGGTTATTAGTAGTTATTTTACAGTAACTCAATTTCTTGTGGTCATCTGTGTATAGCCTTAGCCCTGTGTAGAATTTAATGTAATTCCCCCCAAAAAATGTCATTAAATTCTCATTCTAGCTCAGTTTTTGTAGATCTGATTATGGTTCTGTTTTGCTTGTATTTTGTATCAGTCCAAAGGTCTTCCCCTTTCAGTGTTACTGCATGCTTGTTCTGTCAGTTGAATAGGAAACCAGAGAACTGACTTGGAAGAATTAAACCTGAATGACAAGTACTGGTCAGTGTGTATCAAGCATAACTCAGGTAGTTTGCAGGTAAAAAAATCCTTGTTTCTGTAAGTTGAATGCTACAAAATGTACGTTACATGGAATGTAAGATATGTTAACCAACATCTTAATGTAGTCTAAAATAATTCTAACAGCCTACAGGTGTCAAAGAAAAGTATGCTCTCAGTTCATGTCGCTGACTTTTTAATGGCTCTTCAGCTCAACCCCAAGTCCTAGCCTTGCTCATCCTCAGCAGGGAAGTAAACAGATGGCTCCCTGAATGATAGGCAATAGTAGCAGTCTCCTAGCAAGAGACTGTTTGAGGGACGTTGTAAGTTTAAAGTGATATCTGCAGAATTCAGAAAACCAGAAACCTGTGTATCAAATGAAGTACTAATAATATATGCTTCCTACAACCTTTACATCAGAGGTATTTTGAAGGCAGTATCTCTATTTTGGTTGCTTCATTTTCCTCTCAAATGCACATTCATTTTGTTCTCTTGGTGCCTTCACTGCAAGCATAGTCTCTAAAAGCATAAGCCAAAAGAGATCTTGGGTTGCAGTTTGCTTTCCATCATGTACAGCAAACCTACAGTTTGACTTGGGTAGATCACTTTTGCAGCATAAATGAAAAATCAGATTTGTCTTCCCCTTTTTGCTTCCCTGTTTTTCTTTCAATGGGTCATTGAAAGAAAGCCTGAAGGGAGATTCTGGAAAACATTTTTCATCCCCCTGTCTTATTTTGTGCATTTGAACTACTTCAGCGATTTCTTTCTTTTTGCTGGACAACTCCTCCGAGAAATTAAAGAATTATTTATTTATGGTTATTAGTTTCCTTTCAGCATTTTAAAAAATGTCTTCAATGTTTGAAGCACCCCAGCAGGCATTGCAAGCAAAATCTGTAGCAAAGAAAACAATAATAAAGCAAAAACAATGACAAATTCCATCTCAACAGAAGAAGGCAGAAGAGTTGTTTAGCAGCAATAATTAACCAAGTTTCAACATTCTTGAGGTGCCTGTGGAAACTACCTGACAAATTGATGGGGCCTTGTGGTATGCCCTGAAGGTGAATAGATCTGAGCTGTTTCAGACACAGCTCAGAAGGAGAGTGGTTAGCTCCTAAGCCTATGTGGAAGGCATTTCTTTTTATAACCTTCTGAGTGATAATAAAAGTTAGTATTAATCTTGTTCATTACACATTTCACCTGGAAAGTTTCTTGTGAGGGGGGAGGAAAGAAAATGCAGGAAATACTCCCATTTCAGGCAAATTTCTGCTGGGTAGCTTTTCCTCTTAGAAACCATTAGGAGAAATCCTGTCCCATCCTGCAAGATCATTCATTCTGGGCTGTTTAATTTTTTATAGGGAAATATCAGGTCCTCCAGTTCAGCCTTCTGCAACAGGTAGTCAGTGAAACGTGAAACATGAAGTTAGCTGTTGCCAACCACTTGAATTCACACCATTCCTATCTCCTAATTAAATCTGATAGCATTTTCCCTTTCATGTGAATGAAGTGGGGTTGTGCCTAATCATGAGAGTTTCAAGCAGAAGGTTTGCCTTCTGGGTTCTTTCTACAGTTAGTGCTTCATGATCTGTTTGGCTGGTGTCTGTTGATTTGAGCTGCCTGATTGCAATGGAGATTATAATTGGTTTCATGGAATGAACTTGAAATGCAGAGCAACAAAGGACAGGATGTGCTGGAGAAGCCAAAATGGTTTTGGTCGTTGGAGCAGAGCCTGAACTGCAGCTTCCTATACACCTTGGTCTTGCCAAATATCATAGATGTTAACAGAGCCCACTGACAGAGGAGCCTGGACTTCTTCACCCCTCAGCAGCCATTTAAGGGATAAAAAGTTCTGTAAATTATATTCTCTTAGAACATACAGAACCTGATGTGTGGTTGTCATACATAACAAGAAACTAGTGCTATTCTAAATCATCTCCTTCGTTTCATCAGTTGTTTCTCCTTCCAAGATCCAGCATCCCTGTGACAACAGGAGCTCTGCCTGGCAGTTGTAGAGGACATATAGAGGAGCCATCATTCCTTTCATTATGGACCTTTCATTTTCTATAGACTGTCTGAACTGTCAGAGGAACAGGATTCTCTCATGGCAGCAACAGAAGCTCCCACTACAGCTCCCAGCTTTCAGGGGTCATCCCAGAGATCTTCACTGCTTCTGATCATCATATCATTAAAGAAAAAAAAATAATTTTTCAACTCTTTCTGTTCTACTTCCTTTGAATATCCCCTTCAGATGCTGCAGAATAATCATATCTTTTTGGAGATAAGGTTGTTCCATTGAGAGGGCTGTGGGTAATGGCTTCCTCATGCTCCTTTAAGGTCTTGATCTTGGTTTTTTGAAATTAAATTGCCAGAAAGGACCTTCTCTAGAGAGCATGTGTAACTCCTCTGCTGGATTTTTTTCCCTTACACTTCCAAAAAAGGTCTGCATATTCTATAGAAACCTGTGGGGTTTGTGGTCACAGAACATCAGTCACCCTAATTAAAAGAAGATTTTTCTAATGTCTTTTTATTTTAAACTACACGAGAATTCTGCATTGAGATGATCTAGCAGGAAAGGACTTGAGGAATAATCCTAAATATGCTTATTACACCAGCTTGTAACTGTATTACATTCAAGATGAGATTCCTGCAGCATTGAAGATTATTAAGCCATCTAAAGGAAGTTCCTTCCTTGGTCATTAACCTGCAATTATTTACACAGAAACTGCTCTAAAAATGTTTTAAAGGGCAAGATTTTTTTTACCCCTCCCCCCACAATGATGTAGACCTGGAAAGAATCCTTCTGATTCTTGAATCTGAATGCTTGGTATTGCATGGAATCACATTATTTGGAGTACCTTAATAAGTATATGAAGCACTACCTGAATGCCAGTTGGAGTTTTGATCCCCATCATTGTCTAAGGAAGCCCTTCTGCTGGCTGGTCAATGACAGCTCATGGCCATTTGTTACTGAACAAATCTCATTTTGCCCCTTTATTAACAGAGAGCAATTTTACATCCCTGAGGTGCTACCTCTCTCCTGTCCGTGTCCTGGTTGTGTACTCCCTACAAGATCCACTTTCTGTGGCGCCAGATTGAACCATGAACTTATCTCTAATGGATAACAGTTTGTAGCTTTTAAATAGAGATTATACCTGTTATAAAACACTGCTATTTCAGACCTGGTGAGCTCACCAGGAGGATATTAAATAGATGATCTAATCTCTTCATTTCTCTTCCTCCTGTCGCCATCCTCTCAGTTTAGTTGTTAGTCAGAATTATGCAAATTGAACCTGAAAGGATACCACAGCAAGCAACCTACAGCATGTTGAGAAGATAAGCAAACTGCTCAGAATATCCTGGCTAGAGACTTCTCTGGATGAAGATAGAGGGAGAAAAATCCACTTGTTCCACTTTGAGTGTATTCTTCTTTGGATTGCTACACAGCTAAAAGGAGAAGCATTAACTCTTTAGGACTGTAACTGAGAACAGTTCAGTGCCCAAAACAGAAGCAAGGCAGAGGCATTTCTGAGATGACTGAGGTTTTTTTTTTTTTCCTTCCTTATTCTTACACCTTTCGATGTAAAAGCCACGCAGACCTGTGGCATGTCCAGTGCCAAGATCTAGCTAGAATGGAGTGGGAGAGTGTGCCCAGAGGGAACTACTGGGAGGCCAATAGGGGTATGCATGCATGCTGCCAGTACTCACACAAATACAATACAGTCGCACTTCTTTTTTCTGTAACTGAATCAGTCCTTGAAATGACTACTGTAGGTTCAGCCTGGCAATTAAGCCCAAGTTAGCATAAGGTGAAAGGCCTTTGAACACATAGCCAATACCACAGCAAGCATGAGAAGCTGATACCATCGATGCTTAGACTGAAGGAATTTCTGTTCCTGCAGTAATAGCCCAGCCTAGCTTAGTAATACTTGAGCCACTGGAATTTTACTTTTGCTTGTAGACTAATCTGCTGTTTGATAGCAATTGGTTGGGAGAATTTGATTAAGCATTCCTCCTCTTTCCTTTCAGTTAAGATACAGGGACACAAGGTCATCCTGCTGCTGTTTTTTTTTTGTAGGACTTCACATAATACTGCGTTGATCCTCAGCTCATCGGATGGTAGGTGCTACAAGAAGCAAATGCAGTACATGGAGAGGGTGTCTGTGTCTGTATTCAGAAAGATAGTCTTGTGAACATAAGACCTGACAGCGATTGCTTTTATTCCATCTGTTTCTCTTCTCCACCCAAACACGCATACTTCTACCAAAGAAACCTTAAATTACTTGTATGGTCTGCAGTCAAACTACCAACAGAACACACATAGATATGTTGCCTGAGCCAAGCCCTACTGCTCCTGCTCAGCAAAGCTCTCTCCATAATTTCAATTAAACACAGTTTTGCTTTAGTGCAAGATGAGTAAGAACCGTGTGCTTTGGCCCGAGACTGCTTCATCAGCTATGTGTCATGCTTTACTTTCCTGCACAGCAGTTTGCCAGATATACCATGTTGAGGATGCATTGATCTTTGTTGCTTCCAAAACTGACACTTCCTTTTCCAGTCCTGCCTTTTAAAGTGTTTCAGTTGGACAACTCCAAGCTTTTGAAAAATGATGGGTTTTCACTCCCTTTTGAAACAGTATTTTAATTCAAGGGCTTAGTCAAGACATAAATGTTACTGATCCAATCATGCCATTTCAGGTTGGAGTTTTTTTATTAGCAAACATAGTGCTGCTAGTATGAAGCCATATTACAAACACAGATACATCCCTGACTAATTTTGTGATAGAGTGGCGTGCCAAAACCATTTTTTTCTACCCATCAGCTGTATTTCTGTGTTGTGTCTGATTTTTGTGTTAGTATTCTGGCTTTCTCTTTGCTGCAGAATTAGTCCTGGTCACATCATATGGCTTATGCTGGTACAACGTTTTAGTACAGGTAACACCATAATCTGTCGCAAAGCCATTATGAAAGGTCAGGAAAATGTGGTCTGAAGGTCTTTATTACAGAGTTTTGAGACTGGAGCCGTGTCCTGGATCCTGGAATTCCAGTCAGAAAGGCTCCTTTCCAAGTTATCCAGAGCTGAGGATATTTTCACTTGTATGCTGCATTTTTAGTCACTTCTTACATATCAAGTGGGTCTAGCAGAGGGTAAGAAGCTAGAAGGAAAGCATGCAGTTCTGTAAATTGTGGCTTCAGACAAAGAGAAGCTGCTGTTGGTCTTTGCCTTTGTTACCTCTGTGCATCACTTTAGGTATCTGCCCTCTGAAACATGAAATTTGCTCACGTGTGTGCCTCTTTCTGGTGAAAAGAGAATGAAGACAGCCTAATTTTTCTTTTTTCATCAAGAATTCCCTTTTTATAGCCATACTTTCTTCCTAACAGACACCACTGCATTTATTTATGATTGTTTCCTTTGGGAGTGGGTGAAATCAATAAATGCCATTGGTTTGTGCATCCTCTGGGATGTGCAACTGAATCTGTCTCTTTCTGTGTAGCTCTTGTTAAAATACAAGAGCTATTTATTTTGAGTATGAACAGAGCCAGGGAGAGAAGTTTATCCCAAGATCTTGAAGGCTGCATTACCTAAAGGCTGATGATATAGAAATAATTGAATGTAAGTACTGCAAAATTGTTGAGATAAATTTTGACATAAAAATGTAGGTTGTTTCATAAAAAGTTGCAGTGACAATAGGTTATAGTGACAGCTTTTCAACAACTGTATAAGCCTCCAGATGGAGGGGAATTTGGCTTAATGAATTATAGGCAGTCTGTGTAACACAAGCTCCTTTTATAGGAACAGGTCAGAAGAAAGAATAAACTTATTCATACTGGCATGTGTTAAATAACATCATTGTTAAAAACATGGAGTTGAAAAGAGACTGAGAAATGCAGGACTTAAAAAAAATAATCCATTGTTGATATCTCAAGACCTTCAGGCTCCCAAGCAGAGCACTGGACTGCTTTGTTTCAGCATTATCTAATAACAAAAAGTTGTCACTGGCTAACTGTGGAGGCTCACAGACTTCCAGTGACTAGATGACCATGCTGCAGGACCTTCATTATGCCTGTTCATGCTTTCACATTCTCTCCCCTTGCATCTGTGTTGGGTTCAGAGTAGCCTGAGTTGGTGAGGGTTGTTATTTACACCGGGAGACGCATGGTCAGAGCTCTACAGAGCTCTTTTTTCCCTGGCTTGTGGCACAGACAGACTGCGTGACCTTGGCAAATTACTTCATATTTGCTTTCTCATCCATAAAATTATGATGATACTTAGCAACCTCCCAGGAGAAGTATTTGAACTTCATTAAGGATTAGGACATGCTTTTAGTTTAGTTAGTTGTATTGAAATCTGCTAGGTAAGCAAAAGTTATTGTTAAATAATGAATGAGGAGAGATGCTGTCAAAGTAATGTAAAGGACTGAGCCAGTGCTAAGAGTGGTAACCAAATGAAAATCACATGCACCATGATGTCACAGCAGGGAAGTACAACTGAAAACTAAGAATAAACAGCAGATGTCAGTGAGTCATTAAAATAACAAACTTGAATTTCTAATTTTGTCAACATACTGTGGCACTTTTGATAGGACAGATTAAGCACTGATTAAGCTTGCAGGATTTTTTTACACACGTGGTGGTGAGTTAAGGACTTAGTTATAACCTTAAGCCTGCGTTACTGAATCTGTGGCTGGTTTACAAGACAGTATTAAAATCTACAGATGTAGGATTGAGAAATGCAGGAAATTTCTGTGAAACTACTAATCATGGATCCATACAATAGGAAGTTATCTGGGTAGGAACTGCTTTATGTTCATGGTATGAAGTGTTTTTCTGCCAGGTCTTTGAATTTAGACTAGTTCACAGGTGGACTGTCTTGCATCTTCCAACTCAAGCAAGCAGTTGTGTAATGGACAGATGCATTTACTGTGGATGTGGTACTGGTACTAAATATTAGGTATTTTCTTACAGCAGTAATCAGAAGGATGCTCAACCAAGCACTTATTTATCCCACTTCGTCTTTCATGAGCGCAGGCATCTTAATTACACTTGCAAAGCATATGTGTATGTTTTGTCAGCACGACTGCATGTTTTTGATAATCTGTCTCCTCAAACTCTGCGAGGTCTCATTTTTCTCAGCGTATTTTATACCTAGCAGCACCTGGATCATTACCTATGCACCTCGTGAAACCTTTTTTTCTTAGTCATTTTCCTAATTAGCAGCCCGTGTCTGCCACGTGTGGGTAATGACACTTGCATCCTTGCACAAGTAAAAAGGAGTCTCTCAACAGTAGTCATTTCTTTTCCATTTGCATATCTAAAATGACCTAACACATTTTCTTTGGGGCTGTTTTTTGTACGTAACTCTGACCTCCATCGAGACACTCTGTAGGGTGCTGAAGGTCCTGCTGAACCCTGGCACGGAGCCACGCCACTGCTGCTGGCTTCTGCCTACCATCCCCAGCAAGTCAGCAAGAAGAGAGAGCGGAGCGGCTCGGCGGCATCGCCGTCAGCCTTCGCCTCGCCCCAGGCATCGCCTCTCTCCTGGAGCACAACAGCACGTTGTACAACACTGAATGACAAGCAGTTCTATATTAAGAAAATCATGAAAATGCAGCTTATTAGAAACCACGGGGTTGATTGAAAGCGAAATAAATGGCAGTCTACCAACAGAGATTGTTGCTCTGGGTAGATAATCTGATCAGTAAATATTTATTTCATTACAAAGTCTCTTTTATGGTTTGATCCAGGTTCAGTCAACAACTCTAAGTGACCTATTCAGCATTTTAAATTGGATCTGGAGGTTCTGCCATTTGAACCAGGGATACCATAAACAAATAAGTGATTCAGTGCAATTGGAGGTAGTAGCATGAAATGCAATAGTCTTTATTTAAAGAATCCTCGTAGGGCATTTGCTATTTGATTAGGCAGTTTGTTTGCTTTGAACTCCTAACTTGTTTAATCTTAAACCTTGAGAAGATACAGAAATACTGCATTCATCCAGGGACAACTTAAAACCATTAACTCTTCAGTTACTCCTACGTGGGCATTCATTTCACCGGTGCTGTTCACTAGCAGATCTTAGACCCTAATGGCCAGCAAATTGTACTGTACCTGAATTCTTTCAGTAGTGCAGAAAAAGCTTTTTGCCTAGACATGCCTCATATAATCAGCTATCATGGATAGAGGGAAATCACACTCTTTTTTTTTACATTTTGCTGGTGCATTTTCTTTACCAAAGTAAAGCAAGCAAATTAGAATATCTTGATAGTTGCATTATAAATTTATGTTGCACAATCATTGTTCTCAGCCTCTGCAAGCTCTTCAACGTAACATTCGAGGTCTGCAAGAATAATAAAAGCATTTTTACTTTGTCCAGTGGCAGTGGATCAGATAAAGCAATGCAGATTTAAAGGAGAAGAGTGCAGTGCATTCTCCCACTGGAGCATATGGGTTTAGCTTTAAATTCAGAAAATGCTTAAGAGAACCTTATGAAATGTAATAAAGTTCTCCTTCCCTGAGCTCACACTGTCAATCTGAAATTGTATTGAGGGAATTTGAGTTTCAATAGTGTCCTTATGGAGCAGCTATGCTTATTACTTAGATATTAGAGGTGCCCTGTTGATGTACAAGCATTTGAATTCCAAAGGGAAATAAAGTCTGTATTTTCAGCTTATTATTGTACAATATTGTAGGCACTCCACAGTAATCTTCTGGTAAAAATTGTTCTTTTCCCCTTCAAACTTCCACCACCTAACGTGTTGTCTTGGCTTCCTACCTCTGCTGCAAAAGAAAACATCAGCTTAAATTTTCAATTCCCTAGTAAGAGGTTACGTGTATTATAACACTATTATAGCTAATATTGTTTATGTACTTAATTCTTTGTGCAAACAGTGGTGGTCACAGTTTGAAGTTGCTGTGCCACCTGGGTGCTTTGGAAAGTGCCAACATTACCTTAGAGCAGGCTGCCTGAGAGCCAGGCAGCATGTCCTATCCTCTTGTCTCCTCCAATGCTGACTTTTAGTGTCCTGCTATGTTTGCCTTGTATATACAAGTGCACACCAACTAGCATAGCTGTAGGACAGCTCGCTCAAGGCTGAAGCAACATCATGCAGCAGGCACATAGATGTACTCGGAAGGAGCTGTCCTGGGTAAAAATGCCTTGTCACATCACTCACCAACTCATTTTCACTTGTACATCCTCCTGCAGGGCTGCAGGGATCCGCTTGCTTATGACCTCAAATCCCAATTGTCTTTCTTCCAACCCCATGCACTGGAAATGAAAAAAAAAGGAAAGAGCAAATCCGACTGAAAGCTCTCAGCCCTCTCTACTCTCTGCATGAAATGGAGCATGGAGGAGAGTGCTCCAGGCAAGCAGCAGCTCCAAGTTAACTGCCAGGTCAACACAGAAGGCCAAGAGCTGGTCAGTGTGCTCCCAGTGTGTAGCCGAGGCAATGCTCACCTCCTCTTGCAATGGATCCAATAATTTATAAATGACGCGTGAAGGGATGCTGAGGTCTGCAAAGGCAGTGCTGAGGCAGGATCAGGAGACGCTGGAAGGTATTCGTTCAGCCAAGCTCCTTGGTCGTGTTCGCCTCAGCCCAAAATAAGTCCCAAACCGAGAGGGAATGGAAGATTTGTGATGAGCCTCACAAGAACTTTCTCTGCTTCTAGCTGCCTAGTCATAAAATGAGGAGTAAGCCATGTTGTCTGTATATTAGGAAAGCTCCTCTGTTTTGTTCTGTTTCTTTCTGTCTCTAGCAAGTCTACCTTGGGAAATCTTGCTGCCTAAAGAAGAACTGAAGGCAGGATTCACCTAGCTGAAATCAGGGAGCTTTGCCATTGACTTCAGTCAGGATGGTAGGAGCTGAGCACATGTGGGTTTTAGTTCATGCTTCCTATGGGCAGCTTCAGCACTTTCTTACGTAACTAGCCTACTGTGCATTTCATTCTGTCTCTTTAAACTATATTTTACTCCAGACTGGAGGAGGAGCTTAGCCCCCGAGGTCATTTAAGAGTGTTTAACAGAAGGCTGTCTGTTTTAAATTATTCTCTAAAGTGATAGTCTTGTCCCAATTACATGAGTTGTGGCCAACCTTGAAATTGTTGTTTTCCTTCTATATTCCAAATAGTCAACTAAAGCAAAAAATGTCCATCTTTGAAGGAAACAAATTATAGGTCTCATTAAACTATATACATTTAATGTGAGATCCACAGATTAATTTTTTAGCACAAATGAACAAACCCTGCAGTTGCTGCTGGAGCCCTCCTTCTCCCAGAGTGAGTCTGCTAAATTTTAGATTGGTAAAAATGATGAAAAAAACCTTTTGACAGGCAGAGAATTAAAAAAAGATATTATTTGTTCTGTTTCTACAAACACACCCTGAACCTGAAGCTCAGGTGTTTACCTTCTGTGTTTTGAGCCTTCAGTGACTGAATTCTTCCCAACCAAAGCAATTAGAAATCACTAATGAAAGTCATATTTTTTTGTTGTTCATCATACAGCAAGAGCTAGGGCTCAACTGAAAACAAGCTACTGCTAGGATGGATACACCTTAGGATTGTTTCAGCTGGCAGCATTGCAATGATTTCAGTTTTTTTGAGCATATCTTTTGAGATTCTGAAAAAGTATCACATCAAAACCCAAACGTTCTTGGGTAAACATGAAGCTGGCAAGAGCAGTCAAGTTTTATCACTGCAGTAGCAGCTCTGTAAGTCTTAATATTCAGCAATTGTATTTTGACTAAGGAAGAGGTGGCTTCTCCTTGCAGGAGTCCATCCGTGCTGTGGGTTCCCCCACCCTGCAGTATGACCTGACTTCAGTGCAACGTCACAGCTGTTTCTTGCTATTTTAGTGTATTCCAGGAATAGGGAAGAATGTGTCTGCTTATTGATCAGATTCCTTTGTGAAATCAAAAATGCAAGTGACTTTTGCTTTACCTTAAGAAGAATGTCTTGCCTGAGCCTTTCTCATGCTAGCACATGTGCATGGTGCATTCGTTTTGTGTTTCCCACTCATGGAAAACCCTGTTCCTGTTGGATATATTGAATGGTATGGTTGAATATCCTTGCTGGGTTAAGTCTAAGATCCTGTTTGTATCCATCTGTCTTCCTGTACGCCCTTTCTCTTCTCCTTTGCCCCCCTCCAACATGGATATTTTTAGCCCAAGCACTTGTACAACTCATTTACACTTATTTTCCCCTTTTTCTTGTGTTTGCTATTCTTGGGCATTAATGATCAGACACTGCATGAGGGCAGAGCTCTCAGCCTAGTAGCTGTCTAATGCTACTTATGTAGCACTGGTGCCCAGGTTGTTCTCATTCTTCAAAGGGTGAAAAATTCCCCTTTCTCTGCCTCTTGGTGACCCAGAAGCTTTCCTCCCATCTTCTCCCTCCTCCACATATTCTGTCCTGCCTGTATCTGTGGGAGGAGGGAAACCATTTTTGGATTGTAATGCATTTTAGGACTTCCTGGTATAGAAAGAAACAAGATTCATAATAATTCCTCTCTTTATTAAATATTGATGTATTCTTTTCTCAGAATTGCAGAATGGTAGGGATTGGAAGAGATCTCTGGAGATCATATAGTCCAGCCTCCCTTGCTAAAGGGGCTTCACCTAGAGCAGATTACACAGGAACATACCTAGGCAGGTTTTGCAAGTCTCTGGGGAAGGAGACTCAATAACCTGTCTGGGCAGCCTGTTTCAGTAGTCTGTCTGAAACACAGACAGCAAAGAATATGTGCTTTGGTTTTTACCTAAAGAACAGCTCTTTGCACAGCCTGTAGTACACAACTCACTACGATGGGTTGATGGCTGGAGGTCAGTTTGTGAGGTTTTCCACTCTTGGTTCTATGAATTGTTTAAAAGTAGTAAGGAAGCAGCTCTTAGGATGAATCCCTATACCATGGCTGCAACTGTCAGAGCCCTGGCAATGATGAGGTAAGCTGTGAGAGCCTGAGCGCACTGTACAGGCAGAGTAGAATTGCTGCTTGAGTTGACTTAATAGTGAAGCCCATTCCAGTGCAGCCTGAAGAGCTGATTGTTTCTGCTGCATTTCTCAGCAAAATGCGTTTGTATGCAATCTGGCTAATAAACACTGAAGCTAAATTCAAATGGGACTTAAGACTATGTGTGTTTCCAGAGGAGCCCATTGCTGAAAGAAAACTTTCCTGTGCTCTTCTCCTGTGCTCTAGTTGCAGTCATGTGGGGCTAGATTGTTGATAGTGCAGTCTGCTAAGAATGGGTCCTTCATGGATAGTGGTGGCTGGTTTGGGACTGTCCCCAATTCCCTATGCATCAAAACTGTATCAGGGCCTGTCAAACCCAGCTGGTTTCTGGAAGTTACTTTTCAGAGAGTTGGCAAAGACTTTGCTGGAAAGAAGCTGTTGTACAAGTAGCTTCTTTCAGGAGAAGGGAGGTGGTCTGACTTGGAAGCAGAGGAGTCAACAAGCAATTTCTAATCCTTACTAGCTCATCAAACTGCTGGCTTCTGCAGTGTTGGACAAACAAGGTAACCTCACACAGCACTTCTCTCCTCTGGTAATTCCATAACGGAAAGGGTTTTGCTGTCTCCATAAACAAACCTGGCCCTGGTATGTACATCAGGAATCATGTCTGCTTCTCCCCATAACGTTACTGAGTTGGGGCTGATGGTCATGCTGGCTGTGCAGTTGTGGCAGTCCCTTGCAGGCAGTCAAAGGACATCTGTGGCTCAGCAGGGTTTTTCTGGGGCTCCTCAGTTTTGTGGGTTATTGTTTGGGGAAGTTGCAGCACAGAGGGTCTGGCTGGGGGAATGTGTAGCTTTGCACACATGTTTTGAAGTGTACTGGAATGTGACTATCCTGCAAACTTCTCCTTTTGCAGTGGCAGAGCTCCAGGAAACATTGTGCTGTCTTTTTGTCTGTTTCTCACGGGTGATATTAACCCACCAACACTGCGCCACAACTTCTAATACGTTCTTTGCTCCTGCTAGTATAGTTTCCATGTGGCACATCCTGCTCTGCCCAGCTGATTGCCCAGCAATCTAGGCTGGCTAAGGTGCACTATGAGGCACCAAAATAGACCTAAATCCACAAAATAGGGCTGTGGGGACCACTTACAAACTGATGTTTAAGTTCTTGCAGATCTTTCCTCTAAGGAAAGAGTAAACCTAAATATCTTCACTGGAGTCCTTGTCATTGCATTTCTTTTATCCACAGTTCACCAAAGGGTCTGGGCATGAAGACAAATTAAGACGCTGCATCACTCTGCAACATGGCATGGCCAGTGCTTGGCACAGAGCTATTGTGTGTAGAGTGATTTCAAGACCCAGAATAAAGGCTTGGGATGCCTTCACTATCACCATCCTCTCTGGAAGTTTGAAGAAGCCAAATTCAAGCTCAAGACAGGGGCTGCTACATACACTGTACAGTTTTGCAACCCCTAACACCTCTTAGTCACTGGCTAACTGCTTCAAGACAGGCAGATCCACTGCATGCCAAGTGCTGATGAAGGGCTCTTAAGACTGCACCACCACCTACTCCTCATTTAAATATCACTGATGATAATGAAATCTTGGACTCTTGAAGTTTCCCAAAGTATATGTTGGCTCTTGGCAGGACCCACGTTCTCATGCATCCATGGTAGCTAGAGCTTCATGGATAACATGAAGCTCTAGCTTGTTATGGAGGTTTTCGAGTCATGTTCAGCCATCGCACACTTGACTTGTGCACGACTCTGAATCCAGCTCCATGGCCACTTCAGTCTTGTCACAGTGACTTCTCCAGTCTCTCCTTCACTTCTACCCTCTGTAGTCCCTCGTTGTAGACTTTTTCCTAACTTTCTTCTGTCACCAATTTCATGCTCTATGAGGAGAGGCTGAGGGAGCAGGGATTGTTTAGCCTGGAGAAGAGGAGGCTCGGGGGGACTTCATTGCTGTCTACAACTACCTGAAGGGAGGTTGTAGCCAAGTGGGGGTTGGTCTCTTCTCCCAGGCAACCAGCAACAGAACAAGGGGATACCATCTCAAGTTGTGCCGGGGGAAGTATAGGCTGGATGTTAGGAGGAAGTTCTTCCCAGAGGGAGTGATTTTCCATTGGAATAGGCTGCCCAGGGAGGTGGTGGAGTCGCTGT
This sequence comes from Pogoniulus pusillus, assembly GCF_015220805.1. Lineage (NCBI taxonomy): Eukaryota > Metazoa > Chordata > Aves > Piciformes > Lybiidae > Pogoniulus > Pogoniulus pusillus. The sequence continues at coordinate 28,520,997 of NC_087270.1, read as the reverse complement.
ACCTGGAAGTGTTGGAGAAAAGACTGGATGAGGCACTTAATGCCATGGTCTATTTGATTGGCTAGGGCTGGGTGCTGGGTTGGACTGGTTGAGCTTGGAGGTCTCTTCCAACCTGGTTGATTCTATGATTCTGTGATTCATATTTTGCATTTTTCCCAAATCGGGCTTCTACCTGCCCATTTTGTGTCCTGTTTACTGTTGAAACTCCTTTGCATTATGTATTCAGTAAGAAATGCCACTCCATGAAATGCCTTCTGCTTGCAAGCACTCCATTTCCCTTAAGACTTCCAGCAATGATCTCTGAAAATATCCACACCACTTCACGGAGAGCTTGTCTCCAGTGTATTCAGATGTCAAACTGTTTGTGTCTCAGCTTGGAGCATCCACTGTCTCATTTGTGTGCAAAGCCCTACCATGAGAATGGGACACTTCTCAATAAATAATAGCACTGGATTCATCTGCTGCATCACATAGTAACACTGGAAAACAAACCCAAACTTTTTGCAGTTGAAGACCATTTCTCCTCATTTTCTTCCCTGTATTTTAAATTTTATTTTTTCTGTGCTTTTGTTAAACTTTTGCAACTGCATCCTCCGGTGTGTGAGTGCTCTCTCTTGCACAAAACTTGAATAAATTCAGCTAAAGATTTCCTATGAGAAATCTTCCTGAGAAGGGTGGAATTTCTTGTGATGGAGAAGACACTGTGGTCTCTAGTGCTGCTTTCATTCTCTAAACTTGAAGATTGAGTGAGATGGATGGTGAAATGAGGAACTGATGCTCCTTGTGTGAGCTGAGCCCTCAATGGACATAGGGGATCTTACACAGTCCTCACAAAGTAGGGAATGACTTGTCCTTCTTTGGCATAGAGCTGAGCCAAGCAGGCCTCAACTAAGTGAGCAGCACACAATTGTTTCCCCCCTGTTTTCATGCCATGCTCATCACAGTGTTATGGAGGGTATTAATGATGCAGGGTAGGATTTTTTTTTCAAAATGAATATTGCTTATTAATTTTGATATTCAGGATTCTTGCTACCTGCCCAGTAATTTTTAATAATAATTAGGTTCTTTGCAATGGTCATGAAAACATTATTCAAAAGAATAACAGAATCTAGAGCACTTAAGAAATAACTAGCAATGATACAAACATTAAGCTTAATTGAACTGGAAGAGAGGTTTTTGCAGTAAATTGTACCACTTGCCCACTAGATGGATTCAGGAAGCTCCTTTGCTAAAGCAGAAGGCATTTGCATTCACTTACAGAGATTTGCTAAAGATTTGCTAAAGAGGCTTTTGAGTATTTTTTCACAACAATAGTCATCTCTGGATTTCCTGGGACTAGCTACAGCTTCAGACAGTACCCAAACATTTGCAGGGAGTTCTGTCAATGTCTTGTTAGTTAATAATGTTTCTGACATTCCCAAGCTCTTAGCAGGGGTGCTGGGAGGAAGCAGTCGATCTCTGACCTACTCTTGGTTCCTTTTAAATGATCTGTGTCCCTTCCAGGACTCCCAGTCTTGGCAGAAGACTTGCAGGCAGTATGAATTGCAGATGTGCTGTCCTAGCATGATGTTATGCAGGCTGAGGCCTATTCCTGGTAAACTCAAAGCAGTTTCCAGGCAGACAAGCCCAAAGTATCAGGGTTTGCTATTATACGGCAGAGCTAGCTTATAGCTTAGCAGAGCATAATGCTGCAGAGCATGGCAGGATACAACAGCAATGAAGCAGAATGCTGGCAGAAGTGGAGAGCACATTAAAGCAAAAGCAATGGTGGCAGCGTATTGTGTCTACCCACTCATCTCTTTTTGTCAATACAGCCCGAGTCTTATGGGCCTTTGGCCACAAATCAACCAATCTGAATGGCAGTTAGCCAAGCTTAACCATCTTAGGTAAAATCAGGGCTTACTTTTACCTTGTGAGGGTAGAACACAAACAAGTGTATAAACGTGTGTGAGTACCATGTAATCAAGTTTGGACAGACATGGAGGCATCAGGGGCCTTTGTCTTTCTTTCCTGCAGTTGCTTCCCCCAACAACAGGAGGAGGGGGGACAGGAGACATGCCTGGGCAAGCCATGACATGTTCAGGCCTAAGTTTGGCCTATTTTGGCCTTCCATGGCACACAGTCAATCTAAGTTCTTTGCAGCAATGTGGTAATGCATCCACCACACACTGTTTGCTTTCTCCTCCATGCCTGCCTGTCTGTCTTTTCCTTTGCTTGAGTTGCGTGAGGCATCCTGGGGATTTTGTCCAATGAGAGTAAAAGCAAACAGAATGCAGGATTTTCTGTAGCTGTTGCAGTGAAAACAGCAAAGCAACACCACAGTGCTATCAGAAGAGCATAACCTGCAGCAGAATCAGATAGCCTTCTGGTCTGTCTATCCATGAGTCTGCTGATTTCAATACAGAAGTGTCTGGTTTTGCAGGAGAGGCATGTGTGAGAGCAAAAGGGGGCTGTTTGCAGCTTGAAAGGGGAGGATGCTGCAAACTTACCATAGCAGCACTGCGTTGCTACAGATGCTTACATGCCTAGTGCACCACCCTGCTTTCCTGACTGTCTGCCCTGCTCTTTCAATACATGACAAATTCCTCTATCCAAGGGACATTGCATAGTTAAACCAGCAACTCATCTGTGAGGTGATGAACCAGTGCCACCACCCAAGGGCTCTGGGTTTATTTGTGCTCATGAGCGTGTCTGCACATCGCACCCCCTTCTCTGCTCAAGAGCCACCAGAGTATTGTAATGTGGAGGAATCTTGCTCTCACACAGAAGCTGATTGCAAAACAAACCCTTGCTGTCCTGACCTGCAATTTGTACAGTAGATGGCTTTAAAACTAGGGTACAACAAATAATTGATTCATCTGCTAGATTACCAGATTGGAAAAAAATCATCACTTACGTAATTTTGCGTGCTCAGAGGTGACTAAATAGCACTGAGGTTGTTTATTCTGTTTGACATGGCAGCAGAGCTTGCAGAGGAAAAAGAAAGTACATGGAGAATGAGGTTTTAGTGTCAAATGAAGCCATCCAGTGCACTCAGAGTGAAGCACTGGTCATTTGAAGTAAAGTCAGGGAGAGAAAATCAAGAGTTCATGAAGAGGGAGAAGTGCATGAGTCCCCTTTCACCTAATAGATCAGGAATTCAAGTCTGCACTCAAGGTGGCACTGACCAGGGCTGCCATCCCTTTGCTGCCTGAGACAGTGCATCCATCCCACTGTGAGCAGTCAGCCTCAGGCACCCATTCTGCATCTCCTCCTGGGTGGGCTGTCCCTGCCACAGGTCCAGGGGCTCACAGCAGCAGGGGGAATGTCATCATTGTGGTATTACACCTTCATATTATCCTTGCTGATGAATGGTTAAAATATTGCCATCCCAGCAAGCTGGAACCAGAGATTTCCAACCACACATGAGTTCATAGTTTCTCCTGAAAAGCAGAGGACATAATTTACATCCACCCCACAGCCAGGCTGTAGCAAGGTCTCACCCTGTTTCCCACTTCTTGAGAGGGCTATATTGAAGTGATTTCCCTCAACATGTCCCGTTTCACATCAACTCTGCTGTGCATCAAGCACAAAGAACATACTACACACATATATACCACTATATAACAGAGTTTGCTACAAATGTATTCATGTAGCAGATATTCTTGCAACTCCCAGAGCAGAGGGATATTAATAAAGAAAGAAACTTAAAATAGGCAGGAATAGCCTGAACATGCTGAATTTTTGGAAGAGAAAGCAGCAAGAATCTGGGGCAGGTCAGGGACAGGGTTCTGCTGTCTAGGTCTTTGGGGTGAGAAGACCAGACCTCGGTCAGAATAAAATGGGAGACTTTGAAGGATGGGTGACCCAGAGCCTTGGCAGGGTGTAAAATGAGAGATGGCCAGCTAGGTATCTTGTGCATAAATTGTCGTTGGCACTTCAATAATCTTGCAGCCCTTGCTTTGGCAGACTGATAGGGATTTTCAGAATAAGAAGGACATTTGAAAAATGTGTTTTCTGGGCCAGATTTTAATTTGGGGGCTTGTCAACCTTGGCACTGCCCTTTCTCTGAAAGTAAGGTCACCGTGTCGTCCTTAGCCTGTGGAATATGTGCCTCTCCTGGGGATTTAAATCTCTGAGGCATAGTGCAATTCATAATGTTGTAAATATCCTCAGGTTTGCCAATTCTTGTGGTTTGGTTGCAAGTTTTCTGTACTGTCTCAGTACCTAAAGGGAAAGGGAAGAGAGAATGGTGATTGTTGTTGTGGCTTTTCTTTGTTTGGCTTGAAGACCTTGGCTGTGGAACTCGGAGTCAGTGGGCAAATGCTATTTATTTTTTTTCTTGGCTAATACCAAAGATCTATTTAAACCATCCTGAATGTATTCTTTTTCTGGAATGCATAGGAGAAGCACTTGCATTGCTGAGAAATGCATTCCCACGGCTCAGAATTGGTACCAGGGATTCCCATGGGTCTATCACTTCTGGCTGTGTGACCTGGTCTGAAGCCAAGACCCCTCCTCCCCCATCCCAAAGAGCTGTACTGTCCAAAACCAGGTACACATCTGATTGCAGTGATACATCCAAACTGGCACTTCCTGTCTTCTTAATTCGTTTCAGCATTGTCATTTCTCTTCCTCATTTAACTTGCATTTCAGCTCTGTATCTCAATGGGAGCAGACAGGATATCCATGTCTTCTGGCTAATTTGGAATGTAGAATGCAGGCTACTTTCCTTGGATCTTTTTTCCCAGGAATTTTGTTAGAGTCTCCTGTTGTTTCACGTGAAGCTCCCTGTCCTCAAGTGTTTGATTTATCCTCATCCTTCAACATTGACAATTTCCTTTGCCTTTCACTTAGTACAGCTAGTAAAATTAGAACTCTTCATGCAAATAAAGATTGTTTAATAATAAGACTAGCAGCAAAAGTAAGTCTTGATGTTTTTGATGATCTGCAATAGCTTTTGCTAGCTGGAAAAGTATCCACTTGAGACTGCCCTTTGTCTTTTACCTTTAGGCTTTTATAGAAGTATGTCAATTTTCTCCTCTCCTAGACATTAACCTTTAGTAAGAAACAAGGTCAAGGGGTTTAGAAATCCAGATAGCTAATCTTTGCTGTTCTTTCCTTGTCAAACAAGTCTGTAATATCCTCAAAGAGATCCAATGAGTGAGTGAAGCATCATCTCCCCTGTGCTTGCTCTCCTTGGTCTCTTTTCTCCCTGCCTGAAATGAGATTAAAAGCTAAATTCCTAAGTATTCTTTCTTCACTACCTGCATATAGTATTTTTAAAATTTCATTATGTTACAATTTCTTTCTTAACTTCCCTGCATCTGCTCTTTGGTCTTTTATGCAGGGAGATTGTGACAGAGCCATTCTCCTACAAAGCCTTTTTTTTTTTTTTTTTAGTGACTCTTGCAAGCAGAACAAGAGAGATAAATGCTGGCAACTTCTACTTTATCATAGGTTTTATGCATAGATCATGTGAATATTTTATTTACACATTTCTGGAAAATAAAATCATTTCTCATTCAGAATCATAGAGTTGTTTTGTTTGGAATTACAGAATCATAGAATAGAATCAGTCAGGGTTGGAAGGGACCACAGGGATCATCTAGTTCCAACTCCCCTGCCATGGCCAGAGACACCCTACCCTAGATCAGGCTGGCCAGAGCCTCATCCAGCCTGTCCTTAAACACCTCCAGGCATGGGGCCTCAAGGAAAAGACCTTTTAGCCTAATCATCTTACTTTAACAAATCTGGTGCTAAACCATGTCCCTTAGCACCACAGCTCTACATCTTTTCAACATCTCCAGGGATGGTGATTCAACCACCTTACTGGGGAGCCTATTCCAGTGTCCAAGACCCCTTTCAGTGAAGAAATTTCTTCCAATATCCAGTCTAAACTTCCCCTGATGCAACTTGAGGCCATTTCCCTTCATCCTATCACTTCTTGCTCTGACCTCCTTTCAGCGGGTTGTAGTGAGTGAGAAGGTCTTCCCTCAACCTATTTTCTCCAGACTATGCAACCCTGGTTCCCTCACCTGCCCCTCCCAAGACCTGTTCTCTAGACCCTCCAGCACCTTTCATGCCTTTGTCTGGACCCACTCCAGAACCTCAAGGTCTTTCTTGTAGTGAAAGCCCAGTACTCAAGGTGTGTCCTCACCAGTCCTCGGTACAGAGGGACAATTATAGAATCATAGAATCAAGCAGGTTGGAAGAGACCTCCAAGATCATCCAGTCCGACCTATCACGCAGCCCTAGCCAGTCAACTATAGACCATGGCACGAAGTGCCTCATCCAGGCTTTTCTTGAACACCTCCAGGGACAGCAACTCCTCCACCTCCCTGGGCAGCCCATTCCAATGTCAATCATTCTCTTTGTGAAGAGCTTCCTCCTAACATCCAACCTATACCTCCCCTGGCACAACTTGAGACTCTGTCCCCTTGTTCTATTGCTGGTTGCAACAGCCTCTCTTCAGGTAGTTGTAGATAGCAATGAGCTCCCCCCTGAGCCTTCTCTTCTCCAGGCTAAACAACCCCAGCTCCCTCTGCCTCTGTTCTAGGCCTCTCATCAGCTTTGCCAGCCTTCTCTGGACATGCTTCAGTATCTCAACATCTCTTGAATTGAGGAGCCCAGAACTGGACACAGTACTCAAGGCATGGCCTGACCAGTGCTGAGTACAAGGGAAGAATAACTTCCCTTGTCCTACTGACCACACCGTTCCTGATCCAGGCCAGGATGCCATTGGCTCTCTTGGCCAACTGGGCACACTGCTGGCTCATCTTCAGCCTGCTGTTTACCAGTACCCCCAGGTCCCTCTCAGCCTGGCTGTTCTCAGCCACTGTCCTCAGCCCTGTTTCTGCATTTCACACTATTCATCATACAGGCCAGGATGCTGTTGGCTGCCTTGGCCACCCAAGCGCAATGCTGGCTCATGTTCAGCCAGTTGTTGATCAACACTCACAGGTATTTCTCTGCTGAGCAGCTTTCCAGCCACTCTCCCCTGAGCCTGGAGCATTGCATGGGGTTATTGTGACCCAAGTGCAGGGCATAGCACTTGGCCCTGGTGATCTCATACGGTTGGCCTTAGCCTATCCATCCAGGCTGTCCAAGTGCCTCTAGAGCCTTCCTGCCCTCAAACAGATCAACACTCCCTCCTCATTCAAGGCACATACAGATTTCTTGAAGGCATGTGAAAGCTGTAGAGCTCTGAAAGGTGTAGCTCTGACAGGCCTGTAGCAGAAAAAAGTGGTCAGTTTTATTTCTGGCAACTTTAGAATGAGTTCAGTTGAACAGTTTGAAACGCTATAAATATTCGCAGGCGTTTTTCAAATAACATCAGATCTAATAGATGCTGTTTGAAGTTGCTAAACATTAGGCATTGTGTTGTTCAACTGATCTTCTGAAAAATACATTCTTCTTCTCTTGTAATTAATCTCATTAAAAAGTCTTTAGCTGGTATGGGGAAATAATGGATCTTTAATGTTTTGTTTGATATTGAAAACAAGTTTTATAATGAGACATTAAAAGGTAGTTTTAATGTGTCACTCAGCATGCATGGGTACTCACAGCCAGTGATACCTAATGGAAATGTGATCCAAACTGCAGCTTAGGCCAAAAAACTGCATGAAAAGGGTGCTGAGGGAGGACAGGTTGTGTGGCCTGACCCCTAGAGATGGGCATGCTCCTAATCTGAACGCAACTGGGGCACTTTAAGGCAAGGTTGGACGTGGCACTTGGTTCCATGGTCTAGCCTTGAGCTCTGTGGTAAAGGGTTGGACTCGATGATCTGTGAGGTCTCTTCCAACCCTGATGATACTGTGATACTGTGATACATCTTTTATTTCCACAGCTGGTAGTTCAAGAAGTCACATATCTCATGCCACCAGTATGTGATCATCTTCTATGAAATTTTTTTCCTCCAATTTTTCTTTTTTTCCATAATTTTTCATAATTGGGCAAAATTCTACAAATCTGTGATCTGAACTCCTCCTGTTTAAAATGTAGATCTCAAAGTTTTGCTGCAAGTCTGGTAAATTGGGCCACTAAATGTCTCTGAAATGTCTTGTAATCACTTCAAACAGCTCACCTGGATTTTATGCAAATAGATGGATCTTACTTTTTTGTGGATGTTGTTGTGCTAGTCTGAAGCAGGCTAGAATGTTTTGGTGAGAAGCACTAGATTACAGGCTGTAAAAGGCAAACACTGGTGATGTCTATTTTACTCATAGGCTTGCTGAGATGTATAGGAACAAGAAATAAAAACATAGATAACCACTCTCGCTTGGGCTGCTGGCTGAGCTGCATCTTACTCTCTAACCTCACCCTCCATTTTGGACTAATCCATTTTGCTTCCTAACCTCTGGCTGAACCTCCATTCTTCCTTGGGACTGGTAAGGTTGAGAGGGGCAGGGGTAAGGTCAAGGGGCAGTTGAGAGCCCCTCCTGGGGACTCAGGTTTCTGGGAGGGCTGTTGTGTTTCTGTATTACTTTTACCTTGTATATTTCTGTATGTAACTGTATGTGCTGTTAATATCTGCTTGTATATTGTGCTAGCTGTAAATATAAGCTTCATTCATATTTCCAGAGCCAGCTGAGTCTAGTCTGGGTGATTTCCAAAGTGTGGGGGAGCAGGGAACACCCAAACCATCACAGTTGTTCAAAGGGTTTCCCTGTCTATTCTGAAAAAATGAGCTACCTTCAACAAGTATCCAGAGACCTACAGGATCCTGTTAGAAGAAGACTGTGAGCCACTCAGCTCCCTAAAAAGGTGATGTTATCAAATAATAAGGTGGCAAGTCAGCAAAGATATTTTAAAACCAAAACCAACAAACATTTAATGTGGTAACAAACTTTTCACTGAAATTAGTTCAAAGGGACTTCATTAAGATTTACTGAGTATGTCAAAGAACAATTAATTTTGCTTGCAAGTAGCAGGGTGTCAGAAACCATTCAACAGAGGAGAAGGAAATGGTGAAAGTGATGTGTTGGGAATTGAATAAGGTTTTTCATATGGTCACATGTAACATTTTATTAAGTAAACCAAGGTCGAGCTGAGAGGGCAGCCCAAGATAAGACTTGAATATGAGCTAGCAATGTGCTCAAGTGCCCTGAAAGACCAACACCCTGTCCTATATGTGCAGTAGTGTAAAAAGCAGAACTAGAAAGTGATCATCCCCCTATTCCCAGCACTGGTGAGAGCATACTGTGAGTACTGTGTTTAGTTTTGGGGCTCTCACTGCAAGAGTGACATTGAGGGTCTGTAGAACAGGTCTTACGAGGGGCAGGTGAGGGAACTAGGGTTGCATAATCTGGAGAAAATAGGTTGTGGGAAGATCTCACTCTTTACAGCCCCCTGAAAGGAAGTTGAAAGAAAGTGGGTGTCAGTCTGTTCTCCCTATTGACAAGTGACGGGATGAGAGGAAATGGCCTCAAGTTGCATCAGGGGAAGTTTAGACTGGATATTGGAAGAAACTTCTTCACTGAAAGAGGTCTTGGACACTGGAATAGGCTCCCCAGTAAGGTGGTTTGAATCACCATCCGTGGAGATGTTGAAAAGATGCAGAGCTGTGGTGCTAAGGGACATGGTTTAGCACCAGACTTGTTAGAGTTAGGTAATGGTTGAACATGATGATCTTAAAGGCCTTTTCCAACTAAAAGGATTCTGGGATTCAAGGCTTCTAAAGATTGGTATAGGTTTGATTTGTGTCATTTCTGCCCTCCTGCTTGTCTTACTGTCCATCACATTGCTGGCATATGTGGATGGTGATATGTGGTGAGGAGATGAAAGGATTGGAGTGAAAGGTGCCTGCTTTAAGTTGATTCCCTGTTTTTACAGTGAAATGGTGGAAGGAAGAAGAAAAGAAATTAAAAACCAACCAAACAAAACAAACCCAAACAAAACATCAACATACATTGGCTGAGAAGTGACCCTGAAAGAGGAGCTTAAGTCAGTTGGCAGGAAAAATGTAGGAAAGAGGAATACTTAAGCACTGGCTTGGGCTCCTTGACAGGGTTTTGAATCATCTTCTTAGGAAACCTTTTAAAACAAGACATGTACACCAAGGGCAGGCTGTGTTCGAGGGTACTACCATTGAGCTGGCTGATAGAGTTCCTTCTAGCTTTCTACTTAGTCCATTTTCAGATAATACCTTTCAGACTGTGCTCACATCTTAACAAATCAATATCCTTCAGTGGAAGAGCTTTGGTACTGTGTGAGCTCAGCCCTCTGCCTCCTCGCCTGCTGAATGCATCCTCCCATAATTTATTACATATTTCTTGACCAATACTGTCAGAACACAGGATAAAGAAATACAACTGACAATTATAATGATGGGATTTTTATTCTTGTATAACCACTTTCACAATGTCTGCGCTCTCTAACATTCAGATTTCCTTAGAAGAAGCTTTATGAGCTTTCTTTTTCAGTTTAAGTAGCTGGGAGTTAAAGTAGAGGAGCCCTACTGTCATCTCTGCACATGGCTAAAAAGGTGTGGGGAAATTGGCAAGACAAGAATCTGCTTAATACTGAGAAGCTGGACTGAAAGTGCAGACTTTCTTAGCTGTGTTCCATGCTCATTTGGACAAGTCATGTAACTCTCCTCTTTGCTTTCCCTAGCCACTCTGAGGCTCAGTCTGATCTCTTTTCTAAAGTTTTTGAGTAATTTAGAGAGAAAGAACTATGTAAGTTATTGTTACTGTCATTTATTCTGTGAACTATTTTCTCTTAAAGTCCTACTCTCTTTTTTCCCCTTGTATTTTCCTTAACAGGATTTCAGAGTCATTTCTTTGCCCTTTCCCCTGTAGTTCCCTGAGTTTTGTATAACTGGTTTATTGATACAAACTTGAACTTCACAAATTTCCCATTGCTATTGAATAAATTGCTACCTTACATTGTTAACATGTTTGTAAAGAGCTTACTTGTCTAAAAACTGTAGATAAAATGTATGGGGCCAGGAAGATGCCCTGGTCTTTGTGGTGATACTGAGTATTGTGGTCTAAGATATATTAAGTCACTGTGACATTGCTGAGCACAAAGGGATAACTTCCTCTTTTTTTGTGGCAGAAAATCAATGTATAGCATCAAGAGTGTATATTGACAGCTTGATTATAAAGGACACTGAATATGCTTGACCCTGGAATAACACCAGAATGGAGCAGAGCAGGACATTTGCACAGCACTAACAAGGGTAGCATACATTAAATCTCAGTTGCACCAGATATTTATCATGTTGCCACTGCTGTTTCTTTTTCAGATCTTTTTGCTTTGTTTGCTTTTCTGTATTTCTTTAGCACTGATACTTCCTAGCACTTGTGCACCTGGTGCTTCGTTTCTGTACTGAGACTTTGTTGTGGTACATCACTCCTTATTCTTCAGGAACAACTTGCATAGGTTATGGGGAGAGTGAGAGCTTATGGTTAAAGTTGTGTGAGAACTGATTTTTGAGTGTGTGTATTTTGTCCTTTTAACTTCTTGCAGCAGCTCTAAGGTTGATGGTACAGCATGGTTCCAAGTGTCCACATTCAGACCTGAGACCACCAGGTGCCATGCTGGCAGAGCTAGTGGGTCTCCATTGCTCTGTGGAGCAGTAATTTACCCCTCTGAGCCTTAACAGCAAAGGAGCAATCCCCCTGGCATGTGTTTCTGACTTCCTACATATGTTTTCCCTCCTGTTTCAGGTGTTAGGTACTTTCTTAACATCAACTGTGAAGTACTGGGCTGAGCACTGGTTATCCTACCTGCTTACAGCTGGAGTATAAAACAGAGGACTAAAGTAAAAGACCATAGTAAACAGCATGATTCATTTCATCCAAAAAGGACAAAATTCTAAACATGGTAGCAAGAAAAATCTCTGTCCTCTTTATTTTTCTATTTTAACTCCAGTATAGCTGCAGATACTAAAAGCGTATTAGGCAGTTGCAAATGGAGGAGAAATGATCCTACAGGGTAATTGCTAAAAAAATTATTGGGCACTATGAAACTCATGAGAAGTTAGTTTTCATAGAAGATTGTAACCTTCTGCTTGTGAGTCACTTCTGTGGCTTTGCTTCCTACCTCATTACTGCCTGAGCCTGAGCATTACAAAACCTGCTCTCTCTTTTGTTGCAGAATAAACCATGGTGACATCATATGCCATCTCTCCTTGACGTATTCTGCTTCCCATTACTGCTTTCTCTGACATTTCATTGCTAATGTAGTTCTCCGAACACTTACTACCTTGGTTTCATTGCAATTTCCCTTATTTTCCATTGACAGGGAGCACAAATTCCAGAAGTTTCAATAAAATCAGAGCTGTCTCAGTTGTTTCCCTGAGCAGGGCAGCAACACTAGCCTGGGTATCTCATACACTCATCCCAAGTGGGATTTTATTCTCCCTTTTTTTCACTTTCCTTTCTCCTTAACATCTTTGTTTCAGAAATTACTTACTGGTATGAGAATCATAGAATCATAGAATCAGTCAGGGTTGGAAAGGACCACAAGGATCATCTAATTCCAACCCCCATGCTATGGGCAGGGACACCCTACCCTAAACCAGGCTGCCCACAGCCTCATCCAGCCTGCCCTTAAACACCGCCAGCCATGGGGCCTCAACCACCTCCCTGGGCAACCCATTCCAGGCTCTCATCAATCTCATGCTCAACAACTTCCTCCTCACGTCCAATCTGAACCTACCCATCTCCAGCTTTGCTCCATTTCGCCTAATCCTGTCACTAACTGATGTCCTGAAAAGTCCCTCCCCAGCTTTTTTGTAGGCCCCCTTCAGATACTGGAAGGCCACAAGAAGGTCACCTCTCAGCCTCCTCTTCTCCAGACTGAGCAGCCCCAACTCTCTCAGCCTGTCCTCATAACAGAGGTGCTTCAGCCCTCTCATCATCCTCATGGCCCTTCTTTGGGCATGCTCCAGTATGCCCACATCTCTCTTGTAATATGGGCTCCAGAACTGGATGCAGTTGGTATCTCTCCCAGATTCAAGGAGACATGATTCAGTTTTACTTTTTCTCAGGTCCTACTGTCCTATTGTTAATAACTACATTGTTGTTGGTTTTTTATTTTTAATAAACAATAAAAAAAAAGAAACCCTCTAACATTTACAGCTACATCATTCATGCTTCTTCAGTCAGTAAGGAAAGGTCAGAGTGATCTGTAAACAAAGCTGTGACTGTGATACTAGTCAGGACACCATCCTAGCCTTAATCACAGCAGCTTATAATAAAACCAGAGGAGATGCAGCAGAATAAATGTCATCAGTGGCTCACCATGTGGGTGACAATCCAGGCCTCATGCTGGTACCCAAGGCAGGTAGATTAACATTGTCTCAAGTGCTGGTAGAGGTGCTGCATTTGTAATTGCTTACCAATTCTGGCTCAAACATCTCTTTTTCTTCTTTCTTCATTTTCCCCCCTCTTTTTTCCTTTGCACCAGAGCAGGCAGGAATAGAACTATTTTAACTGTGGAAGTGGATATTCACCATACCACTCTCAGTCTCCAGCTTTCATGCAAGCACACATTCAGCAGGGAGAGGTTGCCTTCGGTGGTTGTTTCTAGACAAAGTTAAACAGGAAATTAGATAGCTTTTTTACATTCTTGCTGAGCTGCCAAAGCATCATGTGGATAAAGCTGAGTGAGCATTCATCAGGAGAGGGAACATTATCCTTTATTTTTTTTTATTATTTAGAGAATATTGGTGCATACAGATGAGCTTGACTCTGGCAAGTCACTTAGAAGAAACCTCAAATCTTTGGAATCCATTTGAAGTGTCATCCACCCTCTCAGAGCAGCTTTCAGTCCTAAAATCTTTGTGGGAAGCAGTTATATAAATTAGGAACTGAAATGTGTTGTGTTTATGTGTATGTTTGTGTGGTATCCATCACAAAATGCAGCTGTCTCAGCAAGAGATTTGCAGTGCTTAAAAGGTGCACAAAATTACACACCAGATGATGGCATGCGAGGAAAAGAACCTTATCCAATTAGAAGTACAATTTGCTACAGAGAATGAATGTGGCAAACTCACCTCTGACAAGTTGTTTATCTGTTTAGCTCAGCTGCATTAACAAAGGAAAGCCCAAAGAATTGACTCTTTTTGTGCTGGAGGAATCAACTAAAAGGTAGTCCCTAAGATAAGTACCTTATCAGGTTATGATATAAGGCAAGAGGTAGGTAGAACAAACAGATGGAGGGAGCACCATTACATTTAACATAATAAACCATGGTCACACCATCTGCCTAACTCTTCAGGAGTGTTTTGTAGTGAAAATCTCACCTAAACCATGCCAATTCTTGGGAAGATTGCCATAAAATCATTGCCGACCATAAAGTTTCAAGATTTCAATTTACATCACACTCCTAGAATGGCATTACAAAATAGGACTTCTGACTATTGTATCTGTGACTTTAGTCTAGAAATAATCCAGCAAAGAATGATTTTGTGTTCCTGTTTGTTGTTGTAATTTGTGGAGAAAGGCCATAAGTGCAATCTCTAATTCACAAGTTCTAATGTAGATCATATCCCATTACAGTACATCATAGTGATATAATACAATATGTTAGTTTGCCCTAAGTGGATGTATTTGTCTCTATTTTCTGGCTCACATAATAGTTACCATCTGGGTGTGCGTTTATGTTTTGTTGTTGTTGTTTCTGTTAATTATTTGTGGCGCTGCTTGTTTTAAAACTGAAAGTGAGTAAAATTTGAAGCTGATGTAGGAAATCGCCTGGAGAATATCAACAGGAGCATTGGACACCTTAAATGCTTCACATTTTTAACCTAATACTGAGAACATTTCGGTAGCCTTGAGGCATGTTCCTGGTGGTTAAAGTCATAGAATCAGCAGCACTGGAGGTGAACATGGGAGAGCAGGTAGAATCCCCAACTTTGTACTCTTTTCTTTTGTCTGGACTTAAGAAATGTTAGTGTTGTGAAGGACCTTGGTGTTGCCATCCCCATGTGCAGGATGCAGAGAGATATGTACAGCCTGACTCTAAGTCTGAGTGTTCATACTTTTGGCTGCTTTGAGCATTTGTGCTGCAGTCATTGTACATGATGTGCTCCAGTCAGTGCTGGAGTCTCTGTATACAACTGTAACATACATATTTTTATATGCACATATTTTGTACAACCTTCAGGCTCTTTTGTTCATTGCTTTACAAGTGTCTTTATTCCAAGCCCATCATCAGTGCATTTTTTTTTATGAATGCAAATGCCTAATTTGCACCTAAATTTTAGATGGCTAGCCCCTGTGAAGTAAGTGAATGTATTCCTTATAAAAGTCACTGGGGAGAAACAGTTGCTTTGAAGGCTCCCAAAGAGAGATCATTTCTACCTGAGTTTGACACTTAAGTTGCTCTCAGTAGCACTGTGATCTTTTTCTTTCTGATGAAATCTCAGGGATTCGAGGTATGCTACACTTTTTCTTGTTCTGCTCTGGTGCAAGATGACTGTGGTTGTCAAAGATCATAAAGAACACACTGAATTGAATTTGGCCTCTGTTGGCGAACAAAGGATATATATTCAGTTTTCTAGTTTGGGGCACTTAAAACAAAATTTTAGATGTGGATTTGGAGAATATAAATGCAGACTCCAAACTTGCACACATTTAGATAAGGGATGGGTGCCTCACACCAGTGCGTTCTGCCTTCTGACTGGTTCCTCTTGCACAGAGACGCATATGACTAAAATGATCAGGTCTCATATGAGACAACTTTTATGCTGAGAACTGAGCAAATGTGACTTTTTTTATCCTAGTGCATTGGAAACGCCTTCATCAATGGTGACACACAACCCACCACTCTATGTGCTTTTAAAAGTAGGATGTACCTTACCTTGCTCAGGTAGAAGATACCTACTGCAGTTCTTGCTGGACATAGAGCAGCAATGACAAATGTACCTCTCAACACATAAAATCATCACATCCTATCCTATCCTATCCTATCCTATCCTATCCTATCCTATCCTATCATTATACAGTGGTCTGGGTTGAAAGGGACCTCCAATGGTCATCTAGTCCACCCCACTGTGTAGTAAGCAGGGGAATCATCAACTGGATCAGGCTGAAGATCACAGCTTAGCATGAAGCGTCCACAAACTAGACTCCAGTTGCTACCATTTCAGCTCCACTGGACTCTTCTGAAAGACCAATTAATTCATATTTTTCACAGAAATCACACTTACCGCTGCCATCTACAGCTGATCACTCAGGACCCTCTCTCAGGGACCCTCTTTTGGTTTGTCTTCTGTTGTGTCCTGGAAGCTTCCAATTTTTTTGTCCCATGCACTAGTTTAGATACAGCTTTATAGACTGGTTTTGACCCCTTCACCCAATTTAGTTTTCTTCACCTTATGCAGAGAAAAGCAGAGTTTATCCCAGCATATTTCCATAGATTTTTCACTTAAATCATATTTTCTAATTATTTCTCTTCAGACAGGGAAATCCAAACCAAACAGTCCCTAATGCTGTTACACACAATGAAAAGAAATACTTAATCATTATTGTGCCATAATTACAGGCAACAAGTAAATGAGAGAAGACTAGGTTTTGGTTAAATAGAAAAGTCATGGCTATTTTCTTTATTCAAGCTGTTTTGATTTGATAAACTGAAAAAAAAAAAAAAAAGAAATTACACATGAGGAAACACTTGAAAATTTTATTGGTATTGTCAAACAGTACAAGTTGCTTGAAAAATACCTTAATGTTCAGACAACAGTGTTCTTCAAATACAGTGCTGAGATCAAATCCTCTGTGGTTGACTTGAGAACCATTTTTCTTTGCTGTGCCATTCTCTTGTTTCTAATTATGCCTCTGATGAAGAGACCGAACGTGTGGCCACATGATAGATATATATGTCCATCACCACCAACACAGATAAGCATCCCAGCATGGCAAAAGTAAAATCAATTTCAAATGAAATTACTGTAGACACATCACAGATTTTTTTGTTTCTTATACATAACTAGAGTGCAGCATGACTTTGCCTATGGCTTAGGCCCTGTCATCTCTTTTATATTTGACTATATGAAATCTATTAGATAGAGTAGTTTTGTTTATTTGGAGATTCAGAGATGGAGCATAGAAGCTTCATGTATCTGCATCACAAAACTTTTATTAACTGGAGCTATGCTCCTACAGAAAAATGGTCAAGAGCCTTAAAGGAAATTAAAATGAGCCATAACAATCAGAATTCACATGAGAACATAAAGGACCTTCCTAAGATAAATAACACATGCATTAAAAGGCATTGAACAGGAAAGAATGTGATAATGGGAGATTATCTGTCAAAAGTGGGGGAAAAATCAGCAAATAAAATTAATCCTTTGGGTGAAGAACAAAATTCTGTGACAGCATGCCTACAGCAGCTTCATGGGGAAGACACTTCTGCAACCTGGACCTCTGCTTCCTTTTACCAGGGACTGAAGTGAGCAAGTTCTGGAACTCTTGCAAGAGAAAGGAGTGCTTCAACAAGCAGTCAAGCAACAATTTCTTAGATATTGGTGGATGAAATCTGAATATGAACTGGAGTTCTCTAGAAATTAAACATATTGTTCCCATAGCAGGCATAAATAATTTCGTAGAATTGCAGAATCGCTTCAGTTGGAAAAGACATTTAAGATTGAGTCCAACCACTGTCTAGCTCTGCCAAGTCTGGTGCTAAATCATGTTCCTTAACACTACTTCTTTTAAACAGGTCCAGGGATGAGGATTCAACCACCTACCTGGGAAGCTTATTCCAGCCAGGAAGTTTCAGTCAAAAAGTTTTTTTGAGCATCCAATCTAAACCTTCTCTGGTGTGACTTGAGGCCATTTTGTCTCATCCTATCACTTGTTACTAGGGAGAAGAGATCAACACCCACTTCACTCCTACCTCCTTTTAGGGAGTTACAGAGAGTGAGAATGTCTCAACCTGCTTATGTCCAGACTCAATAATCCCAGTTCCCTCAGCAGCTCTTCAGAAGCAGTGTTCTGCAGACCCTAAGTATTTGGAGGGATATTTACCAAGAACTGTTGCAAATTTCTATTAATGACATTTTAGAATCAAAACTAGAAAGAAGTATGAAGATAGGCCACTTAAGAGTATACTGTTCTTTAACCACTTTAGAAAAAGCTTTTTAATGTTGTTATGCAGGAGTGGAGAGCAGGTAATATAGTGATGTCTCTGGCCTTATGATCAATGCAATAGTAAAAGCCCAAATAACATGGAGAATGCAATGTCTGAAATTTGTGGTGTTAGAAACTGAAATTCACTATCAAAAGGTGTCTGGTTTAGATTACAAAGCAAAAGAATGAAAGAAGTCTTAAGTGGCACCTGAGGTTTCTTATGATTCTGTGGCTCATCTTTCAGACTGCCCTTCCTCCTGTATGTAGTTTCCAGCAACTTAAATGTGTTCCAGGATATTTACACCATTCTTTAATGTCAGAGAGCAGGAGCAGTGACTTCACAGCAGTCACTGAGGGATAGCCAGGAGCAGACTAAGAGCTGAGCAGGCAGAGCAAGGATGCAGATTCACATGACCACACCACATTTTCACTACTTGACCCTAAGATGGACTAGGTGTGAAACCTGTGACTGATGCAAGCTGAGCTGACTCTAGTTTGAGTGCACCAGTTCTGATGGAACTGTAAAAATTAGCAATTTGGGGCATACCTGTTTGGGGTTGGTTGTTTTTGTTTTGGTTTGGGTTTAATACAGAAGACATACAAGAGTGAAGAGAATCAGCAGAATAGTCCAGTACTTCTCTATGTGGGCAGTGAGGTCATAGGCAGCATGTCCATGTTTACTCCGTAGGCACTGTCCTTAGGCTGTAAAAAGTCTCTAGCACTTGACACACATTAAGACCTTTTCTGGAATGAAGCAAATGTCATAAAACATATTGTAATCCTTGGTTTCTGCAGCTGCCAGCAGTTTGGTAGCTAAGTATATGCTGGTATTTGTGTGAAAGACTTTACACCATGATAGAGAATACAAGAAGAGCAGTCCCTGCCTGACTAAAGAAAATATCTTCTCTGTTGGATCATAACCAATACACAGAGCTCAGATCTGCTTTTGAAACCGCCCTTCATCACCCCCACCTTAAAGATTATCTAAGTGATGTTGGAAAAGCTCTAACTCATTAGTGCTAAAATCTTTGAGTGCTTATACCAAGCTCATCTGAAGTCAAAGGGCATGTTTATATTGACTCGATGAGTTTTGGATCAGACAACTTGTCTCTTCACACATGTGACATCTAGCTCCTTAATTGTGTGCACATAAAAAGAGAGAACATAAAAGCTGTCGAGCTTCTGTGCCCTGTGATTGTCCTCAGTGATGCTTAGTACACTATTTTTTTTTTTTCCAGAAGGCTTCTGCTACTTTTTCACTCCAGGCTGTTTTGATGACTTAATAAGGAAAAGATCTTGCCATCAAACAAAGCTCATCCAAATACGCATCTTTCTTTGATGCATCCTAGGTCTTGGACTGAATTTCTTCAAAAGCAATAAACAGAAAAAAAAAGATAAAACAATTATCAACTTTGTGTGGAGACATCCAAGCTTCTAAGACAAAGCTCGCTTTCAAGTCTTCCAAATGTTCAAGGCTAGAAGTAGGCTTTTGACCCTATTCTCTAGAGAGACTCCTTTAGAAAATGACTTCTTCTTTGACTGCTTATCAGGGGTTTATTTCATGCCAATCTTACTAGACTGATATTATGAAAAAGACAATTTGAGGAAATGCCTGACAGAGAGAGGATGCTAGTAGCTCCAGAAATAAGGAATCTGCAGATCAGTTGAAGAACACAAAATTAGCTGGAAAACTCAGCATCAGATGACGTGCTGGGTATGTGTCAGGAAGATCACTTCTTCACACTGGTGGATTTGATGCATCTTTTATTCCCATTACTTGTTAGAGTGGTTATCAAATCTATCCCCACCAAGGACAGCAAAAGCTTACATGCTCATGGGTGGGAGTAAATATTTTACAATCGTTTTCTCATGTTGTCATTTTATTTTATTTTGCTCCTGAAAAATGACTTTTTTCATCCAACAGATTCCCAAATTGTAAGGTGCAGTAGAAATATTTCATGACTGGAAGTACTTCATCCTGCTTACTGTATTTTATTTTCAGACTTCCTGTAGAAGTGGCTCAATTCAGAAGAATGATGAGCACATCAATACTCTTACATTGAAAACCTGGACTGCATGGAGGCTTGCAGCACTTCTTTCATTGCTCTCTTTAATGTTGTCTATTGTTTACTTGTGTGAACGTTCTTTGTAGGTGGCTGACATGAAAGCCACAGCCAAAAGACCTAGCTGTTCTTCTCAAACCACTTGAGTTCTGTATATGTGCATGAAAGGGCTGGACCTTGCAGACAGGTTTGGGGAGACTTGCACGTTTGATAGATGATGACACTGGTACACAGGGAAATGCAGTAGTGCTGTTTCACAACCAGAGAATATAAACAGTACGTTTCCTTCTCTAGCTGACAGAGGTGAACAGGAGCTCACAATAGAAGCTCATCCCTCAGTATTCCATTACTAAAATACAGACTTTTTTATTCCTCAGACCTATCACAACTTTCCACCATACTTTATTAGCTTGGAGCCAAACTTACCCACCATTTTGTCCAATTAAAAGCAACTGAAGATGAGCTCTTTTCAAGCCAGTCATTGCTGTGATTGATAGTAGTTTGTTGCTTTCCTTTTGCCATTGAATATCTTTGTATCCTTTTGAGGTTGTGTGACACATTTTGTTTCTTCATAAAGTCTTCGGCCAACATATTGAAAGAATTTTTTCCTGCATGCATTTATAAAGTTTAAAGCCACAAATGATGCCTATAATTACCTCCTGAAAGGTCGCGAAGTTTTACCCAGTGATCCTGGAACAGATCTCATACTGTATGATGGAGCAAGAACATGGCTTGAAAATCCCCTTCATCTCTAGTTTGATTCATGACAGGCAATCCTACTTCTTCCTTGACAGTACGTTCCATTGGTTAACTAATGTCAAAGCCTCCACCTTATTTCCCTTATTTGAATGTGGAAAATGCTCCCAGCAGCTGGATCCCTTTAGTCTTTGGCTGCTGTGTTAAAGAATGAGATGTTTTCTCCCATTGTAGGGTAGCACTAGGCTTGGTTGAAGCCCCCTCTTATCCTTTCTAGTGTTGGTAGATGTGAAGGAGAAAATATATTTTAGAGTCAGAAACCAGATAACATAGCCTTTGAGGAAGCCTCTGAGGAAACTGAATTACATATAAGTGTTTATGCAGTGCAATTTCAGGGACACGATGGTCCGTTTAGTGTCGTAAAGATTCTTACCATGCCTTGGAGAAATACCTGACAAAAAGTAAGCAAACAAAGGAAATGTAAGCTATTAATCACAAATATGTTTTCTTCTTTCTGTACATGAAAAATTCACAAAACCCAAGCAATACAACTTCACATTAGGTCTACTATTCCCTGGAAAAGATGCAAATGGTGTCATCTATGCACATCAAACCGACTTTTATCATAGAGGGAAGTGGTATTAAATCCTAAAATGGAGCACAGATAATTATCATAGAAAACCCCACTAATGACAAGTCTATTGAGAAAGATGAGAGGGGTTGGGGGGGTTGTTGTTTGGTTGGGTTTTTGATGTTTTGGTGTGGGGTGGGGTTTTTTTTTGTTTGTTTTTGTTTTTTTTTTTTAATCTAGCAAAACTAAAAATGTTTGTGAGAATACAAACCCCAGGAAGCTTTGTAGCTGGGGAAAAGCTTTAATTCAATTACCTGATGAAGCAGCTCTAAAAGTATTCACTTAAAATCTTAGTGTTTAAAGAATAATTTGACACTGAAAGTTTAATGAAAATTAAGCATCTTAAATTCAAGTTAAATCCCTCGCAGACTCTCTGTTACCTTAGTCAGCTTACCTTGTCTAGCTGTTTCAGGTTTAGTGCAATGAGCTTTTAATGAAACTCAAGCTATAATAACATTTCAATATCAGTAACAGGTAAACTGCTACAAATCCTGTAATTTCTTTATCTTTTGAGTCTAGGTAGCAACTTGTTTCCAAAATCTTGTCAAATACAGTATCACAGTATCACCAAGGTTGGAAGAGACCTCATACATCATCAAGTCCAACCCTTTACCACAGAGCTCAAGGCTAGACCATGGCACCAAGTGCCACGTCCAACCTTGCCTTGAACAGCTCCAGGGATGGCGACTCCACCACCTCCCCGGGCAGCCCATTCCAGTGTCCAATGACTCTCTCAGTGAAGAACTTTCTCCTCACCTCAAGCTTAAATTTCCCCTGGCGCAGCCTGAGGCTGTGTCCTCTCATTCTGGTGCTGGCCACCTGAGAGAAGAGACCAACCTCCCCCTGGCCACAACCACCCTTCAGGTAGTTGTAAACAGCAATAAGGTCACCCCTGAGCCTCCTTTTCTCCAGGCTAACCAATCCCAGCTCCCTCAGCCTCTCCTCGTAGGGCTGTGCTCAAGGCCTCTCACCAGCCTTGTCGCCCTTCTCTGGACACGCTCAAGCATCTCAGTGTCCTTCCTAAACTGGGGGGCCCAGAACTGAACACAGTACTCAAGGTGTGGTCTAACCAGTGCAGAGTACAGGGGCAGAATGACCTCCCTGCTCCTGCTGACCACACCATTCCTGATGCAGGCCAGGATGCCACTGGCTCTCTTGGCCACCTGGGCACACTGCTGGCTCATGTTCAGGCGGGTATCAATCAGTACCCCCAGATCCCTCTCTGTCTGGCTGCTCTCCAGCCACTCCGACCCCAGACTGTGTCTCTCCATGGGGTTGTTGTAGCCAAAGTGCAGCACCCTGCACTTGGAGCTATTGAACCCCATCCCATTGGACTCTGCCCATCTGTGCAGGCGGTCAAGGTCCCGCTGCAGAGCCCTTCTGCCCTCCAACTCAGTCACATCTGCCCCCAGCTTAGTGTCATCTGCAAACTTGCTGATGACTGACTCCATACTTCAGGAGCTATGTATGGATCCTCTTTTTGCTTTGTCTCTCATATATGTCATCAGCAGTAAGTTTCTCTGCACCCAGTGGTGTTTTTGAATTGGATTCTTAATGCATCAGGTTCTGTAATGCCTTTAAAGTTTTATTTTGAAAACTGTATTCTTCACAGTAGCATTGCAGTCAGTTCTCAAGCTTGATGTTCTGAAGAGTGCTCAAAAGTTTCACTTGCATTAAAAGTATAAATAGTGTGTTTCAGAGTCTCCTGGCTTTACAGATAAAGTACTTTGGAAGTTTATATTGTTCATATAGCACACTTGCTTGAAGTACTAAAATAATCTTGTCAAGTGTTGCTGCTTCTATTAAATACTTCTGTAGGCTTCTTGTAGCTTAAAATTTTAATTAAAATGTTTCATACGCCTGCCAAATAATTATGTCCTCAGTTATATACTGGTGCAATTCCTTAGTTATTAAACAAACAAACTACTGATTCCTTGTAACAGAATCATCAGATGTCATCATCCAATTCAAAATAGTATCAGAAACAACCGCTGCCAAGGCTGGAGAAGTTACTTTTCTGTTATAAAATTTAAAGACAGAAAAAGTTCTCCAGTGTTTGGGCACAGATAAAGAAGCAGGCTGTCACCTTTAGAAGAAATAAAGACTAGCCAGGAATAAAAAAAACCTTTCCTGAAGTTTCTCAAATATAACACTCTTAACATCAAAGTCTTCCTTTTAATTCTTGGTGTGTTTGCAAAAGACACCAGTGTTTAATGTGATCATTTATAATAAGTTGTGTCTCCAGAGGAAAAACTCTACGGATTAAAATTACATTATTGTGCAGGAATGAGAAAGGCTATTTTTATAGATGAGCTTGTGGCTTGAAGTAACTGAGATTGCTGCTTACTTGGTGTGCTCAATTAAGTAGTTAATTTGTTAGGATCTTCTAGCATAATCTTATTTTGATGGGAAAAGGCAAAACTGTCTTCAGAAGAGAAAAGAGACACTGATTTCAGGCACCTGTAAGGAAGGTTTTCTGCTTGTTTGGGTTGGGGAAGCCTTTTAGCTTCATATTAAGTTTAATTTTACAGCTAGAAATCTCACAGTGGATATTTTACATACAACAAGAGATCCCTTACTATATTTAGAGTAGTGGGGTGTTTCAGGGGATGTCTGTGACAGAAGAGAGCCTAGTAACTGGGTTTCATAAATTTGTGCTGTCCTTTCTTCCATTTTACTGCTTACTCCTGTTTCACTTTATTCAGTGGAGGTTTATTCTCCTCTGATTGCTGTATTGGAACCTAATTTCTTCGTATTACTGTGCTTTGAGAGTCTTTACATTGATGAACAAAATTAGTCTTTTTAGCAAGTAATTATGTAAATTACCTTAATTATATAATAATGTAAGGTCAGCAACAAAATTATCTATACTCTAGCTGAATCGTTATAATGCTGATGACATAAAGTGCCAAGCACTAACTTCCCTCCTGTCTCTCCCACAGCCAAGATTTTTTACAATCCCATGGCAGTTTACTCAGTCTAATTTAGTTGGAGGTGTTCTCATAGTAGGTATGGCCAGAAAGGTATTTGCAGTAATTAGTTAAGTGATTCTGTAATCGCTAAAACATCTGTCAGAATTAATTCCAGCGAGGTAGCCATTTCATTGAAATAAAAATACTCTCGTAGTACTTTCAGCAAAATAGCTCCCTTGAAGTCATGGGAATGGCATTGAATTAGTCTTCGGTTGTAGGCTAAACTATCTGCCTTTCTGTTGTTTCAGCTTGGGTGGACATTGTCAAGCTCATTGCAGTAAGTCTTTAGCTGCTTATAAAACTCTTTCAGCTTCTTCAGCACTGTGGTTGTCCTGAAGAGTCAGAATGGGCCCCCCAGTTTAGGAAGGACATTGAGATGCTTGAGCGTGTCCAGAGAAGGGTGATGAGGCTGGTGAGTGGCCTTGAGCACAGCCCTATGAGGAGAGGCTGAGGGAGCTGGGATTGTTTAGCCTGGAGAAGAGGAGGCTCAGGGGTGACCTTATTGCTGTCTACAACTACCTGAAGGGTGGTTGTGGCCAGGAGGAGGTTGCTCTCTTCTCTCAGGTGGCCAGCACCAGAACAAGAGGACACAGCCTCAGGCTGCGCCAGGGGAAATTTAGGCTGGAGGTGAGGAGAAAGTTCTTCACTGAGAGAGTCATTGGACACTGGAATGGGCTGCCTGGGGAGGTGGTGGAGTCGCCATCCCTGGGGCACTTCAAGGCAAGGTTGGACGTGGCACTTGGTGCCATGGTCTAGCCTTGAGCTCTGTGGTAAAGGGTTGGACTTGATCTATGAGGTCTCTTCCAACCTTGATGACACTGTGATACTGTGATACTGTGAATGGGCATTGTGTTCATGGGGTCTTTCCTTTGTGTTTCCCCTGACCTCAGATGTGCCAGCATTAGTCTTCTTGCTCGTTAATGACTCTGTTGATAATCTGTAGATGGGTTTGTTTCAAGGTTTTACTTTTTGTGACTTCAGACAGCTATGGGTACACATCATCTTATCAAGGTCCATAGATGAAGCTGAACTTCTCCAAACACATGTATTATTTAAAGCTCTTGCTAAATTCTAAAAATGCTAATATTTTGCATGTTAATGTTTTGGAAACTGCCAGTGATACTGCAACTGGGTATCTGTGGTAGATAAAACTGTCTCATGGTGAAAACCACATATAGAGACTAAAGCAGTGATATTCCATTAGTAAGTAGAGGATGTGCATCTACTATTAAATTAAGCAGTATCAGTGAACAGACAGTGTAGGTCAGTGAGACCTAGTAATGCTTGGTTTTGAAATTATTCTTGGTGCAATTTTGTCTTAACTCAACTGAAAATCTCCCAGACAGTACCCAGACAAGTTGCAAAAGTTGGCAATACTTGGTTAAGTGTGAGAGATAGAATCATGATGTCTAGGGTGTCAAAGGAAATGCAGTTTGATGGTGATTATCCAGATGAGGTCTACCCTGTGTAAATTGTGCTCAGCTTTGTGATGAGTAACTGTCTTGCAAGTCATGGTTGGTGTAGGTGAGATGTGCTACTGATCTTAATCTTGTCTTGTATTCTAATCGACAGCACAATGAGCTGGAGTCACCAAACGGTGCCACGAAGCTGAAAACTGAGCTCAGCTGTGTTGTGATGCAGAGAAGTTTGCACTGCAAGTGTTGAACCAGATTTATATCCCGATAGTGTGATAATTCATATGTGTGGCAAAGCCAGACAGTGAGTGGGGGGAAAGTAGTCAGTGTCCAAAAAACAGATTTGCATCTATTCTTCTGAATTTTTCCATGTATATATTAACAAAATTGGGCAATCAGTGGATGCTGATGTTAAAGATACAGAAGAAGCAGAGCTCAGGTGGTGCTTATCAAGGTAAGATGGGCAAGGTAAAAGTGGCAATGGAGAGGACAGCAGCAGAGTAGAAAGACAAAGTAGATCGTAAAATAGTTTTTATTTGCAGTCGTTAAGGTCAAAGATAATTCATACACCTCAGAAGTGTGGAGATGATGTTGGTCTTCTCTTTCCGGCCAGACCTTTAATAAGGACTGGTTACTTGAAAGGTGCTTTAAAGGTATTTATAATCTTATGCTTTATCTGAAGTTTTCTCATCTTTGTGAAGAAGTGCGAGGAGTTGTAGCCCCAAGTCTTTTACTGATATAGTTACAAGTCAGGCTGGATGAAGCCAGGATGATGAGCTCTAGGAAGGCTTAGCATCTCCAAACAGACTGCAGACACCATGGCATGGAGTATGGCATCACCACCAGCTCCCTGCTCTGAGCCTTAGCTTTGCCTTGCACCCAGGTGCTCAGACTCTGCATCCCCAGAGACCACAATTTGGCATGGAGGGACAATTCTCAAAATGGCTTAATCAGAGAATATGTCTATTGGAACCTATTTCAGACAAAATAGAGCAGCAGACTGACCCTACCACATACATCCAAGTCACCCCAGTCTCATTTTCTCATTTTCCAGAAGTAAGATAGAGGTAGTAGAGGGCATCGAGTCAGTCATCAGCAAGTTTGCAGATGACACTAAGCTGGGGGCAGATGTGACTGAGTTGGAAGGCAGAAGGGCTCTGCAGTGGGACCTTGACCGCCTGCACAGATGGGCAGAGTCCAATGGGATGGGGTTCAATAGCTCCAAGTGCTGGGTGCTGCACTTTGGCCACAACAACCCCATGCAGAGATACAGGCTGGGGTCGGAGTGGCTGGAGAGCAGCCAGACAGAGAGGGATCTGGGGGTACTGATTGATACCCGCCTGAACATGAGCCAGCAGTGTGCCCAGGTGGCCAAGAGAGCCAGTGGCATCCTGGCCTGCATCAGGAATGGTGTGGTCAGCAGGAGCAGGGAGGTCATTCTGCCCCTGTACTCTGCACTGGTTAGACCACACCTTGAGTACTGCATTCAGTTCTGGGCCCCCCAGTTTAGGAGGGACACTGAGATGCTCGAGCGTGTCCAGAGAAGGGCAACGAGGCTGGGGAGAGGCCTTGAGCACAGCCCTACGAGGAGAGGCTGAGGGAGCTGGGATTGGTTAGCCTGGAGAAGAGGAGGCTCAGGGGTGACCTTATTGCTGTCTACAACTACCTGAAGGGTGGTTGTGGCCAGGGGGAGGTTGGTCTCTTCTCTCAGGTGGCCAGCTCCAGAACGAGAGGACACAGCCTCAGGCTGCGCCAGGGGAAATTTCGGCTCGAGGTGAGGAGAAAGTTCTTCACTGAGAGAGTCATTGGGCACTGGAATGGGCTGCCTGGGGAGGTGGTGGAGTCGCCGTCCCTGGGGCAGTTCAAGGCAAGGTTGGATGTGGCACTTGGTGCCATGGTCTAGCCTTGGGCACTGTGGTAAAGGGTTGGACTTGATGATCTGTGAGGTCTCTTCCAACCTTGGTGATACTGTGATACTGTGATACTGTGATATCAGGGCAACTAGTTGATTGTGTGCAAGGAGGAATACATGCTCTAAGTCAACTTTCTGTTTGGAATGGGGGAAATGTACTTGGTGAAAGTAATGTAATAGACATTCAAAGAAATATCTCAGGAGATTTGTTGCTTAAGTTCTGGATACTTCCTCTGTTTTTACAACATAGGCATCACTGCTGAGCGAGACACTCATGTTCCTCTTTACTCATGTTACCCTCTTTAGAGAGGGTAAAAAAAAAACAGACAAAAAGATATGTGCAAAAAGGACTTTCCTTTCAAAGAACGTTAGGAGCCATATATATATGGCTGACCTTATTTCAAAGTCACTTTGAAATTTTATGGGGGGCTATGTGATGGTGGTTCCTTGAGAATAAAAAGAAGTTTTAAGTTTTTTTAAAGTGGAAAAGAAATGTTGAATTGCATTGCAAGCACCAGTTTTGTTCTCAGCATTTTCATTGCTACCTATTTTATAATAGAGAACCTTTTGTAGTGGCAAATTTTGTAGTTTAGAACATAACTAAAACCTTTTAGAAGTTTATACTTCTCTGACAAAACTTTTATCCCCAGGAATGTGTGTGTCAAAACACAAACATTGACATCTGAAAAGCTGAAGCTTATGAAAAATCTCAGGATTTAGCTGGAGGCAGAGCATGCAGCTAAACCTGTTACATCAGGCAGTCACCTCCCTGCCTGTAAGAAATCAGAGTTATTTGTTGGTGTTCAGTAAAAACAAAGACAAATAAGAAAAGGGTGGCTGTGCTCAGACTTTACAGCCAGTGACTGATTTTAGTTTTTCTTCTGTGTCTTTACATTTCCAAAGATAGAATTGGCAGTTGGCAAATGTAGCCCAGGCAGCATAACAGTTGTGTGTAATACTGAGAAATTGGTCAAGAATGAATGCTTTAGTACTTGCAAGTTTGTCATTGAGAAAGAAAGAGTATCTGCTGTAGGGAAGTGTATTTTATCAAAATTCATTTGTGTGTCTAAATAGAGATATGTGAACATAAGTACAGTGGCAAAGACCAGAGAGAACTCAAATTTTATCTCTTGAAAGGAGTAGGGAAGCCTTCAGTTAAATTGTGGAACATCTAAAACTCATGAATGATCAGGTAAGGTCACATTAAACACAAGTCATTCGTGACATTCATGTCCACAAATCACCTCAGTTTTATGAGCCTGCTGGTTGTTTTTTACTGCTTAGATTTCCCCCACTGCATCCTCTTGGTCCTAAGCCTGCTTTCCCCAAGCATCTCACAGGGGATGGAGCTGACTGTTGCCAAAGGAATAGCACAGTACTGATGAAAAGCATTTGGGATCTCCATGCCTCAGGACCCACATTTTCCAGGGCACAGACATTACCAAGTGATAAAGAGCTTTTCACCAATTGCCTTATACTCAAGTGATTTGCTGAAAGAATCGAGGTCGCTTATGTCCCGTAGTGCTTATTTCTTTCCAGCAGACAGCAAGTAGTAATAGAATGGTTTAGGTTGGAAGGGACCTCAAGGATCATCCCATTCCAACACCCTGCCATAGGCAGGGACACCTCCCACTAGAACAGGTTGCTGAAGGCCTCATCCAACCTGGCCTTGAACATCTCCAGGGAGAGAGCAGCCACAACCTCCCTGAGCAACCTGTGCCAGTGTCTCACTACCCTCACAGTAAAGAACTTCTTCCTAACATCTAGTTTGAATCTTTTCTCTTCCACTTTAAACCCATTACCCCTAGTCCTGTCTTTATAAGACCTTGTCAATATTCCCTCCCCAGCCTTCCTGGAGGCCCCCTTCAGATACTGGAAGGCCACTACAAGGTCTCCTCGAAGTCTTCTCTTTTCCAGGCTGAAGAGCCCCAACTCTCGTAGCCTGTCCTCAGAGCAGAGGTGCTCCCTCCTTCTGATCATTTCATGGCCCTCCTCTGGACTCGCTCCAACAGTTTGATGTCCTTCTTGTGCTGGGGGCTCCAGAACTGCACACAGTACTCCAGGTGGGGTCTGATGTGAGCAAAGTAAAAGGGGAGAATCCCCCCCTTGCCCTGCTGGCCACACTTCTCTTGATGCAGCCCAGCACACAGTTGCTGTCTGAGCTGCACTCACACTGCAGGGTCATGTTGAGCATTTCATCAACCCAGACTCCCAGGTCTTTTCCCCAGGGCTGCTCTCAGCCATTCACCACCCAGGCTGTATCTGTGCTTGGCATTGCACTGACCCAGGTGCAGGACCTTACATTTGGCCTTGTTGAATGTCATGAGGTTGTCCTGGGCCCATGTCTGCAGCCTGTCCAGGTTCCTCTGGATGGCATCCCTGCCCTCTAGCAAGTCAACTGTGCCACACAGCTTGGTGTCATCTGCAGACTTGCTAAGGGTGCACTCGATTCCTCTGTCCATGGCACTGACAAAGATGTTAAGCAGCACTGGTACCGGTACTGACTCCTGAGGGATGACACTTGTCACTCGTCTCCAGGTGGATATTGTGCCATTGATCACCACTCTGTGTGCAATCATCCAGCCAATTCCTTGTCTAGTGAGTGCTCCACCCGTTTTGCCTTTCCTTAGATAGAAACTAGTATTTTCTGTCTCTGTAGACAGGTGTTATGTTCTTAGAAATCAGGGAGCTCATCAGACCCAAGCTAATCTCAAATTTTACACAAGAAAATCTCACACAAGGACATAGTCTTTAAGAATGGGTAGCAGAGGAGGTAGCATTATCATCCAAGGATGGCCTGCTCTCGGGTATCTACAGCTTCCTTCCTAGTTGCAGAATGTATAGGATTAATGTACTGCCAATGGTATAGGAAGATTGACGTAGGAGCCACTTAGTCCTCTGGACATACACAAGTCCATGGAACCAGAGAGGGAGGGAGCAGTGGAAGTCATTCACTTTGATCTAAACAATGCTTTTGACAGTGTTCCATAATTCCTCATATTGGATCTGTTATTTCCAAACTTGGGGGGGGAGGGTGATAGATACATTGTAAGGTGGATGGAAAATTGACTGGACTACTGTTGTGATCATGACATGGAGTCAGTGACTGGTTCCTGAGGTTTCCTCAGGCATCAACTCTGCAGAAAAGGACATGAAGACACATTGAATGTCAAGACATCAGTGTGCTTCTCTGGGAATGGAAGAGAACTTAATGCCAACTGTTTTCCTTAGTGGGAATGTAGCCAGAAGGTCCAGCAAAGTGTTGCACTCATGCATCTAGTCTTGCATAGTCCAGTATAAGATATATAAGGACATACCAGACTGAGTCCAATGAAAGACGCTAAATTGTTTAGAGAGGTAGAGCACATGGCATAGGAGTAGAATTTGAGAGAGCTGAATTTTGTTCAACCTTAATAAGAGAAAGCTTTTCTTGCAATGTACCTGTAGGAGAGTAAAGAGCAGGCAGAGCCAGCGTCCTCTCGGAGGAGCACAACAGAAGCAGCAGCAACAGACACAAGCTGCATCAAGGGAAATATCATTAGATATTAAGAACAAAATGAGGAAGACAGACATTGGAGCAGGTTGTCTAGGCAAGGTGTGGCATTTCCATCCATGGAGGTATTCCAGAGTCCACTGGGCAAAGCCTGGAGCAAATTGACTGAACTTTGAAAACAGCCCTACTTTGAGCAGAGGTTAGAGAAGATGGCCTCTGGATGATCTTTCCAATTTAAGTTATGTTATGGTTTTGTGAAACACTGGACAAAATTGATATCAAACCAGCTCCAGTAGTCCAGCTGGTCGTTTCAACATAATACTCAACACTGACTATCCAACAATGCAGGAGTTGTTTTAAAATCTCTTCAATGCTCCTTTTGTGTCTGGGGCCACAGTGCCAGCAGATACCTTCAGGCAGTAAACTGTGATGCTTTAACGGGGTTTCCAGCAGTGCAGGGCAAGGGTGTTGGACCAAGGATAGATGAAGCAAGGCAAGTTGTTAAATACCATGTCCATGAGATGAACTTAGAGGTTGTCACTTTCTACTCACAAACAAGGTCTGAGATCTTTGTTTGATTAACCTTTTTATCCACTGTGCACTAAATTTGGCAGAGTGTAGTAAACTGAGTGTGATGATATCCTGCCAGCTGAAGGTCAGTAGGAGATACTGATGGGTGAGGTATCTTTCCTTTTTTCCCTTGGTGTATGAAGTTAACATTTAATTGTTGCAACTGCTTTTGCTGCAGGTCTTGATGGTGGACAATTAACTTAGCAATTTTTAACCTTGTACCTGAACTCTGAGGATCAGATGTATGCTTGGTAGAGCTGCTGCATATGACTAAGTTTCTTCTAGGGGTCAGTTGACCTGAACTATGCTCCACTGATGTCTAGTAGCAAAGCATAAAATTTCTCAAGCTGCTAAGCAACAAAACTGCTGCAAAAAGCATTACACAGGTATCAGTGTATCCTGGTTTGCTGAGGGCCACACCTAACCCAGCTACACAGCAGTTTAAAGTACAAAGCAAATTTTAAATGTTCTTTACTACAGGAGCCTGAATTCATCCTGGCCAGTTTCCATGCTCTGTCAATCTGTGACTTTAGGCTTGCCCTAGAAGCCTGTTGGAGAGTAGAAAGGTGTGTTTAAGGGACTGTTGGAGTCCCTGGAGACAGAGATCGACTAGTTCTTTCATAATTATTCCATGGACTAGGCTGCTTGACGTCAGTATGATTCATGCAAGGTCATTACAATTTATCTTTGTGTTGGAGTAGAAAGCGCAAACAGGATACTGAGGAGAAAGAAAAGCTTGCTGTATGTCTGATTTTGGTATAAAGTGCAAACAGAGGCATAAATAAATGGTTAAGTGCCATCTTGAGGAGCTGGGGTGAAATGAGGTGGAAACTACATTTAGAAAAAAAACCACATTTGCAGGACTTTCTCATGTTTTTGATGCAGATTATCTGTAAAGCTACAGCAACCAGCGCAGTAGAAAAACTGCATAATAACTAATAAACAAAATGTGTGACGTTTGGTACAGCTGAAGTAGGCAAACATTTATGACCTAACATTTCATGAATGCCTCTGCCTCTTCTAAGGGCAGTATGATCAGGTGAGCCGCTTGGTGGATGTGGGGAGGCCTGTGGATGTGGTCTATCTGGACTTCAGCAAGGCCTTTGACACTGTCCCCCACAGCAAACTGCTGGCTAAGCTGTCAGCCCCTGGCTTGGATGGCAACACTCTGTGCTGGGTTAGGAACTGGCTGGAGGGCCGGACCCAGAGAGTGGTGGTGAATGGTGCCACATCCAGCTGGCGGCCAGTCACTAGTGGTGTCCCTCAGGGATCTGTGCTGGGCCCCATCCTCTTTAACATCTTCATAGATGATCTGGATGAGGGCATGGAGTCAGTCATCAGCAAGTTTGCAGATGACACCAAGCTGGGGGCAGATGTGACTGAGTTGGAGGGCAGAAGGGCTCTGCAGCGGGACCTTGACCGCCTGGACAGATGGGCAGAGTCCAATGGGATGGGGTTCAATAGCTCCAAGTGCAGGGTGCTGCACTTTGGCTACAACAACCCCATGCAGAGATACAGGCTCAGGTCGGAGTGGCTGCAGAGCAGCCAGACAGAGAGGGATCTGGGGGTGCTGATTGATACCCGCCTGAACATGAGCCAGCAGTGTGCCCAGGTGGCCATGAGAGCCAGTGGCATCCTGGCCTGCATCAGGAATGGTGTGGTCAGCAGGAGCAGGGAGGTCATTCTGCCCCAGTACTCTGCACTGGTTAGACCACACCTTGAGTACTGCATTCAGTTCTGGGCCCCCCAGTTTAGAAGGGATATTGAGATGTTTGAGCATGTCCAGAGAAGGGCGACGAGGCTGGTGAGAGGCCTTGAGCACAGCCCTACGAGGAGAGGCTGAGGGAGCTGGGATTGTTTAGCCTGGAGAAGAGGAGGCTCAGGGGTGACCTTATTGCTGTCTACAACTACCTGAGGGGTGGTTGTGGCCAGGGGGAGGTTGCTCTCTTCTCTCAGGTGGCCAGCACCAGAATAAGAGGACACAGCCTCAGGCTGTGCCAGGGGAGATTTAGGCTTGAGGTGAGGAGAAAGTTCTTCACTGAGAGAGTCATTGGACACTGGAATGGGCTGCCCGGGGAGGTGGTGGAGTCGCCGTCCCTGGGGCACTTCAAGACAAGGTTGGACGTGGCACTTGGTGCTATGGTCTAGCCTTGGGCTCTGTGGTAAAGGGTTGGACTTGATGATCTGTGAGGTCTCTTCCAACCCTGATGATACTATGATACTATGAGTAGTGAGCACTGCCACCTGTTTATAAATGCCGACATTTTGCAAAGTGATTTCTTTTTGCCTACTCCTCTCAACACTTCTCATGCCATCTCTTCCTCCTCTAGAATTACTATATTGCGTTTTGTACAATAAATGGCATTTGAGTGTATATTGGAAAGTACCAGGATTGATACTAGAAATATCACCTGGTTTTTTTTTCCCATTTTATAAATTGCTCCAATAGTAGCAAATTAACAGTACATTGATAGAGAAAGGTAAGCTGAGATCCTTTAAATCATAGTGAAGTTTTTGGCATTCAAGCTAGAAGTGTCTCAATTTAACACATCATTGGTTTGTATTATTAGAAATTTCATTGGTTTGTGGAGCGTATGATGGTTATGCTCTAAAATTGAAAGTACATAGACTCGAGACTTCTACAGCAGGCTGAGCTCTTACGCGGTTACTGATCAGTGTGCAGCAACTGCCATGGCTTGTTAATAAGCACAGGCAAACCACCATTAAAACCCTACTTGCCAGTGTATAGAAAGATTTTTAACAGTACTTATTTTCTTGTTTATAGTTCTATATCAATCATGGAATGGGAACTGAGAGACCAGTAAATGTCATTTGCCACTTTTCAAGTGGCATGAATTTATCATCTTCATTGCGTTTCATCACATTCATCTGTTTCCTTCCAAATGGGAGTAAGGGATTAGAGTGGAAATGTGCCTTGAATCATTAAAAGAAACTGCTTAAAATAGTAATGTAAATTAAGCTAGCAAAACTGTTTCAGTTAATACATAGTCAGTGTGATCCAAATTCTTCTTCTACTGTTTCAAACTTTATTTTCTGAAAATCATCTTAGAATCCCCTCAAAACAGGGGAAACATTGTTTTGGTTAAAAAGTAAAATATTTCTAAAAGCATACTAAATCTTAGGAGAGTCTTTATTTGCTAACCATTATGGCTGCCTTCTCCACAGTACATCAGCCAGGAACTTATCAAGGGTTTATTATGTCTGTAAAGTGCTAGCGTGATATATATTCTTTGTCACAGACAGGCTATGTTAAATGTGCTTTCTGCCATGATCATGAAGCAGGTTTTATTCAGATAGTGGGTTTCCCATCTGTGGGATCAGACAGTATCTAAGTGATACTGTCTGATCCCACAGATGGGATCTGAGTATCTGAGTGATACTGTCTGATATTGAGCATTTCTCCACTCTTGTGTGCTGCTAGGAGGTCATTACACGGTACTTAAGATATAGTCTTTTTTCTTCAATGGATTGGGCACACATCTGTTGTGAGCCTTGTGCTCTTGAAGCTGCATGTTCTTCGTTGTTCCTTGATAAATAGAAAATATTAAAATATTTGTACTTCTATAGCATAAGAAGCTGATGTGTCTGAAGCACAGGTGGTTTCACTGGCTTGTTCCAGCAGTGTTCTATTTGCAGGACAAATCTGCATAGCCTCTGCAGGGTGCATGCCTGATGGCACAACAGTTTGCCTAAGTAACGCTTGTCGTGTTTTCTGGTCCTGCAGTGTGATGAGGGATAGGCATGGTGTGTCACAATGTTGGGTAAGGAAACAGTTGTACTTCTATAAGGTAATGACAGGTGTTCATCATGGTATGGGAGAAGGTCTACAAAACACTTGGGAGAACAAGTAGCAAAGAAGATGCCAGAGTATTTCTTTATCATGTCGGGAAACTCCCCAGTAAGAGTGTTGTTAAAGCAGCTAGCAAGTTGGATTGACTCTGCTGGTTACTTATTAAATTGACTCACTTAATATATTCCATGTGCTGAAATACCTTCATGGTTGAGAATGACCAAGTCCAGCCCCAGAGAAGGCAAGCAATTTATTGAGAAGTGCAAATCCTACCACAGTCATATTTGGTCAAGGGCACTGCAAAGCAGGACACAGCTCCTTTAGCATGAGGAATATCTGCACCATCTACACTTGCATTGAGACATTCCCCTGCAAAGTCCATTTTCTTAATGGAGCCAAAACTGGAATCTGAATGAGTTGTACTTGAAAGGAATTGCTTCTCTGCTTTTAATTAGTACTGGTTGAATACTGTTAGTTGAATAATGTATTTGATGAATAATGCCGTTGTCCATCAAATAAATTATTCAATTAATCTTTTTTTTTGCATTACCTAAACACTTCTGTAGAAGGCTACAAATATCCATTGAATAATCTATTAGAGTGATGCATTGCTTTTCAAATATACTATGCAACAAATAATTTTATCTAGTACTCTGCCAAGTTTTCCCTTAATTAAAATTTGCATGTATATAACAACCGTGCCTGAAGAATCAAAAAGAATTTAGGTAGTAGCAGACACAAGGTGGAGAGAAGCATATCTATTATTATGGATGATTTATGTTTTGTAACTCCTTGTGTATTAAGAGTATGTCAGGGATGCTGAGAGCTTTGAAGAGTCTTTTTTCCCTTGGTTGTTTTTTTTTTGTTGTTGTTGTAGTCTTGTTCTGTTTGTTTGGGTTTTTTAGTAGAGTTATTTTCAGACCAATCTCTAAATAAATGACATACATTTTACCAGGGACATGTGGCCATCTCTGCAAGAGAAGTGGTTTGCTGTCACTTCATTGTACAGGGATAGAGAGCAAAGAAACAGATGCTGAGGAAAAGAGTCACTTCTCCTGCAGATAGGTTCACATGGCAGGCAGCATCTTCTCGTTGTCACTTTCATGCTCTCGCTCCCATCAAACAGCTCAAAGAGCCTACCTCACGAGGGCTGACTGCTCCTATCAGAGTCCAAAATTGCATGTGGCAGGGGACACAGCTTTCAGATCTAATGCTTACACAAATAATTTGCACAGGCAGTTCAGATGCCTGGGAAAAAAAATCAAAGTACATTTGGAGAAAGGTCTAACAAATGTAACAATGACTACAAGGAAATGTCTGACTACCACCACCCTCAGATGTCACCTCCAAAACAAGTGTGCATACATGTCTGTTGGGTGTAAGAATTGAAAGGCCAATGTACCCAAAACCTGGTTTGACTTTAAAGGCACACAACTAGGCAGCCTAGTCTGCTTTTCCTCTTCAGCTCTTTGCTAAGAAAATCTCACCTCTCAAAAGAGAATCTGTAGTGCATCTAAACAGGATCTGTTTCAATAAAGAAGGGGCTTTCTCTTATACAGATGGATAGTGTCCCTCTCCCTCAACACGTGCCTTGCACCCTCCTGAGATGTTTCAGGTGACCCTTGCAATTGGAAGAATCACCAAATCACAGTGGGTTTAGGAGTTGGAAGGGACCTCTAAAGATCACTGAGTCCAACCCACCTGCCAAAGGAGGATCACCTCGAACAGCCTGCACAGGAACATATCCACGCACGGTTTGAAAGTCTCCATGGAAGGAGACTCCACAACCACTCTGGGCAGCCTGTACCAGTGCTCCATCACCTGCACCGTGATGAAGTGTCCTCATGTTGAAGTGGAACCTCCTATGTTCTAGCTTGTACCCACTGTTCCTTCTCCTATCACTGTGTATCAGTGAAGAGACTGGCACCTTCATCTGGACACTCACCCCTCAGATATTTATAGATGTTGATAGGATCCCCTCTCAGCCTTCTTTTATCAAGACTAAATAGCCCAAGGCCTCTCAGTCTCCATAGGAGAGATGTTCCTGTCCCACAGTCATCTTGATAGCTTTCTGTTGGACTCTTTCTTATGGGACACAGTATCAAAAGCCTTGCTGAAGTCAAAATATATGATATCCACTGCTCTCTCTTCATCTGTCTATTTGGTCAAGCAAGATTTCTCCTTAGTGAATCCATGCTGGCTTTGGTTTCATTGCAGACAGGAGACACTGGTCAGTCTTGCCCTGCTGCTCCTGCACAGGCAAGTACCATGCATAGCACCTCTGCAGGATGGGGACTGAGAGCCCTGAGTCAGGGAAATTGAGTGTCCAGCCTGAATCCCCTGTCTCATTTCTGCTGACAGTCTCCAAAACAGATAGCAGCTTATGTTTCCAAATGCTTCTATGTCTCACTTTTGGAGATGACTGAGGCTTCTGAGGTTTGGCTTTCAATATAAGTGCCTCTGGATTTTCAGACGTGCAGGTTTGGCCAACCTAACTCCACCTCTCTGGACTTTGGCAGAAACCAAGTGCCTTTTCTGCCTCAGCACATTTTGAAAAGCCTTTGGTGCCTACCTGTATTACTGTGACACTTTAATACCCTTGAAAATGAGGCATTGCCAGCTGTAGTGTTCAGCATGGATGGTCCCTCCTGGGGGTCCATCCTGGGGAGCAATGAATGAACTGTGAAGGAGTAGAACTACAGTGTTTGGGACTCCCTGTCAGGCAGTTTTCACTAGAATTCACTTAAAGAATGAAAAGCCAGTCTTGCTTTGATTTAGGAAGTGAAGCAAGTCCTTTACTCTTACAATTACACTTCTCTTTAGCTGCCATTTAGTAAAATTAAAGAATCATTTAGAGGTTCAGAGGATCTCCATGAAGTATGAAATAACTCGGTCACCACTGTATTTGAGGACCTCAGAGACAGTCAGGGAAGCTGGATTGAGGCCATTAAGTTCATCTGGTTTTGTCTTACCAAAATCAAGTGGGTTTTGATGTCTACTTACTTGGTTGAGAACACTTTTAAGAAAGAAAAAGAAGGAAAGAAAGGAAGGCAGGAAAGAAAGCATGAAGGCAAGGCAAGGTGACAAGGCAGGGGAAGGGAAGGGAAGGGAAGGGAAGGGAAGGGAAGGGAAGGGAAGGGAAGGGAAGGGAAGGGAAGGGAAGGGAAGGGAAGGGAAGGGAAGGGAAGGGAAGGGAAGGGAAAGGAGGAAGGAAGGAAGGAAGGAAGGAAGGAAGGAAGGAAGGAAAGGAAGGAAGGAAGGAAGGAAGGAAGGAAGGAAGGAAGGAAGGAAGGAAGGAAGGAAGGAAGGAAGGAAAAGAAAGAAAGAGAAAGAAAGAAAGAAAGAAAGAAAGAAAGAAAGAAAGAAAGAAAGAAAGAAAGAAAGAAAGAAAGAAAGAAAGAAAGAAAGAAAGAAAGAAAGAAATTATTTATTCAGAAATTTAAATCTTGGGGTTATTGCTAACCCACAGGAATGGTTTAACAACAGCTCATTGTCTCCTGTTTTGAGTGTCTGTCTCAACATGCTGTAGGCTCTTGATCTAACCAACTTGACTGTTTCTTTTTATTAAAGTTGCACTTCCTGTGGTGGTGGATTTAATGCAAATAAAATTGTGTCTAGGTGACATGATCTGACTGTGTTATGCAAACTCCTACATTATGGCATTCCTCTCACACTAACTAAAAGCTTTGTTGCAACCTGTTAATATAGAAAAGGTTATTTGTATTGCTAGTAATAAAGGCTGTACATTTGCTGTTTAAAACTGGAAATAGGGTTGACTTTTACATAACCTTGGGGGGGAAACTTGCATTATTTACTTATTTTTGAAGAGATAAAAATTAAAAATGCATCTTGTATATGTTCAGATGAGATGAGAGCAAAGGAGACTACATACAAATTCCATCAAATACAATTAGCATAATCAGAGACTGGATGAGAGACACAAATGATTGCACAAGAAGGAGGAAAAAAAAGTGTAGTTCCTGGGATCTTGATGCATTGCTTGAAGCTGGGCAGGACACAAAGCAGTAGAAACTATTTTTTCCCAAGGGCAATTTTTACTGATACTGCCCTTGCAAACAGCTCTTCCTTTATTATTTTTATGGATTCTTTTTCTGCCCTGAATCTGTATACTGAATTATCCATGAGGATGAATGTCAGAGCAGTTTAAGATTAAATTAGGAACTAGATACTCCAAAACAAAAACACTTCTCTCCTTCCGATGTACTCCCTTTTCTTTAGTTCAGTCTAGGTTTGGGAGAGAGGGGTTGGCTTTCCTTCACCTTAAATGCACCAGACTGCAGCTACATAGACCATATTTTCTTTTGAATCTTTTTACATTAAGTTTTTTGCACAGATAATTTAACTTCCAGTATCCCATCTTCTTTGGTTTAGTCGTCGTTCTCTTCATAGAGTTCCTAAATGTCTTTCTTTTGCTTGTAATATAGCTGAATGATGTGCTTTGTCATATTTTTTTTTCCCCTTTTTCACTCTAGTTCTGCTGCAGTGCACACGGGGGCATAGTCAGAGAGTTTACAATGCCTTCTACCTTCCAGAGAGTGATGAGTAATTTAGACCACTTGTTATCCTGGACTGCCAGACTCTAGCTTGTAACAGAGCCGATGGAGAGAAGCAGGTCTGACACCTAAATTAGGAACCTGTATTACATCGTTTAACTGCTGCCCCTAGGTCTTACCAAGTTAGTTATAATAACCTTACTGATGTTACTAAGAGCTTAGTGTTTAAAATTCCCCCCTATGTTGTACACAGAGTCTTTGCTTATCTGCAAGACAGTCTTTTCCCTGCCTGCTTTTCTTCCCAAACGAGTGCTTTTTTTTCTATCACTTTTTGTCTCATCTCCTATTTTCTCATCTTCTACTCACTTCCTTTCCACTCCCTCTGACACATGCAAATGCTCCAGAACACATTAATGCGTTCATACCATATTAGTCTTTCTCATATGCATACTTCTCATTTTTTTCTGCTGAGCTTGTTTTGTTTGGCATTCTTTTTACATTTTAATACAAAATATGCTTAACGGTGCCTATTTAAAATCACAATTGTTTAAGCACTCCAAATGGTCCCTTTGGGAAGTGGGAGGAGTGCAGAGAATGCAGGCAAAGGCAGCTGATGATGGTTTGTATTTAATGCATCCTCCTTCGCCCACAAAACCATGTCTGCAGGATTGATTTGACCAGTTTTTGGCTCAGAGCAGCTTCCAACAATTGATAAGTTTTTAAAATGAGAAAAATTATTTTAAAACCCTGCAAAACACCAAAAAAAAAAAAAAAAAACCCACCAAAAAAAAAACCCCACCCAACACAAACAAAGAAACCCCAAACATTAAACCAGCACTTTCTCTCGCTTTGTGCATTCAGAGATCTCTCCCAAAATAATGTGAGCCAGTGGTTTCTGAC
The DNA here is from genome assembly GCF_015220805.1 of Pogoniulus pusillus. Classification (NCBI taxonomy): domain Eukaryota; kingdom Metazoa; phylum Chordata; class Aves; order Piciformes; family Lybiidae; genus Pogoniulus; species Pogoniulus pusillus. Next base: position 28,479,955 of record NC_087270.1, on the reverse strand, counting down.
AGGCAAGTGTCGGTCAGTTGAGCATTACTGAGACAGTTTTGAGACACTAGATTGTAAGCATGAACAGCTGGCAACAGGAGCCTTTCCCATTGGGGGAAATTCTGTTCTCTGAAAGATTTTGGAAGGTTTTGGAAGCATTTTAGTTATACTATTCTTTCCCTCTGGTTCTCTTACAGTTGGGCTAATGCTACTAATGCCCCTGGGCTTACAGCTCGAGGTAAGATGCTGTGCAGGGTGTGTGACAGTTTTTCCAGACATGGAAATGTCACAAGTTTAAAACCTCCCATTTTATGCCCTATTCAGCTGTAAACAGGAGTTTTATTCCACCGAGGCAGATTTTTAGTTTACTGGTGGAGTTAGCTCTCCCAGATAGATCTGAAAGGGCTTGAACTCCCTGAAGCTGGATATTGAAAAGCTTTAGACAGCCACATTTTATGGATATTTTACTTTTATTAGTGAAATAAAAAGAATACAAACTGAGACTTACCTAGCTCAACCTTTGGTAAATAATTTAAATGTACAAATTTACTCATGAAAGAGAAGGAAATTAAAAGGTGTCCCAAGATGACTGCTTCCAGAGGCAGATAAACAATCTTTTAAATTACAACAATAAGAATATCTTGCACTTTTCACCTTTTCAAGAACCACAGAGCTGTTTAGGTAGTAACTGCTGTGTACAATATGTACAGGGAGAGATGTGTCTGCCAATGAAGTGTGTCCAGTTTGGCCATGATGCTGTGAAGCAACACGAGAGTGAATGAGGGCTGCCATATCTCCTCAAAGTGGCAGGGGAATATTAGGCAGAAATTTAATTACTGGACTTGAAAGTGGGCCAAGACAATGGGACTGACAATACATTCTTGGAAATGTGCTCTTTGATCACAAATATCCATGAAGTAAGCTTGCCAAAAGTATTGATTTTGGCAGTGGATTATCACTGACAGCCAGTGTCTGCTGTCCTCCTGCTTTAAGCTCTAACACAGAGTAGTACATAGAGATGTCGCAGAGGGGTATTCTGCCACCTACGCCAGGTTTGGCGGAGGGGAGAAATTAATTGGTGTGAGATGATATAATACATAAAATATATATTTACTAAACTAAATATTCTGGACTCTCACCACCCCCTACCACTGTATATTAATATTAAAAGGATTCTTACACGGTTATGAAAACATTCTAGGATAAAATATGTACAGTAACATTAATAACTAGCAAACATTCAAACTATAGACAGAGAAAGGAGTTTTCCCTGCGACAAATACCGTATGGGGTCTATACACTACTCATCCAGCAGAGCGGGCTGGAAACTGATTCTGCTCTATGGCAGTGACAACTTATATTTACAGAGGCATTTAAGCTTTTACTCACAATTCTGATTAATCATAAATCACCCTCTGGGGTTACGTCACAGCCTATGCCTAGTGCCCAAACTTCAGGGAATCTCTGCCTGTGGACTTTGAGGCTGGAATCCTCCCAGCTTGAAGGGAAAGTTTCTGGAGAAACGACTGGTCTCTGACCTTGTTCTCCTGGTGAAGGATGCAATCTCTGCCTTTGTACTGCTGGCTTCTTCTGGATGCTCTGTCCAGGGATTCTTAGCAGGCAGGATCTCAGTCGCAGGAGGAGAATATCGTGCAGTCTCTAGCACGGTTCTCACACAGCTAGCAGGCCGATCGTGTGAGCGCAGACAACTCAGAGTCTGCTTCCTGGTTATCTCAGTGGCAGTGGCGCTTACCAGGCAATGATAGGCAGCGAGCATGCAGGATGTGTGTGGCTGCTTGGATACTGCGTTCCATAGGTAAAGGCAGGCAATACCAGATGTGGTCCTGATAACACAGTGGCGTGCAGATGTGTACAGCTGGCTAGGAGACTATAGGCTCCACGTATATATATATAGGCAGACTTAAGTGAGCTCTGCAAGTAAGGTTTGCAGGCAGGGGAGTCCGAGCTGCAAGTGGGTCAGAGCATGAGCGTCTGAGCATGGGGGTCTGAGCTGCAAGTGAGGCTCCGAGTGTGAGGTGTCTGAGCGTGGGGGTCTGAGCACGTTGTTTTCCTGTGCACCTCTATTTCTTGAATGTGGGCCGAGATTAATGGCCCCTTTGGCCACTAGAATGACCAATCAGGCTGGCAGTTAGCCAAACCTTACCATAATAGGCAAAAGCTGCTTGCCTGGACTTTCCCAGATATGGGGATCACATTGGCTTACACCAGGGAGACACAAGCTGGGTGTGTGTGGGCTTACACAACCTGCTTACAACCAGGAGTCCTGGCAGAAAAACATGTCCAGGCAGGGCAAGGCATAAATAAGCCTATTTTCAGGCCTACAGGCCCTCCACGACAAGAGAACAACTCTCCAGGATATGTTCATCACATCATAGGTTCCCTGAATGTGTTAGGTAGCCCATTGTTCAGGTGTTCAGTGTCAGGGCAGCGAGTCCCACATTTTTGCACAGACCAGTTACTGGTGTGCCATTTAATGTCCACCCTGCCAGAGTCAGGAGCTCAGTGTAAGTTCCCAAACACATGTGGAGGCTGATTCTGCTCAACTGCACTTCCATTTTGAGCTTTGATTAAATCAAAGGACAAGCAAAATCTAACCTTCCTGATAGCTTTCTTCCTTAAGTGTCTAGACCTGGGAGAGAGTTGCTATTGCTAGCAAGTGTAAGACCTGGATCTCAGTAGCAAATGCATTAGGTAATGATGCTTACAAGCTGATGGTGCTTTTATTCTGTATACCTATGAAGAGAGTATTAATTAAAATAATGAAATCAAATTTGTGGAATGTGCAAAATAATTATATTTGTGTGTGCAAAATGCACTGAGATTGTGCACTCATCTTCAACTGAAAATTCCAAGTCCTGCTGTTATATAAATAATAACCAGATATTTAGAATAGATTAGAATTTACTTTTGGATCCATTAGCATTTATGTTAAATCTGACAAATGATTTAGAAAATGCATACAAAATGCCTGCTCATCATGTTTTGTGACAGCTGGGTGAATGCTTGACATCTTTGTGCTCTTAAAAGAACATATGCAAAGACTCAATTTAATTTGTAGGGTTGAGGGAATTTATTTGCCTAATTTTGAGCCCACTAGCACATGATGGATTTGAAAGTTCAGTTCTAACAGGAGTATAATTGGGTTCTCATTTCACTTAGGTGAAAACGTGATAGAAAGGGTGAGGAGAGAGATAGAGACATGGGGAAAATGAAGTAAGAAAATGAAACTGAGAATACTCATGAGAAAAATTGCAATGAGGCTGGAAAAAAAAATCGTATCAAGGAAGAGCAATAGAAAAAGCCTGCACATACAAATAAGATACTCACTCTTTAAGGGGACAGAACAGAAGAAAAATAATGCATTCTTAGTCATAATGACAAATGTCTTTTCCTTGGGAAGAGATGATGCTTTACAATACACTCACTGTGTTAGCGAAAACCGAAGTGTAAGTCCTTAAGTTGTGGGAAGGGAGGAAGAGATGTTTCTCTAAATACTTTCTCAAGCTCAGTAAGCAAAGCAACTCATCAAACGTTCAGTCTTACAAGGATAGTCCTTCACTATCAGTATTGGTGGTGTAAACAGCAAGCTGCAGGGATAGGACACCTGACCATGTCCATAGAAACCAGATCTCGTGGCAAGATTGCTGACCATGAGAAGTTAGTCTGATCTCTCCAATGGTGTCAGTCAAGAGAAAGATCAACACACACTCCAGAGGTCAGCTATTGCATGTCAAAATGCTTACTTTGGTTTGTTCTCTGCATGAATGAAAAGTCCTAGGGTGATGACAAGTAAATCTCATCAGGTGGTAGATACATACTCACAGGATGGACATGATGTCTGCTTACAATTACCAGGCAATATATACCTGGAAACTGGAGCGATGCTGAAACCAAATCATCGGAAACAAGCCTTCCCATTCAACTCTTGAATGCTTCTAGAAGAGACAAAAGAGTGAGGCAGTTGATTTGGATCTGTCCTGTTCACATATGCTTTGGCCTTTTTTCAGATTACTGACACACCTGCTACTTTAGCTCCTAATGTACACAGCATTATTGGTGGCTTTGTAGCTTTCCTCTGTCCCATGTTACTGAGGACTACTGCCATGTAAGGGGCATGTCAGAAGGCCAGCATTCTTCCTCATCCCACTGTAGCATGTGGGGCCAGGATTCACAAGCAGGGCTGCCTGCCAGCATCCTAGATCAGCTTCATTTAAAGTCCTTGGAGAGTACTGTTCCACACCCATCAATGTTTAAATTATTTCCTTAGTGGGGAAAAAAAAAAAGGCAGGTATTGAGTTGGGTTTCACTCTTTAATGCTAAAATTTTCCTATTTGTATCCAAATGAGCTGGCTTCTGCTGTTGCCAGCCTAGTTTTTAACACAAAGTGCCTTTGCAGCTGGTTACTAATGGGTCCAGTTGAACCAGTGTGAGCTCAACATTCAAAGGTACATCTCTGTTCAGTGCTGTAGGACCTTGTTGCCTGGTCAAGGTTTAGGTCAGTACAGAGCGAATGGGAGTACTTATCCTGTGATAGTTGTATTTACTTTGATTTTCAGGTAAAAACAACATTCCCAGCTGTATCACTGGCAACTTTCATTAATGCCCCTTGTTGAACAGTAGCTTTTTCATCTTTGTGCTTTCCTAACATGCTAGAATTAAATGGGTTTTTCTGCCTTTTTTGATTGTATCCTGCTATTCTGTCACCTTTTGATCTCTGTGTCATGCACATAGGCTGTAAATTTTTTCGGGTACAGACTGCTGAGGGAAGAGATTTCTATGGAGGTGTATTTTTTCTTTACAGAATGCCTACTATGGCAGAGTCAAATATAGTAATATTTAATTATTATTTCCACATTACCCTTGTGATACTAGGGAAAACAGTTTTGCTTTGTTTTGTTTAAAATTTCTTGAGAGCTCTAGGAAGAGCTGCAAATAGCAACATACAAACAGAGCAAGTGGCTCGAAGTACCGATGCATTTCTGACTTCATGGAGCAGCTTCTGCTTAATCCGATCACTAGTTAATTTAATCCTGTTTCATTTGATTGGATCCCCTGCAACCAAAACATTTGTATTGTGTTTTAGTTTGGTATTTCTGATCATTGTCTTAGTTAATTTGATCAGGATTGATTGAACCAGTCATTGAAAATAAATCACATAATTAATCAAATGCAACATTACAAAAGCAAATCCTCAGCTAGTTTGTTAGCTTTTATTTCCTCCTTGGTAGGTGGAGTTTAGGGTTCCCTCTCTGAAGATACTCAAGACCTATCTGGATGTGTTCCTGTGTGATCTGCCATAGATGATCCTGCTCTGGCAGGGGGGTTGGACTGGATGATCTTTCGAGGTCACTTCCAACTCCTAACCTTCTGTGATTCTGTGATTCTTCTAGAAAGCAGAGATGAACATTTTAATAGTACCCACATTTCAGTATTAAAAGGGAGAGAGGTACATATCTCTGTGTGTGTATATATATATATTTATATTTACACGCATAAATATGTTTATTTAATGAATCAGAATAGAACAGAAGTAGTTCAGTTGGAAGGGACCTGCAACAGTCATCTAACTCAACTTTACATCTCCTCTCAAAACATCTTAATCTTAGAAGAATTGTGACCATTTCTGAGGCAGGGGTGTTGGATAGGTCCTGCATGGAGTGTACTGCTTAATGACTCAACTTTCGTAATGACTCAATGGGTTTAAGGGAAACAGCATGCAATTTACATTTGAATTTGACATAGAATCAGCAATTTTGTGCTTTGTTCTAATAAAGTCTGGATAGTCTGGTGTACAATTAGTACTTGTCTGAAGCTAATGATTACTCCAGAAACTGTGCCGTGGGTAAGAAAGGAGAGTTTGGATTTGCATCAAAAATATTTATCTCTATTTGTTGTGTGGAAAGGGAAGTATCCTATTTTGACTCTTCTGTCACTGATCAATACTTATGAAAAAAAAAGGCTATTTTTATCTGCACTGTTAGATATTTATAGATTTTTGCTCTAATTAAGAACTTATTATGGCATAGCAAGGCTCTGTCTTCTGGAGGTGGTAGTTGCACAAAGAATAGCTAAGGCGCCCTTTGCATCTCCTGAAAGGCACAGCGAGTTTATCAGGGGACACACTGCCTCGTAACAGGTATTACCTGCAAAGACCTCAGGCACTCTGGCAGATCATCCTGGGGAGGTTACAAGGACACTGTCTGCCCTGCACTTGTCCTAACAAACCTGTAGTAGTGTCCGATAGGCCATGACCTGCAACAGCAGAGGAGGAGAATTAGCAAGACCAGATAACGACTTACTGTTGTGGGTGAGATATCCCTACCAAAGGTCATTTAATTTTAGCTTGTCCTTCCCTAGGTGGCTTAAAGAACCAACCTGTGTTATTTAGGGCTCGAAATAACACCACCACCACCCTCCTCCTGCCACCCTGAAATTTCTTGAGTGGGAACTTAATTTTAGAGTGGCTTACTTTGGGTTAACTTCTTGGAAGCAAAGAAAATAGGAGGTTTTATGGCCTTGGTAACATAAAATTTCCTTAAAAGATACATAAGGGAAGATTTTTAAAAGCACAGTCTTTGACCCAACTGCCCACTCTTGCAGGATTTCCTTTCCTTGGTGGGTCTAATGGCCCAAACTTGATACCTAGGAAAAAAGGAATAAAAAACAAAGGAGCATAAAGCAATTTGTTGTTGAAAGAAATGTAAGCAGAGCTTAATCTTAACAGTGCCCATTTATCCTTGGATGATAAAGGACTATTTACCACCACAGGTTGCCAGAGAGTAATATTGAAAGATTATCTCATTGACACCCCTAAAATCAGAGTACCTGGAAGAAATGAGTGGCACTGTAGCATGATTTTGGCAGGGGTGCTCGTAATGCTAGCCACAGCTATACCATTATCTGTTTTACTTTAAATTGTGTGGCTGTGGACAGCAAAGTATGTCTTACAGCCATTTGCTAGATTTATAGCTTGTTATGCAATATGTTTGCCGTAAATCTTTTGGCTGAGGCAGCTGAAGTGCTCATGCTAGTCCGTGATTCAGTTCCCAGGACAACTGGGAAACTTCCTACTAGTAGCATGGAGTTACAGAAACAGAATGCCTAGGAATGCCTTGATGTCAAACCTACAGAGCAGAAAAAACGGAGGGAATATTGACCGTGTTTTCAGAAAAAAAACCCCACATATTAGCACTCTACTGCAAATCAAATGAAATTACACCCCACCAGCTGCCTGATCCCACACTGAACTTTTTGTCTTATTAAAATCTATGAATCTGAATGGAAGCAGGGTTGTATCTTGAGACCTCATTCCCAAAAAAGATCTGCCAGTCATGTCTGGTTGGAACAGCTTGGTGAACGTTTAGCTTCCTTTAAGAACCAACTGGGAGATTGATGGGTTTGAGCTGGTTTTGCACAGACTTGTTTGGGTCTTAAATTGTATTTTCATCTCTGCACAGAAAAAAACAAAAAGGTTATGTTTTTTTAATAAGAATCATTGAAATAGACAATTTTGGATTAAAGGGAAAAGCAGTATATTATTTGAGTATTTTTTACTGTGGAATACATTTGTGTTTCTGCTGCATAACCCAAATATTTAACAAGACTGGAGCAATGGCAAGGAATAGCCAGGTTTTAGATGTTATCATGTGTGTAGGAAAAGGCATGGATTATTAAAGTGTAGAGCCTTTTTGAGAGATGGGGTGCTCTAATCCTGTTTTTCACATCTTAATTTTAGTGACTGCATAATTTACCTTCATAAGATGCTCTTAATTGAACATTTCAGCAGAATTTGAATAAAGTCTAATATATCTGGGATTCCTCCTCCACTCCTTTAAAACATGATATGAAATTTATTAGTCTTAATGTACATATCCCAAAGCTAATTGCTTTATCTTGTAAATCACTTTCTCCTCATCTTTTATACAGCATTTGCTTTCAGATGTAAAGAATAAATAAATTCTTGATCGAAAAGGCTTTGTTGTTTTGCAGTAGAAGAAGGGGGGCAGCTTTGTAAATGTAAAAGGATTTATAGTTCTTTTTTAATTATTTACAAATGCTGAGTTAAAGGACAGTGGAGTTTAAATTATGCATTAAATTAGCATCTTACTGATGGAAGACTCTCAAAGTTGAAATTTTTTGATTGCTGTGAGCCAAATTCAGCCACAATTTAATAACTCAGTTGACGTTGATGAACTTAAGGCAGTGATAAATCTGGACCTATGGGCTTATTTTTCTTTTTGCTGTTAAAGGTAAGCATGCTGTTTCTACAGTACAGACTCTCCTTTGTTTGAGAGATGATTGAGTATACTTTGATCCTTGTTTTTTTTTTGGAAAAAAATTCTCTGTTCTCTCTTAAAGAAAGATTCCCAAGGCCTGGGTCAGATTATAGAAACTAAAGTGCACACACAAAAATGCCTATTAGAAAGTGAAAATTCTCTGCAAACTAAATGTGCCCTTGATGATGGCTTTATTGATCAAGCCAAGTTAATAAATCAGTAATATCATGCAACACTGTTCAGCACTCACAGGCTTATCTTGGCTTTATTTTTCTTCTTTCTTTTTATGTGCCTGCTGTGTAGGCAGAGAACATGCACTTTCCTGCCACGGAGTGTGTACTACAGTTGAAGCACTGAATTCAGGGGGCTTGAATTTAAAATGTTGGCATCCAATACAACAAAGGGGAGCTTTTATAGAAGTAGCTTAATGCTGGGATTGGAGTCTGAAATTACACGGGTTTTGCTTTATAAACATTCCTCTGTTTTTAATGCTTTAGGCCCCGGTCCAGAATTAAATTCAAGGTCCTGTTTGGATAATTAAAAAATGCCTATTGGAAATTTGAAATAAAAATGCCATGTGAAGTGACTTCAGCACCTATCAATGGCCAGCATCTGCCTTCAAGATAAATGTTTCGTTTTCAAACAGTCTGCCATTAGGTCATTCATGAATAGCTTTGCCAGTACACAGGGTTACATCCTTTGTACACCCTTGGGATTCTGGTCTGACAAGCAGTTATTCCATTATTACCCCTATTTTCTTTTGCCCTCTGACAAAAGACACTTATGATGAACTGGATTTATCAGCTTCTGCCATGGGATGCCTGCAGGATCTCTGAGAGCCCTCTTGCATTGTGTAGTGCATGTTCTCTGTAGTATGTGCTGCCGTGATGTTCCTGTTTTCTCCTCCATTGTGCAATGATTGTACATTCGTAGCTTTGCTCTGATTTGGGTTTGATCTGCATGCCAACCATGTTAGCAGAGGAGGTTCTGCTCAGGCTAAAGTGGGGCTTCTGTGCTCGAACCCAGTGTCGTGCGCTGATGTCCCTGGTGTCCTGGAGCAGCAAGTGTCGCAGCCGAGACCTTGGTTCGATACCTCAGCTCCGTTCCCTGATGTTCTCGCTGAGAAACGAAGGCAGCTGGGTGAGTACCTGAGCCTCTGCTGGTGAAATTTGCCAAGAGAGAATACAAAGTGCCATTTATGAAGCGCTTCTTTTCATTCCATGGTCCCTCATTCATTCCCAGCTAATTCTGAGCACCTAACTGGAGCACTGATGTGAAAGTGGTGGGTGTCCTGGGCAGTATGGCAACCAGAAAGACCTAAATACCACCTATGGGCAAATCACAACCTTCTCCTGTCTCATCTTTCTCCTTTTTCATAACCTCATTCCTCCTTTTTCCTCCACAAACCCGTTGCCAATGTGGCTAGTGAGCCTTAGAAAGGGTTAATGAGACAGTAGCAGCTGACTCATTCCCAGGAAGGAGTTAACTTCCATTGCACCGTCAGAGCTTGGGGATTTGGCTGACTTGTATAGGAGGCTAACCAAGGCACAGATGTGAATGGGGTGACAAAGGGGCTCAGTCTGTGAAAGATGGGTTTGATGGTGGAGGGTGCAAGAAGCTTGACACACTTGTACATCTGCCTTCTTAGAAGTTTTTGAATTGGGTGGTGAGAAGCTCCTTTATGCATGATGCTGGGACTGGGGTTGGATATGGGCAGTTGTGTTGTGCATGTCTGAGACCTGTGCCCCACTGCACCCCTGGGTTTTTCCAAGCCTGTGTCATTAACCTCACAGTAGGGGGTGTCTTTAAATCCTCTGTAAAGCAGGAATTAATACAGACTGTGTCCTGCTGCTAAGCCATGTGTCTTGCCTGGAGGTTATACCTCAATGCTCCGGAGCTCACACTGGCTGGTGGCTTGTTGCTGGATGGTGTTTAAGATACCAGTATTGAATTATTCTCTCCACTCGAGAGGAAACTAAGACTTCTTTTGTCTTTTATGCAGGGTAGTAACATTGTTCCTCTGAGTTAACTGTATTACTGCCTTTCTCACTGCTCCCACATTAGCTTTGGAAAGAGAAAAACAACTCTGTGTCATTCCAGAATTGCCCAGTGATGGGAACTGTAAGGTAGATGAGTTCTCTCCACCCATGAGCAAGTTCTTGAATGAAGTTTTACTGCAGGACCGCTCTTTCTGTTCCTCTTGCATGCTGGCCTGTCCATGTCTCTTAGGTTTTTAATACGTTACAGTACATCCATCTCTTAAAACAGCAGTTTCATTTCTGTAGCCCAGCCCAACAGCCAGTGCTAGGAGATAATCTGTCATCACTGCATCTTTGAAAGCTCTGCATTCATCCTAAGAGCTTCTTTGGCCACAGAATCAGAAATATGGTTGGGATCGTGTCCAGCACAGTAGAGGAATTTATCCCAGTTGCAAATCTATCCCTCTGTGGTTCAGATTTTCTATGCATGCCTCATTCACGCAAATAATACCTGTTTCATGCAAAATTTAGGAGGTTGAATGGCAAATTAGACCATAAACTCTTTGGTGCAGAGACCACTAAGCTTTTCAGATCACCAGACACGTTCAGACTTAAAACCCAACCAGGGCCACCAGTCATTACCCGTTAGCTAACAGCTTTAAAAGGAATTCCCTCATTAAATTGAAGTTGCTTTTACCTATGACAGGCCATAAAATGTGAATTCGTGGGAGGGAATGTTTGCTTCTATGCGTGCATGTGTCTTAGCCTTTTTATTTTCAATGGTGAGAGAAAATAGAGTGGGTTGCATATTGGATACATTATCTTAGTATTAAGCTGCCATTCCCAATCTCTTTTGGATAATTGGAACAGAGAATCACTACTTCTCATCCATCATTTTAAATGAAGGCCTTAGTAAAATAATTTTGGTTGCTGAGAACCACAAATAGGATTCCTTTATTCAGATTAGTTCTTTTTTGCTCATGAAACTGTTTGAGTAGATCTTAGCACTTTGAGCCATAGCAGGATATATGTCAACAGTTTTACAAGCCTTGGGGGAAATTGCTCAAATTTGTTTATAAGGACCTCCCAGGAAGTGTTTGGTGCTGCTGAGCCTGGGGAAAATTGTACTGGAATTTTTGTGGTTGGATTTTTGTTGTTGTTGTGTTGAGGGCTTTTTTAATTCCACTGACATGTTCTGTCATGCTGATAGAACTGCGGTAGATTGTGTGTTTCCATTGATGTAAAAAGCTTTAAGTCTTACTTCATAAAAGAGTTGTAAAACTTTGGACATAAAGACAGACTTAGTTGTAACTATGCCTCCTGAGCACTCAGTAATAACCATGTAAACCTATTCAGTACACACCGAATCACTAGTTCCCAATATTTAGCACCAACTGATTGCTGTGAACTCGTGAACTTTCTTGTGGATATTCTGCAAAGCCCCATGAATCTGAAGGGTTTTAATGTTTTAATTTAATAAGGTTCAGTGGACCAGCTGTACACCAATTACTGTTGCCTATGGGCCATGGTTTATGACTATTTGAGCTACGAAAAATCGACAACCTGGCAACTTGTCTGTGTTAGTTTCACGTAATTCTGAAATTGTTCCAGCATGCTGCATTCTGCCTGTACATCTGCATTGCTGTTCATTTCCTTAAAAGCGGGAAATTGCTCGCTGCTGGAGTTCAGGCATGAGGTGAAATGCAAGCTTCCACCAAAAAAATTCAGTTGTTCTTAGTGACCATTTCAAACAACAGAGGAAAAAAATCCTCAGATTTGTATTTGGGGTACTCAATCCATGACAGAGAGCACAGACTGAACGTTTTAGGGGCACTACAAAGATACCGATTATTGATTTAGTAATCCTTGTAGTCTGCAATGAATTTCAGGCAATTAACTAGCCAGTGCTACTGTTGACTAGCCAAGCTTCGACAGACCTTTTAGAAACCTTCTTGTCTTTTCATGTAAATAGACATTTGGCAGCGTTTTAAAATGTATACCCAGTAGATTTTGTAATGCATTTCCTCTTTTTCATGTGTTTCGTGTTTAATTCAAACAAGCATCTGACATGAAAGCGAAAGATAAAAGTGTAACATAGTACAATTAGTTTCTGTGAAGTCTGCAGATCACTAATGGAACACATCTCTTCCCCCCTACACAACTAGCGTAATGCAGACCATTTTTTGGTCATTTGTGTTGTACATTAAAAGCATCAAATAGAGCATTGTCGTGTGCCTGAGTGCATGGACAGAAAGTTCCTTTGTTTGAGAGTGTTGGAAGTAATTTTGCTTTCCGGATATGCAGATGGGTAGTTGCTGCAATCAGATCAGAGACATGTAATGCTTGTAATGTAACCCTTCTTGTATTAAGAAAAATAGTGCAGAAATTAGATCAGAGTGCAGAAGTATGTATATAGGGGGGAAAAAAAAAAGAAAGGTAAGCCATTTTTCTGTTTCCACCACCATTAATTGTCTGAAAGTCTCTCAGGAATGTGTGTTGTGATTTTTTTCATGAGCGTGTGCTGTATAGGAAAAGACCAAGGGGCTTTGATCAATAATTGTCTGAATATGAGCCACAAGTGTGCTCAGGTGGCCAAGAAGTCCAACAGCATCCTGGCCAGTACCAACAATAGGACCACCAGCAGGAGCAGAGAAGTGCTTGGCCCTCTGTACTCAACACTGGTGAGGCCACAACTTGAATACCAAGCTCAGTTTTAAGCCCTTCACTACAGGAGAAACATTGAAGTTCTGGAATGGGTTTAGAGAAGGGCAGTGAGGTGGTGATGAGTCTGGAGAACAGGTCTTGGAAGGATGGGTTGACAGAACCAGGTTGTATAATCTGGAGAAAAGGAGGCTTGAAGGGAGACTTGCTCGCTCTCTACAGCTCCCTGAAGGGAGGTTGTAGCGAGGTGGGCATTGGTCCCTTCTCCCTACTAACAAGTGAATAGATGAGAGGAAATGCCCTTGAGTTTCACCAGGAAAGGTTTAGATTGGATACTGGAAGAAACTTCTTGACTGAAGGGATTAACAAACACTGAAACAGGCTCCCCATGAAGATGGTTGAGTCTTCATCTCTGGAGGTGTTTAAAAGACATAGAGGTGTGTGCTGAGGACATGGTTTAGCACCAGATTGGTTAGAGTTAGATAATGGTTGGACTTGATGATCTTAGAGGTGTTTTCCAGCTGACATGGTTCTATGATTTTGTGATTTCATCCTAATCAATGTCTAGCTCTTTCTGATCAAATAAATACAACCTCAGGAGTAAAGTTTGAAAGCAGTGTGCTGGACTTGTTCACTCAAACCCACTGAGCCTCTAAGAAGCAGAGTTTGTGAGAAAAAAAAATTACATTATGCGGAGGTATTTATTGGCAGCAAACCTCCAAGCCTCTTTCATCTTTATTAAGGCTCAAAGTATGGAATTTAGATCTAAATTTGGATGCTAGCTCCATGAGTTTCCAATGTGTCTGATCTGTGGCTCTAGTTTTTTGAAATCAAGCTTTCAGTTGCAAAATAGGCAACCAGATTTTTGTAAGAGCTGCATCACATACTCCCTTTCTTACCTTTTCTGTACATAACATAGGGGTTCTTTTAAAACTATAGCGTGTGTGTGTGGTTCTGTATTATTTAAGGTACATGAATATTTTTTTCTTAATTTAGAACAACACTGTTTTAAAAGCAGCTTAGGGATGTAACAAAGTTACACAAGATACTGCACATCTTGACAACACCACCCAAAAATGAGAGGTATTTATTTCAAACCGCCTTGTAAGACCCAGTTCATACAACAAAGAAACACAGATGCCACATGTGGAATGTGTGGAGTGTGATTTGAGTTGTGAATCCTCCTGTCTGTCTTTGATGATTCATAAAAATTCCCAGTTTTCTGTGTTGCATTTAGCATAGTGTTTCTGGGTGAGGGATCTTAACTTATTTATAGGCAGAGAATGCTAGTGGTGTTTTCTTCTTTTTTCTGTTTCTTCTGTGGAGTGCTTTGGCCACTGTTGACCAGTTTAACTAGATCCAAAGTTATACTGCTATCATGAACTGGTAAACCACCAGCAGCATTTTATCCTCCATTATCAGTGACCTTGTGTGGCAGATAACTCCTTCGTAACACCTTGTAGAATAAAAGAAAACCCTAAAGGTATTCAGATTAGGCCTTTTCTCAAGAGTTTATTAATAGAAAGCAGTTCAAAATGGAGATTTATTTCTTCCTCTTCTGCTTTTTCTTTGCCTTGAATACAACAGAGTGAATCCTAGAGCTCTCACTTGTCTGTATGCCCTCTCTTTTTGCCTTTTCCTAACTCTGGTTTTACTTCAATTGTTAAAGTTGTAGAAGTAGTTGAAATGGAGGAAGCAGAAGGAAATGTGAATCTAAAACCTACATATCTTTGTCCTTGGTGACAGGGAAAAAATATGGAGAAGTTAAATTAAAAACAAAACAAAACAAAAACTAAACTAAACAACAACAACAAAAAGTACCAAAAAAAAGTCCATGGAAAATAATAAATGTAGTCATAAAAAAAAAACCAACACCAAAAAACTAACCATAAATAGTTGGGACACAAGCTGCAGATTTCAACTTCAGGATTCCATTAAAAAAAAAATATCAAGAATCACATTTCCCTTTGATCTGTACATTTGGCCAAGTACAGCATTTTAAGCGGGGAAGTTATTTCCTGTTGAGGCTTCTGGGAGCAAAATACACAGTGAAAACTCACTCTTGCATCAAGAGCTGCATCCAGGACACCTAACTCCCAGAGTTTAAGGATGATGGAGCTCAGGTGGAAAAAGAAGTGGGTGATAGGAGTTGTCAGAGTCACTTAACTGAAGGAGGGCACATTGTGGCAGGTCAGAAGAGTTAGCAAATATGTTGGTGGGGTAGAATGGAGGGCAGGAGTAAGTGGGCACCTCCAGTGGATTTAAAGATGCAAGGAATGACCAATGAACATGGGAAAGGCGTGTGTGTATTTACAGAGGGCATAGATGAGTTTGATATTGACTTCTTTACGTGGGGTGATAGAGGTTTGCTTGATGGTGAAAAGAGGTGCTGCTGTTGACAGAGATTTCATTGGTACTGCATGACCAAAAGCATTTATGGAGCTGCTGTACCCCATCTCAGCTAAATTACTTCCCAGATGTAAGGCAAACAAGCAATCACTCAGACTGGTCTCCTGTTCTTTATGGCTTCAGTCCTCAATACTTGTTCAGTGACAGGCAGCTGGTTCCATTTTCTTGGTTTAGAGGTTCTGACACCAGTAAAAACAAAACAAAACCACTTTTCATCTTCCAGCAATGAAATATGCTGCAGAGTTGAATAAATGAGACCTGTTGGAGCACCTTTGTTTTCCACAGGACGTGTCTGTTTGGGAAGATCTCCTAAAATTGCAGGGCTGGGGCTGGTTTAGCATTTCAATCCATTTGATAGTTTCTTTATCAAGAAAACTCTTTCAGATCGTATCCCCTTTGATGATTATTCAGTCCCAATTCTTCCCCTACTTTACAGTTATTTTAACATCTCTGAAGAACTGCCAACATACTCACTTTAGCAGCCAATGACTTTTATGCTGCCTTTTTTTTATTGCCATTCCATTTTAAGAGTTGACAGACAGTAAATACTAAGACTTCTCTTCACTGCTCTACAGTAATTTGTCCTACAATTGTAAATAAGTCTCTCTTGTTCTCCCTTCTGCTAAAGAAAGCTCACCATTTTTGGAAGAGTTTGAGCAAACAGAAGCTGTGACTGAATGGATATTTCCCTCTCTGTGGTTTGGGGGTTTTTAAATCTATTTTCAAGGCAAAAGAAGCAGCTTTTTCTTGAAATTGCCATTTTGCTGTGGATTTTTTTTTTAAGATGGATTTATAAATTTCCAAATGTCTTTTTTTTCAGATATATTGTGTTTTCCAGACATGTTATGCAAGCCTGGAGGAGAATGGTATTTAAAGACCTTAGGCTATCCTCTTGGACTGTAACAAACAAACAGCTACTAGCTATGAGGAACAGTAATGATTCCCAATAGTTTAAACATTTTTATTCTGTATTTTTCTCTCTCTTTGGTAGACACCTTGCATTTCCAAGACTGAAAATCAGCCTCAAGGACTTGCAACGAGCGTCAGGTGGGGACAGACACCCATCAATCAGTCTACGCCCTGGGACACTGATGAGCCTCCATCTAAACAGATGAGGGAGAATGAAAACCCAGGTATGTTTCTAATCTTATTTGTAATTCTACAAGGGAAAAAATCGTTCAAAGTGAATTCAATGCACTATCTCCATTTACTTCCATAAATTAGACTTCATTGTGTGCACTTTCTTTATTCTTTAGCTGGGTTTTCTCTCATTGTAAAGACCCCTCAAGTTTCTTCTGTGCTGGGGCTAATATAAATGGATTAAAATGCCTGCAAGTTCATTAGAGTAGGTGGTTTTTTTTTTCTCCTTCTCTGCCTTCACCGGAGAAAAAGGCATTCTGTAATACCTTTAAGACCTCTTTTATGTCCAGAACTACCTGAAATGATTTCCAGCTTCCAGACACATATCATACATTGTGCTGCTATGCCAGACACCTAATTACAATCTCTTTGTAGTGGCTGGAGCACCATTATTATACACACAGAGTGTTTGTCAGGGAGCCATGAAGGCACGGTGGGGAAAGAGGTTAATTTTCTTGGAAGCCTGCGCTTAAGCTGCGTGAAGTGCAAAACACATACAGCTGCAAACGTGTCACACGTCGCCTGATGAGTGCTTTAACAGTTGTGCTTTGTCACCGTAGCGATTTTACACACTCACCCACTGGGGGTGGCTCCAGACCCCGAGCTGCTTTAGACAGCGTGAAGGAGAAGGGTGCGAGTGCAGGAGGGAAATTCTAGGGTGGCTTCTTTTTGTTTGGGTCTCCCCTGTGCCAAGCCCACCACCATTGCCAGCCTTCCTTCGTGCCACAGGTGCAGCGCCTTGGGTCACCACGGTGGCAGCAGGCAGCCAGCCCGCCCTGATCACGCACTCCTACGGGATGACACAGCCGCCCACCTTCAGCCCGGCCGCAAACGTCCAGGCCCCCGTCATCGGCGTCACGCCCTCCCTCCCTCCGCACGTCACCCCCCAGCTCCCGCTGATGCCGACCCACTACCAGCTCCAGCCGCAGCCCTCCCAGCCCCTCAGCAACATGGTGGTCAACCTCCAGAGCCAGCCCTTGTACACCAACAGCCAGCCCCTCAGCATGTCCTCCATGAGCAGCGTGGGCCCTGTGGCCCACCCGGGCCCCGGAGCAGTGGGCAATGGCCACCTGGCCTGCCCCATGCTGCCACCACCGCCGCCAACCCTGCCCTCAGCTGCGCTGCCCAGTAGCGCGCCGACTACCAATGGGCAGACGGCCAACTCGCTGCCCCCCAGCACGGGAGGTGCCCCAGATAACACCAACGGGGTGCAGATGCTGCGGACGATTGGCGTGGGGAAGTACGAGTTCACGGATCCCTGGCACCCCAAAGGTAAGGCGGGCCGGCGCGGTTCTGTGGGGCATGAAGGCAGGGGCAGGCAGTGGGGCCAAGGATGGCAGTAGGCCCCCGGGCCTCCCCACTGCTCTCTTCGGGCCCACCAGCCCAGCTCCAGAGTCTGTCTCCATGCTCTCCTTTAACGTACAGCTTGTACAAGTTAATGACAATGAGAACTGGTATGTTAGAAAGAAGGAGGATGAGCTGTGGGCGTACTCAGTAGTGAAAAACAGCTTTTTGGGCTGTCAGATCAGCTGACGCTGCCAGTGGTAGAGCAGCCATCCTCCTGTCCCTCTCCTTTTGAAACACACCTTTGTGTTTCCATCCAACCACTTCCCTTCTAGCTTCAGTTGTGCTTTTGTCACAACGCTAAACCTCTCCTCCAGACATTATCTTCTCCCCACTCTAGTAGAAGCCCAGGCCAGTAAAAAGCAGCCCTGCTGACTGAAGCTGAATACCCCAAAATGTTCAGCATTAAGGGGAAAACTCTTCATTACCAGCTTCATTGGGCTCAAATGCTGCAAAACACCCTGAATAGTCGTGAGCATTCCTGAGAGGCCAACCTTTTTCTGATAAGTAGTTTCTAAATGAGCCACACCGTTGGGTCGCTTTCAAATGTTATTTCCAAGTGTCTCACCCAAGATACTTCAAAAATACCTTACTCTCTGTGTACTTAGCTTCTAATTTCATTTGCAGACTTTTCCCTGCCTCTCTTCAAGACCATCAGTGTGCTACATGCACAGGTATAGAGAAATGTGGCTTACAAAAATATAAATGCAGACCTATCAGCAGAATCAATTAAATTGATTTTTAAAAAAGCACCCCAAAGGCTTCATTAAGTCTGTGATATTTTATGTATACATTTGTATTCAGGCACGATCCATGTGTAAATTATTTACTTGCCACAAGCTATTAAGTTCTGTTGTGTAGCTCTGTATTAAAGACAAGGAATCTCCATTAAAAATGATTAGTCCAATAACTCTTCCTGCTCATTACGTAAATTGTACTTTGCTATGTGCAAGTCCTTACCAAACATTTCTTGAGAAGGAGTTCAGGCACAAGCTCAGCAGTACTTCTGTAAAGCCAAATATTTGGACTGTTTCTAGGTTTTCACCAGAAAGCCTCAGATATAATATTAACACTTTCTGGATGGTGAGCTTCTAAATATTTTTTTTCTTTTTTTTAAGATCTAGATGAATTTGAAGAGATATCAGCCTACTCAGATAGCCCAAAATTGGCCAACAATTGCTTTATAAGAGTTTTCTTTTTTCATTCTCTCCCTTTAAAAATAATCAAAATTCACAAAAGCCATCTGCAGGTCAGGAGGAGAAGTTACAAACCCCTGATCTTGGAGAAGGAGAAAGAGGAGAGATTTATAGTCTAATCCTGGTAGACTGGGCTGTAGTTGTTCAGCTGAATGTCTCTCTTCTCCATGGAAGCAATCTGTCTTCTAAAAGGCATCATCTCCACTTTTCATAGCCACCTATTCCAATTTACTGCCCTGGATACTCAGATACATGATCAAATTAACACAATTTAAAGGATTACTTGGTGTCATTTGAGACATGTGCAAATATACAATACAAAGAAAAACACATAAGCTTAAACCACTTTCACTGCTGTAATTCGATCACATATCTGAGCCCTAGTGACACTAACCTAGTGAGACAAATGAGCTCGTCAGTGACTGCACACTTGAGGTTAGGAATACTCTTAAATGCCTTGCATACATGGGGCCAGCAGCATCAGCTGTTATTTACCCTTCCTCCATCAATTAACCTTCAGCACATCTCTGGCTAGCAGATGAAATAAAATTCAAATTAGAGCTTAAGTAAAAACACTGTAAAATATTTAATCAGTCTTTTAATATTTGATTTTTGAAGTCTTAGTCAGCATTCTTGCTTAAACTGCTGTAAAACTTTGTCTAATCTAATTGTCCAAGCATCACCAAATGCATTCAGATCATTAGGGTGGGGAGAAGATTTCCTCGCTAGAGTATGCCAAGCATAGCTCTGGTCTGGTGTTTGGAAACCTTTGTACCTGGGAGAAGCTCATGAGGAAGATACTAAAACAAGCAGTATTTCTAATCAATGACAACTGCTGACACATTAGCCTTGATGTGCTGTGTAAAGTGCAAACTGACAACTCTTTTCCTAGGGATTAGCTAGCTTCTTTGTGACCATCACCTCTTTAGTTATTCCTGTTCTTGTAGTGGTTAAAAACAAGCAAATGTAAGATAAAGGAGTATGCATATACTAAAGTTTCGTAAGCAGGACTTCAAAGGAAAAAAAATCTCTTCCTCCATTTTCAGTCTTAAAAGCCTTTTCTTCTAAAGCTGTAATTCTTCTTGTTGAAGCTAAAGTCAGAGGAGGTGTACATTGGTTTTGGTTGTTTGGTTGCTTTGACTGAGAGAGGAAGAATCAGGAAAGAAGACAACTAGACGTCTACCTAGACCTAAAATCTCACTAGGATAGACTCTTAATAGAAGCTGTACAGATTGCAGTGGGGCTCAATTTTCAAATTACTTTTCTTTCTAATTTGTGTCCTCAGGGATTTCAGTCTGTAAAGCCTGACTGATTTCACAGTCTTACACGATAGGCACCTTTCTCTCTGGGAATGAATGGAAACTATGAGACAGTACTAAGCTGTTCAAATATACAAGTTCAAACTAGTTCTCTACAAGTTTCATTTAAATATTCTCTCTTTCTTGGGGAACTTTGGCTGGTATCATGATAAGAGCCACTGCTAATGGCCTTAAGATCTGTCTCATTATCCTGAGATACTTTGTATTATTATTTCACTTGACAATCCAGTCTTGTACAGGTTTGAATAATTGCCCAGCTATGCCTTAAGTGAAAGAGCAGTTCTGTCTGGTTAATCGAGTAGGATTTCTTATATTTTTAGACTTTATTAGGGAGCTGATTAGAAATGTCATGTTTTATTTTCCATAATTATTTTTCATTTGGCTGCATACATGTTTGGGCCTCATTATACTTTATTCATGCAGAACTAGGTTTCTTACTTGGCCAGCTCTAAATAAAAGTAAACAACTAACTTGCCAAAAGTTAAAGGCGTTACTGGTATGCACTCACATTTGCAATAGGTCAAGAGATCTCGCTTGTGTGACTGAAAGAGTCGAGTCATATCTGTGGCACTGCAAAAAATACATTTTGATAACAAGAATCATGGCACAAAACAGGTATTTCATTCTTTTTATCACAGCTAATTACTACCTAATTCCATTGAAACGACTTGTAAGAAAAAAACTTTTGCATGGATTAGAAAAATCTTGGTCTGGGTGGGTTATTTCCTGTGAAGTGATTGGTTTGGGTTTTTTGTCTTCTCTAATGCTGAATATGAATGTTAAGCTTAGCTACATTTATTAGTGAATTTAAAAAGCAATCACATTATGAGCAACATAAATAGCGTTTCATAGTAATTATTACTTTTAACAATGTGTGAGGACTGTGGATGTGCCTTATGAAATACATGGGATCTTTCACCATACACAGTCAACAGCAGTTTTGAGAGGTGTCTGCTTTGATCCGTAATTGCATTTTGTATAAGATCTGTGCCAAAGACTCCTAGCTGACTTGCACATATATTTTAGCACATAATCAGCCCTTGATTTTGATCTGTGTCCTAAGTCCTGGTCTGTAATCTAAAGGTGAAGTGTCAGGGGAATTAATAGAGCAGAATATTTGGAACCATGAAGGTATTTGTTATGAACATGCTCAGTGAAGATCCACTGAAGTTTGCACAGCTAAATTTTTATGTGGCTTCTTCAGAAAATAGAGTTCCAAATAACATTCAAGCATAATTTCAGTATCTTCAGGGTATGTGATGTGCCAGCACAAGTTATTGTTTGCACAACATGCCCACGGAGAAGGGAGAGGGACAGAAATTGTCCCTTAAGTATCTGACACAAGGCACTGGTGTCCCATGCTGTAGCACAGTGAGAAACCAATGTCCATATGCCTGCCAACCCATCTGAGCCCAAACAGAGAGAAATTAATCTGTCTGGTGAAGGACTGGAAGAAATTGGTTTCTCTGCAGAAATTACTGAGGAACTGAGATTTAGTCCCTGTCTTTTTCAAAGGGCACTGTGCTCCTTTATATCCAAGACTTGTAGTAAATCCAAAACTGAACCCAGGGTCAATACCTCTGCTCTGTGTAGGATGTAGATGTTCCAGCTTGGACTCTGAGATTTGCTATACATTTGAAAAGACACTTTCTTCATGAACTTGGTATATTTTGAGGCAGTCACTAACAAAAAAATAGGAAAGTGGAGTTCTTCATTGCAGTACTTATTCCGGCAGTGTAAAATTAGCCATGGATATCATGGGTTTTAATTTGTGACTGTTCATGGGTAATGTTGGTGTTCATTTCCGTAGTATTTTTGTTCTATAATTCTTTGATTTGCAGTCCTTAACTAGTAGGAAGAGAAATCAGATGCTAATTAGTGTTCCAAATGTAGTGACTGTAGATATGTAACATCTGAAATAAAATCTGAATGCTAATCCTTGTAACACTAATTTCTTAACACTTAATTTTCAAGCATCATCAAATACCATGAACTAAACAATAACAAAGCGACAAGCAAATACTGTTGCGTCATCACTTATCGATTGGACCTTTCACACTTGACTTTATTGCATTGAAATTCTCATTAGATCTCAGACAATATTTACTTTCCTTAATCATGAATAGTAACAAGGCAGACTGCAACATTTTGTCAATAGCCATCAACTTATTTTTTCACACAAGGCTGAATTTCCAAAGGACTGCCAGCTTGACCTGCCGTTCTATGACCGTACCTAGCTGTAGACACGAATGCTGGGGTGAAATGTTTAAATTCAAAGTATAACCTGTCATTTGAAATTTTAATAACATTAATTCAAGGATATGACACGATGAAGGATCTAGAAAGCCTCTTTTCAGTTCTCTGCCTTGCACCAGAATAAATTGCCTGTGTAACCTTAGGAAAATCTTCCTTGGTTTTGTATCCATAGGTGCAGACAGGTAGATAGATTAATCGTTTATTAAAGTTATAGATACAACATTCTACATAACATTTTAGTGTGTCTATGCACATGTATATACATACACATATAGGAGTGTTTATACCTATAGCTGTGGGGAAGAAAATCTACAATAGAAACAGCATTGCTTTCTATCTCCTCTTTCTTGTACAAGAGTCAGGTTATCATGGAGTCTGTTAGCACCACGCGTGCTTCTTACTGTGTTTTCCTTAAGATAACCTTGACTTTCTGGAACAGCCTGAAAGGTACAAAGATAGAGATGATTAGTGATCGTTTGTTAGTTCAGCTTGGTAACAACACGTACAAGAGATCACAGAATGACTGAGGTTGGAAGGAAACTGGAGGTTTTTTGATACAGCCTCTCTGCTCAAGCAGGGTCACCTAGAGCTGTTTTGCCTGGGAGCTTGTCCATGTGACTTCTGAACATCTCCTAGGATGGAGATTCTAGAACCTCTCTGATGAAGTGCACAGTTATCCTAAGAAGGTGTTTCCTGATGCTCAGAGGGAACGTCATGGGTTTCAGTTTGTACCCATTGCCTCTAGTCCTGTTAACTGGGCATCACCACAAGGAACATGGCTCCAATCATCTTTGCACCCTCCATTCAGGTATTTATATGCACTGATGAGACGCCTCTCAGCTTTCTCTTGTCCAAGCTGAACAGTCACAGCTCCAGCAGCCTTTCCTCATAGGAGGGTTGCTCCAATCTCTTCATTAGCTTTGAGGTCCTTTTCTGGACTCTCCACTAGGTCCATGTCTCTTGTACTGTGGAGCACATATCTGGACACAGCACTTCAAGTGTGGCCACAACAGTGCTGAGGAGAGTGGAAAGATCCTCCCTCAGACCTGCTGGAGATACTCTGCCTAATGTAGCCTGGGATACCATTAGCCTTCTTTGCTGCAAGGACACACTCCTGGCTCATATTTTGTCATGTTCACATGCAGTAATGAGTTTAAAGCAAACTGCTTGACCAGGTCCTCTAAAATCAAAACTGTTTCAAGACTGATTACTGTCTTCTCTCATTAGGATAATCTTAGGGGAACTGCAAAACTGATGAGGATTTATAAGCCATTGCTTGAGGAAAACTGGACTACATTTCCACTTCTAGTATTCCAGGTAGAGAGTTTTCGGTAATTCCTGCCCTGTCTTTTAATGCTACTATCAGTAGGGTCATGACAGACAATGATTAAGAGCACTGAAAAGTCAAAGAGGAGTTGTAATAGTCCTAGAACATTGCCTTGCTAAACGTACAGCATAAAGAAGGTCATCAGATGTTCTTTTGATTGACAGCTCTCAGTATGTGAGTGACTTGAGATTTCCAAGTTTCATCTGAAGCAGTAGTCTTTCACCACTACCAATATTTTATAAGAGTCATTGTTTAAAAAAAATGGGGTTGCTAAAGAGTGTTAAAACTCTCTGAAAAATGCTCTTAAAAATCATCTGAACCATTCTGCCTTTCTTATGTGTGTTTTTTTGTTGTTTTTTTACTAAGCACCAAATTTGCAACTGAAGTCCATGTGTTCTTGAAAGGACAGAGCTGAGGAACTTAGATTTTACTCTGTTATGTGATATTATACCATGACTTGCAGATCTACTTTTTACTCTGTTGTGTGATATTATATCATGACTTGCAAATCTACTTAGGGTCGCAGAGCACTGGAATAGGCTTCCCAGAGAGTTTGTGGAGTCTCCTTCTCTGGAGACTCTCCAGGCCTGTCTGGTTATGTTCCTCTGTGATCTGTGTTAGATAGGATTGTCCTGCTCTGGCAGGGGGATTGGACTCAGTGATTTCCTTGGGTCACTTCCAACCCCTAATATCCTGTGATCCTGTAACTATATTATGATACATTTGACAATCTCTTTGAGTTTCTTCCCACACTGAAGTCTTAAGACTTAAAATTTGCTTAGAACATGGTTTCTTAATGAATATGGTTTTGTCCATGACAGTGACCACTAAATCCATTCAGAATAAGTCTGAGAGGTGGTAAAGTTCTTTTGAATTGCTATTTTCTCTCCTGCCCACACAACACTATACTCACAAAGTGAAAAAAAATCTCAGTAGCTGAATGATAACCAACCTCTAGTCTCCCTTTTGGCATAGAATCTATAAGTGGCAACTCTTTCTAAATACAGCCCATATTTCCAGACAGGTTGTCTATCCATCCTTCCATCCACATGCTGTTCCAAAAATCCCTATTACAGAGCTAGAACTGCATTTGGGTCTTCTGAAAGCTATTAAATGTCCAAAACACTTGCAGAGTCTCTGCTTCCTTTTTAGAACTCCTAATGTTTGATTTTTTATTTCTCTGACCTTTTCTTGCCTTGGTCTTCTGTCTTGTTCAACTCCTTGCACATGCTTAGGTGCAACTTTTGTCTACATCCAGCCCTTTGAATGTGGTGGGAAACATGCCTGGGGAGTCCAAATTCAGGCCAAACTGGGCAACCCGGGTTTGTTGGGTTTCTGCATTTATGTATACACTTAAATGTTCTCAGAATGGGCTGCTTGTGATCTCTATAAAAGTGGATTTATTAAACTACAGATGACTTTTTGTTTCCCTGCAAGTAAGTGGAAATGCTGCTGCTGCCTTTTTTTTTTTGTAATCATCACTCCTGTATGGAGCAGTGCCTGAACTCTGAATAAAGAAGAATCATTTCTGTCTTCTTGCATTCAGACCAAAAATGATTCTGTCTCATGTTAGACTAAAAAAAAATTAAAACAAACCCCAAACCTAAGCCAATTTGTGAAATACAAACTTTTCCAAATAGCAGCTTTTCTTTCCCAGCCTTGAGATTGCTGATGGTGAGCTCTGCTGCCCCATGGCATGGCTGTCTTTGAGCTGCACTCAGTAATTACATGGGATTACATAACACCTTGCATCTTCAAAATGCTTTTATGAACTTTTTTTTTTTTAAGCTGCTTAATTGATATGCATGTTTCTAAGACGAAAGATAAAAATACTTTGGCTGAAGCAAAAGCAACAGCAACTGTTAGGAAACTACTTTTGGTGTAGCGTCCCACAAATCCGCTTGTATCAGACATCTTTTATGTTCACAGGATGCATAGTATGAGGAGGGGAATGATTTGTGCTTTGCAAGTTCATGAGCATTTGTAGTAATGAAATTCTAGTAATTCCTTTCTTTGTTTATTAAGAAGTTGTCCCAATTTGAGTTAGAAGAAAAATAGTTCTGTTCAGTGAATTTGTTTTTCATCTCAGTCTCTTCTAAGTGACTGCATTTTTTGCAGTTGACAGCACATTTTCACATCCAGTGTCTACTTCTAGCAGTGATATCACTCAACATTCATAGTGCTGAGCACTGGTACGCAGACCAAGGTCACTGCTTAATCTTGCATACTGCACTTGGGGGTGCAGGGTGAAAGGCTGCACCTGCAGGCAGGAGTGGATGGTTCAGGTGACCCTAAGCTGAACAAGAAGGCATTCCATTCAATGCATGCCATATTCAGTGTAAAACTGATGGTCACAAGGGTCAAGTTCTCTTCTTTAGTGGCCGATGACCTAAGAGGACTCTATCTGTTTGATTCCAATCCACATGGTCCTGAATCCACCTCCTGTACTTGGTTCACCTGCTCACACTAACAGTGCTATTAGGGGTGATTGTGGGGGTGGTGTTGGTTCAATACTGGGTTTGTGTATATTTGTATATATTTCACTTTATTGTTGTTATTGTCCTTACAGGAGTTTTAATTTTCTTTTCCAAACTGCAAATCTCTCTCCCTGATTCCCTTTTTCTTCCCTTTGGGAAAGGAGAGGGGTTAATAGAGAGTGTCTGTCACTCATTTAGTAGCCATCCCAGCCCTCACCCTTGACAGAAGTAATTTGAGCAACAATTTGAATGGTGCATAGAAGAAATTCTTCTCGGCAACGAACATACTTGTTTCTGTATGTTGCCTTCTTGTACATTGTCACAAAGCTATGGTACTAATTACTTTCCACACAGTTAGGATGATTACACTTCTGGGATTCCGTTTGTCTTGTGTTCTGCATGTATTCAAGTTTCTAGTTGTACCAAGTGAAGGTAGCAAGGTGTTTGTGTATAGTTCCATCTCAATATGTACAAATATGGGAGGTTTCGTTTGATCTTAAGGAAGAACTTACTTACTTTGAGACTGACAGAGTGCTAGAACAAGCTAGCCAGAGAGGTCGTGAAATCTATTTCTTTGGAGACTTTCAATACCCGTCTGGATGTGTTCCTGTGCAACATGATCTTGGTGCATTAGCAGCAGAGTTGGGCTAGATGCGTAGTATGAGGAGGGGAGTTTGATTACTCTAGTATGAGTCCCTTCCAAGCCCTGCCACCCTTTGATTCTGTGATTATATTAGATTCCCAGACTAGATACTCTGGAAAGTGTTGTAAGGTGATGAAATCATCTCTAGGAATGAGGTATATAAGCTTGCAGGAATGATTACTCCTACATAAAACTTGACATCATCTAGATGTGCAAGTAAAAGCAGTGTGAAGTTTTGTCATATTAAACAAAGCAAATTGCAGCATATTGTGGTGTTCATGCTTACTGCTATACTGGAAAGATCCTTGGGCTGCTGCCAAAATCAGGAGGTTCAACCAGGTGTACAGACAGTAATAGACATACACCTGTGTGTACCAACAATTAAATCAGAAGCATTTGACTAGACAAGGTGCTAAGATACATATCAAGTTTGCACAGTATGACTGTAATACTTTCCAAGGAGGTAAAATAGATTGGAGAGTTTGCCCAGAGACTTTGTACAATAAGTTTTGCACAGTGCTCATTGGCATTGCAACATCAGAGAAACCCAAGATTGCAGAATTAAAGAAAACATAATGTTTTTATTCATGTTTCCTCTGATGTTTCAGGGGAAGACTAAATGTGTTTTGTCCATCTATCTTCACACTGAAGTACTTGGGTGGGCATGGAGAAGATGGTGTAAAAAAGACAGAATTGGCTGAAATAAAAGAGTTCTCAGGGGAAGTATAGCTGAGACTTCTGTTCAGTCTGACTGATTTATAGAGGATCAAAATCCAACATCAAACCCACCTCTTCTGTGTGACCTTTTCCTTGTGAATGAAGTGGGTAGTGTTCCTTGCATCCCCAAACTGTGGATGTTCCTTAAAACAAGGATGATTTTGCACAAAACGCTACCATCCTGTGGAGAACAGATGGAGGAGCAGTGCTAGTAAACTGCTATCACCCATACCCTTGGAAATAGGAGGTTCTGCTCTTTGCCTTTTTCTGCATGCTGTGCAGGTCCAGTTACAGATAGGAGTTTTGTAGATAGCTGCATTTGCTGTGTTTTAGATTTTTTTTTCTGCTAGATATACTCCTATGCTGGCCAAACCATGCTTGGAGAAATGTTTGTGAACAGTGCGTTTCTCTGAACATTTTTTATACTGCTGTAGGATGGTCAGAGCTCAGATTTGGAAGCCATATTGAGCATCCAAATAGAAAGGCACTTTTCAGGAGCATTTCAGATAGGTGGATAGCAGGTACATCCAGCAAGAATCAGTCAAGTGCTTTCTGGTTTAGGCAGATGCAGATACTTAACCATCAGTAGAGAATCCTTGCACTCAGAAGAAATACAGAAATCTCTCATTCATTTGTATAAATGTAGCAAGAACAGGGGTTCATGTTCCTTCATCTCCATACTAACACAGTTCTTCATGTATTTTACTTGCTGGAATGCTGAAAGCAAATTCAACATCCTTTCCAAGTATCCACTATTCAAGGATGGTAAAATCTGCTTATGAGTAGGAACTGAGTACAAGAACAAACACTCTGCTAAAGCCCCACACCAATAAAATTTTCTCCTGTAAGAAATTGAATAGGTTTCAGAGCCCTTCCCTGAAAGTGCCCCTTATGACCATAAACATGCCATCATGACTTCGGTGTTGAGGTTGAGGGTTTTTTTTTCTCACTCTCTCTTTCAAAACTGCCATATAGGCAAAGCTGGTGCAGTGAATCTAGGCGTTATCCATCAGGGATGCTTTAATTCACTCCCATACAGATAAAGTGCTGCTGAGAACAACACCTCCTGGCTTTAAGGTTGTTTACTAAAGTCAGGAACTTATTTTAACATTCACTTCTGTCCGAATTCTTGGATGCTGGAGTGCTAGATTCAGTATATCAGTAAGATCTGCTATTTCCTGAGACTTACTCTTCTTTTTGTGTTTCAAAGAAAGAAGGGCTATTTATATACTGAAGATCTGTGTAAGTGTCTGGATGTAATGTAATAATGTGTTTAGAAGACAAATTCTAAATATCATAAAATCATAGAATGGTTTGAATTGGAAGGAACTTTAAAGATCATTTAATTCCAACCCCCCCCTACTGTAGGCAGAGACACCTCCTACTACATCAGATTTCTCAAGGCCCCATCCAACCTGGCTTTGAACGCTTCCGCAGCTGAAGCCTTCACAGTTTCTCTGGGCAACATGTGCCAGTGCCTCACCACCCTTGTGGTGAAGAATTTCTTCCTAGTGCCTAATCTCAATCTGCCTTCTTCCAGTTTGAAGACATTACTGCTCACCCTTTCAGTACGTGCCTTTGTAGAAAGTGTCCCCCTCCCTGCAGCTATCCTTCAAGTACTGGAAGGCTGCTATAAGGTCTACCCAGAGCAGTTAGGGGAAGGAGCCTATTTCAAAACTGTAAAATCCTTTTAGCATTTATTTAGTAGCAGTAGCTGATTCCTACCCCTTTAAATGCACTGAGAGCAATGTTAGGGTTTATAAGATAGCTTCACACTGCAGTGGCAGGTAGCTGGACCTGGAGTACTGTGAGACCACACTGTGTTTTTATGACAAAAAAAGGGGTAGCCATATTGCATCCAAATGAAATAACAGAAGTGATTTTAAGGATATAAATTACAATTACCCAGACTGGATCTAGATTATAATTACATAGTCTGGAATTATGCCAAGACACTGATATTAATATTTCAAGTTTGTGGAGGGGAAAAAATGAGATAGTGCTTGGCTGGGTTAGTAGTTGTCGATCAGCCACAAACTTTGAACCAGAAGAGTTCAAGGAAGCTACCATGAACCTACCTCTCAAAATCAGATAAAGAGCTTTTCACTTAAAATCTTAAATGCACAATATATGGTTTTAAAAGATATTATATAATGAGGAAGAGAAATGATGACATCTTTGAATGTGATTGTGTGCTTAGTAAATGAGAAAGAAGAATCATTTCTATTGAAACTGAAGTCTGATTTTATGAAAGCCTAGCCAGTAGTCAAGTCTGTTAGATAAGATTTCCTCCATGACTTTCCTAGATATAGAAAGCAAGCATGTCTCTCAGTCATTTCAACAGAGGCAGCTAGAGCTGTGTTTATCTTAGGGCCACAGTACATCTTATATGGTTTCTTGGTACTGGCAGGGCACAGCTCTTTTACAGATACTCGCTGTTCTACAGCTGTCTGCTGTCTGCTGTAGAACATGTCAAAGGGCATTAGGGACTGCTCTCATTGAATCACTCTTGGCTCCGTTGAATGCACTCATTTGGCTTCCATTGATGTTATGGGTGCTAATATACCTAACCATCTCGGATACATTTGTATTTAAATAGCTTATCATAACCTGATTCCCATCCAAAGTTTCAGAAGTAGGTTGAAGAGTCTAGTAACTCTTCCTGATCAAGCTCTTTCCTCATCTGCTCATGGAAAGCTACTTCTGAATGTCATACATCCAACATTTTACCAGGCATCATTTTCATTAGCGTAACTAAAGCTAATTTGGGCATATATTGTCGACATTTTTGATTCATGGTTTGTTAAACTGCTACTTACACTCATATATTATCTCACATAATTTCCAGTGCTGTCTTATACTGTTTAATATACTAAGGCCTACTCTAAGAGGGTTAAGGTTAAGAGAGAGGCTTACATACATCATTCAGGAGACATCACTTGTCATAGTGTCATGTCCTGCAGGGTACTTGAGCTTAGTTTAAGCAGTGATTCAGGAAAAAAAAGAGTGCCGTGTATGCTGTTTCCACCAGCACTTGGTCTGTTCTCAGAGGCTTCCTCTCTAATTCCCAGCTCATCACAGCCCTCATCAGCCTGTGTAATGTGCTCATCACACACTCATTTTCAGCTTTTGATTTGGCCAGGCTATCTGCTGGGGAAGGTTTCCTCTGGTAGAAGTCTCCAGGTACATGAACAAGTGAGCTCTAAGTGTTACTAATAAAAAATCCTTTAATCCACTTTAACAATGATAAATTGGAACTGAGAACTCCTCCTTACTTTACAGATACATTCAGTTCAGAATTTCACTTAAGTCAGGAAATCATTTTATGGGTAAGTGAAAAGTTCTAAACACACTGATGTGGACAATGGGAATTAAAGGCCAAATGCTCAATTGCTCTTACTGGGTATCTGAAGCACCTACTGATGAGTGAAAGTTCCACTGACATGACTAGTTCACAGCAAATTCATTTGGTTTTGCCATTAATTTTATTCTTAATTCATCCAAAACTTTCTCTTTTACTTTCCCTCATGTTGTAGCTTCTGCATGATGAGAGGAAGTAATTGATGAGGGCCACAGAAGTTCAGACTGAGAAGATATCTGCCTATTTTTTTGTGGTTTTTTTTTTTAAATTGAGATAGATTTGCTACATTGTCTGGGTAGTAAGTACATCTCACCTGAAATCTGCTATTACCTTCCTGCTATCTGACATTTCTGCTTCTATGTTGAGGAACATAGCATGATCAGGTACAACAAAAAAAGAAAACTTTTTGCTCTTCTTCTTACCCAAAAGCATAGGAACCTGAGATAAGGGCTCATTGACAATGGTTTGTGCCTCTTGTAATCTCTACAAATCTCTCTTTAAGTAGTAGCACTTGAGTGTTTCCCACAATGCAGCTCATTGCAGCATTATACCAGGGATGAAGTAATGTCCACACAGCAGAAGGATCCTTGGAGCAGTATTTATCCTACCTTGTCCTTACTGCTGGGTCCCTTGTTGGAACATCTCAGGTACCTGCCATCGTTTTATGTGACCTGGTCAGGCTTTGAGAGGCAACACATTCCAGTAACTGGTTTCCAAGCATCCATCTGTTATTTGCAAGCAAATGTAGACTCATTGTTTCAGGTATGATTTTGACAATCTGGCCCCAGCAGAGGGTTTTTTGTGCATCAGTATGCTAACATCTGGCTTTTCCTGGCTTGGCAGACTGTCTGTATCATTAAGTAGAATCAAACTATGCATTGCTATGGACAGAGACGATGCTGCACCAATTTCCAAAAGGACAGCAGAGCTGTTGGGAAATTAGATAGTTGGAGAAATTCTCTATCTCTCTTCCTTTTCCTGGTGTGCTAGGGAATAAAAATGAGGGGAAAGCAGAAAACAAACTAATGTGAATGTAATTCCCAAATTTCAATCTTCTGTATATTATGGGTCATTACCCGTTAATTTGCTAAATGGCAGTTTTCTCTGAAAGAAAAGTTTTGTTTAGGTGTATAATGATGACAGATGATGTAATTAGTATCATCCCCGCACTGAAAGTGATAAAAGCGTTTCTTTTGTGTGTCACTGCTTTTAGACAGTGTAATATCAAAAATGATAACAGTATGAAAATTACACCGGCCGCTTTTATATTGTGCATGTAGAATACCTCAGTGATATGATACAAGTAATGACAGGTACTTTGCCATGTATTCATTTTCTCCACTCTCTAGCCTTTATATTGCAGTGAAATTAAAGCACAGCACTAAGCAAACCAGACGTGCCTGAATGCAGACCCATCTTATGAGGGCTGTAAACGGCTAGAGTCCCTTTTAGTATTGCTCGTTATGATAATTAAGTGATTATAAGCAGGGTTTTTGAGGGAGAACATTGAGTCATTTTTCAGTTAAAGAAGTTGGGGGAAGGGGGGCATTTTAATTTCAGGCCACATTTGTTGCTTGAATTAGTTTTAATTATATTTTGTCTAAGTACTTGCCCCATATCCTGGTCTTGATAGTAGTAGATATTCTCATTTAAATATAAATAAATGCCAAACTTATTTAACATGGAAAAGTGACTGCTGTGACTGTGTAGTAACAATTTTCTCTTTGTTGCCATGGTTTGGATTTTTATATAAGCTTCGCAAATATAATAAAGCTAATGGAGCTCTTCATCCAAGGAAATGGGTATATTCAAGAAAATAAATTACATTTTGCAAGCTAATGAGCTCTACTAATTGTGTTTATCCTTGTGAATTAATACAATTTAAGCAAATCTATCCCCCAAAATCAAGCATTTGATTGCATTTTAGCTGCGTGGAAATCAGAACATCCGGATCAAATCCGAGTTTACTGGATATCCAAGGAGTAGCAGGGAAGGTTAATTTTTATTGACTTGTACAGCTGGTGCTAGCTCTCTAAGTAAAGCAGGAAAAGTTAGACTTTGAAAGTTGCAGCATTCATCAGTACTATTTTTTTTGTTCAGCTACATCCCACACAGGCAGAGTTCTCGACAAAGAGTTTTGTGTAATGAATCCCATGTAATAACGATGGCAGGCATGTACGAATCATGCTAATTAGCCCACATGCCCACAGGACAGGATAAAGGAAGGAAGGAAAAGGCAGTAACAGTTGTACTTTTTAAGAGACAACTTGTCTTCACCCACTTCCCTCTCTCCCTCCCTTTTCTCACACTATGCTAACATTTGGGTTATTATTTCTTTTCCTTCTTCTCTTTTTACAAACAGACTTTCATTTCAGTGAGGCATTTTGAGAGGTGTAGGACACATTAGAAAACTCTGTGTATGTTCTAGCAGACTTCAGGCTGTTCTCCAGTTTGCTTGTTTGGAAGGATGTCAGAAAGTGAAGAAAACAGTCAGTCTGAACACTTGAAAAGCTGGCAATACCCCCACAAACTCACAATCAAACTGCATTGGTCATCAGCAACAGGAAAACAAGTGCTGGCCAGGAGGTTTGTGGTATAGGAAGGTGACAGTAGTTGTAAGCAGTGGCTTAGCTTGCCACACTTTGGGTTGCTGCCATTTTTAACACCATGAGAGACTGCATGCCTGAGAGGAAGTCTGAGCCTAACTGACTGTTCTTCCTTGGTCTTGACTGCAGTGTAGCCCCGCATTTTTTATCTTGCCAGATCATTTTCAGCACCAGTGGAGGAGTCCCAGCAGTTAACAGCCGTCACAGATTCCTCAGATAGAGCAGGCATGAGATCAGAGCTCTCCTGTTTCTCAGCAGCAGGCCGCTCTTCATTTAAAACCAGGATTGGGAAGCAGAGCCAGACAGCCTTTCTCAGCTGCTGCAGAAATAGCACCTGAAAGATGGATAGCAGACACAAAAAAGGGACTCGGAAACAAAATTGTTTGTTTGTTTGTTCATTTATTGCAGCTCAGGTAGGGGCTTGAATGATCTTTCCAAGGCTGTGCAATACATTTCTTCTACCTCCCGCATTCAGGTGTTAAGAAGGGCTGTTAGAATTTGTCTTCTAGACATTTTGGATTACTTATCTTTCTGCAGTGAGAAGAGCACAGTTCCTTAATGTGGATGTAGTTGCACTGTTACAAAGATGCTTAGAATAACTTATTCTGGAAGGAGTAAAGAAGAAAAATTTGCAGTGATAGCGTGGTCACACTTGTAAGGTGGTTACAACTGTGTTTAGACTAAGTATTGCATTGAAATAGTAACTTTGACTAGGGAAAAAAATGGCCTTGTAAATGAAATAGTTATATAAGGAAAAGTCTTGATGCTCAGAGCTGTTCTGGATTCCACAAATTCCCAACCTCTCAAGCAGGCATTGACAAAGACCATAGCAACTCCAGAAGAGCCATTCCACAGATACGTAAGAGTAGGGTCCCAAAATACGCATTAATGAATCATAGAATCAACCAGGTTGGAAGAGACCTCCACGATCATCCGGTCCAATCTAGCACCCAGCCCTAGCCAGTCAACTACACCATGGCACTAAGTGCCCAATCCAGCGTTTTCTTGAACACCTCCAGGGACGGTGCCTCCACCACCTCCCTGGGCAGCCCATTCCAATGCCAATCACTCTCTCTGGAAAAAACTTCCTCCTAACATTCAGCCTGAACCTCCCCCAGCACAACTTGAGACTGTGTCCCCTTGTTCTATTGCTGGTTGTCTGGGAGAAGAGACCAACCCCCACCTGGCTACAGCCTCCCTTCAGGTAGTTGTAGACAGCAATGAGATCACCCCTGAGCCTCCTTTTCTCCAGGCTAAACACCCCCAGCTCCCTCAGCCTCTCCTCACAGGGCTGTCTTCCAGGCCCCTCACCAGTTTTGTTGCCCTTCTCTGGACATGTTCCAGCACCTCAACATCTCTCTTGAATTGAGGGGCCCAGAACTGGACACAGCACTCAAGGTGTGGCCTGACCAGTGCTGAGTACAGGAGAAGAATAACCTCCCTTGTCCTACTGGCCACACTGTTCCTGATATGGGCCAGGATGCCCTTGGCTCTCCTGGCCACCTGGGCACACTGCTGGCTCATCTTCAGCCTACTATCTATCAGTACCCCCAGGTCCCTTTCTTCCTGGCTGCTCTCCAGCCACTCTGTCCCCAGCCTGTAGTGCTGCTTGGGGTTGTTGTGGCCAAAGTGCAGAACCCTGTACTTGGCTTCTGCCCACCCAGCCCTCTGCAGGGCTCTCCTACCTTCCAGCAGCTCCACACCTGCTCCTAGCTTGGTGTCATCTGCAAATTTACTGATGCTGGACTCAATCCCCTTGTCCAGATCATCGGTAAAGATATTGAACAGGTGTGGGTCCAGCACTGATCCTTGGGGAACACCACTAGTGACTGGCTGCCAACTGGATGTGGCACCATTCACCACCACTCTCTGGGCTCTGCCATCCAGCCAGTTCTTGACCCAGCACAGAATGAAACCATTATCTTGTCAATGACATAGAGTGTAAAGCTGTCTTCAGCAGAGGTTGCTGCATTTTTTTCATGAAGGAATGTGGAATTTAGTGACATTTTTATTATTTGATACTACATTACCACAAAAAAAAGGTTAAAAAAAAGAGTAATCCAGAGGAAGGTTAAAGTACAAAAACCATTACATGAAGACTACTGTTCACCTCTGGTGGAAACTATAGGCAGCTGGGAGAAAAGGATCTGGAGTTTTTTCAGCTCTTAGTGTTGAAAGATAGTAGCAGTTTGAAAGTTACCTGTTGAAGCAAAGCTGGATCTCAGAAAATGAGTATAGCCACAATGATGTGATAGTTTTGGGCTACTGACTTACTGCACAGACCCACACGTATCAGCGAGAGTTTAAATCAAAGTAGAACTTCCGTTTTGAACTTCCTTTTTCTCCAGCGTTTTGAGTCAGATCTTCAGTGTTTCACGTCTCACCACATGGGGTTGTAAGGGTCACTTCTCAGACCCCATTGACCCCATGCAGGTGTATTGTGGGATTATTTCAGTGCTTTGATACGTCACGCAGGTTGCCTAGTGACTCCTGCAAAGAGCTGACCACCCCCAGGCTGAAGGTACTGATGCAGAGCTGAGCTCCATTGTGGGTTATAAAGCCAGGGCAGGTTTGAATGAGAAACGGAGTTATGACAGGCTCTTAGCTCTCATCAGCTGGGAAAATTGAAATGCTTATTAATAAGAACCTTTGGCATGCATTCCATGATATGTGACCCCTGTGCTAGGCCCATGATTAATAATATTAATTATGGGGTGTTCTCTGCAGTCTCATGGGGCTGTGAGTCCAGCATTCCATTGTAAATTAGCATTAATGTCCACTTTAAGTACAGTAACTATCTACAGCAATGCAGAAGGAACTGCAGTCAGTATGTACAATAGCATCACCTCATTAAATGATGGTAGGCTTTTAACGCAAGGAATTATAGACCTATTATCATTTCTCCTATATTAAATGTTTGCTGTGGCTTGCAGTGTAACACCTGTTACAACTAGCCTACTGGTGCTCTACAAACTTTCCTCAGTGTTGGTAGAACAGTGGAGCTCCTTGCTGGTTTTATGAAAGAACCAAGTAATTCTGAAATCCAGTTGAAAGTAGTCTTGATTGTAGTTTTGTTAGCAATTAAAAGAACATATAACCTAATGGGTTTTCCATCCCAGCCCAGAGAAATTATGCACAGTGGGCAGCTCTTCAGTTGGTGTATACCATCAGCAGTGTAATGAAAGCAATGAACCTTCACTGATTTGCACTGAGAATCTTGCCTGCTCCAAATTGTTCAACCATATGCCTTTCTAAGGCTATGCTTTATTGGTAACTTGTTTAATAAAGTAAAAATAATTCATCTTCCTTAGAATTTACTTTTCCTCGCTTGGTTTCCAGAATTCCTTGTGAAACTGCCTCTGTAAGGTCTCAGTTTCTTGTGAACCACACAACAGTGATTCATTTACTTTCATCAAATGACCCTTATGTGCAGACATGGTTTCTTTTCATCTTTATGTAGAATCTCAGAAACCAACAGATGCTTGGAGCCACAGCCTTCCTGTGGTGGAAATAACCAGGAGGACCATATCTGTGGTAGCCTCAAATATGTATGCTTTTAAACAGCTGGAGAAGCAGCTGGTGACACTGTGGTAAACATCATGCAGATGCCAGAAATCAACTAAGGGACAGACTTCTTCAATTAAAAGATCGTATGTATATTAAAATGCATAGGGGTATAAATAGGGATCCAGTCAAAACAGAAAGAGCAGAAGAGGAAGGGTATGAGAACCCCTTCATTTTTTTTTTCTTTTGAGGAAGATGGAAGATTGCTGATTTGCTGTTCTTATTTATTGATTTGGGCTGCAGCAAGTTTCAGACGTGCAAGGCTAGAAAGGAACTTTCTGGGTCACTATGTCCAGTCTGCTTCAATCAGAGGTAACAGTGTGCAAAACATGCAGTTTAGGAGAGTCCAAGCATCGCTTGCCTTACATACGAACACATGCTAAGGGCCACAGAATGCTTCCTCTCTGGAATTTATGGGCTGTGGTGAAGGACAGGAAGTCATAGCTGTAATGTGCCAGAGGAAGACAGGAAGAAGACTCAGGAGCGTCACTAGCATCTGGTTTTGTACCTGGGAATTTCTTCAGACTTTTTTGAGTTGCCTACCTAAACTGGAGCTGGCTCAGGAGAATTCTAAATCAAAATAGCTCTACAAGAGGTTGTACTAGAGAGCTGGGTAGAGGCCTGCAGCCATTTGGCACCGAAAGATGCAAGTCTGTGAAATCCAGCACCTGTTGGGCTCTAAACACTTTTCTTAGAATTTGCACAGCTGACTGGTTTCTGGGGTAAAGGCAGCAGCTGCTGGGCAGCAGTGGTTAAATATAGGAAATGGAGAATGCCACATCCAACTGGAAGGGGAAAGAGTGAGACAGGAATCTATCTGCAATGAAAATTGCTGAAGAAGAAAGGGGGTCGTCAGGAATGAGAGGCTTTTATACTCTCTGTTTTCTTTTTTGTTCAGGACTGCACCTAGAGTTGCATACTACATCATCTCTGGATAATGCCAGACACTTGGTAGGCACTGACAGTATTAACAAGTGTCACTTCTGGAATGTTTTGGAGTAGCATGTGAGGGCTCTGTCTCTCACTGTGAGTCACTATGGTTGCTGAGATGTGTTGTGCTTAATTTGACTTGATTCTTTGTAGCACTTTTAATAGCAAATATGCTGTGAAAAGCTGAAATACGAAACAGTACAGTGTTAGCACAGATGGAGTTTGAAAAGAATGTTCAACCTTCTCTAATCTTCTATTGAGATCAGTAAGTAAAGCCAAAGGAAGGACAACCTGAAAGATAATATTTTTC
Source organism: Pogoniulus pusillus (assembly GCF_015220805.1). NCBI lineage: Eukaryota > Metazoa > Chordata > Aves > Piciformes > Lybiidae > Pogoniulus > Pogoniulus pusillus. The sequence continues at coordinate 28,441,440 of NC_087270.1, read as the reverse complement.
ATTCTGATCATTTGCAGTACTTAAATTTCACCCAGGCATTTACATGGCTTCTTTATTGAAGAGTCTGTGTGTTACGTTTGCTTTAGCTGCAGGACTTTTACATAGGAATTAAAAAGAAAAACCCTCTGCTTAACCACCTTTCAGGTGGAGCCAGACATCCTCAGAGAGAAAGAGAACAGTGTGAAATTGAGGAGGCTCAGCTACAGATTGGGAGATGATTCCTGTCCTTCTGACAAACACAACACAAAGAAGGCAAGAGGGAAGAACAGGGAGGCAAAGAGAAACTCCTATGTCGCTTAATTCATGTGCCACTCACGTCCATAAGAGAGGCTGATGCCACACAGGTGTGGCACAGCCTCTGGCTCTGACTTAATTCTCCATTTTTGGAGGACATCTGACCAGCATATTCTCCTCTCCTCCCACCCCTTGTCCTTCACAGTGGGCTGCAGCAGCTCAAGCTGACTGAACCTGTCTTGGTGATGCTATCATGCAGTTAAATTAATTCCAAAGCTGGTCGAGCTTGGAATCAATTAGACCGGAGACAAAAAAGGAAACTGTGAAAGAGAGAAAAACCGAGCAGGTGTGAAGCAGCATACAAGGAGAGAGAAAATTTGGCATGGTTCTAAAGGTGTCTTAGAGTTCAGTTTAACACAGAGGATCTGCAGGTGACAGGAGTGTCACAACATTGCACACATCTCTCCTGTTTTCAGCTCTATACCGAGTTTCACTAACTGCCTTTGGCCATGCAATTGAGCTAGCATCCAGAGCTCAAGTGGATGGTGTTCCTTTCCACATCAAGGACAACACATAGATGGGCATAAAGGTGCCTCAACCTAATGTAGAGCAACCATTTCACTTTACATTTATCTCATTTCTTGTGTCTTGACCTTGCTGTGGAGTATAACCCAGGTCCAGGAACAGGCAGCACTGAGCCAGCGTCGTGCTCTCTGTTCACAACCTCAGCATCTGCTGCAAATTTGGGCAAATGAATCACAAGTGTTTGGAGGAAAGGACCACCTTCTTGCCACGTGTCCTGACAGCAGTTCCCACAGTGGGTGTCTGATCCTTGACTGACCCTTGAGGCATTGCCATATGCAAATAGTAGTAATCTCTGGTTTGTTGTTCCTCCAAGGTCGGATTCTCCTGCATGTGTCTTGTCTGTCTGGAAGCTTAAATAAACCCAGTTGAGGTTTGTTTATTTTGCAAGCTTGATTCATTAGCTCAATTTCCAGAATGTGTAAAATACTTCCCAGTTGGTCAGAATAGATTTTTGCTATCTTTCTCCTAAGCTTGCTTTAGAGAAGAATGTTTTGGGGGTTGGCCACTGGCCTGCACAATTGTAAATCATCTGCCTTCTGACTCTGATATTTGTAACATTTTCCATTTTCTCCAGCATAATATTCAGAGATCTTACTAACAACATCAGAAAGAGTTAAATTACAGCTTTCTATATTGCAGGGAAGGAACTTTTAGTAAACCAGAGTATTTTAGGAGTTCCTTTATGAGCCACTCAAACTTCAGTATGATAACCCCTGAAAGGATGATCAAAATTTAAACCTCTTCCAACTTTTACACCTTGCCAGCAAATTACCTTGGTTTATTTTATACAGCTGCTTCGTTCATCATACTGTTCCTACATTATTTTTATTTACATGCATGTACTTTGCAGGTAACATTTAAAACAAGAAAATTAAAAATAAAAGGTCTCTGCACCATGCAGTCAGTGAGTTGTGAGTGCCTCCCTGGTCTTGCAGCCAGGATTAGTGCTTTTCTTGTGAACTGGTGGGAATATAGCCTTCCTAAATTGCCATACTTGGTCAAAAGTGTTGTAGAGTCAGGCCCCACACTGTTACAGGAGACTTCAACTACAACGGGGAAAAATGTGATTATGGTCTTGAATCTGTTTCTAAGTGCTTATCCTAGCTTTTCCATACGTGCTATCATCCCTTGAGTAGCTCACTAGCCAGTCTTCACCTCTCATCAGTGTGAAAAAAGGCATTGCTAGAGGGCTCCCCATCTTTTCTGCTGATTGTAGAGCTAGCTTTAGCAGCCGGTTTGGAATAGGGGTGTGACATTCGGATGGTGAGTTATAAGCCTGGTAGTTCTTGCAGACTGCCTTGTAGCTCTCCATTTCTTTATTCATACTATACATAGTTAAGAGGAAGAAGTGCTTTATGGTTATTTCACATTTCAGGTTCTCTCAAAATGCAAGGCCTGAGCTTCTGTATTTCTATTAGAAGTTATTTGAACAGTTCAGAGGTCCCTTCCAACCTAAATTATTCTGTGGTTCTGTGAGTCTAAATTTTTGAACAGTTCCTTAAAATTAAAGCTAGATGGGGAAAAGCATAACTTTCAACTAGTCACAGAGCTACTTTAAATCTCTTCTTTTAAACTTACCCTTTGGCTGCTGTCTGAATAGTGCACAGTTTTCCCTCTAGGACCCATTTAATCTCTGTTGGCAAATCAATTCTTAGAGAGATTAAAAAAATGCTGGGAGTATTTTTTTTCTTGAGCCTTCTGTCCAGAACACGGATCTAATAAGACACTCTTTTCTTGTGTGCAAGCCTGTTAGACATCCTACACATTCCCATATTCAAAGGTGATATGTTTGATGCTGAAGTCAGTACCGTGTGGATGTGTTGTGTGAATTAAGGCCCTTGGGCCACAGTTAACACTGATAAATCAAGAGATGTGAGGTGCATACTGGGCACAGAGATCCAGCTGGCACAGAAAGGCCTGTGCCCTTTACATTAAACTAACCTACTTATCAAGGGAGGGTGCCTGTGTGTAAACAGTCTGTTGGAAATGGTCCCTGTCCTGTTAGGAGAATTTTATTTGGCCCAGATCAAAACTACATGAGTAGCAAAGAGAACTGAGCTCTAGTCCAGAAGACTATTCCCTGGCAGTGTTGAAATTACTAGCACAGATGTATCCTCAGGGAGCCTGTGCTTACAATCCCCTATTCATGAGCTCCAAGTAAATGCACAGTCTGCCTTTTCAGTGAATGCTTCTGTGGGTTGCTTCATAGTTGGTTTTCTTTTCTTTCTCCAATACTCACTCTTATAAAGGTTTATTTTTTATTCCATCACAAATTCTGCTTATAACCCCTGACTTCATAGGGTCTCTCTGATACCTTCCATCAAATCTTCTCCTGATTCATTAGGACTAATATGACAGCATGCTGTTCCTTCAGCCCACATAAAGGCTGCATCAGATGGACAGCATCCTTTGTGATATCATCTGCCAGTAGAGAAGCTGAACCTTTAGCATGAAATTCTGGCTCTTAGCCCAAACTAAGTAATTATTGTAAACTGTCCACCATCGTTTCTGTGAATTAACTGCTAGAGTCATGTGTAACAGACTTATTTTCACAGACTTCATACTATGCACCATTTTATATTCTTTGCACATCCAGTTTTTCTAGTCCTTCCCTTTTCCATAAACTAAAGCCAGGTTTTGTACAAGCCTCACTTGTTGCGTCCTTACCAGGATATTGGTTATGGGGCTGTACATCACAGACGCTGTCTCATGACTTGGTTTTTATGAGGCATCTAGTAAACTGCCACTGTGCTCGCAAAACATACTTTGTTTTCACATAGTATGATACAGTGGATTTCATAGTTCATTTTAGTAGCCAGAATTCTCCAAACATTCCTCCTCAGTAGTTTTAAGCACAGCAGAAGTAGGCAGTCAAACATTGCAATGGCATGTTATTTCATGTAAGGTTTGGGGCGGGTTTTTTTCCTACTTTCCAAACTAAAAAGCCACTGGCAGCAGAGGGAATTGATCAAACCATAACATCTGTGTGTGACACTGTAATAGATTCTATAATGCTGTTAGCTTGCCTTACAACATGGCAGCTAGACAGGCGTATTAGCTGCATCCTTTTACATGCAGACCTTGCTGTTAAATCGTTTTTGACTAATCTTCCCTAAGGGGAAATTGGATTTCGGCCTCTCTCCCATCTCAAAACCCACTGTAAGATATAAAATTGGTTTTCAGAAGTCTCTTTTTCTCTAGGGCACTTTAATTGGCATAAGATAGTTGCTCCTATAGAGAATCTATTGATTAGCATTTTTATTTTGCTGTACTTTAAAGTATGCTACTTTCAAAAACATTTCATGAAATACCAAGGCAATAAACCCGTCAATAACAGGCCAGAATGGTGACTGACTTGGCTTGCTAACTCCTACCTGTCTCACTTGGTTTGGGTTTTTTTTATTATTTTTAAGACTGGCAAATGGCTGGAGCTGTTTTTCATTCACCTCACCATTGAAACCAAGGCTGGGCCTAGGAGTTGGTGTTACTTACACAGCAAGATTTTCCCCCAGGCTTGAGGAGAACAAAGTTCCAGGTAGCCTCATCCAGCTCAGCATATGCTTCAATGCCCATGTCAGGAAAACACAGACGCAGACTGTGCTTAGTCTTCCGCCCCTTCCCTGGCATTGGGGTTGCTGACAGTGCTGTGGCACCAGTGCTAAGGAAGTGGAACAAAGTCGTTGTAATGGATTTGGGGGATTTTTATACAAGAAGGCATGCATATGTCTTAACATTTCATCTGAATTTTCCAGCATACTGTATTTGACTCTTTAAAAGCCTTTAATGCAGTGTTTTATCTTTGAAAAGATGTTAAAGTGCTTCTTTTAGTCCTCAGCACCTATTTTCAGCATGGGTATGTTGCTGACCACTCTCAGGGCTTTGTTTCTTTGGGCTTTCTTTGCTCACAAAAGTTGAAGAAGTTACAATTTCAAATGTGACAGTCCCTAAAGTTGTCTGTCTCATGCCTGTGTCAGACTCAGTTTTGTCTTAGTTAACGGATAACTGAGAGCCTGAAGTCAGGAAGTCATATGTTTTCTGGATACAAAGCATGTAACAAATGCCATGTTTTTTCAATTCATGTTTTGTCGCCCACATCCTAGCATATCCTAAAAGCAAAAGTAACACTTGACCTCTTTCTGTTTGCCAGCACCAGTGGAAAAAAAAAGGATATAGGTGACAACACTGTGTATCTGGTATCTTGAGTACTCAAGGGCAAACACGTAGAATGAAAACAAGTCAGTAATCCCAGTCCAATTTTGTTACATTACTTACCAAAATCCAAGGCTTGGAGGAAGAATAGTTTTTTACCAAAGATGAACTATTCACGTATTTACTCTGTGCTTTCTTTAATAGAAACCACTATAGGAGTACATTGCTTTTTCTGGATCATGTGGGTAATGGTACTTTGTGTCCACCAATGCCACTATGCCACTGAGGCAGATTTAATTTTGGAATGTTTTAGCAGTGCCTTTATGCCAAACAGACATTAGCTGTACAAAATCACCATGAACTCCTTTGTTTTCTTGGTATGGCTCAGCTTTATCCTCAGTCAATAGACATCTTATCAATCCTTGTTCAAAGACATTCCCTTGCTTCCCCTGGGCTAGTGCTGGTGATAGATAAAAAGTCTGCAAGCTTGAGTTGTGATTTGTTAGTCCCGAGTTATTTGAGACAAATGGATAATAAACAAATTGTTTAAGTCCATCGAGTTCATTAAAAGTTGAAGCACTCATTTGGAAGCCTGGTGGAGTTTTAGAGGGCTGTCACAGCATAGCCCATGATGATGCATGTACAAACCAAAATGTAATATAAAATACACTTCTTTCATCTTCACAAAGAGGTTTTATCATACAGCCTTAAAGACCTTTAGATCTTTCTACATCTGAAAGGAAGATCCAGCATCTCTTGGAGTTTCTCAGTACAGATTCAGAACCCCTTTAGTGACTATTCCTTTGAATGTCTGGGTTAACTCTCATTTCTGTTTTGTATTAAAGTTTCTTTTTTTAAATACCTTTGTACTTACAAGGGTCATTAGAGGTTTATCCCTAAACTTCAGAATATTAGCAGTTTCTGACAGCTCCTGCTATTTCCCTTCCTATGGTTAACTTGACTTTTCACTTGAAACAAAAAATACTTCTTAGCGTTGCTTTATCTTAATGCTAAAAATTTCCCTGAAGAACATCTTCAGTTTTCTGTAATGTCAGTGTGATAATCTTCCACCTAATATCACAAGTGAAAACTTTCATCAGAGCATTTTTTTCCTTGTTAGCATTAAGAACATTCTATGGCTAGGAATCAAAACTACTCTTTTGGAGGCAAATACTTTGGTACTTCTGTAGCCATTAGATATAATTAGAAAATAGCTTTATTTTTTACAGATTTCTCTATGGGAATATGGGAAAAAGATAAGCAAATCTTCTTTAATGAACATAAAGTATAAAATGTCCTACAATCAAAATATACCCTGTGAATTACTGATTGCAATCAGTATGTGTGCCCAGACAGCTTTCCTTCCCCATCCACTAAGCTTTCAAGGGAGCCATTAGTCCAAAATAAAACAGCCATTGCCAACTGGGAAAATTACAGAGAACTTTTGAGAAGGCTGGACTGTCTGAGGATGCTCTGGTACAATAAGGCAAACCTAAAAGCATTTACAACACAGGGAGGTTTACTGCTGGGGGCCAACATGCTAAGGACTTAATAGAGAGTTAATGTGTATCAGCAGTGATACTGGTGTTTGTTGTAGTAATGCAGTGGCTGGAAATGTGTGGATAAATGGTGAAGGGGAGAACATCTGCCATCCACTTAACCCATTAGATTCTTAGAAATTCAGCTATGCTGTCATGGAAAGACTGCCCTGCAGCTGCCCTAACTTGTCCCATTATTGTGGATGAAAAGATTTTATAGGCAAATTTCTTATACATGCCTGTTGTGGGGTCTGGATAAGGAAATTCCCCCAACCTGAAGAAAGTTTCTGAAGCAGAGCAGCATAGGAATACCAGGATACGTCCTGAATCAATGTGGAGGGTCCTGAACGTGTCCAGAGAAGGGCAACAAGGCTGGTGAAGGGCCTGAAACACAAACCCTATGAGGAGAGGCTGAGGGAGCTGGGGTTGTTCTGGAGAAGAGGAGGTTCAGGGGTGACCTCCTTGCTGTCTACAACTACCTGAAGGGAGGTTGTAGCCAGGTGGGGGTTGGTCTCTTCTCCCAGACAATCAGCAATAGAACAAGGGGACACTGTCTCAAGTTGTGCCAGGGCAGGTTCAGGCTGGATGTTAGGAGGAAGTTCTTGCCAGAGAGAGTGATTGCCATTGGAATGGGCTGCCCAGGGAGGTGGTGGAGGCACCGTCCCTGGAGGCGTTCAAGAAAAGCCTGGATGAGGCACTTAGTGCCATGGTCTGGTTGACTGGCTAGGGCTGAGTGCTCAGTTGGACTGGATGATCTTGGAGGTCTCTTCCAACCTGGTTGATTCTATGATTCTATGATTCTTCTCATTCTCCATGCATGCAATCATTCATTCTTTGATAGAAGCCATGATGCCACCTCCTACAAAGATATTTGGAACATATTACTCTCTAGTTACAGTTTCTGTGCAGCTGTTCATCAAGCACTGCAATAAAAGTCACCAGAAACAGACTAATGGAGGGAGGTTTCTGGAGAGCTCCATTCTGTCAGAAAGTCCTACTTAATTGCACGTTTGTTATAATTTACTACTGTGAGAGGTGGAAAGAAAAACTGAAGACACAAATACTGTATTTATGTTTAGCTGGAGGAATCAAGGTGTACATGGGTATGAGTCTCAGAACATACACAAAAATGTATCCATGAGTGAGAACAATTATATATGTGTTATGAAGGGGGCTAGTTGAATCTGAGTTTGGGGTGAAATGCAAGGAGGCCGATGTAAAGTTATTAAATAATTTATTAATATCTACAAAGAGAATTTCCCCAAACTTATTTACAGCTATCCACACAAGCTCTTGGATGCAGTTAGCAGAACTGTTTTACAGAATGTCTATACACAGTGGCATTTTGAAAGGATTTAGAAATGTCTTTGATAGTCTTGTGGCTTAATTCACCGCTTGTGAGGTTAACCAAATTCTGTTAGCAACTTGAATGAAGAATTCAGAGTACTCACCAGTCCTCAGTCTTAATGTCTGTGTTCCAAAACGTGTGCAGGAAAATACACAGTAAGAAGTCCTGTGGTGAACTCCGTGTGGGCTGCGATGTGGCTGGGCTGCTGGCACACTGTCTTATGGACATGGGCAAGGTCTCTCCATGCCTTCTGAGAAGGTCATCAGATGTTCAGCTGGCTGGGCAGAGTAGGATTCAGGCTGGAGGCTAAGGTAGCCTGATTTGGTGCGCCAGGGGTCAGTGACCCTCTCTGGGCTGGCACAGCAGGCTGAGGTGGCAGGCAAGCGAACCAACGAACAAGCATGCAAGCCCCTTACCTGTTTACCCTCCTGTATAGAACAATGGCTGAGGCTAATGGTCTCTTTGGCCCCAATATCACCCAATCACCTTCTGGCAATCCCCCAAATATACCCAAGAAAGGAAGAACCCACAAGCTGTTCTCCTCCAAAAATGGGGGCACATGCAGCTTGCACACCATAGGGGTGGGGGTCTTATGAAACCCCTCTTAGGTGACCAGACTAAACCAGACTAGGTTGTATTGGGTTTCTTTTGTCCTGTTTTCCTGCCTCTGGCTGCAATGCAGACAGGCAGGTAAACATGTCCAGACAAGACAGGACATGCTCAAGCCCATTCTGTGACCTTTGGGACTCTCCACCACAATATGTAAACTTTAATATGACTAAAGGACCTTAGAGGTCACTTACATATGCAGAGTTATCCACTAATTCTTTGGACCCAGTTCTCACACTATAGTGTGACTATATTAACATCCACCCTTGTGCATCTGAGATCCTTAGATCCTCTTGTGTCCAGAGAAGGGCGACGAGGCTGGTGAGAGGCCTCGAGCACAGCCCTACGAGGAGAGGCTGAGGGAGCTGGGATTGTTTAGCCTGGAGAAGAGGAGGCTCAGGGGTGACCTTATTGCTGTCTACAACTACCTGAGGGGTGGTTGTGGCCAGGAGGAGGTTGCTCTCTTCTCTCAGGTGGCCAGCACCAGAACGAGAGGACACAGCCTCAGGCTGTGCCAGGGGAAATTTAGGCTGGAGGTGAGGAGAAAGTTCTTCACTGAGAGAGTCATTGGACACTGGAATGGGCTGCGCGGGGAGGTGGTGGAGTCGCTGTCCCTGGAGCTGTTCAAGGCAGGATCGGATGTGGCACTTGGTGCCATGGTCTAGCCTTGAGCTCTGTGGTAAAGGGTTGGACTTGATGATGTATGAGGTCTCTTCCAACCTTGGTGATACTGTGATACAGTAAGATTTTTTTTTATTGATCTCTTTAAGCATTCATTTTTTGACAACCTATGTTACACAAAAATATAAAGGAGAGTAAAAACAGATAAAGTGAAGCAGTGCTTTGAGCTGCCTATTTTAGCTTTGAGCTGCCTACTTTGCTATCTTGTCTTGTACAGTAATTGATTTTTAGGGAAAAGTAGAAGAAACTCTGCAGGAGGTACTCATAGGACCTCTCCTAAGCTTGTATAGCACATTGTTTTAATTTGAAACCTCCTTCTATTAAAATGTCTTGATTTAAAAGTAGAAAGAAATTCATATGGCAGAAGGATGGCAATAACTGGGTTTTTTTGTTTATCTCTTATTCAAGGCAGCTGGAAAGGTAAGTAGTGTTTCTGTGGGAGTGGAGAGGATTTGGTTGATTTCTTACAGATCGTGTTGTAGTCATTCCAGCATGTTCACTTTCATCCAAAATCAATTCAGCTTGTACTGAGAACTGAATGAGCTTTCCAAGACTTCTGTAAGGTTCTGAAGTGTATAGGATTACAGTACTTTGAGAGCAGTGGAACTCACCATTGTTCCACTGGTTTTAGGTTTGATTAGCCTATATAAGCCAAATTTCACAATGGATTCCTGGTCTCAAAGGCTGTTTTCTCCTAATTTCATTGAATGCCTAATGAGAGAGGCTTCTACATTGCCTCCACTGAAGAAATGTGGACCATCTCAGGAGCACTAAAAAGACCTTACTTTTTCTATCAGAGTCCAGTCTTCCCAAAAACCAGAAAAAGCAGCTATGAGACTCTCTCCTTAGGTAACCATCCTCTGCAGTCTGCATGCTCACAGACTTAGTTGTTCCTCTTGAATGAATGTCTGGTGGCCAAATGTTGCTCCCTGTATGTTATGGTGACATAATTGAGGGAGGCGTTTGGCTTGTTGACAAATAAGCATGAAATACAATTAATTGCAAAGGTTCAGAGAAGTCTCAGCTAAGGAAGCTTCTTAGAGTACTACAGCTACTTAAATTTAGGCATCTGCAGAGGAATTTTACTGGTTTCTAGGCCTTCAGATTCTTAGGTGGAAAATGGTTTGAAATGACTGACAATGCCCATGGCCTCAACACACTTGCTTGCTGGTGCAGGTTCCTTCGTACTCAAGTGACAACCTTTAGACAAGGAGGCCAAGACACAAAGTTGTGGTGCCTTGCTAAGGATCAGAGAACGTATCTGTCACACAGCTTGGAATCACAGCACTTGGTCTCAACAATCTGCTCCTCTCCTTTGCAAAGAGAGTAACACATGCTAGCACACATACTCATTTAGATCTCTGTCTCTAATGTACAGTTACCAACAGCTTCAGTTTCTCCTGTGCGTTATCATCACACATGCTCCTTTTTTCCCTCACACAGGACAGAGTCATGCACCAGTGCATTCTTGTGTCAAACCCTGGATAGCTCTGCAGGTGTCCAGCTTGACATGTGGTAGTTATGCAGAAAGTATTTGTTTGTGGAGGATTAGGGACGTGAAGTAGGTGGCACTGTATGATTTCACTGACTGACTGGTTCAAGCTGCCTTAGCTAATTACCCTTTGGGACCATACTACCTGTGCAAGTTGCAGTACAGTGGTCTTGAATGTGGAATAAGTTGATGTTATCTTCCCTCAGAAATTGTTTTCTCTGACATTCTGCTGGTCTGTGATGCTAGTGTATTATGATGTTATCATGTGCTTATATTCTTGTCCTAAAACCACAACAAAAAGTCTTCAGTGTAGAAAATAAGGACAAGTTGGACATGCCTGCCTGCTAAAATACTTTCCATTCCTATGGTAGTTTCTCTCTGTTTGGATTAAATGAGGTTGTCAGTGTATGCTCATCTTGTAACTGCCTACCCTGTCCCCTGGCTAGGTATAAATAAAGGCTTGACAGGTTCTAGTACAGCATCTTGTTTAACCTCTGGAAGTACCAATATTTACACAGAAATTCAAAACAATGCAAAACTCTTACTGGAGGGTAACAGTAGTACAAAGTGGTCAGTCATGTCCACAGCATGTCTGCTCTCCCCATGGGGTTTCCCTTTCATTTATCTCTTGGCCATTTCCTTTTGTTCAATGTAAGACCTGAATTACAAACTGCTCAGGCATTCCAGACCTATTACCTCAGTCTGCTTTGCAGAAAGCTCTCTTTTAGGTATTCAGTGATCGCCTTTGCCTTACTCCCAGAACAGAGCTAGAAATGAGACATTTTCCCTTCTGCATTTTCCAGTAGTTGAATGTTATGATAGTCATACTCAAAAATCCACAGTTATGTCCATGCTTGCATTATGCAAACGCTTTTCTCTGCTTCCTCTGACTTTTGCTGTTGCTGTTGTTGAGAGTGCTGTGGTTTTAATCATGTATATGGATAAAATAGGGTAGAAGAAAAATCCTCACTTATTAAATTTTAAAAAAAGAATAATATCACACTGTATTTCACCCATGTTTATCATTATAGAAAAGGAATTAAATCCTTACAAGAGCATGTGAATCAGTGCATTTTTCCTCAAAGAAAAAAAAGTCTTCACCTCTGAAGTGGTCTTTATCAGGCAGCCTGGAATGAAAATATCCAAATTGAGAAAACCACTGAGTATATAGCAACAAAAAAGAGATTTTAGTACCTCTGTATGGTCTAGATGTTGAAGCAGACCCATTCCTTTGTTCTTTTAATCCTAGAGTCTTCCCCTCACCTTTCACCATGACACTTCTATGATCTCTTTGAACTGCTGTGGCTGCCTACCAGCCTCAGTCTGTCTCACTGCTGTCCTCCAACACTGGCACAGCAATCCATCCTGCTTGGTTTTATTTTCCTTTACCCCAGCCACTGCATGTCTGCAGAGGGGCTTAGGCATTAACATGCCAATGCACCAGAGTCAGACTCTGGGATCCAGACTGGAGTTAGCAAGTCGCAGCTGGGCTTTAAGAACAGAGACTGCAAGGGGCAGCTGACACAGCAGGGCATCTCACATAGGACAGGTCGTGTGAAAGAACAAAAACAATGATGCATCTAAAATCTCATGTCACCTGGATTCCTGTTTTGAAGCTTGAATTCATAGCCTTGGGCTCCATCATTCAGTCCTTTAATTCATGTATGACCAAACAGAGGTGAGATAACAAGGTAAAACAGTCTGCTGGGTAGAGATCTAGTCTTACAAATAGGAAACTCAGTTTCCTATTTAGCTCCCTCTTCTGTGTTAGGAAGTCAGGACTCACATCTCCTATCTCTGAGGAGTAGTGAGCCCTCAACAGCCTTAGTGTGGACACTCTCTGTTGAAGTCAGACTGTTCTGCAGGGCAGTCTTGGAGCTAGAAGATCAAGAAAGGAGATCCGTCACAGCCAAGTTAATCTTCTGTGAGGGTGGGAGAGGGCCTGTATTTCAATTCCCTCTTTGGAGCAGTTGGACACTAAACACCTGTTTTGGAGAGAACAGATGTTATAAGGGAGCTGTGGCCCCAGGACTACAGCACACAGGAGAAGCAAATGGGAATGTTGTACAGCTGACAGCAAAGGAGAAAAGCACAGGGCTTTGTTTAACTGCAGATCTCAATGTGTGTCCTGGAGCAGTGAGGCAGTAGGTAGGGAATTCAGAGATATGGAACAGTATATCATTGTGGGGAAGCACCAGTCACTGCAGCCTTTCCACTGGCCATTCAAGGACCTAACAGTGCCTGGATGTACGTATAGACATCCTGACTCTGCTGCTTGCCATTAATGGTTGTGACTGTGATGGCATTTCACTTTTTAACCTCACTAATGATCTGACCTTCCAGATCGTGCCATACTGTGGGCTGGATGTGCATATAATTAAGGCCCTTTATTATAAATCAGCCTGGCAGGACAGTCTGTGAGGAGTCTGGGAATCACTGTCCTGCTTTTTATCTGAAATTCTTGGTGATATTCTCAGTGTGTGTTCAAGAAGGATCTGAAGGTATGGCTGAGTCAATCATTCCTTGAAGATTAAATACGCTTCTCAATGACTGGCTAAGGTGCTGTAGGACTGACAATTTTGAGGCTGCCAAGATTTACTTTAGTTATATAAATTGTAGAATTAATGTAATGCAAGATATGCTTGTATTGGGGAGTCTTGTATAAGTTAATAAACAGCACAAATTAATAAATAAAGCAAACACGTGAGGCTACTCATAAAGAGAACTGCAAAGCAGCACAATGAGAGGCTGCAACTTTCTGCATCTGAGGTTGGAAGAATCATATTTTAGGAGTTTCCTGAAAAATGCCCTGGTTTTCCCTTTCACTGTAGGGATTAGTTACCACATTCATAATGATCTGCAGTGCCCTATGTGGTTTATCTTCTGCAGGTCTAAAGAAGATGTTTGTGTCTGGGCATAACAGCTGAAAACAGGGGAAAGATCTCTGGTAAAGATTTCAGAGGTAGAAAACTGGCATACTGAAGGTTGCCTTACCCATTCTCCTCTGGAATATATCAGCTGGAAATGAGATGAGAATGTCATATCACTGTGTGATGGGGTCGTACTTGGGCTGATTTCAGGTCCTGGCTGGTAAAATGGGTCTGGTAGAAAGCTTGTTGAACAACAGCATGGCAATCACAGAACAGCTACAAATCAGTTTGTGAAATACAGCCTGATCTGCCTATGTTCTGCTAAATAGTCTTCTCTTCTGTAGTTTAAACTTTTTTTGACTCTCAAAATCTATTAATAATACACAGCATAGATACACACGTGAGTAAATCCACAGTATTGTTGCCTTTATTCCACAAACTATCAGTACACAACACAGATACACATGTGAGTAAATCCACAGTATTGTTGCCTTTATTCCACAAACTATCAGTCTTGTCCTGGCTACCTTCAAGCTCTGTTTTCTAAGTTAAATGAAGAAATATGTGTCCAACTTTCTTGTTAGAAAACATTTAACTTGAGACTTTATTGTTGACAGTTGCAGAAGCCATCTCACTCACACTGGCAAAGCAAAGAGGAAGAAAGTTTTACAGCTGCTACTAGACCCTTATGAACAAATCAGAGGAGAATCAAAGGGAATTATCAGTGTCATAAATAGCTGGTCATAGGAAGCTGTGCAAAATTAAGATTCATAAAGGATGGCTACTTCACAGCAGTGAGCAGAGATCCCCTAAATAAACCTTCTTGCCTAAAGAAAAGAGAAATATTCACCTGCAGTGCTCCTAAACCAAAAAGATGACAGGAGCAAATAAGCAAAAATACATTTAAAACCAAAGGGAGACATCTGCATGGGAGATGGAATATAGAAAGAGACCACAAGTTGAAAAAGACCTTGGCTAAGTGGAGCTAGAGGAGAAAAAAACAGATATACCCTCTTAAATCTGCAGTGAGTCACCACAGGTCATGTTTTATGGGGGGGGGGGGGGTGTTATTGCATGTTTCGTGTGTACCTTGCAGAGTAAACCTGTATGCCTCTGATTAGATTACATAGTACCAGGAGTATAAAGTAAGAGCATAAACTGAATGCAGTTATTTTCAAAGGAAATTATATTCTTGCTGCTTTCTGTCTGTCTGCTGTCCTCTATCTTTTTATTGTCTCTTTTATCTTGGTTCTAAGATGGCTTTCACACCGTATCTACCTTGCAATCCCCTGGATTGTATGAAGGCAATTCACAGCTCAGTGCATTGCCTGTCTTCTCTGACTGTTTACAACTGGTTTATTAACCAGGCTTTGTTTTGGCCTATCTTTGCTTTATCAGGAGGGAGAGGGAGAGCACGGCTGTTCATTTTGCATTAAGCATGTGTGGTGATGTGGAAATATCCAACCGTACCCCTCAGCAGAGATATCTGTGTTAAAATGAAACCAACTTTTATAGCAAAAAAATTAATTTATTACCAATGCAAGGTTATTACTTGGACCATATAATCCAGTGTAAGTATGTGATATTGCCTCCACCTAAGAGTCCTGTATTCCTGATTAAAAAGTGCCAGAGGGGAGTATATGCCTTGCAACCACTTATCTGCCCCGTTTTCAATTTCACCTGCTACAATATTCCATTTGAACTCTTTCTTAGAATTTTCCAGCTGAAGTGAAATATTTGACTTTCGCATTGGGCTGCAATTTTGGGGTGAGAGGGCAGGGGCTTGAGAATTTTTTTTCCTTTTCCCTACTGCCTGCCTTTCCTTCCCCTAGAAATATGTTGCCGTTAAGTGCCTTTGGCAAAATAGTGATTAGCTATAATGAAGATCTGTCTGAGAGAGATTACTGCCTTTATGAGGTGGCATTTTTCAATGTGACTGTGCCTGTACCTTCCAGGCAGTTTACTTTCTCTGTCCACAATTATATTTATTTATTTTGTTCTATAGTTTTAAATATCTGGGCTAGATCAGGCTGATTTATTCATAGTATTTAAGTAGACCCAACATGTAATGTATTGAACCACATGTTCTAACATTATATATTGTTATCGTTACCCTCTACAATAATGAACCTGTGTGTAACTACCCACTTACTCCCCAGATTCCCAAGAAGAGAGTTATGCTTTGCAGCAAGATTGAAAAACTATGTAGAGAGATGTATCTAGTCTAATAAATTTTGGATCTCCCCAGACCAATTTCCTTTAGTAAGATTCATCTGCAGTTACTTCAGACAGTCTACAGGGTAGATGTCGATGTTTGAGATGATTATCAGGAGCTCTTTTTCCAGTCAGTAGAGATCTAGACAAGAGCATCAGGGGTGTCTGGGGCAATTCATCTGATGCTCAAAATGTGAATTGTGCATGTGGCTCCATTGGCTCTGTTGACTGTATCTCCTCTGTTTAGGAAGTCATGAACAACTGGCTCAGTTGTAGACATCTACACCAAGTCAGATGGATCCCAGTCCTTATATTTTACCACAGTCTCAGCCCGTCATTTTGCAGATGTCTTTCCACCAGCTCAAAATCCTTTTACTCAAACTCAGTGGTTCACTACATCCTCTACTCAGCTATTGTGAGCAACAGTGTCATCTTACCCGGCCTTTGCAGGTTTTCTGTACATGTCCTGCACAGCCAGGTTGAATGCACAAGTCTTGCAGCTTCTTCTGCCTTTCCATAGTACAGGCTTTCCAGGTCATTCTCATAGCTAAAGCTCTTTTCCCATCTCTCTTCATCTCACCTCTCAGCCACCAGAGCTCCACTTTCCTTGGCATTGACATGACAAGTCCTGTTCTTTTATAGCACTTGAGGAAGCTACTGGAAAGATTGTCTTCAGGTTGCCCACCTTTATGCATCTCTCTACTGCACTCATTCATTTTGCTTCATCAGTTGTGCTACCTGTATTCACATTAAAGGTCTTTGAAAAGCTATACATTTCCTCTCCACCCATTTTTAGTTAGTACTATTAACTACTGGAGAATCTGCTGTGCTCAGCCACTGCACCTGAGATGTCCTACATTATTAGGAGGCTACCTCTTTCCTTTTCAACCCAGTGCTTTCTTTTCCCATGCTGTTCATTACACTGTAAGCATCTCTAAGTGCACCACATAGTCCTTATTCCAGTCCATCTTGAAAACTCTCCTCCTTCCTGTTTAGCTTACAAGTAGATCTAGGAGATCTGTGCTTAAATCAGGCTGCATCACTATTTAGTCAACTCCATGTTCATGGCTAAAACACACATTGGTACCTTTAAGCTGGAAGAGTAATGTTGTTGAGATTTCTTCTTCCTTTGAACCAGGCAGCATTTTGGCTGTATGAAGCAGTCCTCACCCATGCTTTGACTGAAGGCCTGTAGGGCACTATTGCAAACTCAGTGTTCACGTTTCCTGTTGCTTGAACAAAAATGGTTTCAAGTTGCACGAGGGGAGGTTCAGGCTGGATGTTAGGAAATACTTCTTCACAGAGAGGGTTGTCAAACATTGGAATGGTCTGCCTAGGGCAGTGATGGAGTCATTCGAAGGTGTTAAAGCAGCGTGGGGACCTGGCGCTTATGGACGTGATTTAGTGTTGACCATTCAGTGCTGGGTCAAAGGTTGGACTGGATGATCTTTGAGGTCTCTTCCAACCACATGTTTTCTGTGATTCTGTGTTTCTGTGACTTGCATTGCCTTTTCCATGCCCACCCGTTCATCTTCTGAAGTGGCACTTCTCCCATCACCACACACTCACACCCACACCCACTGCCAAAATCAGGAGAAATAATATACTTTTTTTCTTTTAGAACATGGGTACACAAAAGATTGACCACTTCTTCACCTTTTGAGAGTATCACTTTGTTAACATCATTTTCAATAGAAGTCTTTACCTGTGCTTTTACACACCAAGCTTTTTTAACTTTCTGCAGTGTGTTCTTAGGCGTTGTGATTTTAACCAGATCCATTATTATCTAAATACTGGGGAAGCAAAGCAGAGGAGGAAAGAAAGTGACAAGTGACCCCTTAAAGTGCTGTTCTCGGTAGCTCTTTACAATATACATTAGGAACAGCAGGGACAACAGCTTTTGCAGTAGATGTGAGCCTGTTAAAAAAAGAAGTTATGGTACACAGTCTCAAAAAAAGGGAGGGGGGCTGGTTCGGATCTGTCACCATCTATCTCAGCATTTTGTTTTTGCATACAGCAATCCTGTGGTGCATAGTCTAGACAGAGCAGTGTCGGGTTTGCCCCTGCTGCTTTACAGTCATGCTGCCTATAGTTAGCTCACGAACAAAAATCTCTTTAGGTGTTTTGGGATGCACAAGGCTTAAGATCTTAAAATGCTGCTCTCTAGAGTGTATGTCCCTATTAATGGGCTCATAAAGATCCCCTTATTTATTATTGTGTAATTATATGCAACCTGTTGCTGCAAAAGAGCTGTGCATAATTGCTGCTTATTTCTGTGGTGGCTTCTGTGTATGTGTATTTAAAAGATACTTTCTGTGTTTAGTGACTTCTGTGTTACTGATTCTTCAAAGTGACTTTATTTTCTGTTGTCTTTTCTCTAAATGTTCTTTTGATATTTAGAGTGTTAGCAATGATATTATTACATTGCTGTTAGCTATTGAATGAATGATTGCTGTTGTATTCTGAATGTGCTGATGCTGAAAATGTGCGATATAAATAAACTTCCTCTGCTAACATCATTATAACAGCACAAGCAGCAGAAATTTATGGAAAGAACAGATTAAATGCTTAGACTTAAATTCTTCAGCGTGCAACTCTGCTTAAATTGCTGTGTCTGAATTTTGGGTTGCTGAATCAGGTGGAAAAAATCAAACTGACACATCGCTTGTCTGTGCATTTTTACTATGATATATTATGTTACTAAAAGAAAAAGTTCAAAAGCTACCATTGATAATCCTGGCTAAAAGTTGAAACATAAATTATTAAGATCTGTAGTTTCTTTCCAGAGTGGCCTGGGACTTAATACATATATCACAGCAAGGAAATATAACATCAATATGTACTTGTGAATTATAACATGAGACATTTTTATGTATGTAATAAAGCATTCACTATATAACTGTTTATCAAAGCAACAGATAGGAAGGTTGAGAAATTCACAGTCAATCATATTTATTTAGCTAATTAAGAACTAATAGCATTAATCATAAAACACATGCACATCTCCAAAAAGATTTATTATGGAGTATGAAAACTATTCTCAAACTTGCTTTCCAAAATCTGTTTTGTTTATGTATATTTTTAAACATCTCCCAAGATACCCCAGTTTCAGTATTTCCTGTACTTATCCCAGAAACAGAAAGTGCAAGATACAAAGTACCGCACTGAGAATTTACCAGAGACTCATACACCTCCTCTAAGCATCTCCAATTACCCTGTGCAATCACTTGGAGGCTAGGGAAATGAGACTCCCAAAGTCGGTGTGGCTTATCTCTGTATTGCTGTACTCACCTACACTTTATGTGGAGCTTCAGGATTTCACAGAAATGGGTTGAAAGGTGATATTATAATTATGCAATAAGATCAGTACACTGATCCCCAGCCTTTGCTGCCCCATGGCAGCAATACTGAGCAAGTAATGTACAGTGGGATCATAATTTGTTCTTCCTGTCAGCCTTAAATGTTAACCCCTTAATTCCCTGTAGCTGGGAGCAATGCTGTCCATTAGCAACCTGTTGGGAATTAGTGAAGAAGCTGGATATCACCGGCATCCAGGTTTCTAATTCAGTAGGTTTGTTCTCTTCCTCTCAATAACTTTTTTATTACAAGTTTAATAGTGCCCAGTGAGACTCACTAATAAATGAATGAGTGTTCATTTCCTGCACAGGTTTTGTCAAATTTACCCTATTATCTCCCAGGTTCAGGCTAAGAGTAATAGAGTGACAAGGCTCATCTTTGAAAATTGAGGAGAGGAAGATGTGTCTCTCTGGGGGAAGTGCAGGAAGACATGAATAAGGCAAGCTTAAAGCACCAAATTGAAAACTAAAATAAAATCACATTTTACCTATATTTCTCAGATGTTTATTTGTAAGTACATTCAAATTAATCAAGGGAAACGGCTGAACTCAGCGGGTATGAGAAAGCTGAAATGTATAACCCCTCACAGACAGTGTTACAACAGCGCATTAGCAGCACTGTGGAGATAGCTGTGTGGGAGGCATTTTCATACCAAATCCTTTTCTTTTCCTTTTTTTTTTTCCAGTTATTTATAATTGTTTCAGGGAAAAAATATATCCCTTCAGGGCTTTGGACTGGAAGAACAGGTCCTGGTTTTCTTTATGGTAGTGCATTTTGAAATTGGCCATGTCCTCTATGGCCATTTTAGAGTTATCATACTGTGGTACAACCACTAGCTGGTTTTTCTTTCCAAATGTAGTTGTCTGGCTTGGGGTTCATTTTTGGTGAGATGAGTGTTAGTTTATTGCAGAAAGGAATGCTTTCATTTAGAAATTCCAAATTGACTTGGACTTTAATCCTGCAATGATTTATATACTTATTTACTGTGTCCTGTAGAGCAGCCAACGGGGCCTGGAATCTGAGCTTTATGGTACTGCCATCCTTCAGAAGCTGGGGAAAGATGTTCTGATGGGAAGCTTTACCAAAGAGTAGCCACAATTCACAATAATTGTAACTGCTCACTTAAAGTGGGCTGGAAAGCACACAATTAAACACATGTTTAGGTCTCATCATACTGGGAAACTCTTCCAAATGTTCAGAAATTACCTGGGCTTAAGCCTCACATAGAGGCTCTAGAGCTGAAGAAATACAGTGTAAAAATTAACAACACTGCAGTTCAACCATATTATGATCTAAGCATATGATAGTATATTGCAGTCTGTATACTCAAAATTATCATTTTAGCTGGCAACTACTTATGTGTTTAAAATTATGCCAAAGATTATATAGATAAGGCCTATATGATTATAAATTGTCATGGTCCAAGTGGATTATAAGAATTATGAGATTATTTTAAACTTGGATACCTAGTTTAATGTATAATGGCATTCTTTTCTGGATTTCTGTGGTAGGGGAGTGGGAGGATAAAGGGAGAAGGTTTTCATGCTTCCTAAAGAATATTCTAAAGATATTTTTTTTTAAGGAGGAATTTTAAACTATATAGAAAGATTATAATTTTCTCTGAAGTCATATAGAACTCAGCATGAAGTGCTGATGGCTTATTTTCATGTAAATTCTTCATCTTGATGTAATTCATATGGCATCAGCAGTGATAAGTAATCAGACCTTTCTGATAAAATCTGAAGCACAGAAGAATAAATGAGTGCCATGCAGTTAACTCTTAACTGTAAAGCCATAATATAACCTTAGTTTCAGCTGTGTAATGTCTTAAGTGTACAAAAAATACATAAGCCAGAGTGGGGCTGACAGTAGCTCACGGTGCTATGCAGCACAGTACTGCACTGTGCAGGCTGCTTTGGGACACAATCCACTGTGGCCATCCGAGGCTGTCTCAAAGCTTGCTCTAAGCTTTTGCATGGCATACTGACCTCCATTATGGGGCAGCAGTGTATTTTAATACCTAATTAAAGTTATGCATGCAAGTAGACTTACTCAGAGATCAGAACTCTGTTCAGACCCCAAATGAATTTTGTTTGTATGTGTATCAGTGTTTTCCGCTAGCCAGGGACAAAGACATATTAATACTTGTTCAGTCTTCTGTAATATCCTTTGCAATCTTCAAATTAAGGTGCTATGTAAGTATATTGTAGTGTTGTCAGTTGTTCTCGTTATTAATCCTGAAATAATAAAATGTGTATTAGATAGAATCAGGGCAGCTCAACAATATATTGCAGACTATAAGCTTTCATTAACAGCTACGTGAAATTTTTTAACTCACTCTGTGTAGAGACAGGGAGGGAAAGGAGCTGGAGGGAGTGAGATTTGGGCTTGATAAAGAGAGGATAAAATGGGTAGGATTTGGATTCTGGTCAGATCTAGCTGCTCTTTAGCTTTGTCCATCAGTTGTCATCTGGTGATCCATTGTGCTGCATATTCAAACATAATAATGGTCCTTTATAATGGTCTTCTAAACATGTGTCAGGTGTGTTGATAGAATCATAGAATGGTTTAGATTGGAAGGAACCTCAAAGATCATCCATAGGTAGGGACACCTCCCACTAGAACAGATTGCTCAAGGCCACATCCAACCTGGCCTTGAACAACTCCAGGGAGAGAGCATCCACAGCCTTCCTGGGCATCCTGTTCCAGTGTCTCACTACCCTTACAGTAAAGAACTTCTTCCTAACATCTAGTTTAAATCTCCCTTCTGCCAGTTTAAACCCCTTACTTCTTGTCCTGTCATTACAAAACCTTGTCAATAGTCCCTCCCTAGCCTTCCTGTCAGTCCCCTGCAGATACTGGAAGGCTACTACAAGGTCTCCTCGAAGTCTTCTCCACGCTGAAGAGCCCCAACTCTCGTAGCCTGTCCTCAGAGCAGAGCTGCTCCAGCCTTCTGAACATCTTCATGGCCCTCCTCTGGACTCGCTCCAACAGTTTGATGTCCTTCTTGTGCTGGGGGCTCCAGAACTGCACACAGTATTCCAGGTGGGGTCTGATGAGAGCAAAGGGGCAGAATCCCCTCCCTTGCCCTGCTGGCTACACTTCTTTTTCTGCAGCCCAGCACACGGTTGCTGTTTGGGCTGCATGTGCACACTGCTGGCTGTTGTTGAGCTTTTCATCCACCCAGACCCCCAGGTCCTTTTCCTCAGGGCTGCTCTCCAGCCATTCACCACCCAGGCTGTATCTGTGCTTGGGATTGCACCAACCCAGGTGCAAGACCTTACATTTGGCCTTGTTGAATGTCATGAGGTTGTCCTGGGCCCACCTCTGCAGCCTGTCCAGGTCCCCCTGGATGGCATCCCTGCCCTCTAGCAAGTCAACTGTGCCACACAGCTTGGTGTCATCTGCAGACTTGCTAAGGGTGCACTCCATTTCTCTGTCCATATTGCTGACATGAAGTAGCTTTTTATTTTTACTCTTTTTCGCATTACTCTCAGCAAATATGTGAATGCAGAGTGCTACAAAATGCAACAGCTTTAATGACTTTTTTTCACTATGATTAAGGAAGAGTTCATGCTCATCTATAACCAGAAGAGATCTCAGGCACCATGAGACTGCAGTAACAAAAAGAGATATTTAATCTTCTGGCTAGGACAGAATCTGGAAAGAAAGCCCATTGTTATTGCTACAGTCTGACTGCTGGAGGGAGAAGCAGGCAGAAGTAAAACACCAGCTCCTACTTCCATCCATCTGCTCCCTCATTTCCCCATTTTCCTAAATATTTTTTTTTGTGCCTCTTTAGTTATGATCAGCAGAGGTATATTCCTCTTACAATTCATTTAACAGAAGCTCTTTGTTCTGACAGGCATGGTGGGTCCTATGATTTCAGTACTCCTCTGGCCATGAATGGCAGAAGAGCACTGCAGAAACAAGGGCGAGATGATATTCTCAGGAGGTCCTTCCCCCTCACCTAGATGTCATGCACACTTGGAAGGACAGGTGCATGTTTTTTTCCCCAAATAGTTTTGAATGAAGTGGCACATGAAAACCCATTGCATGTGCTGGTAGGCAATGCCTGCTGCTTTCATGTTCCTTAAAGACATCTGATGCTGCTGAAGCATCATGACAACTTGGCTGTCTTTGAGATCAGAAGGTTCGGCATCTCTTGGGCCTGCTGCATCTGCTGGTTCATTTGGCAAGAGAAGTACTGGTTCATAGTAATGCCTTCCACCTCCCAAGTTAAGCAGAAGAATACATTAATTGTAGTTATGTGTTGTCATCTGTACACTCGGGAAACAATTAAGGAAAACCTTCCTAATTTTCTGTGCAAGCTGAGCCTCGAGTGCTCTGTAATAAACTAGCAAACTGTGACTTTGGTGTTGCATGACTGTTGTGCTAAAAAATGAAACAATGCTTTCTCTCATTTCATAATTCAGATTGTAATGCTTTACTTGCACAGTTTTCTGAATTTCATGTTCCTAAAGTTTCCTAAAGTAGCATTGTTATGTGGCTTTATAGAATCTTTTGTGTAGGATCTGAGAAAAGGAATCAGCTGATTCACTGTATGAATAGTGTTGTATTTCTTCAGCAACGTTTCTCCTTGATCTACACATTTCCTTTTTTCTCACCAGATTATAAAGAGAAGTTCAGTTAGAAAAGTCATGCTTGGTACTAGACAAGGAATCATCATGTAGTTAGAGATGGGATGTGGAAGCTCTGTGTCATCTTGGGCCACTTTGCTTTGGATCAAGAAAGCCTCCATGGATTCTACCAGCACCTGGTGCTGTGCAGAGAGCAGCACATGAATGCCCTAGAGTGTGCAGTTAAGATGAGTTGAGCTCTGCCAGTTTAAGCAATCAATCAAACCAGTCTGCCTTCTTCATCAGTTAATGCAATGAATGTGGTTCATAATGTACCATGAAATGAGAAGCTTTTCTGTGGTGGTTTAAAAACAGAAATGTGACTGCTTAGATAAATGTTACACAATTGCCTCCAGTTCCCAGTCGTATGCTATCAACTTCAATTAGTTTGAAAACTATCACAGGATTTTACTTTTGCATCTGGACAGTGTCTTAAACTGAGATGTTGATTGTAGGTGAATACAATCTGACCACCAAAACACGTGGTAGAAACAGTAGGAGCCATTGCAGCTGATGGCAAGGCTTAAAGCTGCTAGGCTCTTTTACCAGCATCCCTGTAAATCAATTTCTCTGTCATATTTTAAGCATTAGAAATTCTGTTGTCACAGCAATGTGGTTAAAAATTCCATTGCAAATGGCAGCTGTGTGTGGTAGGTTGTCTCAAACGCCTCATTGGTGGTGCTGACGTTAGTGTTTAGTGTTAATGGAAGTATAACTGTCAGTATTAATTGAAGTGGTCCTTCCAGTAGATGCAGTGGCTTATCTAAGCCTATCATTATAGTAGCCATATGCTTCCTGGGAAAGTGCAGTATCTTATTTCACAGAAAGTTGAAGAATTATTGATAGTTTAAGTAACAGCGTGGTGTATAGGGAGGTGTCATAGTAAAAAAGTTACCTGATAGCTTAGATTTATTTTCTCCTGCTGAGTTTAAATTGTCAACACTCCTTGTAATGATAAAATTCTTTACATGGAGAGGACTATAATTTAATTTACTACTGTGAATATTGATTCCTGAATACTATACTCTTTATCCTGCAGATGACCTAGATCCTTGATTCCCTAAGGGCTTTGAATAATAACACAGCAAAAGGGTCTGGATTACATAAGAGACTTGATGGAGATTAGTTACTTTCTCTGCTGACATTTTAATTTTATTCCTTTAATTTATTCCTTATATTCCTCATCTTACTTTGCAAGCTGCAAACCATTGTCAGTTGGATCGGTGTTGATGAGGAGTGTTTCAAGTGTCAGCCTTCCCAATCATACCAACCCTTATGCTCAAAGAGAACCAGAAAACACCACATTCATGTGGAGAAATTATTTCATTTCTCTTGAACCGCAATAATCCTCAAAGAGAGGTGATATAGTCCAAGTCTCTCCAGGACAGTTGCTGTGGGCTGCTGACAATCTCTTTAGAGTGTCATTGTGATGTTGGGTTGCAACTTCTTTAGAACCGATGGGAAGTATTCCCCCAAAGCAAAGAAACCCAGTGGAGTTCTTTCCCAAATCCACTAAATCCATTATTGGCAACTTGCATCATTGAAAGGAAGGTTAAGGCCACCAAAAGTGATACAGGTTACTTGAAAAAATAGGGAAAGGAAGGCAGGAAGGAAAGAAGATCAGAGAGGTAGGGAGAGAAGAAAGGCGTAATGAGGCAGATGGGAAAGGTGCCTCAGCTGCTGTCTGAATCCCCAGTATTGAGAGTGCACATGAACTAAATCTGCAGGGTTTTGAAGGCTCTGTAGCCACAGGGACCAGTGATCCCTCAGGGTATTAAGAACCTAAGAGAATTATCAGGTCATTCAGAATTCTCCTTCTAGCCATGGGAATATGGCAGAATTGCACCTGTAAAGCCCAGAACAGAAGCGACAAAACAGCATAGTTTTGGTGTAAGAGAGGGGTTATTTCAGCAGGTTTTTTAGCAGCACTTCCTTGGCCCAGTTATTTTGAGCCACTCTAAGGCGATTAGAGCGGCTCGTTACCGCCACTGAGGAGCTGAGAAGGCGAGTTGTGTTCCCCTTTGAGAGAGCTGTCACTATCTCTGCGTGAGCTCAGATGGAATTGAATAAAAGTCTGGTTTGTGCTCAGAGTGCCGAGCAAGCCCTCTTTCTGCTCTCCGTGGCTCTGGGTTAATGCAGGCAGCTGGAGGATCTGAAGCCTGTTTCCTCAGTCTTGCCATCTTCTGCTCTCTGAGCTCAACTGCAGCAGAAGGTTTTGCATATGTACATTAAAGATCTGTTTTCCCTGTCCCCTAAATGTTCCTGTGCTGCCTGTCCAAGAAACCTTTGCTAATTTAGTGATTTACTTCCTCAATCACTTTCTAGTCAAGGACCTAAGAAACTAATAGTTTTAAGCTTATGAAAATCTTTCACTGTCCTTATTAGAAAGGAGGAGGAAAAATGTAATTGCTGGGTTCGGGTTTGTGGTGGGCACATATATTAGCATAGATAATTTACTAACTGCAGTGGGCATGTCAGATTTCTTTTATATTACAATATAATTCTCCAAATATCATTATGTCCCTGAAAATTATATTTTAATTTTGGCTAAGATGAAACAAGAAATTTAAGAGTTCAGCTCTCTATCTGTCATGGACATACAGGGAGAAAATTATTGTATGTGGGAAGTGATAAGCCCTCTAAACCCCTCTCTCTCTCTGGCACCAGGACTGAAATATGAGAAAGAGATTCTTTGAGTAATTGGAAGATCTTTTTGCTGAAAATAAAATTTTTAAAGCTTTAGGAAGGTCAGAAGGTTATGTGGTTAGATAGCTTGTTTGTGTACCAGGAAAGCCAGCATACTTGACCCAGGTTCAGTGTCCAAGCAGTTAATGACCCCAAACATTCTTAGAAATAGTATAAATATTTAAGATAGAGTGTAATGAAATCTGCAAATAAAGTCAGGATGGAGCAGCTTGTTTTTTTAGTCATAACCATAGCCATTTGAAGCAAATGCAGATTTTATTTCATTCAACACAGGCGCTGCTGTTCCTTATAGAGCTCCAACACTTCATGTTGCACAGTATGTTCATGCAGCACAATCTTCAGACACGGAGAGAAAAGCTAACAGGTTTTTAGACAGGTGTGGTTTCTTAATTAAGTGTTGCATTTTGGTTCATCAAATATGTTTACATTTCAGACTTGGCAGTTACTGGACTCAAAATGTAGGTCAACCGCTTCAGAGATTCTGGGGTAGGGGACATAATCAGCAGTGGGTGAAAGCAGCATTCAGGCTGCATGTGAATATGCAGAGCTTTGTATGAGGTTTTATTGCATGAAAGAAAAGAGTTAAGGAAAAAGCCAGAAAGGTTTGGCAGGAAAAAAAGAAATATATATCTATATAATCTGCACTTGTAAGTAACAGAGTTTAGCAGTTTAGCCCATATGTTAATGGCAAAATGAGCCCTTAAAAGTATCCTTTTTTACAATACTTCATTAATGGCTACTAGTTAATAAAGCTACTCTGATTTTAATAGTTGCCTTCATTTAAAATGCTACCTTGATTTTCACAGGAGTAGCCCTTATGTCATGAATACATTATTACTTTGTCACTGTTTTTGTCAGCACTATTAACTATGGAATATATTCTGGCTGGTCATTTTAAGTGTCTTCCTTATCAGTATTGTGCCTGGCATTCATTATCCTCTTATCTCTCTGCCATTTCTCTCAGTAGAGAGGTAATGGATTGATTACTTTCACTGCTATATTGGTCAGGATGTACAACAAATTCTCTTCAGCTCTACAGCTCATTCATCATGGATATCCTTTAATCCCCCATCCCTGAGTTTAAACGTTTCGTTCTCTTCATGTATATTGGAAATTATTAGCAAAGACAAGAATCCAAGCAGTGCATCTTTTATCACTCATTTACTGTAAAACACAGTCACTGAAAATTCAGGGGAGGTTCTCTCAGTTACACTGCTCAGAGGTTTTTAGTGCCACAGAACCACTAATTCAGCAGCATTTGCATTTTCTGAAATACTGACTTCTGCATTGCAACTGAAGAATTACTGAAAAGAAGAACCATACAAAATGTTCTTTGTGATGTGATGCTCCCCAATGTGCCGCACATACGTATGGGTATAACAGAGTCTCTGCTGTGTGAGTGTGTATTTTAAACTTCAAAATAAAGGTAGTTTCCTGATTTAAAAAAAACATAAAATGTACTATACACCGTACTTGTATACTACGTGGAAAACTCGGAGCAAGTTGAATAGATATTATAGGGTTTCTTTATCTGGCAAACCTCTAGCAACTGGAGAACAGGGAGTAAGAGTGCTGTCCTTGGCTTTTCTAAGAAACATGTTCTTCCTGGCAAAACTATCATTGGAGAGAGGTCCAGCAGACGTCAACATTTCACTTGGAAGTACCTTGGTGAAGGACCAAGACAGTGGAAACTATATAGGACAAGCTGGAACTGAAAGAATACAGAAAGACACTTTTAGAGATAAGGAAATAATACAATACTGCCTTAAGTGTATGAAGGGTGCACAAAGGGTCTGTACTGCAAGTGAGGTTTGCCTAGACTTCTCTTGTGTTACATGAAAAGTGTGGCCAGCAGGTGAAGGGCCACCTGTACTCTGGTCTGGTGAGATCCCACCTGGAGTACTGCATCCAGTTCTGTAGTCCTCAGCACAAGCAGAATATTTACCTGTTGGAGTGGGTCCAAAGGAGGGCTACAAGAATTATCAGAGAGGTGGAACACATCTTCTATGAAAACAGGCTGAGAGTTGGGGGTTTTCAGCCTGGAGAAGAGAAGGCTCCAGGAGACCTTATAGCAGCTGTTCACTTCTTACAGGGGAGCTATAAGAAGGATGGGGACAGACTTTGTACCAGGGCCTGCTGCAATAGAACAACAGGTAGCAGTCTTAAAATAAAAGGGGGGAGATTTATACTGGATATAAGGAATATTTTTTTTGCTATAAGGGTGGTGAAACACTGGCACAGGTTGTGCAAAGAGGTGGTAGAAGCCCCATCCCTGGAAATATTCCAGGGCAGGTTGGACAGGACTCTGAGCAACCTGTACTAATTAAAGATGTCCCTGTTCAGTGCAGGAGGGTTGGATTAGATGACCTTTAAAGTTCCCTTCTACCCAAAACCGTTTTAGAATGCTATAAATATAGCCATGTAGAAGATGTAGCTCTGTATCACTAACAGTTCATCCTCCAGAAGGTACATTTGCTTCCTTGTCATTGACACTGTTTCTGATACTGATACTTATCAGGCTAGTCTGCACACAGATGCTGAGGTGAGGTTATACTAGCATCTCTTGTGCAGAAAGTGCTTACCCTGCACTTTTTAAAGGCATCAACTTCATCCTGGGAACAGACAAATCTGACTCCAGAACAAATGGAGGGAAGTAATATGCAAAGTCTTCCAAGCAAGTAATCAAATATGCAGAAATACACCAGTCAGTACAAATTACCTGATTCTAAGGAGTCTCAGGTTGTGCCAGGGGCAGTATAGGCTGGATGTTAGGAGGAAGTTCTTCCCAGAGAGAGTGATTTCCCATTGGAATGGGCTGCCCAGGGAGGTGGTGGAGGCACTGTCCCTGGAGGTGTTCAAGAAAAGACTGGGTGAGGCATTTAGTGCTATAGTCTAGTTGACTGGATAGGGCTGGGTGATAGGCTGGACTGTATGATTTTGGAGGTCTGTCTCTTCCAACTTGGTTGATTCTTTGTTCTATGTCACACAAAATCATAAATCACTAATAGTCTCATGGCTCAGGCTTTGTTACAAAGTCCTTCTGGAGCCTCTTGCTGATGAGGTCTTCTCTCAAAGCAGTGAGGTTCAAAACAGCCTCTCTAATGCTTCTCCTTCATATTCGTGCCCTGATGTCACTGTCCTCATCAATGAGGATCAAGATCTTTCCAGAATTGTCCTGGACTGGTCATGACTGACAAGAGAGCAGAGGAGAAATTAAAAAATATATAGTCATATGGTGGTCTCAGGGAGCAGCAAGTACATTCAAACAGGGTGGTGGTACTCATGGGTTTGTTTTTAAATAGACAAAGTATTACATCAGTCAGTTAGAATGATGACTCATCTAAAATGCTGTCAATATTTAGGTGACAACAGCCATGATTCCTCTGAATAGGAAAGAAGGAAGGAAGGAAATCTTAAAGACTGTTGGAGAGGGACATGTATTTGACTATGGATTGTACAATGCTGTGATAGGCTGCAGAGAATAGACCAAGTACTCTTCAGTGGTGGAAAGAGATAGAGATTTATCTTTTTTATATGAAGCATAAATAGTAAAGCACCAAAACAGTTTCACTAGTGTAAACCCACTGCAAACCACAGAACTGCTGTGTGTTTTCCATCAAGAAAAGAGAGAAAGAGCTTGCTTCTGGTGGCAGCACACTTCTTAATTTGAGATTTTGCAACAAATGTGTATTGCATATTGAGATCCTTTAAGATATCTTGCCTCTGCAATTTAAAAATGAATAAATAAATAGATAAAAAACACTTTTCTTTATACCTGTATTCAGTCTCTGGGGAGACAGTCCAGAAAGCGAATTTTATCACATCAGCCAGGTAGTGAAATCACTGTAAGCAGCCCCTTTCCTCTTTGACATCTTCTCTTAGATGTCTTGTCAGTCTCTACCACTGACATCTCTTTTAATGTCTTTTGTAGCTGCTTTAAATGGAACATGGCCAAAAATTAAGTTCT
The DNA here is from genome assembly GCF_015220805.1 of Pogoniulus pusillus. Classification (NCBI taxonomy): domain Eukaryota; kingdom Metazoa; phylum Chordata; class Aves; order Piciformes; family Lybiidae; genus Pogoniulus; species Pogoniulus pusillus. The sequence goes on along the minus strand of NC_087270.1, from coordinate 28,411,050 downwards.
CATCCTTCCCTATGTCCCTTTTATTGTTATCAACAGTGCTATTATCATCCTCATCTCTCAGCAGTTGGCATGTTCATAGTTACAGTTCTGAATGGTTTACTTGCAAGAATTTGTCTGGTTGGATCAACAAGACTTTTGTCACTGCTCTAGAAGTAATTAGGAAGGACAGATTTCTCAGCAGTAGAGGAACACAAGGAAATCTGGAGCCATGTTAGGGTCTGTGAAGATTACTGCTTAAAGAAAGGGGTTTGGGATTTTTTTTGATAGGGCAGTAGAGCCCAACAGTGGGGGGAAAATTAATATTCCTCTCTGTGCTGTTTTAATTTGTACTGAAACTATTAATAGCCCAGGCTTTTCTCATTTCCTCTGTTTTACACAGTGTTGTCTCTTTCTGCTTTTGCTTCTGCCAGGTTGAAATAAAGAGTTATTTGTTGTCTTTAGAAATGTCAATTGTCACATATCACAGTATTTGATTTCCTGGCACCTTTTGCTCAGCTCTGTGGTTCACAGTGTGGATAATGCTGTGTCTCAGTGACCCCATCATATAGTAGTACAGCACTGAAATTCTTTCAGGTACATATGAGAGGGAGAACTGAGAAAAGAGTTTGGTGCTGCATTCTCCCACAAAGAGCACTGTATTTCAGATGATCGTTTCTTTAACATTTGTCAGGCTCCAAAAAGAAGGGAGGGGTGTCTGTACACATAAATGCATTCTGGAAGGCAAAGATTCAGCCTGCATTGCAGTCAGGCAATCCACTCATCAACCTCATTTGGATGATTTCTGATAGTTTTTAATTACTTCAAATCCAGCTTTTAACAGAAGTCCTTTTTTCAGTCAGCCCTACCCTTGAATGTAGCTTTCAGGCTTCAGCATTCAGACAGAAATCAATTCTTCACTCTTTAGAGAAAGTATCCCCAGACTTTGCTCCTCTGGACCCTTTACAAGGTTGATGCCATACTCTGAGTAGATTGCAGCATGGACTGGGAGTCGGTGTACAGCAGAGAGCTGCAGCCTCACAATCAAGATGCCCAGTGAGTTTCTGGGTGTTTCACTGTCAGGCAGTGCTGATGCACAGGGTTTCTTGGTTATCCCAGTGCTCGTGTCCACCTGAACCCTTAGGCAATCCTTGGTGATTACCTTTCTGCTTGTTCTTTTCACTGAGAACAGCCCAATGTCCTATTTCTTTTATCTACGCCAAGATCACTTGAAGCTCGTCTGCTGCCCTCTGATTTCATATCTGGAGAGGCAACCACCAGTGTGGTGTTTCCAGCTGACTAGTTCAAAGTAAATTGTCTTCTGCTTTTTGAGAGCAAGGCACTTCTAAATTAGCATCTCCTAAATTGCTACTGCTCCTATAGATAACCTCTGTGACCTTGCTCTGTTTTAATAATTGTGTCCAAAAAATATTCAAATGTATGTGTCAAGCTTGTTATCAGGAGTCCTTAATACTATTCTTAATATACTATAGGGCATCAAGTTCGTTGTTGAGAGACTAAGTATTAGCTTGCTCTACTTTTCTTCCATATAACTCTCCTGCACTGATTTGACAAGTCCGGTCATTTTTCATGTTTCTGCATTTGAGTATCTTGTGACTAATACAGGATTAAATACTAAAAACAAACATGAATATAGCAAAATTTTAAATGTTAAGTAGTTGAATAGTAGCCAGATTTCATTGAAGATACACTGTTTTCAAGAAAGTATCTTAAAATATGAAAGATTTCTGTATCAACATTTATATTTAAATAGGCACTTAATTTCTGATTGTTTTGATTTCGATTAGAAATGCTAATTCAAATAAATTCTAGCTGAGAGAACAGTTTTGAAAACTTGCAGTTGAAAAGAAATCCACTGCCATCACTGAACAGGGGAGAGGAGAATTAATGAGATCCTTCCTAAAGCATGCTAAAAATTAAAAGCTGAACACAGTGCTGCCAACTATTTTCCTTATTCTGTAAAAGCCTGCAATACAAATACTCTCTTAAGATTTGATGGGTGGGGAGGATTCTGATCTCTCTTATAAACTTATTATAGGAGTATTTTGATATTAGATGATTTGTCTTCCTAGGAAAATACTCTGCTTTTTTTGAAGGGAGGCTGTAGCCAGGTGGGGGTTGGTCTCTTCTGCCAGGCAACCAGCAACAGAACAAGGGGACGCAGTCTCAAGTTGTGCCGGGGGAGGTCTAGGCTGGATGTTAGGAGGAAGTTTTTCCCAGAGAGAGTGATTTGCCATTGGAATGGGCTGCCCAGGGAGGTGGTGGAGTCCCTAGAGGTGTTGAAGAAAAGACTGGATGAGGCTCTTGCTGCCATGGTCTAGTTGACTGGATAGGGCCGGGTGATAGGTTGGACTGGATGATCTTGGAGGTCTCTTCCAACCTTGTTGATTCTATGATTCTACGTCATGTTTGAAGACCTTGCTTCTACTCCTAGACTGAGACTTAGCTTAGGAGACTTCAAGACTTTGGGTTTTTTTGTTTCCTAGCTCTATCCAAGATAACTCTCCTCCTGGTTTCACAGAAACAAGTGCCATATCGAGTGTTGGTGATGTGAAGTTTGAGAAGGCTATTATCAAACTGGAAAAAAAAAATAGGAAATTTTGCTTTATAATAACTTTTTAATACAGTATCAGAAAGATGCAGAAGATCTGCCCGAAGACTGACATTTAGCTATTGTGCTCTTTTAAATTAAATGACAGCTTGTACAGACGTTCCAGGGCTAGGTGTAGCATCCCGTTATTTAAACACTGTCAAAGCTTGGGTTTAATTAACTCTAATTCAGTGTAGTTTCCCCATCCTTGCATATTCTTTCTGTCTTTCTTTCACTCCCTCTCTGTCTTTTCTTTCTTCTGGCCTTGAAAGGCTTTGGAGCATCTGTCAGGGTTACAGTGTGGTTTCAGATGCCTTCGTGCCTGTTGCTGGGTGGAAGGAAAATTACGTCCTAGCAGAGCAGCAGCGAAGCATGTCATTGTCAACTGGGAGATTCAGGGTGCAATGTAACGCTGGAGTGCTAAGTCCCAGCCTGGCTGTGGCTCTTAACATTTCAAATGATGCTTGCATGATTTCTAAGGCAAATGGAGCCATGCTGTTTCTCCGATCAAAATCACGGAGGGCACTTCCAGAGCCAGAGTGAACACTTCGTTTGTCAACTTCAACATCAAATGAGGCAGCAGAGATTGCCCCATGCCTGTCCTTGAAATGTCACAGGAAGGGCTGTTGTGCCAGCAGGGTCGGGGGCTCTGGGATAGCAGTGCATCAAGGATCACAGCCCAACCGCAGTGGAGAATGCAACTGGGGATGAGTAGCAGCTTCTAAGAATATCAGCCAACAGCATGTGGTAGGGGATGGTGAAGACATCAAGCAGTGGGGTGGCATAAACACATAAAGAGATCAAAGTCTTAAGTTGCCCTTCATTCACTGCTCATTCAAATTATTATTTTTTGGCAGAAGTAGTTCAGATTAAAGACAACCTTTCCTGATGCTTTTAAATAAATAAATTGCCTCCTATGTATAGCTATCTCTTTCTCCTCTCTTTGATATGCTACTGTGGTTCCTCAGTCTCTATGGATATACAAATTATTACTCCTTCTTTGAGGTGATTTTGGATGGGAAATAGTCCTAGGCTTTGAATGGCAATTTTGTAATGAAAGTTGCACTAGAATAGGCCAGGAACAGAACAATACCAATTAAAGTTTGCTTTTATGTAGCTACTATTCAAAAGCAGTTACCTACCCTTTGGGTTATAACAGTTTTCCACCTCAGTTATGCCCAGACCAACAGCTTTGTTGTCAAAAGTAAACCCTAAACTCAATTCTTTTTCTATTTGAATTCTCCTTTCCCTCTTTGCATTCAGTTCACATGTTTTTTTTCTTTCAAAGTTTTCAGACCTTTTATGGCTTCAGAAGCCTCTTAATTCCTCCTGGTGACTTCCCAAGTAGTGAAAAAGTCACATGTTGATTTTTCCCAGACCAGGAGACCTCTTTTTGTCCTGATCAGCTGCCAGCATACACATGGTGTCCTTCATGCCAGTGACTTCTGTCCCGGGTGCTCTCCGTCCGCTGGGAGCAGTGTGGGCAGCCATCAGCAATCTCTGCCTTTCAGTGGATGAGAGTCAACTGAGCTGGATCAAAGGATCTGAAAAATGCAGACAGATAATCAAAGCTAATCAGCTAGCCATCCTTTGTACTTAATAGAGGGAGATGGACAATCCTGGGGGAAACCCAGCTGTGCTGAAACAGATGTCCAAGGAAGCGAGAAGCCTCCCTCGCTGGAGGTGCCTGTGTCTGTCTGCGGAAGGAGCCTGGATAACAAAGTTAAGGCTGAATGCCTATTACACAGTTAAATGTAGATTTGATTTATTTCAGCCCAAAATATGTACCCTGTGTAAAAGTAGGCAGCTGTGTTTATCACAATTCGACTTCAATAAGCAGTATTTTGAAGAGTGCTCTCCAGTCCTCTACCTGAGGGACTGGTAAGTGCAAGGAAAGCAATCGCATCCTCAGCCGTCTGCTGCAATGCTAACAGAGGTGGACCGAAACAACTGTCAAAGCTGACACATCAAAGATCTTTCTAGCATCTCCCAGCCTTGAGAAAAGAAAGAAAAAAAAACACCCTGCTCAGTTGTTTTCCTTAAATGTTTTGTAGACTTTCCAAGAATGCCCCACTTTTCATTTTAAAATAAATAAATAACTAGAGATTTTAATAAAGATAGCTCAGTTATTTTCCTGTCACTCAAGGATAGCTCTGATTCTTCTTATTAAAAACGTTGATCCTCACAGGATACCCTTAATACTGTGAAATAAGACTGGGTTAACAATATTTATTGCCAGTGCATGTGTATCATATATGTGAAGTTATAAACTTGAAAATGGCTGTTAAAAAGAAATACTTCAGCTTGAAACTGATAAAAGGACAAGAGTTAGGTTACTTTCCAGTCTAGCAGAAATTAATAGGTATATATAGTACATAATTCTCCTTTGCTGGTTTTTAAGGCATGAAAAGCAATTTGAAGTGCAGTCTTGCTTTAATGCCATTTAGATTCCTCCCACAGTAATGTCAGCACCTTTTGTGTGCGTCTCAACAAAGCATGTTTCTAAAAAAAGAAATTTAGTTCAGTTCTGGTTAAAAAAGTTTTGTTGTAAAACCAGTGTTCATGCAACCTCTACATTACCTAGAGCTCCATGAAAAACAAAAATACATTGAAGGTTTATTAATGAAGTTTCTACCAACCCATCATGGTCAATGGGATGTGTGTGGTGTTTTGCTTCAGATGCCAGAAGGGTGATTTAAAGTAGTTTGAGTTAAAGGAGACTTAAGCTGATGGGGCAAACAGTGCCCTGAGAGCTTTGTTGTCACGGGCCCAAGTGCAGGGTAGTTAGACCTGTGAACCATTGGGACAGCTGGAATTCCTTCCTAGAAGGGTGAGCTGTAAGTGTAAGCACAGCACCATCAGAGCAGCCTGCATTTGGTCCTGGGCTAGTGATGCCCATGCATCACAGTGCTGTGTTGTGCTGGTTTTCTGTCCTGCCCTGGGTCCTTTTAACACAGAACGCTGCTTTTTTAACTCCCCTTTGTAGTCTGGAGGTACCAGATGAGATAATCAATGAGCTTTGGAGCTCAGTACTTCAGGAGCATCGTATCATTCAAAATAGGAACCACATCCATCTCTAAGAAGGTGAGGGGGCAGTTTGTTCATGAACTCGATGCTTTGATTAAATTATTCAAATATTGACATGCCTGGTGAGGTAGACTGAAATATCCTCTGGATATATGAATATTCATATACTAACATCTGCCACAGCTGCATAGTTATCGTTCTATTTTCATGGGAGAAAAAAAGTCTCTTTGAGGAAGGTCCAATGCAGCAAAGGGTTTCTCTCCTCATACCTGTCACTTAGAAAGTTGTGTAACTTCTAAAAATCTTTTCTCCTTGCATTACCTTGGAGTTAGCCTGGTCTATGAGGATTAGCTCCAGTGTAAAACCCGATAAGGATAGCGGATCACTTCTAGTTTTTGTCTGTGAGGTAGTGTGGGTTTTTCACAACATAAAACAATGGCTTTGATCGTCTGTAGGCTGATACCTGCTGCTTACACAGTCCTGAAGCAACCCTGCTTTGCACAGTTAATAGTATCAGATTTTCACTATGATCTTAACCTCTCTACCTTTGGCACTTAAAGAATTAACACTTACAGAACTATTTATGTTGGGAAAGACCTTCAAGAGTCCAACCATTAACTCTACCAAGTCCACCACTAAGCACATTCCTTTAATTTTCCTTGGTTTGGCACAGTTCCTTGAAACTCCAGGTCCTTTCACTTCATATTATTTTCTTTTTCTTGCTCTACAGTCATACTTTATTTCTAATTATCCAGCTCCAGGGTGTCGAGCTTTACTCCTAGCTTCATTCCTCGGAATCTTCTTCCAAGGAAAAAAAAATGGCCCCAAAATGTAATCAGCAGCCTTGTTTGTCAGTAGGTTCTGTACCCATGTACACCATCTGGCTCATTACATATTCAAATTAAAAAATAGTACTCTCTTTTAAGTTAAACATACTAGAAATCTCTGAGGCCTTCTAATTTTTGGCAAAGGGAGTACATTGTTTCAGTGCACCACCAAAAGAGTGTACATCAACCATACTCTATTTTTGCTTTCAAAAAGCACTTGAAAAAGATTGCTCTTCAAGTACAGTCAAACTAAGGCATTTATTGGATGCCTTTTTACTTTCTAGAAGCTCTATTTGATACTCCACAGTTGTTTTTAAAGAATTATGCTTTTTTTTTTTCTTATTTATAGATTGAATATGTAAGACAATGAAAGAACCAGTTTGGACTACTTTTTGTGTCTATCAACCACAGAGGGAAAAAAGACATAAAACCAGCTAGAGTTTACACTTCCAATTCTGAACTGTGACTGCTTTTATTTAAACCAGTATTAAAGATTGTTGTTAAAATCATGTAAAATGAGTGCAATTAAGATGAGAATTGTATTGTCCCTTACAAAAAGGGGACTTTTATGTGAAGCTGTCATTGCAGACCGTTCCCTGCTGAACAAGCAGAGATTTAAAGCTCTGATGAATGGCTTTTTTACCAACCAGGTGCTTTCCTTTTAGCTTCATCTTTTTAACCTTTGACATTACTTAGATTCATCAAAACGAGTTTGACCCTATTATTTCAGAGGAAGTAGTTGTTTTTCTTTATGACAAATTAGAGATAGGTTAAATTCCCAAGAGCTGTTAAGTCCCAGACTTAAAAGTTACTTGGGCATTCTGTAAAATTTAATCTAAATCTTCAGAGCCTTTTTTGAGTTCTCACAGATGAGGACCTCAGAGCTGCAGCTTTGTCTTTAGTTTTATTTTGCACTTACACCATTATGTATTTCTTTTAAAAGGTTGCTGTCTACCCAAATTACACTTCAGTCTAGCAATTTAATGTCCTTAGGAATGCACTGAATTATCTTAATCACATTCTTCAATGATATATTGCTACCTTAAAAAAAAATACTGCCAGGAGAAAATTGCAAGTGTACAGGAGAGAGATGGAAGAATAAAGATGTTAAAATCGAAGGAAAAAAAAGAAAAACTAAACAAAATTCAAGATATCAGTTAGGTGAATAGAAAATTAATACTGAAAAGTGTCAGAAAATCAAGAAACAATCCTCCTTTGATGGCTTTGTAAGCATATATCTGTATAACTATTTTATGGTACACTAATGGGATCCAGATTCTCTTCTCAGTTAAACTGGTGTATTAATTAGAACTGGTAAACACGTAGTGTCACTTAAAAGGGCTGTGTACCAGTTTAACTCTTCCAGTTACTCCACAGCCATAACTGAATTACAGCAAGCTCTGATTATAGATAAATAGCTACTGCCTGATACAGTCTTGGCAGTGTCTTTGCTGAAATAAATTGCCCTTGAAACTAGTTCTTTTTTTTTTTGCTGTAAGACACCATTGCAATCAGATTTTTTTCCAAGTCACATTAATTAGAAAAGTCATTTAACCATCATGAACAAGGCACGTATTTCCAGAATTTGTTAGGAGAGATGATGTTTCAAAATGCATTTGATATTTGTTACCTCCTTCAACAAAATTTAGATAGCGAGTAGACCTTAATGGTGTAAAATGGTCAAATGCTGTATTTTCATTTTAGAATGCCACGCTTTTAATTATGTTGTTGCTATTTAGTAACAGAGAAATATCCTATTTCCTAGGTTGATGCCTCACAGTTGTGTTATGATTAAAGCAGTTTGACATTTTGAATAAAAATATACTAATTCGTTGTATTAATTAAAAATAATGACCTAGAAAAACTGCTTCCAAACTAACCTAAAGACGTCAGCACAGTGAAACATGACAGTTGTGCCATATTGTCACTATTAATGACATTTTGTTAAGCAAGCTAAAAATGTACATACAAATGAAAAATTCAAATTAAGAACATTTTTCACGTTTAAAACCTTCTATATGAACTCTTTGGTCCACAGAAAGGGTCACAGATGCTTGAGAAGGCAAAACCAACCACTGAAATATTGACTTTTCCTGTGACATGTAAAGGGCAGCTTTTGCACAGGTAGATATTTGTTCTTTTTAAATATGTGTTAGCCTTCTGCTGCCAGAGCGGGGAGAGGGCGAGTGTGAGTGTGAAATCTCGAAGCCTTTGAAGTTTTGCCCTGGATTTTTAATGAGTTTGTTCCCAGAGTTCTTCATTTGTACTTCTAAACCGCTAATACCATATAGTTCATTTAAAGCACGGTGATTTTCATGCATATGTATATGATGTGTGAAAATCAGTGGTCTAGAGACATGAGAAACAATAAAATTGCAATAATGATCTGTCCTGAAACCAGTTCAGACACACAGCTCACTGTAGTCAGAGACACCAGATTCTACTCTGTTAAAGAGCAAAAGATCACCGAAAAAAAGGTAAATAATCACCAACTTTAGGTTCCTGAAGAATGTAAAAGTAATATTAAGAAAATCATTGACAGCAAATGGTGATTATTGCAGTGCCAGTTCTGTATGTTCCTTTTTCTTTCGGGGGGGGGGGGGAGATATTGTCACTGAATTTAAGGCTGCAAAAAGGCACCTGCCCTGTGAGAGGACCTCAAAGGCAGCCCTATTCTCTAGATTAGTAGTAAACCCTGATTTAGTGTTTCACAGGACAGTAAAGTACCTTAGAGATGGAAGTCTGTTTTCATCTGAAATTTAGCACTCCAGATTATATTCTTGTTTAAGCTCAAGAAACAAATTAATGGGAACACTAATGTGAATTTTCCCTAAGTCCAGTGTACCAAAGAAAGTTTCTGTTCATCTATGAAGAGTTCACCTATGCCAGCGCAGTTCTGATTTTCGTTGTATGACAAACAAATCAATTCCCATCAAGAATCTTCTCTCTAAATCAGATGCTGTTATTTTCAGTTTACCTAAAGCTGTAGCATATCCCTTCTCCAGATCTACACAGTTTCAGCAATGTCTTTCAGACATACCTGTCAAGCCTCAAGATTTTTACTCAACCCCCAAGACATTTTACTGTCTTTAATGCTCAGATTAAAAATGGAAAGCAGTTAATGTTTTAGACTGTACATGGCTTTTTGGAAAAGTGCAAGTGGCTTTATGGACCCCTGCCATCCTGCAGACTGCTGCTGGGGGGCTGTTGGTCTCAATATTCTGGTCATTAGTGAGAGAAGCTGCTAGGATCTTAAATTAAAATAGATCCTTTGATTTCCCACTAAGACCCCTGGAAAATAAGTTTACTTCAATTCTTTCGTAAAACTTTACAACTTTGTCTTCCCAGAGAAGCTGGAGCCCTGGTGAGACTGTCATTTGAACTGAATCTGTATTGCAGCCTCTTTTGTTCTCTCCTTGCCTTAGATGCCTGCCTGCTGCCTGCTGGCTTGCAGGAGCGAGCGGGATGACTTGTGGTGACAGCTGTAAAGTTGCAGATGGGAGCAGAGAGAGGAAAAAAGCCCTTGTTCGGTTAGGAGGGGGTTTATATCTCTCTGTTTCCATAACTACACAGAAGGAGAAAAACACGCTTCTTTCATGCTTGTCTAGATTCAAAATTGCCTGTTGTCATCTTGTCATAGGTTCAGCACCTTTGTGGCTTGGTCTTAGTAGTATTTTTTGATTATGAAATGATTGTGAAATTTGTATATTGCCTTCACAGTTGAGATTTTGACTTAATCGCTGTGTTTTCTGAGGTGCCTCTTTGTTTTCTTTTCTGTTTTAAACGTTTTAGCCCATTCTTATCAACCATCTCGATTATGTGAAAGCCATTCAGCTCTCAAAATTGTCTTTATAAGCTTGCTTAATTCTTAGAGAGCCCATAAATTTTAATACTCATTAAATAAATCTTGGTCCTTTAATCTCAGACTTCTTAAAAGTGGAATTTTTATTTTATTATTATTATTATTCTGAGTTCAGAAAGGCAGCTACGTTAAAAATTCCTGATAACTCGTTCCTCTATGAATAGGAAAAACATTTTCAGTTAAATGGTTTCTTACATTATCAGCCACTCACAGTTCATATTCTTGCTGTACTGTACAAACTCACTATTCAGGTAACACGGATGCTACAAGAGACCTCTCTAGGATTTATACAAAAATACATAGTATTAGCAAAAATAACCTCCCAAAAAGATGGCTTAAAAAACATTTACAGCTCAGTGTTTACCCTATTAGCCAGAAAGTTGAGTGAGGCATCAGTGAGGAGGACGTGTTACAAATAATGTGGCCAGTAGGACGAGGGAGGACACCTTGAGTGCTGTGTCCAGTTCTGGGCCCCTCAATTAAAGAGAGATGTTGAGATACTGGAAGGTGTCCAGAGAAGGGCGACAAAGCTGGTGAGGGGCCTGGAACACAAACCCCATGAGGAGAGGATGAATGATCTGGGGGTGTTTAGCCTGGAGAAGAGGAGGCTCAGGGGTGACCTCATTGCTGTCTACAACTACCGGAAGGGAGGTTGTAGCCAGGTGGGGGTTGGTCTCTTCTGCCAGGCAACTAGCAACAGAACAAGGGGACACAGTCTCAAGTTGTGCCAGGGAAGTATAGGCTGGATGTTAGGAGGAAGTTCGTCCCAGAGAGAGTGATTGCCATTGGAATGGGCTGCCCAGGGAGGTGGTGGAGTCACCATCCCTGGAGGTGTTGAGGAAAAGCCTGGATGAGGCACTTAGTGCCATGGTCTAGTTGACTGGCTAGGTCTGGGTGCTAGGTTGGACTGGATGATCTTGGAGGTCTCTTCCAACCTGGTTGATTCTATGATTCTATAAGATCATGCAACCTATCACCCACCCCTATCCAGTCAACTAGACCATAGCACTAAGTGCCCCATCCAGTCTTGTAAATGTATAATGTATTCATAAAGTATGACATTTCAATGCCAAAGGCTGGAGTTGGTTTTACTTGCTTTCATTAGGCATCATGTACTGCAGTGTATACAAATGCTAGAAAAGAGGCGTATCACCACTAGTCTACAAGATATTGAGGTGCTGGAACGTGTCCAGAGAAGGGCAGCAAGGCTGGTGAAGGGCCTGGAACACAAACCCTATGAGAAGAGGCTGAGGGAGCTGGGGGTGTTTAGCCTAGAGAAGAGGAGGCTCAGGGGTGACCTCATTGCTGTCTACAACTACCTGAAGGGAGGTTGTAGCCAGGTGGGGGTTGGTCTCTTCTGCCAGGCAACCAGCAATAGAACAAGGGGACACAGTCTCAAGCTGTGCCAGGTGAAGTATAGGCTGGATGTTAGGAGGAAGTTCTTCCCAGAGAGAGTGATTGGCATTGGAATGGGCTGCCCAGGGAGGTGGTGGAGTCACCATCCCTGGAGGTGTTCAAGAAAAGCCTGGCTGAGGCACTTAGTGCCATGGTCTGGTTGACTGGCTAGGGCTGGGTGCTAGGTTGGACTGGATGATCTTGGAGGTCTCTTCCAACCTGGTTGATTCTATGATATTCTATGATAGTCAGTAACAATGGATTTATAATCAAAGAATTGTGTTGCTTACACTTACATAAAGGCAAGAAAAAGATTAAGTCCTGCCCCTGCTGAAAGTGAGGAGCGCTGCCTTTGCTTACAGTGGTCAGGATGGGCTAATTAACGTATGCTAAGCTCTTTGAAGACTTTGACTGTTAGGTGTTACACCTTACAGTTGTATTTATTTTATTGTCTTTCACTCTAGCACGTGCAATTTGTCCTAGATGCAGCAGTAATTTATTTTCAGGCACCTGTCTTTTCTTATTTCCTTATTTTGGAGAAGAAGTGCTTTGTTTGCCAGGCGTACGTGGGCAGAGGAGTGTAACTGATTGCTGTTAATACACAATTCGCAGCTCTTTTCCCTTGCCCCACCAGAACTGGCCAGCGTTTGACTGTTGCTGACATGTCGGGGAGCCTGTTGATTACGCTATCGGTTTCACAGATGGGTGCTTCTTGTTCAAAGCCTTCAAAACTAGGAAACGTTTAGCTAATGCCTTGCACTACATAAAGAGATCAAAAAGGTCTAAAAGCTATCTGCTAGTCTTCTGCTACAAGCAATTAGGATAATACTGACTCCATCCCAGATCACGTAGTAATAAATATTTTAGCTTTCCCTTAAGTGTGTATTGATATTCAGAGCTGCCTGCTGGTAAATAAAACAATCAGAACTGAATTTCTCTTTGAATCTGGGCTACTCTGCGTTTTCAGCGCTCAATTTTTGTAATGGTTTTTTTTTTTTCCCCCTTCTCTTTTTGTCTCTCTCATTGTGTCTCCAGAGAAAATTATTGTCTGCCTGGAAATCAAGTTACAGTGCTAACTGAAATAGTGGCATGTTATATATGGAACAGAGGGGCAGGCTGGCAATTTGCTAGGATCCCCTGGGGTTTGTTTTCCTTGGCCAATATAGAACAGGCTGCAGCCAACTTTATGTTTAATCAGGGGCTGAGTCCTGGAGAGAAAAAAAAAAAGAAAAAGAAAAAAAACAACCAGCAGATCTTGGTATAGGAGGCTACATCTTTATCTCAGCATCTCAGTGGTTATTTTTATGCTGGATCCTTTGGTCTTCCTGCTTGTCTTTAGTTGGATCACAATCTGTGCTGGAAAATGAAAGCGATCAGAATGTCTCTGTTTTGTTTTGGTTTTTTATTGTTATTCTTTACATCCATGTATGTAATGTAAATGAAGTTCATTTGCAAAACTGGTCACATACACTCACTGTGCATTTGTAACCTTGTATGATTATAAATTAGCAGGCATGGGTACCATAGAAGACATTAACTTATAAATCAAAGCAGCAAAGGCATTCTAGCCCCCAGACTCCCTTTCTTATTATCTTTATGCATAACTGTGATACCAAAACCTTTCAAAAGCTGCATTTAAAGTAGACTTCCCAGAAATGAGTGGTTTAGTCCACCTCTGAATACAGTTAGAAAATATTTTGAAGTAGTTCTACAGCATAATATAGAGAAATATCACCTCTGTAATGTGTGAAGACATCGTCAAGGTACTTCCCAGTGTCAGTTCTAGCAACAATAGTGGCCTGAAAATTGGTTTGGCATCATGATGCGGTCACTTCACTGAAGCTTTCAATGTATTTAGAAAGGTGCCATTTACACACAGAGTTGTACTTGTCTACCTCAAGTGAGTAATCACCACAGCTGACTATCTGCTCATAATAAGGTGAGAAGAATTTTATCTGTGTGAACAACAAAAAAATTGTTTAGCTCAATGGGGCATCTCATTGCCAACAATCCTTTAAGTGGAATTATCATATACAGCCACATATATGTCCTTCAGCACAGGAGTTTAAAATACTTTGCCAGTCTCCAGCATCTGTTACTAGATTCTTCAGCAGCACAGGCGTGTAACAGTGTCAACAAGACTAAGATCTAGACAGGTTGGTCTGCACTACAAAGTCCTGCTGCCGTAGCTGTATCTGCTCAGAGTATGGCAACTTCACACCTTGCATTTCACACTGCTGTACTGACAAAACCCAGCTGAAGATGACTGTCGTTGCCTTTTGTTCAGAGGTTGGTGAAGCTGTGCCAGCAGTGATACCTCTCCATCAGCACATGCTCCATCTTCACTGGAGAGTGTAGGTGGGTAGCAGAGACTCTGTAGGGCACAGCCTTGCTCAGCCTGTGCTTTGGGGCTGTAGTGCTTCTGCAGTCAATACTGAATTTTCCTCGTCTTGTTTTGTCTGGCTTAAGAGCTGATGAAAGCAAAATTTTTAGCACATGGCCACAGCCAAACATTTTGAGATGGCTTGGAAGCAGGATGGCATCCTGTGGAAGCTACATAATTAGTACAAATTGGGAGAGGAGGGCTGGGCACGCTGGTATCATGCATCAGTGTTTTGCACCTCTATCCCAAGCACATTAGCAGCCTTGGCACTTCAAAGTATTTCACCATTTGTCTGCGACCTCCATCTCACCAATAAAGCATCCTTGTACAGGCAAATCCCAGCTTTGTCACACCTCCATCTTCTGCTCTTGATGAAGAATTTCAGCTGAAATTGAGATCCAAAAGAAAAAGCGAAAGTACTTGTCTGCAAGAGATTAATTCTCACCTTCTGTGCAGAATAAATGAGTGTCTCGTGTCAGCTAATTATCTAATCTCCTTGGGTAATCCCTGCAGAGAGGCACCCGTGGTAGTGCATCCTACCTGGCTGAGAGCACACAAAGGGCTGAGTTGTACATGAGACATGACTTCTATGTCTGTTTGGCTACAGAGGGAAGCCAGATAACTGGACATTTACTTTAGGGTCCAGGAAGTATACTGAAGATCACAAGATCGTATCTCAGACATCCTTATCTATTATTGATTCCCATAAGATTTCACTCATTCCCTTTTTTCTCTATTACCACTTCGTTTCAGATCAAAAGAGAATAAGGGACCTATTCCTCCATCCTGAGTAAGAACCTGTTCTCCAGAGGTGTGTGCTTGTCTTCACACCACATGGAAACTGTAATAGCAGGGGGTGTATTTGTCAGCTGGGAAATAACTAATCCCCTGTCTGATAATCATGGGAGATCCTAAGGAGTGATGTTGAGTCATAGTTGGTCTGCAGTATCAAGAAGTCTCAGGGGAGTGGAGAAGAGCCTCAGCCACTGCAATGCCAAATGTGTCTGCATAACTTCATCAGATTGGCCTAATGAGGCAACTGGGCATTTAGTTGTTATCTCTCTACACAGCCGCTTCAAGCTACCTATCAACAGCACAAGGGTAGGTGGAGCAGTTCATTGTGGCACTGGATTTGGAGTTCTCTGTGTCTATGCACACAGCAGTGAGGAGAAGGAGACGCTTGTCAAAAGTGGTGATTTGTGGTGAGTTTTTGTGTGGTTGAGTAGGACAGGGTTGCCATCACTCATCACTATTCAACTGCTGAGTCTTCTGCTTTGCAGTTTGGTTTCTTGTAGCTACACAGGCTCTACTGCTGTCCATCAAAAGGGACAAGTGTGTGGGTTAATGGTTAAAATGCTTGTTTTACATAACCAGAACATAACCCTGGGAATTAATCTCCTTACTTATTAAGGAAAGAAAGTAATTGTTTTTTTCCTTCTGGTACCTTTTCTTGGCTTTCCCACATTTTCTGTCCCAGTCATGAAAGCATGGGGCTGTCTGGGCAAGCACTGATTTCTTGCCTGTTCTTCACAAGACTAATTGATGATGTCTCATCAATTACCCTTTGCAGATTTATGATACGTTGTTTTTTTCCAAGCAAAACTTTTAAAGTACTGTTCATAAGAAGTGTTCTTCCATGTTTCACAGCTCATTATACTTTAGCTCCTGCTGCCCCCCTTTAAAAGTCTTATCTACTAGAATTTAAGTAAAGTGTTCTTCATTAAAAATGGAAAGAAACCTGAGAGCTTCCACTGTGCCACAAGACTGTGCATTAGAGAGGATCCTTGACTGGTATCAAATCTCCATTCTGCTTGAAATAGAGAATAAATAAGCTTGGAGGATAAGTTTCATGGTCATTTTTATTTCTGTCTGTAAGTAATTTTTAAAAGATTCATTATGTGGCTTTACTATGTGACTGTGTCCCCTTACTTCATCTACACTATTGCACAGTCGATCTCAGTCCCACATTTGATGCAAGACTTGTGGGCTCTTCAGTTTAATTTTTAATTTGTCCATTAATTAAGAAGAAGAAAATGTGGTGTGATGGGTGGAGCTGGGGACCAGGAATCAGAGCTGCTGAGTTCTTCCTAATTCTGTTCCTGACCTGAGGAAAGTCACTTACACCTTCTGGCCCATATTGTCTCTGGGATTCTCAATATAATTATGTTCAAGTGCCCCCAAGCAATGGTATGAAGGCTCATAATGGCAAGATTGAAAGTGCTCCCTTTCACGGAGTCTGCAGAGATGTTCCATTACAGGCTTCAGGTCAAGGCCCCTGTAGGTTCTACAGCTACGTGTTTCATAATTATGGAAGAACATCTATAATGTACTTATCTATGAAGAAAACATTAAACTAGCCTTTGACTGATAATGATTTAGCATTAATAATGATGAAGAAGGCAGAAAGGGCTAGCTTGGTTTCTGCAGTCCCAACATGCATGTACAGCTAGGGCAGGAAGGAAAATCCCTTGCACTATGGAAGCGAGAGCATTTGCTGTGATTTCTTGAGGAGAGAGAATGTCAGCGCCTACCCTGCTGAAACCTTGCATCTTAACTGTCTTTGCACTTAATTTCTCTTAAAGAAAGAAAATGGGGAAAACCAAAACCAAACCAAAAACAGGGGAAAAAATCCTTTGTGGGAGCAAATAGAGGAATAAACTACTAGGAAATTCCCAACACATCCCTTTCTGAAGGTTTCAGGAAATTCCGCTTGTTGGAGGAAACTCTATAAATGAGGAGGAGCCCAGAAGAGAGACAGCTGAGATAATTTTTCACTGCCAAGACTGCACTGTGTTGTCTCTCCTTTTACAACTCATTGGCAGGGATTATTACCTGGTGAAAAAATTTGTTTTGCGACTCATCCTGAGTCCTCATAAATCATTAATGCCTGGCTAAGCACAGTGTGAGCGTTACAAATACTCTGAGAATAAGAGCCCCTTCCGATATAACCTTGTGTCCAATACTAATGTCTGCTAGTTATTTAGTAATACAAAGGAGTCTCAGCAAGGAAGATCGATGAATCAATGCAGTCTTCTGCCTTCCTTCTCCTCTCCACCTGCCTCTTTCTAGTTCACAAACTGAGCTACAGAAAAAATACAGGAATGCTAATAGTCATCTAAGTGGAAAGCACTATAACAAGTTAGGGGGACAAGGAAGGAGTTATGGCCTCTGAATGTTTAGAGGGAAAAGAGAAGCTACAGTTTCTGATTAGAGTTTACTCTGACTTCTGCTTTTTTTATCAGCCAAATTGCACCACTGCTCCAGACCTGTTTTCCAGTTTGCATCCTTTGAATGAACGCAGTACAAAGCACACTGAAGTGTGTAAAGAGCATAGATAGAAGCTGTGCCCAGGAACTGCAGAACTGAATGTAATTAAAGGGCAGTCAGTAAAGTCCAAGTAAATAGCTCATTGCCTAAGGGAGCTGTTTGGGGACTTAAGATCCACA
The DNA here is from genome assembly GCF_015220805.1 of Pogoniulus pusillus. Taxonomy (NCBI): domain Eukaryota; kingdom Metazoa; phylum Chordata; class Aves; order Piciformes; family Lybiidae; genus Pogoniulus; species Pogoniulus pusillus. Next base: position 28,393,523 of record NC_087270.1, on the reverse strand, counting down.
AACTGGAAACAGCACAGAGACTACAACATCTGTAGGTGGAGTGGCTGATCTTTGTGTCTTTGTTATTCAGCAGTCTTGGCCACAATCGAGGGTTTGAGGATTGTCTTTACTGTCTTGCTTACTCTGAGATCACCCAGCCAATTCAGGAGGCAGCTAAACTCTATTTCCTCTCCTGGAGCACAGGATCCATCTATGCCTTGTTACTTTGTACAGTTGCACTCTTTGATCTCTGAGAGTAATAATTGTTCATGAATAACTGGGATGAGATGAGATGGAGATTGATGCCTCGTGTAAGTGTACACTTAAACTTGGTTGGAGCCCTTGTCTTGAAAGGCTTCTCCGAGGAAGACTGTAAAGTCCTGTAAAGGACTAGCACAGGTACTAGAGAAAAATATCTTGAAGAGGAACTTAGGAAAAGTGGAAATGGGGATGGAGGACAGTTGGGCAAATTTGAAACCTAGAATCAAGTAGTGGGTAAGAGACCATCAGAAAGTTTAGAGGGGAAGGCAGCTGTCTTTAAGGCATAAAATGATAGATAATTGGTTAGGAGGAAAAAGTAGTTCCTATAATTGAAAGTAGGAAAACGGATGAATACAGAGGGGGAAAGTCATTTATATGTGAAAAGGGGCAGGAAAATCAGCTCTAAAAACATCCAGCTAAGAAAGTATCTGGTGCTTTTCCTTCAAATCCAGAGACCTTAGTTACTTTGACCCTAAATCATGTAAAACACCCCTTGTGTCCAAAGCATCCTTGGTCTTCAACTGAGACCTGAAGCATTCATGGCCAGCTCAGACTTTTGGCACCACACCTCCAGCAAAAGCCTGAAACTTTCCTGCAGAAGAGTGAACATTCAGTTTCTGCTCTAAGGTTTGCTCAAACTGCATCATTGTGCTTCATCTATGATGAATTTGTTAAAAATAGTCCTGCTATAGCACCCACAGGACAAAATGGTTTATTTTCCCTTATTATAGATCTGACACAAGCCTGCTGTTATTTCCGTGCCCTCTCTAATGATCTACTTGCTCTCAGGAGAGCACTGACCCATTTCAGCACAGAATAATTAGTGTTTCAGACACTACTGTGTTTCCATTAAATAGACATAAATGTGCAAGGTGACATTTATTTACTTAGGCCTGAAAAATGTGCACCATAGATGTAGGGGCTTGTGAGAACTTCAGTTTCTTTTCATATGACAGTTGCGTCTTTGCACGTTTTCCTGTTGTTTAGCCACTGGTGCTTTGCTGCAGAGATTCCTGCTGAGTTCACTGTGAAAGCAGGAGAACATAAGACCCTTTGCAATGCTTTGGCAGCCCAATGTCAAAGCCCAATAGTAGCATTAAATGCAGATATAGTTACACTCTTCAGGTACTTTTTACTTCTTATAAGGACTCTATGTAAAGAACTGTTGTTGATTTACAGATCTGTCTGAAGAGGAAATTGTTCAGGGTATTACACTGAGAAAATGAGAACCTTGACCTATTGCAAACATAAAATAACCCCAAAATCCTTTAGTATTTAAAATCAGCTCTTTTATCATCTTGATCACTGGCTTCTGAACTGCCAGACTATTGCCCAGGTGAAAAGCATATTATTCATCTTGATAGCCACTTTGGTCTGCAAAGTTGGAGGGAAATCTTACCCTTAAAAGTCCAGCCAGCTTGTAGACTGCTTAGCAGTTCAGATCCACACATGAAGACGTAGCATGTTATGATTTCATCCTGTTAGTACCAATAAGCTTTCTAAAAGGAGGCATCATGCAAGGTAGGTGCTTTATTGCAGGATGGAAACACTTACATAGGTTATTTTAATCATTACGATTCTTTCATGATGTGTGAAAGTTGATTATTGCTGTAAATGAAGCCATTGAAGGCTAAAAAATAAAAATGCTGTGATGGTAAAAACCCTTGGAGTGCAGAAAATGGGAACAGCTATAAAAGGCAGTAATTTATTCTCTGCGTGAGATTATTTTTTATCGTAAGGATGTTTTTAAGCTAATTCTGAAACATATACAATTGTATTCTATATAGCTAAGGTATATTGCAAGATGCATTGGTAATGTGGCTAATTTTGAATGCACTGTAATTTATAAATTATTTAGAAGTACTGTTTTATTCTGTTAACCGAGAGGCTTAACACGTTTCTACTATGGTGAGGATAAGTTATTTTCACAGGTCTTGTGGTTTTATTGTTTTGATCCACATCCAGTTCATATTGCATCATAATACCACATTTTTACTAATGTTATTCTAGTACGTTCAAAGCTTATTTGCATTTGGATAGAAATTCATTAGCTCTTGATTTTTTATGATAACAAATTATTTCAGCTTTTCTGTGATAATGCATTCTTTGTGTATCTGATTTACTGACGCAGAAATATTTTCAGTTCATTTTGAACCCTGCCAAATTTAGCATTGTTTTTGCTTTTTTATTATTTTTTTTTCCTGTGTATGTATTTCAGTTGTTTAGACCCTACTGGTTCCTGCTTTTTTCTTTTTCTTTTTGTTGTTTTTTTTTTTTAATATGTTATGTTTGTAACTTCTGACTGTCTGTGTTGAGCCAATCTTACCGACAAAAATATCAGTTGTTTCCTGTTTCTCTACTTCTTTACAAAAAAAAAAAAAAGAAAGAAAGAAAATTAAAAAGTAAGAAATAAAAAAAACTCTTAATGGGAACCCTGGCACTGTCTGTCTTCTCTGTTCTGCAGAAATGTTGAAGGAGTTGAACCAGCAACGCAGAGCGAAAGAGTTTACAGACCTGAAAATTATTGTTGAAGGCAAAGAGTTTGAAGTCCACCAAAATGTTCTAGCTTCCTGCAGCTTGTATTTCAAGGACCTGATTAAAAGGTTTGCCTTCCTTCCAGCTGTGATCTGCTCTGTTCTTTTGTAGGGCGCATTTGTGTCGCTTTTTTTTCCTCCCCTCTCTTGCAGGTTTATGAAGATTGAATCTCCTGTCACAGAGCCAGTAGCCATTCTTTCCACCTCCTCTGAATGTATTTCCAAACTGAGACTCAGATCCATTTGTTACACATCTGACTCGTACAGTGTAATTATTTCTGATGAGTAGAGGCCAGTTTTGGCTGAAGAAAGTGTTTCACCACTGAGAGTTCTTAAGATTTAAACTCAGCTGCTAACGGTGATTCAGACCACAACTAAAACCTATTGCCATTGATGTTTTCAAGGGACTCTAACATAGAACTAAAGTCTGTCCTTCAGGCTACAATAAGCCATCAGCGTTCTGGTGAACAACGCTGAGTCATCTTGCTAGTAAAGTATTTGGAGTATCATAATCCCATCACCCCAAAATCTTTATTACATGTTTTGTGTGGCTTTTATGGGCAAAGGAATTACTGTTCTTATTATTTGGGGATTTTTAAAAGAAGGAAAAATCAACTGAGGAATGTCTTTAGAAAAGATTGGGAGAGGATTCTCTGGTCGAAATGTAGCTCAGTCTGCATGTTAGGCTAAGGGTAGTTTTTTTCCTCTAAACAGCCTAGCTTAGGGTAGGCACAGTACGTACATTTTCTAAACATCGTGTCTCCACCTTCGCATTTCCCCCCTCTGTTTCTAGCTGATTGATTCTAAACAGTGCATGATAATCTTTTTTTTCCATTACATTGATTTTTCAATTTGTATGCTTCATATACCCGCATAGGAATAAATCGCTACTCTCCTATTATTAGTAAGTTAGAGCAGCAAGTAGGGAGGAAAAAAAACCGTGAGGATAACTTGCATTTTTCTCTCAATCATCAGCAAATTAATGCGGCAGCTGATTTTGCCTTGCAGTATTTTCCTGTGCAGACTGAGCCTGGACTGTGCATAAAAAATGGGATTAAAGAACATTTTGCTTGCTTCAAATCTTGTATTTGAATTTTGCCAACTAACGCACTAGTGACTGTATTTTATTTCAGGATGGCATATTGTCTGGTATCTCCTTTCAGTGTATTATGTCCTTTTGCACAAAGCTGGTTCTATAATTATGGATATATATTACATTTCTATGATATAACTGTGCTGACTGCCTTATCAATTATTCATAGAAAATATGTTGGCCTAGGAAGCATGTCTTTTCCCCTCTGTAAATCTAATGATTGCTAACTGTAGCCATGCCAGATCTCTCCTCTACTTTCTCTTCTTTCTGCTCATTATCATTTAATTGTTAAGGCTACGATATATGCTTTTTAGAGTGGTAGGGAATAGAATCTACAGGGTTAGAAAAATATTAGAATCAACTTAGGCAAATCCAGTAACTGACTAGCCAAAGAGTGTCATTCAGATTTTGCTGTGAAAACATCTGCTTGTGTGCAGGCAGCATCTATTTCTAGAAGCACACTGAGGAATCTCTTTGCTTTATTATTTAGTTAACTTTAAACTGAACACTACTCTGATCAGAATTCATCTAACAGCAAACAAAAAAAAAAACCAATCCTTTTCAGATGCTCTGAAAATGGACTGTGGAAACAAAACCCTACTTTTCAGCATTTACTGTCTTGCAGCTGCTCACACAAGGCTCACAGGTAGTACAAGAGAAAAATAATGCAAGGTTTAGCCCATTTTCCAACCTCACCACTTTTTGCCTTCTTTCACATCATCAGCAGCAATAAATATTCCGGAGGCTGATTTCTATCTGCAGTCAGTTCACTCCATCCCAGTTGTCTTCCATATATAACCTCAGTCACACACATGTAACCTTGATGAAGGCTAATGCAGATGCACAGGTGTATCCAAGGCACAAATACCTTTATTGCTGATGCTGATGCTTGGATAAGGAAAAATCCAGCTTGATATCTAGTTGAGCTTGCAAAATTGTCAGCTGAGAAAAATAAATATTCATCTGTAGACTGAGCAAATGTGTCTTTACGAGACAATGCGCTCAGGGCCGTGGGGTGGAATTTCTAAAGACTTGGTTTTTAGAGGATACTTGCAGTGTAAAGCCTGGTCCTTTTAGGCACCCCAATCAAGTCCACCACAGTCAAGGACTCAAATTGCAAGACATGCTGGTTCTCTTGCAGGGTCATGCCCTTGATAATACAGAGTCATTATAGTTCACAGAGTCAGTGTGTTTATAAATATAGCTAGAATCCTCTCCTGATGTGTTAGACACTCTCTTCAGATAGTACTTAAATCTTTATTTGGTTTATATTGCATTCTCTGGGGTATTACAGAAATAAAATCAAGAAATGGTAGCTTTTCTCATAGAAAAACAAAAAGATACCTCTTTGCATTAAATATAAAGAACATTCCAGTCAGTGCCACCCCAAACAAAGGCACCAAAGGGTTACCAGAAATGTCAGTGGGAAGATGATCTATCCATGAAGGTGCTATATGCATTCATATAAAGATGCAAAAAAAATAATATCTTTCAAAATATTAACTTTAACTGTTCTTTGCCACAGGGTAGCTATTATTAGCCTCAAGTTCTGCCATTGATTCCATTATTGCAAATTGGGGTTGATATCAGGTGGTAGAATAGCAAGTTATGTCTCAAAACAATAAAGAAGAAATGTTCAAAACCAAGTAAGATCAATTATCCCTTCTTCAAAAATATCCCAAAGTATAGACAAAAAGGATAACAGAATTAGTTATTGCCTGTCTCGAGGAAGGCTATTTAATGAGAGTTAGTCAGAGCAGGGGGAAGAAAAAGCTAACACATTATTTTTATTGCACTGGAGTGAAGAGCTGATAGCCAGACTTGATTGACCAAAGTAATTCTAAAATTATTTATTTATGAAGTGTATTTGGTAATGAGAGCATACTTTGAAACCCCTTTATAGTTTTTCAGAGAAGGATTAATCCTGCAAAGTGCTGAGCATTTTGGTCCTCATCCAGAAAAGTTCTCATTCCATGTGATTTTTCTTCTGCATCTCTGAGCATGACCCTTTTTGAGGTTGGGTTAATCCAGTCCTGAGTCCAAACTCTGCATCAAACTAGCACTGTGCTCTTGGAAACAGGTTAACCAGCCCCCGTCAGGAGCTGTGCTGCTGTGAGCCTAAGCTTGGAGTGACACTCCTCTCCCTCCCAACAGCAACTGACCATAAAAAGTAATCTTAGTCCTTTTCAGTGCAAAATCATCTGAAAAGGATTATGTGTATTAGGAACAGCAGGTGTGAAATGTCCCTGACATCTGTTCCACTTCACTGTGCCCATGAAGGGAGAAAAGCAAGGTGCAGGAAAGGAATGAGAGGGTGTGAAGATGGTTGCATGCCCAAGGCTGATGTCACATTAGGACATGTAGCAATAACCTCCTAGGCTGTGAATCTATCCCTGAAAAACTCAGCAGCATTTTTATGTGTTATTAAATATATTTGGGGGAGAACTAGATTCAGTATTCTTCATAAAATCCTCTTTGAAGTGTATTCTTTTTTGGGTGAATATTTGAGCCTACTTTATAACAGGTATGGGGTTGAGTTCTTGGCCTTACTGCTTGCTCCTTCAAGCCTAGAACATAGAAGGGCAGTGATAACACTGTACCTGCACTCAGGGAAATCATGTGATTAGTCAGCTTCTTCACACATCCTTACAAGATTACTGTACTTACAGGACTTCAGGAGAAAATGGATGATAAATAGCAGCTGAAACAGGATTCTACCTCCTAAATGCCATCTTATGTATTTTGAATGCACCATCAACCGCAGCTGCTTCCAGTCTGCCTGAATTTGGCCTCTAATTTGCACCTGTATTTTAAGTACTTAAGAAATCAGTCTTCCAGGCAATGATGAGGTGCACCTTGAAGGCTTGCAGAAGGAACCTTTTCTTCTAATTCAGGTCCCTATGTGCAGACAGGTAGGAGATCGCTATGGAGCAATGAGAGGTCCTCATCTCTCACTATTAGTGAGCCCAAACCAGCATTTGGGCTCAAGGTTGACATCCAAGGCAGGTTTAGTCTAACCTCATCTTCTAGACTGCTACTAGAGTCTGCAGATAAGGAGACAGACCTGTCCAGCAGGCAGGTCTTCTCACCATAAAACAGGTGACTAAGATACAAGGCAAAGAACAAGGTTAGCCATCTTTGCTCTTAATTAGACGACGTAGATTTCTTTGATTATGGACTTATGATGGGTATTACATTGCTTCCTTCAGAAGTCCAGCCTAAGCTGGTTGTCTAGGCTTCCTCTGCAGTCAGGATGGAAGATGGGAATGTCCATAGGGTGACTTATCCCACCTAATGAGAAATAACTTAACTTGCCTTCTGGAAATGCTCACTTTTCATTGCCCAGAAGACAGGCCAGTCACCCAGCCTCAATCATGGTTTGCCAGAAGTACATAAACAAGTCCTTCCAAAAGCTAATGATTGTCTGAGTGTCACATATGTATGCTTTTATGTGTACACAGAAATAATCAATCAGATTGTAATCTACCAAAACCCCTTTATCTCCAAAATGCCTTTCTCGCAAAACACAGATATTCTTAGGTTGAAAAAGGAAATAAATGGTCTCTGTATCTTTGCACCTGCCCTAGAATAAATGGTGAAAGATGTGTGTGTGTTCTGGATGGAAGGAAGGAGTGGAAGATCCCATGAAGAGACATTTGGGTTTTTTTTTTCCAGATGTATGGGATAGACAAATACAACTGCTGGATGAATGGGCTATCTGATATTTCTGTAACAAAGAAAGCATCACCATAACATTTTAATTTGCTGCTTTCTTTTTCTTAACTCAATCCAAAATGCTGTAGTCTCTACCAAGTATGACATTAATAATAGGAAGCACTTGACATAAAAGTCTCTTTTTGACTGAAATGCTGGCCAGACTTTAGTTTTGTTTCCTGTGGTCAGTTACTAGAGGTAGGCAGTTACTGTCCTACAAGCTTTATGATGATAAGATTTATTTTAATGGTGCTTTCTAACCCTGAAGTCATCCTGGCTGCCTGATTTCACTAACACAGAGCAGCAAGTCACATACACAAAGAGCACATACACAAAGGCCACAAGAGGCAAAGCATGTGTGATGCAGTGTAATCAGGTAACAGTATGTTCATACTTCTTTTCTTGAGGAGTAAAGCCAGTGACTTCATGGCCAGATTGCTTTTCCACAATACCCTGCCTTTTTTTGCAGTCTGAAGATTGAGGTTTGATTTTACTTTTTCTAAATTAGGGTTATATATACTCTCTGAGGGCTTGAAGGCAGGGCAGGAGAAGTAAAACATTTAGGGTGAGAGGACCAAGTTCCTTTTGCTTTATACCCACACCGAAGACAGAGATGTCATTCTGCATTTTACACCATTGTGTAGAAAGGCAGTATTTGGATGCAAGACAGAGAAAACTGCCACTATCCATCTGAAACAGTCTGACAAAACTGCAAAAGCATTTAGGTGTCTGGAAAACAGACTGTCTGGTTCTTGTTTACGTTGTAAAAAGCCCAAAATGAGAAATAGCAGATGAAAGAAAAATCTACTCCTGGTGACCTCTTCGTGTTTTCCTGCTTATTAAGAACCTTGCTTTTAACTCCAGGAGAGGAGCAAACAGATTTCTACATCTGCATGCTTCAACTCTATTGTAGAACAGAATGACTGTAGAGACAAATGAAAACATTTATTTGAAAACAGAGAAAGAGGGAGTTAAAAAAATGATGTTTGTTTAAGGTGCCAGGAGAGGTATATTGACATACAGCATCAGTGGTTTCTGTTAAACCATTTAAAAGAATTTATGAGCATGAGAGATTCATGGGGAGTATGAAACACTCTTTGCCCTTTACTGCCAGGGTGCAAGCGTAAATTATACCATGGATGACATTTTTCTCTTAAACAAGGGACTGATAATTGCTATGTGTTGGGTGCAAAATCTTGGCACAGGAAACAGCTTTCTGGTTTCAGAGGACCTTTTCTGTGAGCGCACTTCACTTGCTCTGCCTGGCCGAGCAGCCACACTCCCGCCCGCCTGTCAGAGCTGCCTGCTGGGTTTCAAATTTTGCAGCTGCCAGGCCTTGGAAAACATGTTTTCACCAAGCAAATATGTATGGTCTTCTACATAAATGAATTGCAGCTTACAAATAGTCAGTTGCTGGGCTACCAGGCAAAGGAACTGCCACAAAAGCCATAGCAGGCGTTGCAGCCCAGCTATTTCCAGCCTGGAGAGCATGGCCATGGATTAGTAGGGTGAGTGGCTCAGACTGGATGTTGGTCTGAAAGCAGAGACAGGTGGGCATACCCCATTCTGTAGAGAAATGGTGTCAAGGAAGACCAAAAGCTGTCTTTTTAAGCCTTCAGGTGTAGCTTTCCTTAGTCTGCAGCTTGCAGAGGCACTAAGAACTTAACCTCTCACTTCTCTCTCCTTCAGTGACAGCATCTCTGTTTACTGTAGTTTGAGCTTCTTGCTCACATAATTTCTACACACAACTACAGATCCTGTAAATCTTATCCAAGGAATGACAGACTAATCAACTCTCCTGCTCCAGCCAGACCTATCTGCAAGCCATGCACCTGTCCTACAACCACTCATAACATGTGGTTCCCTACATTTACTTACATCTCACTGTCTAGAGGCCTGACTATGTTGAAATCGAGGGCTGAAAGGGAACAATTATCTAACAAGGTGCATTTCAATCTAAATAGAGCAAAAACAGTGAAAAAAACTTTACTGCATAGAAACTGTAGCCGTGTTCTTTAAAGTTGTCATTTTGGGGCCACTCCCAAAAGCCAGTCTTGCCCACAAACAGAAGTAATCTAGTCTCCAATCCCAGTGTGCTTGCAGATAGCTCATTTCCTTTCGCTTAAATCATTAAGGATTAGACATTGCTGAACCTGGTAATGAATTTGAATTAGTATGACCAGGTCTTAGTCATGTTAGTCATGTTCCCTTCTTTTTGCTTGCACAGTGGTAAGCTTTGGTGGCTGAAGTACTTTGAGTGGTTCTGCTGGGTAATGTGGGCAGAGAGTGATGGGGTGAGAAGAGCTGCCTGCCCTTTTGTCAGGGATACTGTAGCCAGAGGTTATTCAATGTATTGTCTTCCATTGATGTCCAGAGTGCAGCCTGGATCTACAGATACTAGTAACACCCTATAGCTGAGTGAGAAAGAGCTAGTGCCTGACAGAATTGCTTCTAATTACTGAAATGCTGATTGAGATCATTGGGCACTACCACAGTCGTAGTAGTGGCAATAAATAATAATTGTGGTTATCATTATTTTATTATTATTTTCCCCCTAGACATTGCAATGATGAGAAAAAGCCTTGCATAGACTTACCCAGATAATTACTTGAATAAATTTCACCGCATTCCTGAGAATCATTTATTAGCTGCATAATGCCATCTCTCTGCTAAGCTACTTTTTGATGCTGTAGTAAGTGTCATTAAAGCAAATCAGACAGGAGTTGAGGTTTAAGTTTTTTGAGAATTCATTTTATTTTTAATCGTCTTTCTCATATAATCTACCAAAACTGGCTTGCATCTTTTACCTTTAGCAAAAAGTAGCTCTAACCCCAGACTGTTTTGCCATCTCTTTGCTGAGTTAGGCTGCTGGAGATACTTGCAAACTGTGCTGTTACCAAGTTGGCCCTGGTCTTTTGCTTTTTTGCGAGTACCTGATGAGATTTGGTTTATTCTCAGTCCCTAGCAGAAGTCTAGGTCATGAAAAGCTGTTCTTGCAAGGGCACTCGCTGTTCGCTTCTTCATTCACTTGCCAGTCGCTTAAGCCAGCATCTTCAAACTCGGTCATCTTCTTTCTTAAATCTCAGCAGGGAGTCAGATTTGTGCCTCCAACTGATCTCTGACGCTGCAGCGTTGCAGGCTGCCGCTGATCCCGTGCCTCCTTTAGAAAGTCTTAACTGAGCAGTTAGATTGCGTTCAGGCAGTGAATAGCATTAAGGGTATCTAGAAGACGTGGCTTTTTTGTTTGTTTTCTTTTATTCTGGCCGTGCTGTCCCTGAACAAAAGCATTTGCTGTTAATCCCATTGCTCGCCTTGGTTTGTAATAATCATTTCTGCGATGGCGAATTAGCAGGAGCTGCTAGTGCATGCCCGAGCTCACAGCCATTCATTTTCCTGATTTCCTTCTGATAGAGCAGGTGCAAACTGGCAGCGTTTGACCTTAATAAGTTACAGTAGTCTTGCCAAATTTTGTTTGCCTGGAACAAGGAACATTATTTGCATCAACATTCTGGTAAAGAGTGAGCAAATGGATTTGTTGGTCAGGTAAATTTTGGTGATACATTTGCAAGCCTGTGTTTAAATAACGTCATGTGTTTAATCCTGTGGTTTTACTAGTTCATACAATAGCATCGTTACAGTATATGCTTGCTTTCTCTTATGAGACAGATGGGTAGTGACTGAGGCTCAAAGATAATATTTATCTACAAGATAGTATAACAAAGGCAGAGATTTGTAACTTAATACATTTTGAGTGGATAAAATCATTCCAAAGGAGAAGTGATGCTAGGGTGTAATGCATTTAAAAAAACCCTCCTATTTAATAGAACGTTCAGTGCCTTATGACATACATATTGCAATAATGTTGCTCTGTAAATGTCCCTTCCTGTCATCATTTACATGATTGATTACCTTGCAGCTGCATAAACTTGAATACCTCAGTAAAATCCTGCTACCTGAGTATGCACATGGATCTTCTTGTGTGTATTGTGGAAATGTGTGTTGGTTGGTCTGGCTATCTATGCTTTTATGTCTTATGAGTGTGTAATTATGATAAATCAAGCTCTTTGGTATGAAATACGACTTTCCATGTAGAGTGCTATGTCTCTTCTGTTCATAGCTGAAGACTGGCTGTGATACAATGAAGTGTCTTTGTTGCTTCTCCCAAGATAAATAGCCATGTTGGTTTTGAACCATTAATAACCCTGAAGATGATGAAAAGTCAGGTAGTGGACAGTTAAGACGCAGCAATGTTGCACTCTCTCCCTTGCCTGGAGTTTCAATGCTTTGAGGATTATGTTCCACAGGAAAGATGCTCAGTTGAAATTGTATAGCCTTGAACAGAAGTCTGTTGACTCCTAAGCCTCATGCAAAGCTGCCTGTCCCAGTTTGTAGTCCTTTCTTTGGTAATCAAAACAATTTGACAGAGAGAGAAAAAAAAATATAGCTTCATTTAAGTGCTTCATCTTGCATAACAATCTGGGGTTTCCTGTTTTCTGGAGATTGGAAACAGTGTCCAGAGAACAAAGCTTGCTTTCTTTTTTCTCTTTGCCCTTTGGTCCTATCTTTTTTGGTAGCAAATATTTTACTCAAGTGGAATGGGAATGCAATTAATGTAGGGTAAACATCTATGTTCCTAGCTATGAAAGCAAGCCAGTTCCATCAAGCTGATGGAGCAGATCCTGGGAGGGTGTAAGACGAAGAGGCCAGCAGGCAGCTGGCCAGTGGGACAGGCCATTGCTTTGGTTTATGCAGGGAAGCACTAACCCTAAAACATGGGCTTCGGTCCAGGGTGGAGCTGGAGCTCCTGCCTGCGTGCCAGTAGTCCTGTAGCTTCCCATTAGCTCAAATGTGCTTTTAGTGGAAGCTATTCAGGTTCCTGAGTTATATGAAATCCTGATCAATAGGTAGTCAAGATAGCAATTATTAGTCTTTGTATTCCACTACCAGAATCAGTGTGTTTTCCTATTTCTTAAGAAATCTGAGTGTAGTATGAACAGAACTGCAACAAAACATGAACAAAATTAGCTCTTTGCCACTGTCTTCTAAATTCTTTCCCATGTGTCCAGGGCAAGATCACAAATGGTAATTCTGACTGTGTGTTTATTTTAAAAGATAATCATTTATTTCAGTGCCTTTTTGGAGTACAAATCTTAAATATACGTCGTGGCTTGAGTCTATGGCACAGTGAGTCATATGGCTTTGAATGTAAATAGGTGTCACAAACTCTGTCAGTCCTCCTGTTCCCAACCAAGCAGCCTGGGAGAAATCTGAACCAACTGTTCCTAGGCAGTAATGTACATTTACATAAAATGTTTCACATTTTTCATGTTTATTCCGTGCAGATGGCCCCATTTTGAACATCCAGAATTTGTTTTGACTTTGTGACTATAGCTTGTAAACAGAGAGTTGGCTGGCATCTGTACTGGGTATAGGTAGCTTTTTGTATTTAATCTAAAATGGAGTAAAGGCTGTAGCCAAACCATTAGTCAGTGAAAATAATGTTGCAAGCTGGTTAAAGACAGCATATCCAAACCAAGAGGGAAGCCTGAATCCGAGGTGACAGCGCTGTCCATAAACTGAGAAATTGATGGGCTAGCAGTGTTTTGCTTACAGAGCTGCTTTATCCAGGCTCTAAATGCAGCTTTGTGAATCCCACTCTTAAATGTTTTGAATGGAATCACACTGAAATTCTGTCATGTGAATATGTTGATACAGATAATGCTGGGAAAATGCACAGATACACATATAGCTCAAGATGCAGAAAACCTCTGCATCTCGGTTAAGCATAAAATCACCAGAGCTAAAGCTTGTGTATATTGCATGTAAGGAAGTTATTTTCAAGGGCAAATTAATTCCAAAAATATAAAGTTCTCTTTTGTTGTTTTTTTTTTGTTTTTAATTGTGTCAGTTCCACCACTAAATCTTACAGGTAAAGTTTTAGGCTTATTTTTCCTGCTTTCAATATTTAAACGTTTTAGCTCTTTTCTGTATATTAGTTAACAGAAAGGGACACCACCTGTGATTTGTTATTTGAGAGTGCAGTCAAGCCATCTTTTGCTTTAAAAGGTTCCCTGTGCCTTTGTCTTCTCTAGTTTAAGAATTAAGTTGAAGGATAAGTAGCCAGAGTATGCTCAAAGGCTTTATTTTGCTAGACCTAATTATTCTAGACCATAGAAAATACTCTTTCAGTAACTCCCCCACTTACCCATTCAGTGTATCTGTACTTCCTGCTTATCTGCAGTTTCAGTTCTGTTTGCAGGTTGCTCAGGTCTATCACCTTGCTGGAGAAATACATAATTTGTGAATCTGAAAGAATTCCCCAACAGCTACCATAAAATTAAGCTGTTAAAGAGCTCTTGCAGCTTGTTTAAATGTAGACCTAAACAAACCTCTTTGCTGTTTAGCTGAAGATAAATCTTTTTTAAAAGTCCTGTTCTAAATCACTTCCCAATTTTAATGAGTTTATATATCAGCCTTTGCCAGATTCTTACTGTAGCTATTCTGCAAGATTACAGCCATGATAAAGTAAGGACTAAAATTGTTTATTATATATTATTCTTCAGAAGCACAACTTTTTCCCCCAGAGGCTGTTGGGAGAGCTATTGATTTTCTGCCATAATGTGAAATGTGTGACCTTTATAATATGAGCAATGATTACAAAGCCAATAAAATGACATCATTCTGTTTAAACTTTAGAGTTCGCAGGGCAAACAGCAGAATGTGCCACTTTTAATGATGTCCGTGGATGATAAGTGTACGTTGTCTGGCTTCAAGTAAAACTGAAACATGAAACATGAAGCAGACAGGCTCTCCATCCCAAAAATACTCCCTGTTTGTGCCAGGAGTGATAGAACTGGAGTGTATGTACCAGGTAGAGCTTTGTCTCCAACTCTTAAGGCAAGAAGTCATTGCTGTTCTGAGATCAGACTTCTCTAGATGCTTGCATCTGCCAACGCAGCTGAGAGAATTCCTTCTGATGTGATACAGGATGAGAGCTTTGTTGCACAGCTGTATGCATTCGTTCAGAAACCCAATCCACTGCATATGCATGTGCAGAACTAAATCCTCTTTTAGTAATGCAGCTTTAGCCACTTCACTGCAGTTCCTCTGGACTACCTAAAAGAAAGCTCCATCCCAAATAGATGAAGTATAACTACACAGCTCCTGATAGTACTCTAATACCTGTGAAAAGAAGAAACACAGAAAGCTGTAGTAGAGTTTGAGGGGGAATATGACTGCCTGATACATTTTTAAATCATTCTGAGAATAATTTCATTCATTTTCCATTTCTGTCCCAGCAGTATTTCCTCACTCTATTTTCTTCTTCCTCATTTTTGATCGATTAGAACATTTTTCAACTGGTTCCCTCTCCATTCTCCAGCCCATACCAAGCCAGATCCCGAGCATGGAAACCAGGGTAGCTATGGTTTCCATGTGCAGGTTGAACGAAGCCTGCAGTCAGTATTTGGTCCAGGTAAATGTGGAGCTGAAGAGCTCACTCCTGAGAAAGCACAAGCAAAACAGCACAATGCATTCAAGGTACTGCAGAGGAAGAAGTAGGGATAATTTTCTTTCCCATTTCTGGCTCATTGTATAGTATCAATAATCTCTGTAGCTTTGTATTATACTTGCTGTAAGTGGCTCTAGTGATTGATTAAACACCTTAGCTTTTCTTTGGCGTTTAATCAATTGCAGCAGCAGTTTATTGCTTGGTGTATTACAAAGTAAAAGAGATTATTACTTAATTATTCTGAAAAACAGCAGCTTGCAGTTGTTGCTAACATGGGTATGTGCCTGCACTGACACTGGTGTCACATCATCCTTTCTTTTGTGTCTCCTGGTCTCTGCAGTGGGTGAGAGCATGTGATTCCCGATAGATCATGTGCAGTCATTCCTGCAGCCTTTGCCAGCACAGTGCAATTAGTGGTGTTAAATAAATAAGTGCTTCTGGTGGAGCTTCCCACAGTGCAGGAGCATGATTCTGTCACTTGCTGGGTACCTCCAAATCTCACTTAGATTTTAGCCAGTGTCCTTATTAACCAGACCACATGAATATGAACTTGCTTTCAGGTACAAAATGCTTCTGGAAGCAATTCACCAAGAATGACTTTGATGCCAGGAGGCATTTTGATAGCCTAGGGTGCAGTACCAGTTGTGTGCACAACTGAAGATAAATCTGATGTGAGGGCATATTATTGATATAAGAGTGTGAGAAACAAAAAAAACAAGCAAACCACAACCTTTTTCTAACATCCTTTTGAGGATCTAGGAAATGACAGCTCTTCTGTTTTGACACCTGAGGTTTTCTGCCTTGAGTGGAAAAATTAATCTGTATGCAGGAGATTAGAAAGACTATTGTGGTGTGATAAAGCATAAGGGTTCAAGGGTAGCATTCACATCTCTGTGGATGTAGGGTGCCACAGGTATCATGATCAGTGATAGCCACCTGCTTGTGGAACAGGGTCTGACCCACCTGTATTCTCATGGAAAGGGGTAGTCTGATATTTAGAATTTTTTTTAATGGGGGTTAGCTCCTCACTTTGCCCCTGGCAACTGTGTATAATCATAGGCAAATGATTTTGTCTCATTGTGCCTCAGTTTCCTTTTCTGAGTAGGAATAGTCGTTGTTCTCTTCCTTAGAGCAACATACGACGTTAAGCGCTGCTAGCTGCTCCTACACTCTGGTAAGGGACACAGTGTAAAGAGTTTAAGGTCATGAAGTCCAAGAATTATCTAACTCTACTAAGTATGGTATTAAACCACATCCCCTAGCATGACATCTGTGTGTCTCTTATCTCTGGAGATGGGGATTCAGCCACCTCACTCAGGAGCCTGTTTTAGAGACAAAATTTCTTCTAATATCCAATCTAAACCTCCCATGATGCAGTCTGAGGCCATTTCCTCTCATCCTGTCCATGGAAGACCAGTGGCAAAGCATCCACTGCAAGTTGTAAGCATTTCCCCAAACTATTTCAGGGTTTGTTAAGGATAGTGGAGTGTCACAAGGGAAACAGATCACTATTTTTTTCCTCCATTACATTAGTTAAGGTCTGACTTTTCTAGGCAGCTTTGTGACTCCAAGAAGTTGGTAGAGCTCTTGCTCTTGCTTCAAGCTGGCATTGCCTGTGAATAGCGATGCTTTGGCCAGTCCATGTCAGTCATGCAGCATCATGTTCCGGTTTTGTGTCAATTGTGCAATGGCTTTTGCAAGTACTCTAGCGGAATTGCAGCGAGCAGACGTTGAGTGTCCAGTGACTAGGAGAAGTTCATGTTTCCTTGAGGTGCTGGATGGTCCTAACCATTAAAAGAGTTTATTTTCTTACTCCAACAGATTCCCCCTCCCCTCCTTGATGTTACCAAATTTATCATCGCTTTTGTCTTTCAGGTGTAACCTGTCTTTAGTGTTGCAGACACATCAGCCAACCATGCATTAAGAACTGGGCCCTTACTTTAATTCAGTATAATTTTCTTTTTGTCTGATAATTTCACTAGCACTAATCCACACTTCAAATGCAGGAGATACTTTGATCCCCAAATTGTTCAGCACTTCACGCAGGAAAAACCGTAGGCCACAGTCATGAAACTCCTAGAGGATGGCTGCTGGCTTCCTGTGGCAGAGCTGGTTGTTGTTTTCCCCCCTCTCCCTTCTTTGCTCTAACCATTTTGTCTGTCTATCTTGTCTTGTATTCAGTTTTCAAAGCAATTGCCATGAAGGGCTTCCTTTTTTTTAGTGCCTAAAAGGGAACAATAGATTTTTGGAATGAGCATATATTTATATGACCATCCATCTACACATATCATAGCGATACTTGAATATAACATACCGAGAAGTTCATGCTAAAGAGAAAGTAATGTTGTTGTTTATTAGTATTATTATTATTTTGTTTTATGAAAAGGTCTTTAAATGTATCCTTAAAGGCACCTGACATTTAAAATGATTCCAGTGCTGGATTTCTCAAAAAGTAGATGACCTTTTCTCTGGAAATTGGAGAGTGTTTTTTTCCTTAACAGTTACATTATGCACAGAAGATGAGATGTTAACCAAGATGTTAAAATATATTGTTTCCCTTTGAAAGCTAATCCTGTTCCTCATTTTCATTAATGTTGGCTCATTCGTTGTTCTTTTTCTTTCTTTCCTTTTCCTTTTCTTTTGCAACTGTTTTTGCATGAAAGTGCAAATAGCAATAAACAGATTTTTGCTTTAAGACTCTTCTTTTTCAGATCCGGTTAAAGTTTTTAAGTTCAGTTATTTTAAAATTCATATTCTTCAGTTCCGTAAACAAAAAATAATGGAGAAATATAATGAGGTGCAAAGCAATTTTCTAGCCCTCACTAATCAATAAATGCCAACAAAATGGGGATGGTGTAATGTCCATAATTTAATTGTCTGCTGTTACCAGGTCACCACGAGACAGTAGCAGAAGCGGGGAGAAGCTGGAACTGGCCATGTCCAACCTCACTGCGGATGTCCTGGAATTACTCCTGGAGTTTGTTTATACAGGTTCTTTGATCATAGATTCAGCAAATGCAAAAACCCTACTGGAAGCTGCCAGCAAGTTCCAGTTTCATACTTTCTGTAAAGTCTGCGTTTCATTTCTAGGTAAGAATCATTCCATCTAGTGAGATTTTAAGAGTTTTAAGCTTTAAGGTTGTTTTAAGGTTTGTAAGCCTTCCTTCTAGCGACTCTTAAAAGATAATTAGGAAACACAAGATTAAATATAATTAAATACCAGTGTTTGATTCAAGATTTTAATTTAAAATGCTGCCGTGGTGGCCAGTGCAAAATGGGCTAGAGAAGCATAGGCTGTTGTTTGAGTGGCAGCTGCTTTCACATCTGGGGTGTCCCAGGTTTGGGCTGATCCCTCCCCTGGGAAGAAAATTCACAACACAAACCCCCCTTCTTTTTTGAAAGTCAGAGAAAGATGAAATTGTATTTTCTTATAGTATAAATATAACAATGTAAAGAGAGATAATAACTAGAGAAGGAAGGAAGGGAAAAAAACAATACAATAACCTTAAGGGAGATGGGGGAGGGGTCAGATGGTGGTGAAACAGCAGAAGCAGCAGTAGCCAAAACAGCAGCCGGGGAGATAGGCGAAGCTGAAGCAGCCGAAGCCAGCGGGAGAAGGGAGAGAACAAACTGTGCTTCTAGACATTAAGTTCTTGATGCTCCAATGAAATTATATTAATTTATCTATTGTTGCCATTTATGTGACCTATCCCTGGAATGTTCATCTCTCCCCTATGTCTGAGCTAGAGGATCAGCTCAAACGGCCACAATCCACCCCTTTAATATAATTTACCATTGCAGCATCAAGTCATTCTATGTAACTAGGAATAACATCAGTATCGTAGATGGTCATTTTCCAGGCTTCAAGCATCTTTCTTCAGTTTTTGGTCATTCATCTTCTTATTTCCGTCTGCCTCAGGCATTGGCTAGCTCAATGTTTTTTTTCAATGAGTGGAACAGAGCAGGACTCTTGGCACTCTCAGGGCTCTTCATGGCTTTTGGGCACCACAATCATCTGCAAAAGAACTATAACAACATATCTACATTCTTTCTGCCAATGTCAGATTCTTTTGTGGCACACATTGTATTTCACCGTTTTTCTGCATAACCCAATATGTATGACCAGGTCCTTCAGCAGAAACCACCCCTCGGACAGGTGTAGCCTCCCCCGAAGGGGAGAATACCCAAACAGACTTGCCTAACAAATTCTTTTCATGAATGACAGGAACCCTGTCACCTTCTACCTTTTGTAAGACCTCTGAATGAGCTGGGCCAGCTCGATTGGTGGAACCTCTACTATTCGCTACCCAAGTGGCTTGGGCTAGATGTTTCTCCCAGTTCTTTAAGGTTCCTCCCCCCATTGCCTTTAAAGTTGTTTTCAGCAAGCCATTGTAACGTTCAATTTTGCCTGAGGCGGGTGCATAGTAGGGGATGTGATAGATCCACTCAATGCCGTGCTCTTTGGCCCAAGATTTTATGTGATTGTTTTTAAAATGGGTACCATTATCTGATTCAATTCTTTCTGGAGTGCCATGTCGCCACAGGATTTGTCTTTCCAAGCCCAAAATGGTGTTACATGCAGTGGCATGGGAAACTGGATAGGTTTCCAACCATCCGGTGCTTGCTTCCACCATGGTCAGCACATATTGCTTTCCAGTCCGAGAACGAGGTAGTCCTTTTTCTTGAATCCTATGACTGCAGCAGCAAATGTTGTGTGCTACACCAGGCCAACTGTAAAAGTTGGAGGTGGACTCCCTCAGAGGAGTCAGGATCTGCAGTTTTCTTGCATCCATGAGAAAATCTTTCATGCATCCAATGTTCTTCTAAACAAGATCTGGTTGTACTGCTGTGGGTGGAATGCTCACAGAGTTTGTGCTTTTGCACAGCATCATGGGCTGGTGGCTATGTCATCACAAATGGTGGATAAGAATGAAAAGCTGCTGTACCCTTCTTTGGTAACTGGTGTGCCCTCTCTGCACGAGAGCATTTGCCCTAGCAAGGATGTTCAGATCGTCATCATCATCATCCATGCCCCTGTCCATGCTTTCATGGCCACATGAGAAGCCCATTCTTCTTGTGCAGAGCACCATGTCATCCTGGTCCTTGCATTTTCTGGCATGGTTTTTTAAAGAGAGCCAACAGAAATTAAACTCTCAAATCAGATTGGAGATAAAATACAGAATTATATTTAGAGAGAGAAAACACAGAGCTAGACGTTATAAAGCAATTACCCATCCATGGCAAGCCCCATTGAATTTTTCCACATCCCCAAAAAAATAAATCTGCACTCCCCAGTGCTCCAGTCTTCCCCCCACCCCGACGCCTCCACCATCCAAAGAGGCCTACTGCTTACATGTTCTTCCTCATAAATTGGCTCCTGCCACGCACACAAGGCAGGAAGAGGAGGAAAGTAGAAATAACTGACCTTGTTGTGAGTTTATAAAGAGATAGCAGAATTATGGGATTGAATAACAATCTTCTAGTCCCCAGAAAAAAAATTTAACCCTATAGCCTCAACCTGGGACATTAATATAGACTGTCTTGAAGCAGTCCAAGACAACCAGCTCTCTTAACACAGGCTGATTTGGAACCATCTGGCCCTATTTCTGTCATGGCAGGACAGGAGTCAGAACTGGAGCTCAACTGAAACATGTATTGGCTCAAATTCCTACCTGTGTCACATTCCACTCATTCACTGATATGGCTGTAACATTGATGAATGTGACAGTAGTCATTTACAAACTATTAACTGAAAGTTATCAGTACAAAAAGTGTGACTTCCCATGGCCAAGTTCCCAGTATCTTTTTTTGGGCATCTAGTTTCTATTAAGGGTCTCTCGACTTGGTATTGGAGATGTCGTTCTGTCTGGTCCCCAAATATATCTTCCAGGCACGTGGACTGTAGCTTCTTCTTGCACAGTTCTCATTGAAAATTGCCATCTAGAATTGCAGTGTGGCAGGCAGGATTTAGAAAGTGTTGCACTCATTAAAAAATGAAGCAAACCAAAAAACCAACAACAAAACAAAAATGAGTCCTGTTTACTGCTGTGTTAATTTTCACTGCTAACCTGAGCTGCTGGCAAGATGAGTAGTGTGGTATAATACAGGCATCAGTAAAGAATCTGTGGTATTGTTTTCCTCTTTTCTTCCCAGCTGCTTATATGTCACTTGTTTAGAACTCGGTTCTCAAATGGATGAGTAATGAGGAGGTGGAATCTATGCTTTGCAATTCTTCTCAGTTGGTTGTGCAACCCAGATGAGGGCTCTGGCTCTGGTATTGCCTTCCCCTCAGCTTCACTTTGTCTCCTCTTAAAGTGACTAGATCTTAATGGCCTTTCCAGGAAGAGGAGATGTGTTTAAGTTGTGCTATCTCTATAAAGATCCAGCCACAAAACCAAAATACATTTATTTCACTAAATCAATGTGAAATTTCTTTTTTCCAATAGTTAATATTTGAAATCAGTGAACCATGTTATGGTATGAAATAGTAGAGTTGGTTATAAGTTCAGTGATATATGGGGAGTTGCTGGAATTTTGTATTCTCATTTTGAGAATTCATGGAGTGTAATTGCTTATTTTTATTTATAGCTGTGGCTGGATTGCTTTACAGAGATAGAAGAGCATTTCCCATCTAAAAAGCTAAGGGAAAGCCATTTTTTCTTCTCTTTGGCTGTTCTGTTGTTTTGAGTTTTTTTTCTTTTCATCAGCCACTTTCCTGCAAAGCAGAACTGTGGTAAAATTCAGGGTTTTTCCCAGAGTTTCTGGAAGATTCACCAGGATAAATAGTGATTCTTTCCCCTCAGCAGTCATGTCTAAATAGTGAGAGAAGTAGGGGGAAGTCCAAGACACTCAAAAAAGTAAATATGCCTGTTTAGCACAGCACCATCTCAGGGGAACTTTGGATCATCCATTCCATAGCTGTGAAGCTCCAGCGAGATCCTAACTTGTTGATGTCCAAGCAGCATTTGTGTCTCTACCCTGGGCCTCTCAGCAGCACTGGGCAGAGGCACCCCAAATCTACTTGCATTTTCTGATAGAAACACACTGCAAATGTGTCAAGGAAATGGTTTCATTTCAACAGGAAATTTCTTAGCCATCTTCACGGGGCTAATTATAGTCATGTTCTCTCTCTCTCTCTCCCACATGCTGTCTCCCCTGCTTTTGTCTAGACCATGAGAAATGACAACAGTTTTGTGCCAACTGAGGCGGTGATGCTGACAAGTTCGTGTAGGTGCCATATGATAACTGGGAAAATGTTTGCAAACTGGTTTTGCACTGTCATCACAGTCATGGCTCAAATGGGATTTCAGGTGATTCATAAGTACCACAGTTTGGGTCTGTGATGAAGGGACCCCCCATAACAGGAGTGAACAAATTCTGGGCTTGTACTTCAGCCTCATGCTGATAAAACAGAAGTATTAAGTCTAAAGAAGTTGATGGAATCTGTTAGATTCATGGAGCAGAGTCTTTTGAGCAAAGGGCACAAAGACAAATTTTGCAAAGACTCTGAGATGAAGATGTGAGAAAAACTGAGGGGAAAAGAGGCCTTTATGGTCCTCATGAATTTGAGAGAAAGTATTATAGGCAATTTTTTGTTCAACCAAGGTGGAGAATGTTGAGGCAGCTGGAGAACCATGCTGCCCAGCACTGCAGAAGCTGAAGCATCAACCATGCGTGGATCTAGAAGAAACAAGGAACACTCTCACAGGGGAATCTTTTTGATAATGAATGCATCCAAAATTTTCCCACCTATCTCACATCTTCACATGCTTTTGACACTAGTAGGAATATCCGAGGAATAAGATCCCCATCAGAATTTGCAGACTGTGATAGGAAATGTGTGGGGTTTGCTTTTTTTATTGATGTCCAAGTCCTCATCTAGAAAGCTGCTCTGAGTGAAAATATGATACTTAATGCACACAGAGGAGGCTTACATCAACCACTGAGCTTCCCTCATACTGTTACCACAGTCTCACTGAGTAATCCTTCCTACAAACCATACATCTCTGGCTTTATCTCATCATCCCTTTCCTAGAGGTGCAGTCAGCAGTCTGTCTGACAGTCTGATTATCTCATGATGACTCTGCACAGGATCCCATTCCAAAGTCTTGTCTAACACAAGTGGAGAATACCAGCTCCTGATCTGCAATATTGTGGCATACACAGCATCAAATATGCTGTCCAGCACTATCTCAAACCAGTGAGAACCTACTAAATTACACCTGATATTCTTAAAGCCCACTCATAAGTCTGTTATGAACTGTCCTTGGGCAATGGAAATAGCTTATTAGTTAGTCATCACATTCTGAATGAGCTCAAGGTGAAACTCCAGCAAAATGTGTTGCTGCAGATCTAGTGCCACCCTGGCAGAAACCAACAATTACTGTAAATATTTAGTCAGTGTCCAAAAGAAAGTGGCTCTATTGCAGATGGAGCAGAATTGGTCCTTATCTTTCTTTGTCATGTCATGCTCCTCTGTTGCAGTCACTGGGGATGGGCTATATTATAAAACAGAAGTCTAAACCTAAATAGTCATGTAGATTCCATTTGTAGTCAGTGAAAGGTATGAGACATTGATAAGGCACAGTTCTGCTCTTCCTGAAGTTCTCGTCCAAAATATTACCACTTTGATCCTAAATATTACCAGATCACTTCTGGTAATTGTGTAAGTGTACAAGGATACTAGCATGTTTGCACAGTTGCACCACAGACAGCTGGAGAGACCAATCTTGCACCCAAAGTCTTTGGGTCAGAGGTGAAAAAATGAAGAGGTTGCTTTTTCTGTTCATGGATAGATATTTTCTATAACTCCTATAGCTGTTGCCCCAACCTCTTCTTACTCACCTGCAATGAATCCTAGTCACATGCCAGCCCTCATCTTAAAAAAGCATCATGGTGCCCACCTTGCTGTGCTGTTCATCACATCAAAAGTGAAGAAGTGCAAGGAAGTGGGATGCCAGCCTCCTGAATATACCCTCAGTCTCCATCTCCCTGGAACTCCTCTCTAAATGGCCTTATAATACCTGCTGAATCAGACAGGGGCAATGATATTTGGGTCTGACATTAGGCAGTTTCTTGAGGAAGAGGAAGGAGTCAAGCTCAGAGGGACAACATGGAGCTGCTTGGACACCTGTGTACCAGGCTGCACCAGTCATCCAGCAGTGTTAGAGGTAGAAAACCTGTCCAGATTGTAAGAAAATAATCACAACCAGTGCTTTTTCTGCCCCACTGCACAGACTCAGCTGGGGAGGGTATGGGAATCCTTACAGAGTCAGATCCAGTCCTTTCAAGGTAAAGACTCATTCTTGCAAGTCTTTCCCATTGTGTGCTGGTAAACAACTGCTTAGTGAGTCAGACTTGATTATTACCTTTATTATAAATCCTGTTGAGGATAAGGTGGAGTGGTGTCAGATTTTTCATTGACTTGAGAGTTTGCCAAGAAATGATGAGAGTTTGGGGATCTATTAGATTATTATTTTACCCCCAGCCATATGTATACATGAAACTGTGCCAACAGCCAGAACAAAGGAACCTGGAAGAGCTTTCAGGGTGTGTGTGGGGGAGAATGGGTTGGCTTTTATGAAAAGAAGATATTTTGGGAACTTGGAGCTTCACTGCTATCAGTTCGTAGCCTGTCTCTGGGCAGTCTTTGAGTGACAGAATCTGCTGACACCAAACAGTGCCACTGCTTGAGGAAATAGACTCCTTAGAGTCAGTATAGTCAATTGAAACACAGTGAAATATCCTACCTTCAAGACTGCAGGATTTACAAAGCAAATTTTAGAAGGGGGGTTGGAAGGCACCACACACACACAAAAGAATAAGGAAAAAGACACACACAAAAAAACCCCAAACCTAATGTCATGTCTCTTGCATCAGGTTAAAAAAGGAAAAATTGAATCATAATCCTGTTTTAATGTAATCCACATCTAGCTTGCAAGCAGGTTTTAAACCTGGTGAAGGCAGAAGCTGGGTGTAGGGGAAAGTCCCCAGGCATTTCCAACAGAAGCACTCTGATTGGAGGTTCCTTGAAGAGATGTGAGGCTACAGCGCCTTGCCATCCAGTGCTCCGAAACAGTGCAGTAGGATATCACACTGCCCAAATGTGATACCCTTCTCCTCTGACAGGGTAGAAGCCTGCCACTGGTACTGATGCTTTTGTGATCTAGTGCAGCCTGGCTCCTTTTTGGGTTTGTTTTTGGGTTTGTTTTTTTTTTTTCCTTTCTCTTGGTCCTATAACTTAAAAAGCTATATTTGGCCTATTAGTAGTGGCTTGGTTAACAAAAGCTGAGAAGAATCTGAGAATGCCTCTTACAAATGTCTGAAAATGGTGGGGTTTTCTTCAGAACAGCTGCAAGGGGAAAAAAGCACAGTCAAACCTACGGCGAGGCACACTTTTAACGCGAAGCTACACACTGCGCCGCTGCTTCTGTTTGCTGGGTAGGAGATAATGCTGTCTCCTCTGTGCATGATTTTCTTTGAAACCCACTACACAACATTTAACAGAAGGCATTAGTATAATCTGTGTTTTGCATAAAGGATGTCATCACATTCAGCAGCAACAAAGTTCCTTTGAAAAAAAAAAAAGGCGGTGGGGGGAGGTTTTTTTTTTTGTTTGAAGCAGCTTAGCAGCTGAACAGGGTGAAAATTATCATAAAGCGACTGCAGCATCCTCAGAAATGTCCTTAGTGCTGTTTGCATTTATTCTTAAGTGTTTGCACTGGCATTTACATCTTTGCTGTTTCTTAAAGCGACATTGTAAGTGGTAGAAATAGCAGCAGTCTCTTGGCTGAGTTCCTGTCCCTTGGGAAACCCCAGATACTATTCATAGAATCAACCAGGTTGGAAGAGACCTCCAAGATCATCCAGTCCAACCTAGCACCCAGCCCTAGCCAGTCAACTAGACCATGGCACTAAGTGCCCCAGCCAGGCTTTTCTTGAGCACCCACAGGGATGGTGACTCCACCACCTCCCTGGGCAGCCCATTCCAATGCCAATCACTCTCTCTGGCAAGAACTTCCTCCTAACATCCAGCCTATACTTCACCTGGCACAACTTGAGACTGTGTCCCCTTGTTCTATTGCTGGTTGCCTGGCAGAAGAGACCAACCCCCACCTGCCTACAGCCTCTCTTCAGGTAGTTATAGACAGCAAAGAGGTCCCCCCTGAGCCTCCTCTTCTCCAGGCTAACCAACCCCAGCTCCTTCAGCCTCTCCTCATAGGGTTTGTGTTCCAGGCCCTTCACCAGCTTTGTTGCCCTTCTCTGGACACATTCCAGCACCTCAACATCTCTCTGGAATTGAGGGGCCCAGAACTGGACACAGTATTCAAGGCTGTGGCCTGACCAGTGTTGAGTACAGGGGAAGAATAACCTCCCTCGTCCTACTGGCCACACTGCAGGCCAGGATGCCATTGGCTTTCTTGGCCACCTGGTCAGTAGGTTTCCCCAGTGCCTTGTGAAGACTTACACAAAAAGCAGACTCACAAAAGTGTGTTTCTCTCCCCACCCTCAGCTCAGTTGTTAGACAGACTTTGATTTTTATACCTTTAAACCCCAATCCTAAAGTAACCCGGGGTGCTGCTTCTAATTAACTCCCTCAAATGAATTAGGGCTTTGAGATTTGTCCATGGCAGTTTTTTTTCTTGTAGTCTTTGTTAAAAATGTGAATCTTACTTTTCAGAATTCTCACTTGCTGTCTGGTTTTGCTTA
Organism: Pogoniulus pusillus; assembly: GCF_015220805.1. Taxonomy (NCBI): domain Eukaryota; kingdom Metazoa; phylum Chordata; class Aves; order Piciformes; family Lybiidae; genus Pogoniulus; species Pogoniulus pusillus. Next base: position 28,366,723 of record NC_087270.1, on the reverse strand, counting down.
TTTTTTGTTTGCTCCTTTTAGAAAAACAGCTGACTGCTAGCAACTGCTTAGGAATATTAGCCATGGCTGAAGCCATGCAGTGCACTGAACTATACAACATGGCCAAAGCATATGCCCTGCAAATTTTCCCAGAGGTGGCAAACCAAGAAGAAATCCTTAATATCTCAAAAGATGACTTCATTTCCTACATGTCCAATGACAGCCTGAACACCAAAGCAGAGGAACTGGTGTATGAAACGGTGATAAAGTGGATTAAGAAGGACGCTGCAATCAGAGCTCAGGTAAAAATAATCTCAGCAGCCTCACAGTGCTCTGTTCCCATGAATGCCCCTTTTAAAAGAGAAACCATTCCCATCCAGTTTTTAAACATGAGGGTCTGTAGAAGATGGGATGGGCAGCTCAGACTGAAAAAGAAAGAAGAGAGAATGCAGGCTATGCACAAAATGTATATATTTTCAACATCTGATCCTCATGTCTGATCCTTGATAATCAAGATCTCATTTGTGGCATGCGTGGTACAAAGTTGCAACCTCAAGTTGTTGGGTGCAGGCTTGGTCAGAGTTAAGTTAGGAAGGATTAGAGCTGTGTGAGGTGCTGCTTTGGGAAGAGGGTGTGCTTTAGTAATAGTGGGAAATAACAATCTGTCACAAAATCTTCATTTCTTTTGCTACCACATACTGAGTGAGTATAACTTCATACAGTAAAATATTAAAAGTCTGTATCTTCATTGGCTGCTTTGATAACCTCTTGGATATTATGTTTGTATTGGAGATAGCCTTTCCTCAACCATCTGAGCTATACAATCTGCTCTTGACTAAAGAAATGCAGTGTATCACTTTGCCCAGCACTGCCGCCAGATAAAAGCTAGAAGCAAGGACAGCTCTTGCAAGTTCGTTTTTTGTGGTGGTCTGAACTCCAAATTTCTGCATTTGGAGCCCTGCTCTTCCCACAGATCCCAGAATGGGAAGGTTGTTTTCTTGCTTTCCCCTTCTTTGGATGTCAGAATTGCTGACCTGTCCTGGCAAGGCCAGACTCTTGATCCCCAGTGGCAGTTTTGGCTAGTTTAGTAAGTACAGTCCAGTTGCTCAGAAACACTTGCCCACATACTGTTGATTGCTGTCCCACATCACAAAAGGCTTTACCTTCTTGATTTAAATGGGAATCGACTCACATAATGGAATCTTAATTACATTATGTGATTTGGAGCAGCTTCACCTCTGACCCTCACCTGGAAAGTGGGAGAAATAGCATTTGTCAACCTCACTGGCTTGTTGGATGAGGAGAAGGGCATTAAGGGCAGAGGGGCACTCCATGCCAGGCCAGTCTTTGCTGTCTGCACTGCCTGCACTGCTGCTGTGTCTTCAGCCCCTGGCCCCTGCCAGCAGCCTGCAGCCCCGAGGGCTTTTCTCCACGCTTGTCCTGCCCTGTGCAAGCAGGTGATGGAGCTCAGCAGGTCAGTTCTGCGCTGGGTCTCTGAGCAGCTCCTCCGTGTGCCAGTGGTGCCATTTAGCATTGCCCAATATTATTGCTGGATAAAACATTTACACAATATCATTGCTTTATTGGAATGGGCTCCTTTTTGGCCTGCACTGGCCTTGAAAAACACACTGTTTACAGCATATTTCTCTGCTTGCTTGAAGTTTGATGCCAGCAGTCAGCTCTGTGCAGCTCTGAACCTAATGTAACCTCAGGGATAATTCCCAGGGGCCAGAGTACAGGAGCCCTGTGGCAGGAGGCTGTTTGCCTGGTGCAAACAGAAGGTGTCACTCACCAGGTGGTCCAGGTTATGCTTTCAAAATTGCTGGTTTAAATATTTCCTTCTGCTCCCTGCTGTGTTGATGTTATGAATTTATTTTTTTAAGTAGTGGTTTTTCTTGCCCCCCTCTTGCTGCTGTCACCACAGCCATCTCCTCCTCTTTCCTTTTGTGCGGTGATTGGTTTGGCTTTCTTTTTTCTTCATTTCCAAGTCGTCTTCCCCTCTGCCCTGCCTCTGCAGCACCTTTGTCATTTCCAATGGCAGTTTTATTTGCTTCTCCAGTTTTCTCTTGTGCTTTGGTTTCATGCAAGGGCTTTTAATTTTTCATTTGTCTTCATCCAGAGATGAAGACCTTGATTAAATTAATATTAGAGACACCAAGCAGATAACTATTTTCACACCAAATCCTGCCACTAAACTAGTTTCTTTGTATCGTAGCTCTTACTTATTTTTTGTGCTCTGTGCACTGCTTGATCTATTACAAAGCTCTTAGTTAAATAGGCACTTATATTCTAAAAGGTAGGAATTCCTACTTGCCATGAAAAGTACCATTTTTACAATAATGACTTCTGCATTTTCAGAGCCCAGGAACAAATAGCTCTGATGGTGATAGGAAGGAAGATAGACCTAAATAATCATATTTCAGATAAAGGTGATGAGTGGAAATTTCTGCTTGGTGTACATCAAGGCCCACCATGCCAGGAACTGCTCAGGCTCCTGTGAGATGCACAGGTTGCTCAGAGCTTTGTGGAACTAGGTGACCATGGCAATACCCAGTGTGGGATGAACCTTCTTGCAGGAACTGTGCATGGATATTTTGGCTTTACTCACAGTTCTGTAAGATGGATTCAGTCAGCTCTCATTAGACTCTTTGGGGTGGGGAGCCAGCACGTGGAGGACTCTAGTGCAGCAACAGGATTGTTACTTCTGTACCCAGCCAGTGGTGGGATCTGTTGGGAGAGTTGATGGAGAGATTTCAGCCATGAATTACAATGGCACCAAGCATCATTCCTGCTCTGCTGCTCTCCCCAGGTGACCAGTCTGGTTTTATTGTTGTCTCCAAAGGCAGTTCTGGCAGTTAAATCTTTCAGAGTCTGGATTTCCAAGGCCCACACCTTCTTCATATCTCCCCTCTCCCTATCTCCCTTTGATGACAGGCTGGGCTCTGTCATCACTGTTTTATTATCAACTGCTCCAACAGCATGTGATTAAAATGCCTCTTTGGCAGCTTCTTCCAAGCACCAAATCAGTGATTCTTCCAAAGGTAAATGTCTAGCACAAACAGGGAAATGTCTGTGTTCTTCATGTCACCTGCATGTCCATCTTCCATGGCAAAGCCTGGCACTGGCTTAATCAGCAGAGATGCCACAGAGGACCTTGTAGGAGGACCCTTCTGTCTGCATCAGCACTCTCTGCCTCCAGGGCAGCTGCAGTCCTCCAAAATTCCTTGTGCTTTAGTGGCTTCTGTCATTATGGAGTTTGAGCTTATGCCTGTGGGCAGTAAATCTCAACACTTGTATTCCCCATACTGCAGGTCCTTGTGTCACCCACCACTGCCTCCTCTCATATCCAAATTCCTTTCTGATAGCTTCTAGGAAGGAGATTTTCAATGGAGCCTCCCATTCTTCTGGAAGGATTTTTGACTTTACTCTTGTCTGTCTTTCTAAAACGTTTTTGTGAGGTATCTGATTGTTTCTGCTTTTGTTAGTTCTTTCCCTGCCAGACTGGAGGGCACTGGCAGGGGGGGAACCAAGATTTTCTTACAAGGCAAGATGAAAAGCTGTGTTCTGACCAACTTTTTGATTTTGCAAGTTGTACTCATACAGAGTCTTACAGTGCCTATAAAAGTGCTCTGTGATGCTACTAAACACAGCATCTGAGCTTCGTTGTGAGGAGAGAATAACAGTGCTCTGAAGGTTACTGATCCACCTGTGCAAGACAGAAGGGTGATTCAGATAATGACAAGTCTTAAGCTAGGATTTGGTACAAATAATTGCATCCAGTGCATTGGAGCAGCGTGCCAGCTCATGGTCATGTTTATGGAGATGTTTTAGTGCTGCTGGTAGTGCAGTTGCATAAAATTAGTTTAACCCCAAGAAGCAACTCGTGATGTGATCTCTGGACTGGGTAGGTTATTTGCTGTACCATCAGTTTAACCCAAAGAAGCAGCTTGTGATGTGATCTCTGGACTGGGTAGGTTATTTGCTGTACCATCAGTTTAACCCAAAGAAGCATCTTGTGATGTGATCTCTGGACTGGGTAGGTTATTTGCTGTACCATCAGTTTAACCCCAAGAAGCAACTCATGATGTGATCTCTGGACTGGGTAGGTTATTTGCTGTACCATCAGTTTAACCCAAAGAAGCATCTTGTGATGTGATCTCTGGACTGGGTAGGTTATTTGCTGTACCATCAGTTTAACCCCAAGAAGTAACTCATGATGTGATCTCTGGACTGGGTAGGTTATTTGCTGTACCATCAGTTTAACTCCAAGAAGCAACTCATGATGTGATCTCTCGACTGGGTAGGTAATTTGCTGTACTAGCAGAGGCAAAGCACTAGTTGTAGGAGTCTTTCTTGTCACTGAGTGGAAGGTCTGCAGTCAGCTGACACATCTGAAAAAGGTGAATCTGCTGTCTTTTTCTATCTGTTTTGCTTCCTGACTGATGGACAAGATTGTAGGATTTATCCTAACAGTTATCCCCTCAATAAGCTTATTACAACCCTGGTGAACTCATGCAAAAATTACATTGCATAATGGAGGCTTCACTGTCTGGAAACCAGCAGGGTCTCAGCCATCCAAACAAGCAAAGATTTCTTCCAAGCCCCAAGTAGTCTTCAGCTGAGCTCATGCCCCAGCTTTTGGGGTAGCCCTGAGCTGGGCATTTTGCCTTTTTTGCCCCCATTTCTTATGCTATAAGCTGGAAGGAAGTAATGCCTTCCACACAGACTGTTAGGAGGATGCAGTGGATAACAAGCCATATTGTCTAACAGTACTGGCTGCAAGAGCTGTGCAGAGCTGCAGTCATGTCCAGCACCAGTGCAGGATGGGGAAGAGGTGAAGGTGCAGGATGTGCAGCGATTTGCTGCCTCCCAGAGCATGGACATACCAGAACTCATTCTAACCTTTTCCACCTTTTGCTCAGAGTCCAAAGTTGTATCTGCTTTCTCTGACATAAAGAACATGATAACTTGTTTATTAATAACTGAAAGCCTGAGAAAGCAAGATTGCCATCTGCATGAATCTTCCCTCTTACCCTTTCTGGGCACAAGAAGTGAGGAGAGGACAAACAAACAGAGTTGCCTGGAGTAACGCTGGAGTAGAGGCAGGTACTGCAGCAGTGACAGATGAGAGAGGCTCAGCTGCATGGCAGTCAAATTTCCTTGCACTGTATGAGGATATCATCATGTTCTCTTCTTTCAAACCCTGCTTAAAATCATAGCGTCCAGCAGTGAAACAAAATGTCTCCACCATAAAGGCATTAACAAGCCTTCTATGAACTTGTGTCCTCAGAGACAGATTTGTCTAAACAGCATCTTCATGGTGCCTGAGAACCAGAGATGCGTAGACAAATTGGAGGTAATTTAGAAAAGAGCAACACAAATGATTAAAAGACTGAAGGAACTGATGTGAGAATAAAAAAGATTAAAAGATGTGAATATGCATGACTTGGCCTAATGACAGCTAAAGAGGGATAAACATTTACAAGTGTTTGAAGCCCCAAGGAGAAGAGTTGCCTGGAAGGATACAAGGTGTGTAACAACAGTAAGGACCACAGAAATTAATTTGAGACTTGGCAAATTAGCCTAAGAAAACACAGAGCCCACCTGAAAGCCCTGTGTCTGTCAGTGAGGGTTAGGAAAGGGAATGGAGATAAGAAGAGAATTTATGGCAAAAATGATACAGTTACCTGTGAGATATATTTTGGCAGTGACAAAGAGTGGCATTTCAGAGACAAGATCCTACAGAGGAGAAGGGGTTGGTAAGCATGAGAGAGCAGACAGAAGATTCTTGGTCTCCAGTTAGATTGCTGAGATCATAGAATCATAGAATCAACCAGGTTGGAAGAGACAGACCTCCAAGATCATCCAGTCCAACCTATCCCCCAGCCCTATCCAGTCATCTAGACCATGGCACTAAGTGCCTCATCCAGTCTTTTCTTGAACACCTCCAGGCTGGTGAGAGGCCTTGAGCACAAGCCCTACGAGGAGAGGCTGAGGGAGCTGGGATTGTTTAGCCTGGAGAAGAGGAGGCTCAGGGGTGACCTTATTGCTGTCTACAACTACCTGAGGGGTGGTTGTGGCCAGGAGGAGGTTGCTCTCTTCTCTCAGGTGGCCAGCGCCAGAACGAGAGGACACAGCCTCAGGCTACACCAGGGGAGATTTAGGCTCGAGGTGAGGAGAAAGTTCTTCCCTGAGAGAGTCATTGGACACTGGAATGGGCTGCCCAGGGAGGTGGTGGAGTTGTTGTCCCTGGAGCTGTTCAAGGCAAGATTGGACATGGCACTTGGTGCCATGGTCTAGCCTTGAGCTCTGTGGTAAAGGGTTGGACTTGATGATCTGTGAGGTCTCTTCCAACCTTGGTGATACTGTGATACCTCCCTGGGCAGCTCATTCCAATGCCAATCACTCTCTCTGTGAAGAACTTCCTCCTAACATCCAGCCTATACTTCCCCTGGCACAACTTGAGACTGTGTCCCCTTGTTCTGTTGCTGGTTCTCTGGAAGAAGAGACCAACCCCCACCTGTCTACAGCCTCTCTTCAGGTAGTTGTAGACAGCAATGAGGTCCCACCTGAGCCTCCTTTTCGCCAGGCTAAACAATGGTAGCAAAATTTCTCAGGCACGCTTTTAGGAGTCCAAAGTTATGCAGAAGAGCCTACTCCAAGGAAATGGAGACTCTGATGGGAAACCAGCACAATTCCAAGCCTGCTCTGCAATGACAGTGAGGTAATGATACATAGAGAAGCTGATACCCAATACCAGCATGTACAAATTACTTAAGTTCATCACAATAGGAAATTAATTGATCAATCAATGTACTTAAGGGCATTACATTTCAGGAAAAATATGAAAAGGAAATTTCCAAGGGAACCTAAGTGAATTAGGCACTAACATTCTCCTATGGTTCAATTAGTCGTCTTTGAAAAGCCCAAACTGCCCTGATGCTTTGAAATCCATTTGTGGGAAGAGCAAATTCAAAAAGATGCTGTAATGAAAGTGCAAGAAGCTGCAATTTCTCTGAAAGTGGAAACTGCAAGGGATGAGCAGTAACCCCTGTGATTTCCCAGGGACAGGCTGTTCAAAGAGCTCCGATTTAAATGAGACTTTTGCAGACACGCTCAGAGCCTGTACCGGGAGAGAAGAAAAGGCAGCAGCAGGAACAGAATCAGTGCAGAAACATGCCCTTAGCTATATATTGAAGGAAGGAATGGCATTAAATAAAGAGAAAAAAGGATGCAGGTGACATTATCAGTTCCTCAAATTCCCCCTGTACTAATTTTTTTTTTAAAAAAAGGGATATTCCCTTGTCTGAAAATGCACTGAATTATTTCTTAGAAATTGGAATTATTTTGAGGAGCTCACTTGTTTCCCAGTCTGCTTGATCTCTTCATTTGTGACTTTTCCCACCCCTTTTCTTTGGTTCTGTGAAGCATCTTAGAAGCTTCAGCCATTTTGTTGTTGGCAGTGTTGCTTTGATGGTGCATCTGGCTGTTTGAGTTGGTGACTGTCCATAAGCAAAAGAATCATAGAATCATAGAATCAACCAGGTTGGAAGAGACCTCCAAGATCATCCAGTCCAACCTATCCCCCAGCTCTAGCCAGTCAACTAGACCATGGCACTGAGTGCCTCATCCAGTCTTTTCTTGAACACCTCCAGGGACGGTGCCTCCACCACCTCCTTGGGCAGCCCATTCCAATGGGAAATCACTCTCTCTGTGAGGAACTTCCTCCTAACAGCCACTCTGTAATAGTCTCTGGGAGAATTTAAGGGTTTAGCCAACAAGCTAGAGATTACATGGCAAGAATGAAGGTTTTTTTTTTTAAGCCATAGTATCTGGTAAATTGCAAGTATGAGGGAATCAATTCTTTATCTGTGTGCCTATTTAAAAAACTCCTCATATTATTGCTCGTCATACCTTACTCATATGCTGCTTTGCAAACAGTTTGGAGAAGAGGACAGCAGTGCCGATGACATTACAGTGTTTAGTCAGCTGTGCTGCCATAAAGATGTCACGTCAAAACCTTATTTCAGGATGACAGAGGGGCTGCTCTTTCCTTCTTGCTAGGCATAAGATTTATGCACGTGGCATCCAGCCACTGAGCCACTGGCTGAACCCAACGCCTGTGAGCCAGATTCTCTGCCCCGTGTTTCGCTCGTGATGAGACCAGCTGACATTCTGCCAAGCTTTTGGTTTAATCTGAAGGCAGCACTGCAATTGAAAGAAGTCAATATGGGTGATTAATAAGTATACAGAGTACAGCAGAGAGCTTAGGCTGGGCTTGAATATGACCTTGGGTGTAGCAATGTGCAGGAGGTTACTGGAAACACAGCATGTCTTTGCAATACCCAGAGGTTAGATCTATCAAAGTGAATATCCTCATTACCAAGAAGTAGGGCAGCACTTAGAAAATGTATCTGGAAAAGGCATATTTCTGAGAATGGCAAAACAGTGCACAAAGATCTTCGGCTTCCCCAAACAAGCCAAGCAGCCAATTCCTTGCTGAGCTTGCACTTAGAAATTTGGAGATGGCAGTATTTTGAATACTCCCCCCTCAGACTGGGGAAGCTGCTGGGGAAGTCTGGACAAGGCTGGAGTCGGCTGGGGAAGGGACCACTCATGGCACCACTTCAACGTGTTTTCTTGCATGGCCACCACAGCACATCCCCAGCCCTCACCATTGGCAAAGCCCACTGGGCGGTTTGTTACGTGGCAGCAGAGTATGCATCATAGAATCATAGACTCATAGAATCAACCAGCTTGGAAGAGACTCCAAGATCATCCAGTCCAACCTAGCACCCAGCCCTAGCCAATCAAATAGACCATGGCACTAAGTGCCTCATCCAGTCTTTTCTTCAACACCTTCAGGGATGGTGACTCCACCTCCCTGGGCAGCCCATTCCAATGCCAATCGCTCTCTCTGGGAAGAACTTCCTCCTAACACCCAACCTATACTTCCCCTGGCACAACTTGAGACTGTGTCCCCTTGTTCTGTTGCTGGTTGCCTGGGAGAAGAGACCAACCCCCACCTGGCTACAGCCTCCCTTCAGGTAGCTGTAGACAGCAGGCTAACATCTGCCATTCTGTTCTTTTTAAATCAGGGTACACTCTTCTCGTTTGAAGTTTTATGCAGTGGAGAACTGCTTCAGATCTGTCCCTGATGACTTGCTCTGTCCAAGAAGGTCTTTCCTGCAGCTCCCAGATTGGGCCGATGTAAGACATGGGGCAAGTCTAAAGCCAGGGTTTATGTGAGCTAACATAAATCTCCTTCATAGCTCTCAGGTTAATCAAATGTACTCATACTTCATCAACTTTTTTTACCTCTATTGGAATTATGCATAAAGAGCTGGAACAGCAGTTTGTTGGAGCAAACCCTATTGTAAGGTGGGTAATCTAACTTCTGTGTTTGTATTTCTAGCTGAAGCCTGTTTCTTTAGGCAGGTAGCACAAAAGGTCCTTTGTAGGAAGAACAGTAAACTAGAGAGACAGATGAGTTCTAAGGCATAAGGAAAACATTATTTTAACCTCTCTGGGCATTACTTCAAAAATGTTAAAAATCTTCTGAGCTTTCCAGTGTAGCATTTAGGAGCTGGAAATCTGAGTCTGTGGCAGTAAACATATTTCCTCTTAAAATTATCTGTGTGCTGCTGTAGCCCAAGTCTGTGCAGAAGCACACTGAGAGTCCTTTTGGAGAATACCTGTGAGGATTTTACTGGATTAGAGATTTAAGAATAAAAAGATTGCTTTTAATGTAATGCTGAAGAGGGTTTTGTAACTGAGACTTAGAAGATAATAGAACAAAGCCCACTTGCAAGTAAGCTTTCATAATAATGATATAATTAGTAGAAGAAATGTCACCAAAAGTTTAGCAAAGTAAACAAAGTAAATGTCCTCACTCAAACTACCAGCTAGGGGCAGCAGGGGAAAAAAACAACAGAATCATAGAATCACAGAATCAACCAGGTTGGAAGAGACCTCCAAGATCATCCAGTCCAACCTAGCACCCAGCCCTAGCCAGTCAACTAGACCATGACACCAAGTGCCTCATACAGTCTTCTCTTGAACACCTCCAGGGATGGCAACTCCACCACCTCCCTGGGCAGCCTAAACAGGTATTCAACTGTTTTGCGATCTAGTTCGCACAAACTCTGACCTGCCTACCGAGATGGGAGACATTTGTGCATGAACAGAGTATTAGGGCAAGTCCTGACAGGGTTACTTCAAGGTATAGTAGATCATTTTGATCATTCCTTTCAGTCACTGCTGACCTAAGGATAGCATTTAGACTTCCTCATAGTGTGGTCGCAACCTTCCAAGTGCAGCATCCAGGGCAGATGGAGGTGAAAATTTCCACCAGAGGGGAGAATTTATTATCCTCCACTTTGGGTTGATGGCTGGTTGCAGACATCTCAGTGTGTCATGGTCTGAGAAACACACTCCCAAACCAGAAGGGGACACTGATATTCTTTGCTTCCCTTGGTGCATGATAAATCCTCTCAGCTCAGATTGCTCTGGGGACTGTGTTAAGAGTGTTGACTAAATCTCTATTAATTATAACATGAGTTTACACGTGTCTAGCTGACAAATAAACACTTGCTTGTATGTACCTATTTAGGTGTCTGAATATAGAGATGAATCTTTCCTCCAAAATGTTTAGGCAGTTAAGGGAAGATGAGATCTCTTCAGATTGTTTCTTATGAAACCTCCTTGTGATTTCAGGCTGATTAAAGACCTTGATTTCAGTTCAGCCACTGCAATAGGTGCCTTGAAGCAGGCCAGGCAGCATCTCTCAAAAGTCACTAGTCTACTGTGCCCACAGTGACAGTCCTAAAAGCCTGTGCTCATGTGGCAGCAGTACCCTGACTCTTACAGTATCACTTTGGGCACGTACAGCACCATGGAGTATCTGGCAGCATCTCCTCTGACATAAAGGAGCTTATGGACTTGATTCTCTGCTGGTGCAAAAATCAAGCAACTCTCTTCATTCAGTGAGAGCTGTGCTGATGTTCATTTCACCTGAAAAAACAGTCCTGAGGATGTTCAAAATCTTCCCTGGCATTTTGAACAATAAATTCATTAGATTTTTGCATAATGGTGTCCATTTTCAAGGAGCTGAGGCATGGTCTCCCATGTTTATGAGTTGATAACTCCTAATTTTATGCCAGAAGAGGCATTAATATTCTCTGATTCACTCTGGCTTATGATGCAGGTTGTAGAGTAGTTGTAAGTGACTCCCAGCAAAGACCTGAGAAATGTTTCTACTTGTCCAGCCAGTGCCTGCAGCTGTGTAGCAAGAAGAAAGCATCCTCTGAGTTAAAGGTTCAAACTGCAACTCCAGGGACCTAAGGTTGTTGTCTGCTGAATCTGGCAATGTGCTCTGTGAAGGTATTCTGCTGTTTTGATAAAAGACAGTAACATCAGTAGGTGCAGTAGATATTTCCTAGCTGTATAAGGAACAATGGAAAGACAAGAGAGAATGGAGAGCAAATAACAGGTGGTAAGGAGGTTGAAATGCTTTATGGTGCTTATTCCAGTCTTAAATGAAAAGGATAATAGTAACAGGATATTTAGTACAATCATAGCTAGCAGTGCCAGGAAGCCTTCATAAAGGAGAATCCAAAAGAAAAAGGCTTCTGATTGCCTAAATCACTTGAATATTCTTAAATCAGTGAGGCTAAATGAAATTCACCCTTGACTATTGTGCTTAAAAGAACTAGTGTGAAAAGCCATTGGTTTATAAAAGCTTCTCCTGTCTTCTAGAGATGCTGCAGTGGTACATACTCCTGAAACGCCTTGGTGAAAAACAGTGCGATTATATGTACCCTTAATGCTATCAGCAACAAGCCCAAGTCGCAACTGTGCATGGCTGTGCACACACACACAGAGAGGCAGCTTTCCCCAGCTGTTTGAGCAGAGAGAAGAGAAGAGTGAAAAGTGACATCAGTTTTGATATGTGACATTAGCTTTCAAGCTGATGAAAGGGAGCAACATGTTCTAATTATTATTCCCCTTCAAAATAAGCCACAAGCTCAGACAAAAGAGGAGAGAAGGGGAGAGAAAAAAATACGGGAGAGAAACAGAATCACAGTTTCTCACTTATCTAATTAAAGCAAGGTGGGAGAGGGAGAGTTTGCCATGCTCAGGCAGTGCTGTTGCTCCATTTGTTCTGGGAAAGGTGGGAGATGGAGGCAGCTGCTCCAGTGAGCCCATGGGAATTGTCTGTCCCTGTCACAGAAGAGCTCTCTTCACAATGCTCATTCACACTTGACTGTGGGACACTGTGGTACCTGTGAAACACCATGTCCTGATTTAGTGGCGCAACTGTTTGCACCTCTGCTTTGTGTTGCTTCATGTTACAACTGCTTGCAGTGCAGACCTGCCTCGGGAGCACCGGGGGCAGCTCTGGTGTGTCCCACTGCACCCAGGGAAGGTGCTGCTACACTACACACTCCCTGTATTTGGCAGTTTTGTTTAAACTGCCCTTTAGTGACTGACACTGCTTCCTGAGCAGCCTGTAGTGGGGATTAACCTCTCTCATGGGGGTTGTCTGGCTTGTCCCCAGAATACACACTGAGCATTATTCCTGTGTCCTAATGCTGTGTTTTGTCTTGGCTCCCATGTAAGGTTAAACGCCTCCAACCTTCTTTAAAAAAGCACTTCCTGAAATCAGAGCTTTGCCACCCACTGCCATATGTCCACTGCTGCCTCTCCTATGAGGTACCGTTTAATGGCATTAAGGTATCTGCAGCCAAGTGCTTGACATTTGTGACTCCAGGGAAGGGAAACAGACATATTACTTCCTAGAAAGCACCTTAGAAATGGATTTCAGGAAAGGAAAAGAGAGGAGTGTCTTCTTTTCTGGTTTGGAGGTTGAAGTGACCTCAAGCCCTGCTCAGCCCTGTAATGTGCCAGAGGCAATAGTGGGGAGACACAAACTCACCACTCACTTTCCAGAAGATGAATGTTGTCATTTTCCCCTGACTTTTGCATCACTTGCTTTTTTCATCCACCAACAACTACGGAGTGACCAGACCAAAACTCTTGGGGCTGTACCTAAAATTGCTGGCCCATGTCAAGGAGGACCGGTGAGCAGAGGGCTGGGAAGCAGCCTGAGACTATGGGCATCTTCCTGCTGCCCTGTGGGGTGCAGCTCTCCAAAAGTAGTCACATCCTTGCTTTGCATAAGTTTGCACCAGGCTCATGTGGCTTTCTGGTAGGAGAGCACTGTGAATTGCTATTGGGAGAAGAAATCCTCTGTTTTCCTCTGAAATTAAGCCTGCTTCTTCCATTTGGATGGGGAAAGGAGAAGTCCTGAAGCAGTCTTGGGTGTCACTGTGTCCTCACCTGCCTGGCCAGCCCATTAGCTGGCTGAGGCTATAGCCCTGTCCTCCTATGTTGCTGTGCCCCTGCCCTATTCCCATCCCTGCTGTTGCTGTCACTTGGTTGTCATGCACTGCAGGGACAGGCACACTGCTGAAAACGTAAGGGAGAGCCAAGTAGCTTCTAGAAAACCAGAGGCATCTGCAGGGCAGCATATGCTGCTGGCACCCAGCATTTCTCAGGACCAGTCACACGGACCTTGGGAATATTTATTTGCATCCTGGCCTCAATCCCAGTTGGGATCTTTGGAAGCTGTCGTTATATGAATATTTATTACACCAGATGATTATTTTTTACTGCTGTGCATCCTTAGTTTGCATCCTGGTTTTTGTGCATGGCTTCTCAAGTACTGTGTTTTCCTGTTCCTCTGCTTTCCACTGTATTCGTGCTGTGTTGTGATATAGCCAATTATCTATGAAAAGAATAATCTGGGGATGGACTCTTGGTTTGTCGATTGCAGCTTTCTCTCTTGAGATTTAGTTCTCCTTTAAGCTGTGTTCAGTGACAGACAGCTTCATTTGCTTGGGTGTTCTTTGCCCTCCAAGGTTTAATGTGTTTATTTAGAAGATGAAACTTACTGTCAGTATTTGTATAGCACCCTCTGGAGCCTGGCTTCCCCAAAAGCTGCAACTGCTTGATCTATTTCACCAACAAACAACCCCTATTAATTAAAAGACTTTTAGCAAATTGGCTGTTATTATTCAGGCTCTAACCTAGCAGTTGTTGAAATCTACACCACTCAGTGGCTTTTGTTTCACATTTATAGTGCCAAAAAACCCACTTGGTTTGGGTTTCTTTTTTTTGTACTGCAACACTCACACTCACATTTCAAGGTTAACTCAGAAAATTAAAAATCTGACTCCATGTCTGCACAAGGTTGTTTTGTCCTGGGATAAAATGAGTTTTTTCTTTCAGAAATCCCTCCATACAGGCATATACAACAAGTGTTGCCACCTTTTGAAGACTGTTTTCAGTCTCCTGGGACTGAAACCAGCCTGGATTGGGGAACACTGAGGGCTCTGTTGTCTCTATCTCACCGGGTTGCTAGATAGGGCTTACACATAGCATCCATGACAAGCATCTTTCCAGGCTGGGGGACAGAACAGTCTGCAGGGAAGGAGGTGGATGTGACAAGCAGCATGAAGGCTGCAGCATGTTATTATTTTTCCACCCCTCACAGTATGCTGCAGAGTTGCTGGCAGTGGTGCGTCTCCCCTTCATCCATCCCAGCTATCTGCTAAACGTTGTTGACAACGAGGAGTTGATAAAGTCTTCGGAGGCTTGCCGAGACCTAGTGAACGAAGCCAAACGTTATCACATGCTGCCGCACGCCCGACAAGAGATGCAGACACCAAGGACCCGGCCCAGGCTCTCTGCAGGTAAAGCAGAAATTCCTTCCATAACACCATCTCTCTAGTCTGGTGGTCCCTAGGTGCAGCCAGGACATGGCTCCTTCTCAGAGCCTGCTGATATTTCAAGCTCAGTTTTCCATGTCTACTTTGGTCGCGTTGTGATGGTTTGGGTGTTCCCCGCCCCCCACACTTTAGAAATCACCCAGACTAGACTCAGCAGCTCTGGAAATGTGAATGAAGCTTATTATTTACAGCTGGCACAATGTACAAGCAGATGTTTACAGTATATACAGTTATATACAGAAATATACAAGGTAAAAGGTAATACAGAAACACAACAGCCCTCCCAGAAACCTGAGTCCCCAGGAGAGGCTCTCAACTATCCCTTCACCTTCCCCCTACCCCTCTCAACCTTACCTCAATCCCAAGGAAGAATAGAGGTTCGGCCAGAGGTTAAGAAGCAAAGGTGGGTTAGCCCAAAATGGAGGGTGAGGTTAGAGAGTAAGATGTAGCTCAGCCAGCAGCCCCAGTGAGAGCAATGGCAAGAGTGTGGTTATCAAATGTTTTTATTTCTTGTTCCCATACTTCTCAGCAAGACTGTGAACGAAGTAGACATCACCATTGTTTTCCTTTCACAGCCTGTAACCTAGTTCTTCTCACCAAAACATTCTAGCCTGCTTCAAACTAGCACACACGTATTCAGACATGAGTGTTTAAATGTACGCTCCTGAAACAGGATTGAAATCTTAGTTTTTAGGCATTATTCTCTTTGGCAGAGACTGTGACATTCCCCCGTTGTCTGGAAGTGATCCCCTTACCCTTAGTTTCTCTAGCTGCAAAAATAAGTGAATAATGTGCTTCTTTGCCGTTCAACCTCTTGTGGGGAGGGTGTAACTAATATTCACAAAACAGGCTCACTTTCACAGCCCTGTGTAACCATGCTATTTTCTTATGGTAAGGCTCACAGTACCAGTTCAGAGTGTTTGCTGCTTCCAAAACAAATGGATCACATATGATGTACTGCCCTTTACAAACTCAGCAACTGTAGAGAACCATGTCTCTTCAAGAGTTTTCTCACTTGAGGAAGGCTTGTGCTTTCCTATTTGGGAAAACACACAGAGAATACCCAAATGCCAAACATACCGTGGTAATGTCAGAAATAGCCTAAATGCAGTCATAGAATCATAGAATCAAACAGGTTGGAAGAGACCTCCAGCATCATCCAGTCCACCCTAGCACCCAGCCCTATCCAGTCAACTAGACCATGGCACTAAATGCCTTAGCCAGTCCTTTTTTGAAGACCTCCAGCAATGATGACTCCACCACCTCCCTGGGCAGCCCATTCCAATGCCAATCACTCTCTCTGGGAAGAACTTCCTCCTAACATCCAGCCAAGACCTCTCCTGGCACAACTGGAGACTGTGTCCCCTTGTCCTGTTTCTGCTTGCCTGGGAGAAGAGTCCCAACTCCCACCTAGCTACAGCTTCCCTTCAGGTAGTTGTAGAGAGCAGCGAGGCCACCCCTGAGCCTCCTCTTCTGCAGGCTGCACACCCCCAGCTCCCTCAGCCTCTCCTCATAGGGCTGTGCTCCAGGTCTCTCACCAGTGGTGCAAATATGTGGCAAAACTGCATCCGAGAAGGCGCCAGATGAAGCAGGTGAATTGTTTTAACATGCTGCCTGCTCCTCCGCCTCCCACAAGTACGATCACAAAGCCAGACAAAACTTTCTGTCACTGCCACTGATGCTAATGTGGCATGGAGATGGCATATCAAGCCCCGTTTTTTGCAGCTTCTGGAGACTGCCTCATCAAGGCACCTTTCAGAAAGATGAAGTGTAGAGGACTTTCAATAACAATCTACCCTAAAAAGTCTTTCATTGAAGACGACTAATGGTGTGATGTTTGAAGCGGCGTTTGAAAAGTGCTTATTTTATGTATATAAAATTGTAGGTGTAATATGATCCATTTCCAGAAGCTTGTTGATGAGGGAAAAGTGATTCTCTCAGGGTAAGAGAGGGTGATTATAGTTTTTTAGGTCAGAGTCTAATTATATAGAGTCATGTTATTTTGCATATCAACAGCATTCGTGTAGGCACAAAGGATCTCAAAGCACCCTTTGTGGGCTCGCTGCAGCACGTCGCATGCCCTCGCGAGGTCATTGATTATAATCAAGTTGTGTCTTGCACAGGTGATTAGATTTTCTGCCGTGGTGCAAAAATAATGATCTCTTGTTACTAAGAAGTATTTATTTGAAACTGTACAGCACTCTAAGTTAATAACTTTTAAGAGAGTAACCTTGCTGGAATGACACAGATGTGTTTTTTGAAAACACTAATGAAGAACGACAATCATCCATTACTCCCAAGACACATTTCTCTCCGCCGCAGCTCCTAATCTCTCTTGCTGGCAATCTCACTTCTATGCTTCTGACCCCCTTACCTGCACACACTTGTCTGCTGAAATGATGATTTGTTCCAGCTCATGGCTTCACGATCCCGCTTCTAAGCCTACCTCTCCTGGCAACAAATTGCACCAAGGCTTACAATTGCTGCAGAATGTAACGCTTCCGTTAAATGCTAAATCCAAACTATCCCCGGCACTTGGCTCTTGAGGTTGAAGCCAAAAAAGCATCCCGGAGTTAAACTGTGATCCATCACTGTGGGGGTGATTCTGGAGTAACATTCAGATCAGATTTGATTCAGCTCTGGTTGTGAAATGGATATACCACCTCTGAGATGTGTATTGCAAACGTTTTGTCCATCTACATGAAGAGAGAATTTGTCTTGCTGTGTGCCCTGTTTTAAAGGGCCTTGGGGAAGCTGGTCAAGCACAGAAAAATATCAGTTACTGTAGGAGGGCAGGGGCCATCTCTGTCATGTTACCCAGCACCTAATACACTAACATTCTGCTCCATAGCTTGAGCACATGTTATGTACATCTGGAAATCCCACAGCAACAACAAAAATATACCACCAGAACATAAGAACATTATATGTTAATAGATTATATGCAGAGAAAAATGAGGATGAAGAACCATAACTATAGCATAAATCTCCCCCCAGACACCTTCTTCAAGTTAAAGTCCAAACATACTTTCCCTGGACAATGTCCAGGCTTCAAAGCTGTCACAAAACTTGATAAAATCTCCATTTGCTTCAATGGAACAGGAATTTGCTACTTGCAGGTCTCACCCAAAGACTGTGGAAATCAACAGATGTCTTTACATGGAACTGCCTTTTCATTTCCTTTCCCCTTCAAGTTTTGCCCAGATGGCATGCTCCCTCCCAAGTTCTCCCAAGCATGTTCCTAGTGTTATTCTTCACCCACTGCTTACCCACACATTCGTACACACTCCCTTTTTTCTTACTCCTCTTGATTTGATTCTGCAGTCTACAGCAGATTTATATACAATAGTTAAAATTATCCTGACCGCTGAGTATTTTTGATAGGCTCCTGTCTGCTTGAGAAATGACACTTCTCTATAATATTATTTTTCTTACTTGAATCCTAGGTGTAGCTGAGGTAATAGTCTTAGTTGGGGGTCGTCAGATGATTGGCATGAACCAACGTGCTTTAACAGCAGTCACTTGCTTAAATCCTCAAAACAACAAGTGGTACCCACTGGCCAGCCTGCCCTTTTATGATCGTGAGTTTTTCAGCGTGGTCAGCGCTGGGGACAACATCTATCTCTCAGGTAAGCAGCCAATTTCATAGAAACATAGAATCACAGAACGGTTTGGGATGGAAGGGACCCTTAGAGGCCATCTAGTCTGACCCCCTCGCCATGAGCAGGAACGTTGTCCACTAGATCAGGTTGCTCAAAGCCCCATATGTCTGCCCTCAAACACTTCAAATGATATGGGCATCCCTCTGGGCAACCATGGGCAACCCTTTCCAATGTCTCAACACCCTCATTGTAATAAATTTCTTTCTTACATCCAGTCTAAATCTAGGTACCCTCTCTCAGTTTAGAACTGTTACTTCCAGTTCTTTCACTACAAGCCTTAGTAAAAGGTCTCTCTCCATCTTTCTTATATACCCCCTCTAAGTATTGAAAGGCCACAATAAGGTCTCCATTGAGCGTTCTCTTCTCCAGGCTGAACAACCAGAGCTGTCTTCACCTGTCCTCACAGAGGATGTGTTCCAGCCTTCTGACCATTTTTGTGCCTCTCCTCTCAACCTTCTTGCATAGGTCTATGTCTTCCCTGTCCTGGGGACTCCAGAATTGAGCACAGTACACGAGATGGGATCTCAGGAAAACAGAGTAAAGAGGGAGACTCATCTCCCTTGACCTGCTGGCCACAGTTCTTCTGAGGCAACCCAGGATGTGATTGACTTTCTGGGTTGCAAACACATACTGCCAGATCATTTCCAGTTTTTCATCAGTGACTCCCAGCTCCTTCTTCACAGGGCTGCTCTCAGTCCATTCATCCCCCCAGATTTACTGGGCTGGAATAAAAGTTTCTTCTTATACCACAGGCAGCACAAAAGGATATGCTGGAGTTTTACCAGCTTCTCCTGGAGGGGGGGCAAATAGTGTCAGGGCAGCTGGGAGAGAGGGATTGCCCTGCTTTTATCATTCTCCATTTCTCTGTGGCATTAATGTTCTCTCAAAGCAGTCAACAGGAGTATTTTGCAGTTGCAACATGAAGAAAATAAGTCTGACAACCGTCAAGCATGCAAAGAGGTTTCACTGCCATAGAAACACAATTTAAAGTACTGGCTGCAGTCAAGTCTAAATGGCGGGTTTGGGAATTTGAGACAGACAGGCTACACTGCTGAATATGTGACCTACACTTAGAGTATTTGCTTACAGGAGCATTCATGTTTTGTACTTGTTGTTGAGACCTCTCTTTTGACAGTAGTCACTATCCCTGTAATCTTCTTAGTTTCAATGAAACTGAAACCACACTCCTTAAAAGGCTTTAACTCCCAAAGTAACTGTCTACACTCTGCCCACAGCATCACGGGCTCTGGGCTTTTGCAATCTGATGGTAGCTCTGCTTGGCTAGAGGGGGAAAAGCAGTTCTTACCAGGCAATGCAAGGATGCTTTGATGGCAGCTGAGTGGAGGTTTGATGATAAAATGGGGAGCCTGGGCAAGGAGGTTCGGATGTGTGCAATCTGAGGATGTAGCTGGGAGCTACAGATGCACCAGGCAGTACCAGTAAGGGGTTACAGCTGTTGCCTTTCCCTTGCCGAGTTTCTTCACTGCATTTTCTGTAGTAAATTGCTGCCTGTGGTGTTAAATTCCATTAATACTTCATAGAGGCCCTAAGGATTGATTGGAAATTATTTCTTAGTGTTTTTTGCCCATGCTCATTTTGCCACTGGAGCGAAAGCTTTCTATGGAGGCTTTTGTGAGATGTTGACTTTCAGCTATTCTTAGCTGAAGTACTTTCCAATATGTAGAGCCATTTTAAGCTGTGCCATACCTGCTAACAAAAACTGCTGAATTGTAAATTCAAAGCTCATGTCAGCTCTTTCCCCTGAATCTGGATAAGTGACCTGATGGTATTCAGTGGCTGCATGAGGAGAGCTGGAAGTCCTGCATGGCTGGAAACCTACCTGAGTGGCAGTTGATATTTTGCTTTGTTCAGACTTTTACAAGACACAGGAAAAAGGGAAGGGGAACCAACAGAACTGGGAATAAACCCCCGCAAGCTCAAAGTACTGGACCCCACACTGCATAGCTTTGGAGAGCAAAATACAAAGGAGGAAGTCTGGTTTTCTCATTAAACCACAGACCCGAGTCTAGTTTCTTTTCCTGGCACAACCACCGAATCCCAGTGTGTTCTTAAATCAATCGTTTCACCACTTTGCACTTCAGAATTGGCATGGTATGACATCCACTGAGGCTGTCTTGGAAGCTTCAGTCAGAAGTTAAAAAATAACTAGCATGAATACTTCACTGGAGCATCTCAAACTGGTATACAGGAGGGGTACAGCTGGTTCTTTCCTTTGTCAACAAATGAAAATAAATGAGAAGTGTGTCCCTGAAAATCAGACATTAAGCCTACAGTGCAAGCACTTACTTTATTCTGCCCACGTGTGTGTTGCTTCAATCCATCACTGTATTAAGCATTTTAGATTTCAGACTGGCCTGTGTCTTACAAGCCAAGGTAGGCTCTGCCTCCTGACATCATCTTCTAAGTATTGCACTACTTCAGTAGCTTGGAAGTTATTTATGAACACTGGAAAGGGCCTATCCCCTTATGAACATGTCCTTCACAGTCTGACATCTTGATTTCTTCGTGTCATCCTATTTTTACAAAACAGCCTTTAGGGTGCATGAATAAATGACACAGATATGCATCATCAGAACAGATGCTCAGTATTGAGGGTGATTTATTTTAATTAGTCAAATGTAATTTGAAGAGTTTCTACTTTGTAACTGGCTTTGATTGCTGTGTGCAAAGCTGCTGCCATTGCAGCATCTCACATAATTCTCTCTTCTTTCTTTCTCTCGCCCTCCCGTTGGTACTAGGTGGCATGGAGTCAGGTGTCACACTTGCTGATGTCTGGTGTTATATGTCCTTGCTCGATAACTGGAACCTGGTGTCCCGCATGACAGTCCCCAGGTGTCGACATAACAGTTTGGTGTACGATGGGAAAATTTATACCATTGGAGGGGTCGGTGTGGCAGGCAACGTTGACCATGTGGAAAGGTAAAAAAAAACCAAAACCCACATGCTGTTTTCTGCAGCTTTTTCTTCATGCTATGATAAAGGACCATTTTCCTTTTAAAGGACACATCAAATGTTCTGTATGTGTTAAAATAAGCTTTTATAACAGCCAAGGGAGGAGAAAACTACGCAGGATTAGATTTCTTTTTAAGGCTTCAGTGGAAAGCATTGTTTCAAAACCAAAGACAAAAGCTGCCAGTTTGTTTGTTGGTTTGCTCTGGGGAGGGAAGAGAGGAATTAAGCTTCTTTGGACACTTTACACAGATTAAACAATGAACTAATAAACTTCCTTTGAATTTAGTACTGATGAAAGTCTTTAGAGATCACAAAAAATCCTTTAAAAAAAAGAAAACCAACACAAAAAAAAAAACAACACAAAAAAAAATCCCACAATACACAGCAGAGCAGTTTTCTCATATGTTCTCTTTGGGTAAAGCACTTCAGCCTTGACCTGCCTGGAAGGAAGATCCTCTCTTTGGTGGTCTTGGTGTGGGGCTGGACCTGCCAAGCTCTGAGTAAAACAGCCAATAAACGCAGACTGTTTTGAATTCCTGGCTTGGAGGAGATGAACAGAAATGGGAGAGAATGGAAATTGCTCTTTTGAAGAAGACTCCACATACATAAAAAATTTCCTTTTCTCATGTACAACTTAAAAAAAAAAGATATAGTCAAAGCACAAAGGAATCACATCACAAACTAAGAGTTCCAAACCCAACTAATTCCATGTCAACCTGAACATTCAGTAAACCCATAGATTTTGGATGCATATCAGTGGTTCCATTAAAAAAGCAGAAATGCTCTATGTAAGTATGTAAGAATAATCAGTTCAACAAAGCCCTAGCCTTGCCCACACGCTGTAAAATGCATTGTTACAACAGTGGCAGTTTGTAAAATGGTCTTCCCTAGTGACTCTGCCAACCAAAAATATTTCTTCTCATATATATGTCTTCTCTGTTTTACGTAACTGAATTTGAATACTTATTTCTTCAGCAACATTTTTTTGAAGCAGGCACTTCCCAGTAAAAGTTGCCTTACAGGGCAAGCTAAAAGGGGATAAGTCACTAAGAAAGATTTGAGAAAGTAAAAATGAACATTTTTCAAAAGGTTAGGATTAAAGATGCTTTCAATCTGTTCTTTCTGGGGTTTGGTGCAGCAACATTAGTGTTCCATTTATGCAGTGGGTGTTTATTTTTTCAATTAAGTAGATACTGTAAATATCAAGTAGCAAAACCTGTATTAACAGTTTGTTAATGCTTCAAAGTCAAAACACACACAGGAAATTAGGAAATGCCAAAAGTAAAGTTTCCTTCTGCAGACCTGCTCTCTGGAGCAGTCTGTAATTGTGTGATGAGTTTTTCATTACCAAAGGATTTCTGCCTAGGTCAGTTTATGGGACAGACCAGTTGCCTGTATGCATGGCCAGGGAGATCCTGTCCTAGTGCTGAGTGATCACAGTTCACATATGACCTCTGTCTTCATGTGTTTGGTACTGTTCTGCCAAATTTGTGAATAAAATTATTTGTGACAAAAAAATCCCTGGAAAGGATGTGTAGAGTGGGACAAGGTCTGCAGGTACCTTTCCCTCCCTGCTGTCTTGGCCATGGCCTGACAAATCGATGA
Source organism: Pogoniulus pusillus (assembly GCF_015220805.1). Taxonomy (NCBI): domain Eukaryota; kingdom Metazoa; phylum Chordata; class Aves; order Piciformes; family Lybiidae; genus Pogoniulus; species Pogoniulus pusillus. The sequence goes on along the minus strand of NC_087270.1, from coordinate 28,343,712 downwards.
TGACACAGTGAGCAAGTTAGGGAAAAGCAGACAGCAAAGGATGAGTGATAAATCATAACAGTGAGTGCACCCTGTGAGTGTTGCTCCCCTCCTTAGTCCTGAGCTTAAGGTGGACGTTACCCTCAGGACTTGCCTTGAAGGAAATCTTACCATTTTATTCAGATTTATTTTGGAAGGTATTTGTCTTGTAATTTAAATCAGTACATTTTTAGCTAACAGAAACATTTTTGTGAAGCCAGGAAAGAGACACAGTGTGTCCTTCCATCTCTCAATAAAGATGGACCTCAAAAGAATGCTACTGGGGATAAGTGTCTTGATAGATGTCATTGATTAGAGTATCTCTTTTTATTTTTCCTAGGCTCCCATTTCTGTCCCTGCTCTAATTATCATGGGCTCTTTAGGATCCAGAATGTTGGTTGAATGAACTCCCAAGTCAATCCAAGTCACCCCTCTCCTTCCTTTTCATCTCAGTCACCCCAGCCCTTGCCACAAACAACACTGGAGCCTGCAAAGTCACACTCAGGCCCTCAGCGTACCCGGCGCAGCTCAGCGAGAGCAGCTGTGCTGGTTTTCAGCTCCAAGTCCACCAAGAGACTTGTATGTGGGAAAAGAGCAGATTTGCTCCCTATCATTTCAGCACATGCTGTCTCAGCCACAATAAGGATGGCTTGTCATGGGGATTTGCTAAACCCGTGGTTATAATTAATCTGCTATTGTCTATAAAGTGACTTTTGAGACAAAGCCAAGGAAAAAGTGCAACATGGCCTCCTTAGGGTTGTGCCAAGAAATCACAGAGGTTTTGAGATGTTTTCTTTCTTATTCTTTGTCTTAAAATGCTAGTTGGAGATGACAGAAGCAAAGCATGGCATGGCTGAAGCTGTGCATTTTGGAAAAGGTGTTTCAGGGTCTGCTGTTAGAGATGCAGGTGAGAAAAAGTTGACCCTCCTAGCTGGTCCAAGCAAAGCCAGGCCATTTCAGGCAAAAGCTTTTCCCATTTGGACCAGGCAACCTATTTGTGTTGAGTGTCTAGGAATTACATCACTGTAACCACTTTTGCAGGCAATGAGGCTTTCTGAATTTGGGTTGCAACTTAAAAAAACCTGAACATTAAAGTGCAAAGTAAAGTCACTTTAATTACTCAGTGTTCTGCTGTCTCACAGCTAAGGTCCACCTCTTGACTTTCCCTTCTCTTTCTCTCCACACTCCCTGCAAGTGACTGATTGTCTGCCCCTGTGTGGTCTGCATATTCCTTTTCAAATATCATGTTATTTTGGATAGGACTCCAAGATACCACTAGTTAGAGGAGAGAAACCTCTCTGTCAGTCAGCAGGTCTTGGAAAAGCACTGTATTGCAAGAAGGATGGGGACATGCTGGAGCATGTCCAGAGAAAGTCCATGGGGATGCTCAGAGGGCTGAGCACCTCTCCTGTGAGGACAGACTGAAAGAGTTGGGGCTGTTCAGTCTGAAGAAGAAGAGGCTCCCAGGTGACCTTCTTGTGGCCTTCCAGGATCTGAAGGGGGATACAAAAAAGCTGGGGAGGGACTTTTTAGGGTATCAGGGAGTGACAGGACTAGGGGGAATGAAGCAGAGATGGAGGTGGGGAGATTCAGACTGGAGGTGAGGAGGAAGTTGTTGAGCATGAGAGTGGTGAGAGGCTGGAATGGGTTGCCCAGGGAGGTGGTTGAGGCCCCATGGCTGTAGGTGTTTAAGGCCAGGCTGGATGAGGCTGTGGGCAGCCTGCTCTAGGGTAGGGTGTCCTTGCCTATGGCAGGGAGGTTGGAACTAGATGATCCTTGTGGTCCCTTCCAACCCTGACTGATTCTGTGATTCTATGAATACAGTGACTTGATCGTGTGTGCCAAGTCAGGTGATGCCAAAATTTTCATTTACCTCTGAGGTTAATATTGATCCCCTCGGTGCTGGATTTCAGGGTTGTACACTCTTGGGTTTTGGTCAGTTTTTCACCTCAAAGGAGGCTCTGTTATCCATTTAGATGGAGGTACAGGAGCTTACCCAGGCCTGACAATGCAATCCTGGTCTGTGCTACCAGTTTGAAAGGCAAGGCACTGGATACCCTCCATTGCTAGGCCATTTAACCACTTCCCTTCGTGCACATGAAGCTTATCTTTCCCAACCACATTTTGCCTTCTCCTTGCTCAGTCAGCTCAAGCATGAACGTGTCCAGCTTTGGCTGGATTTCGATCTGTATTTGCTGGCACAGTGGAAGGCACAGCTCCAGTCCAAAGTGGCCTACCCTGACCTTATCAGTTAGCAGCCCCAGAGCATGGAGGCTGCAGGGTGCCTCACCACAGCAGGTCTTTGAAGACAGAGAAAATAGCATTATCACCAGGCTTCCTTCTTGTTCTCCACTCCTTTTTTTTCCCCTGGAATTCTCATAATAGCTCATCCTAAATGGCTACAATCTTACAAAGATGTTCTTACTGCATTTTGCTGTTTAAAAACAAATGTCAGACCATCAGACCTATACATGCTGCCACCTGACTGCACTATTAGAAGACATTAAGCGAGTAGGTACCGCTGGGCTCCTAATGGTTTATGGCATCAGCTCCTGGGCTGCTGTCTCAGTGCTTTTGTTTGTGTCACTGATGCTGAGGGGTGCAGCCTCAACCAGAAATTCTGGTACCACTTAAATCAGTGGATGTTTTCCCATCAACTTCAATAGGACTGAGATTTTTTTACTCTTTATCTGCCATTTGTCTGTAAAGAGGCAGTAAAAATTCCAGCTTGATGAATAGTATTATGGGACTATCACAAACAGATGAGTTGGAGCTATTCGTTATTCATCTTAAAACAATATGCATGTGCCAGAGGGGCTGAGTTATAAGTCCATTTTTGTGGCTGTACATGGCTATATGTTCAGGGAGAGTTATGTTTTTGGAATGAGTGTTTAGGGAAATAACAGCATGGCTGCAGTTCTCCATCAAGACCCTCCGGCAAGTCTCTGTATGACAGGGAGCGAGTCATTAGGTGTTAGGCGAGAGGGTATTACACTTTCTGTCTTCTTCTGAGATATGAGTTGAGAGGCAGCGAAATGAAGTGGATCCATGAACTAGGCTTTTAGATAATGGATGGGCCCTGTAATATATGCAATTTGAGAGCCAAGAAGGCTGCATATGCTGACAAGACAATATATGTGACTATAAGGGTGGAAATGTGGGTGCTTTGTGGTTATTATCTGTTTGAAGGACAGAAGATGAATCCCCTTGACCTGACAGCATTTTTACAATAAGGTTGTCTAAAATGGGGAGATTACTTCGGTTGACAGTGTGTACTTGGAAGACAGTATAAAAAATTCAGTGTAAAGAGTAAGCTTTATAATCTTTAAAGAAACTGCTTCAGAACCTACTCTTTTATTGAGACAGGGTTTCTCCCTGCAGAAATGTAGTGGGAGCAGTAGCCCAACTGAATCATACCTACACCAGTGCACACTGTATGGGTAACAAACAGGAAGACCTGTAAGCCATTCTGCAGTGGAGAAATAGGATAGATGTACTTGCCATCTCAGAAACTTGGTGGGATGACTTGCACGTCTCCAGTGCTGCGTTGGATAGCTATAAACTGTTTAGAAGGAAGAGGAAGAGTCCAGGGTGGAGGGGTGGTAGGGTAGCTGGTGGGGTAGCTCTGTTTGCTAGGAAGCATTTTGATTGCTAGAAAGTGTTTTGAGCTTAATGCTAGCGATGATAGGCTTGAGTGTTTATGATCTGGACGAGGGGATTGGGTCCAGCATCAGTAAATTTGCAGATGACACCAAGCTAGGAGCAGGTGTTGATCTGTTGGAAGGTAGGAGAGCCCTGCAGAGGGACCTGGACAGGCTGAATGGGTGGGCAGAGGCCAATGGGATGAGATTTAACATGGCCAAGTGCAGGGTTCTGCACTTTGGCCACAACAACCCCAAGCAGCACTACAGGCTGGGGACAGAGTGGCTGAGAGCAGGCTGGAAGAAAGGGACCTGGGGGTACTGATAGATAGTAAGCTGAAGATGAGCCAGCAGTGTGCCCAGGTGGCCAAGAGAGCCAATGGCATCCTGGCCTGCATCAGGAACAGTGTGGCCAGTAGGACAAGGGAGGTTATTCTGCCCCTGCGCTTAGCACTGCTCAGGCCACAGCTTGACTACTGTGTCCGGTTCTGGGCTCCTCAATTCAAGAGCGATGTTGAGATGCTGGAAGGTGTCCAGAGAAGGGTGACAAAGCTGGTGAGGGGCCTGGAACACAAACCCTATGAGGAGAGGCTGAGGGAGCTGGGGGTGCACAGCCTGGAGAAGAGGAGGCTCAGGGGTGACCTCATTGCTGTCTACAACTACCTGAAGGGAGGTTGTAGCCAGATGGGGGGTGGCCTCTTCTCCCAGGCAACCAGCAATAGAACAAGGGGACACAGTCTCAAGTTGTGCCAGGAGAGGTTTAGGCTGGATGTTAGGAGGAAGTTCTTCCCAGAGAGAAAGATTTGCCATTGGAATGGGCTGCCCAGGTTGGTGGTGGAGTCGCCATCCCTGGAGGTGTTCAAGAAAACGCTGGATTGGGCACTTAGTGCCATGGTGTAGTTGACTGGATAGGGCTGGGTGCTCAGTTGGACTGGATGATCCTGGAGGTCTCTTCCAACCTGGTTGATTCTATGATTCTATGGATATAGTTAAATCCAGCTGATGGCCAGTCACAAGTTGTATTCCTCAGGGCCAGTTGGGTTTCATGTCTTTGTCGATGATCTGGGTGAGGGATCAAGTGCAGACTTACTGAGAGTGCAGAGGGCTAGAAGTTGGATGGTAGTGCTAATCTGCTTGACAGTAGGGACGTTCTACAGAGCGGGACAGGCTGAATCAATGGGCCGAGGCCAATGGTAAGAAGTTCAACAAGGCCAAGTGCTGGGTCACAAAACCGCCATGCAATGCTAGAGGTGTGGGAAAGAGTGAATGGAAAGCTGCCTGGCAGAAAAGAACCTGGGGGCATTGCTGAAGCTGGCTGAACATGAGCCAGCAGTGTACCCAGCTGGACAAGAAGGCCAACAGCATAACAGAAGAGTGTTCATCCCCCTGTATTTGGCACTAGTAAGGCCACACCTCAAATACTGTGCTCATTTCTGGGCCTCTCACTACAAGAAGAACGTGTCAAGAGAAGGGTGAACAAGCTGGTGAAGGGTCTAGAGCACAAGTCTTCTGAGGAGCAGCTAAGGGGACTGGGGTTGTTTAGTCTGGAAAAGAGAATGGCTGAGGGGAGACGTTATTGTGCTCTATGACCTCCTCAATAGTGACTATAGTAAGGTATTGGTCTCTTCTCCCAAGTAGCAAGTGATAGGACAAGAGGAAATGGCCCCAAGTTATGCCAAGGGAGGTTAAGATTCAACATTAGGAAAAAATTCTACCTCAAAAGGGTTGTCAAGAACTAGAACAAGCTGACCAAGGAAGTGGTGGAGTCACCATCCTTGGAGATGTTTAAAAGGTGCTGTAGACATGGTGTTTAGGGACACGGTTTAGTGGTGATCTTGGCAGTGTTAGGTTAACAGTTGGGCTTGGTCTTAAAGTTCTTTTCCAACCTAAACAATCTGATGGTTCTGTGGTGTCTTAAGAAAATGAAATACGTAGCCTTGTTCAAGGATAGAGTCTTCAGCCCCTCAGAATAGTCAGAAAAAATGTAAAAGGCAAAAAGCAGTAATCTGTTAATGTGATTTTAAACAACAGGTGAACCATCTGAAGAGCAGATCAGTATGACACTCTACAGCTTTGTTTCAAATCACAACCTTCCTGCAAACAGAGTAACGTAGAAGAGGATGGAGGTGCATGGCTGGTAGCAGCTGACCGTGATGTAAGGAATAAATATAAATAAGTTAAGACAGGAATTAGAAGGAAAGAAATTAAGACACAGAGAAGAGAAAAACAAATACTTTCAGGAAGCAAAGAGATCAAAAGTCATGAAGACAGAGAAGTAAACAGCACAGCTTGAAATGAAAGGTTTTCTGCTGTTAATACTGAGATGGTAGGGAAAGAGCAAAAAAAGGAGGTGTTGAATTAAATGACTAAAGCAGGAGGAAGATCAGCCCACAGATTTAATCCTCAGAGTGAAGAGTTGTGGAAACTGGCAAAGTTATTTCTGCATCTGCTCTCTTGTGCTGTGTTTTTGCTAGGTTCAGATCATTTGCCATGCCGTGGGTATATAAATAAAACATAAACCAGAGGATAATGACTGCACAAGGGTCAGGTGAGGCAATGGTGCTCAGTGCATGTGAAGTGACAGACAGGGACACAGACATCCAGCACATGTGGAAAGCTTGATGCCCAGAGCAGGGCAGGGCTGTGGACTGCAAGGCTGCAGGGACTGCTCTGGGGGCAGAGGAAGGTGTGTGAGGGTATGCAGGTAAAAGCACATGTGAGTCCGTAGTGTGCAAGGGCTGCAGAGCCAGGAGTCAGTCACATGAAAGGAAATGATCTTGAGGTTTCAAGTTCAGCAAATTGGATGGGCTTGGTAGGTCCATAACCAGGGACAAGCATGGATACACCGGGACTGGAGGGAGCAGTGGAGGAGAAGGAGGAAGAGCCTTTGCTTGGCTTGAAGCCAGCCCCCATTAAGTCTCTGTCTATAGCTTCAAACAGGGGAATCAAATGCAAAGCTTGACTAATGGAAAGAGATCGAAGTGATGATTCTTTAAATAAGTTCCCTCCCTCCTGGCACCTGAGCAGAGCCAGTATTAAAGGCAGTCAAGGAGCCCCACTAGCACTGGTGGCAGTGGAGTGATGGCAACACCAGAGATGACACAACAGAGTCCCTAGAGCAGAAAAGTAAAGCAGGTGTCATTATTTCCTGCCCTGGAAGGTTACAAAGATTTAACTTTATTCATTTTTAAACCAATTTAGCTAATCTGGTGCAAATCCTTGTGTGAACACATTAAGGGCTGTCTTGAGATAGACCAAAATGATGGAAACTTGCCTTGCAGAGACTTAAGGAGCTTAGTCTATTTAGTTTATCCCACAGAAGATGAAGAGGTGACTTTATTATTTTCTGCAAGTGCATATGTGAAAGAGAGCTACCAGACAGCTTTATAATGCAACAGGAAAGAAATAATTCCTTTCTGGTGAGTGAAGAGTGAAGCAAAATAGAGAGTAGAAATCAGGTCTACAGTTCTGCCAGGAAGGAATGAACCAGAGGAATAAATTCCTGGGGGTGGAGAGACTTGATGGGCAGGTATCAGGAAGCCTCAAGGGCTCCAACTTCTCTTCAGCCTCAGAGGTAAGTTAGGTACTTACTTAAGAGGATTACTTCACTGAGCATCCTGTGTAAAACCCACATTAGATGCATCTGTTACATGGACAAGGACTTGCTTCCACCTGCTTCAGTGATTACTTAAACCAAATGACCCTCAAGATAAGAATGGGTTTTTTAAGCTGCCCCACTTGCACCTATATCCAGCAGACCTGCAGCCTTTGGCTTTCAGCAACTGAAATTAAACTAGCCATTTTTGGTTTCCCAGTAGCAGATGAAAGACGGCAGGAGCAATAAAGATTAGTTCTTTCATCTTAGAGCATAAATGGAGAGCAGTGAAAATGGGTGAAAAACAAGTTCTAGGCAACCTGAGGTTGCAACAGTGAAATCCATGCAGAAAGAGGTTGTATTCATAATTTGAACTGTTCTCCAGTATTCCTATAGACATGGTCTTCAAACACACCCAGTCCCCAGCATATCTGAAGAATATAATTCCTTCTTCTCAGACATGTTGTAGGACACAGAAAACCACTGTCAGGAACATATCTTGCCTTGGGAACTGTTATTGGCCAGTGCCAGGGAAGGCAGTGGAACTGCTCACTGTCCCAACTTCAGACTGGCCACAGATGTTTCTCATGCTAAGTGAGAAAGCCTGGTGTGAGGCAGGAATCAGCTGACAGGTATAATTTATATCTTAGGATATGAAAAACTAGGACGGAACAGTAGGTCAGATTTTCTCAGCTCTGTTACTTTTCACAGTTCCCAATCAATTAGGACCAATTTCTTAACCAGCTTTTAATAAGACATCAAGAATTAAATTACCAAGATGCAGATTACTGCAGGAGGTGACTTAGCAAAGTGTAACCCAAAGACACTATGTGAAGCTGTTTATAATATGCAAGGTTTTTGCATAGCTGCTGGGCAAATGCAGGAGATGCAGCATGCGGTGCCTTACCTGCAGGAGTTGCTTGTGCAATCAAAATGCAGCTGCAGACTTGGGTTTGGTACCAAACATTAAGAATCAGTGCAATATAGGTGTGTCACCTTGAATGCTCCCAGCACCATGTTGTTTAATCTTGTTAGATTTCTTCCCTTTGATCACTTGTTGTAGATGAATTTAATTTCTCAGTAACTAATTTAGAGCATTGTACAAGGCAGTTCTCTGTGCTCATTATAAGGGACTTGCCTAATTTTGTTTTAGTTAAAGGTTGCCTCCTTCTTGCTTTTGCTTCACTTTTATGAGTGTGTTAATTACTTTCAGTTATATTACTTGGAAACTCATTAATGCATTTTCGTGAAGCACTTTATTTTGTGCTGTTGCTACCATTTATGTAATTTCTCCCTTTTATTTTCATAGAAGGAATCATAGAATGATTGGGATTGGAAAGGATCTTAAACTTACTTAGTTCCTACCCCCCTGCCATGGGCAGGGATACATTCCACTAGAACAGGTTGGTGAAAGCCCCATCCAGCCTGACTTTGAACACTTCCAGAAATGTGATACCTACCTACAGCTTCTCTGGGCAAGCTGTTCCAGTGCCTCACCACCCTCTTGGTGAAGATTTTCTTCCTAATACCCAATCTAAATCTGACTTCTTTCAGTTTAAAGCCATTACCTCTTGCCCTATCACTACACTTTTTTACGGACTCCATCCCTGTCTTTTCTGTAGGCTGCCTTTAAGTACTTGTGATGGTTTGGGGACACCCACACACACACTTTGGAAATCACCCAGACTAGACTCAGCCAGCTCTGGAAATTAGAATGAAGCTTATATTTACAGCTTAGCTCAATATACAAGCAATGAGTGTAAGTTGAAGCATAAGAGGTTCTGCCTTAACACAAGGGGAACTTCTTTACTGTAAGGGTCACAGAGTACTGGAACAGGCTCCCCAAAGAGGTTGCAGAGTCTCCTTCCCTGGAGACTTTCAAAGCCTGTCTGGATGTGTTCCTGTGTGATCTGTGCTAGATTGTATGGTCCTGCTCTGGCAGGGGGGTCGGATTCAATGATCTCCTTGGGTCCCTTCCAACCCCTAATATCCTTTGGTCCTGTGAACTTCTCAAATATGAGACAGTAGCCATCCCTCAGCACCTGTGGATGCATTTCATCAGATCCCATGGTCTTGTGGTTTATTCTCAAACCTGATACTCTCCTGCAGTAGTGATTCAGTTGGGGCAATTAACGAGGCAGGGATTAAAACATATGTGGCATTCTTATTTCCAGAAAGCCCTGCTCACAAACTGCATGCAAACTAGTTAAATTTGGGTTCTAATTTGGTCAGGAAAATCTTCACAGGGATGCTTATGGCAATTCATTAATTTAGGAGAATCAGAAGATTGGAAGAGTTTACCCACAAAATGCCTTTGCCCCACTTACAAATAAAAGGCAGCCCAGAGGCCTAGGGGATGTATGTGCTACTCACGGCGGTGGAGTAGGAATGTCAAGAGAGTTCCTGGCTCCTTCGTGGCAGTGTTGGAGCTGCTCAGCATCTTGGTAGCCATTGAGAAGCTTCTAGATCTTCGCAGACTCTAGCAGGGTGCTGAGAAAGAGGCAGATGATCTCTGACCTGATCCTGGTTCCTCTTGGCATGGAGATTTGCAGAGATGCATGCAGGATCTCTTGCAGATGTGCAGGGAGCAGGATGTCAGTGGCACTTCTCATCACATTGTGAGGCACTTACTGCCTTCCTCTGGTAAACTTGAGGCACTTAAGTTTCCAGGTAGTTCAAGCCCAAAACATCAGGGCTAAACTGGGCTGAGGCATGAGGCAGAGCAGAACACAATGTCCAAACCAAGAGCAGTGAGGCAGAGCATGTTGTCTGAGCAGAGCAGAATGTAGAGCAGAGGAGCATGCACTGAAACAGAGCAGTGAGGCAGAGGCAGCAAGGCAAAAGCAGCACAGCTGCTAGCAACTTAGCTCAGTTTATATTACTTGCCCGAGTGCAATGGCTCCTTTGGCCACAGAGATTCACCAATCAAAGTGGCATTTGCCAAACTGACCATATTAGGTGAAACCAGGGCTTGTGCACCCTTATTTGGGCAAGACACCCACAAGTACCTAAACACCTGCAGGTACCTGTTTATCACTTTGGGAGGGGACATAATGACCCAAGCCTTTGTTTTCCTCCCGCCCTTGCTTCCTCCATCAGCTGAAGGGTGGGGCAAGCCAGGACATATAATAGGCCTATTAGCCTTCCAGGCCAAGTAGGTGGTTCTTTATTCTCCCGTGCTCTGCTTTTGCCTTCTGCACATTGGGCTTTGGGGCTGGAACACTCACTGGCAAAGACAATCTGAGTACTTCCATGTGCTGGGTAACTAGGTCTCCTGTTTCCTTCCTCAAGTTTGAGTAGTGAGAATTTGAGGGACATGTCAGAAAGTGAGAATTCCCCTGTTTCTAAATCATTTTTTACAGATGGGTGCCTGGCCATGGGTTCATTTCACATTTTCATACTGTGTATCATTGGCAGTAAGAGCAAAAGCCCTGAATGGATGATGAGGACTTCTGTTCTTGCAGTCAACAGTTCTGAATAATCACCACACAGGAAACTCCTGTTTGATGGAATATGCCATTACATGGAAATACAGAAGCCTAAAATTCACATTATTCCCCACTGTCCCCACGACTCATTTTTGAGCAGCTATTTGGATCACTGCCATATTATCTTTAACTTGGCATCTGTACATTGTGACATTGTCTAAAATCAGTCTTCATCCCTGGATTATTAACTGCACATCCCTTATGGTCTATGGCTTAATTAAATCAGATACTGAGGACCTTAAACTAATTTAGCACTTTTCCTGCATATTCTTTCCTCTTGCTTCACGTCAAATATGGATGCAATGGTGAAATCTTCCCCTGGTGTTAACATTCACAGCGTCCTGCAGTGGAGCACAGTAGTTTGGTTTGCACAATGAAAATCAAATGGAAGCAGCTTGCTCTGGCACAAACTGTGCATCGCTGGTCAGTTAACTAGAGTGAAAAGAGCTATCGTGTTGCATTATGGTGCAGGTGAGATGTGTTCCACCAGCTGAACAAGTGAAGTATATTAGCAATTGCCTTCCATGTGGTTGCCATTGGATATCACCGCGCTGATTTGCGAGAATAATGTCATTGTATACTCATTCAAAGAAATTAATTAGTGGAAGACATCCCAACAAAGATGTCCTGAGTTTCTTTAGCTTGGACTATAATGGGATTTGAGAGGCACATACAGAAAATAGAACCAGCTTTCTCTGGACTCTTCTCAATGTTTTCAAAGCTTAGGCAAAGCATTAATTATGCTGTTTACCAAGTGGCTGAATTTGTAGGATGTTAAAAAATACATTTCCACCTCTGCTTTTCTTCTCTGTGTCAAACTGCCTTTCTGTTCCATCTCTCCACCTATCTGTCCTGTCTTTACTGTTCACCCAGTGTTGTCATCTCAACTTACTCCACTTGCTGTCATCACAGGTATGATACAATAACCAACCAGTGGGAGACGATTGCTCCTCTGCCCAAGGCCGTACACTCAGCTGCTGCAACCGTTTGCGGAGGGAAGATCTACGTCTTCGGCGGGGTGAATGAAGCCGGGCGAGCTGCGGGGGTCTTGCAGTCCTACGTCCCTCAGACTAACGCATGGAGTTTCATAGAGTCTCCCATGATCGGTAAGGGCTGCGTGGTGTCAGAGCAAGCCCCTGTTAGAACAGCAGTCTCTGTGCCACGTCTGTTTTAATGCCTTTGTGGAAAGCGAATGAGTTGGAGGGTGAGGGGCAATATGTTTACAACAGATTGGCAGGAATGCATGATGTATTATAGCAGAGAGGCAATTATCTGGATCTTTACTGAAGGCAGTTGTCACTCATTAATGCAGCTGGTTATCAGCTAAAAGTGATGAGTTCAAAGTAGAGGAGAAAGGAAAGCATTTATTAGGTATGGACAACTAGTAATTTTAGATCAAAAAAATCACAAAGTGCAGTGAAACTTCATCCTGGCATCGTGTTGGTCCATGCACTGCTACACCAACACTCAGTTAATGAATTATTTCTCATGGTTTGTTGTACTGCCACCTGTTCTTGGGAAGTGGTGGTCATCCTTAACTGGGATTTATCAGCAGTATCCAAAGCTGTGTGTGCTTCAGAGGCTGAAATTTCCGAGGTGTGTTGGTTATTAAAACTGTGTTTACTCATTTGCAATGCCTTCGATCTCACAGAATGCTTTGCAGAATAAAGAACAAGACAGGAGGCCAGACTTTGCCACCATACCAGCCAGCCTCAGAAGCACAGATTTCTTTCCAGAATTAGGATAATGCTCAGAAGATTGCAAGTTACTTGGTTTCTGTGGTGATTTGCACCATGGGTGTTTAGCTGCTTTTGGAAGTGTGATTTAGCATTTTGCTTTACTGCACTGTGGCAGCCAGCCTGGGCTACCTGCTCTGTGTTGGGTGGCTGTGATCAGCCTTTGGTCTGGCTATACTTGGGTAGCCAAACAGGCAGTGCTTATACAGTTATCACAATGAAGCTGCTTAGGGGTGGCTTGCTTTTGCACCCTATAATCACAGAATGTTTTGGGTTAGGAGGGACCTTCAAAGGCTATCTAGTCCAACCCCCTGCAAGAACTGGGACATCTCCAACTAGATCTGGTTGCTAGAAGTCCCATCTAACCTGAGCTTGAATGCTTCCAAGGATGGGGCTTCTACCACCTCCCTGGGCAACCTGTTCCAGTGTCTCACCATTCTACACCTATTAGTCACACTGGAACAGCAACATGAGGTACCTCATTGAAAAAAAACCTGTCTCAGAATTGAGTCTGGTGGAGGCAGAGTAGCAAGGAATGAATCCTAGAAGCACAGCTACAAGGTATTCAGGTAAGACCTAAGCATATTCAGAAAGCTAAAATAAGCTGCTGTTCTTGTTACAGCTTGTTGCAATTATTGTGATTCTCTCCTTGGGGCTCCCCAGTAGATCAGGTCATGAGGAGCTGATACGGTCCCAGCTGTAGCCTCCCCTGTTCAGCCAGTGCTCCTGCTTTCCCACTCCCTTGCTGCTGTTTCTCTCCAGCCTAACATAACATGACATGCATATGATGCAGCATGAAGCACCCAGCAGGAGGGCGTTAACCGGCAAAAGTTGTGTTTATGTAATACAGCGCTGCCAACAACCCTCCTGCCTGGCTTTTTCCATCACGTGGCTGCAGCTGCTGCCCTTCATTTAATCCACTGACTGACAGTATGAGGCTTTCCTCTACTCAGAGTATTGCAAAAATGAATGCATTATGAGTAAAAAGGTCTTTCTTTTCCGTGCTAAAATAGTACAGGTGCCACACCAGCTAAGAAATCACTCCCTGAGCTTGTTATGTTTTCTAGCAGGTGTCAATACCATGTGTGCTCAGAAAAAAGTCATCCAAACCATCCAGAGAGGAGTTCATCACTCATTGTGTTCATGGGCATCTTACTGTTCCAAACAAAAATAGACAAAAGACACTGGTGAAGTTTAAAGAAGGTGCTTATGTTTTCTTGGTGTAAGCGAAGTTAATTAGTTAAGCTGAAGGCATAAATTATACAGTGAAATGCAGGAGTTGCTGTGTGTCTTTGGTGGGAAATGTGTAACATCAATTTATTTGCAAATAAAGTAAAATAGCAGAGCCTGAAAAATTGCACCCCAGTGGAGAATGTCTGGGAAACAGAGCTGCTGTGATGCTTGATCATCTCTAAAAGGCAGTGGGAATACTGGAAATAAGCTTTAATTTCCTCAGCTCTACAAGAATCAGTCTCACATATATTTGTAAAGTGTCTCCCAAGAACTGGGTGCAATGCCAAGTGTGGTACAGTCACCATCGATCTAAAACAAAGAGGGAGTAGAAGGAGTCTTGGGGAGGAGGAGCTGAGGTATGATTGCTGCTGGACTGCGTTTGACAGCCTCAGAGCCTTTTTCTGTTGGTTTGTGAAGTCTTAAGGTGCCCCTCCAAGCTAAGTCAGCTGACGTCTGATGGCAACTTATGTTGATTAAGGTCATCCCAGAGATCAGTGAAACCTGTTTAATCTCAAATAAGACAAGAGATTATTTAAAATACCTCAAGAATGCTCAGATATGCAACAGTGGATGCCAGTATTGAAACTAGACAAGGACTCTGGAGATTTTTAGGCTAGAAGTACCTGTGGTATTTTATGACAGTGAGTTGAATGTGGCATGGCACATGTTTGAACCTAACAGTTCCATGTTGTCCAAAGTATCATACACCAGTCTAACCCAAGACAACACTGGCATCACTCATGGCAAGAGGAGGATCAGTTTTGTGTTTAGTCTGAATGGAGATGAAGGAGACATCCTGTCTGTGTAGAGGACATGCAGCATACAGGGGACCTGGGCTGCCCAGGTTGGTGGTGGAGTCACCATCCCTGGAGGTGTTCAAGAAAAGACTGGATGAGGCACTTAGTGCCATGGTCTAGTTGACTGGCTAGGTCTGGGTGCTAGGTTGGACTGGATGATCTTGGAGGTCTCTTCCAACCTGGTTGATTCTGTGATTCTTATGATTAAATTGCAAGTCCACAGCAGCTCAGCCCCTGCTGTCTTCTGCCTGTGTATCTTCTACAAATAAGCAGCAAATTCACTCCCAGTTTCATTTATTCCTTAGTCTTCACCTGCCAGATGTTGAACTGTGGATGCCTGCATGCAGTAGGTATGACACTCACCAACATGTTGCATATGGATGCATTGGCTCTCTTGCCCACCTGGGCACACTGCTGGCTCATCTTCAGCCTACTATCTATCAGTACCCCCAGGTCCCTTTCTTTCTGGCTGTTCTCCAGCCACTCAGTCCTCAACCTGTAGTGCTGCTTGGGGTTGTTGCAGCCAAAGTGCAGAACCCTGCACTTGGACTGTTAAATCTCATCCCACTGGCTTCTGCCCACCCATCCATCTGCTCTAGACCCCTCTGCAGGGCTCTCCTACCTTCCAACAGATCCACAGCTGCTCCTAGCTTGGTGTCATCTGCAAACTTACTGATGCTGGATTCAATCCCCTTGTCCAGATCATCAGTAAAGATGTTGAACAGCACTGGGCCCAGCACTGATCCCTGGGGAACACCACTAGTGACAGCTGCCAACTGGATGTGGCACCATTAACCACCACTCTCTGGGCTCTGCCGTCCAGCCAGTTCCTGACCCAGCACAGAGTGTATCTGTCCAAACCAAGAGCTGCCAGCTTGGCTAGGAGCTTCTTGTGGCAGACAGTGTCAAAGGCTTTGCTGAAGTCCAGGTAGACTACATCCACAGCCTTCCCCACATTCACCAGGCAGGAACATGATGATAGAAGGAGATCAGGTTGGTGAGACAGGACCTGCCCTTCCTAAACCCATGCTGGCTGGGCCTGATCCCTTGGCCATCCTGTAGGTGCTTTGTGATGGCACCCAAGATGACCTGTTCCATCACCTCGCCTGGCACCGAGGTCAGGCTGACAGGTCTGTAGTTTTCTGGCTCCTCCTTACGACCCTTCTTGTGGATGGTCTATTTGTAGATTTTACAAGGAAAGTCAGGTGTACATCTTGGCCTGTCCCTCTCCCCAAGGCCAATAGTCCAGTACTGAAGTGTGGGTTTGACCAGGTCTCACCTAGAATTCTCAAAGCATGGAGTGTTTTCTCTCATTCTTCAATGTATTTTTCCTCCCATGACTCGTTCTTAGTGTTTTTCCCACTAATAAGCTTCACTTTTACTTTCCTTTGTCTAATTTCTCCTCCAAATATCTTATGTTCTCCATTCAGAATGGCTGTTCTGCTCCTCAGTCTGTTGCCCTTACACATACTTACCATGACCTCTACCCAGCAAAGTTGATACTTTTGTGTTTGCCCTTTAGTGTATGTGCCCCCGTTCATTTCTTACCTCATTTCATCTCTGTGGCCATGTTTTGTCCAGCTCTCTTCTGTTCATCAACACTGGCTGTAAATTTGGTGCTGAAACTGCCCCACAATAGCAGGTGAAGCCTCCTGCTGTGGCATGGGATGATCCCTGCCACAAATAGACAAAAATGCAGTGTTTCTAAGTGAGGACATTCAACTTCAGGGTGTGTGAGGAGGGTTTGCTGAAGGGGCACTGGGGAAACTGTAGGGCCCTGAAGACAGTTGCATAGTTGTGAGGAATCAGCTAACAAGAGCCACAGTACCAAAAGGGCTGACACCTGAGCCCCTGCTGTTAATTGCAGTGTCTGCGCTGCGGCCTCACGAGCTATGTTAAGGATCAGACCGCAGCCTCCCAGTGCCAAGGGATGTTATCTTATCCATTGCTATGCCATTCTTGAGCTTGTCTTCATAGCATTCAGGGAGGGGAAGAAGCACTTACTCTTAAAATAGCTGTAGTTTCTATTCACTAGTCTCCTTTCTCCACTCTGCTTTGTTGTATGTATCAACCCCCCCACCAGCTGCCCGCTCTTGCAGGGAGACCCTGAAGTTGGCATTATCTCTGGACTGGTGGCATGCCCATATGTCTTCTTCCTGTTAAAAATGTTTGACTAGCTTGATTTTAATAACCTTTTTCCATATGAAGTGCTGCTGCCATTCATTATAATGCCACTTCAGTCTCTGAGTGCTTTACTGGAAGGCAACGTAAGATCTTTAAGCAATCATGGAAGGGAAAGCAGAGCTGTGCTACTTGACCGTATCATGTACCGAGAGATACGGGAGCTGCAAAACACATCACAGGCAGCACGCTGTCGTTACTAAGTGAGTAGCACACCTGGAGATGGAATTGTCAGTCCTGTGTGAAGTACATCTCTGGCTCAAGGATTGTCATTGAGTGCATACCCCTTCCTGCAATGACCTGGCCTGTCACTAGAATAGAAGTGTGTGCGTGTTTTCCTATAGCAACAGCAGAGGAGGGTGATTTGATGACGTCGCCCACCTGGAGAGAAGAGTATCTTTATTATTTCCTGTGAATGTATTCTGCCTTTTAATCTCAAATGTGCTTGCTCTTCTGGACAAATCCCATTTAAGATTTTCCAGCCTGAAATGGATTTCTATATCTGACAGCCCCAACACTTGAATTTTGGAGGGGAAAGGAGGCTGCTGCTCTGTCTTCATGCTTCATCTCCACTTTCTTCCTTTCCTGTGGCAGACTTCTGAAATACCCAATATCCCCACTGTATACTGCAGTAAACCTCTGACCCATAGAACTCGTGTCCACACCCAGTAACACTGAGCAAAAAGCTCAACCAGAGCATGCTTTTGCAAAATTAAGCTCCCCAGCCATTCACCTTGTGCTACAAGAACACTGAGGACTTAGAGCAGTGAGGGAAGGTGGAGTCTCCTGAGTATTTGCATCAGGTTACTGTGCAGTAGAAAGGATCATAACAACACAAAGAGTGTGAGTAGCACCTGGGATGAAGTAAGGTTACAGACTGAAGGTCATCCACACCTAGACAGCAAGAATGAGTGCTCCAATATTCCAAGCTCCCTGTATCCATGAACAATTTCTGCCTCCATGGTAACAAAACAGAAAGAAAACACACTGTTCTCTCTACCTGTCTCTAGAGGTGTGTCTCGTGTCTTGCTGCGACATCTTCTTCAGGATCAGGAGACTGTTTGCTGTGAACTTTGCACTTCCTGAAAGAAACAGTGGAGAATTCACCATTTCTCTACTTTCTGTCTTTATAGCAATTTGTGAAGTCGTAGCTAAAGCCAAAAGCAGCAAAAAGACAACGGATAGGCAACGTCTTGGAAAACTGTTGAGAATCAAACGTGATTGCCTCTTAAAAAAAAAGGAAAGAAAGAAAAAGATCTTTAACCAACAGCCTGCCTGTTTGAAAAGAAAAAGTCTCTGTAAAAATAACCAAGGGGTTTCCCTCTCTTTCTTTAACAAAAAGGAATGCAAAGTCAGTGATTCAGTCTCCTGAGAAGTCACTTTCTGCCTTGAGGGAGCCCCAGATAATTTCCCTGTGAGATTCGGGAGCCGAGGGATTTTTTTTTTATCAGAGAGTTTCATTTCTCTGCAAAACAGTGCTAGTCAAAGGGAAGGAAAAAACCAACCCAGAACCATGTGATAAATGAATATGGAAAATTTCTGATGAGTGTCTTAACTGGGAAAAATGTCACATATGCAAGTCTGATTTGGAAAGGGATGCAAGATGGGTTGTTAGGACAGATAAGTCTTTCTGATGAATTATAGTGGCATAGTGGCACTGAGAAGAAACTGAATACTCCTTGTTCTATTTTCTGGATGAATTAGTTTCTTTCCATCTGTTCCCAAGGATCAGTGACATTTTCCTAATACATCCATGTTTTTTTGACATATGCCTGTAGATACTCAGCATATTAAGAGCCCAACTTTAACCCATAACATGTTTTGTCTGTTTTCATGCTGAGTGCTGTACCACTGTACTCCCCCTTGGACATGCACCAACATGAGGTGAGGTGAACTGAGCCAGGCCACCCTATGGTCGTGCTGGAACAGCAGAAGGCACCACAAATCCATTATTTCCTTTCTTGTTTAACCAGTTCAAACTCTAATAAAGGAAATTATCTCTCTTCTGGAGAAATTCATCAGCTTTTGCTTGACTTGTATCAAATTAAATCTCTTATTAAAAATTTAAAGGAATAAAGTAATTTTGTAAGAACCTCAGGGTTACAACACCAGCTGCGTGTGAGGTAAGCAGATGCCGAAAGTAAAGCTGCTGGGGCTGGTTTAAGCTCATGTGTTCCTAAAAGAACACAGTCATAGTGCTGTAGGCTTGGGAGGAGCACAGAGACCCCTTCAACGTTAAGTGGAGGCTGTTGGCAGAGATGTAAAGATGATACTGCACCTTGTCTCCAGCACGCTGCCCCCAACTCACTATGTGCAGGATGAGCGCTGCAGAGGCTGAGAGCAGATCTTTCATTGGAGTTGCAAGAGGAAAGCCATTTTCTGAGCAGCTGAAAATGCAGATTCTGGAGAGGCTTTGGCAGATAGCTACATACAGATAATTTTTATAGAAGTGCCACCTCAGGCCAGGGTATCACAGTATCACACAGTATCACAGTATCACAGTATCAACAAGGTTGGAAGAGACCTCACAGATCATCAAGTCCAACCCTTTACCACAGAGCTCAAGGCCAGACCATGGCACCAAGTGCCACGTCCAGTCCTGCCTTGAACAGCCCCAGGGACGGCGACTCCACCACCTCCCCAGGCAGCCCATTCCAGTGTCCAATGACTCTCTCAGTGAAGAACTTTCTCCTCACCTCAAGCCTAAATCTCCCCTGGCGCAGCCTGAGGCTGTGTCCTCTTGTTCTGGTGCTGGCCACCTGAGAGAAGAGAGCAACCTCCTCCTGGCCACAACCACCATTCAGGTAGTTGTAGACAGCGATAAGGTCACCCCTGAGCCTCCTCTTCTCCAGGCTAAACAATCCCAGCTCCCTCAGCCTCTCCTCGTAGGGCTGTGCTCAAGGCCTCTCCCCAGCCTCGTCGCCCTTCTCTGGACATGCTCAAGCATCTCAATGTCCCTCCTAAACTGGGGGGCCCAGAACTGAACACAGTACTCAAGGTGAGGTCTAACCAGTGCAGAGTACAGGGGCAGAATGACCTCCCTGCTCCTGCTGACCACACCATTCCTGATGCAGGCCAGGATGCCACTGGCTCTCTTGGCCACCTGGGTACACTGCTGGCTCATGCTCCTGGGTAGCCACCCAGGAAACCTCTGCTTCATGCTGCTAGAGATTTAGGTTCTTGCTTCTTAGAGAACTGCTTGTGAGGTTTATTTTAACTCAAATAAATCAATGGGGTTTTTTCCTCATCTTTTATTCCCAGACTTTCCTGATTGGTTTCGCTGAAATGTTGATTTAAAAAACAAAAACACCAAAACTGTACTGCATCAAGACAGACACCATCATGAGAAATTCCAGCCCAACTGGCTCACATTTGATAATGTGCATATGGCATGCTAGCAGCATACAGGACAAGTCAACTAATTAATTTAGCTTTATTTTGTTCAATAATTTATGGTTAGTTTGACCAATATTTCTGCAGCTGACACAGGCATTTCCAAAGCATCCTTGGAAACTCATTGAACGTGGCTTAGGATGAGGAACTTGGTTAACTTCAAACTCCAACCTCACACAGTTCATTGTGGAAATACAGGACTGCTTGGAGGTACACACACACACCTCAGAGTAAAAATGCAGGTGAAGTTACGAGACAGATTAAAGGAGGTAAAAAAAAAGAGTATCAGAAAATCTTCTGGATTAGGTGAATGACCTTCCCACAAGCAAAAGCAGGAGACAAAAGAGAATCAACTATGGGATGTGAGTCTCTGTGCTGTGGGTGTCTCTTGTACTTGGCTGCCACACAGGCATGGGAAGCATCTGAGTGAAAATTTGCAGCAATTCAAAATTCTGAAGTAACTTGACATCTTAATTTCATGTGTAAGAGTGGAGCTTTCACAGTGACTCCATTAGGCTTCAGGAGAGGATAATTGCACTTTACCAGTTTAGAGGGAGGTGCATACTGGGGGACAAAGGTCTGATGAACTTCAAAAGTGCCTTTGAGAACCTGGGAGAGAAGAGAACAAAGCCAGGAATGGTTTCTTTGTTTTTCTTTCCCTAATCCTGGAGGTTTAGAGAAATGCAACTTATCTATAAATAAGGGGAATGTGTAAATAAAAAAAAGTCTCCAAACCTGAGCCTAAAACTGATCTCAGTATTGCTTTCCATTGACAGATAACAAATATGCTCCTGCAGTCACTCTCAATGGGTTCATCTTTATTCTTGGAGGAGCTTATGCACGAGCAACCACCATCTATGACCCAGAGAAAGGCAATATTAAAGCAGGCCCCAACATGAACCACTCCAGGCAGTTCTGCAGGTGAGAAAAAACATTAAAACTGAATTTCTGCTACCTTAACATTTTCTGCTGATAAACAAGCTAATACAACCTAAGAGTGAAGGGGTGAGGGGAAGGGAGGTGTGCACCATCTAGGAGTTTTCCTCATCTCTTTTTCATATGTGTTCAGGAACTCAGCCTTTGCCACAGCATACATCCAGGACCTTACTGTGGTTTATGTGGCTCCTCACATTCAGGCATGATGGATCGTGGGCAGGGTTGTGTGTTGGGCTCCTCCAGTGACTACAAAAACACTGCGTTCCTCAGTTTATGACAGGTTAACTGGAGGATGATAAATGCCCACTGTAGAAGAGACCACCAACTAGCTAAAAGGTCCTTGAATTAAAACAAACCAACCAACCTAACAACAACAAACAAAAAAAGAAAGGGGGGGGGAGGGGAGACAAAACCCAAACCAAAAAGAAACCACAAGTAAGCACCAGAGACTGATATTAATTAGCACTTATTACATGCTTTTGTTTGCTTTTTGGGCTCACTTCCCTGGTCCCAGTCACAGGTGCAACAAACTTCCCAAACTGGCTGACTAAAGTAAAACTTGGCACCCATCCCAAGTACTGTCAGAACTTAGATGCCTCTCAGAAAAGGTGTGTTACAGAAAGATGGGCTTGTTTCACAGTTTATAACACTGCCAGCCCCTCAAAGAGCAGACCCCACCGTGCTGGGGGTTTCCCAGGGAAAAATCCATCACTGGTTCCCGAAGCCTGCCGCAGGTGCTAGCGACAGCTTCTTAACACTGTCTGATACTGCAGCATCCTGAAACATGGACCAAAGTCAAGGTGGAGGGGCTGTGCCAGGCAAGTGTCCTGCCAAAACACTGGCTGGGGTGGGAGGAGTAGCAGCCATGGCGCAGCAGCTGGGCCCGCAACAGACCCACATCTCCCAAGACTTCAGCCAGCAGCTCTGCTCTTTGCCACAGGGCTGTCCCTGGCCCCTATCCTACAGCTGAAAAATAAGTTTTATCTTGTTGCATTTAACCTTTTGCTGTGGTGCAGATGAGAACGTTCCTTTTCAAGAAAGCATGGTGAGGTTTTTCTCTTTTTTGCTGTCTTTTTCCTGGGTTTGTCTTTTTTCCCCCCCTTTCTTTTACTAATTTAAGGAGCGCCCTCTCTTGGCTGCTGAAGCAGATTCTGTCGTAAGTAAAGAGCTGTGAGCAGCCAGCTCCTTCCCGGCTCACAACAGCAATCCTGATCTAAGGAAGGGTCTCCCTTGTCCCTCCACTCTACCAGGAGGCAAAGCAGGATGAGGAGGAGCCTGCAGTGCTCAGGCAGCTGCTAATGATGTTTTTCCCCCGAAACTCAGCAACAAGGGGCACGATGCAGCTCTGGATTGGAGCCCTAACCAGTGAAATGAAACACGAGGGACTTGTGCATTTGACACGTTCCTGTGTCTTCCCATAGAGAGGGATGAACTGCTCTTTGAAGATTCCTGTTGCATAAAATACAAAAGCCCTGCTAATTGAGTATCTGCAACACTCTACAAAGGAAACTGCACAGGTGATTTCAACCAGGGCTGTTGGCTGAGCATGCCACCTAAGAACTTCCCAGGGTTTCTAAGGTGAAGGAATGCTTTGCTCTGCACCCTGCAGAAGGCAATCCAGAGGGAGACGTTGTCATGCACCAAGGAGAATAAATTGGTGACCTAAATATTAGCTGCTGCTTAAGCACAGTAATAAACTGGCATTGCTGAAGTAGATTATGACACCTATCATTAAAAAGTAACTCTGGGCTTTTCAATGACACTTTGCTGAAAGCAGCAGTGGACTGGAAGCCTACATTATACGGGGCTAGTTACTGGGAAAATGAATAGTTCAGTGCATCCCACCTGGATGTCCAAAACCAGTTAAGACAAAGTATTTCAGCCAAAAGGAGATGAAAAACTCTGACAAAAAATGAATTAAGTATGCATGGAATTAGGGAAAATGTGAGCTTAGCAGTAACACACAGGTTAAAAAGTAGCCATGACTGCATGAGGCTGAGGGAGCCAGTCAGGTTCTAAGTTAGCAGGTGTAACAGGCCGATCAGGTGAGTATTTCTCATCTGTATCTGGAAGTGAGGGACCAAAAGTGGTCACTGTTGGCTGAAAGGCAAGGTGTAAAACTCAGATATGACGTTCTCAAATCTGCTAACAGAGCCATCTTACACGCAGGCATCTTCAGGGGATTCGTTGAGAAGCTGACTGAAGCACTAATGTTGATTTTTAATAACTCTTACAATAACTCTTATAGTTCAGGAAAGATCAGGGCACCACCAAAGTGTCTCTGTATTTTGATAAGGTGAAAAGGAGCATTGTAGTGTAGCAATTAATTTTGCAAAGTACCAGCATCAGGCTAAGTGGTCTCACTTAGCTTCACATTGGTTCTCTGAGAAATAACCAGAGTGGCTAATTTGGGATTTCATCAGCAAATAAGTAGATGCTAATAATATAATGAACAGGCATCAATGTGCTTTCCTGGAAAATGGGTCTAGTTAAACCATCCTGTTGTCTTTTGCCTTTTGGGGAGCAGTTGGGGTTTTTTGTTTTGCTTCTTAATAAAACACGCTTGGTTGCTAAAGACAACTGTGATGCTATAATATACTGCGATTACTCCAAGGTATTTGGCTGGTATTATATGGAATTAACAAGGCACACATTAGAGAGATTAAATCTGCTTCACTGACAGATCTCAAAATGTAGTTGTTAATGAGAAGATATCATTGAGCAAGGCTACTGGTAGCAGGCATTAATTCTTCGTCAGTGCTGTTTAATACATCTAGCGACAATCCAGGTAACAGAAAATCTCTGCTGGTAAAGGCTGCAGGTGGCATAACACTTGGTGGGTAGAAATATTACAGAAGGAGCTATTTCAGCCAGTTATCTGCATGTCTCAGACAGTCTCAAGCTAGCAGCAGTGTTTCAGATGCAAAGTAATACATGGAGGAAGCACAGTCATAGCAGCCTTGCTCCCCTTAGAAAGTCAGGCGCTCGGAGCAGGACATAAAGGAGGCCACTCAGAGCTACACAACATGAGCTCTCATCACAATGCGGTGGATAAAAGGTCAGTGGAATATTGGATATATCATACAAGCCATAACAGCAAAATGAAAACAAACTGAAGCTGGGAAGAGAGAGTGTTGCTGTGTATGGCACTGGCAAGATGAATGCAGATCTTGAGTCTACACATCAACATGTGGAAATACCAGCAGAAGTTCAAAGGCAAGCTGCAAAAATGACTCCAGGTTGCAAATCAGATCTTTGACGTGAGATTTAAGGAATTGATCAAAGGAAGGCTGAGAGGCAACTTGATCACTGGGAGCAAGTGGAAAAGCTTTCAGTTTCACAGACGGAGGCGTAGCAGGTTACAAGGGCTAGAACATCTCAGCCTTGAAGTGAGACACTTTCCCAACAGCAAGGATAATTAAACAGTGAACCAGCAAGGGAAGGGGCAAACTCACCAACACTGTGTTTTTAAAAGGAGATTAGATATGGTTCCAAGAGAGATGCTGCCCTGGGGAAAAGTCCATGGCCTGCATATACACAAGCTCAGATTAACTCAGCACAGAGATCCTTTCTGACCTTAGTCTATGAATCTATAAATTCCTCATTTCGCTCATTAGCATAGATCACAAAAAAACCCATGGGTTAAAAGCAGCAACATAAACAACTTAAAAATTAACTGCATGCTATTGATCTCCTCTCACCAGAAATCACTCGATACCACATTTACTGGGCAAAAGCACAACTGCATCACTTTCCTATTTATCTGCACTGTTTCTGCTTGGTAGTGACTAGGGAGTGTGATGGCTTTGATGTGTGGGGGGAAAAAACCACGTGTGACATTGCCACCGTGCGAAAAAGTAAAGGTCCATTGAAATGGTTTTAATATCAAGTTAAATTACTTTTAATTAAAACAAAACAAAAGTTCAGGTCTCTGGCTCACGATCAGCAGAAGCACAAATTGAGCAGCATTTTCAGATTAAGCCCAGCCTGATGGAAGTCAATAAGAAGTTTGTGTTGACCTGTAATTCACCTTTTGAAGGATGGTCCAAGTGGACAAGGAGCAGTAATATGCCTGGAGCGTTGTAAAATTTGCTTGAGAGTTCACACACAGGTCTTGAACATCTTCCACACAATGTGTGAGGGTGAGAGGAATAGTTGACATTTCCCAAGCATCAGGCAAGTGTGACCTGTTCAGCACATGGACCTCTTCTCAGTTGGGCAGCCACAAGTTTGCAGGATCTTGGGGGGGGCAGCGGCAGCAGATAGCAGCCAACGGGAATGAAGAGCTGAGGTGACCACACCTTGCTCTGCTGGACACCTTCCCCCAGGAAAGCTTGCAAAGACACTCCTCCTCTCCAGTGCTGCCAAGTGCTCCCTTTGTAGGCAGGCAGAGGCTCGCTCTTCCTGCTATGCCCTTCAAGGGTTTCTTTCTCCACGGGCAAGAAGAATAGGGAATGCATTTCTGTGCATGATTAAAAATTCCATATTCTGCTTGCTTGGGATGCAGGCAGCGTGCAAACAGGCGTGTGCTACAGAGAGCCTCCGCCAGCAGCAGCACGCTGGTGCCGGCAATAATTCCAGAGCAGCTAATTTAGTACCAGCAATTCCCAACAGACACCAGAAAAGCATTTTCTTCCTCCTCCTCTGACTGTTAACCAGTAAGATTTATTAGATGGTTCTGCCGAATGGAAATCTTTAATAAAACTTTCGCTCAGGATGAACAGTACAAAATCAGGGTCAGTTTGTGGGGGCTTTTTTTTTCCCCCTCTTCTTTTTAAATAAGCCCTTGTTCTTGAACAGCAAAGCATGGGGACTCCTGTGCTTAACTACTAGGCATTGCTAATGTACAGCACCAACTACAGACTCCCCCAGACAATTCCTTTCCTCATTGCAAAGTTCATGGTAACTCCAAGCACTGGAAGGGGTGAGAGCATGGTTTGTTTGAATGGATATTCCCAGGTGAAGCTGTTACAGAGCATAGTTCCTTAATGGCATCCTGCTTCTCGAGCCTGCAGACACAAAGGTTGGTCTGTTCAGCAGGCAGCAGTTGCAGCTGAAAGTGTTTGTGGGCCAGAAGGGAAAACCAAGATCTTCCAGCATATCTGGAAGGAGACGTGTGGTTGGGACTGTGCTCCCTGGACAGCAGATGAGAACTGCTGCAGCAGACTAATAGCAGTAGTTTCTGTAGCAGTTGGTGACGTGAAAGATTTCAGTGTGCATTAAAGCGTAACTGATACAGAGAGAGCACTCAGGCTGTTACTGAGGTGCAGTGGACTTTGGAGTAAAACAACTGCTGGTCTTCAGCAACAAGTAATGACACCACATGATAGTTTTGGATCATTAGCAAGGGAAAGTGCTTGTAGAACAGGGGAGAATATAACTGGAGCTTGGCCAAAACACCCACACTAATAATCCTGTTCCAAGAAGTGGTGTGATATCCTCCTAATTGACCATGACTAATCTGGACCCTCATTTATCTCTCTCATTGTAAAGATGACACCTCTGGCAGCACACCACCATGGCCACCCAAGCTCGAGCCCTCTCCAACATGAAATCTGGCTGCCAACTCAGCTGCAAACAGCCACAGAGGTTGTCAGCACAGCTAGTTGTCACCCCCAACCACCACTACCCACGAAAACGATGGCCAGTGCCTTTCACTTTGGCGTGGCAAGGTTCCACTGAAAGGGCCCTGGTTTAACGAGGACTTTAAGGGCCACTTGCAGCTCTGCCTAGAACTGCTCAGAGCTGCTTCCTGCAGCAGCTGGTACCCTGCAGCCTTTTTTCACCCGAGTGCTAACTCTACTCACTTGATGAGCATCATTCAGCTCCACCTCCAGTAAAGCCCTCCTGAAAACTTGAGGGCATGGAGGAAATTCATCCACTAATAAATGTGGGTTGGTTTTGTTTCTTCCTTTAAGCAGAATCTGCATCTAACTGATAGTATTTAATAACGTTTGTGGAACTGCTGCAAATTAGCAGGGGTGTGTGCATCCACAGGGAGGAGTGAGGAGAGAGAGGAGCTTTGGTTGTGGCCTCAGAAAATAATCAGTTTGAGGAGCCAAAACAGCAGACTAATGCAGCCATTGCTAATCTTTTACAACCCAAGACATTACAAGATGGAGTTTTTAAATTCTTTTTAAACTGATCTTATCTCTAGGACTAAGCAAGGACTTCTAAAATAATAATAGTAAGCAAATTAACAAACTTTGCTGGTAGTGCCACTGCTCAGTGCTATGTCTTTCCCATCACAACTGGGAGAGGGAAGCTCCCAGACAACACAGCTTTCAAACACTACAGAAAAGATATTGAGATCCTCTGCATTGGATTGCTGCAGATTGCTGCCCATCAGGACATTTTTCCCCGTAAGATGGTTTAGGATGAAAAGTGGAGGGTCTATAGCACTCTGCTCAGCACCTGCACAGGATCCCAGCTGAATGTACCACCAGCTCCTGTGTGCCAAGCCTTGGTGCTCCTTGGTAGGTTTGCTTACATGTAATTCAAAAGCAGTGCAAGGTCAAATGCAGCAACAAAGGCAAATCAGATCCTGAGCTGCATCTGCAGGGGCATTACTGGCCAAGACAGAGATGTGATCATCCCACTCAGCACTTGTCAGGCCCCACCACGAGTGCTGCACCCAGTTCTGATCCCCACAATTCAAAAAACACACAGACAGACTGGAGAGGGTCCAGAGGAGGGCCTCGGAGATGATCAAAGGGCTGGAGAATCTGCTGTGTGAAGAAAGACTGAAAGAGAGGAATCTCTTCTTCCTGGAAAGGAGGGAAGACCTCACACCGAATTTGAGCACTTAAAGGGCAGCTACCAGAAGGACAGAGACTCTCTCTTCATAGGGAGCCACAGGGAGAAGGCAAGGGGTACCAGATAAAAGTTGAACCAGGAAAGGTTTCATCCACACTTTTTTGCAGTGGGAACAATCATCCACTGAAACAACCTCCACAAGGATGTGGATTCCTCATCACTGGAGGTGTTTGAGATGCAGTTGGGCAGGGTGCTAGATAACCCCCATGAAAAACTGGTCCAGAGGATCATTGGGGTCCTTCCAACTTGAGCTGATCTATGATTTTATGATTCAGATATGTGCATTGCCATCAAATCCTTTATTGGATTGTGGGAGGACTGCAAGGTGGATAGGCAGAGATGAGATTTAAGAGGTGTTGCACAAGCACTCCAACCACAAACAATTTTGTCTCCAGTAGCTGTTGGGGCACATCAACCTTATCGGGATTTCTTGGGAGCATGATTCATATCTCCATGGAAATCAGCAACTGGGCCAGACTAAAGGTGGCAGTGTCAGGGAACAGTCACAGTATGATCTTCTGACACTGGTCATGGCTTGGGTAACAACAAAGGATGCCCTGGCACCTCAGGTGAAGGGCTGCAGGGCTACAGGTGAAGCCTCTCTCATCAGCAGCAGTAGTGACCCAGCAGCAGGCTGATCAGCATGCAGGGGGATCGTTTGCAAAGTGCTGGCATGTATTTTCCTGGAAGGGGTGGATGAAGTGGCCTCCATTCTGATGGCAGTTACCTTCATGGACACACTGCTCCTGCTGCTCCTGGGCTGGGGAAGTCTCTATCCCCTGAGCTGCCAGAGGGTTTGTGTCCCCACAGCAAGGCTCTGCAATGCAGAGCTTCCTTCCTTCCCGGGCTCTGACAGCCTGTAATCATTTTATCTCTCAGGATTAATGGCACCAAGCAATAAACTTGCATCCTAATTATTGTAATTATTTCTTTCTTTGTACGTCAGCCTCGGTAACGATGTTTTTACAGCTGATGGGATGGAAAGGAGGGGAGAAAAGAAATATTGTCACAGTGATGAAGAAAGAGCAATGAGCACATTCCTTTCCCTTCACTTCCCTCAAGGTTTTAGAGCCCACTTGAGTTTCCTATTCCCTAAGGTCCTAGAAATTGGCAATGATTGTCCTAATACTGCAAAGCAGCAGGCATCGAGGACTAACTTCCTCACCGATCTTAAGTACCTACCTGCTACTTTAGCCCTGGAGATGCCTGAATATCTCCAAAGTCCCCTGCACACCTAAGTAACTGCTACATACTTAGAGCTGCCTATTTCTTGACAGCAGATGCGTGTCTTAACGGCAGGCATGACTCACAAGCTAAGCATGATGCCAGTCTTACCTATTGGCACTGCATAGAGAGGGGGCAGCTCTCATCACCATCTAAAACTCGTGCGGTTTTTCAGAGGGTGGAGTTCAACATCCATTTCTTCCTCCAGAATATTACAACCATGATGGGAAGCTACAGTATTGTGTTGCTTGTCCCAGCTGACGGGCAGGCATTTCTTCCAGTGCTGTAATTCCAGTGCTGGAGAACAAGAGCAATGTTTGCCCAGTCCCTCTGACTGCTAATCCAGAACACTGGCTGGGATAGCACTTTGGTCTACAAGTGTCAGCCACCAGAGGCCACTCAGCTGCTCTATGGTGGCAGCAGCTCTAGCTTAGAGTAGCTGCAACCAAACATGCCATGGAGAAGACTTTACTAGAAGAGATGTGGGCACTGAAGATACTACACAAGAACTTGTGAAGTGTCCACATCCCTGTTTAGAGACCTAACACTAGATCCTCAAGGGTGTACTTGGCATTTAAGGCCACACTTCAGCTATGCAGCAGACAGCCAGCTAGGAAGGGCTGGTGGTTGCTTGGCTCCTGTTCCCACTCACCTGCAGCATAGATGGGAAGGCCTCTCCACATACAGTCTCTTCTCCCTCTGTCCATCCCTTTCTGTGCATCTAGATCAAAAGCTCCATGCAGAGCAGTCTCATCAGGTGCCAGACACCAAGTATTAGAGAGGCTCCTTATGTAAGTGGTAACAATCACTAAGGTCCTTTCCTATGCAGCAAATGCAGCAAAGCAGCTCTCTACCACAATCCATCTCTGACACTGGAAGCTCAGCCACCCAGCACTTCCCCAGGCATATCCCAATTCAAATAACTTTCCATCTCCTTCAGCTTCACTATTAAGGGAAGGGTGGGGGGGGAAGGGGGGGAAGGCAGCACAAACAGCAACCACTATCCCATGGCCTCACTTCTAAGCTCTCATCCCAATGGTTTCAGCAGCCCCTCCACCACATCAGGACTGTTTCAGCACGTAGTGGGACCATCCTCCTCCATGCCATATTTTGCAAGCTGTAATTCCCAGCTTGTCTTGCTTTTCAATAGCAGCTTGTTTCAGTACGAGAGAGAGGCTTCCCACTCCCCAACAGATATCTTTAACCCTAAACTGTAAATTAAGTTGCTCTGATGTACAGGGTTGTCTGGTCCTGCCACCTCTGCTTCCTCCTGGCAGAGTCCTGGAGACTCAAGTCCTGGCTGGAGTCCCTGTCGGGCACAGCCAGCTCTGCCTCCTGCAGAGGTGGGCTCTGCCTGGGTCAGAGCTGTCTTTCAGGATGACACTTCTTCGCTCAAGTCCTCCTCCTTCCACGTTTCTCCCTGACGTTTCAGAAATAATTACCAGTGGTTCAGTAAGTTCATTAGCAAACTCCCTTAGGACCCTGGGCTATGTATCATCCAGCCCTGCTGATTTGTGGATAGGCTCTAATCAAGTGTTTCAAGTCTCCCTCTCCTTCCTTCTCCTTTCAGATTAACAGTTATTTTGACAAGATTCTCATTATTTCCTATTTCCTGGTGGTACCCAGGGACTAGGCTTATTTGAGTCCTCACTGTTGTCATTGTGAGTTTATTTTTAACCTCAGGCTGTGCTTCTCCACAAGGACATCAGAGTTTTGTGTTCTTCAGAAACACATGGCTTTGTCAGTGCCATTTTAATCTCAGTTCATCCTGGATCTTCCAGGGTTCTCTCTTTTGCCTTTATCACTTTTTAATCCTTCTTTCTACTGCTGAAAAAAATCAGCCAGAAGAAATTACTTTGCTTTTACCAAGCCTACAGAGCTGAAGTCCTCCACCTTCTTAAAAGTAGGCCACTTTCTGGTCTGCAATTAATTTCTTATCTTCTCTGGTGCATATGCACTCTCCAAGTCCCCATTTTCTTTCCCAACACAACCATCCATGGAGTGCCTGTGGAAGGGACCTGACTACCAGAGCTGCCACTGCCAATCCCACCCAGCCTAACGACATCTTTAAACGCAGGGGGTCAAAGTCTGGCTTTCTGGCAAGTGAAAAGCAGAGCTGTTCCCAGTGTTGAGTTCCTCTGGGCAGTGGGAAGGCAACACAAAGAACACGCAGCCCTGCATAGAGTTTTCCCACCCAGCTGCCTGTTGCCTGTCATCCTTCTGCCCTTTCCAAAAGTGCACACGGGAGGCCAGCCCCTTTTTTATCTTCGTTAGTCAAAGCAAATGTCGTGCCCTGTGCCTGATTGCTGGAGAGAATGAGAGGTTAAGTGGAAGGAGGAGGAAGAGATGAGGCCAAAGGGCAATTCTTCTTTCAAAAGCCTTCCATACTTATACAGCTCCTATCAAGGGCCTGCAGACCACGGGACTAGCCCAGCCTCATTATCCTTGATTTGGAAGAGATGCCTGAAGTCTGAATTTGCAAGAGATTTCTGAACACTTTCATTTTAAAAAAACAGTAAGAGGTTTTGTCTTCTTTAGATACCAGCATATAGCTCCCCTGACAATATCTCAGCTGCACCTCCACAGCCATCGGATCTGTGTGCCTTGGGTTGGTTTTCATCTTGATCCCTTTCCTCTCGGGTGCACACAGACAAGCCAGCAGGACCTTCAGGCTCCAGCACCAAAGTCCAGCCATGAGAGGGGCTGCAGCAACAGAGAATTTTTTTGGAGGGGTTTTTCCCCCCCACTTTGCATCATCCTGCTGCATTTGCTGGAGAAGCATCTCGCTGGGAGTAGTTCAAATTACAGACATCACTTATTTACCTGACAGGAAGACAAAAAGGATTAATGTGGGGGAGAGAAAAAGAGAGGGAAGAGAAATGCCCATGTAACTTTATATAGATAAGAATGAAAGGCTTAATCTTTGCTAGGAAAGATCGGGCTTAAGTTTTAAAAGAAGCTTGTTGGGTGAAAAGGCTAACTCAGACTTTCTGTTTTCTGAAACATACAGCGCTGTGGTTCTGGATGGAAAAATCTATGCCACTGGTGGGATCGTTAGCAGCGAAGGACCTGCCCTGGGAAACATGGAGGCCTACGACCCTAAAACAAACACATGGACACTTCTACCAAATATGCCCTGCCCTGTTTTCCGACACGGCTGTGTAGTAATCAAGAAGTACATTCAGAGCGGCTGATGTTACCTGGGAGTTGGACAGAGAACTGCGCGTACCTGCCGAGAGCAGGCAAGAGGAATACTACTACTTGAGAAACAAAAGCAGCAAAAAGCCAGCCAGTGAACATATTGCTCTAAAGTCTTGAATAGTGTCTACATTGAATGTAGAAAAATCATCCTCACCTTTTGGTGAACAAGGAGCAGAGAGCTCCGTGCTATGTATGATATTGTAACTTAACACAAGGGTGCCGCTAGATGTTATAGTGGCACTTGTTCTGGATGTCGGCTTTTGGTCAACCCAGGTGCAATAGAATTTCACATATTTTTTAAGCTGGGGAAGAGAAGAAAAAAAAAAACACAAACAAAACAAAAAAAAAAAACCCAAACAAAAATCTGCATTTTACTTTAGAGCTCAAGCTTGATTCTTAGCATAACCATGCAGATTAGTTTTATTACACTTTAGGCATCAATCTATTTGAAAGGTCAAAGTGTCCTTACCACTTTGAATCCTGCATTTGTTTTTAACAAATACCTGCTTTTCGATACCAATGACTGAGAAAAATCTTGTGTGGCAGATGGCTTACCTTGATGTTAGTCTTCCATCAGATCAAACAGATCTTGCAGTCCACTAGAGCAGGGCCCAAGAAGCAGGGGGGAGAGGTTGGGACTGGGGAGAGGAACAACAGTTGGTAATAAATGCCATGTTAACTGGTGGAGGAAAAAAAAGAGTCTGCTGGTCTGGATGAGTTTCTGCTCTTGGTGATACAGCGTGTGCGGCCATACCCACAGGTGTGGTGGTGGGGGGGTGTCATTCTAAACCTTTTCCTCCTGGTTTCTGCTGATGAGCAAACTTGGCAGTGCTGAACTCCCACAATGCAAAATGAAACCAGTTTCAATTCCAGAGGCATCCTCCTGCTAAACCCACTCTTCTGGTTGGGGGTCACATTGAAACACAGAACGCAGTGTGGGATTTCCATCTTGTCATCAAGTGGAGAAGATGTCTCCCTTTGTGGCTACACACTCAGTTTTGGCTCTGAATCAAAATTCCTGACATTGGGATACAGCCACTACCTTTTATGTGAAGTCTGAGAAGACTTTTTTTGTTTCATGTATTGTTTGGGTGTGGAAACCCTCACGCTTCTCTTATTTACTGATTTTTAAACACACACAGAGTTGAAATCCCATGGTAGGAAAAAATGCATAGACTTAAGCCCAGTATAAGAGACTGAAAATGATTACTCTGTAGAGTTGTAAGTATATGCACAGCACAGGGGTTATATTTTTATATATATTAAAATATTGTCTATCCAGAGAGCATTGTGACGTGGAAATTCTTTATAAATTTATACATCAAAGGATCAATGGGAGGAGGATTGGGTAACATAGAGGGGGCAGGGGAAAGAATCTTAAATAGGAAGTAACCCCAAGCTAAGGATTGTCTGATCTCTTTCCAAGCAGAGGGAAAAAAAGTTGCCATACTTGCCTTCGCAGACTCAAAGCCCAAATGCCATGCCAGTAATTCAAGGAGGGTCCTAAACAGGGCGTGGGGGAGATCTTACTGTCAATGTCTAGTTGAATTTCATACCAAATATGCTAGCCTTTTTATATGGAGGGAGGTCTGCCTACAGCTTTGGGGAAATCAATGCAGATGGTTAGCTAATCATCTTATTTTATTAATAACCATTTATAAAATAAAAGAAACAAAACAACAAAAAAAAAATAAAGGAAATTTGTGTCTTGCAGTATTTAAAAGTGCTCAAGTCAGCTGAGTCAAGCTATAGGGTGACTCAAGTCTCTCATTTTGACAGTGAGGTTCCAGCCTTTGTTATGCAGTTGTTTTATTTATTCTTTAAAGAAAAAAAAATAATAATAATAAGCACAACAAAATTATATGCTAGTCTGTCATTTAAAGTATTTATGTCAAACAGGGTGCAAGTGTGAACCTAAAGATTGGAGCACAAGTTTCTAACTGCCTGGGGCAGGACTAATTTTAGTGTTGGTGTGTGTCTGCCTCCAAAGGAGGTGCTACCTGTCAACAAGACCTAAACACATTCAACATTTCCAATTTAGCTTATCTCCTCATTTCTCACACTGGAACAAAACTGGCTATTTCTGTGAATACTATTCAAACAGGGTTATCTGTAATGGTATTGTATATAGTTTATGTTTACTGTTAAGTTCTTGTTATATTATAATAAATATATTTATAGATCTAGATCCAGCATCCAGATTGGGTTAATTTGTCACGGCTGAACAAGAAACAACACTACATGAACAGTGACTTCAGGTTTCATATCCCAGCCATGGATGAAAACGTGTTTATTCCATCCAGCTGGCTGCTCCTGCAAATCCCAAAATGTATTGCTAATATTTAAATACTCAGTGTCTTCCTAAGTACTTATCACAGTATCACAGTATCACAGTATCACCAAGGTTGGAAGAGACCTCACAGATCATCAAGTCCAACCCTTTACCACAGAGCTCAAGGCCAGACCATGGCACCAAGTGCCACGTCCAGTCCTGCCTTGAACAGTCCCAGGGACGGCGACTCCACCACCTCCCCAGGCAGCCCATTCCAGTGTCCAATGACTCTCTCAGTGAAGAACTTTCTCCTCACCTCGAGCCTAAATCTCCCCTGGCACAGCCTGAGGCTGTGTCCTCTTGTTCTGGTGCTGGCCACCTGAGAGAAGAGAGCAACCTCCTCCTGGCCACAACCACCCTTCATGTAGTTGTAGACAGCAAAAAGGTCACCCCTGAGCCTCCTCCTTACATTCTCCTCTACAAAAACAACTCTTCAGATTTTTTGGGATGTTATTCACCACGTCTGTTTCCTTATCTACTTTGCCAAACTTATTAAAGTACAAAAGGGCTGAAGACAATTTAAGAAGCTATGATAGGTTGGACTGGATGATCTTGGAGGTCTCTTCCAACCTGGTTGATTCTATGATTCTATCTTGAAACAAATCCCACCAATAAACAACCTTGTGTTTGCATATTTCATTTTAATTGAAAGTCAAGAGTTTGTCCTGCAGTGCTGCTGCGTTGTCTAAAAGATGAAAGCCACTTCTGCCCTATGGTCAAAATTCCTTCATGTCCAGAGTGGGATCTCTGGAAGCACATCTCTCAGACAGCACTTAAGTGCAACTGTTTGTGGTTTCTTTGATGTTTCATGAGGGTGTCATCTGGAGTTGTAAAACTGAGTATGGAACAAAGATGAGCCAAATATAACTAGTCCCAAATACCACCACAGCAGAACACTTCAGCTGGAACTTAGGCAGTAATATCTGTTCAGCACATTAAAAGCAAGAATCCAACATATATTGAAATTTCCCCTGTTACAGAGAGTTTAACTCTTCTTGCAGAGTACATCTGTGCAAGCATTTAACAGCGTGAACCGAGGTTTTTAAGCATTTTAGTTTGGGCTTAGTGGCTCAGGTAGAACAGCCTGTGAAGATTACTAAAAGCCTCGCAATTCAATATCGCACAACCACGCTGCAATAATCCAGACCGAGTGGAGTGAATTGCCAACCTTTTCATCGCCGCTCTGCAAAGATCTCTTACTCAGCACTAGTCAATAATACCTGGTAGGATGAACAAGACACAGGCTATTTGCTTTACTTGTATGTGGAAATTATTTTAGTTCCCCTCTGGGAAGCTGGCTGAGCGCTTTTGCCAAATGAATCATGTGCACGTATCTGCTCCCAGATTTTTTTTGCTCGAAAGCTTTCAGCAGTGCAGCAAACAGGCTGGCTCAGCAGCCTGATAATGACAAAAACTCTTTTGTTGCCTGGGCTGGCTCTCCCCTGGCTCACCTGCGAAGGAGAGCGATCTCCAAACATGGCTCTTCGCTGTCTTCAGGTAATCACCGGCCGCTGGCAGTTTACACGAGTCGCCCACCTTCCTCCCGGTGTTTCATCTAGTGGCGAGCACACAGCACTAATCAAACCCCAGCAACCCTGACTTTTAATTAACTGCAGCTAGGTGTTGGGCTGAGCTTAGCAGAGTGCAATTGGAGCAAGCTAATTAGAGGGTTCGTTACACTTCTGCTTGCCCTTGGTGGAGTCCAAGCAAGCTGAACGCCAGCAGGGGCACTCACTTCTTTCCGCAGCTGCAGGGATTAGCCAGGAGAGGAGCCACAGCCTGCGCTTCTGCCTGGCTTCGCAAGTACCGCTGTGTTTCATCGGTGGAGGCAGCAAAGGCGCAAACTGCTCCAAGTACTTACCCACCTGCTTCTTCTCACGAAGGATTGCCTCTGAAAATGCTGGAGCCAAACAGCTCTTCTCTGCTGTCTGGAACGTGGGGGCACGGTCTCAGAACCACACAGTATCACAGTATTATCAGGGTTGGAAGAGACCTCACAGATCATCAAGTCCAACCCTTTACCACAGAGCTCAAGGCTAGACCATGGCACCAAGTGCCATGTCCAATCCTGCCTTGAACAGCTCCAGGGACGGCGACTCCACCACCTCCCCGGGCAGCCCATTCCAGTGTCCAATGACTCTCTCAGTGAAGAACTTTCTCCTCACCTCCAGCCTAAATTTCCCCTGGCATAGCTTGAGGCTGTGTCCTCTCGTTCTGGCGCTGGCCACCTGAGAGAAGAGAGCAACCTCCTCCTGGCCACAACCACCCCTCAGGTAGTTGTAGACAGCAATGAGGTCACCCCTGAGCCTCCTCTTCTCCAGGCTAAACAATCCCAGCTCCCTCAGCCTCTCCTCGTAGGGCTTGTTCTCGAGGCCTCTCACCAGAAAAGGTGAGAGTAACATAGCAGGGGATAAACCTACAAATGGCACTTCCAGTCAAGTCCTGGCAGGCTTCTGCCAGGTCTCTAGGAAATGCTGACTCCATAGCCACACTTTTACAGCTTGTCATGCTAATACAGGCTTTTTAATTGGATGAGACCCTAAAGCTCACTCCTTAATGCCTCCTTGCCCATTTCAAGTCAGCTCGAAAACAGGAGCTGCAATGTGCTTTTGGCTGAAGCAGAGATGCCAGCACATAGAGAAAGGCAGCAGTAAGTACCCACTGCTGGCAAGTGTTCTGGGTTGATAACTTTAGGCTGCAGAAAAAGCCAAAAAGAAAATGGTCCAGAGGGAAGCAGACAGATGTGTCTCGGGGAGAGTGTTTCCATCACTCATTACATTGAGCTGGACTGCAAAACCAGAACAGAAACACAGTTTTTCCTCTGCAAAGCCAATCTGTTTGAGGCGTGATTAAACACTCACTGAGGTAAGCATTCATGAAAGCAAGAGCTGCCATCGTAGGCCTCTTAGCCAACCTGCACAAGCATGACAAGGAGACCAGCACAGCCTCCAGCTGCTGGAGCCTGGAAGCTGAAAAGAGTAATAAAACTGAGTCATAGAACCAGGCTGGAAAAGACCTTTAAGACAACCAAGTCCAACTGTTCGTACTGCCAAGTCCACCACTAAACCATGTCCCCTCGCGCCACATCTACCCATCTGCTCAATGCCTCCAGGAATGGCGACTCCAACACTTCTCTGGGCAGCTGGTTCCAATGCACAACCACCCTTCTGCTGAAAACACATTCTTAATGGCCAGCCTAAATCTCCCCTGATGTGACCTGAAGCATCTCCTGCTATCACTTCTCACTTGCAAAAATAGTCTGGCTCCTGCCTCACTCTACACCTTTCAGGTGGTGGCAGAGAGCAAGAAGGTCTCCCCTCAGCCTTCTTTGCTCTAGGCTAAACAACCACAGTTCTTTCAGCTGCTTCTCTTCAGACCTGTTCTCCAGACCCTTCACTAGCACCGTTGCCCTTCTCTGGATTTACTCCAACACATCCATGTCCTCCTTGTAGTGCAAGGCCCAAAGTCTAAGTGTCAGAGTGCCTTGAGAACTGAGTCTGCCTTTGCTGTGGCTGGTGTTTTCCCTCTGGATAACACACACTGCGCTCACTAATCCCTGTTTAGCCAGCGGATTTCTTAAGGAGTAACACATTCCAATTTTCTTTATCTAAACAAATTCTACTTCAATCAGTAGCAGCTTTACACACTGAATTAAATGTTTTGGCTCAGTTACTACCTGGGAGAAGGAAGCTCCAGTGCTGTCATCAAGCCAAAACTGCTACTGAATTTTTCATTAATGGTGGTCTATGCAGTGGAGGCTTGAAAGGCTGCCTGCTGGTTTTAATTTTCTCATCTGCTACTTTTGAGCAGCATTTGCTTTTCCTTTTGAGTTCATACTCTAGATCTTACACAGTAAGATTTGTACTGGCAATGGCATCAAATTATTTTGCAACCTGTCCAGAGAGCAGCACTGGTAACCCCATTTCTTAACAGCTTGACAAGCAACTTCAGCATGTAGCTTGTAAGCAAATTAATAGAGAACTAGAAATTGTGGTGACATCTGGAGCTAAAATTAAGATTGCATGAAGTCACTGCTCATACCACAGATGATGCACACTTTCTCCATTGTCCAGTAGGGGTGACTTTTTCTCCTGTTTTTGTAGCTGAAGAGCAGGCAGCCAAGGTCATCACTGCCAGTCAAACAAAACCTTCAGCATCATACCTCATAAAAAAAATACACAGACTCATAGAATCAAACAGGTTGGAAGAGACCTCCAAGATCATCCACTCCAACCTAGCACACAGCCCTATCCAGTCATCCAGACCATGGCACTAAATGCCTCATCCAGTCTTTTCTTCAACACCTCCAGGGACAGCAACTCCACCACCTCCCTGGGCAGCCCATTCCAATGCCAATCACTCTCTCTGGCAAGAACTTCCTCCTAACATCCAGCCTAGACCTCCCCCAGCACAACTGGAGACTGTGTCCCCTTGTTCTCTTGCTGGTTGCCTGGCAGAAGAGACCAACCCCCTCCTGGCTGCAATCTCCCTTCGGGTATTTGCAGACATACATTTATAAAACTAATAGCTCTTACAGGTAGAAAGTAACCAAATCCTCTCCTCATCTTGGGAACTTAAAGTAGTCTGTAATTTCTAATACAACATCCTTGCACCGGTGGAGAGAATGAGAGTAAGGATCAGGGAACTAACTAGTGAAGGTGATGCACCAAAGGCTTTTTAAGGCTTGACTCCAACAAGCATTGTGCTCTACCAGAAACACTCCCTGCGCTCAAGCAGAAATCATCAGCTCTCACAAAAGAAGCCTACATTTCCAAGAGCACTGGCATTTCTGCAAGCACTCAGTTTTCATTAAAAGAGATCATCTTTTAATACATTGTTGTCCTAGTCTGAGTTAGAACAAGTTCTGCTCAGAGATTTCACTTCTCAGCTCAGTCTCTTCTATGTAAGTGCATTTTCTGCAGTTAACAGTGTGTTTTCACAGACAGTGTCTGCTTCTAGCAGCAGTACCAATCAAGGTTCATAGTTAGTGCCAAGGACTGGTGTGCAGAACAAGGTCCCTGCTAAATCCTGTGTGCAGAGTAAAAGGCCACATCTGCAGGGAGGAACAGGCAGTCGAGGTGGCCCTGGGGACTGACTGAGATGCTCCATTTCATATGTGTCATATTCAGTATAAAGCTGAGGAATCACAAGAGTGAAGCTCTCATCTTCAATGGCCAGCATCTGATGAAGACTCTGTTCTGTCTTCAATCACAATCCATGTGTTCTTATGTGGTTCCAGAGACCAGTTCCTGTCTGGCATAAAGTCCAGTCTTGGACTTAAGCTGCAGCATCAGCAGTGAAGGTGATCAGTTGCCAGCAGAGAGATTGGTTTGCTACTGTTTTTATATGTATTTGTATATATTTCATCTTATTGTTACTATTTCCATTAAAGTGGGTTTAGTTTTCTTTTTTATTCCTAAGTCCCCATTATTCCCTTTCTCTTCCCTTTGGGAGGTGAGAGAGCATCTGTCACTCAGGTAGTGACCAGCCCAGCTCTAACCTTTGACAGTTACTTCCTTTCCCATCCTGTGAATGCAGTGCTCCAGTACTTGTTGACATTAAGTTCAGTTTCACCTGTTTGACTTTATGCCCAGCTTTTCTGCAAGCTGCCTGTTTAGGTACAAGAGCATCAGCATGCCACACACAGCCTTTCTGGGGTAGAGGGGGAAAGGGTGGAAACATGGCAGGGAGTGCCTGGGAATAGCTCATGTTTCTATCTGGCAAGAGATATCCCCCATGGAGATTAGAATTTTCAGATGGCATACTACCTTGGAGGGGGTTAGACTTTCCCTAGTGTTTAGGGGTGTTCAAATTCAGGAGGTAACCTAACACTCAGCCACCTCCAGAAAGCCCAGAAGTCTCTGCCCTGGTGACATTAATTTTTAGTAATAGGTGGGTATTTCAGAAAGAGTGCTGATAATGTGACAGCTCTCCAAAGGGCAAGTGAAATGACTGGGTAATTACAGGGCATTCACCTGACATCAATCCCAAGTAAAAATGAAAAGATGATATCTAACTAAACTGATCACAAATCAGAGAGATAAAAATGAATACAATGATTTTCTAGAAAATCAGCTGTGTCACACAAACCTGATCTCATTCTCTGACAGGATTACACATTTGATTGATAAGGTAATAGATTTTCAACAGAATGTCACAAAATACTTCAACTTTCTCACTGTACAGGATTCAGACAGCAAATATTAAACAGGCTAAGAATAGGTAGATTAATTGAGGAATATCTAATCTGTTTGAGTCATTCTCAATTTGGTATTATCAGATTATTTCTAATGGGGGATCCTCTTCTTCCTATGCTCTGGAAGGAAAATGTGAACATAAATCACCAGCCATAGACCTGTGGAAATGGAGATTAGCAAAGCAGGAGGTAAGGAGGACTGAACAAATCATACGCGCTGTGCTGTCGCCTCCGGCTGGCTGGGACCACTAAACCAAAACTTCTTTTCATCAAGCTAAGTAGGACCTTAGAGAGGTGGGAAATGAAGAAGGCTGACATCCAGGGTGGAGATCAGCATCACGAAAACATGCAAGTCTGAGAAGAGTTGAGTGGCAAGAGCTCCCAGTCCAATATCATGTCATAAAAGGACTAAACTGATCTTGGGATGTGTAGAAAGGGGAACAGTGTGTAGGAATCAGTGCTCTCTAGCTCTCCATCTGGCCCTGGTGGGACCAGTGCTGGAATATCACATCAATTTCCTCTGTGAACAAATATGTGAGATGGTGAAAAATTGACCTACTGCAGAAAGGCGCTATAAAGATGACTTAAAGGCTGCAGAAAATGCAGTGAAAGCCATAAAGAGCTCATTCTGCTCAGCAAGAAGACGACTGAGAGGCTACTCAATCACAGCGCATTCGATTCTGAGGAGGATGGGAGTTATATGAAGAGCCTAGAACATAAAGAGAAGTCAAGAAGCAGTGAGGCTGGAAGCAGAAGCTAGACCAAAACAAGAGAGGAACAAGGCATGTGTTTCTACCCATTAACCTAACCACTTGATGAGAAGCTCCACAAGAGGGGAGATCTACAAACTCTACAGACGCCCTTCTTGAAAAAGCTTTTAAGCCACACAGCAGCTGGTAGACCCTGTGTGTGCACCAGATTAAACCATTCCTGCCACAACATCAGATTCAACAGTGCTCTCTGCTGACATCATCCACTGTGAAAACATCAGAGTTGTTGTGGCTAACTGCTGAACATTTAAATCTTCCTTAGGTGTCAGCTCATTTCCATAATTTACTCTCGTGCATTGAAAAGATTAACACTCTAAAATTTATGCTCAGCTTGCACTTTTGTGGCTATCCTCTGAGTCCTGTGGAAAGGAAGCTTTTTATTAAGACAAAAAAGACAGCTTTCTGCCTTCAGGACATGGTTTAAATTTTAGAGCAAGACTCTGAAAGCACTGCAACTCCAATACAAAGGTTAGACACTAATTTTGAACCAGTCCTTCGTGAAAATGTAGACTTGCATTCTTCTGTTTCTGGTACTTAAAAACATCTACACAAAACAGTTACTACTAAACTGCTCTTAGTAGTCACATATGACACATCACTATTCATAGATTAGAATCATAGAATCATAGAATCAACCAGGTTGGAAGAGACCTCCAAGATCATCCAGTCCAACCTATCCCCCAGTCCTAACCAATCAACTAGACCATGGCACTAAGTGCCTCATCCAGTCTTTTCTTGAAGACCCCCAGGGACGGTGCCTCCACCACCTTTATCCCACTTTTGTAATGGCACAGCAAATGCAGATGGCATTTCAAAACTGACTTCAGAGTTTTAGTCATTAGAAGCCTAAAGGAGATTGACAATTTAGAATCGCAGAATCAGTCAGGCTTGGAAGGGACCACAAGGATCATCTAGTACCAGTCCCCCTGCCATGAACAGGGACACCCTACCCTAGAGCAGGCTGCCCACAGCCTCAGCCAGCCTGGCCTTAAACACCTCCAGCCATGGGGACTCAACCACCTCCCTGGGCAACCCATTCCAGCCTCTCACCACTCTCATGCTCAACAACTTCCTCCTCACGTCCAGCCTGAGCCTACCCATCTCCAGCTTTGCTCCGTTCCTCCTAGTCCTGTCACTCCTTGATATCCTGAAAAGTCCCTCCCCAGCTCTTTTGTAGCCCCCTTCAGATATTGGAAGTCCACAAGAAGGTCACCTGGGAGCCTCCTCTTCTCCAGACTGAACAGCCCCAACTCTTTCAGTCTGTCCTCATAGGAGAGGTGCTGCAGCTCTCTGAGCATCCCGGTGGCCCTTCTCTGGACACACTCCAGCACGTCCACATCCTTCCCTACCTCTGTCACCAAAATCAGGGGCCACTGTATTTCCAGGAAACCTCCACATACAGAAGGGATTCTGCAAGATGTAACAAAATCAGCAAAACAAAACAGGACCTTTACAACAAAACTAGAACTGGGGTTTTAGAGATGGGACACAGTTCCTTAGCTAAAACAGCATCATTTTTATCTCCCTCTACAGCAGAAAGACTCCATTTCTTAGTCAGGCAATTTAGCCCAAATTTAATATATTTTCTAGGTCTCTGCTTTACTTTGTCAAACAAACATTTCAGTAGAAGATCTTTTGAAATATTCCCAAGCCTTTCCTTAATCTTGTTGATCCAGAGTCCCCAAGTTTGCAGGAAATCTTCTCTACACTCCTACTTCATACAGACACAGTTGAACATCTAAAGGCATTCTCATCATGATGTAATTCATCTCCCTTACAGGCCTGGAGTGAGCATTCCTGGCAGCCACCCAGTCTTGGGGACCTTCACACTTCTCACTCGAGCTCTGCCAAATTCATAGAATAGAATCATAGAATTGTCTAGGTTGGAAGATACCTTTAAGATCATCAAGTCCAACTGCTAACCCAGCACTGCCAGATCAACACTAAAGCATGTCCCTAATCATAGAATCAACCAGGTTGGAAGAGACCTCCAAGATCACCCAGTCCAACCCAGCACCCAGCCCTATCCAGTCAACTAGACCATGGCACTAAGTGCCCCAGCCAGGCTTTTCTTCAACACCTCCAGGGACGGTGACTCCACCACCTCCCTGGGCAGCCCATTCCAATGGCAAATCACTCTCTCTGGGAAGAACTTCCTCCTAACATCCAGCCTAGACCTCCCCCAGCACAACTTGAGACTGTGTCCCCTTGTTCTCTTGCTGGTTGCCTGGCAGAAGAGACCAACCCCCACCTGGCTACTACCTCCCTTCAGGTAGTTGTAGACAGCAAGGAGGTCCCCCCTGAGCCTCCTCTTCTCCAGGCTAAACAACCCCAGCTCCCTCAGTAGCTACACACCTTTAAGTAACTCCAGGGATGGCTACTCCCATCATTTCCCTGGGCAGCTTGCACCAGTGCCTGACAACCTTTTCTTGTGAAGAAAATTTTGCTGATGTCCAACCTTTTATCTGACTGATAAAAGGCAGTAAACAAACCTGGCTGAGAAATGACAGCTTTGTAAACAAAACTCAAGACAGCAGCCCACCACGGCAGGAACAACTTACTTCTGCAGTATGCCTACACATCCTAAGTATTGCAGCAGGGATGCCCTAAATGCAGAGAGTGAACAATCTCCCTATCTGCTCTTGACCTGTCCCACTCTTGTAATTGATTGTGAGGATTCTCCTAACAGAGCTTAACTCCAGATAACCTTTCTCATCTAAACCTTTAAAGCAGCTATATGCCACTATATGCCAAATGAGCACACACATAGCGGTAAACCTTAATGTGGATGGCCATGTTTACACCAACACACCACTCCAAGTGGTGCATCCATTTTAACTCTTAGGAGTTAAAATCCTTTTGAAATGAAAAGGATTTTCCTTGCTATTAAAGCAATGCTCAATGCAGCAT
This sequence comes from Pogoniulus pusillus, assembly GCF_015220805.1. Lineage (NCBI taxonomy): Eukaryota > Metazoa > Chordata > Aves > Piciformes > Lybiidae > Pogoniulus > Pogoniulus pusillus. The sequence continues at coordinate 28,299,245 of NC_087270.1, read as the reverse complement.
ACCTCAACTGCACTCCTAAGATAAATGGAATTTAGTAGCAGTCACTGCCATTTACTGGCAGCAGGTTCAACCAAAACACACTCCCTGTGCAAAGGATCACACTGCAAAAAAACGTTACTCACCTAGAAATGGAATGAGGCTGAATTAATTAGTGTTAAGTTTATAATCCTTCAGTTTTACATAACACTTACACGACTACAAGTGATGCATGAAAGTAGGAGAAAAGAAAATGAAGTGTTTGGTTTCAATAATCAATTGATAAGTTTACTGATTCAGTTTGCAGAATTCATTCCCATCAAGTGCTAGCTTAAACCCCCAGATATTACAAGCCCAAATCCAACTCCTACCCAAGATACAGAATAAAAGGACCAGATTTTTATTTAAACAATTGAACTGAGGAGCTTAAACAAGGAAACAGCAAGTGTGCAGCACTGCAAATTAAAGGAAATACAGGAAAGCACATTTCCAAACTTACACTCAAGGCAGAAAGCAGCAAGAGGAGGAGGCAGCACTAAGCAGTGGAGGCTTGACAATTGTGAGTGCTGCACAAGCTTTTACCAGGGCTTTAGAAACTACATGGGGTGCAACCCAACTATTCCTTACTACTTTATGCTTTTGAAGCACTGCTAAGTACTTTCACAGGGATCCTTTTGCCAATGCCTGAATAAATCACAGACTCTTTTGACTGATTATTTGTACAGCCACTGTCAGAAACAAGGCCTGGAACAGTTCTGTTAACATGGTCATCACCAGTCCTGAAAGATGGAGGTGGGTACACAAGAGTCCTTTCTATATTCACAGACTGAAAACTCACTGGGTAGTGTCATGATGCTGGTACCTGCAAGGCCATTCAGACCAAAACACCACATCTGGCCACACTGACAAAACCAGCCTGGGCTCTGTCAACGTCAGCTTTACATGACAGAAGTGATTTCAGATCTAATTGTGCTTTTACAGATGCATGTAACAGCAGAGCCAGACATGAAATACGTTACTACTGCTGCCTTCCTCAGCTAGCCTCAGTTTCACAGCTAGTTCTCTTATTGTCAGTGACCTAGATAAGGGGGTTGAGTGCACCCTGAGTAACACAGGAGATGACACTAAGCTGGGAAGGAGTGTTGATCTGCTCCAGTGTAGCCAGGCTTTACAGAGGGACCTAGACAGTCTGACTGGATGGATGGGCAGGGTGAGGGTGAGGCAACACCACAGGCCTAGGGAAGTGGGTGGAAATGTGTCCAGCAGAGAAAGACCTGGGGAGCCAGCAGTGTACTTAGGTGTCCAGGAGAGCATACAGCACCCTGACCTGTGTCAGGAATAGTGTGACCATCGAGACCAGGGAAGCAATTGTTGTTCTGTGGTGAGGCCACAACTTGACTATTGTGTTCCCTTTTCAGACCCTCACTATTGGAGGATTGGAGATTAGAGAAAATTCTTGACTGAAAGGGTTCTCAAGCACTGGAATAGTCTCCCTAGTGGGGTACTGGTATGTATCACAGTATCACAGTATCACCAAGGTTGGAAGAGACCTCACAGATCATCAAGTCCAACCCTTTACCACAGAGATCAAGGCTAGACCATGGCACCAAGTGCCACGTCCAACCTTGCCTTGAACAGCCCCAGGGACGGCGACTCCACCACCTCCCCAGGCAGCCCATTCCAGTGCCCAATGACTCTCTCAGTGAAGAACTTTCTCCTCACCTCCAGCCTAAATTTCCCCTGGCGCAGCCTGAGGCTGTGTCCTCTCGTTCTGGTGCTGGCCACCTGAGAGAAGAGAGCAACTTCCTCCTGGCCACAACCACCCCTCAGGTAGTTGTAGACAGCAATAAGGTCACCCCTGAGCCTCCTCTTCTCCAGGCTGAACAATCCCAGCTCCCTCAGCCTCTCCTCGTAGGGCTTGTGCTCAAGGCCTCTCCCCAGCCTCGTTGCCCTTCTCTGGACACGCTCAAGCATCTCAGTGTCCTTCCTAAACTGGGGGGCCCAGAACTGAACACAGTACTCGAGGTGTGGTCTGACCAGTGCAGAGTACAGGGGCAGAATGACCTCCCTGCTCCTGCTGACCACACCATTCCTGATGCAGGCCAGGATGCCACTGGGAAAGGCTACAAAGCTGGTGAGGGGCCTGGAACACAAACCCTATGAGGAGAGGCTGAGGGAGGTGGGGTTGATTAGCCTGGAGGAGGCTTAGGGGTGACCTCACTGCTGTCTACAACTACCTGAAGGGAGGTTGTAGCTAGATGGGGGTCAGGCTCTTCTCCCTAGCAACCAGCAACAGAACTAGGGGACACAGTCTCCAGTTGTGCCGGGGGAGGTATAGGCTGGATGTTAGGAGGAAGATCTTCCCAGAGAGAGTGATTTGCCATTGGAATGGGCTGCCCAGGGAGGTGGTGGAGTCACCATCCCTGGAGGTGTTCAAGAGAAGACTGGATGAGGCACTTAGTGCCATGGTCTAGTTGACTGGCTAGGTCTGGGTGCTAGGTCGGACTGGATGATCTTGGAGGTCTCTTCCAACCTGGTTGAGTCTATTCCTGGAGATGAAAGATGCAGATATGTGGCACTGAGGGTCATGTTTTAATACCAGACTTGGTAGAGTTAGAAAATTATTAATGATCTTAAAGGCCTTTTCTAACTAAAATCATTCTATGATCCTATGAATAGAGGAAAATGAGCATGTGTGATACATGTCCTACCATAAAAGATCCACAGAAGAGCTTCTCATGCTCTGTTCCACATTATACATAATCTTGGTGGTTGGTTGTTTTTTTTTAAAGGTGAACTTAAAAACCCTCTAATGAGAGCTCTGATATTACTCGGATGCTTGGCAGTCCTGGGGGGGTACCCTGCAACTCAACATAAAACCCCTTCTGAGCACAGAGCGTAACTCCATAGTTGTGCCACTCACTCACCAATGTCTATTTAGTTTCTCTGTTCAAAACTAGTAATAGAAGGGTTGTCTCTTCAATGGACAAACACTGAAAGCAGAAATGAGAGATTAAACTGCTCAAAGACTAAACAGCAAGGATCCCAGAGTAAAATGTGAACTGTGAAATCAAGGTCCAAGTAAGAACAAGCTGAAATCAGCTAGGAGGCATCATTTCCTTTAAATACATTTTTGAGGGGGCTAAAGCTGTGTTTTCTTGTCATCTTTATTCAAGTATTTCACAGCAGTTATATTACAAATTACAGTAAAATGTTCAAAATTTCCAGAAGTTCAAAAAAAAATTAAATAACTTACTTCAAACTAACGTAAAATGAAGTCAAAATGCAAAACCCACCAATTTAAACACAGCTCTGAATAAAACTAGAGAATCTGAAATATACCATAGTTGATGATGGAAGTCTACTTAATCCATGAAGTAGACACACGTTAATGAAACCAAACAGGACTTCCCCAATGTCTAAACAACCCAATGTACAAGATACAAAAGATGCAAGTACAAGCCCAAATTCAAGCTCATGTTGCGATTACGAAATAAAACAAGAACAAAACGAATGAGTGTCAGCTGCATGGCTGCCAGTCGGGAGACTGAGGGGAAAACCAGAGCTGACCCACCAACTTAATTAAAAACAAACAAACAAACAAACAAAAAAACAACCCAAAAAAAGACCCAAAAACCCCAACCCAAACAGAACGACGACGACAAAATAAACCCAACCAACAACAAAAAAAACCAAGAACAAAACAGGAAAAGAGGAAGACAAGATATTACAAAACCCAGTAATCCTATAAATACATTGGCATATGAGGAAATCAAGTAACAATACAGAGGACACAAAAACAAAAATTAATCACAGGCGAGATTCAAGCTTGCAAATACAATTAACTCCATAGCCATCAACTCCACCAAAGAGCAACTCTTACTATCTCCAAGACAACCCCACCAGCCCCAGAGAGAGAGAGACCACCTTTCTTCTGGCTGGTCATGTTTCATTGATCCCAGCACAAGGACTCACACAGGAGTTTATTTGCAATTTTCACAACAAGAAACAAGGAATAGAGGTCAATTTGTACAAACTCTTGCCAGCGCTATGTGGCAAATAAAAACCCATAAGAACATACAAGGAGTAAACAAGTTTAGACCACATGGATAGATTAACAGCTGTTTTAACTCTATACCCACCAGACATCTGTAAAGGAAAACAAAAACTGAAGTGTGGTTATTTGGGCTAGGAAGGCGAGTATATAATTTCAGGTAAGCTGTCCGCTAGAACATCTGGTATCAGCTACGTTTCTCTAACACACCGTGGCAGCTCCTCAATCAGCAAAGCTGCCTCTTAGGGTTTGTCCCAATCAACAACTGACAGTAAAAATTTTCCTTTAGAAACCTGGCCTTTTAGAACCATTTTTAATGCTAGGCATTAGCTTAAACTTGCTTTTCACACTCACTGGTGACTATAATTCTCAACTGTTTTAATCATATAAATTTATTATCTGCTTAAAAAGGTATGCAGTTTTATCTTCCACAAGTGCTGCTGTTACTTGAACAAAAACTTCGAGTTAAGTGAAACTGGAATAAATATTCTTAAAAAATTCTGCAGCAAGAACCTGAGAACTTGCAAAAACCCCTTTTATCAGAAACTTGCTACAAAAAATCTGCTACATTTTTATTTAATCAAATCTTAAAGTTTGTAACAATTCCCATCAAAATACAAAATGCTGTTAATGTACCAGACACAAAAATATCTCAAACAGGTATGATGCTAATAAATACTAAATGAAACATGGAAAAAAATCCCACAATCAAATCTGAGATCAAAGAATCTCATTTAAAATGTGTTTTCTGCCTTTTTTTTTTTGTTGTTTTTAATCGCACTTTCCCACCTAAAAAATACACTGTTTCTGCATGGGTTGCATTTAGAAGGTGTAGCTAGATGTACATGAATGCTTAAAACCTTTTTCTGCCATTAGCTATGAAGAATAACAGTAGCATTGGGGGGAGAAAAAGATCTAAGACTGATGCTTAACCATAATACACAAAGCACTTTGGATTACTGCAGTAGCCCAAGGCCCATGTTTTGTTTCTCTGCAGCACTATACTACTATTAGCCATGGAGGTGGAGATAAGTACCTTAGCTTCAGTTTATAAATGGGAGCAGAGTGATTACAGTCCTCCATAAACACTGCTGGTAACTAAAATACAAAAAGCTGAGGTAGCTCAGTATCTCTGCAGTAGTCCAAGACTGTTTAATTAAAAACCAATCACACTGTGTTGCATATTTCTGGAAAGACACTTCCGCAGCTATGTAGGGACAGTCACAATGAATGGTTAATGATGGTAACACCAGCCAACTCTAAAACACTTTCCACGTAGGTTGAAAACATAACAGCCCAGGTAATACTTTAATGCTGAGCTCATGATAAAATATGTTTTTCTTGAAACTGCCTAGACAGTACTCTCCAGTTGTCAGACAGTAAAGGTTGTGAACTACACAATTCAGACCTAGAGAACTTGGGCCCAAACAGATCGGTTCAAAAGGCTGTCCTCCAATCCCTTCAGCGTTAACAATGCTTTGCACAAAGAATTGTGAAGCCTAGTTTAAGTTTTATTTTCAAGTGAGCTTGGGCTCCAGGACTTCGACCAACTACAGTGTCTTCTTACCTGCACTGCACAGTCCAAGCTATATTACAAACATGGAACTTCAGAAAGAAGCCTGCCAGTATTAAACTTGGTTTTCTTAAAGAACTCGAAATGGAAAGGAAGGAAATGGTGGGAAAATGCTCCGCTTTTAGCAATACAGGAGAGTTTCACTGTGTAACTTGTTTCTAAAACAAATACCAATGCAAAAGGAATTTCACCATTTTGGTAAAGTATGTGGCTTTTTCAGTGTGTCTTAGTTTAGTTCTGTAGAGCAAGACAGGCATTATAGAACCTGGTTGCCATCCAATGAAGAGAACACAAATCATCCTTTCGGCGATCTTCATTCTTAAGACAGCTTTCTAACATTGCCATTTGCTATAATCCAAACCAATTGAATAGCCTTATCTTTCTCAATTGACTAAAAGGCACATTAAAGGCAGTTCTAGAGAGCCTCATCTTCGAATTACTGTACATCCAGTTACTCAAGATTCCTACCACAATGCATCATTGCCTTCTTTAGAACAGATTTTGTTTGTCCTTCACCCCAGAGAAAAGTTGGAAAAACAAAATAAAAAAAGGTTGCCCGCTTAAAAATATTCAACTTAGATCTGCTCTTTCCAGTCCTCTTCTATGTGTTGGTCTCCACTTTGCCTGAAGTTTCCCCAAAGATAATGCATGTAGAGTGAACAAGAGCAGAAATGAGAACAGTTTCTGTAGCACCAAAAATCTCCAAGCTGTGGCACTGTATTCTTTATTTATATCAGATACAACTATATGAAGTTTCGTTTGGTTCTTGTAGGCTGGTTGGTTTCAGGTACCTGAGACAATAGCACCAAATTCAACAGAAAGAAAACGAGAGAGCACTTAAGACCAAGGCTCTGCACATACTTGGTGCAAATGGAAACTGAATGGCTCAGAGGACTGCTCTTCATGAGCAGTTTGAGAGGATAACCCACCCATCTTGACGAGTTCACAGGAATGTTTCAAATACATGAACTGTTCTTTCCATCTCCTGCAAGACACAAAGAGCAACAATTACACACAAATACAGACAGAAATAAAGTGGCATTACATAGCTGCATCTACTGGGCTATTTTTTTCAATCTGCACAAATAATTAATAAGAAAATAGACATTTCTGTTTATTAGCTGCCACGTACTACCAAAATACAGGAAAAAAGGAAACTAAAGAGTATTAATGCAGAAAAGCACTCCACTATGACAGTCCAAGAGAAAATCTAAGTGTATTAGGGTCCTTTATATGATTAATATATTCTATATGTATTAGGAAACCACTGCAATGGCACACTGCATGAATTCAAGTCTTATGGCACACCTCAGCTGCTGGTGACTCAGCTATAAACACATAGCTGCACGGTCTGGAGAATCAAAGCAAAGATCAGCTTCAATGTATTCCTGCTGGACAAATGCCTTTTTAATCTACCTAATATTTGGCACAGACTATCAATATATTTTTAGGCGAAGATGGCAGAAGCATAGCATGGAAATGGTATCAGAAGTATTTTATGAACACTCTACAATATCCCACAGTAAGGCCAGTCCAGGTTTTGTTGTGAAATACTTGTGGAGAAAAAACACTTATAGTGTTGAGTGATCCAACCAGAAACCAGCAATTGTTGTCCATTTTCCAGCAGGGTTGGTTATCGGTAAAATCAGCACATTGATCCAAACTCCTCTACAGCTAGAGCAATGATCTATTGATGCAGACAGCAGGCCTTTGACAGCAAACATTTTACAGACAAAGGATGATAGCAAAGCAGAGAACTGTCTTGCAACATGCTGTACTGGACTCTCCCAAGGGTATACTTAATCCAGAGAAATCCTGCAAACTTTTAAGGTCTTGTATGAAAGTCACAATCAGTGAGCTACATAGAGCAGAGATGGGTAAATAATCTTTTTGGCCTATTCACACAAATGCAAGAGTAACTGCTGTGGCTTTGGCTCAGAGTGCCTGTGAAGCAGTCACTCCATTTTCATTCTGATAGCATGAATTTCTCCATTCTCATAGGTGATATTTAATACTTCCCTCAGAAAAGGATTACTAGAAATAACCTTTTCTTTTTTAAAGTCATTACCACACTAAACCTATTTTCAGTTTATAGATACCTTCCTCTAAGTCTGTTTAAAGCTTTTGCCTGTTAGTACAAACACAATGACAGACCAACTTAGTTCTTGAAAAAAAGAGTCCCACAAAACTGAGAAAAGGAGTAAAAGAAACATCACCTCAATCAGCTGTGATTTGTCATAGTCTCTACGATGTCTGTAGATGCACTGACTGAGGAGTGAATACAATCTCTCAAGTTGGTCAACAGTCAGGTTGTCACTTTTCTTAACCACCAAATCAAGCAGTTTCTGTGGGAACAACAAAAGCTGAAGTTAAGAGTTTTTATGATCACTTTTTTTTTTAAAAGGGAGAAAGCAGAAATACAGTCTCCTTCTGAAGCCTTACCATGGAGGGATACACACAAATAAAATGGACTACACCTGGATATCAGTAAGGCCATTGCTTCTATGTAGATCCAAAAAAGATTCAACATCTCTCTTCACTTCTCTGCTTATACTCACATTTTTTTCTTGTGTTAGATTTTACACTCAGTGTAGCTGGAGCAATGTTTGCTCTCTTTGAATGATATTTTGTCTTATTTCAACCTGGTCAATAATTATGATAAAGCAAACCATAAGAACTGCTTTGATAGCTAAAGCAGTCGTTTTTAGAACTTGTGTTGCAATGAAATTCTAAGTACTACCCAATGGAAACACATGTGAAATTCCACCTACACTGAAAAATGGCAAAATAAAAAAAGGGAGAGGGACAACACCACATGCAGAACTGCTCATGAACAAAAGGTGAAAGTGTGTATTTCACAGAGTAGCTGAGAGTAAAATATAAGGTTTTTTTCCCTCTCAGCACATTGTTTCCAAAGAGATTATCATCTGTACTCTGCAGCACATGGGATCTAAATTTCAGAGTAAGTCAAGCTAGTTTCTACAACAGAAGATGGCAAATATTGTGCTAACTTTGCTAACAGAGACAAAAGTGAAAGATAATTACTACTAGGGGTTCAGTCTGTGACACCAAATGATCAGCACAAATGCCTATTTGCTTTCCAATCCACCGACAGCGCTTTCCACCAAGTATGCGTACATGAGAAGAGAAAGAGAAAATGTTAACTCCAAATTACTAGGCACCCAGCAGTTCCTCAGTAACTGGTATGTCCAATTAACACACAAGTACCTGCAAAAGCTGCAATTAAAATTGAGGACTGATGTGCCATTACTGGATTTGTAAAGGTACCAATAATGGGAGAGTAAGGATTCAGCAGTTCTATTAACTTGTCCAAAAAACAATGATCAACAAATCATCTTCTGAAGTCACTGCTACCATTAATACTTTTTTGCAGTCACAAATAAGGGAAATGTTACTTCAGAGTAGAGAATGGAAGCATTTTTGGTGAAGCCTGGTAACAGTTCCATCTATTTTTTGGTTTCATTACCTTCAGTCTGTCATGGTCAACAACCACAGAAGGTAAAGGATCTGATGGTTCCTCTGGGACCTGCTCCAAACTTGTGGGTTTTGACTGTTCCATAGTGACTTTTCGAGTTTTCTTGCTTCTGAATATACCTGTAATTTGAAAAAAAAAAAAAAATTATGAGCACAGTCAGATTCTCAAAATGAGCAGCTTGTTTCTTCACTTTGGTTTGATTTTGCTTCTTCAATTTGTTGAGGTTTTTTGAACCACGCACGCATGATCGTAGCAGTGCACATTATTCATCAGCTTTACAGAACTCTGAACGTTTATGGGTGCACAAAACCACAGTTCAGAAAACAAGCATGAAATTGGTCATCTTTCAGACTGAACTCTGAAGTCCCAACAGAAAACAGAGTGTCATTAAGAGTTTTCCTACTGTATCATTTCTACTTAGCAACATCCAATTATATACCTTCTAAGGGAAATTTGGACATCAAGCTAATGCTCAAAAATCTTTCTGCCTAAGTGGACCAAATCCTCATCTTTCTCTCCAAAGTATTCAATGACTTCATCACTATAGTAATTTTCACATCTGCTCTACTCCTGAATCTTCATGCTTTTGTGACCTATTTGAACTTTCTTCCATCTCTGTATTAAAACTGTTGTCCAGTCACATTCCAGACAAAATGTTTTTAATCTCCTTTCACTGCTGTTCTCTTCAACCATTTAAAATTATTTTTTCCTGAGAATATATTACATTTAGAAATACTAAATTTAGAAATGTAAATATTCTTAAGATAGTAAATATTCTTAACATACATCATAGTTCTGATACTTTTCCTCCCTTTTTCTACTATTCTCCTTAGCCTTAGAGGAAATACGTACGTACAAACACAGGCAACATGTATATAGTGATATCCTCAAAATTCAGATCTCTTATTAAAGCTCATTTACTTTGTAAATCTCAGTGCTGACTTTTTGAAGTAAAGATTTCATTCTTTTAGATAATTCTGAAATGCTAATTAAAAAGGCAATCATGCATAAGACTTTTATTTCTCTTCCCTGAGGAACTGTCTCTTGTCTTCAAAGGACATGGCCCCTTCTTTTATGCACCACCAAGATTTCCTTTCTCCTTCTCTTATCTTTCTGCAGCACTGTAACTCCAAAGCCAGATACCTTCTCCAGTAGATAAACTACAGTTTATCTGGCTTTTGCTACAAGTTAAACTGCTTTAACTTCTGCTGTGAGTAAATGTTTTTTAAAGGAATACATTCTGTATTTCTATGGTCTCTTATCCAACGTCAGGGATATTATTATCACAAATCTCTAACAAAACAAGTCAAAACACATAGATCAAAATAAAGATGGAATATACAGACCATACACACATATATATATATATATATGCACTTACAGTATTTTTTAAATCTTTAAGTATTATCTCAGCATTTACAAGACACACCATAAAGCCTACAAAAACAAACAATACTCTAAGTATGGAGAGATACATACTTGCCTAAGATAATAACATTAGAACAAGTAGAGGGTGGACTTCTAATTTATTTATGTGGAATTAAATGTTGTAAGCATACTAAAAGATTCAGACAGGAGTTGATAAAACATTACTATATAACTGGAACATAGCATATTATAATTAATATAGACATTGAGATAAGGACAGAAAGATTGAAAGCAAGCTTTACCTTCTTTATCTGCTTCAGCATCTTTAGTTTCAGTGTCTGTGCTCTGTAGTGTTTTTTCATTATTGCTGCAATGTGGTAATTCAGCTTTTACTAGATCAGCTCCTTGACTTTCACTGGAAGCTTCTGTTTTCTCCTTTGGCTGATACTCAGATGAAGATCTTTGCTTGTTACTAGACCCACTGCTGCTGTCACAGAGTGAAGCAGCATCAACTGATTCTGTTTTACCATTATGACATGCTGGAACGGGTTTACCCTCTGAGCTGTGTACAGATGTCTCCCCATTCACACATTCCCCTTTTGATGTAAAGTCCTTCCTTAATTCCTTTTCAGTACTCAGGGTAACAGTGTCAGTTATTAACAGAGATTCGTTTGAGCTCTCTTCTTCTGTGGATGCAAAATTGTTTTCCTTTCCTGATGTCCCATTGTTAAGCCTCTGCTCTGCATCTATATCCATAATATCACAAGAGGATTCATCATTTGTCATAGAGAGATCTCCTGTTTCCTCCCCATTCTCCTCAATGCAGTCAGTGCTGATCTCTAGCTCTCCGTTCTCCAGCAACTTGCTGTCCTCTCCGTGATTTTCATCATCAGCAAACTTTGCATCATCTTCATCTTTCTTTAAATTATTGACTTTCCTCTTCTTAATGATGCCTTTGCCCCACTGTGAGCGCCGTCTCGATTTTCTCCTTATTCGAACTGAATTACAAAAAAGAAACTTTCAGATGCGTTTCAGCACTGTTAATTCTTCAGTAAACAGACCAGGATCTTAGAATATGCTGTAGTATGTGCTCTGGAGAGCAGTCAGGAGGAAAGGGACCTGGGGGTACTGATAGACAGTAAGCTGAAGATGAGCCAGCAGTATGCCCAGGTGGCCAAGAGAGCCAATGGCATCCTGGCCTGCATCAGGAACAGTGTGGCCAGTAGGACAAGGGAGGTTATTCTTCCCCTGTACTCAGCACTGGTCAGGCCACACCTTGAGTACTGTGTCCAGTTCTGGGCCCCTCAATTCAAGAAGGATGTTGAGGTGCTGGAACATGTCCAGAGAAGGGCAACGAAGCTGGTGAGGGGCCTGGAGCACAAATCCTATGAGGAGAGGTTGAGGGAGCTGGGCCTGTTTAGCCTGGAGAAGAGAAGGCTCAGGGGTGATCTTATTACTGTCTACAACTACCTGAAGGGACATTGTAGCCAGGTGGGGGGTGGCCTCCTCTCCCAGGTAACCAGCAATAGAACAAGGGGACACGGTCTCAAGTTGTGCCAGGGTAGGTATAGGCTGGATGTTAGGAAGAAGTTCTTCACAGAGAGAGTGATTTCCCATTGGAATGGGCTGCCCAGGGAGGTGGTGGAGGCACCGTCCCTGGGGGTCTTCAAGAAAAGACTGGATGAGACACTTAGTGCCATGGTCTAGTTGATTGGATAGGGCTGGGTGATAGGTTGGACTGGATGATCTTGGAGGTCTCTTCCAACCTGGTTGATTCTATGATTCTACGATTCTAAGGCAATCAAATGTGTTATATTTCAAAAGGAAAAAGCAAGCTGTCTATTGATTTCCAAGTAAGCAAATTACAGATACCAAGGTCTTCTAGAAATTTAAGGAGCTGTTTACTCAGTTGTATAAACAATTCCTACTTTGAACCGCGGAACCAAGGAAGTCTTGCTAGCCCTTCCTATTTTACAAATGTTTTATATATATCCATTTGTAGGTGAAAGACCAAAAGCAAACAGTTAAGCAATTATTTAGAGCTCAGTCATTCTCATTTGGGTAATGCAGACTCCAAATACATTTATTCTCATTTTCCCTTTTGTGCTAGTATGAAGCTACCTAGGATGTTTTGGCAAGAAGGATTGGATCACAGGTTGTGAAAGGGAAAGAATGGTGATGTCTACTTCACTCATAGGCTTGCTGAGAGGTGTAAGAGTAAGAATCCAAACTTAGATAAGGGAGCTGCTCTTTGTCTGGGCTATGGGCTGCACTTCTCTCTAACCTCACCCTCTGTCTCTCTGATTAATCCACCTGCTTCCTAACCCCCCTGGCTGACCCTCCATTCTTCCTTGAGGCACAAGCCAATGTCTGAGGTAAGGTAGAGGGGTGGGAGAAGGTGGAAGGGCAGTTGGGAGCCCCTCCTGGGGACTCAAGTTTGTGTTTCTGTATTACCTTTCACCTTGCATATTTCTGTATATAACTGTATATACTGTAATTATCTGCCTGTATATTGTGCTAGCTGTAAATATAAGCTTCATTCAAATTTCCAGAGCTGTCTGAGTCTAGTCTGGGTGATTCCCAAAGGTGGGGGTGGGTAACACCCAAACTACCACACCTTTTTATAACCACAGTGACTTGAAATCATGAAGAAAACAAAATAAATGGAAGTGCAGTCCATGGATTCATAGAACAATTCAAATTGGAAAGGAAGTCTCCACTTCAACCCAGTACTCAAAACAGGATCAGCTATGACAGCAGACCAGTTGCACAGGGCTTTAACCAGCCACTGAAAACCTCCATGGATGCAAACTCAGTGGCCTTCATGAGCATCCCATAACAATGCGTAATTGTCACAACAGTAGAAAGACTTTTTGCTCAATATCCAGTCAGCACCTGTCATTTCAACTTAGACCCACTGTCAATTCTAATATATTTCTTTGCTGTTGAAATCAACTACATCTCCCCAGTCTTCCATTCATTCTCACCTCTGCACTCAAGCTGACTGCACTGACAAAATGAGGGTTTAAAAAACGAAGTTGTTTCAGACCTGGACCATTCAGTAACCCTGCCTGCAGTAAGACCTCAAACACATTCACATCTATGCAATCAGCCTGTAAGCAGAAGGGAAAGCAGAGGTCCTTAAACTAGCTTCATCACCAGTGTCTTCCAGCCATATTACACAACTCAGCCTGAAACAACATGAGCATAAGATCCACTCCATTATTTCTGCATTGTTTTTTCAGTTCTCCCATTCCTTGCTGTGGCTTTGAAAAACCACAACGTTTTACTCTTGTGGGGTGTGCTTGTTTGTTTTAACCAACCTATTTGCAGTGAGATACAACTACTCTAAAAGAGGGTTTGGGGCACATTTACAATACGATCAGCAAATACAGGGGAAAACCACTCAAACTTAATGCTGTTGTCAACATCTTTTTCAAGACTATCAACGAGAGAGAGAGAGAGAGAGATTAGGACAAATCAAAAGTTCTTCATTCAAATTCAAATGAGACTGCTCTTATTTTTGCAAAATTAATGAAGCTGCACCCAACTGACTATAAACAAAAAACCAACAGCCAATAGTTACCAGAGATAACCACTTTTTCTTCCATTTCATAATGAACTTGTTTGCTGAGCACCTCCATAATGCTCTTGACATTTCTAAGTTGCTTTGATTTATGGGATAAGTGCTAGACCTGCATCTGCCAACCCCACACTGAGTTACAAAGATCTTGCTTTGAAGATACAAGCCCCTTGCAGGTACAAGTGTTGACAACAGCTGACAGGCATTTGGAGAAGCACAGGTGTACTTCAGAATTTCCTCCCCATGAGTCTCCCCATGCAGAGCCCTCCTAGCACATAGTAGTATTTATATTGACAAAACCAGTAACCTATCTACTTTGGGTTTTCATCCACACTTAGTCAACAGAACTCAGCTAATGCTCCAAGTTTTCCTCCCACCTTCCTGTTTCACAAGGCAGTACTGTCATCAGCTGAGCCACCCAGAACTAACGGTGGCAAATGCTTCTAAAATCTTGATTCTTTTTGTCCCTATACTTCTAAGAACAATTCTTATTCCCCCTGCTATTCAAATTAAAGCCTTTCTACTTTCAAACCCTTCCATTTCAACCACTGAAACCTCTTCTCCTCAGGCCTTTATAAACTCACCTATTTTTCCATTTTCATTTATTTAACATAAAACTGCTCACACCATTTCCATGACCTCAGTGAGAGTCTAAGTCCTCTATCTAATGTATCTTTGAGCCCATTCACCAGTTTTTACCCTCTCAATTATAGCAGAAGTAGACTTCTAGTCCTCATATTTAAACTCCCCCTTCAAAACAACACCTTTTTGTTCTCATATAGGCTCCACTGCTCTGTGCATGGGAGCATCTTTTACGATATAAGAAGAAATTGTGATTCTAGTTCTATAACATCAGTATACAGATTTTTTTGTTGTACACAGACAGCCAAGCCTCTAGGAAGAGTAAAAGGTTTTGCAAGGAACATTTTAAAACAAGACCCACACACCAGCCTTTCTGTCCTGCCCACTTCCCCATAAAGATCCAAGGCAATAGTACAATTAGGAGTGTTTAATGGAGCAAGGATCCATGTGACCAAATGCAGATGTCAACATGAGATTTTATCACCTAGATTGATTTCCTTTATATTTACTGGAAAGAAAAAAGACACTACTGAAAGAGCAAAAGGAACCCAAGAAGTTGTCATATAAGACAGGGAGGTAAAATGTATGTGTGAATCCTACAAGAAAGCTGACTGACTCAAAAAAAGGAAAAAGCAGCTACCCCAAGGAAAAACTGATGCAAAACTAAAGGCACAAACTGAGGGCTTAATGGATTGCTGCTAAAAAACCCAACTTAACCTGGAGTCCCATTTTCTCTGCCTTAGTATCAATATTTTGTGAAGCTATAAACTATCAAGAGAACCTCACACATTATTTTATAGTCAGTATGATTCATGACAGGTTAAAGTTTTCAGTAACAGAATGGGATAGATATCTGCAGAAGAAAAACTTAAGGTTAATTTTGCTTAAAAAATTTAACAGAGTATATACAAGTGCAAGTTAACACCTTAACTCCTTGTTAATTATTCCCTTTTAACTTGCTTATCTGAAATCTATCCATTGATAGCCTGTCCTCTGACACCCTGTCCTTTGACAGTACTTGTGCCAGAGGCAGCAAAAGTACTATTGTCAGAGGAATCCTCCTTTATAGATCTGAGTTTCTGTAATACCAATTATTCACACATGAACATATTCACTTGCCTTCCGAATTGCTGAACTCCTTTCTCTGTAATCTTCACATAACCTCTACAGATTTGCCAAGGGGATCCATGCTTCAGTTCTACCTTCTTTATGATTTCTTTTTGGTAAATCATTATTCAGGACTTTTAGACAATAAATACCTGTTTGACCATAAGTCTAACTTTTCAGTTAGAGTCACATGAAGCTGAAATAAAAATCAAACCATACTCACTTCCTAAAGCTGCAGATTTCACCCAGATAGCATTTTACAGAAGTGCAATGTAATTAATCAATGCTTTTCATTTCATTTACGCAGTAAGTGAGGTTTCTCAATTTTCTCATTCCAACGTTGAGACACTGTCATGGAAGGCAAAAATAGGCCTAAACATGTCCTGGATTGCCCAGACACGTTTTCTGTTCTCCCTCCTTCTGGTGGGGGAAGCAACCATAGGAAAGGAAGACAAAAGGTCTGGTGCCTTCCAGTCTCCTCCATGTCCCTGCATGTATTTATATACTTGTGTTCTTCCCTAAAAAAGTAAAAGTAAGCCCTGACTTCACCCAATATGGTTAAGCTTGGCAAAGTGCCATTCTGATTGGCTGATGCGTGGCCAAAGAGCCATTAGTCTCAGAATGCACTGACAAAAGGAGATGTGCAGGAAAAGACAATGTCCTTCTGCCAATGCCTCTGATTTAATGTACTCACTGCTTCTGGCAGTGCTCTGCCTCATTGCCATTACATTCTGCCAAGCTCTGCAACATTCTGCATGCTACATAGTAACAAACCCTGAGGCTTTGGGTTTGTCCACCTGGAAACTTGCTGTGTCTCAAGTTTATCAGGGAATAGACCTTAGGTGCCTTCATGCGATAACGTGATATCATGCTGGCTAAGCAAGCCGAAGACTGCACACCTGAAAGACTTCATGCAAAGCTTGGAACCAAGAGGAACCAATATCAGCTCAGAGATCATCTGCTCCTCTTCCAGCACTCCTGTTAAGAGTCTGGGAAGAACTAGAAGCCAATACAACTATCAAGACACCAACAGAACTCCCTGCAAGTGCTTGGGTACTATCTGGGAACTGTAGTTAGTCCCAGGACTTTGGAGATATATTTTTTGTGAGTAAATGCTCAAAAGCCTCTTTAGCAAAACTCTGTAAACCCTGTAAGTGAATCCAAATGCCTTTTGCCTTAAGCAGAAAGGAGCTTCTTGAGCCCCTCTAGTGTGCAAGCAGTACAACTGACCACAAGAACTTCTCTTCCAGTTCTAATGGTTTAATGTTTGTATTATTGCTAGTTATTTCCTAAGTGTGTCAGATCCTGTTGTTTCCATCTATGTAATGTTCTTCATGACCATGCAAAGAATCAATTACTATTAAAATACTGGGCAGGGGGCAAGAGTTCCAAATATCAAAGTTAATAAACAATATTGTTTTAAAAAATCCTCTCTCACATCCATTAATACCCATGACTAACATCACAGACACTTCAAGAGTTGGCTGGAAGACCCCTAAACTTAAAGCAGACAGCGTTTTTCCCAGAGATGGCCTTCTAGGACTAGGAAAGAAATGATGTATTTACTTTAGAAGCACTGGTCCTCTAAGTTTAAGAAAAATGAAACCTACAAGAGATCTTCAAAAATTCTGAGACACCAACTAACGACAACACCTCCTGGTGAAATAGCCCTATCTAAGGATGCACAGTACCCATGTCCAAAGCAGAGCACAGTTCTTGGACATTAAAGAACGGTGACAGTTTAAATAAAAACAACAAACCAACCCTCCACAGCACCAAAACCATATGAACCTAAAAAAATTTCAGATCTTTTCCACACTTTAGGTATGTCTGCAGGACACAGAGGTAAATGTTCCTGTTTAGCATGGTCTCAGGAATGCAGATCTCAAAACTATGGGTGAATGGCACAGAAGCTTCAGAGTTGAGGTATACCCTTCTACTGTCCCCTAAATCTAGCAGCATAGTGACAGAACTGCAGACTACACAGAAATTCGCAGTTGTAAAAGGAAGCAGATATAATTAGAAGATTCAAAGATTGTTAGTAATTAGCAAGCCAGTCTGCCTGCCTTAATGTGGATGAACTCTAATGAGAAGATGTAGCAGTCAAAGCAGATGTTTCTCTTGAAATTTCTGTAGTTTGACTACTACAATATACTGAGTGTAGAACAGTGTGAGGCTAACAAGTTCACTTCATGCTGCAGAAAAGAAGACTCTTATAAGCCTCTGCACTGCTTAAAAGTCCATTAGGGAAACTGAATCCTCTGTCATGAAATGATAAAACTCACATCCATCAAACAGTAGATTCTCTGTTGTTACCATTATTTCATGAAGAAGTCCTGGGGATTAAATCCAAAGGAGCTTCTCATGGCAAGCAAGATCACCATGGATCTAGATTTTATGCTGCAGTATCAAGAACCACTTGAAGCAAGGCACATGTTTTAAGTTTCTCTTCCATGATCAAACCCCTGAACTTCTTTCTTGTATGTAAAGTAACTCAAAGCCTTGAGAAAGCACTTATTACCAGCAATTTATGCTCTCTTAGGCAGCATCCAGGCTATCTATATCTGACACAGTAATTTAAGCTGCTTCCAGTAGCTCAACGTTCCTTACCAAGGGGCGCTGAATAGTCCACTTGAAAGTCTCTGGAGTTTTTAGTCACAAAGTCCCAAACTGCAGTCAGAGATAAGCAGCAAGAAAGAACAGAGCACAGTTCCACAATGGCTTAAAAAGCAAATGAGGTGCCAGCTTTCACTAACAAAGCCATTTCTCCCTACATAGCCAGCTATAGGATTTCCTCTACCTCATTTGTGCCGGCACTACTGTTCCTGCAGTAAAACAGATAAGGGAACTAAATCAGTCTGAAACACTGGGGGCTTTTTTTATTGTCTGGGTTAGTTTTCAACATCTTCAGGTGAGCTTTCCAACTCATGAATGACAGTGCTGGCACAGAAGATGGTGAGAAAATGCAACCAATGGAAAGGCAAGACAGCACCTCTAGTAGTAACCCTCAGTTTGACCAGCTTGAAGTAGCTGTGGAATCAACCCTTAAAAGGCTTGTAATTTTCTTCACCTACATGAAAGGCACCCAAGGCACAAACATGACAAATACATTTAAAAATATGTGTATACAACAACTGAACACATTTATGGTTTTCCTCATACAGAACAGTTCATGCTCTCTAAACAAATACTTGAAGAACCTGAGCACTTTGAGTCAACAAGGAGGAGTCAAGCTCCACAAGACAGAGATGAGGTATGTTTCCAGAAAAAATACCCTGGGCTGCAGTATCCCTGGCATTATCTTCCCCTAGTCAAATGCTTTCTGCATTCCTCACTATCAAAGTTTCAACTAGAGCTCTTCCCAGTATTTCTCACAAAACTCTCCCAATATCTTTTGTTCCTGCCCACTTCAGCTCAACATGATACACGATACATATTGCTTGGCCAACACCATGTTTTAACTGACCAGCCAGCAAGGCCAGGCAGAACAGGCAACTGCCATTTCCACCCTACAGTCTTTTCCTTCAGCAAATGTGTAGATATATCCAGCTACCAATTTTCACAAAACCTGCAGGAATCTAATCTTTCAGCCTTTAACTCCTGTCAAATCTGTCTGAAACCTGGCTAAATGATTCATAAGTTATTAGGGGAGCAAAGATGGACAGAGAGCACAGGTATAATTTTCATGGGAAACCAAGTTAAAAATATAATTTACATGAAATCAAAGTAATTATGTTAGTAGAGTACATGACAAGACAATCACATAGGAAAATTAAAGAGAAAAATTAAGTCAAAAAAGAAGAGACAATCAGATTAACATCACTTGTGGAGATCATCATTAGACTTTCAACCCCCATAGATCTGCTCATTTTCCCTCTGCTGGGCATCTCTGTACAACAGCAACTATTACAGCTGTATATGTTAGCTCTTAAGGACTACTGAATGACACCTTCCCTGCTGCCAGAGAACCATGAATAAACACAAGGTTCTCCTGCAGCTTCACAGGCGGAGAAGAGGTAGGAGGCAGCACCCAATATAGGAGATCAAACTACTCTCATTCAGAATGCCAACTCTTACACTACCCACAATGAAATTATAAAGAAACAAAGAGAGACATTGGTTTCAGCTCTGAGTAAAGATATCCTCAAATTCCAGAAAATCATTTTTAATGATGATTTTTAAGTTACAGTACTTGCCTCTATCTCAGGTTAAGAATTAACCCAAGCCAAATCTCTTTTTGCTGGAAAGCAGGAAAAAAGAGTAGCAAATGTAGAACGTGTGACAAAACATCTGCAGCTACTATGATTTTAAAAATAGTATCTGGATGACTTTTAATATGCCAATACCCAAATTCTGAATCCAAATTCAGCACTAGTCCAAAAGACAGAACATACACAAAAATATCACAAATCTTACGGCTTCTGATCTGCCATGTGCTTTGATATGGCATTATTGCAGTCATATAAATGCCTGAAGTACAACAACCACTGAGACCAATGTAGCAGAGGTCAAAAAGACTAAACAGATGAAAATCAGACAAGACCTGAAAGGTTCTGAGAAAGATTATAAACAAAAGACCTCTTCTTTCTAAGAATAGTTTTGAAAATACTCCTGACACACCTTTTCTCCATTCTAATGGAGAAATGTAGTTACATATGACACTGCTATTAAGCAAAACAAACTTAGCAAAAGACACAGGAAATATTTATGTTAGAACTAGATTTTCTGCAGCAGTTTCTTATATCTTTGCTTATCTCCCTACAGTTTCTTCTACAGAGACCACTAATCATTTCAATAACTGGGAAAAGTTAGCAGTGGGTTTACTCTGTATTTCACAAAATTACTTTCCCAGAAAACTTTTTAATACTTTATGCAACACAAAATAATTCTTTACTTGCTCCAAATGTCATTTTCATAGCTATATTTATCATCTAGCATAAAAAACATCTTCTCTATGAAGAAAACAAAATCTGCAGTTTATCACAACAGTGTAGTATTGCTAAATACGAACAAATGTAAACCTGACTCTTCCCAACAGAGTTTGTTTATATTTAATACCTAAGGAAGCCACTTCAAGATGGTAAAATAGTATGCAACAGACTCCATCTACTGGAAAAATAGAGCAACAGGACAGGTTTTTACTAGACAGCATCCCAATTAATTAAAACAATGATAATGTTTTATGTGCCAACATGTATCTAAACCAATTAGAAATTATCAAGTTACCAGGCACATCACACTTCACATTGCTGGTAGCTTCCTTTTCCAAACTCATATACACAAAGAGGAAACAAGGCTCTTCTCATCAGTGCTCAGTGACAAGAGGTAAAGGGCAGAGACTGAAATACAAAACATTCGAATCTAAATTAAGAAGAAGAAATTATTGTGAGAGTAGCCAAGCACTAAAAGAGGTTTCTCAGGCATGCTGTGGAGCCTCCATTCTTAGAGACACTCAAAACACAACTGGACACAGCCTTAAGCAATCAGCTCCAAGCAGCAGAGTTAGATTAGATGATCTCTAGGTTCCCTCCAACTACACCAATTTTATGGTTGTGTGATCATGTAACTACTTCTATCAGGCTTCTGACCTATGTCCCATTCTGAGTTACCATCACAGTATTTGCATCTTTCTCAAAATACATGGTCAGTATGGAAATAATTTAAATTACCTGTGGCAAAACTCTCCCAAATGGACTTTCAGCAACTTCAAGTAATGCAATATTTTTAAAACTCACCTATACTTTAATACACAGTCCACTACAGGAAGCAGTAGATTAAATCTATCACCATGCCTTTGAATAGAGTAACACTTTCTATCATCATTGCCGGCTAACTGCGGAGGTCCTACTTGACTGAAGACTGACAAATGACTGACAAATGTGATCCCCATCTACAATATGGGACAGAAAAAGGATCTGGGGCATTGAAGATCTGTCAGTCTGACCTCAGGGCTGGAGCAGGTCAAGCAAAGATTATCTTGAGTGCCATTACACTGCATGTGCAGGAGAACCAGGAGATCAGCCCAGTCAGCATGGGTCCTGCTTGATGAATCTGATCTCCCTCTGCAAGAAAATGATTCACACTTTGTGGATTAGGGAAAGACTGTGGATGTTGTTTACCTGGAGCTTACTAAAGCATCTGCCACTGTATCCCACAGCACTCTCCTGGAGAAAGTGGCTGTTCATGGCTTAGATGGGTGGATGCTCTGATGGGTAAAAAAAGAGCTGGACAGCCAGGGCTAGAGTGGTGGTGAGTGGAGTTAAATACAGATGGTGGCCAACGACAAGTGGTGTTTCCAGGGCTCAGTATTGAGGCCAGTTCTCTTTAATATTTTCATCAGTGATCTGGACAATGAGACTGAGTCCACTCTGGGTTAATCTGCAGATTACACTAAAATGGGAGGGAGTGTTCATCTGCTTCAGGGTAGGATGACTCTACAGAAGGACCTGGACATGTTAGGTGGATGGGCTGAGGCCAACTGCATAAAATCCAGCAAAACCACATGTCAAGTCTTGCACTTAGGTCACAATCACCCCATGTAACACTACAGGCTTGAGGCAGAGTGGCTGGAAAAGTACCCAGTAGAAGAAGACCCGAGGGTGTTGATGAACAGTTATCTAACAGGAAAGAGCAGTGTGCTCGGATGGACAAGAAAGCCAGACAGCAACCTGACCTGTACCAGGACCAGCATGATCAGCAGGACCTGCTGATTGTCTTCCTGTACTGAGCACTGGTGAGGCCACAACTTGACTACTGTGTTGTTTTCAGGCCTTCACTAAAACACCCTGAGGTGCTGGAGTGGGTTCAAAGAAGAGCAACAAAGCTGGTGAAAAATCTGGATGGAGAACAGGTCTTATGAGTGTCTGAAGGAATTGAGGTTGTTTAGTCTGACAACAAGGAGGCTAAGGGGAGACCTTTTCACTGTCTGCAACTCCCTGAAAGGAGGTTGGAGCCAGATGAGTGTTGGACTCTTCTCTGTGATTCTATAACAAGAGGAAATGGCCTCAATTTGCACCAGAGGAGGTTTAGATTGGAGATCAGAGAAAAATTCTTGACTGAAAGGGTTCTCAAGCACCAGAATAGGCTCCCCAGTGAGGTGGTTGAATCCCCATCCCTGGAAGTGCTGAAAAGACAGAGACGAGGTATTGAGGAACATGGTTTAGCACCAGTCTTGGTACAGTTCAGTAATGGTTGGACTTGATCTGAAAGGTCTTTTCCAAATCAAATTATTTTATTCTATGATTCTGTAACTATTTTGCACCTATCTGGTCTAATGTAATTGAAAAATAAATGTAAAATACGTTAGGAATATCAAATTAATCACAAAAGGTAACTAAAAAAAGAAAGTTTCAGCTACATAACTTCAGAAAACAAACCAACACATGGTAAACTTTCTCACATTCTCTATGTACTAGTCCTGACTAGTAGAGAGGGCTTCAAATTAAGTAAGGCTGCTGCACTTTCTGTAGTCCACTCTGATTTTACAAGAGATGCTTAGCAATGATTTCCTTCATGGATTGATGTTTTTGCAGCTATTTTCTAACATATGACCAAAAAAAGCTCCTAAAATCAGGAAAGCAATGTCATGATTGGTGAGTTTTTCTTTAGATATATCTAAGGAAAAAAAAATCAAATTCAAATAGCAGAATAAAATGGAAGATTATCAGAATTATTAAGTATAATTTCTATCCTCTGTCACTACAATACTGTAATTGTACTTGTTCCTCTATGTAGTATACTTTACTCCTAAAAAAAACCCAACTTAGTTCTTAGCCATAAAAAAAACCAAAACACTTCTAAAATTATCTGTTCAGAAATCCCTTCTCTAAACTTGTTTCTGCCATTTACACAATCACAATTCACCACATAACTGCCTGCTATTGAAGCTCCCTACAACCTGCTCAGTTCTACTCTCACCTTATTCTAGCTACTGCCTCCAGACACCCTTTTTAGACTGTTTAACTATTTTCTAGTCTCTACTGAACTTAACACATCTATCTTACAAGTATGTCCATGTACTACTTGAATCCTTTCTGTAGATTTCTGATCGCTCATCAATTCCTGGTTCTCTTATTACCAGATATACCACATTCCTCCTGAACTAGTTATCATTCCCAGACTCAACATTTAAAGGCTTATTTTCACCTGATCACAGACCCAAATACCATCAAGTTTTACATCTTCTTGCCTTCCAACCTCAATCACCAAAACACTAGCAGGAGTGTTGCCCTAACACTGTTTACAGACAGAAACACCAGCAGTTTCCATCAGTGGATGGTTCTAGTCTTCAAACAACTGTCACTGCATCCACATTTGGTGAAGAAAAGAGCAGGGGTACCTGAACTTCTTTGTGTACACACCACCAGTAATGGCTGCTGTCTCTCATCCCAGGTGATGACTGGCTTGTAGATGTATAAACCCTACTGCAGAGCTGGCAGAGCTAGGAAAGTGTTCTATAGATAAGCCAGAGTGAGATTCCTCATCTTAGATTTCAGATGAAAATTTTTCTTTAATTGAGAATTCCTTTCCTCCTCTGTGTCTTTGCACAAGCTGCCTAATGAATAAAGAGTGGCTTGCAACTACATCATCCATTTATTAACAGTTTTTTTCAAGCCATAATTCTGTACGATTGACTTTAATTTCTTTAATGGAAGGAATTACAGCTTCAGAAAACAGAACTACGCACCTCTAATTAATTAAACTATTTGACATCAACACTATCATTCATATATAAACAATGATCATCTCTGGGCAGTTATCACCATGCCTAGGAAATGCTCTTGTCAAAAGCATCATGAAGGAGAGCAAAGACCAATCAAATGTTGGCAGCTTTCATCTATCAGTTTGCCTATTAAGCAATAATTGATAGTACTATTAATAATATATTAATAACGCATTCCACATCAGTGGGAAAGTCATGCACAGCTATCAGTATAACTCTCACACTTCCTCTTAGTCTTTCTGTTCCTAACAAAAAAAATATGTTCTGTATTTATCACAATCAACTAGCCTCTTGAAAATAATTAGCAGTGCCTTTGACTACCTACAGCAGAGTCATTCCTCACAATTCTCAAGATTTTGATCACCTAATCAGGCCAATCCAGTAGGCTGCAGCAATAGTATCTTAACATCTTCCAACAATGGATACTGAGTATTGAAGACCAGAGGCCATGAAGGAAAATACAGTTAAATTTCTCATTTCTTCTGTAACTTCCAGCACAATACTGTATGTATGGACGATAGGAAGTGAGTAACTATAGCATACATGACAGTGTGAAGCAGTATGTAGGTATGCACTCGTGAATACACACCCCCCAAGTAAATGATTCCTAACACTCATCAGATCAAAGTGTTCTCTTACACTGAGAATAGGCTTTTACCAAAGAAATACATAACACCCATTACATTAGAGTTATTTCTTTATCACAAATTGAAATCCTGCTGCTTTACAACTTCCTGGGCAGGTATTTAACATAGTCAGAAAAAGCCTTTCCTGATGTTCCACACATTTCACACCTAAAAAGTACCTCACAAAATAGCAATAAAGAGTAATAGAGACACATTTGAAATGTTTGCCATTGGAAACATCTCTAACATGGGATCCTGGGGTGTATTAGGAGGAGTGGGTCCAGCAGATCAAGGGAGGTTCTCCTCCCCCTCTACTCTGCCCTGTTGAGACCTCATCTTGAATACTGCCTTCAGTTTTGGGCTCCCCAGTTTAAGAGGGACAGGGATCTGCTGAAGAGGGTCCAGCAGAGGGCTACGAGGATGATTAGGGGACAGGAGGACATGGTTTATGAGGAGAGGCTGAGGGACCTGGGGCTGCTTAGTCTGGAGAAGAGAAGTCTTAGAGGGGATTTGATAAATGTTTATAAGTATCTGAAGGCTGGCCAGGACCAGGGTGGGACAGCAGGCTCTGCTCACTTGCTCCCTGGGATAGGGTAAGGAGCAATGGGTGTAAATTGCAGCAAAAGAGGTTCTGCCTCAACACAAGGGGGAACTTCTTTACTGTAAGGGTCACAGAGCACTGGAACAGGCTCCCCAGGGAGGTTGTGGAGTCTCCTTATCTGGAGACTTTCAAAGCCTATCTGGATGTGTTCCTCTGTGATCTGTGATAGATAATATTGTCCTGCTCCAGTAGGGGGATTGGACTCGATGATCTCTTTGGGTCCCTTCCAATCCCTAACACCTTATGATCCTATGAACATTGCACAACTACCAGCCAAGGTACTCACATGCACATTTATTTGCTGAGTTGGGCCATACAGCCATGGTAGGTTTTTGTTTGTTCCGAAAAGCCTCTTCAACTCTAGCCTCCGTTTTCCGCACAGTAGAACCATGAGGGTTTATTTGTTCTGCTGTTACCGATAAGCCTGCATACAAAAGATAACCATACTTATGTAAATAAACCAAGCTGCATGAAACTATTGAATTTTAAAAGAAACTTGGAATATCACACTGCAATCAAAATATGTCAATTAATATTTAATAGGACATTCGAAACCATGATTAGAATAAAAAATATTTGTTTTCTACTGACAAAACAACTTACTGGTGGCATGACAGCTCTGACAGCTTAGAAAACCATGACAGTCTCTCATACTTGGGTCCCCAAAGATTGCACTCTTGTAACTGTATTTCCTCTATGAAGCAAATTCTTATTGACAGTTTCAGTTTTTCCTAATTTCAAACAGATTATTTGAAATAAATGGCAATTCATAGTGGTGCTGTATGCCACATCAAAACCAGTATCTGAATGAAAATGTTGTATTGCTACCATGTTACGTAAAAAGGATCAGAGTCAGTATGAGCTCTCAGATTAAGAAAAATGTGATTCTATTTCTAACAAAAAATGTGGTTGGCTTTCTCTAATGTAAATTCTTCTCACAGGTTGCCTATTACAAGAGGGAGGTCGACATGCTGGAGTGTGTGCAGAGAAGGGCCATGAGGATGATCAGAGGGCTGGAGCACCTCTCCTATGAGGACAGACTGAAATAACCATAGAATCAAGCAGGTTGGAAGAGACCTCCAAGATCAGCCAGTCCAACATAGCACCCAGCCCTAGCCAGTCAACTAGACCATGGCACTAAGTGCCCCATCCAGTCTTCTCTTGAACGCCTCCAGGGATGGTGACTCCATCACCTCCCTGGGCAGCCCACTCCAACGGCAAATCACTCTCTCTGAGAAGAACTTCCTCCTAACATCCAGCCTATACTTCCCCCAGCACAACTTGAGACTGTATCTGAAGAGGGCCTACAAAAAAGCTGGGGAGGAACTTTTTAGGATATCAGAGAGTGACAGGACTATGGGCAATGGAGCAAAGCTGGAGGTGTTGCAATTCAGACTGGATAAGAGGAGGAAGTTGTTGAGCATGAGAGTGGTGAGAGCCTGGAATGGGTTGCCCAGGGAGGCAGTTGAGGCCCCATCCCTGGAGGTGTTTAATGCCAGGCTGGATAAGGCTCTGGGCAGCCTGATCTAGGGTAGGGTGTCCCTGCCCATGGCAGGGGGGTTGGAACTGGGTGATCCTTGTGGTCCCTCCCAACCATGACTGATTCTATGATTCTAGGTTCTATTTCAAAAGAGGTTTTTATTAATTCCAAAAAGGCAAAATTTTCATATTAGCCAAGCACATTTTGAAGACATAAATAAATCTCTGAATTTTAATATCTGTGACCTAGAACCTCCTCTATCAGTCTTCAAAACATCATACCACATCTCCCAGTAGTAACCACAGCCCTGTGATCAAGTCTTCACAAGGAACTCTAAAACAGATGAATCTAGAAATTAGAAGATTCACCTGACAGTGAAAAGGGAGAGCACAGGTTTCGAGGTACCTAAAACCATATGCCAAGCATATTTCATTACTTGAAACATTCACCATTTCTACTTTCTGGTTTCAATAAGAAACTGCAAATTCCAACAATTCTGAGTTTTTTTACCATCTCAGAACTTATCAGATTTACAGCCTTTCAACAACAGCACCTCATTTCAATAGCACAGGAACAAGAAATTCTAGTTTAACTTCTACAAGCTGATTTTACTATACAGCTCATTTTTCTGTTACACTTCAGTACTACTTTTGAGATTGGTTATCAGTCTTGGTACTAAATAAAAATGGCATATCTGTTAAAAGAAAAACCAAAACATCAACAACACAAAGACCCCAACTCAAAACAGAAAAGCAGTGGAAAAAGAAAGTGATGTAGAAAATCCCTTTCATTTATAACTACTAACTCGCCAAGTGGATTATAAAGAAAATGCATAGAGATTTTTAGCCTTAACCTTCATCTTCAATGTTCTGGAAATAAATTAAGAGCTAATACATGGCACAATTTGGAAAATCAATGGCTTTTTAACTGAGTAAAGATTAAAAAGCCTACAGTATGTGTAATTTGCCTTCCAAGCTCCCCTGTGATTCCAGACAGCAACACTCCATAACATTTCCAGAGAATCCAGGAGAAGTCTCACGCAGGTCAGTTTGCTTGATTCACGTTGAAGTCTTCCCAACTGTAGCCAAGAAAATGTTGGCCAAGGTCTAACCAAGTATAAGGCAGGTTCTATTTTGTCAGAAGACAATTTCCTTTCTGATGGCCACAGCCACACCTCTGACTTGATGTGAGACAGTAACACTGCCCTGACCTCTTCCGAGGAGGTATTAACACAGGTTTTATATTCAGGCCAAGAACTGAGAGCAGATTTTCATGATAACCTGGATTTATTTTTGCTGCAGTCCACTGTGTGCATTATTGCCCTTCTCTCCCAAGAGTCCTGCTGGCAAACTAAGAACTGTACCTTGGTAAGGTACAATTAGAAATACAGAAATATATCCAAAGAAATGGGGAAACTGAATGTTTTGGGTTCCCCCCATTAGACTGTATACATGCCAGCCTGGCAATTTTAAAGGAAGGTGAAAAGAAGCTTAGGGTACTCTGAGCTGAAAAAACAGCCTGCTTCATACAGTGAAGCACACTTAGTGTGACTTCAGTCTCAACATTAATTTAAGGTCTTGGTTGGACTTCTCTTGTTCATATTAAGAAGTACTTTAAGGTACAGTTCCCCACTACTGCCTCAAACTGGTCAGACAACAAGGCTGGCTGGCCAATTCGGCATGATTTCATTGGGTAGCTCTAATCAGGCAAGCAGCTTGATATAAGCAACCACCTTTGCATATCAGTGACTCACTGCACAAAGCTTTTGGACAGCAAATACTTTACACAGTTTTCCTCATGTATTTCCTCACTGAAGTATTATGAGAACATATACTCTTACTATGAAGCTGAGGGCAGGAAGGTGGATCTGAGGATCACTTCTGTATCTCACTATTTGGTAATCAGTCCAAAGAAGCAGCCACAAATTCCTTAATAACCTTGTGGACATCCAATCAAAAGAAGAAAATGCAAGCATATGCCTTTGTTATCCCTTGTCCAAAATGTTACAAAACAGTGTGCACATCAAAGTCTTGACTAGCAAATGAGACTGATTTTGCTGACCTACTGTCTTGCCAAGCCCACTTTGTAGAATGAACCACAAGTAATGGCAAGGCTGCTCAGTATTCATGTTTCTTCCACTTAACTACAATGACCAGTACCAAGACTACATGCTTTAAGTGCCACCTTCTTCATGTTCTACACCACCATCTTTGATACAGCTCCTGACCCAGGGATAGGACAAACTCTTGTACTTGTCTTACAGCATAAAGTTTCCCAGACCCCAAAAATCTTGATACATTTCAATTCATTCAACATTTCAACTAATTCATAACCAGTTAAGCATCTTCCATGTATTCCAAACCTTTGACCTGTGCTAATTCCTAGATGATCTCAGTCTTCCACACTCTGCAAGCAGGACAAACTACAAACCTCATTTGTTCTTCAAATCACCACAAGGTAGTGCAAAAGTACAAGCACCTTGCAGGCATCTGTGACGCTGTAACCGTTTCCATACCAACGCACAGAATGCACTTCAAAATTTGCCTTCTGTTGCATGTGAGCTGCTGCCACTCACAGAAAATGGGCACTGCCATTCACCAACCCATACCTGAAGGTCTGCTACCCAATAGCCTTTGGGTTTTTCTCTGATGTGACAAGTTCATTGCATGACATCATCAGACTTAACTCTAACTTTTGATAACCCACCTCTTTCAACAAAGTCTCCAGAAATATATATTGTCTGGTGAGTGCCACAAGAGAAAGGGGCAGCATTCCAGTTAGCCCTTGGGACACTCGCAAAGAGAGACTTAGAAGCTATAAAGTCAATCTCTCTAACAAAGAGCTCTTACAAACAGTTACTGTAACCTCGGAAGCAGTAACCTTTAACAATCGGGGGGGACTCATAAAGATAATTAACTGAGCATAGCTCACAGTATGACACTAAGGCCAGAATTGTGAATATTCTTACACTTCTGATAGAAACTACAGAAGGCATTATACTAGTTCTATTTTACAACCACTGTGAACTACAATTGGTGCTCTTATCCACAATCCAAGACACACATTGGAAGCATGTACAGAATTAGACGAAAAGAAAATGTGTGACTGAATGGGAAAATAAAAGTAATTGTATCCATTTAAACCTGAAGAAGAAAAATCCTACAGATACTTATATAGTTCAGAGGCATTTATTAATAAAGGGTCTTGAGTCTACTGATAGAAGCATTTCAAGAACTAGGAGCTACACACTAAGCCCAGCTAAATTCAACATAGACATTAAATAATGCAGTTTCTTCACCAATGCAGGAAGCAAATCAGGAAACAAATTTGCCAAGGCACAGCTGGTATTATAAAAATCAGTAACCCTAAGTCAGCATGAAATTTTGTTCTAATGTTATACTTCTGTAATTTTAAACCTTTTTTCACTTTTCAGAACATGAAATTTTTTCCATGGACGTAGAGCATCTTTTATGTGACCTTAGCTCTGTTGCCACACAGGATTATGTTTGACTTTTGAATACTTTAGGAAGCTATGCATAAACTTGGAGGTCTATGGACTAAAAGTTAAAAACAACTGCACTAATTTAAATAAAGCTAAGTCAGTGATGTCCTTTGATGTGGTGAACTATTCCCTGATTCTGGAATATTGGAATGTCAAATTCATGCCCCCAACAATGTGTATGTAATAGTTGTTTCTTTATCAATAGATTATCAGCAAATGTATACTCGTGCACATGCTGGAGTGAACTGAAAATCCACCATTTTGAATGCCATTCTCCCAAGATATAACAGTTATTATGTTGCATTACATTGCATTTTCAGAACATAGCTCTGGTTTCACCACATCTTCAGTTAGTACAGCAATGTCAGCATTTATCCGTTCACCGTATCCCACAGTACTTTTTGAACCAACAGCCAATGCATCCTTCTTTTGAAGGGGATGGTGCCTTAGGAGACCAGCTCACATACCTGGAAAAACTCGAGCTAAGTCACCTTTTAACATGCACTGCCTGAGTCTGGCACACATTCCATCTTTAATTTAATTCTTTTTAAGATAAATGAAGTTAAACATACCTCTTTTTCTTCTCGCTTCCTTGATTTCTTCACACATCTTGTTAAACTCTGGATCCAGTTCAGCAGCGATGATAGCATGAGCAGTGTCCTTCAACGTGCAAGCTCTGTGTCTTATTATTTTATCTAGAAAACAAGAGAGCACATTTGTTAATTCTATCCCAGTCATGTAAGTTCTTTACCAT
This sequence comes from Pogoniulus pusillus, assembly GCF_015220805.1. NCBI lineage: Eukaryota > Metazoa > Chordata > Aves > Piciformes > Lybiidae > Pogoniulus > Pogoniulus pusillus. Next base: position 28,267,821 of record NC_087270.1, on the reverse strand, counting down.
TTTATGTTGTTGTGTATTGTGTATGACAACACCGACACAGACAGAAGTAACTGGGAAAAATAACAAATGCATGACAATGTAGGTGGATCAATACCTTAACATGCTAAAAAAATGACAACCCAGTTATTTAAGGAGTTTTTGGAAGTACCAATTGTTCCTTTAATCAACAGTGGCATTTCTAAACAAATGCAAACTGAATAGTGAACACACCTAAATCAAGTTGCAGCCCTTAGAGGTTGCTGGAATCAGCAAGTGTATCAGTCCCTACAGGCCAAAGATCTACACAGTATACTGAAGTACAGTGCAGAGAGTCACACAAGTAATAGAAGACTTATCCAGGAATTAATTTACCCACTGGCATCTAGGAACATTCACACAATTATATTGCCTGTAAAATCATACTGGATGTCTCCTGAACATGTCAGATAGATCTGGCTTGCTTATATTCCTCCTCCTGTTTTCAACCCTAAATTATTGCTCAATTTTTATTTAACAGCTGCTAGAAGATTTGAAATTGTGCTAAACCAGATTACTGTATTGCTTATATTGAACAGCTATTTCTCATTTTAATCCATTGAGGAAAAACTGGGAAGAAACAAGCCTTGAGTCTGCTACATTTTCATTGGTATTTGGGGAACAGGACAAAAAAAAAAAATATTGCCATATTGGAAGCCTAAATGTGACTCATGAAGAAAATGTTTGGTTTTTTTCAAAGAAGACATTCCTGTATCTTTGAAATACACAAAAGAAATTATGCCAGTGCTGTTGAAATTTGAAAAGTAACTGTAAGCAAGCCAATACGTGAAGAAAATCAGCATCTAGAATGCTACTTCTCAATAAAACCTACAACACTCATTGTTTGCTTCTAAAGTACAAACACAGATAATTGTCAGTTCATCCATACTGAATTACTTTCTCCAGTTGATGGAGATACTTCAACAGCAAATATCAGTATTAATGTCTCCTACATATTATACAGTTAGCAGATTTAATCTTTTTTAATAATCACTAGAGATGACAATTAAGAAAATCAGTGATCATTTATTAAAATTTGCAATTCTAGAAACTGCAGATTTTACAGCTGGAAAAACTGCTGAATGAAAAAGAATATCCAGTATCCAGCTCAAATGAGCTCTGAATGTTTCCTGTTGAAATCTATTGCCACTTAAATCAAGTAGAAACTAGAAATATTTGGCCACATGTATTTGTAAAGCATTATGTTTCATGATCACAAAACACACATTGCCTGCTTTGCAGATAATAGTTTTGTAGTATTAGATTTTTATCACATGCTGAAGTTGAACTATTACTACTTTCTTCATATCCTGTGATGGACAAGACTTTCCCACTAAGAGGCAAATACTATTATGTATAATAATAATAGTATACCAATATCCTATGGTTATGTCTCCATGTCTTTATGGAGGTCAAGGTTTGACCTTTGCTGGTCAAAAAATGGAGGTGGAAGAATTAAAATCTTACAGCATAAACTAGCTGAAATTTCACTTGGAAAAAAACAAAGTAAACAAATAAACAACATAAAAAGTATCAAAGAAAGAAGGCAGTTTTGAGTATCTGTACTGCGTATTAAAACCAGCCAGCCTGAGACTCCAATTGCCTTTCCAACTGAGTAACAGAGTAGAAACAAGTACAGTAGGATTCTTCTGCAAATTCAAACAAAAGCAGAGGCAAGCATATATGCCCAGCTTATATTCTTTAAAGTGTTTACAGGTTAATATTTGGTTAATGCATCTGAATTTCTAATGCAATGCAATGCTTTTTCAGAATAGACACGATGTGCTGTTTCAGCACTGTGCTCCTTACAACAGCTCAAGAAATCCTGCATGTCAGGAGAGCAATATATCATTAGTTGTTGACAACCCAGAGGAAAGAACTAGCTTGCATTACCTACTCAGTCATAAGAAACTGTAATCCAAAAATTAACCCAGAAATAGCCAGATCCTCTTCTAACAGCTCAGTCCTGATGGCAAGGAAAACTGGAAAACACATTCCTATTCTGGCTCACTCAATACATGTAAGACTCTTTCTCTTTGGACAAGCTCAAATGAAAACTTCTGTCACTAAATGTTCCCCAAGCTGCCTTTGTTGTTTCATATTTCTGTTGCACTGAACCTGTGAAATGTGTTATTTATGAGCCTGAGCTGATCTGACCTGACCTCAGGAGTTTGTAGTGACATACCTGCTTTGTAACTTAAAAAAACAACAACCAAACCCATACCTCTTCAGACTGTATTTCCTAGAACTAAACAACCAAGCCCACAGATCCAATGGCTTGAAAATAAGAACAAAGGGTGGGTGTGTATTAGTAATTTTCTTCCCAAAGCCCATCACTAAGTCACAAACAGATCAGATGCAGTCAGTGGTCCACCTCACAGCCCTCATCTTCTAAACAGGCATTCTTTAGAGACATTCAGATTTAGTTCCCATCAATTACATATTGGTATTCCTCAAAAGTGCAGCATCAAGAAGCCAAAACAAAATCTTTTGCTGTATTTCATCAGTGTATTTTTTTCAGTTGTAAACCAAAATGCTTCATGAATTGCAGAAAGGAAATTTACTTTCCACAGATATGAACCAGCACTGGGTTCAAAAGGCAAAGTGATAAACCTAACTACTTGATCAGACTACACTGTATCAAGTCCATGTATGAGAAGTCTGAAAATGTCTCTAAAAAGTAAAAAATTTAAGGAGAAAAATACAGAAAATAAGGCCATAATTAAAGGCTTTTAACATCCTGGATTACATTTGTAGGTAGATCCAGATTCCCCAGTATCACACATGTTAAATACAATTACATTCAAATAGTGCTTCCTTGTTGTTTTGTTGATGACTCCTGAAGCTGACAGCTGAAAGGTTTTTCTTTGGCAATGTACACTGTAGGCAAAAAGTGCACAAGATGTTCTCTCCCTAGTTTTGAGCATGAACAGCTTTTACATGCATTTCAATCTACAAATTCCATTTTAATTGAAAGCAGCCCATCACACTTTGTCAAGACAATACTTTCTAATCTCTCCTAATCAGCTGCAACTGACTTCCTTGCCTGATGATTTATCCTGCTATTTCTATTCCCAAATAAATAGTTCTTAATTTCTGTCTGTGAATTTACTGTTAGAAGGCAATGTGGAAATAAAGCAGGGCACTGCCAGATCACACATGGGATTCTCTACAAAGCTCTCAAAATTACATTGGGGTTTTGTGTATATAAAAAGTGTACTCACTGAAAAGGAGCTATCGAATTTGAAAAGAAGCTACAAAACTCAATTTATTAGAAAACAACTCTCAATTTCTGTAGTTTTCCTGCTCTCTTAATGTCCTCTAGTGGACCACATGCTTCCTAATATTAAAAAGCACAAACCCTTAGGATTTGTTTATCCTAATTATCACATAGCATGCCGTTTATTTAAATGCCCACACAGTAATTCCACACGTGATTACATACTAGGCATTTGGTTTACATAGGCCAAAACACAGTAGGCCCTTACCTCCAGGATCTTTGTCTGGATTGTACTCCAATGCATTGCTGCAGATCAGGTCAATATCCGTTAGGAAATCCTTGGCTGTTAAGTAGTTGTGTTTATCAATTTTGGTTATTACAGTTGATAAGTCCATTGGCTCTTTGATCACTTCAAGGTAATCTGAAACCTATAAACAAACAGCATACAGAAATGACACAGGACCATATGCACTCCATTTGAACATTCCCAGTTTCACATCTTTATACTCTTATTCATTCCACATGCTTAGCTCTAACACATGAAGTAAACTTCGTGATTTCTGAACAAATTTTCTTTGAAAACACAAGTTTCAAACTAAACAAAACATACGACTTCCAAAGCTACATTTTTTCCCCCAAAAAAAGATCTGTTTATCTTTCAACTTGAATGTAACGGTATTTTTGAGACAAGATATTTTAATGTAAATGTGCTTTGCATTTTATTAACTTTAGAAAAAAAAGAAAAAGTCTCATTACACTGTCTGGGGTTAGAAAGAAGAAAAATCCCAAATTAGTCAGCCTAACTCAAAACCCCAGGAAAAAAAAAAAAAAAAAACAAATCAGTCAGCATAACTCAAAACCCCAGGGAAACCTCTAGGGAAACAAAACCCAAATGAGCCAGCCTAACTCAAAATTCCAGGAAAACCTAAGGAAGTCATGCTTTGTTCAGCTTGCAGGTGGAGTTCTCATTAAACCAAGCAGTCAAATTATCAGCTTTTAAATATCTTCTATCAAACACTTCCTTCAATCACTCATTCAACGACAATAAAAAGTTAGGTTTTATCAATTGAAGACATTAGCCTGAATACAGAAAGACAGTCTAAAGACAAAGCCTTCTGTCACAGTTCACAGCTTACTATGAGCTTAATTTGACTGGTGATTTGGCAATCACTAAGGTGCACCAAAAAGTATTTAATGTAATCAATAACACCATAAGAGTATCTAGCACAGCTGCTGTAACAAAGTTCACCAAAAAAAAAAACCAGACCCTTATTAAATTGTTAGTTATTTCAAGGGAATAAAAAACCCAAAAGCAAAACATACTGGGATGTTTAAATGTGATTAGTATTACAACCAATTAAAAACACTGACAGCCTCAGAAACAGTACTGTTTTTTTTCCTTTTCAAACCACCTACGTATGATTGTGGCTGTCAAAACACTGAAGAGCTAAATACATTTTCTGATCAAGCCATAATGGCTCTGTAAGATTTTTTTTTTGTTTAATAAATTATCTGTAGACATTTATACAAAAAAACATACTAAAACATCAACTAACATTAAGGCATCACTTCAGCACAGAAGTTTACCGCCTAATTCCTTAAATATATACGTTGACATTTATGATAAAAAAAATTAAATTGCAAAAATTCTCTTTCTTTTCTCCTTCTATGGAAACATGATGATAACTGGTTTAGAGATTGGAAAGCCAAAAAACAGGCTTCCTTCTCTTGCTAGCATATCATCAGAAAGAACCCTTACTGAAAACTGTAAACACTGTCACTGAATTAGTTCACAAAAGTCCTTATCACACAGCAACATTCTCTGCAATGCAAGTAGGAGTAGAACAAACTTAACACATTTTCTAAGGAAGTTGAGCAGACAGGCTGCTGCAGAAAGGAACAATAGTCCTGTGCTCAAATATATCAGTTGGGATTAAAAGGATTACATTTACATTCTAGTGCTGTGATATATTAGCAGAGTTTTTGGCAAGTCTTTAAATAACAAATTCTCATTTCAGTTCTATCCATCTACAGAACAAGGATGGTCATTTGTCCTTTCATTGTGCGGCCTTATCATAGTATCATCAGGGTTGGAAGAGACCTCACAGATCATCAAGTCCAACCCTTTACCACAGAGCTCAAGGCTAGACCATGGCACCAAGTGCCACGTCCAACCTTGCCTTGAAGTGCCCCAGGGACGGCGACTCCACCACCTCCCCGGGCAGCCCATTATTCACCTGAGATGGATCTCACAAGTTCTTTGGGGAAAGAAAATGCCTTCACTACGAGCACAAAATGTTTCCTACAAAATCAGACCTCCCAAGTAGTGTCATCATAAATCTTTTTAAATAAATAAAAAGTTACTGCTCATACTATGCTCACACTTTAAGCTGCCACACCAAAAAGCTCTTGTAAGCTGTTCAAAAAGCAGTTAGCTACCAAGCACTGCGGAAAGCTCAAACCAAAAGAGAACTTCAGGGCCCATAGAAGATGTTTGTTTTATCCTGCATGTTTTTTACACAAAAAATGCTTTGTACAGTGCTGTACTTCTGAAGCTCTTCTTTTTTAGCTTTTGGGAGCTCTAAAGCCCTCAACAAAAGATAATAGAAATGTTGAGAGCAGATGTGGAAGAGGGCCACAAAGCTGAATGGAGGCTAGAGCACCTGCCCTATGAAAAAGAGGCCAAGAAAAGTTTGGGCTGTTTAGTGTGAAGAAGGCTCCAGGGACACCTTATAGCAACCTTCCAAGTATTTGAAGGGGGCCTACAGGATAATTGGAGAACTTTTTACACCAGCATATACTGATAGGACAAGGGGTAAAGACTTCAAAGCAGAATGGTTGTGAGGCACTGGAACAGATTGCCCAGAAAACCTCAGGAAACTCCAACCCTGGAAGTGTCCATAGCCTTGAGCAACCTGGTCTAGTAGGTGCTTCTACCCATACAAGGGGGTTAGAACTAGATGCTATAAAAGGGCCCTTCCAACCCAAACAATTCTACGGTTTAATGTCTCATACTGATCTTCATGTCTTCCAAAACACATGCTTCTCTTCAGAAGCAATTGAGCTTTTTTTCTTTAAGCAATGGGCCAGCCTCTGATCTTGGAGTCAGACTGAATACAATCCTACTCATATAGCAGTACCTGAAAATAGATTTACAGATCAAACTGTCTCATCAGTTAGGTGTGTGCTTCATAATCAACCAGTTAATGACTTATAATGTGCTACCATCTGTGATTAATGGCATCCACAAGCATTACTGCTGAAATTACTCAACGATACTATTAATGCTGAAAACATTACAGAACACAGATCACTTTCCCAATATTATCATGCCTATGATTACAATGTTGTAAAAGCTTTTATTTAAAAAAAATTGTATTTATGGTTTCAAATACTTGAAGAGCATTGGTAGAGAATAGTTGTGATGGCATTTTTAAATGCCTATTTCAGTCACAAAATTTACAAGAATGCACAAGAATTTTCAGTAGCCAGAGAACATGCTCCAGCTCCTTGCATCAGAGATGATGAGATGTGACTATCTCATCAGCTGAAATTTAGCATTCTGGATTGGAGAAATCATGGATCAAATATCTGGTTTTCACATTTACTAATTTCCTTTGTTTAATTTATATTCTTTTTCTAATAGCTTCAACTTCATTGTTTGCACATTACTGAAACAAGACCTCTTCAATATCCACCGGTTTGCTGAAGATGTTAAAGCGTTTGTCTGTGGCCAGCCTCTTGGTAACATCCCTGAGAAACAATCGCAGCTCTCTCAATGTGTTCTCTTCCTGGTCCTCCATTCGCTGTTTTTCTGCTTCTGACAGCTCACGGGCAGGACATGGCAGTGCAAGAGGAAGAACTTCCAGAGCACGAAGAGCTAGGGAAACAAAAACCAAGTCAGGCAACAGAAACCTTAACAACTGAGGCTCTCAGGATTATGTCACTCCAAATTTCATTATGTACTTCATCTACCTCATCAATTTAACTACCACTGCACCCTTAACCCCTCAACTCTTGGTTTTCCAAAACTGGCAACTGTATTGCACAGAATTTATTCAAGGGCACTCATTAACACTGTTAAATGTTACACTGTCATTTACTCACATCTTTTGAAAAAGGAAAATATCATAAACCAAAACATTCAGACCACAGTATTAATGTTTTTACTGTAACTTAGTTTACCAGCCTGTTTCCTTCTTGGTGGGGGCATTGCTGCCTCATCAAGAATTAATCCTTTGAAAAATCGCCATCTGTCTTCTTCACTTGGTCTTTGAATATAAAAAACCTCTTCATACTGGATTCTGAAAATACATTTCACCTAGGAGAAAAAAAAAAGCACCCTTATCAGAACTGAACCCACACTTAAAAAATACATGATCAATGAAATTTCACAACTCTCCACAGCAGAGAAGATAGCAAACTCTACCCAAAGCTGCATACACAGCCTAGGGAAAACAAATATTTCTAACTGTCACTGAGTTTTCTGTAGTGTTGTAGGTTGGATTTGGACCTCAACAAACTGAAATTTTCCTCTAGAGTAAATTATCAAACAAAACACAGAACTTGGAAGCAAAATGAAAGTTATAGTCATAAAGGTGGACTAAATATAAAAAGTATAAAAGGCAATAAATACACAAATAAATACACAACAGGGTATATTTTGCATGCATATTTGCAAATTAACAACAACAGAAGGATCCCCTTGTACAATAATTCAGCTTTTTCCCTGCCCTGGGCAGTCCAGAGGAACTGCTACAGACTTCCCACACACACACACACCTTTCCCTTTCTTGGTACCTCAAGAGACACAATATATTAGTTGCTTGAGCCAGCAGAAGGTTAAAAGGGAGATAAGAGAAGCCATGCAAGCAAAGAGAGCCACAGAGAGAGAAGTGAAGGGTGAACTGAGCAGAAAAAAGCTTGTATAAACCAAGTGTAAACTATTCAGCAAATGAATGGAAATATATACATTTATCAGTTATTATTATTCTGTGTCCTATCCCTAACTTTATGTACCTTTTCCTCAACACCTATGGAAAATTCCTATACTTGTTTGCAATTAGGAACTAGGCTAAAGTGTTATTTCTAAGCCATTACATGTAGTCTCTAAACTTGCAGCATCCCACAATCCTAACAAAGACTAGAGCTGCAGCAAAAAAGAAGAGAAAGGGCAGAAAAGGAAAAAAAAAATAGAAACTCTCCTCCCCTGTTCTGAGCCTGAGAAGATGCAAAGGTTAAAAGACATTATACTAAATCTGCATTTAAATTATACTGTAGTTGTGTCAAAACAAACTACTGAAAAATGAAGAATTCTGTCTTCTCAGCAAAGTAGGATGGAGATTAAGAAAAATCAGTAATATGTTCAATACATTCCCTATTAAAGCAGGCTATAAACATTCAGTTAATAGCACATTGTTTGTTTGACACATTTTAAAATAGGCTAGAAAACCACTGCAAATCAGAATGTTTTCACATGATCAGAACATTCTGAAGAGCACACACCTCCCCCACTAAAAACACCTCCTTCAATAATAAACTTACCTCTTCAGGCAATTCACTATACATGGACTCAGAGGTAGACAGTAGAAATATAGGGGAGAAAGACGGTATATCTTGCAGCAAAGTTAGAAAAGTAGCTCTCACAGTTTCACTGACAGCTTCCCACCAATCACCAATATGAGGCATGTAAACAATACTTGGTACTGTTCTTCGAGCTTCACGAAAGATCTAATTAAAACAAAAAGTGGTAGTTAAACTAAGAAACTAATTGTTATTATTACTAGTGAGTAATAAAACTCCTGTGGACTAGGGAATGACTGTGGTATTTCATGTACAGATGTTCCAGCGAAATATAATGGTCTAATGATAGAGGCTTTCTCAACAAGTGTTTGTAACTGGTAGCCGCATCATGCAATTATCTTATGTCAAGATGATAGGGAGACTACTTGTCATAGGGTTTTAAAAGCTTGCTAAGAGTGAACAGTCAAGGTGAAAACTAAAATAGTTTGCAATCCATGTAAAATCCAACACAAATTCTTTTGAAACCTAAAGCATTTAAAACTAGGGAAATGAACCTGTAACTAAAGCACACCAATTCAGACACAAGTGAATGACAATAAAATCAGGAATGACTCCAATAGCCAGATTAATCTTGCTTGACATCAGGTACATGACTGAGGGGGCAAGGTAAAAATTAACTACTCTCACTAATCAGCAGAGATCTCAATCAATCTCCAGATACCTCTTTCTTTTAACTGTGAAAAGAGGAGCCTATGAAAACCTGGCTTTTAAAATACATTTCAGTTATCTGTGTTTATACTGATGCAACTAACCCGTCTCAAAATTAATTAAATCATTACAAGACAATCTGAAATGTCACCTGTGCACATGACTCTTCAGGTGTTTTGGCACTGACTGAATAAAGTGCTGGCAGATCTAGCCTGTGTACAGAGAATTTTTCAAGAGTGTGCAATAGTGCTGGAGCAAGGTGCGAAGTCTGACCCGAACCTCTCTCTCCAGATAGCAGTAATCTCGGTCTGTAAGAGGTTGGCTGGTGATAAGCTGACCTGCAATACAGTAACAGTTACAAAATACAATTAACATGCTGATGTTATCAATGGATCAATATAAATAAAGTATTCTAGAATCCAGGAAACGTTCAGTAATGGTGAAGAGCTTCTACAATAGCTTAAAAAGATTCAACTAACTCTGCTATTCCTGAGCACTATTCTGAGTCTCAACAACTTCAGCTCTATTTATTCTTACATTTCACAACAATTTAATTTAAATTCATCTGTTCAAAGCTATGCATATTATATCTGTGAAAATTTTGGTTATAACCAGTTTATTTAAAGTTAATTCCTGGATCATATAAAAAGATTTAATGTATTTCCAGTGAAGATATCTATTTAATTATATCTAGTTCAGTCCTGTTTACCAATGCATCTTGTTAGTAGCCCAGGTCAATCCATTCATCCTTTAAGTGATACTAAAGATTAGCAAGAACCACCTAATATTTCAATACTTTGTTTGAGAAATAGGACCTGAAATAGATTGAATAAAGTAACTACTTAGCATCTATTAGAGACTATCCATGCACTTCTATTCAGCAGATTTCCAGAGAGAAGAAATATTTTAAAGGAAAACCTGCAAATATTAACTTATTGTTCAGTTTTGCTGTTGAGAAGAAATCCTAAGGAGTCCTTACAATCATGATACATAAAACTTTTTAATTTGCATTTTCTCTTGTTAAAGCACTTTTGCCTGCACCTCAAACAGCTTGGGCAGTGAAACAAGACTGCCCGGTTTTATTTCAGGTTAAAAGCTAAGAACTGGTAATAGAGGTTACACACACAGATAGCAAACAAAAATGGTCAAAAAAACAGATTAAGGGAGGGTTACATACTACACAGAATTAAATACAGGTTCCAGGATTACTTAATTTAGACACACATTCACACAAATATATAGGGTTGTTTTCAGTTTTGATTGCCCTCTCCTAATCTCAGAATGAAAGTTTATATTTGGCATTAATATACTCGACTATGTACCTCAAACTCAAATCCTTACTTTTAAGCTTAGATTTCCATAGATGTTATTCTGCCATTTCTCCCTCTCACAAAAAATTTAGCAGTTTTCCACAAGATGGCTCTATTAAACAGTACTACCACTGAACAGTTTCCTAACCTCGTTTTCTTTATTTAGCAAACTCTGCACAGAATCTTATCACAAACTACTCTAAAACCATTCTTAATACAAAAAGAAACCTTATGTTTATTACAATTACTGCAGCAAGTTTAATTTATACAGGAAAGACTCAATCAAATTTCACACATGCTTTCTAAATGAACATTTTCCCAAAACCTTCCATGAGAAAAAAAGGAGTTAGAGATGCTGAATGCATTGGTTATGTAATGCATCCAAACAGCTGCATATACTGAAGCTCAACAGTACTTTAGACCAAGAAAAAGCAAACTATACATCTCTTCTCAGTTCTCAATCTTTCAAATCAAACAAGAATTGCCTTTAACAGCCTTACACCTAAGCTACGTCTGTTTGTTGCAAGGTATTTCTGATTACTGTGCCTATGTCATGGTCTTTCCTAAAGCCATTCCCATATTTGAAGTCTCGTCCATATGCTTAGATGTTTCTATTGCAGAACACCCACCAGTAAGCAGAAGGTCACCTTTGTTACCTCTCCTAACATAAGAATTTCTGGTTACACACATTTAGAGAAAGACTCACATAGTAAAATGAAGGTAGGGTTTATGTATAGCAGCTGATGACTGTTTCTTTGGTGATCCCGAGTGACAGCTCGTCTCAAAAATTGAGGAGGCATTCTCATCTTCACTATTATCTAATATTAGACTTGGTACATCTGTTCCAAGAAATGTATTAATTAGAACCTTATCACATCTAAGTACACAGAAAACAAACAAGAAAAGACATCACAATTTTCTTCATGTAAACTAAGTCCAAAAGTATAGAAAAAAGTGTCTAAATGTCAGAACACGAAGTACTTACTACTTCAAAGCCAAAACATGACAGAAGTCTAATCATAACTGTAATTTATTATTTACAACCATCAAGCAGAACAACTTCCTGAACACAGCTGCTGTTTAACCTGTTATGAACCTGTTTCTCACAGCTAGAGGTCTTTCGAGGTTGAAAGTGTAAAATCTCTAACTACATAGAATTTTGTACTTACATGTTTTACGTGTCCAAATTTTTACAGGGACACTTATTCCAAAATGATTCACTGCATGACTAGGTAATCTATGTTTATGAAGAACTCCTCCTATATTCAGCACTGGTAAGGCCACATCTGGAATACTGTATTCAGTTTCGAGACCCTCACTACAAAACACTGAAGTGCTGGAGCTGGTCCAGAGAAGGGCAACAAAGTCAGTCAAAGGTCTGGAGCAGAGGTCTTATGAGAAACAGCTGGGGGACGTGGAGTTGCTTAGCCTGAAGAAAAGGAGGCTGAGAAGAGATATTTTTTATCTCTCTACAACTTCCTGAAAAGAGGTTGCAGGGAGATGAGGGTTAGTTTCTGCTCCCTAGTAAGAAGTGATAGGACAAGAGGAAATGGACTCAAGTAGCACCAGCAGAGGTTCACATTGAGTATTAGAAGAAATTTCTTCACTCTGCAGGGAGGTAGTTGAATCCCATCCCTTGAAATGTTTAAAAGATGCAGAGATCTGGTGCTAAGTGGTTTAGCACCAGTGTTGGTAGGATTAGATGACTGTTGGACCCAATGATCTTAAAAGCTTTTTCCAATCTGAAAAATTCCATGATTCTTCCAATTGTTTTCCACCGTCTCATAATCTGCCAAAGAATATCAAATTACTTTTTACCACAACCAGTTCAATTTGTTTCATGTTCATACACTGTACCTTACCTTTTTTAGTTCTTTTGCTAATACAGCAGAACTGAAGTACTTTCTCTACAGACCTTCAGAAATAAAACACTAAACCCAAAAGACAGATTGCATTCAAATGACAGACTACAGAGACATAACTACAAATTAAGACTAGTATGGCACTAAACCACAACAACCAGTTGACAGATTAAAACTCAGTACAGTACCAGAACTTCAATGGGATTAAGAGTAGACTGCTGCAATTTGCTAATGGGAAAAACATTTGCTGCAAGACCCTCTTTGCCCCAGGAAAGGAGTTTGGTTGACATTACCCTAAGCAAGCCACTCACTCTCAGAGAGAAAAGTCTGCAACAAAGGAATAAAAAAGTTCACATGCACTCAGCGGTATAGTAAGAGCAGGACAGAGGCCAGGTTCCTTGAAAAACAAAATGCTGTGGTGGATGAGCAGCCCAGAGTCACTTTGGTACACTGCTGTTCAGGGCAACCACCAGAAATACTAACAGCTGTGTCCATCTTAAACTGGACAGAATTACCCAGACAAATAGACTGATGAGAATGTGCAAAATACTGAGAGATGCAAGTGTTATTCTCAAATATATAACCCACTGCATCTGTGCTAGTTTGAGGCAAATTGGAATATCTTAATGAGAAATTAGATTATAGGCTGTGAAAAGGAAACAATGGTGATGTCTACTTCACTCATAGGCTTAGCTGAGATGTCCAAAAACAAGAACACAAAACCTAGATCTGTAAGACAGAGCGGGAGTGTTGGGCTGTGTGTGTGTGTGTCTGTCGCAGCTGGTGCCCTAGGCTTCTTCTGTGTAATTAATCCTTCTGCTTTCTAACCCCACCTTGCCAATACACTCCAACCTCACCTTGCACATAAGGCAAACTCTGGGATAAGGCAGAGGGCTGAAAAGAAGGTGAAAGTCATCACCCACAGGACAAAGGAATGAACTGCAAGGCTCTGTGAACGTGGGCAATGTTTAAGGGCTATGTATCTAGATAGATGGTCCCAGTAAAAGTTGTTAAAGAGACAGTAAAGTTTCCTTTCATTGGCTGCGTGATGCAAGGAACTGGATTCAGTCTAGTCTGGGCAGGAATAACATTCTGCTGGTATGGGATGAGGGTGTGCCATACCCCTCAGCAAGGAACAATGCAGTCACACACCTCAGAGGATAAAATGATAGAAAAGACTTGCAGACCACAATCAGTGGCAAAAAACTAGTCCATAGCAGGAAAAAAACAGCTCATACCCTGCTGGACATTTAGCTCTGGGCAATCAACTAGACATAGGTCTCTAACTCTTGACTCACTTCAGTTTCTACAGAGACAAGTTTTTTTTCAATACCAAATCCAGACTACAGGGTAAATCCTATGCTCATGCACCTCCTAAAATAGGTAATTATTCAAAAAAAGCAGCCTATCTTTTAATCAGAAGCATCAAGCCTCTGTGATATCCTTTGCTTGACATCTGACTCACAGAATGACAAGGGACAGGAATTGCCAATGAACTGCAAAGACATGCAGGAAGCGAGACTCCCTGACTGCAAGCACACCTCCAGGCATCTGCCATGCACCTAACTCTGATTCAAGAAAAATCAAAGCCCTGGTGTGTAATCTGCATTTACATTTAAAATGATTGCATATGAAAGGCAATTTTGCTGGGTTTTAACACAAATTAAGCTTATTATTCAATCTTTTCTTGGGTTTAAAGGTGTTAGAAGAAAAAATAATGTACAGAGGTAATGTTTAAAGAAATCTTAGTTTGTGTATATCCAAAATTCATTAACTACAAACATTTCAAAGTAGCCATAGCAGTAGAGTTATATAATAAAACTATTTGTATCAATGAATGGTTCCAAACTCACTATTAGGCAGTAATGAACAGAAATATCAACAAAACTTTCTGAAGTAAAACTTCACAGTAATGACAGGGAACACTTAATTCCTCAAAATTACCGACCTCTCAGTGGGGTTTATGAACAGGTTAACAGTATGTAGAGAAACTTAAAACACCTGAAACAACTTTGGTTAAGTCTAATACCATCAAAGGTTCGTAATATGATCTAACTGCAGCTGCAAGTCAGTTCACTTCCCCCTGCCCACCATCACATGGCACGGAATGGAGCCCAGCTGCAACTCCAACGCTTGTTAAAACCTCCAGTTATCCCACGGTCAGCAGAAAACTAACCCAATAAAAAGACTTAACTTTTGGATGAGACTGCTAGGACAGTTTAAGAAAGGGCCTTAAGTACTAGAGTAAGTGGAAGGGACAGAGGAAAAATACACGTCTGGGCTGGAGGAACTGCCCCACCCAGCCCAATGATGAGTTTCAGTTGCCAGGGCCACAGTCTCAAAGCGTGCCCTGGAACAGGAACCAAAAGGCAGTCATGGCTGTCACAGACCTGCTTTATTACTGGGCTATTTTCAAGTTACTCACGTACAACCACAAGTACCATTTACATGGCTGGGGGCAGTGAGAGTGATCCTAGGTAAGAGCAGTGGAAAATAGTATGTATCTGTGCTAGCTTGAAGCAGAGTAGAATGTTTTGGTGAGAAGAACTAGATCATAGGCTGTGAAAGGGAAACAATGGTGATGTCAACTTCCCTCAGAGTCTTGCTGAAGAAGAAACAAAAACATTAGATAACACTCTCACCATTTCTCACTCTGCCTTGGGCTTCTGACTGAGCTACATCTCTCTAACACACCTTCCACTCACCTTTGCTTCTTAACCTCTTGGCTGAACCTCTATTCTTCCTTGGGACTGGGGTAAGGTTGAGAGGGGCAGGGGGAAGGTGCAGGGGTGGCTGAGAGCCCCTCCTGGGGACTCAGGTTTCCGGGAGGGGAGTTGTGTTTCTGTATTATCTTTTACCTTGTATATTTCTGTATATAACTGTATATACTGTAAATATCTGCTTGTATATTGTGCTAGCTATAAATAAATAGCTTCATTTATATTCCCAGAGCCGACTGAGTCTAGTCTGGGTATTTCTAAAGTGTGAGGGGGCAGGGAACACCCAAACCATCACAGTATCAAAACCAAGGTACCTCGTTCAATATTGAACTTGAAAGAAATGACCAGGGTGATTATTGAAGTCCGCCTCAGAGAAGAGCTGGGTGAAAAAACACAGAACCTATCAACTCCCTGCCAGTCAAAATAAGTCAGTCATATTCCTTCTTACTCCCTTCTTCCTCAATGCACTCACACTGCTCCCAGTGCAGCAAGGTTCTGGCAAACATCTGATCCCTTAGTGGGGTGACTTTGCTCATTAATTTGGCAAAAAGTTAACGTGACAAAACAGCAAATACTTCACTTGCTAAGCCAGCAGAGTCAACTCAAAGAGTATCAGGAGTGCATCGGGCCTGTTTAGGGAAGGGAAGCCTCAGAACTTTCTCCTTATCCAGCAGATGACCAGGCTCAGGTATCTCTGTTAACCACAGTATCACCTCCTGAGCCATGAACTCCCCATAACATTTTGCATCCTCTGCACCATCAACAAGCAAAGGATCAGGGACAACTATACAACACTCAGGGCAGGAGGACCAATTTCAGGTCCTAATGCACTGATCAGTATTATCTCACTATTTTCTTTTGTTCTGCCATCTCATTATGTCCCATTATTTCTCATATCTAAACTGTAAATTACTCAGGGGTTCTCCTTCTCTAAGGTAGCACTTATATCTATGCTCTGTATAAGTAAGGTCAGTTTAATAAACTCCATGGCAAGTTGGAACCAGCAAAAACAATCATGCAACATCCAAGCAAATTGGTTTTATGCACTAACAACACTGAACCAAACACACATCAGACTAGGAACAGAAGGAGGAACATACCTTCACTTTTGTCACCCTGGCTAAACTCAGCATGAGGAAACACTTTGTGTAAAACCTCAAGAAGCTTAGCAAAGGTACGTTCCAACAGTGGTCTGATCACAGGGGATAATGCATGTCCTGAAGATGTCACGGCACGTTGGGAAGCAGGCACAATATTCTGCATTGCATGGTAAAAATCCTGCGCGCTGAGAACTACTGAAGAAACATCAAGCTGTAGTTTCTGACTGCTCATGTAAATCTGGGGATAGCGTCGTCTCAGGGCAATCAAGGCAGCCTCAGTGCAAAGTGCTTTTATGTCAGCTCCACAGTACCCTAGCACACACAAAAACAAAAACATCTTCCATGAAAGAGCATCACTGTGCTACATATCTTTCAAACATGCCTAATGATAAAAAGCATACAGTGATACTTCATTGTCAATGTCCATAAAGCATCTGCCAAGAGTGATACTTAATTGTCAAAGTCCACAAAGCATTTGCCAAGAAGTGTCAGGTCGTAATCCAGTGAAAATGTTGTGTACCAAGAAACTGTGTATGAGAGTGTTGAAATACAGTAAGAAATTAGTTCAACATTGAGGTTATAATATTCAGTATATGATGCAAGGTATAATGTATTTTCAGCCCAGGATTATAGGCTTGTCAATGCTCATTGTTTTTCCTTAGTATTGTCTAAATAAATATCTGTACATAGTGTACAGGATAGCACTTCTCCTCCTTTTTTACTTTAGTATCTCTACATGAATATGTATTTTTAATAGCAAAGTAATTTTGTTACACTGGATGAATATCACAGATTTTAAACTCTTAAAGACTGAGAACATAAGCAGTATGGAGGAAAACATTTAATGAGTACAATATGGAAGAGATTAAATCTCTCGCTAAAGTAGTAAACTGTGGAGTCTTGGAGAAACGTGAACTTCTAGTATCCAGAAAAATGTTTCAGACTTTTTGAGGTTTGTAATTTTTCTAACATAACCAAAAGAGTATCAAAACTATTAGAAAGTACTCAGATTTTAATTTAGCTTAGCTTCACGAGTATCTACAGGTGGCCACCTATAACTGCTTAATCATCATTAATGAGAAAAACCAATCTGATAATTATGGAATACCGAGGGACTTAATACCTTTGTGTCCTTTGCAGTACTAATGCTTTGGAGTTTTTCCTCAGAGCTAGACATCATTATTTCTGATTTTTCCATCTTTCTCAGCAAGCAACACTATTATGCCACTATATTTTGTAGCACCATAGCTCCATCCCTCAAAAAACACAGAGCAATTCCAGCGAGAAACCTCTTTAAGAGAATTACAGTCACTATAGGAAAACAGTTGCAGTGAGGTATTGCCACATAAAAGTTCATGGGTTTTGCAATAAAGTGTTTATAGAAACTAATTAATCAATTCTTTAATTACATTGTTCTCAACCAATATTTAACCAGACTTCCTCCTCCTTGCCAGATCTTACACCACTTGCACTCTTTTCTACTCTGTTTTTGTACTGGCAGCACCAAGTTCCAGAACAGAAACCTGCCTTGTTTCCCTCTTTATGCTCCAATGTTCTCCCAGTGCTGCTGGCACACATATTTTTACAAGACCCGTAACAGGAGCAAGAAACAAAATGGATTCTACACACAGTGTTGAAATACAAGGGAAGCAATTAATACACAGGACAGACAGTTTTCCATCCTCATCTTTAAGATACATAAATTGAAGTGAGGGCAGTTAAAAAACCCAAGCTTTCAGCTATGACGATGACTTAAAGCAGCTGAGACTTCAAATTCCATCTCAGTTTCTCATATACTTGAAACTCTTTTTTTTCTTTTTAAAGCAAATTAAAACCCAGATGGAAGATCACCATAAATACCAGACACCTTCTGCAACTTTTAAATGAAGCTTACCAATTTCATAAAAAGGTTAGTAGGTTTAATTGTGTAAACTTGATGAGCACACACTGCAGCTGTTATCTAAAAATTCTGTAGCAATTCACATTCACAAGTTATGTTGAAATACACATGGCATGATGTTCAAATACATCCACTGTACGAATCAATAGGCAACTAATTATTTTCAGCACCAAGGTTATTTTATTAAGTAACCCCCATCATGAAATCAAAACCATGCAGGCACACTCCATCAACCATGTGAACCCATTAGACAGTAGCTACAAGTGCACTGGAGAAATCAAACCCAAAAACTTTCCTCTAAATTCTTCTTTCTTTCAACAGCAGGTACCACATCCCACTTAAATTGGTCTCATCTAACAAGCACATTGGATGAAACAAAAAAAATCTGGAGGGA
Organism: Pogoniulus pusillus; assembly: GCF_015220805.1. Classification (NCBI taxonomy): domain Eukaryota; kingdom Metazoa; phylum Chordata; class Aves; order Piciformes; family Lybiidae; genus Pogoniulus; species Pogoniulus pusillus. The sequence goes on along the minus strand of NC_087270.1, from coordinate 28,249,069 downwards.
CACTAAATCAAAGTGACAATGCTAGAGATATATAACACCCTGAATGCCTGTCACCTTAAAAACTAATTTAGTATCTTTGTGACAGAAGATTCAGCAGCTCAGAAGCTATATCCTTTTCCTATTTTTTCTATTAGTAAATGCTGTAATATCACTTTCTAACAGTCATTTTAATCACAGCTTGTACATCTCCAAAGAATTGCAAAATTAGGAAATAATAGCCTGTAGCCTATTTTTAAAATTAAATCCTCAGGTGTTCAGATACACAATTAGTCTCCATTTCTACTTTTCATTTCTCAGGAGCAATTACATTTGAAGACTAATAATTGGTGTCTCTCTTTGAGAGACTCTCTCGTGCATACTGTACATCCATTTCAGTGACAGAACTGCAAAAATCCTGCACCTTGTGAAACATTAAAGAATATTTTATTTTGAGGAAGTAAATGCACACTGATTAAGAAGAAGAAAATGAGTAAAGTATTGTCAAAGCAAAATTAAAAAAGTATCATGCCAACAGTAAATAACTTGAAGGTATTTTTGCCCAATTTGACACTGTAATGTGAAACCAAGGTTTAGCGCATTTGCTTCCATTTTTGAAGCATCTCACAAGAAATGTTACATTTGGCAGGCAAAATATACTTAGCACAAAACAAGTATTCTTGTCAAGTAGGCCATTTTCTTCTACCTATCAACATCACACTCTGCTAAACATTTTCAAGGTGCAACTTGCAAAGAACAGGACAACAAACAAGCAGAAAGAACAGGACAACAAACAAGCAGATTCTCATATAGGTTTCCAAAGAATACACTTGGATCACTCAAATTCTAAACCCATAATCTTCCATCTCTACTGTGTTGAAATTACACCCTTTTCAACATTTATCTAGTATCTCCCCAAAAAACCTACAACAAACTGCTACTAAACTAGGCAAAACAATCTAGACTACTCTATGTTGTCCAGCTCCCTACAACTCCTGAAATGGAATGCAGGGAAAGAGAGCTAGTGAAGAACTCAGCATAAAGAAAGTAATGAAGAACAGCTACATTGTACCAGAAATTGTGAAAAACATGAACACTCATGCCAAAACTTTCCTCTCCATCATTATATTGGAATGGGAAAGAAAAATCTTACAGGATACCATTTTGCCACAAACCACTCCTGCAATAAGCACAAAATAGGGCATTTTTAACAAGCATCTTGAGTTTGCTTCCTTACAATTCTATTTAACATTATTTAAATAGATTCATCTGCAAGATGACAGATGGAAGAATTCACACTTTTTTGGGTGCTAGTATGTTTTGTTTCCTGCAAGACTGATGCAATAGGTAATAGTCTCTCCACCCTGTACCTACACAAAGTTGTCATTCAGAACAATGACATAAATATAAGAGGTAAGAAAGTATTTACAAAGTTCAGGGTATCTTGGTCCCATCTCTGGTAAGGAGAAAAACATAACAATTACTTGTGTTTACTGAAAACACTAATGAGACATTAGTGTGTGGTGTTCTGAGTAATTCTACGCTCTCTCCAAGCTGCTGCACTTTGTCTCACACCCACTGCAGTCACATAGCCATGCAGAGAAGTGTTTCAGTTCTCACACAGAAACCTCCTAAAAGAGGTATGCAATCCATAACACTTGGGACAAAAAAAATCAACCCTCAGGATATAACCTATTTTTTTGCAAGTCCTGGGGCTTTTCCCTTCTAATTTCTTTATAATTACTCCCCTGGATCTTAAAAGTTCTGAGTCACACATACTCTTGCTTCCCCAACGGCATTTACTTCAGGAGTAATTCAGCAGTTTTCTTCATGAGAATCCATACGCTTCTAGTTAAAGTGCTGCCAGGTTTGCTGAAGAGGAGAAAGGTATAAACCATGCTGTGTGAAAAGCCTGTTGAGTGTAGGCAGCTTTCAACTGGTGAAAGGGGGTGTTCTTGTGGAGGAGGGGGTTGACTGGTTGATTTAAAGACAATCTGCGCACAAGAGGAAATACCAGACCAATATGATGAATGTGCCAATGACTCCAATTTGCAAGGGCCACAAAGAATTAGGGAACTCTGGTGAAATAATTGGTTGCTGCAGATTTCACTTATAGAAATGATGAGACGAATCTCAAGACGAAGAAGATAAACCAGTCTTACTTCAGTTGATTTTACATCTCCTTGTTACAGTCAAAATGTTTTCATCTGGGATGTATGGAAACATTTAAATTCCAAGATACAGAACAGAGACAATCAAGTGTACAGTAGTTGGACAGAAGGAAAGCAAAAGAAAACAGAAAAGGGTATTTGGTTTTGTTAGCTGACTTTGACAAAACTGACAGACATTTTTAGCAGAACAATTGTTGCCCAATCAAACCCACAAATGGCTCCCCCTATGGTCTGAAATTTTAAAATATGTAATTGTGTTCTCACTGCCAAGACACAGTGAATTTTCAAAGAAGCAACTGGATATTATCCCATCTACTCCCCTCTCTCTCACTAAGTAGCACCATGTCTTTGCACAAACCAAACAGAATTTACATGAAATGGGTTTGGTCTTATACCAGGCAAAACTTAAACTGCAGTTTGCTGGATAGTTATGTTTTCTCCTCACCAGAAGATGCTGAGGTCTTTGTGCATCAAAAGCGGAGGGATGCTGCTTCGATGATAGATGTCTCTGAGGATGAAGAGGATAATTTGGATGTATTGTAGCTGACTGAATGGACTGATGTTCAGTTTAAAGTCCTTATTTCTCTGATGATGGATTCCAATGCACAGACATTTGAGACTGTCCTTTCTCTGAGTACTTCAGTGCTTGTCCAAGCAGATGTCCCACAGACGATGGATCTTTGTATGACAAATTGTTGAGAAGAGATTGTGATGTGCATTTTAGGGTCATTTCCTTTGTAAATACACTATAAAGGTTTTTGGGTTTACTTCTGAGCAGCTTCTAAGCAGCTGTTTCATCTTGAACAACCACTCTCCATTCAGTACAGCAGGTCTTTAGGCACTCCAAATGTATATTTAACGTGCTCATGGTGCAGTGTTTTTTTTTTCCTCCCCTGCCTATATCTACACTTTGAGGTTGTCCTGTGCTAGCAATCTGGGAAAAAATTCAACTTTAGAAAGGATGGTTAGTTTGCTGGATTTCTGTCAGGAGAGCATGCCAGTCAATAAAAAAACAAAATAAAACAACCAGAAAACCACACAAGTACTTATTTAACCATTTTCCCTCTGTAAGTACACAGATAAAAGCTCCAAGTCTCCCTATCTCTTCTACAACATATACTAATTTAATGGGAAGTCTGCTTAATGATTCCACTTTGCTTCCCTTTGAGGATATGAAGCCTATAAGGATAGTCATGTTACAGAAAAGAAGCACAACTGTACTTTCAAACAACCACTCACTTTGTGTGGTAGTAAGTCAGAAACATATTTTGTTATTCCAAAAGAGTGTTGTTCAAAGTGCAGAAGCTTAGAAAGGTAAAAACAAGGAAATATCCTGATACATTTAAGATACCTTCAAAACTTCACACGGAACAAAAAGCATCTACAGTAAAGTCATCATAATTGCAATACTCACCAACACATTTTTCAGCCAGTTCTCCTAAGAAAGGGTCTGATAATTTGGGGTTCCAATCCCTGGTATGAATTTGTAAAATGTGCTTTCGTGCCTGATTTTTTTTTTTTTTAAAGGATGCGAAAAAAGACAAGAAAAGTGAGTTCAAAATTAACAAGCCAAATCTGTGTCATAATATTTTAGATATTACTTATTCATGTGAATAATTATTCATGTGAATAATTATTTTACCTTGTTGTGACATGTCATTGAGATGCATAAATTAGAACTTAGCACTCAAAAATCTCTCAAAGGTATTTTCCCTTCCTTTTCAATTTCATATATGAGCATTACTTTTTTCAGTATACTAGTTACACATTTTGTTGATTATACAACAAGATTATTATACATGAACTGATCAAACCTCTTGTACTATTAGGAATTATTTTATAATTAGGATCATTTTATAATTTAATTGCTGCACCTATGATTAACAACTTCTACTGTCAAACAGCTCACCAATTAATTTATGGCCGAGTAACACAGTACATACACATGCATCTCAGAACTACTTAATTTTCCAATTCTCTGGAATCCAGATAAAACTATCAATATGCAAAGTAAATCTAACTTGAAGTATAAATGTATGTACTTTATATAGCTGAGTTTACAGGAGCCTGGAACAAGAACCTGAAATATTCCTCTTGGCGGTATAATAACGTCTGGGTTTGCATGTACCATTTTTCTGTGCTAAGCAGCCTACATGATTATAAAGCAGCTACTTTCTTGTACCAAACCCCCAACATTTAGGGCTCATTATACAAATTCATACATAAGTCCACACGTATTTCACACATATTTCATTTCTAAGTCCAGAGAAGGGCCACAATGATGATCAAAGGGCTGGAACACTTCTGCTATGAGGACGCGCTGAGGGAGCTGGAGTTGTTCTGCCTAGCGATGACTCTAGGGGAACCTTACACCCTTCCAGTTCCTGAAAGGGTCCTACACGAAGGTTAGAGAGGGACTCTTCATAAAGGTATACAGCAACAGCACAAGAGATAATGGTTTTAAGCTGAGGGAGAGTAAAAGGGATTCTAAGGTCCCTTCCAATCCTAAGCCATTCTGTGACTTACATCAGCAATTCAGTTTAATGCAAACAATTTACCTCTCTGTTTAGTTGTAACTATATTCTGAAGATCTGAAGTTCAAAACAACTTTGGAACAGGTTGCCCAGAGAAGTTGTGGAGGCTCCAACCTAGAAGTGTTCAAAGCCAGGTTGGATGGGGGCTTGAACAACCTGGTCTAGTAGGAGGTGGGTTGGAACTAGATGATCTTTAAGGTCCCTTCCAACCCAAACCATTCTACTTCACTAAAAATATTTTCCTAAAATTGGATAATCTTACAAGTGAGAATGCACATCTTTATTTCAAAAGTTTGACTGAAACAGCCAAATGTTTAATATAATAGAAATGCTTTTTTTTAACATTTTACCTTTTGATCAGGCAAGTTGAAAAGAAATTCCCTGTCAAAGCGACCAGGTCTCCTGAGTGCGGGATCTATAGAATCTAGTCTGTTTGTAGCACCAATTACAACGATTTCACCTCTATTATCCAGTCCATCCATAAGGGCAAGAAGAGTAGATACTATAGAGCTAAAAGAGAGTTTTCAAAAAAATTTAAGTACAGGGAACACTGCAGAATATTTACTTTAACATTCTTAGTTTTAAAAGGAAAAAAACTAAGCTTAAAAAAACCCAGTTGCATAACTATTTCAAGTCCCAAAGTAAGGAACAACTTTTTGACATAATCCACATTATACTTAGTATTATGACTCCAGTAAGGTTTAGATCAAACTTCCTCCTTAAAATTTTGGAGCAATGTGAACTCAGGAAGCCATATACTGCATCCTTGAAAAGTTCTCTTTCATTAATAGCATACACGTTGTCCTGTTCACAGCAACTATAGCACCAAGCAGAAGACAAATGTATCATGACAAAGCCAAATGTTCCCATAACCTTCTAGACTACTGGCACCAAAATTATCCTCATCTCCCTCAGTTTTGTGGAGGGAGATGTACACACAAACACCACCACCTATAAAATGAAAGACACAAGTGCACTGCCACAAGAAGCAGAGCAAAACCGAGACTGAAGGCAATCAGGAAAAACTCCAGTCAGCAGTAAGTCTGCATGTCACACTATCCAGAATCCACAATGATAAAGGTGTCCAGTTCATTCATTGAACATGACAATTCATCATTTTAGAATACTTTTTTCCCCAACTGTTATTCTGTTGGGCTGGTAATGATGTATTTACAGCACAAAACCAGCAACCAAAAGAAAGGCTGTGTAAATCTTGAAGTGAATAATGCAGCTGGAAAGTATTCTCCACTACAATTCCATTCCCAGCAAATTACAGTCTGTCTGAAGAAACAGAAAGACTACTTTTGACACCAAAAAAATTTCAGTCTGTCCCTTCTGATGTAAGTGGACTTAAGCAAAAATAAAAGCTTTCTTAGGAACTGAGTAAAATTATACTTAGGAGTTTACTGGGAAAATGTAGCAGATGAGAAATATTACCTGTGAATCTGATCTTGTCTACTAGAACGAACTGGAGCTAAGCCATCTATCTCATCAAAAAAGATTATAGAAGGTCTCATCAAGTAGGCCTGGCATGCAAAAAAAAAAAATTAATTCACTGTTAATTCATAATTTATCCATCAACACTGAAAGTACTTCAGTCTGCTTAAAAGGTTATACACATATATTAAGATACCTTTATTAAAAACAGTACAATCTGAACATAAAACATAAAACATTTTTTCTATTCCAGTGCTGTTTCAAAGCTAAAGACTGCATTCTCTTTTGAATAAGCAAGATGGCACCAGTGTCTCAGTTTTACTGTATGCTGGAGAGATTAAAGACAATTTGAGCCAACTCACAGTTACAGAAAACAGCATCTTATCTCCTCATAACCTGTTTATTTAGACATCTGCTTCATTAACGGACAAGTCAAGAGATTTCTTCCTCTCAGTTTTCCAAGCAAGAAAAACTGTTGTCAGCATTCACCTATGTTTTAATCTAAATACATAACTGGGATAAATCCTGCTCAATCTATGAAAATTTACATCTAGTTTCAATTGCAAGTAACTTTGGCTGTCTAAAACACATTCAAACAAACAACATACAGAAAAAATACATGAAAAATATGTTTTTTCTGCTAACCTGATCAAAAAGGAGACGAAGCTGACGTTCAGATTCACCAACCCACTTACTGAGACAGTCTGCTCCTTTCCTCATAAAGAAAGCCACCTTTTTGTCTCCTTGACTGCATTCATTAGCTAGAGCTCTAGCTACCAAGGTTTTACCTGTTCCAGGAGGACCATAGAATAAACAGCCCCTGAAGATAAATGGATCAACACAGTCACAAACTTATTTTACGTCTCCTGAAAAACTCCAAGTCAAAATTTATAATGAAGACAGGGAGCCTGGAGAAGAAAGACTTAAGTTCTACTATTATTATTTACTGTATACAACACCAGTTCCTAAAATCTAAGTTATTTTATGATTTTGAGTCAGTAAATCCTTGCTTTGTAAAGAACATTAACCAAAAGCACATTCTTCCAAAGGATTGTTTCACACTAGTCAAATATCTCCTCAAAACCTAAATCTTAGACTAGTACTTGAAACAGTGTTTATTACTTCCCCCTGGAAATGTACTTCCTTTAAATGACAAAAGTATCTCAAGGTTTTCAATTTACTTACACTACATGTACCCGTTTACACCACACACCAAGATGCCACATTAATAAATAATAACTCATAATACAACATTATTATTTCTATAAAAGAAGCATTAGCATTTATCTTGATTTAGTCAAGTACATGACACCACAATGAACAAACAAACAAACAAACAACACTTGTGAATTCTTTTCTTCATCAAATTAAAGGTTCACCTTTCTACTACAAGAAAAATCAACTAGACTTCTCTAACTCTTCATCTTAGTCATTACACCCTCGTAAACAAGTAGAGTAGCAAATATGTAGCTCTATTTGAATTGTAAACACTTCAGAGAAAGATTCAATCTCCTTTGTGTTTTCAAGAGAAACATTCTTCAGAACTTAATGAAATAAAACACAGTAAGAGTAAATGCACCTACCTTGGTGGCTGGATTTTGAATTTTTCAAATATTTCTGGGTAGAGAAGAGGAAACACTACCATCTCCTTAAGTGCAAGGATATGATGGCTCAGTCCACCTATACTATCAAAACGCACCTTAGAAGAAAAAACAACAAAGCATACCAAGTATATACTGAAACACCTCTCCACAGAAGTACCTGTACTTACAAAGTAACATGTCTGAAAACAAGTTACAAACAGCATTTCACTGATCAACTGCAGTTCCTTGAATTTTCAAAGTGTAAAATAAAAGGAAAAAATAAGAAAAGCAAAGACAAGAGACCCAACTCCAGGTTGTCCATCTGAGATTTATGTGATTCACTGCCAGGGATGTATGGACACCTAAAGAGATCCATCCTAAGTTTGAAAACAATTCACCTCAGGCTCAGCATAACATGGGTATAAAGTTATACTTCAAGTAATAATTCACCAACTTCTGCTCAATACACAATATAAGTTAATGTTCACTGCTGTTCATGAACAGGCATAGCACCCACATGTCTAGCACTGAGTTAACACACTCAGGTGGTTGATACCTCTGTTTCCCACACTGATCAGTGTATCTCAGTGTCTGTCACAAGCAATCAGCTGGATCACAAACTGACTATAAACAAAGAAATATAGTTGGGCAATCGATATGTATGCAGCCTGTTGACTATCTACAGCCCAAAAGCAAGTGCTTTGTAGCACAAAGGAATAAAGAGCAACAGCTTTGGAAAAAAATAACTGAAAAAAGAAACATCAGTGAGCTTACTATGAATTTACTTCAAGTGTAATCAGAGGCTGTGATGAATTCTGTCTATGTGTGACTGGGACAAGGGAAATGAGAAGTTCAAACAAAACCTACCGATTTATCAACAATCATAGGGTCAACATCAGCCAAACTTGCTCCAACTTTCACACGTTCTCGCAGGATTCCACTAGCTAAGTCTTCTGCTCTGAAGTTTAAAGGCAGACACCTATTTGACAACAATTAAAAGAAAACATTAAACAAATACTGTTTTGTTTTGATCATTTATCTGGAATAGGAAGAATAAAGATATTAAATGTCTCTACTATCTAAAGAGACAACCTTCTTAAACTGACAAGGTAAACAAAAATAATCTTTTCACTGTGGTAATTATTCTTTTATATCTGGAAGTTCCTTAAATATAAAGATAGCTTTGCACTTCCTTACAAGTATTTTCATCTGGAGTGAACAGATTAAATAAACACAGAAGAAAATGTTGAGCAAAGAGCAGGACACTCTCCTTAGGCAGCAATGAAGTGCCTAAGCTCAGTATGATAAGAAAAGGATTTACAGTACAAGGAAAACAGAAAATTTTGAAAAATGTAATTATCATTAGAGTCCAGAGGAAGGGAATTTGACTGCAGATCAATCATAACTCACATCTGCCTGTTTCAGCTTCTTAGGGTATACAAAGGTGCTTTAAACACCTACATGGGTATTACATCAGGTCAGATATGCAGATAAAAGGAGTAAAAAAGGTACCAGTAAAGTTACAGTTTACACTTTGAACTACACATTTGGCAGTTTCATGTCACTGGAATTCCTTAGGATGGAAAAGCAAATCGTGTTGCAGACAGGGAGAGATGGAAAAAAAACGAGGAAATACTTTTGCTTCTGTTCAGTTTTTCAACGAAATTATCTGTGGTAGAAAGCAAATTTACTCATGTTTCTTACGGATCTTCCACGTCTAGACAACTGGTGAATAAACACAAGGTCAAAAACGTGTCAGTTGTAGAGTGCACATATTGTTAAAGAGCAGGAAAAGAGCTAGCACTGGGAGAACAACTGAACTAACTAGGACCAAGTAACACCAAGAATGAAAATCTAGTTTAATCAATTAAAGTTGTCTGCCTTATAAGCGAACTGAATTGAACAAATACTTATCTTTCCACCTTTTTATCACTGTCTGCTAAGACTTCAAAATTTATGTTAATACAAAAGTAGTAGTCCTCCTAGACTCTGCCTGTAGCTAATTCCAAGCAGAATCAAAAAAGCTCTGGAGAAGTGACAGAGCATTATAGAATAGTTCTATTTGTTTTCCAATTAAAACTGAAAACCAAACTCTCCTAAAGATCAAGGATGTTTTCATACCGATTCCTTGCTCTGGCCATGCTTTTGGATTTTCTTCTTTCAAAACGTTCTTCATCTGAAGAGGTTGTATCACTGCTGTGAATGGCATGCTTCTTTCTCCTGTTGAAGTGGCAGAATAAACATAAAATTCAGTCCTTTTTGCAGCAGAACAGCATGTTTGGATTCTCTTATAAAAGCAAAATTGAAATGGCAAGTACAGTGCTGCATGAAGATGCATGCAGATCTTAGTTTTATTAAGCATTAAAAAAAATTTTTTACTGCTGTGGGGTATCACATTTTTCAACATGATCATTACTAGAACAGCAGATCCTTACAAGGTGGTCCAGTCCCTGTTATCTCAGTAAATGTGCTCAGAAGCAGTAAGCTGCTGAAGTCCATCAAGAAGCAACTGCACTTAGCAAACCTTCCAACCACTTTAGCCATCTTTAACGTAACAGAAATATTATGTTCTTACTGAGAAAGCAGTAAGAGTCTTTTATACCTTTGGTATCTTTAATGTTTCCCTTTAAGTACTCTTTTAAAACAAAAAATAACCATCTATGCTTACTAAAGCATATGGTCTATTTTTATGTTATTAACTCTGAACAGTGGAAGTGTTTCACAAAATACCTGTACTATAGTTTAATTTCAGATCTGAATCTAAGTAAAAGCCATTATTCAAAGTTTGCAAGAACCATTTCTTATTTTAGTCTGACAAGGAACATTTGGTTATTGGTAAAAACTCCAATTTCCAAAGAATATAATGAGCTGCATCATTAATGCAAACATGATAACACACTTACTAGCTGGTTGTTGCTGAAGGATAACATGGTCAATCAATTTTACTGTTCAACAACCACAAATCAGATACATTATTAAATGTATCAGAGATACCCTGATCTCCTTTTATGATCAGGTTACCCGCCTGGTGAATGTGGGGAAGGCTGTGGATGTAGTCTACTTGGACTTCAGCAAAGCCTTTGACACTGTCTGCCACAAGAAGCTCCTACCCAAGCTGGCAGCTCATGGTTTGGACAGATTCACTCTGTCCTGGATCAAGAACTGGCTGGATGGCAGAGCCCAGAGAGTGGTGGTGAATGGTGCCACATCCAGTTGGCAGCCAGTCACTAGTGGTGTTCCCCAAGGATCAGTGCTGGGCCCAGTCCTGTTCAATATCTTTATTGATGACCTGGACGAGGGGATTGAGTCCAGCATCAGTAAGTTTGCAGATGACACCAAGCTAGGAGCAGCTGTGGATCTGTTGGAAGGTAGGAGAGCCCTGCAGAGGGACCTGGACAGGCTGGATGGGTGGGCAGAGGCCAATGGGATGGGATTTAACAAGGCCAAGTGCAGGATTCTGCACTTTGGCCACAACAACCCCAAGCAGCACTACAGGCTAGGGACTGAGGGGCTGCAGAGCAGCCAGGAGGAAAGGGACCTGGGGGTACTGGTAGATAGTAGGCTGAAGATGAGCCAGCAGTGTGCCCAGGTAGCCAAGAGAGCCAATGGCATCCTGGGCTGCATCAGGAACAGTGTGGCCAGTAGGACAAGGGAGGTTATTCTGCCCCTGTACTCAGCACTGGTCAGGCCACACCTTGAGTACTGTGTCCAGTTCTGGGCCACTCAATTCAAGAGAGATGTTGAGGTGCTGGAACATGTCCAGAGAGGGGCGACAAAGCTGGTAAAAGGCCCGGAGCATAAACCCTATGAGGAGAGGCTGAGGGAGTTGGGGGTGTTTAGCCTGGAGAAGAGGAGGCTCAGGGGTGATCTTATTACTGTCTACAACTACCTGAAGGGGCATTGTAGCCAGGTGGGGGTTGGTCTCTTCTCCCAGGCAACCAGCAATAGAACGAGGGAACACAGTCTCAAGTTGTGCCAGGGTAGGTATAGACTGGATGTTAGGAGGAAGTTCTTCACAGAGAGAGTGATTGGCATTGGAATGGGCTGCCCAGGGAGGTGGTGGAAGCACCGTCCCTGGAGGTGTTCAAGAAAAGACTGGATGAGGCAACTAGTGCCATGGTCTAGTTGACTGGATAGGTCTGGGTGCTAGGTTGGACTGGATGATCCTGGAGGTCTCTTCCAACCTGGTTGATTCTATGATTCTATACCATGCAATTAGGAAGAATTTTTATAACTGCCTGTGCTAGTTTGAAGCAAGCTAGAATGTTTTGGTGAGAAGAACTAGACCATAGGCTGTGAAAGGAAAACAATGGTGATGTCCACTTCCCTCAGAGTCTCGCAAAGGAGTTTGGGAAGGAGAAATGAAAACATTAGATAACACTCTTGCCATTTTGTCACACTCTGGCTGGGCTGCTGACTGAGCAACATCTCTCTAACACACCTTCCACTCACCTTTGCTTCTTAACCTCTTGGCTGAACCTCTATTCTTCCTTTGGACTGGGGTAAGGTTGAGAGGGGCAGGAGGAAGGTGAAGGGGTGGTTGAGAGCCCCTCCTGGGGACTCAGGTTTCTGGGAGGGCTGTTTTGTTTTCTGTATTACCTTTTACCTTGTGTATAACTGTATATACTGTAAATATCTGCTTGTATATTGTGCTAGCTGTAAATAAATAGCTTCATTTATATTCCCAGAGCCAACTGAATCTAGTCTGGGTAATTTCTAAAGTGTGGGGGAGCAGGGAACACCCAAACCATCACACTGTCCTGACCAGAAGGGATGACAGCACAACATCCTTTCAATGTTAGAAAGGATAATAGATCTTACATTTTTTATATCTTACTCACAAGTACAAATCCTAAGATCACCCAACAAAATCATATGCACATTATGCAAAACAAATTAAAAAGAAAATTTAGAAAGAAAAAAAAAAAGCTCTTCAAAATTAAGTGTGTTTGCTTATATTACAAAGAAATCATAAGATTCTGCTATTTTTATTTACTTTTTGTACTTTTACTATGCCATCACATTGAGCATTCAGATGAGTTTCAGCTGAGACTAACATGCATTTATTTGGATTCTGTCCATGGACAGATTTATCTACTTGAAGGTTTGAGTAACAACTTTTTTTTTTTAAAGCCCTGGTCTCATGTATTTTGTTAAATGAAGCCTATCAACAGTTTCCAAGACAACTTGGCATATTCCAGATTTTGACATAAAAGAGTCCAATATGATGCTTGGTAAATATTTTATTAAATTGCTAATGTTACTGGGATGAAATTTGAAGGAAAAAAAAACAAAAAAGCATTACTCTGATGCGTCTGCTTCTGAATAACAGAAAGGGGGTGTTTGCTACACTGCTGCTTTGGATTTGCACACTAAATGTATGCCCTTACAGAAAAATCTACAGTATGCATGTACAACTCTCCTTCCAGTACTTACAGCACACCTATCTCCATTCTTTTTATCACAAATACTCTACCAGCATTGTGAAGTGCTTTGAAATTCACTTTTGTATGCTGATCAGCATCTGAACCTAAGATACGATTCAAGACCCACACACATGCATGAATGAACTGTACAGCTCGCTCAAATATGTTTTCAACATCAAAACCTAACAGAAAGGTACCGAGGGAAGGCAAACAACTATGTACCAAAAGACTGACATTTACCTGATATGGCTTCTTCTTGCAGGAGATCTGTGAATATCAAACAGTGTATTTTCCCTCTTCTTTTGATGAGCTGGCACTGAGTGAGAAAGGTTACAGGTTTGTAACATCAATTACAAAAGAATAATAAAACTATTCTTTCCAGGTAATTATGTAAATTATTAGACTGCTTTCTAAACTCAACTTCTGTCACCTATTCCTTGATCTAAATCCTGTTCACCTCCAACCCTGAGTCCAGCACATGGCAACACTTGCAAATTTCAATGAAGGAGCGCATACTAGCAATGCCATCACCACTGACAAACTAACAGATAATGCCTTGGTAGTCCTATTAATGTAGCGAACAGAAACAGAGGCAAGACAGCAGTCACCAAGTGCTGCATTTACTACTTATCACATATTGTTACTGTCAAGAATGAGGAGTAGCCATGTAACTTCTTTCCACAACTGCAGTATTTTCAGAGGTCAGTAGAGCAGAAATAGGTATCAGCACTGTTTAGTTCCTCACCTATAGGAGGGGCCTGGTATCTTTGAACAGTTTTTCTCTGTCGGAGATTATATGGTCGATCATTTTCTTCTCCTTCAGCTTCTTCTACTTCTATATCTCCATCTTCTTCCTGAGACTCTGTTACAAGGTGGGGAGGAAATATTTTCAGAACACTTCTACTTGATGCTAGAACTATCTTGATCCCAAAAATGATTTTTTAATGGTCACTGAGAATTACTACCCTCTTCAGTAACTGGCACATCGCTGGGAATTTGAAGACAAAGATAAATCTACAGCACATTGTCAAAATACCTTCTAGTTTCCCACAGAAGATTCCAGAAAAGCAACAGAAAGAAAAATAAATGTAGTTAAGCAAGTTTTAGTTGTAGAGTACCTCAAATACTACCTCTATCCACTGTCTTTTTACTTCAATAATTATCCTTCAAATTAAGAATGGTGCCCTTCTCTTTTCCTCTAGAAGCCTTAGAAAATCAAATATGTGATTCAGTGTGAAAATAAATACAATTCATAAGATTGTTTTTATACAAAGCCAATAACCACACTGCATAAAGCTACCATCTAGGTCCATCTGTTCAAAGGATCAGAATTTCTCTCCATAGACTTCAGAATTATGACTGCATTCTTCTTAACTGGGACAGATCATATTTCTTACAGTAGTTTCCTCTCAAAATCAACACACATGATTGAACCCTGTATGGATCCCTGAAGAACAAATCCAATTTCTTAAGGAAGCCAAGTATGCTGTTGATCATGCTATCAAAGTTAGCTATAATCCCTTCTTTCTCAATAGTTTTTGAATCCCCTGACCAGTTTGATCCAAAATTTTAAGTCAAGGTAGAATTTCAAACAGAATTCTGTGTCTAGGAGCCTTCAAAAATCTAGTGGATGAATGGAAAATAAAGCCTTTAATTAGCACCTTCCCCAAAGGAAGAATGCAGAATTATTACACATTCTTTCTGGTAACTGCCACCCAGCATACGAGAACTAGCAAGTCAGTTAGAACATGTGTAGTTGTCAACTACATGCACGACATCCTAGCTTCCTCCAGAAGACTGTTAAAGGGAATATAACTCAATTCAAGAGAGATGTTGAGGTGCTGGAACATGTTCAGAGAAGGGCAACAAAGCTGGTGAGGGGCCTGGAACACAAACTCTGTGAGGAGAGGCTGAGGGAGCTGGGGGTGTTTAGCCTGGAGAAGAGGAGGCTCAGGGATGACCTCCTTGCTGTCTACAACTACCTGAAGGGACATTGTAGCCAGGTGGGGGTTGGTCTCTTCTCCCAGGCAACCAGCAATAGAACAAGGGGACAGAGTCAAGTTGGGCCAGGGAAAGTATAGGCTGGATGTTAGGAGGAAGTTCTTCACAGAGAGAGTGATTTGCCATTGGAATGGGCTGCCCAGGGAGGTGGTGGGGGCACCATCCCTGGAGGTGTTCAAGAAAAGACTGGATGAGGCATTTAGTGCCATGGTCTAGTTGACTGGCTAGGGCTGGGTGCTAGGTTGGACTGGATGATCCTGGAGGTCTCTTCCAACCTGGTTGATTCTACGATTCTATAAGGAAAGCTCCAATTACTCAGTGTTACAGAAAACAAGAGTAAGATAACAGAATATACAAACCTTTAGAAGCCAGGCTTTGTCCTGCTGCTTTCAGAGTATTTGCTTTTGTTTAAAAAAAATAACTATGCAGAGATCCCTAAAACTTCCAAAAAAGATGAATCCTTCAGTGTCTGCTTATCTGCAAGTCTTTTTAATTGGTCTGTTTAGTAACTACAAATTCATATCCAAACCAAAATTACTTTCAGTAGTACAATACACTACTGTCTTATGTTGAGAAGAACAGCTTTACAAGTATTTCAAACAAACCCTACCTTCCTCTTCCCCTTCTGTGGACACTTCATGGTGGTTCTGAATTCCATAGCTATTCCTCCTCAGTGATTTCCTCCTTCTTTTCACTCGAGAATACATATCCATGTTTTCCTGGAATAAAATTAACATACATTCTCATCAGTACTGTTCCATATCACGCACAATGTTAGCCGACCACACAATCTCTAGCCCTGAAGTCTTTTTTCCACATGAAGCCCTCCACATATACACTACAAAGTAATCTCATTTAACAGGAGGTAAAACAGGTCTCTCGGACTGTACATAGTCCACTCAGCACATAATTAACATCAGTATCAAGATACTATGGGGAACAAAGCAGAGGACAGTCTTTGCTCCTGTTGTCAGACTACTGATGTGTTTCAAACCAAGAATCACCACCACAGTACATCACAAGAGAACAGCAGTCAATTCAGCAAATAAAGAACAACTTCTTACACATTCAAGAATTTCGTTCTGAATTTGAGTTTATCTAATTTTTTAATGTTATATCCTGAAAATGATCTGAAACCTTTCGACAGAGGTACAGACAAATGTATGAAGATGGCAAAACCAAACATATTTCCCCTTCAGATTACTTTTATTCAAGAACTGAGATAGTCTGCACTTACAAATTCTGTATCTGTCCACATCCGTAGCCGTTCTACTTCCCCAGACCTCCTGTTTCTCCTGATGTTAATATTATCCATTTCCTGTAGCACAGCTTCAGCAGTACTAAATATATGCAATAGTTTAAAAACAAAACCACAAATAACAGTCTTACAATAGGAGACACGCAGAATTTTTTTTACACAGCACCAAACAACTTAGCATATCTAATTCCATGGTTTGTTATGGCTATTCCAAGGTCTACAGGTCAGCCAAATACAAGAATGCATTTAAATCTGAAAATTTAGGATAGCTTCTTGAACCTATCTATTAACTACAAAACCAACCACAGTAAAGAAAAGTGAAAGATGAATCCAAAGAATCTAAACTAAGGAGTGTGCAAAAGAAGAAATGCTATTAAAAACTGGGGTTCAAATCAGGCTGTAGCATGCTTTAATTTTTTGAGTGTACATTGTAGCAGAGAAATTTGTAACTGCTTAGATGTCAGATCAGATATCAGTTAAGATTACATTTGCAGAATGAGAAAGTACAACTTTTCACTTACATAATTACAATACTTGGAAAGTAATAAATGCCTTCACCCCATCAGCTTTACAGCTTCTTACCCTGCCTTCAGAAAGGATTTGTTTGACAAAAAGAAAAGTTAGATTGGTAACACCTAGAATTTCAGCATTCATTATTTGACCTTGCTACTCTACCCCTTCTCATCTGCTACTTAATTCATCCACTTCTACTATTTAATTCATCCTCATTTTCATTATCATAAGTATTTGTAGGCAGCAGTCAAAGCAACGGTGCCATGTAAATCACCTTGGCCAAATTGCTTCATTGCTAAGAAAGACAACAACAGAGTATTAGCCAGGCCAAGTCAATTATTTGGCCACCTGTCCTGAACACCAAGCTACTGCTCTCTATGTTAGATTTCCACTAGAATTCTATTATTATTGTATAATATAACCTATAATTATCAGATATAATTAGTGGGTCAAGAGGAGGACAAGAAAGCTGGTGAAGGGTATGAAGAACAGGTTTTTCTGAGGAGTGGCTGAGGAAACCCAGGTTGTTTGCTCTGGAGAAAAGGAGGCTGAAAAGAGATTTTCTCACTGTCTACAGCTCCCTGAAAGGAGTGGGGAGGTGAGTGCTGGCCTCTTTTCCTTAGTTAGTAACAAGCAATAGGACAAAAAGAAATGGTCTCAAGTTACACCAGGGGAGGTTTAGGTTGGCTATAAAAGAAACTTCTTCACAGAAAGGGTTATCAAACACTGGAACAGCCTCCCCAAGGAGGTGGCTGAATCTCCATTGCTAGAGATGTTTAAAAGAAAGAGATGTGGTGTTAAGGGATGCAGTTTAGCACCAGACTTGGTAGAGTTAGGGTTGGCCTCGATTTTGAAGGTCTTTCCCAATCAAAATTATGCTGTGATTCTGGAACTGTAATAAGGCATAAACTTTCACTTCCTTTCAAGCTGTTTAAGATAAGTCTAAAGGGTGAATCGTGCCTAGAAAGTCAACAGAAATTCTGATGATAGAAGTCAGTAAAGCCAAGACTTCACTCCTTTCACTTTTAAACAATTCTTCTAAAATACCTGTAACAACCACTTCAAGTAAAATAATTGCTATCAAAAAAAAACCAAGGTTTGAAGGAACCTGGCAAAATCCTTCTGCACCTCCAGGCAAGAGAAACTACACAACATGCATACCATCCTAACAGGTATTTGTCTAACCTGTTGTCAAACACCTCTAATGATATGGAACACACTGTTATCAGTTCATATATAGACTTCAGTACCATGATCTTATCAAATTACAGTCTTCATGGCAGATTTTTTCCTGTTGTTGATGAGGAGGGAGAGATTCATGGAATCACAGAATCAACCAGGTTGGAAGAGACCTCCAAGATCATCCAGTCCAACCTAGCACCCAGCCCTATCCAGTCAACTACACCATGGCACTAAGTGCCTCAGCCAGGCTTTTCTTGAACACCTCCAGGGATGGTGACTGCACCACCTCCCTGGGCAGCCCATTCCAATGCCAATCACTCTCTCTGGCAACAACCTCCTCCTAACATCCAGCCTGAGCCTGACCTGGCACAACTTGAGGCTGTGTCCCCTTGTTCTGTTGCTGGTTGTCTGGGAGAAGAGACCAACCCCCAGCTGGCTACAACATCCTTTCAGGTAGTTGTAGAGAGCAATGAGGTCACTCCTGAGCCTCCTCTTCTCCAGGCTAAACAACCCCATCTCTCTCAGGCTCTCATCTCTCTCTCTCCTCGTAAGGTTTGTGTTCCAGGCCTTTCACCAGCTTTGTCGCCCTCTCTGGACACCTTCCAGCACCTCAACATCTCTCTTGAATTGAGGGGCCCAACTAGAAAACAGCAACTAGAAAAGTAAATGTAACTCAATATAAATTTGTAAACATATCAAGCAGTTACTGAGTAAACTGAAAAACAAAAATAAACAAGAGATTCAAGAGGATACATTTAACAGTAAAGGCTGTACTTGGCAATTATATGTTCATGTTTAAAGCATCATCCAAGCACTAGAGCAAGTAGCTTCTCATAGATGTGGCTATTTCACAAGTAGGAAATTGAGACAAATTTAGTGTCCTGCCTAGGGCCACATAAGACATAATACTCGAAAAAAAGTATTTCTGGCTACCATTCCTATGCTCAGACCAGACTATACTCCCCCTCTGACCTACTTTGTCTGCACAGTAAATGTCAAAAAGTGACACCCACATTATGGGAATTACTAACAAATGGTTGGGGGGAAAAAAAGAAGAAAGCTACAAACTTCTGATATTCTATGATGAAAATCATACAAGCAAAATCTTGAGAGCTTCCAAGCATTTAGGGCAGGGGTCCTCAAACTTTTTTAACAGGGGACACTGTCAAGGGCCAGACTATAGTTTGTCAGGGGCCGGACTATAGTTTGGTTCCAGCCCAGTAGTGTCGGGGGCCGGACTATAGTTTGGTTCCAGCCCAGTAGTGTCGGGGGCCGGACTATAGTTTGGTTCCAGCCCAGCAGTGTCAGGGGCCGGACTATAGTTTGGTTCCAGCCCAGCAGTGTCAGGGGCCGGACTATAGTTTGGTTCCAGCCCAGTAGTGTCGGATGCTTGGGGGCTGCGGAGGCTGGCAAGGGGATTAAGTCGTAGAAAGTGGCTGCTTGGTTTCCCCCCAAGCCCTGGCGGCGAGGGGGCAGGGGGGTTCTGTCAATACCGGCAGGCCAGACTGAGGACCCTGGGGGGGCTGTATCCAGCCCATGGGACGTAGTTTGAGGACCCCTGATTTAGAGTATCACTACATAAACCGGTTACTAAGAAACAAACTAAGGTGTGGGTTTACAGCTTGTCAGATGCTCTGCAATAAACACCAACATAGAGAGTTTTATACAGGTGTAAGCAGAGAGTAACTTACTCCTCAAAGTCTGGTTGTTGTGCATTCAGAGCATGGATAACATAAGCAGCTGCAGCACAGGACCCAGCCTGTCACTCAAACCACACTCCAGCTTGCCTCAGTAAAACACAGATGGCACTGGAAGACAGGGGTTTCTACCTTTTTTTAAATCAGTAAGATGATTTGTGAATAGAACTGAAGTATCCCCACATACCTGTTTACTAGCTGATCAAACAATAAACTCTGATTCAAAGTTTCAAATCTGTTTTTCCTGGACCGACAACTTTTTCTGACTTCTATATCTCCGTTTATGCAAGCATGGTCCCCATCTGCCTTTTTTTCCCCTCGAAGGGGATGGCTTTTGAGAGCTAAGAGAAATTTGTATTACTACTTCAAAATGAAGGAAAAAAACATGTTCACAACAAAAAAGAATTAGCAAGAGAATACTTAGCAAGAACAACGAACCAAAAGTTACAGACCACAGTAAGACCACTCATAATAAACGTATTTTTTAGATTCCTGACAAAGTTGCTTTACAAACTATTTCTTCAGATTTGATCTGGTTTCCTTATAAGAAAATCTTATTTAATGATGAAAATGTGGCATACAAATACCCATTCAGTATTTTTAAGTTAACATAAATACTAAAATGCACACTGGGCCCACGGTTTCAATTTTCAGTCTTTTATATACAGTATCAAAAGGTCAGATAGAACATAGTTATTTCACCAGAAAAAAATACATAAATCTCTACCAGCTACTCAGAGATCCCACTCCTGATTGTTCCTTAGGCAGCAAAATAAATAACAAAAATACCAAATATGCTTAATGGTTAACACTCAGGCAACACTAAACAAGACAGCATTGATGAAAAAAGGATACAAACGACAAAGTGGTCATAGCTGAGATATGCAATCAGATGGCAAGTTTGTAAGGTGCCAGTAACTGTACAAGAAAATTGTTCCAAGGTAGCAGGAGCTGCAGACAAGGCAGATCTCTCTAATGCAATTGTAATGTTAACAACCACTGACTGCCACATTTTAAATGAGCAAAAAGATTAAGTAAATTGAAGAGACCAGCTGAGAGAGAAAGGCCAAAACTGGTTCATACAGGTAAATTTGGAAATTAAGAAAAATGTTGAGATTGTGGCCAGGAGGTTTGAATTGAGAAGATATGTGGAATTTCACCTAAAAAGGTTCCCTATGTTTACAAAGAGCATCCAAGATGCTGATAGAAGAAAACTAAGCCAGAACAGCAACATTTCTGGTCAAAATGGTCAGAGGACCCAGTAAAGTTATCAAAACAACTGAATATATATGCAGCTGAAAAGCACTGACAGTAAACTGTTCAATGTAAAAGTAGCTATGAGAAGGTCTACTGTAATACACTTACATAAGCTACGTCCATTTGGTAGTGTAGCACCAGGCTGAGAATTTAACCTAGGGAACAATCATATTACACACAAGTTAATGTTAACACTCCTCATTCAAATTATGCTTTCAAAATCATTAAGATGCATAGTAGCCTCTGAAGAGCCTGCTTCATGCCCAAGATTTGAATGAGGATAAAACTGCCATTTATATGAATTCTCCCCAACTATATATACATCTCTCATTAAGCTCTCCAATGTTCCTTCATGCCACGTCCCCACTATTAATTCTCCTCTTAAGTTACAAAATAAAAATTTGATATAGCTGCTCAAAGGCAATTATCATTCACATATTTTGAATAAACTAGCAAAAGCAATACAACTTTTGGGAAAAGTCTTAGTGACTCAAGATTATTACTGGGCACTTTGTTTTCTCCCCTGCCAAAATGCAATGAAACAGAAATCTAAACACCTCAGATGCAAAGCCATGACACAGTAACATCATAAGAGCAATACTACAAGTCTCTGTACTCTGGCCAACTTCATTCAACAAATAATCACTATTAACTGAAAGCTCATGGCCTAGAAACATATTGTCTACGCTGGCTCATAACTATTTGTAATTACATTAAGAACCTTATGAGTACAAGAATGTTTTCTAAAATACTATTAATCAGAGTTGTAAAATGAAATTACTTCTCTTTACAGTGACAAAATGCAGCACGACTGAGACTAAATAAAATAAAATAGAATAATCTACTTGAGTCCTTACAATCAAACAGGAAAGAGATGCTGAAAACAACCACGGAAAAAAACTTGACCATTATCCACTCTCTAAAGATGATAATATCAATTTCCCAAATAAAATGTTATGTCTTCTTTGAGTACATAAAAATACCAATCAAGTTGCTACATTCAGACATATCAAGAATCTACAATTCAGATTCCATCTCGAAATTACTTTCCATTTTTGCTCAAATTTACATAGAAATTGCTAAGAAGATTGATGCAATCCACATTCCTGGAGTCTAAAACTAAGCAAAAATGGTATGAAAGTAACATGCTTGAAAAGTACACTCTTGACAGAAAGCTGCAACTCACTGAAGAAATGGCAGAAGTGCACTAATGACACAGGAAATAGCAGTAAGGTTTCATTTTCCACCTGGCACCAAGTTACCTGGACTGTCCAGCTGAGATGCTCCATTCCTCTCGCTGCCCAGTACTGCGTGATTTTGATTTGTCTTTGCACACAGGATCAGCATGTTTTGAGGTACGTTTGGCGGGAGGAGATACGTGGCTATCACTCAAACTAGCATCGCTACCTTCATCTTTCTGGAAAAAACAGAATAAAAAAACCCAAACAAACAAAAATACAAAATCAGACAATAATTAATTGGCTCATTCTATAGATCCTGACAGAGAGGAGAGTTAAGCTTACTTTAAAAAAGGTCTCTACCATGCTCTCAGTAACCAGTTTGTGTGAAATGTTAAAAAATATTTATTCTGAAAACATTACTGAAAGCTATTAAAATATTTTATTTACAATATTACACTTCCATAATACTATTTTATATTTATTTCTGAGCACGCATTCTGCTTCTCAAACTGTATTTTGCATGTCATACAGAACTCTGCTACTCTTCTCCTACCTGTCAAAGAACTAATAGGGCAATAAAGAGAAAAAAAGGCCTAAGGAAAATTAAGTCACTTGGATGCATAGCTTTAAAACATCTTTAAAACGCTTAAATAATCATTATGCTCTTGTAAGAGTTCTGCAATACCTTGGTCTTTTCTTTAGACCATGAAACACACAGAAGTAATTCAAAGTGCACCATATATACTTCCACAGCAATATTTGTCTACCATCTTCATTAACAGCATTATGCACTATATCAGTGCTAGTTTTAACTCCTCTAAGAACCACCTAAATGCTACTGGAGGGGTTGGAGCTTTTGCTGCACTTTGAGGCAAGACACACAGAAATCCAAAGATAACTGCAAGGAGTTACTTCAGAGCTGTACCTTACAAGTACAAACTTTGGAGGATTTGCTTCTGTTAAGGTGAGGTACCAAAAAAAACCTAACAAAAGGCAAGATTCTATAAACCACAAATTTTAGCTCATACAAACAGTCCTGATTAAAAAACTGAATATCCTCCCTTGCAACAGAGCAACCAATTTCCAAATATTAAGGTCCAGGAATTGTCAGCAGGTACTTAAAGAACAAAGATGACCTTATTTATATGCACAAAGATGACCATGGAAGTCCTGTTTGTTCATCAAGTTTATTAAGAACAATTATCTAATTTGTACTCCAAAGAACTCAATCACTACATCTTATGTGCTCAAGAAAATTGTCTATGAAGTCTTTATGAGAAGAAGACAGACAATCACAGTACAGTATTTAGGAAATGGCAAAGCCTAAAGAAGTCCAAATGCATGGGTGTAGTTTAACAAGACAGCTCAGCACGCCAGGAACTAGCTCAGGCACCCCCCTTGCCTGGCTACACTCCACCATGCCAATCTCCTTTGATACTCTTCTAATGTTGCTCTGACTCACCCATAAACCAAATAAGATAGAAGATAACTTCTGCTAGATTAGTTTCTTACCTTGTTAACGAGCTAAATCATTTCACCAAAGGATCAGACAAGTACAAAAGATAACATGTGAAAAAAACATGGGGCTAGGATGAGATCACCGTAAGTGAAATACACTGTCAGCTTCACATCTTAACATTTTGTCCAACACACATTCTAGAACCACAAAACTGCTGAGGGTGGAGAAGCCCTTGGAAATCATCAACTGCTCACCTAAAGCTCTCAATCCCACCACTATTGCTAATCCACTACAAATAAAACACATCTGTCAGCACCACATCCATGCATCTTTTAAACACCTTCAGGGATGGTGACACCACCATCTCTCCAGGCAGCCTGTTCCAATGCCTGATAACCTTTTCTGTGATTTTTTTTTTCTCCTAATATCCAACCTGAACCTTCCTTGGCACAGCTTAAGATTGTTTCCTCTGGTCCTGTCACTTGGTGCATATGAGAAGAGACCAACCCTCACCTTGCTCCAACTTCCTTTCAAGTAGTTGGAGAGGGCAATGAGTGCTGCCTCAAACTCTTCTGAAGGCTAAACAGCCCCAGTTCCCTCAGCCATTCCTTACAAGACTTGTGTTCCTGGCCCTTCACCAGCTTAGTTGCTCTTCCCTGGACATGGTCCAGCACCTCAATGTCCTTCCTGTAGTGAGGGACAGAGAAGTGAACACAGTATTCAAGGTGTAACCCCATCAGTGCTGAGCAGAGAGAGGTGATCATATCCCTAGACCTGCTGGCCACACTATTCCTGACGCAAGCCAGGATGTCATTTGCCTTCTTGCCACTTGGGCACACTGCCAGCTCATATTCAGACAGTTGTCAGTATTAACTAATATTAAATACTTATACTATAATAAATATAAAAAGTATTATTACACAGTATTTACTGAATATGTCATGTTATTTTTGTTCACGCTATAATTACTAATAGATACTTTTGATAGCACTAAAAAATACTAAATACTAAGAATTTGTATTAAATAGTATTAGAGTATTACTAATAGTACTGTTAGTATTTAAATACTAAAAATTACTATTATTAAATGCTAAGTAACCCATGCTCACATCTCATTTTAAAAGCAGTTTTAACTTTGATGATTTTTAGCCTGTCAAGGTAAATTCAGGGAAAAGAAAGAGGTCTGTACCAGGACTCAATCACATCACCCATGATTTTTTCTTCCTCATTATCTCACTTTTTCAGAAAGCACATCAATGTAACTCAAAATAGTATCTATATCAGAAGATCATAACTAAAGATTTAAAATGAGATGAAGCAGAATTCGGGATTTAAAACTAAGACTTAGCCAAAGTGGCAGCAGAGGTAACTACCACCATTCCTAAAAGCAAAATATCAAGAGCACGTGCAGCCACCCAGCTGTTTCCTATAACACTCTGTAACTATGAAATAACTTTTCACAGAATCTTAATTGTGTACACATTCACTCCAGAACACTCCAAGCATTTGTGCATGCACTTTTTGCTTTAATCAGCAGCAAGTCTGTCTGGAGACTTAGGAGAAATACATCATTGTTAAGGCAGTTTTAGTAACTGCTTTCTGAACTACCCTGTACAGAATAGAAGCAGAGTTTCAAGGCAAGCCACAGAACCAGTTTTAAACCGGCTAGGTGAGACAGAGAAAATGAAACTAAGAAAGGGGAACAAACATGTAACGTAGGTTTCAAAGGCTAATATTAAAGCTACTCTGCGAGCAGTGAAATTAATGAAGCATAGGTTCCTACACTCCGTCTCTACACCATCCCGTACTAAAATCCTAACTCCTCTCAGATCTCCTATGACATTTCTCTGCATTTCCTTCACTTTCACGTGCCTTTGGTCTCTTGGTCTAGTCTCCAAATCAGCTAATATTCCTCAGTGGTCCTGTCTATTTATTGGGCAAACACAATACTGCAGTGTAGTTACTTCCTAGATGAAGTGATCAGCTGGCAGGTAACATATTTGCAATTAACCTGGAAATAAAACCTGCTATTTTAGGTCTCCCTCTGCTATTGAATTAACAATATTCACAATTTTTTAAAAGCTGAGATCTCTAATACTGTTGAATTAAACAGATATTGGCAAATAGCCTCAAAACATGGAATGGTAGGGTAATCATCAACATGATCCAATCTGTGCAGCTGAGGTGCTGGAAGGTGTCCAGAGAAGGGCAACGAAGCTGGTGAGGGGCCTGGAGCACAAACCCTATGAGGTGAGGCTGAGAGAGCAAGGGTTGTTTAGCCTGGAGAAGAGGAGGCTCAGGGGGGACATCATTGCTGCCTACAACTACCTGAAGGGACATTGTAGCCAGGTGGGGGTTGGTCTCTTCTGCCAGGCAACCAGCAAGAGAACAAGGGGACACAGTCTCAAGTTGTGCCCGGGTAAGTATAGGCTGGATGTTAGGAGGAAGTCTTCACAGAGAGAGTGATTGGCATTGGAATGGGCTGCCCAGGGAGATGGTGGAGTCGCCGTCCCTGGAGGTGCTCAGGAAAAGACTGGATGAGGCACTTAGTGCCATGGTCTGGTTGCTTGGCTGGGGCTGGGTGCTAGGTTGGACTGGATGATCCTGGAAGTCTCTTCCAACCTGGTTGATTCTACGATTCTACAATTCTATGATTCTAAGGAACCAGACTAGCAATTAAGGTGTTTACTTAACACGGGCAACAATTTCTGGTTACACTTGGTTTAGGACTTCCTTTTCAGCTGAGCCTCACTTTTCTGCATATTAACTCTACACAGTAACTCAGCAAGTATAAAGCCACTCTAAATTTTAAGACAGACAAGCATAAACAGTAACTAAAATTAGGACATCTGCTGTAGAAGATTGTAATAACATTAAAAAACACTTTACCTCAAAGTAAAAGCTACTACGAGGAGGACTCACTGAATGTTTAAGTACATTAATAAGAATCCAAGCTTCATTTTCCAGTCAACAATCTTAAAAATTCAAGCTTTAGGGAATCAAATCACACCTAGACTACTATCCAGAACTTTCACCTACCTACGGTAAAATATTGAGATGGAGCTTTCATTACACTCAAGAGATTAGGTAAACTGGGATATGCTAGAACAAGAAAAGAAATTAATTTCAATTTGAGAAACCTTTACAGAGAGCAGTCTATCCACTGCTTCCTCCCATTTGTAGCAAAAGAGGTCTAATGATTCCACTGCATTCAGCTTGCTCCCTCAAGTAACTGGCTGTCAAACCTCCATTTATACCTTTCATGATTAAAAATAGTACTTTCGTTTCAACCCAGAAACTTAAGAGTATACATCATAAAAATGTTCTGGGACTAGAAAGAAAAATGTGTGACACGAGCACCAAAGTTTAAAATTAAGAAATTAATAACACCGTTGCAAAAGTAGGAACCAATGCACTAATCCCAAAGCTCCTAACGAAATACTGGCACTGAAGCAACACACTGAGAAGAACATGAATTAATAAAATCTTAACCATGTCAGAAATTCTCTGGAAGCATACTAAGCCACAAAGAAGAAACAAGCAAAGAATCAATAAAGGAGTTTACATAGCATCAGAAAGTATAAAGAGATAAACAAAATCCAGTGCAGTCATAATGACCTAACAGAAATGAGAGACCCACCATACCCCAGCTACAACCTAGAATAACCAGCATCTAGCACAGCTTCTCAAGGAAAGCACTCTGGCTCTTAATAAGTATGGACGCAACTGTCAAACTATACAGTCTTCATCATCTTTGGATTCAAGAGTAAAATGAAGTGTAATAACTGAATACTGCAAATCAGCTGTTGAGCTAAGATCCAACAGCAAGAGTACAGCAGAGATAGCAGGGCAAAGTCTGTTAACATCTGCACTGAAACCAGTAAAGCTGGTAGAGATAATCAGAAACAAAATCTGAAACTAGTAAGTAAACAAAGCAATAAAATAAATACAGCTGCACATTATATGTCTTTTATTTGGCAGTAAGTTTGTAAGTTTATTTGGCAGTAAGTTTGTTATAATGCACACATTCAGGAACGAACTACAATATTACCTGTTTCCTCTTTGATATCCGCCCTTTTATTTATAATAGTGAGAAGTCACACACAGAGAGTATCACAGTATCACCAAGGTTGGAAGAGACCTCATAGATCATCAATCCAACCCTTTACCACAGACCTCAAGGCTAGACCATGGCACCAAGTCCTTAAAGTTTGGAAAAAATCCACAAAATAAAAAACAATTAAATAAAGCTGACTTCTTTCTTTTCTATTTAGCCTCTTAGAGGAAATAAGAAATTACTACACCAACAGTCTTTCAGCATGACTGAAGGACACACACCCCACCAAGGGAGTCCTCACCAACAAGAGCTTACCTTAAGGTACATCACAGCAACCAGCTAAGTAAAGCATGACGGTTGACTAATTTTCAAGTTAAAATACATAGACTACTCCTAGGATATTGAAAGGTAGGGTTTTTGGTTTCTTATGGCTTTTTAGGTTGAATCTTGTGGCCATGAGACTATCCAAGGAACTCCGCACTACACTGCTGATCTGAACATCCCAAATATGATGGTTTGGGTGTTCCCCGCCCCCCAGACTAGACTCAGCCGGCTCTGGGAATATAAATGAAGCTATTTATTTACAGCTAGCACAATATACAAGCAGATATTTACAGAATATACAGTTATATACAGAAATATACAAAGTAAAAGATAATACAGAAAACACAACTCCCTTCCCAGAAACCTGAGTCCCCAGGAGGGGCTCTCAGCCACCCCTGCACCTTTCCCCTGCCCCTCTCAACCTTACCCCAGTCCTAAGGAAGAATAGAGGTTTGGCCAAGAGGTTAAGAAGCAAAGGTGGGTTAGGCCAAATGCAAGGTGAGGTTAGGGAGATGCAGTTCAGCCAGAAGCCCAAGGCAGAGTGTGAGACAAAATGGCGAGAGTGTTATCTAATGTGTTCATTTCTTCTTCAGCAAGACTCTGAGGGGAGTAGACATCACCACTGTTTTCCTTTCACAGCCTACGATCTAGTTCTTCTCACCAAAACATTCTAGCTAGCTTCAAACTAGCACACCAAGATAACCATAACCCAGCAATTTTGGCAATAGAGGATGAGCACAAACCATCTCTATCGCTGCCATCTGCAAGTACATGAATGCAAGTTCATCGAGTTTTTGAGTAAGGGATGACATATACTCAAACCACAACCACACCTTGCAATGTCTGAAAAAGGCTCCCTCTGGTTTGCCACAGCTTCAGCTGTATTAAAACACAGGCATGCAGACATTAATATTTGAGTTTTCCATATGGTCAAACTTGCCTTCCTTACCATACAACTTGTTGGCCACACCCTTCTGACTAACTCTGACACACCCAGAAAGTTAGCTTGACTGCACACAGGAACTTCAGGTTCAAAACTCCTATGTATGACTTGCGGGGTTAAATTCTAAGCCTTTCAGCATCTATGCTTTTGCCTTTCTCTATGACCTCTCCCCATGTCCGAGACATCAAGACACAATGACATTCCATCTTTAATTAATTTTGTTAAAAGCACTAATTATTTCAATTAGATTTTCTTTCTGCCCTACTGAACAAGCATATAGTATCCAGGAACTTACTTTTCCCTTAGTAACTACAAAATAAGCATTTTCAATTAATCTACTTCAGTAACAGGTTTTCAAAAATCTACTTCTAACTTTAGCTAAATCTTAGGTTCTGATATTTAAAAGTAACTATCATCTCAGTTTGACTCTCTGAAAAGACAACAGAGATGTATCAGTCTTATGTTTACTAATTGTGGCTGTTTGAGTTGATTTTCTAGCTCAGGCAGAGAGGAGAGGTGAACATTCCAGGGATAGGCCATAAAATGGCAACAGTGGATAAGTTAATATAATTACACTGGAGCATCAAGGGTTTTATGTCTAAAAGCACAGCTTGTTCTTTTGCCTTGCTGGCTTCTGCTGCTTGAGCTGTGCCTGCCTGCTATCTTTCCCCACTGCTGGTTTTGGCTGCTGCTGCCCTTTTGCTGCCACTTGACCCCTTTCCTCCCAGGCAGCAGCAACAGAACAAGGGGACACAGTCTCAAGTTTTGCTGGGGGAAGTATGGGCTGGATGTTAGGAGGAAGTTCTTCCCAGAGGGAGTCATTGGCATTGGAATGTGCTGCCCCGGGAGGTGGTGGAGTCACCTGGAGGTGCTCAGGAAAAGCCTCGATGAAGCACTTGGTGCCACAGTCTAGTTGACTGGCTAGGGCTGGGTGCTAGGTTGGACTGGATGATCTTGGAGGTCTCTTCCAACCTGGTTGATTCTATGATTCTATGATCTTCCTTAGGTTTATTATATTTTTTTCCTCTAGTAGTTTATTTCTCTTTATACTGTTGTTAAACTATAAGAAATACAATTTTATCTTTCCCTGACTTTCCAAAAAAATCTGTGTTGTGGTAGGTTTGTTCTACCAGGGGAGGGATCCACCCTAACCTGGGACATTAACTCTGGAGAAACTCAATCCAGATCCTCCAGTTACTTCTAAGATAATCAAAATGTACCTCACGAATAACCACACACCGTCTCAGATGTCTCAAAATATTAACAGCATGGATAAATACTTTAAAAGTAAATATGAAAAAGATCTGATCTACCTTTTCCTCTACCACCTTATGCAAAGTTCTTGTGAAAATGGGTTGCTCATTACAAGAAATAAAATACCTACTCAGGACTATTTAATGCATTTAGCAAGTATTTTTATCACAGTAGTGTAAAAAAACAAAAGTTGTCCAAAATAAAACTTGTATTCACTCAAGAAAAGAGTGATTGTGCCCCAGTGCACCAATTACTTAAGCTGATCATTCATTTTTGCCCTCAGATACATTTCAGTTAACAAGTAACTTGGTTTTCTCTTTAAATAGTAATATAATTTCAAATACAGCAACACAACACACCAGAAACCCTATCTGCCTGTCTAGTCATTCTGGATCAGACACTTACTCCCCTATGTATTGGTCTCTGCAAACATAAAAAAAATATGGATTAAAACATCAACCTCTACTAATGTCTTGCATTACACATCTGCTTTAAGACCTATTGATTAAAGCTAGACAGGAGTTAGGTATCCTTCCCAATGCATTTTTGGGTTAGACATACTCAGAAATTTTTAAAAGGCTTCACAACCTTTTTTGAGATACTCTCAGGATTATTCCTCTCTGGTTCCAAGTTCTGATAATTATATCACACAAAATTTCTACCATGACTGTGACAATGTCATCTGAGCAGAATCTAGTAAATAGTTTTAAATCCTATTTCAAATTTGTTGCTTTCATTTAAGTTCGCCGCTTTGCTTTATAGCATCTCCATCAGAAAAAAAAACCCACACAACTAAAACTGCCCATATGCTCAGTACAAAATTTCAGTAGCTGAAACACTCTCAGCATGCTCAAACTGTGGACCACACCTTGCCCTATACATCTGCACTATGTCCTAATTTCAAGATGACACACTGCACAACCCATTCTCTCCAGCAGCAACACATCCTCCCAGACTCCTTTCCCCTCCCCACCCTAATCCACATTTTCCCAGCAAGTATCCTTAACCCCTCTCCTATGGGAGGACTGACTACCTGCTTGGTGGGAACATGTAAGACCTGATACACTTGTTTGGGGGAAGAAGGTAACATGACTCAACTCCAGGTCACAGCATAATACAGTAGACTGAATACATGTTGGTACACTGTACACTATGTACTGCTGTGTGATAAACATCTGCCTTGGTGTGCTGAAAACCTAGTGTAAGTATCCTGCCTGTGCCTTCACATGACAAGAATGTAAGGGGAAAACAAAAAATACTTGGATTAAAATACATTAACTACCTTACTGAGAACTTCAAGTTTCATTAAGGACCTTACCAACAGGTTTAAAAAAGACAAAGCTGGATGAGAAGAATCTAACTTCTGGTTGCAGTTCTCTGAACTCTACTTGTTTGCACACAGCCATTTATCAGACATTGGCTCCCCACAGGTGTTAAGGAAAAACAACAGCATTCATACTTAAAGGTCTGATGATCTTGGTATAAACAACTATCAATGCTGTATTTCACTGGTGAAAAATGATAGTAAAGAACGCCTCAACTGCAAGAGAATCTAAATTCTTTTAACGTTAAGCTTTTGGGTAGGCTGTCTGGTTTTTTGGTTTTGTTGCTGTTGTTGTTGGTTTGGTGGGAGTTTTTTTTCTGTAAACTGTGCTTACAACAATAATGGCCATAAAGAATATAAACAACACCATCATCTAGGCTTTTTCAGAAGAATAAATTCTTAACAACTCATTCAGGTGAAAAAAAAAAAAAACAAACAACCCAAACGTTTTTTTGCATTAAAAGATCTGCTTCATTTTTTTTCCCCCAATAGATTTCATTTTATTTCTTGGAACTCTTCAGTTCTAGAACTCTGGTTATTTAATAATGTGAAAGCTTTGGAGAAAATGTTAAAGCTTACAAGGTAAAAACAGAAACCACTACCTACAACACTTAATTGTGTATTTTGACTCCTACAGCCATGCCCCCTGTCTGTCATAGAAAAAGACACCTATTTGTACACAGGCTGAGTTGCCTTACAACAGCTTTGCTCTGACATCAAAAAGCTCTCGCAGTTTGTGGGCTACTTGTAGGCTCATGACAGAAAGGGAGAGTGAGCTACAGAGCTATTGTCTCTGCCTAACTAAAGAGAGACCATGAATAGTGAGCCAAGGTTTGTCCTCCACCCATCATTGTCCATCCAAGCACTCCCACTATGAGTGTTCTTCTCGCCTTCTTTGTGCCTTCACTAAAATCACAGGATCATAGAACTGTTTGGATTGGAAAACACCTTTAAGATCATGGAGTTTTCATTCAACTGGCTTTAGCCCGTCCATCCAGCCCATCCAAGGCCCTCTGTACATCAAATCACTCTCTCCCAGCCTGGTGTCATCTGCAAACTCTCTGAAGGTGCACTCAATGCCTTTGTCCAAATCAGAGTGACAAAGAATTTTCAGTTGATAATCAAATTAAGGGGATGGAAGGGAGGGAAAGAAGCAGCAGGTAGATGTGGGGAGAAAGGTTAGTTTCAGCTGGACTTGTAACTGAATCCTGATCCAGATGATCAAATGGCCAGACAGGAATTAACACTGGCAGGTATATTTGTTTTCACAACTCCACACTTAACAGCCTGCAGTACATGTGAAATCACACATCTTCAGAAGAGCAATTCTGCTGGGGTTCTCTTTGCTGTATGGGTGTCCACACCTCACTCAGAAGTTTTTCTGCAAGATCCACATATCACAAGTTTTTTAATCTAACAATCTTTCCAATTTAACACTGAAGGAACACTAAAAGTAAGAAATTTTTAATCATAACCACTTCCACAAGCGTCTGGATTCTGTGAATGAAAACTTTTAAATCAAGAATTATATTTATGTAAACACAGAAGAATTATTATGATTCAGAAGTGGAAAACAGAAAACATTCAAATCACTCGTTTTACTACTCTAGTCCTCAAAAATCCATTTTGTTTCCACTGAACAACCTCATCCCAAAGAAAGTCCAGATGACATGATCTCCTTTTAGTACTGCTATAAATCTAAATAAAGAAGCAGAATTAACTGAATCAGGATTGCAAGTAAGGGAAGAATGCCTGGATAAGAGACTTCCCCAAGGTTTGGACACAGACAGGTACCTGACACAGCAAGAAAATGTCTAGCAAGTGAAGACTACTACATGAAAAAAAAATCTTGTATTAAAAACACTTCAGTTTCTCTACCCACAGTGCACTTTAAAAGTGCATAAAAAGAATGAAAAAAATGTGTAAAATTGTAATATGAAACCTTATGATTGATGTATTGAAATTTAAATCATAATAAAAACAATATTCAAGGTCTGAAAGACAAATCAGAGAAATCATGGAAGTTACTATTTAGATGAGAGACTGCTGAAGCA
The DNA here is from genome assembly GCF_015220805.1 of Pogoniulus pusillus. NCBI lineage: Eukaryota > Metazoa > Chordata > Aves > Piciformes > Lybiidae > Pogoniulus > Pogoniulus pusillus. The sequence continues at coordinate 28,215,438 of NC_087270.1, read as the reverse complement.
TGGCTACAAATTTCAGTGCAAGTAATCTCTTCCATGTGCACAGAAAGTGCAGCTTCATTATTTCAGGTTATTCAAATAGCTCTGCTCAACTATTTACCCACTGAAAATGAAGCAAGTAGCTGGAGGTTGCAGAACAACAAAAAGCCTATTTCCTACATCATAAAAATACCAAAATTGAAATTCTACTACAAGTGCAACTGGACACAAGCATTCTACCAAAGCTTTACATTTGTTCAGTCATTAATATACACTACTAGAAGCATAAAGCTAAAGCCACAAAATTCAAAACAGGCTACAAAAAAATATGGATCTCAGACAAGGTCTTAAAATTCTCTGTTTCTGGTATGAGTACTAAAGCTACATCCTCTATGCCTAACTCAAGTGGAGTTGAAGCAATTACAGCACGCATACTCAGTAGTGACAAATGAAAAAGCTTCAAGAAAATAACAGGTTAATCTTACAATTGGTTAAAAAATGGCAAGAAGAAATTAAATTATTCAAGAAGAGAGTCCAAGGAAGTATAAATGACAAATAATGCTTGAACAATTCAAAGCTGAATTAATGGTGAAAATAAACCACAAAAATCCCATCAAGGGCAATAAAGACAGTACTTCAAAAGCAAACTCAACAGACAGAAAAATGAAAAGTTTAGGAAAAAAACAGCAAAGTGTGAAGAATATATATATACAAAGGTTGAGAAAATATTATCACCGCCCTTTGCAGTAAGTAGGTTCATGAGTGATACCATCCACAAACAAAATAATACATTAGAATCACAGAAATGTGTTGATTGGAAAAGACCTTTAAGATCATCCAGTCCAACCATTATCTAGCACTACCAAGTCTGGTATTAAATCGTGTCACCTAGCACCACATCTCTGCATCTTTTGAACACCTCCAGAGATGGGGATCTAACCCCAACCCAACTATTTCAGTCTTCGAGAACCCTTTCAGTTTCTTCTAATATCCAATCAAAACCTCTCCCAGTGCCATTAAGGCTATTTCCTTTCATCCTATCACTTGTTACTAGGAAGAAGATACCAACACCCATCTAACTGCAATCTCCTTTCAGGTAGTTCAAGAAAGCACCATTCAGCTTCCTTTACTCCAGACTCAACAATCCCAGGTCTCTCGGCTGCTCCTCACACAACCTGTCAATCCACATCCTTCACCAGTCTTGCTGCCCATCTCTGGAACTGCTCCAGCACCTCAGTGGCTTTCTTGGAGTGAAGGTCCCAAAACTGAACACAGTATTCAAGGCACAGCCTTATCAGTCCTGAGTACAGGGAGACAACCACTTCCCTGGTCATACTGGTCATACTATTCCTGATACAGGCCAGGATGCTGTTGGGCATGTTGGCCACCTGGGGACATGCTAGTTCATATTCAGCTGGATATCAATCAACACGTCCAGGCCTTTCTCTATTGGGCACATCTTCAGCCACTTTTCCCCAAGCCTGTAGTGTTGCACGGAGTTGTTCTGACCCAGCACTTCACTTTGCTGAATCTCATACAATCAGCCTCTGGCCATTAATCTAGTCTGTATTAGGGCTAAAACATCTAATAAATAATCAGCATCCTTTCAAATGATCACAGCTACAAAATAAGAACTGTGAAAGCTTCAGGTCATTGACACCTGCTCGCTAGATGTTTTAGTTTGAGAAGGATTTATCACGCTTTATGGAAGAAACAGTTTAAAGCATCAACCTGGAATGAAAACTTTTCCACAGTAGAGCAGACACTCAACAATTTAGGGCAGGATGTGCAAAACTATACCATATCCAACTGAAGCTGCAGGGGAATGGAGGTGATCAGAATGTAATTACCTGAGCTAATTATCTTGCATAACCCCAAGCTGTATGCCACTCTTGCAAAACTGTCAAGGGATCTCTCACAGCAATGGGTTAGGCCTTCTGCTTTAAGTTTAAACTGAGAGACAGCAGCTAGAGAAGCAGCTTTTATTAATACTACTTTGGTATAAGCCAAATATTCAGAGGAAGCAATGCAGCACACCAAACATCAACACCATTTCCTGAGTATTCTTTGGAGGTCTTATTCACTCACTGGATTAGTCCTCAGATTGCTTCCTTTTAAGGCCCTGTAACAGCATGACAGCAAAGACAGCCAGCTTCCCACAGGATGTGTAACTGCCTCCCAAAACAAACCATGTACCCTTTGGAGGTGTCCTGACTACTGACAGTGGCCCAGACTGATTTAGCAAGACACACAGAAAGAATTCAAACTCAGGACCCCTTTGGAAACACGGAGGAGTTACAAATGCTGACTGTATGGTATTTTGACAGACAGATTGCTTCCAACAATTGCTCAATTTCCCACTGCTCACAGATGTATTAATATCATGCTACCAAGAAGCAGACTGTACCATTCGTTTTAGATCACCGATTTTCTTCTCCTGAGTCCCAAAAGAGCAGCAGACCACTAAACCAGAAAGAACACGACATTTTATTACACACTGAAAAGATGAGCTTTCGTGGGAATCTTCCTTTAAATGAAATTGTTTGGAATGACTTCACAAGGCTCTATATTTCAGGGTGTATTTCAAAGAGCTGTAAAAAGGTTAGCCTCAGTGCCTCTATTGATGTTACCGTAAACTCAAACAGCAACATAATGTAGTTCTTTAAAAACATAGGTATTTGAGAGTTTTTCCTGAAGAGCTTTTTATGTGGGTGGTCAGCAAGTGCAATTTTCCCAGCATAAGGAGGAAGCTCTAAGTTTTTCTATAGCTTTATTCTAAACCACAGAACCCACTGTAAGACACTTTGAAGACAACAAAGAAAATATATTGACCTGAGTCAGGTTCTTTCATAAAGGAAAGTTTAATTTTGAGACAGCTGTAAGGGGTATGTTTAAAGTCAGTATTTTAAGAACAATAATCACTTTTTAACAGTTAATTTTCTGTTTTCAATAGCTGACCATTAAAAACTTTTTAAGGAATGTAACACAGAAATGAGCTGATGCTACAAAAGCTGCATTACCACCCAGAAATCAGAAAAAAGTACTTATTGTTACAGGTTTACAAATTATAGTAAGAGACACTGAAATAAGCTGATACTGTAGAACAAAGAAAGGCTGCTTAGCTTTACACCTTTCCACACTACAACACTCAATGTCAATCCTCAAGTCTGTGTTTGCTCCTGTCAGCAATTAAGTACAATGGAGAGCTCTGGGTTGCCACCGAGTAAGTTGAACGATGTTGGCAGTCACTACTTTTAGCTAGGATCATGCATTACAATTATCACAGTGCCCTCAAGTAGCTCTTAAGGCACTGCTAATGCTTTCTTGGCTAATTAAATTAAGCTAATCTTGTATACATTTCTAGAATGTCTAACTAATATGCTGACATGATTTAAGAGTGTTTATTTCACAATAAATACATTAGTTCTCTTGCTCAACATTTTTCATTTGTGCTTTGAGATGCCTGAGAAAAATAATTGCAGTTGGTGCTATCAATAATCACAACTCAGTATCTGCAAGCATCAGATAATCTAGAGTACAAATTTAACCAGTTATGGTCAGTATCCTCAACCCTTTCATATTGTGAATTAAGTCCTCTATATTTATGAGCCTTGTATTACAATTCTGTTTCTGAAAACTTTGAAAGACTTTGATATGCTTTTCTTGTCAGAATGCTTGAATATGAAATCAGAACACTTCCTATGATTTAATGCTAAAAGAAAAAAAAACTGTAATTCATATTAAGATGGAATGGAAATTTATGTAAAGACAGTTTCAATTTCCATTAAATAGTCTGTACATCAGTCCAGATGGGAAGAAAGCATAGCCTAGTTTTTCCTCTCTGTACCCTTTCTTTGCACTCTGCTATGACTTCATTTCAGAGAAAAAACTACTTGGCTGCTTGATCCATCTAGTGAGGGATTTTGTTCATTTTAATCTGTCTTCTGGTCAGTGAACACACATGTATTCATCTCAGTCACTGAATGCATGGTCATCAGTCAATAATTCAAACCAGTTTACTTTTCAAAGACTGACGTCATTGCTTTTTCCAAGATGAGCAAATACTATAGACAGAACACAAAGATAAAAGCATTTAGACTATTATAGCCCATTTCCACAGAATGTGTGCTGCTTCCACATTCATTTGAAACCAAAATGGGCACCATTAATACATACTCAACATAATATTGAGCTGAAAGCCTAGAAACTTAAGTTCTTGGAAGAGGAGGGACTCAAGCCTGTCCTTGCAAATGTATACACAACAAAAAAAATCCCTACATATACTAGAAATAGCCAAAAGGGAAAAGGAAGATGGAAAAAGGAAATGGATATAAAAGATGTGGTAGGCAACTTCTAACCTCTCATCTGGCCTAATCAGCATCTTACAGGATGCCATTAGATTACTAACTCAGTTTCTGTTGCTAATAAGGAAGAAACAGATGATCTTTTTAAATACATTCTGAAAGGTAATTACAGAAAAGCATTTATCTGAGAGTCCAAGTTAGAACCTCTGTGGAAGAAAATTAAGTCACACAGCAAAAATAAGGAGCATATCATCTCTGTCAGAGCTCAGAGCTCTAGATGCCCATTAACCAGATTAACTGCTGGTAGTAAGGCTGTTTTCCCGACATGTCACCCCAATGATTTCAAAAGGACATGCTGTACCAGTCAACTTTGGAAAAAAAAACCAAACCCATGCAACTGCATGAAAATAATCCCAATATGTTCTCTAAACAAAACACAGCCTCACTATCTGTTTCCCAACAGTCATTTCCAGAAGCAAAGGCTTTGTCTTCCTATTGCTATACTTATTCATGTTCTAATCACTGAAATCCTCCTCTGGCACTACTTCAAGACAACTCGGCAGCTCAAGAAGACACTGTAATGCTGATATTTACATCTGAAGAATTAAAACACTTGGACAAAGACAATGTTAAAACACAGAGGAAGATGTTTATGTCTGCATATATATCTAAAAAAACTTACATTCCCTGAGGGAAAGAAGAAAAAACAAACCTCTTTGATAACTTTTACTCATCTTTGGCAATCACATCTTTAAAAAAATCTGCCTCAAATGGATGGAATTTGTAGTGAAGCAAAACAAATCTGGTTCCATATATGAAAATACATCCTTCAGAAGAAATCCTCTTCTGGGAGTGTAGGCAATAACCTGAGATGTATTTACATATTTTTACAGTATTTTGCAAAATCTCCTTTCTTTAATACCATGAAAATAAGCAACATTTAAACATTTTAATGATCTGTAATACAAAAATATTATTATTAGTTTAAAAATATTTGGAAAGAAGACTTTTTAGCAGCAGTAAGCTCCTTGCAAAGTACGCAAGGGTTACACCAAACTTGCCTCACAAAACACAAGGCCCATGATATGAATAAATACAAGCTGCACATGAGAACAAGAAGAACAGCTTTCGATAGCTATGGTGCTGCAGCCTCATGAGCCTAATGAAATTAAACAAGGAGGAAATAGCCAACAAGGAAAACTAAAAGGAAAGATAGGGAAGAACTGTGAAGCATGAAAGAGCTGAAAGAGAAGCACAGAAAGCGGTTTAGAGTTTTTTACTGGTTTAAAACTAATAGGGTGGGGCAAAAGATTTACTGACTATTCCAGGAGTTGCCTCTGGCTCCTGCTGCTGTTTTTCAGCCTGCCCAATGAACTTCCCCATCAGCAGAGGCTAGGACATGGTCATTTAGCGTGACTTCCAAAGACTTTGACCCTGAATTTTCACTTCCATATTTACATTGATTTTAAAATATCTATGCACATCAGGCAACTACAGCCAGATGTTTAAATCTGAAATTTATTCAGGGGGGGGAAAAAAAGTCCTACCTAGAATTAAAAAATACCAAACAAAACCAAAACCCAGCAAACCAACCACCACTATTTGGTGTCAACAAATCTGTTCAGGGACAACAAGGGGGTTAAAAAAAAAAAAGGGGGGGGTGGGTGGGTGTCTTGAACGCTTTCTTCCAATTAGAATTTACCATATGTTAACTTTATAAACGAGGCTGTAGAATTCACTTGCCATTAGACTGCAGAAAGCATTCAACAGAAACCTGACGACAAAATTACATCCTCCCCGCTTGGGAGGTGAGGGCTGTCACAAAAACGGGGGGCTTCTCTCAAACATCAGCTTTGTTCCACTGAAGCCTCCGCGAACACCCACTCCAGCCGATCTGAGGTCATTTAGGGAAAAGGGGCGGGCGGGGGGGGGGGGGGAGGCAGGGGAAAGCAATGATTGCGAAGTTGCTGCAGGCGCAACTCCCAACTTTTGTCTGGCAGCCGGCGCAGCGCCGGGCGCGGCCGCAGGGGGAGCCCCGCGCCGCCACCGCCGCGCCGGCCCTGCCTGCCCCAGCCCGGCGCAGACACCGGCAGCGACAGGGCAGCAACTTCGCCTCCCGTGTCCCTGTTTGCCCCTCAGACGCCCCCGCCAGCCCCAGCCCTTGTCAACGGCATGCGCCTCTCGCTGCTTCAGCTGAGACCGCCTTCTCCCTGCCAGGCAAGAAACCCAGTTGGGACGCGGCGGGCGGCTCTCCGCAGTCGCTCCCTCCGTGTCCTCAGGTCCCCCGCCGGCTTCACTGTCCCTTCTCACCCCAGGGTCCCCACCAGCTCCACGGTGCGTCCTTACCCCCAGACTCCCTGTCGGCTCCACTGTCTCCCCTCTTTGCCGGCAGCCGTCACAGCAATCCACCCCCAACAACACCACCCCCCCCAGCCCCAGCTCCCGTACCCGAGCAACCCCCCCCAACCCCGGCAGCAGTGGCGCTGTCCCCAGCGGCTCCCTGGCCAAGGCCCTTACAGCCGTCGCTGTCTCCCCGACCGCGAGCCTTTCTCTCTCCCCGTCCCCCGTGAACGTATCTGATCCTTACCCGCGCTGCCGCTGTCTCCTCCAGCCCGGCCGCATCTGCCTTGGTGCCCCTTTTGGAAGAGCGGGTCCGGGACGAAATGAAATGGCTGCCGGCTCCGGCCGCAGCGGCCGCCGCTTTGCCCAGGGGGCGCAAGGAACTCTTCCTGGTGTTCACCATGGCCCCGGGAAGGGGGGACACGGGGGGCCGCCGCCGCTGCCGCCGCTGCCGCCGGCGCGGAGGGAGGAGGGAGGGCGGACAGGCGGGGGCTCGGGTAGGGAGGGGAAGGGGAGGGAGAGGGGAGAAGGGGGGAGGAGAAGGAAGCAGAAAAAGTCCTCTAGGGAAGCCGGCCCGCTGGGCAGAATCACAGACGGAGCCGCGCCAGCTCCTCCCGTCGCTGTTGCCGCTGCCTCCTCGGCTCAGTCTCACACTAACTGGCCGCCATTACTGTCCCTTCTCTCTTTCTCTCGTCGGTCCGCGGTGAGGCTGTTAATTACCGCCAGGGGGCGCTGCGGTGCCGCCGCCGCGCGCAGGCCGAGGCGGCCCCCGCTGCGTACGTTCTAGCGCGGCGCCGGCGCGCTCTATGGGCCTGGCGTTGGCCGCCGGGGGGGGCGGGGGTGGCAGACGACAGCGCCCGGCGGGGTCCCTCGGGAGTGGGGCGGTCGCGGGGGGCTTGAGTGTACCTCCCCAGCCAGGCTTGGAGCAAAGGACGGCCGCGGGCGCGCCTCGCAAACGGAGGGACAGCGACTGCCGCCTTCACAGCAGGCGAGGCGGTGTACAGGGAAGCTGGGGCGGGGGGGATACACTGACTTCTCGAGCGGAGGGGTGCGGCGGAGCCCGGGCGGTGTCGGCACTGGCCTTGCGGCAGGACCACAGCAGACACCGAGGCTCAGAGCCTAGGCCATGGCCTGCCCGAAGCCCGTCAGGAGCTGCCGAGCTGCTGGACGGGCCTTGCCAGGCTCTCCCGGCGTAACCTGCTGGGGCAGTAGAGTCGCCGCCTCTTGAAGGGTTAAGCTTAGGGATGTAAGTGCGCTGAGGTGAGGAGTTCAAGGACGGGGAAGAAGCAGCTGTCCAGGATCGCGGGGTGGGGGGGGGGAAGCCGCTATTGACAGCTGGAAAGGGTGGTCTGCCCCTGGACATGGGAACATCTGCTCACCCGTGCAGGTGATGTGACAAGCGAACAGATCCTCCTAGGGTAGGATCGTCACGATTTTAATGTAAAAAACTATTTTACAGCCTGGTGAGTGTCACTACTAAGAAAGCCTTTTGATAGCCAGGCTATCAGGAATGCTCCCTTGCTTCACCTGCCGTACAAGTTACCGATAACATCTGCTGTATTTTCCCCCATAGCCTCAAATTGTGTTTGATGTTCAGTCCTTGGAAAGCTTATTTTTCTCTCACCACCCTCCTTTATCACACTTCGAACGACCACAGTTTAGGAGGAAGAAGAATAGTGTATATTACAGTACACTGGATGCCTAAATGCTTTTCAGACTATTCAATAAGTAATCCGATCGCTTCTCACTGATGTGCATTAAGAATCGCTCTTCCCTGACCACAGCCTCTTGCGTTTTACTGAACTTAGCCACAGTGCTTGTATGTAACCCCCCAAAGCCATATGCTTTGTAAAAAAAACAATGTAGCCATATAATTAAAGCATAGAGCTGCAGGTGACAAAAGTCTCAAGCTTCTAATTTTCACGTGGGCTTGTTTGGCATCATTGGGCAAATTATTTCAATCCTTTCTGTTTCCGTAACAGAAAGAGAATAGTGTAATAAGATTACTGAACACATGGCTCAAGCCTGTTAGGCTCAAGCAAGATTTATCAAAACATTTTTTGTTGTTTAAGCGTGGAAAGTACAAACACAGAATCATAGAATCAGGGTTGGAAGGGACCACAAGGATCATCTAGTTCCAACCCTTCTGCCATGGGCAGGGACACCCTACCGTAGATCAGGCTGCCAGAGCCTGATCCAGCCTGGCCTTAAACACCTCCCTGGGCAACCCATTCCAGGGTCTCACCACTTTCATGGTGAAGAATGCTTTTCTAAACAACACTGTAAAAATTACTATTCTGTTTTACCCAAGTACTCCCTCATCTTTCCAAATTAAAATCTGAAAATGCAAAATATGCAGCAAAGGCATTGGGATATTTAAGAAGGAATCACCTATTTACATTTCTTCAAGTTCTTGTAGGCATCACAACAGTATCATCCCCATTTTAGGCAAACCAACAGATCAATCTGTGTCCCAAAAAAGGGCCCAGACTGCAGCATTTATAGTGAATGTCGTAACTCAGAATTGCAATATGTTGGCAGGACTGTTTGGGGAAGCTTGCATAACATCTGTTTGCAACATGCCTGGTTGAAACCAGCATTCCTCCTCTTGTGAATGCTGATGGCTTTTTTAAAGTAAAGGAAACTTGGTCATTATGCAACGAATTCATCTTCCTGGGTGCTTATCCAAATTTGATTGAAGCACAGAAAAAAAACAGTTTAGAAGCTAATTTTTTTTATATTTACTAAATATTTTTTTACCATAGCTGTGTCCTTCTCTTTTTTTCCCCCTACTGTGCTAATCTCATTCCTGTGAGCCATACTCAAGTAAGTACTCTTTACGATGCCAGAGGGACTACTCCTGTGGAGAAATTGATGTAGTTCAAAATCCCTGCTCACTGCTTTGAACATTTTTAGTGCTTTATTCTCATTATGTTAGCGTAGTAGAGAACATGTAAAGACATGCTTCATTTTGGATGTTTACTATTTAGATTGTTTTTCACAGATGGTTTTATTTTCAGGTTTCTTGGTTGTCTTGTTCCTCCTACAAGGTGTGGCTCCTTATTTTGACTCAAACAGCTTACAGCTTTATAGCTTCTTTGCAAGCCATTTTTAGTACTGGCAATGTAAATTAATAAATTATGGATTGTAAGGTTTGCTTGTCATTTTTGTTTGTTAATAGAGAAAACATGTTAACATAGGATTAATATTGTGTATCACACATACTTAGAGATTTAAATGTGTTTTAATGACAAAATAATTACTGTAGAAATGGTTTAAAGTAACTTCACCAATCAAATAATTTCTTTGTTCCTATCTGTTGTTTCAAGTGTCATATGAAGAGAGAATTTAAAAACCTATTTTAACCCTTTTCAGCACTTTGTACGTAAGAAAAGCTTTGTGAGAAAAATAATGTACGGACTCCAAGTAGCAAAGTAACAAAAAAGAAAGAAGAAATGCAGAAGGATTGGTGCCACACTCCAAAAATACTATCTAAAAATTTTGTAGAGCTCAATACCAGTAAGATTCAATTTCAGGCTTTGTAGTTTGATCTTACAGACAGATGTCCAAATGTTTCTGAAAATAAAAGCTATTGCGAAGGACTGTATTTCAAATTGAACCAATTTATAACAAATGCTAACGCTTACAGCAGTGTTCAACACCCTTTTATCTCCAGTTCAGAAAAGATGAAGATACCTGAAACGTTTATTAAGAAGCCACAAATGTGCTGTGGAAGGTACACCACTGTGAAACTGGAAAAATACAAGAAAAGCACTTGAGCAAAAGAATCCCTTTCTGTTAAACACTTGCGGAATGAACTCGTACTGCAACTTAGTGACATTAAAAAATTACATGGGGTGGAAAGCCTTGTTTGCTTGAGTAGTATTTAATGGTTCAAGAAATATTTGGAGAAGGGAGATTTTGCTGTTACTTATCCCTTTTTTACAAGGAAATTAGGAACACATTACAACAAAAGGCAATATCCTTCATCCCTTATTCAGAACTTTTGTAGAGAGTTTCATCTCAGTAAGGGCCACAGGGCTCCATTCAATGAGTTACCATTTGTTTCAATGATTGGCAATTTACCAGAGATTACTTTGCAGTATCTCTGAATAGCTCTAACATTCCAGAGAATAGAAATCAAATCATCTTTTCAGGACTCTATTTATAAGCTCTTGTGTGTATCTTTCTGTCATGCTGTCATGTTCATCCTGGTTTCAGCTGAATCTTGAAATAAAAAGGATTCACCAGAGAGCTTGGAGATCTTGCTTATGGAAACCTACCCTAAATCCTTTTCTTTAGGACTTTGTGTGGTTTCCCCTTCGAGAACTGTCCATTATGAAGACATGACCATGAAATGTAAGTATGGAAACATCAAACAAGAAAGGCCCAGTAGTCAGGATTGGCACTAGCATGAACTCTCGTGTTTAAAAATTACCTTCCCATCACATCTAGCCATTAACCTAATGTTACAGTAGTTTTTCTAATACTAATAATTGTATGACACTCATGGGCTGATGGTATTGCAAGCCAGGAATCTGTAGTGTCTGTTTTTTGCTATCATTGAGGCTCTAAATTGCTTCCATGTTGGACAAAAGTGGCAAATCATCTCACTTAGGTGTTTATGATCATTAATCATATGAAAGTAGTACCATCAGCCTGTTCCTATGCTGGGTGATGTATAACTTTGCAGTAAAAAACAGACACTGTCCTAACATGCTTACAATAAAAAATAGGCATTTATTAACACAGTTATAGATAACTTTTAGGAGCATATGAATGCAGAATGCCTTTATTACAGTCACATGGGAATTCCATCAGAAACATTATTTGCTCATATATCTCCCCAGTTCTCACAATCTTAGCTTTAGAAGTATGTTTTGTGTTACAGAACCAAGAACAATCTCATAAAGTACACTACCATATCATCACGGTCATTTCACTTAAAAGCATCTTTAAGAAATCACATTGTAAGTTAATTTCAAATATGTGTTATCTGGTACAAACACTTGCTGAGGCTGTCTTGAAGGAGTACTCCATGCTACTTTTAAAGTTATATCCACTTTTCTTGTGGATCTAGCATCCAGAAGTCTGGCACCAGCACCATATGTGAATATTCCTTTCATGGCACAGGGGTAACGCCCCCTTCATGAATGCTGATTCACCAAACACCTCCCATGAAACAATGACTTTCTAGAAACGTCAATTCCTATTTCTCCCCATTGTGACAACCTACAACATTTAACATTCCTGCAAGGGGCACATGAGGAAAAAGGACACTGTACAGAGAAATGGGTTGTCTTTGTCAATGGAATTGCCAAGCACAGAATCACCAGATTGTTTTCCTTTTTATTTTATGATCCAATTTCCTCCCAGTCTGTTCCAGCTCTGTACATATACACTTAAAAGGCTTCAGGCTATCTCAAGTTTAGGTCAATCAATACAGATGATGTTTAATTATAGGTAGCTGATGGCTTCCTCTGGCACGGGTTAACCTTGTTACATATATGGTTTTAAAATATGCCTTCAAAATTAATTTTCTGCTGGTTTTTAGATATACTATGTACACTGGTTCTTCTGTGACCTTGACAGGACGGGTGGTGACAGCTGAAACACTGCTTTATTTTGTCAACACTGAGATTCACTCCTACATTATAAAACAAGTTCAGGGGTTGTTACTGTCTTCCACACCACTGCATCTGATCTCGCCTGACAAAGAGGGCATGAGATGGTTGTATTCATTTCATGAATACCCTTTTAAGAGTTTTTTCAGCTAACTCAGTCTGGGCTGTTTGCTTCTATTCAATACACAGTAAGAAAAGGACCATTTGCTTCTGTTCATCCCGTGTACTGTGTCTTGGCAGAGAATAAGCTGTATGAAATGCAGAGTCTAAAAGGATTTTAGTGATGTCTTAATTGTAACAACACTGACTTGAAAATTTCCAGCTTTTAAGAAAAACTGGTACTTGTTATATTAGAGTTGAAGATACCTTCCCTAAGATTTTTCTTACTCTTATGCTTTGTCAAGTTTCAGTCCTGAGGGAGAACAGCTGTACTTAGAAAAGCTTTTAAGAAACCACTGAATTCACTAGGACACCATTTCCTATTGTAGTAGGTCAGCATGTCTCCAGCTGTACTCTGATTTCCAGTAATAGACCAAATCTTCTAAATCAATACAAGATTGCAGTTGGGAAGCCTGCATCATTACAGCAAGTCAAATCTTGCCTCCTTCTTTGCTTACCTGTGCGGCTATCCAATAATTTCTGCAGAAAGGGCCCCTAAAGCAGCAGTTAAACATATCATTGAGGAGTTCTGTTTAATGGAGCCAATGCAAAATATTTTAAGAAAAATATGAAGTAATCAACTGACACAAAACATGCCTCTGAAGTTTCACCCAGAGCTTTGTAAATTCCTTGAACTTTTCAACAGTGGTATGATAAATTGTAAATATATGAAAACCCATTTAGTGGAAGTAGGAAGTAATACTACAAATGCCATCTAGACAAAAAATTCAGTTATTTAAAATGTAAAACAAAAGCAGGGAAAATATAATGTCACAATTTCTGTATTTTGAAAGGTGAAACAATCTATTTCACATCAAAACAAAAAGTATGTTATTTTCCACTCATAGGCAGGAGCTGTAATTAGAATTCAAATTTGTCGATTAATCGAAAAGTTTAGTGAATTGTGATGCACATTACTAAGAAGTTACAACGTTTGAGAGTCAGATTTTACTTCTTTTACTCACCTTCACTGAGCTCTGAAACTAACCATCTTATTGAAATGTTTTCTCTGACGAGTATTTTTTAATTGTTACAATTAAGGGACTGCAGAAGCAGGTCCCACATGAAGGTGACACCTATGAAGTATTATTACCTTTACTTTTAGAATTACCTTTGATCACACTTGTAAATTCGCAATGGCTAATTACCTAGCTGTGGCTGTTCACTTTAGGTTAATTTTATATGGTTTATAGTGCCTCACTAATTATTGGGGAGAAAAGCTACCTCCTTATGAAAAGGCTACAGTGAGCCACAACTCATCCCTGCTTTCGCCCCGCTCTGCGTGTGTCCAGGCGCTGGCGCCGCTGCCGCGGCGTTTGTTTTGGAGAGCTCCATAGCTACCGTCCCGCAGAGCCTGCGTCCTGCAAGGGCCCAACATAGCGCAAAGTCACAGGTCTGTGCAGAGCTGGGAAGCTCCACTGAACACTCGTCGCCTCCCTGAGGATCCCGTCCCATTTTCTCCTAATGTACCCTGGGGATCTCAGGGTCTCTGCTTTCCAACTACCACTCTTTTGTCCTCGGTGCAAGGCCTCGGCAGAGTTCCTTTTCATGTGTGTCAACATTCGCCCTTAATTAGCCCTTCCAGCATAATGAGGCATTCTCCTCTCCAAAGGCTTCAGTGTGCGGCTGTTCCTGCCGTCTACGTGCGGCTAAAAAAACAAAGCCGAGGGCAGCTCCAAGTCGCTGCTGCGAGCGCAGCCCGGCTGGGCCGGGCTGGAGGTGTGTGCGCAGCCGTCTGGCCGAGACACCGAGCCCATTCTCCGCTATTGTGGGCGCCCATTGAATGCTGCTTTGTCCTTCGCCCGTGGGCACGCAGACTTATAAACTGTATCTTTTGTTCTTCATCGGGAGGAGAAATCTGCCTTTGCATCATACCACGCTGGCCCACGGACAAGACATTTATCCGCACTTCGAAGGCCGGCAGCAGCCCGTCGCGCAACCAGGGCTGCGGTGCTGCACCAGGCCCCGCTAGCACGGCCCGAGAATTTTGCCTCCTGCTCTCAGAGAACAAGCGGCGACGGTACGAGGATACTCTAGGTGGTTGTACCAGGGAGTACCGGGCCGTAGTCCCTGTCTTTACCTGGGACAGCAAAGCACCACATTTCGGGAGCAGCTGCGCTCCCCCACCGCACTAAGCCGCAGCTCTCCACAGCCGCCCCGCCCCGCCTCTCCCCCTCAACATGGCAGAAAGGCCCGCCCCCCGGCGTGGGCGGAGCTCTGCCTCTCGCCCCGCCTATCCCGGTCCGGGCGGGCGCAGCCGGTGCTCTGGCCGTTAGCAGTCGCGCCTGCGCCTTACGTCGCGGGACAGTGACGAGTTGGCGCGGTGGGGAAGCCGGTGGCGGGCTGCGCGTTAACCGGTGGCCGGGTGAGCTGCTATAGGGAGAGGTCGAGCCAGCAGAGCGTGTTCTGCTGAGCAGCGCTCTCTCAACTCCGATCCGGGCTAGAACTTCGTTCGAGGCTGTCCTGGGGCCGTCCTGAGAGGGGGAGGGCGGAATGTGGAGTGAGCCTTTCTGCTGCCTCCGCTCGGCCGCTTCGCTTCTTTCTGCCGGCGGCCTTCGGTCCCAGTCCCAGCTCTAGCCCTGTTCCCTGTGGAGTGGGGAGCCAACTTAAGTAGTCTCTCGGCGTGGGTAGGGCGGGGGGTCATTATCGGATCTGGTCGCATTCTCGGGCACTGTGGGGCGTTGCTACCACGTTATTGTCTCATCTCTAAAAATACTTCTCTGTCTGCCCACCTCATTGGGGTGCTGGCGTGGGTAACTGCTCAGGCGGTGTGTATTTTGGGCAACAGTTTTGGCAGCAGGCGCGGAGCTCCGTCTGTTCCGTGTGTTGCTGCGGGGGCAGAGCCCAGCTGCTGTATCGAGAGTGCAGATAAGTTCAGGTGCGGGCAGCCTGGGGAGGGGGGAACTGACGAGCAAGTTTCTTTCCAAAATCCACAGCCCTTTAACCAGGTGGAGAGGAAACGTTTCTGCTGTGTTCACCTGAACGTATCGGTCATGTTCGGGCCATTAAGTTTCACGTTTCTTTCACTTTTAATTTGTACTTGCCTTTTTTCGGTAGATGCTTGCTTCTTTGTTGTATGGCACAGTGCAGTTTTCAGTCATAATTTGTGTGTGGCGTGGTGACAGACTGCACTCTGCTCTAAAAAGTTTTTGACCTGAGAAATTTGCCTTCTGCCAAAACTAATAAGAGCTTTCGTGGATGGAGAGGTGGCGGCCGCTTGTTTATTTCTGCCCCTCGGAGCAAGGAAAGCTTCGAAGGTAGTTTCTGTTTTTTCTTGCATTAGAGTAACTAGATGTACGTACTCAACGATACCGAGCACAAAAAATACCTGCCAAAACTTAGGTCTATAACTGTCTAGATGAGAGCACCCTATTTCAAAGAGATGGCTGTGAAAGCAATCGCTGCGCCCATCGCCTGTGGGGCCGGCCGCAGGGATGTAGCTTCAAGCGGGGGCGGGGGGGCACAGCGCTTGAGGCAGAAGTTGTTCTGAGTCGGGAAGTCCGGGGGTAGCAGATAGTAGCTGTGGTGGGCTGCTGGCAGCTCCAGTTTCTTCCTGGGTTGTACATGTAATTTCCAGAGATGGAAGTTAAGTTCTGTGGTACTTTTTTTCTTGTGTGTACCAAAGTTTCCACTTTTTAAAGTCGCCTGTCGAGATGTCTGTCACAGGTTGGCAGAGAGAGGTGATTTGTGTTAGCCGATTTGGCTTGCTGAGCTAAAGTGCCGGCAGTGCTGTGATCGCTATCTCCTAATGGCTTTTTGATCATAATAAACATCAATATGTTGTATAGGCTGATTTCTTTACCTTGATATGTTAACAGAAACACTTCTTCTAAGTGTAATTGCTGTCGTACTTTAGAACAATAGCAACTTTCACAGATGACCAGATTTGAATGCTCTTCATGCACATTTGAGGCCAGCCTAATGTAGCAAAAGAATTAATTTGAAGGGCTGTTCTATTGTGTCTGTTTTTAACAGCTCTGATGGCAAGTCACAGAGAATCAATAAAAGCAGATGGCTGGAGGTGGCTCTTGTTGCTTTAGGGACTAGGCTGTTGAGCAGTGAAAGGTTAGAAGATGAACACATAAACATAAAATTACTTTGTGCTAAGGTGTGTTAAAACTGTTTTTTTTTAAACTTCTCCTAAATTATCTTTTTAAACGTTCTTAAATTGCTGTATTTATTGGTACTGAAAGTTCCTTTTTTCCAAGTGCAGGTACGGAGTTAAGATCTGTTTACGAGATCATAGTGTACCAATACAGGCTTGCCTGATACGTTATACTCTGGCAGAATATTTGATGAGGGAAAAGACCATACCACATTTTGTGTGATGTGTCAAAAGTGTGCTAATTATAAATGTTAGGACCTATTGCATAACAGCATCTGTTAAATCAAAGGCTGCTTAAACTTTAGAACCTATTATGGACATACCAACTGAATCTTTTTGGTTGCTATGGGGGTTTTCTGAAGTCCTATATACATTTCTACAGAAAGTCTATCAAGGGTTGAACTTTCAAGATAAAGCAAGCCCAATATTATGCTCCTGAGGAACGTGAGTTAGCACTGATTACCTGAATGGGCTTTTCTTTCTGTGCTGCAGTGAATGTTGCTGTTCTGTAACTTCTCCCATCTTATTAAATTAGATGTCAAGACCACTTAAAATTTATTATAGCCTTGCCATGTGTACTACTTTTCAGGAGTGTAATAGCTGTCTCTGCTCAGTTTGCTCTCTAAAAGCAATGTACAATATCATTACTAAGTCCCAAATCTGCCAGGATCCACATCATCTACGTAATCTGTACCCAGTGGTCTTCAGGAAAAACTCTTTGAACACAGCTACAACTGAAAATTTCTGTTCTTTTGCCTCTAATTTTAGAGTGATTTTTAAAATTTGTTTTTAAGGGTGTATTGGGAGGTCTCTGGCTTTTTGTGACTTTGTGTAACTTTTTTCAAGACAGCTCAAATGAGCATAGTAAATTCAATATGGCATCTTCATTTCTTTTGATTTGACAGAATAATCCTGTAACATATTTAGTACTTGCAAATCCAGGATCTTCTTTCCAGCTAAATGATTATCCAGAATTCACATTTTCTGGGATGCTGCACCAATATATTGCAGTACATGACAAAGAGGAACCTGGCAAATCCTGCACCTTTCAATAATGCTGTTAATATGGAGGTCGTTAGAATGTCTGTAGCTGCAGTGCAGTTCTTCTGCAACTGTCTCAGTGTTGCAAAAAATCGAGGAGGGGGGGTGTTAAATCATGCTACTCAGAAAAGGAATGTGGTATTTTTTTCCTTGCCTAAGTATGGGCATGTATTTTCAGTTTACATGATTATTGCAGAATTAATTTTCTTCAGTTATGAAAAGGTACTATTCCTTTTGAACAGCTGAAACTGATGCATGATTCATGTGTCATTAAATTACAAACTGCAGGAAAACAAAGAACCATCTGGAGACTTGGTGGGAGGGAGGTTGATGTTTCTGGTTAAATGTAGTATCAACACAGGAAAAACTATAGAGCGTTTCAGGTACAAAAGGAGGCAAAGTGTACTGGACATTCTGTCAGGTTTTGTTTTGAGGTTGTGTTTGGGTTTTTTTGTGTGATGGGTTTTGTTTGGTTTGGGGTTTTGCTTTGTTTGGCTGGGGGAGGTTGGTTGTTTTTGTCTGTTGCTTTTTTAACTTACCTTCTTTTTTTTGTAATTAGGCAAGGCACCAAAATGAAAGACATGGACAATATCAAAACTGTAAAGAAAGAATGGTAAGTGCTAGTTGTCCGCTTCTCCTCCTTCTCCCTCTTCTATTACTCTTTGTGTGTCCTGTCATGACTTTTCAACTTTATGTTAAATTTAAAAATATTTTCTTTCTGTACCAACCTGCTCCACATATACCAAAGCTTTAAAAAAAATCATTGCTAAAAGATTTTTCACACACCTGGAATGTTTACTAGATGCAAAAAAAGTTGCATAAACATTTTTATTCGAAGTAGAAAAGCAGCCTTACAAATTGCCAACTCACTGTACACCTCTGTGTTTGCTGTGGAGCTGTTTGGTTTTCCAGTTACGTTTCTGAAGTAAAGCACAGTGAATACCTAGATTAATGCTTCAGATTTCTTTTGTTTTATTGGAAAACTGAAATGGCAACAGCATACCTTTGAAATGTCTTCTTTAATCTTGTCAAGTTTTTGTTTAAAAGCATTAATCTGTAGAGTTTCTCAGTGTCACATGGATGCACTGCAAACAATTCCTTTTTAAGCAGATGTATCTAATGGCCATTCAAGTAAGCATTGCTGCTCTTGAATTCATTCAATGCAGTTTTATGTGAATTGGATATTTTTCACGAGCTGGGTTGATTTTTTTTTTTTTCTCAGTTGCTTAGAACAGCCTTTTCTGAATCTCCAATAGGAATAACTCCTGGAATGTTCACCAAAAGCTGAATAATCCTCTCATTATGGAAAGTACCTAAACTGAAAGATAATCATTCATTCAGGTTGCGTATTTCTGCGTGTTGATTGGTGAGAATCTCACAGAAACAGCTGTCACATGTTCAGTGTTCTATAAAAAGATGCAGTTGATGCATCTTCTTTTAATACTCTGGCAGTCTCCACAGTACCAAAGTCTTCTATTGCATTTCTTCGGTGTGCTCTTTGAGTGACTTGTTCTTGAGTATCTCTAATGTACTTTCAAAGACAGTAATACTGGTGGCTCTATGATGCTGTGGAAATGGGGAGGGTCAAGTAGGGGTGGAGAAGAATTTTGGGGCAATTATCTTAAAACTTATGTCAGAGGAAGTCACTCAAGCTGTTATCATGGAAATGCTTTAAGGAAGGCCTTTCACTGGTGTTTGTTAAATGTTTGTCGGAATTAAAAGTCAATGAACTTGGCAATCCTTGCTCTGATACCAAGCTTCTGCATAGTTTAATCTTTTCTATTATCATTCTTTAACTTGTGCTTCTGAATTGCTAGTAGTAGTCAGAGATTTGTAAGGAGTTGCTAAGAAAGGCAGAGCACAAAGTTGAGCTTATGTTTTGTAAGAATCAAGTCAGTCAAATGCAGGGGAGATGCTTTTTACCACGCTTGGTACTGAATGTCTAGAGTAACTGCTTCTCTTCTGATGTGTTCTCTGAGGCTTCCTTTTGATTTACAGCTTTGTTTTGCAGGATGTGTAAATCGGGAACCAATGACCAGATGTTGAGTGGTACAGAGCAAAACTTTGACTACTTTGTAGATAGCCTTTTTGAAGAGGCTCAGAAGGTCAGTGCTATATGTATGCCCCCAGCTACAGTCAAGAACCAGGTAGGCAATGAAGAAAAAAATACCCATGTCTAACATAATAGGAATATTCTGGAGAACAAATGTGAGAGGTCTGTCCATCTTATCTGGTACATCTGTAAATAGATGCACCCAGCATTAGAAAGAAGAGTAGAAACAGGCTCCTGTTTCTTATTTAGCCAGGCCTGTGCTTCTGCCTCTTACAATTTTATAGTGGCTCTAGTGTCATTTTGGGACCTATGCTGGCATTGGCTAGCACACTTCTGCTTTGCTAGTAAGGAGACTGAGCTGTTCACAAATTGTGCAAGAAATGACAACTACTGTTACATTGGAACTGTGTTTAGAGAGTTGCAACCTTTTTAAGCAGAGGCACAGCCCATCATTTTCTCATTTGGGCTTATTTTTGTAGTTGCAGTGGTAGTGGGATGTTTAGTAGGGGGTTGTATCTGAGTGGTTCTGTTCTTTTCATACTTCTCTATTACTCTCCAGACTAGTAAGGGGCTGGAGAAAAGGCTGCATGGAACAAAGATGTCAAGGAGAAATTTGAAGTGAGCATTGATGGAAATGACATTCATTGCAGTTCTGAAATAGTATTCCATGGCAGTACTTTTGCCAATGTCAAAATGGAAGGTTGGTGTGGAATAATTACCCCATGTTAAATTTGCATACTGGACTGATATAGAGGAACCTTCCTGCAGTGAGAACTTCTTCCATATTCATTGGTGCCATGAGACACAGACTTTTAAAAGGAATCTGACCTTGCTGAGTGCTATATAGCTTTATGACAGATTACCACCCAAAAGAGAAGGAATTTTATTTAGCAGTTTGCACATGCTGTGTATTTGTGTAGCAATGAGCTTCTAACATGTCCAACTGATTTTAACAATTCAAACTGTCAAATACTACCAAGCTTAGTTCAAACCAATTTCCAGCTGGGGTGAATTATTCATGTACCTGATATGTCACCATGTATCTGTGAATACAGTGTTTTTTCAGGAATCAGACCTGGATAAAAATTGCCTCCTTGAATGGCATAATGCATAAATAGGAAGTTACAATCCCAAATATATCCATGTTAGTGTTGGGAAGATTTCAGTGATCAGTATGAAGGCTACAAGTTGAAGTAGTTGATGTTCTGTGGCAAAGTTAATGGATTGCAGAGAATTTTTTTTCATTGTCCTAGCACCTAAGTTTTTAGTATATCTAGGAATTCCAGTGTAACAGATGTGTGACAGTCTGAAAGTATATTTTGTGGTACTTGCTGCATTTCCCCAGTAAAAGGCTTCTGCATGCATTATCTCCACGACTGACTTTCAGAAAATCTTTCTGAATGATCAGAGCAAGGCTTTACTCTAACAAATCCCCAGCTGGGCTATTCTGGTAGTTGGTGTTCTAACACCAGGCATGTGTGCTCTCAAATTAGCTCTTGAAGACTTGCAGCTGTCTGGGATCTTCCAGCTCTTTTTTTTCTCCCTGCTCAACTGAAGGAGTGTTCTTGACCTAGGAATGGAAAGTTATTGTGGGAAGGTTTTTCCCTAGCTGTGATTGACATAAGGTGCTTGCAGTTGCTCTGCCTGTTGGCTCAGGGCCAAACCAGATTATAGTGAGTCTTCTCTTGGTATTTTTAGTCCATGTAGTGAACGATTTGCAATCATAGGATACTGTGAGTTTACCAATTTGGTTTTACAACAGTGTTATATTGAGAATTGTTCTTATTTCATAGGTTGATGTAATTATTACACTTTGGAAAAATGGGTTTACGGTAAATGACAGTGACCTTAGGAGCTACACTGATGTTGCAAACCAGCAGTTCTTGGACTCCATTAAAAAAGGGTAAGTTTTGTGTTCTTAATCAGCTTGAGTTAGTGCACTTTGGATAGTGCTTAGCATATGGTCTAATTTTTTCACATAGCTGCTTGGCTTTTCTGCATTGCAGTGTCCTTGTAGGGGCATAGGCCACTGCCTGTCTGAGTTCCTGCAGTGCTAATGGCTGTTCTAACATCAACAGGTCTAATCCAGCTATCAATTGCAGTGGTTGTACAGTTGATGATGAAACAGATAAAAGCAAGTGTTGGTGGGGAGGCACAGCAGGTGCGGAATGAAATGAAGAATAAATCATGAGTGCCCAGTAAGAGCTACTGATCAAATGGTACTTTGACTAATGAACTCAATGGATAAGTAGTTAGGCATTCCTGGGTTTATGGTCTTTGTTTTCTTTTTAGTGGTGAAAAAGCCTTAAATGTGAATAGTTACTCCATGTAACATCAAGAAACTCTGAGCAGTCGTACATTTCAGACCTTTGTTCCTTGTACAGCCTTGCCATTTCAGTCATTGGTGTGTATATCACAGTTTTAGTTTTACCCTCCAATTAAAAATTAGGATGCTATACTGATTGCTGCTAGCATGTCCAGCGTTGCTTTAAGGAAGGTTGACCATACAAACTAATGTAACTTTGTGCCTTTAATTTTCACTCTGTTTCCTCACCTCGTACAAATGGAAGAGAATATTATTTTATGGAGAGTATAATTTAGTAACTCCTTTTCAAGCATGTGACATTACTAAACCATTGTATTTTTTGGTTCTTCCACACTGTGCTAGCTCATGAAAAATACTAATTTTGCAGTGTTTCTTCTCTGTACCTGTCACCTGTTTTAGTTGTAATGGCACTGTTTAAAGCTTTTTGCATTCTTTGTATGCATGCCTCAAAAGTTTTCCACTTTTCATCCACCCTTCTCTTGCGAAGATGCTAATTACAATGTAGCTCCTGCATAATTAATAGCAGAGAAGCAGTTAGTACAGCCCATGTGCCCGCTGAGTCTCACTGCCTGAAAATGTAGTCTATGAGCTATCAGGGCTCATAGACAAAGACGTTGTTGTGTTCTGCTTAGTGCAAATAAAGCATTACTGAGGTGATAGTAGTGCGCTAAAAACATCGTCATTAGCAGTGATCTAACTTTGAAAAGCTGAGATTTGTGTGTATTTGCAATTAAACACAGTATGTCTGAACATGGTTCTTTAAAAAACAATTGTCTCTTTTTTTCCTGTTCTACTGTGGTGATGATAAAATGAAGCCTTTTGCAGCAATGTATGGTAATATTGAACATCCTCCATGTCACGTGCTGTGGAGTGGTAACTGAGTGACTGTTGAACATCGTTAACAACTTGAATGATGATATCTTCTAGTCACTTTATAGTTAATTTGCAGTTCAAGTACTGGGGGGGGGGAGGGGGAAAGGACATTTACATCATGCACTTCATGAATATTGTTGTGTTTTTTGAAAAAAAACATTAAAATTATGAACAATAGCTAATCTGTGTACTCAAAGCAGTTAAGTAGTTTTCTCACATTTTGTTCTTAAGGGAACTGCCTTTTGAGCTACAAAAAGGTTTTGATAAGGAGGAAGTAGATGTGAAGGTGGAAGATAAAAAAGACAAGGTGTATTTGTCATCAAGGAAACCAATATTTCATCCCTTTTCTGGACATGGTTACAGATTAGGAAGGTGAGTAATCTAACATGTCTCTAATGGAGTAGCTAAAGGGAACTATACCTATGGTAAAAGATCTCATAATACAAGTTAGAAGTGACCTCTGGACCTCCAAGCAGCAGAATCTGTGGGGACAGATGAAGTTGTTCAAGCTTTCATCCAGCTGGACCTTGAAATCTTACAAGAGTGTAAGCTGCACAGGATGTTCAGTGAGGGACTGTCTTCATGGGGAAAAAAACTTTTCCTTTTATTGCATCTGAATGTCTCTCATTTCAGTTTGTCACCCATGAATAGTGTAGCCCTTTCCTCCTGACAGTTTCCTCCCTCCCTGCCACTGACACCATCTCTTGCACAGGCTGCAGTCCTCATGAGGCGAATGCTGCAGGCAGCAGTTTTCTTGTCAGCTCTTCACAGAACTTGCTCCAGTTTATCAGCATCCTTATGTTATTTTGGATGCTAGATCTGGACACATTATTCACGTGTGTCTAGTGAGTGCTGCATGGGGGATAATCAGCTCCTACATTCTGCTAGCTGTATTCCTCTTAATACAGCTGGGACGCTGTTTGCTTTCTTTGTTCAAGATCTCAATATTAGCTGAACAGTTTCAGCTGAAAGGATGTCACTCTTCTGTGATTTAAGAGAAACAAACCTCTTTTAAAGCTGTAAGTGCAGTTCTTTCTACAAGAAGAGAGGAGTATGATGGTCCCATAAAGGGAATTGAAGTAGTAAGAGGTTATTTTGCTTTCTCTTAAAATTCTTCACTATTTAACCATGTTATTTTTTGCAGTGAGATGTTTTGCATGTTACAGCGATCCTTTTTCCTTTACCCCATGACTCTCTTGTGGTTGGAGAGTGTCAGCTGGTAGTGCCAATGTTAAAACTGCTCTTGATTTATAAGCAAACAGTACTGTGTTTTGGAAGGCTGCTGTAGAAGTTCATATATTCGATCCCGGTTACTTTTGCTTACTTTGCCAAATTCTTTGCTTCACATATCTTCTGAGACCTATGTGCTTATAAAAGCAGACTTCAGCCTAGGAAGCAGACTATATTCAGTGACCAGGAGACTACAGGAAACTTTCATAGGTAGAGTTTTTTAATGACCTGCCAACCAGCATTACTAGACTGTGTGAAACCTTAGGTGGGCAGATAGCTTCAACTGAGTGAAAAGGGCTTTCTGCTAAGGCCCAGTGCTTGTGCTGAGGGAAGGTGTGACCCAGGTAGGAATGGAGTAGGCAGGGGAAGAAGATAATAATGTGCAGAGTAAGAGACTGATAAAAATAAAAGATGAGTGGTTCCAGGCTGCCTCAGAGAAGCAACTATCTGTCTTACCCTTTTTGTCTGTTTCTGTAACACAGGCCATTCACTTGCTACATGCTTGAGTAGATATGTTCAATAGGGAAAATACGCTGTTGAGCAATAGATGAGATGTTGTAAGACTTGCATTTGGTAGCACTGAAATCTTGAGTGAACAAGGTTCAAGAAATAAAACTTATCTACAAATAAACACTTACATAGCAAAAATACCTGTAGTGTGCTGGGTTTCTGGTACTAACCAGTGCTGAATAGTAGGCTGTGCAGTTGTTCGTCATGTTTTGTCATGCCTACAGCAAGCGATGATCTTCCTTCCCAATAGGGGAGTCAGGTTCTGGAAACATGCAATTCTGTGAATTTTGGTTGACTGGTCTTGTACAGTGAGATGTCCTGCAACTTGCTCAGCATTTTCTTTGTGCACTGAATAAAATGCCTTTTTTTAATCTACTTGTGCTAGTTGATTCAGTGCTATGTTATTTGAGCCTTTCCTTCAAAGATGAGTAAATATTTTTGCTGCTATTTGGAACACGAACCCTGAGTGTTCTTACTCCATAAGCTAGAGATCACTTCATTATGTTAATAAATGTCTGTAATGTGCATGTGCTACTCTCCCCACAAAGTGTTTCTACTGAAAATGGTGGTGTTGTCTGAGACCTGTTACAAGTTTTAAGCTATGTAATTCCCTCTCCACAGTTGTACTTGTGCTTAATCAGAAGTGAGAGGGGCAAATGACTTAACTGTTTATTTTGTCTTATGACTTAACTGAACTTCAGCTTACCAAATAAACTCTCGTGGTAGTCTGTAGATTTTCTGCCAGCATTCCAAGATGGATGGATTATGTGGCAGATAAACAATTATGAGTTGGCCTGTTGATCCACTCATTAGAACTCCTTTTTGAGATAAAATGGGGGAGTCAGAAGTTTATATGCTTGTTGATGTAACTCAGATGAACTTGATCCTCTTCCTCTTGCACAGGAGAAACAAGTGAGTCTTAACCAGACTTTTTCCAGTATAGCTTATGAGGCTATGTAACTAGCAGGTATATTCTGTTTTTATGTCCCTCTCTTGAACTGCATTTAATAGTTTGGGGCTGTAACAAGATTTATAACTGTACTTTTCCATTAAGCTTATCAGTGCATTTAAAAAACTGCCTCAAAAGCATGTTAATTAAAATATTGACTGAGATCCCTTGTAGCAAAGCACACTTGCTCTATAACTTCATTAGGGTAAAACACAGTGTGCCAAGATTCTTAACTGTTAGTCAGGGTAAGGCACAGTTCTGAATTCCTGGCCTTTTTATTTTCAGAACATTGTCAGGAGGCTCTTATTTCTTCGATCTTTAGTTTGTATTTTCTTTTGATAATCTTATAAAAGGAGTAAGCCTTTGATCTCAGACTAGTAAGATTTAGATTCTTGGTTTGTGGCTTTAGTCAAAGCTCCCACCACTAGATGGCTTTATCTGTCAGCTATACAAGAGCAAAGTTGTTAAACCTCGGTGAATATAGACTTTCTGCATATAGGTGTTCTAACTTTCTCTTGCAGCTTAGCATAGCTTGTTGGCTTTGCTTTCACACTCATTTGCTATCTAAAGAATCATCTGCAGTGCTTATCATAAATTCCAAGGTATATCCATCAGGGAAGTTGACTTGAGAATGACACCAAAATCCATCTCTGTTTGAGACAGCTGTCTGAACTGTAGTTGTGGCTGGTGGGCTAAAATGTTCAGCGTAAGCTAAGCCAGGTTCTTAGCCAGCTGCGCAGTTGATTGACTTCACTGCACTGAAGAAAGCTCATATCTGAGTGCCTCTTATCTGCTTCCAGTTGCAGTGGGCATCTCTTCTCAGTCACTTGGGAATTGCATTCCTTGATTCTCATTTTTTTTCGGTGAGTTTCAGTGGAAGAAATAAAAAGTACTTCTACAGGCTGTGATAGCCTGAAAAGTTGGGGCACTTCCTGCCCTCTGCCTAGCTCCTAGTTAAGATATTTTTTTAAAAATACCTCAGATTAAGAAGGATTTGAGCTTGTACCTTTATTAGCTTTAATATATCAAGTCATTAGAAATATGTTTTTAATTAGAAATTGCCTGTGAGTTTCCCATTTTGAACTGCAGGGTACAAGAATATAAGGATGTGGTTTGTCCACAAAGCAGGTGTAGTATTGTTAAGACTCTCATTGTATGGCCACTGGTTACCTAATTCTCTGTGCAAAGAGAAAGCCTTTCTGCAAACTGCCATGAAGATTTCCTGTAGTCAGTAACCACAACTGAGCTCAGAAGAAATGATAACTCTTTAAATGGCTGCTGTTGTTCTGCAAGTGAACATTGGGTTATACTCAACGTGAGCTGAGGATGTGCCCTTATGATGATTTAGTACATGCTGAACAAGGTCAGTCCTGAAAGAAGCACAGAATAAACATTTTTGCCAGTATTTTTGTATTTTGCTTTTAAGACCACACACTTGGACTGAGCTCCCTATATTCTGCCAAGCCACTGTATGGATCTTTGCCTTTATGTTTGGGTTGTCTGTCAAAAGTGCCTTAGGAAAAGCATAATAACCCAAATGCTGTGTGCATCAGTCTGGATTTTCATGTTAAGTCAATTTCTCTGATAGATGAGTAATGCTTCAAAGCTGAAATAGTTGGTGCTGGCATCTAAATCAAGGCTAACAGCATTCAGTTAAATTGAATTACTGTAATCACATTACAGTGAAAATTAACACTGGGTATGCAAATTCAGTGCTCAAACCCCTTAAGGTTTCACCTGTGTGATTAGAGTACAGAAAAATGCATGAAGAATCTTTACACTTTGATCTCTTGTGTATTTATATTTAATCCTTTGAAATTTAAGTTCCCTTCCATCTTGTAAGTGTTTAGCATGAGAAAACAAATTCTTTAGCATGTTGAAATCCTCAAAAGAAAGTATTGGCATGCCGTTAAAGCTGACATTTATGTCCATGTTCCTGGGGCATAAAGCTCCAGAAGCAGAGATCTGGAGGGGAGTTTCAAGCACATGTGTCTACAGAAGGCATAATCTCAGGTGGCTTTTCTTTTCAGTGCTACTCCAAGGATAATCTGTAAAGTAAGAGATGATCATCAAGGTCCTGACAACAAGAAACACCTGCCATTAGTACCCTTAAATGATTTGGAGCCTATCACTAATGTACAGATCTGGTTAGCCGATGGAGAAAGGATAATTCAGAAATTCAACATTTCTCATAGGTAAGATTTGTTTTAGCACTGTCACATCTATTTGCATCTGAAGTACTTGTCTTATGCCTGTATGTATGCTAGGTCTCAAGTTACTGTGTGTGGTGTAAATCTTCTGTTCACTAACATGGGATTGCTGTTCAGCTGTATCTAGAAAACCTCTTTTCAAATTTTGAGACATTTTTGTAGCTGACAAGAGGAGCACAAGAGGAATGTGAACTGATGTTAATAGCACATTATAGTGTAAGCAAAACTCTGAGGAAACTAGGAATTCTTTGTAGGTTACTGGAAGTTAATTTCATTACTGGAGGAAGCAGCTTTTAAGATGGCAAATAACTCTCAAAATCGCTACATCTGGAGCAAATGGCTTATTAAAATGCAGGCTTGTCATTGGGCATAGGCAGCAGCACAGCTGAAAGCTGGGGGGTGTGACTTAGAGTTGAGACAGAGAAACCTTTAGGGAGGGCTGGAGTCAGTGCACTAGGCAGGGAAAGTGCTTCACCTGTGTCATCAACATGGACAATATAGAATGCATTCAGTGTGTTTCAATTTCCAGTTCCAGATTGGCTTCTAATTTGGGATAATGACAGAAGATGCCAATGCAGCATATGTATGCAGGAGCTTTGATAAAGCAGGGTTCACCACTTTAACATTAAATTATAGATCTGCTGTCTAAGACTTTTCTCAAATTTGTGATTTGAGCAATCACTCCAGTACTATACACTCACTTCATATGTAAAAGGTGTGTTCCCTGTAAAATGATCATAGATACAGTACAACACAGGCTGTTGCCAAAGTGAACCGTGTATGCCTGTGTGTTGGTCAGAAGAAAAGCCCAGAAGTTGAAGGTTTATAACTGATTTTTCATTTGACTTTTACTAATTTATCACTGGTAGTGGCCTAAGGTGTTAACTATAATGCTTTTGAAATATACAGCAGTAGCTGAAGGGCCAGTTGCTATTTTAATTATAAGTACTTCATTGGAGGGCTTAATATCTTTATTCCAGATTTCACACATTTAATTATATTTAGAAGGGTTTTTTTTTTGTCTTCATGGTAAGTAGTTTGAACAAGTGCTGAGTGCTTTTGGAAGAAAAAAGGAGTCTGAGATAAGCAGAACAGCAACCTTACTGAGGCAATGAGTTTTTTGAAGTAGTTTGCAGTAAATACTCCATCATAACATATCCTCTTGCCTCAAGATCACTGATTGTGCTGTATGCCACATTTGTGTATGACCTAATAAGAAATATGGGGAAATCCTTTTAAGTCCTTTTATTCTTAAGCATTATGATTACATGTAGAACACTCTTTTTGGTTGAAGGACAGAAAACAGTCAAGCATTTGTTAATTAAACTATAGGTAATTAATCTGTACCATATATATTGCAATGCTTGGGTAAACTGGTTCCTTTTACCTTCTTGCATCTAGAACGCTGATGTGCCACAGTAACTGCTGCTTTAGATATGATTTAATTCCTGATGAAAGATTGAAGTTAGAGCATTGGAGCAGAAGGGCAGATAGTATTGTAATACCACAGTAGGGGGAACTGAGGAGATAGGAGAGTGGAGCAAGTAGCAGAGCAGTGCTGTTGGAATAGCACACAGAGATATGTCTAGAGCTTTGAGCAACTAAGTGTGACCCTGGAGCACTGAATGTGGAGCCTGAGAAGGAACTTCTTTGTTCCAAAGCAGATAGCTGGTGCCTAATTGCCTGTGATGCTTTTGGGACCCATTGAACTTTGGTATAATGCATGCAGACACCTTTGTTCAACCAAAAATTTATTCCTGCTTGAGATCTTTCAGGTTCTGGGTTTATAAGACCAAGCACTGTCTCTGAGGTTTGTGTGCACAGGAATCAGGCGCTGACTCTATCTATCTGTCCAAGAAAGTATGGCTAAAGCATGAAAATTCAGTATCTGTGCAGCTTAATTGTTAGGATGGCTTTCCCCCAAGCCAGCTAGCACTTTCTCAATATCTAGGCTTGTTTCAAATATTACCTGAGGTCACAAAGCATTCCCAGGAGGCACTAAAGCCTGTGGGCTACACTGTGCATGGGGGAGAGGAGGGGTGAGTTTTATTTGTCAGTAGCCAGTCTACCAGTTGGCCTCAGGATCAGAGAGTGGACAGTGACCCTATGTTTACTGGAATAAGTTGTATCCTGTCACCTCCATTTTCTAATTAAATTGGCCACTCCCGATAATTCCTCAGCAAAACCTATCTTGGTTCCCTTGTTACTAGGTTCTTACCTTAGGTAAGGTTTGCACCTTACCAAGCAGCTTGACTCTGTAATGAATTCACTGCTGCACCTGCATTGGTAGAAGGAAGCTATATTTAGACCTCATTTACTCATAAACTATCCAAATGATTCTTGCAAACTCTTTATTGTTGTTATGGTTCTGCTACATCTGCTGCAAGGGTGAGGCACCTTTATTCTTAACTGTTGGCTGCAGAAACCTCAGGTAAGAGCTCCACCAGCTGGTTAAGAAATAGTAGGGTTGTGGAACTACCACCTGAATCATAGTGAAGCGTTTGAGTGCTCAGAAAGATACTCGTCCATTTTCCCTTGGGACTGCTCTCAGCGTGCAAACCTCGGCCCTTGCCTCCCAGGTGGATCAGGCACTTGAGGATGCCACCTCGTCTGTATTTCTCCGTTTCTTTGCCATCAGCCATTTCAAAGTGGGTGTCTCATTCTCTTGTGGTGGCTACTTGTGTTGGCTACTTGTGTTGTGCATGTGGTCTGTGTTGGGGTTGAAGTGCTCTAATGATGAAGTTTCTTTGTTTTTTTTCTTTCTCAGAATAAGTCACGTCAGAGACTTCATAACAAAGTATCAAGGATCAGAGGGAAGTGTTCCCTTCACACTGACTACTTCACTGCCTTTTCGAGAGCTGCAAGATGAAACACTCACGCTAGAGGAAGCAAAGTTGCAAAATGCTGTCGTTGTTCAGAGACTACAGAAAGCAACTGAACCTTTCAAACTTTTAATGATAAAAGCGCCTGACAATGACTATAAAACTGCTGCTTCACCTAACGGACAGCTTAAGAATGAACAAAAAAGTACTATCAAAAGTTCAAGATCAAATTAGCTTTTAACTGATCAAAAATTACTTACACATGGAACTAGATGAAACCAAAAACCTAACCAGCAATATCTGGATGCACACTCATCCTCATGTACTGTGCTCTTAGAGAGCAAAATATGTGCTATGCTGTCACCTGCTGTAATAGATATATTTTTGAACTTAATTTGGTAGTCACAGTTTGTCTGTATAACACAGCAGAGGTAGCTCTGTGATGGGGTCATCCTTAGAATTTCCTTAGGTAGAAATCTTAGTTCTTTAATGAGCATACTTAGTTGGAGACTTAATTATTACTGATAGCACCTGTTAAGGGAAAAACGTGGTTTTGCACTTTGGACTAAAGTGAAACTGAACTGATTGGTTTTACTTATATTTCAGTCTAAAATACTGAAGTTTGCATTCTTCTCACAATAACTCTTAAGCTAAGGATGCTTCAGGGAAGCTCACATTTGAGCTCTTTACTAACTTGAAAATCTTCATTAGTTGTGTCTTCAGGTTTTAACTTTTATCACAAGATCTGCAGTGTAATATTCTATCATGTATTCACGTGATGGTAGGTGCATGTGTGAGAAGACAAATGAGGTAGTCTGGTGCATACTGCATATGCAAGTGTCTCAAAGTAAGCTCTAAAGAAACCGTTACTACTGATGGTGGAGGTGGTTTGTGCCTCTCTTGTGCTGCTACAGATGTCATACCAATAAGGTGATGTCAAGCTATGTACTGATTAGGATAGAGATACATTTTTAGCTTTGTCACACAAAAAAACTTAGCTTTTCTGAACAGGAATAGTGGTTTAGAGGAACACAGTTGCCATTATGTTGTATACCTGCCTCTGTCCTGAACCAGCCAGCTGACTGAAATACTAATTGCATGTGGTCCAAGTTTCAGAGATGTTGAAAATCCTTATTTGAAAACAGAGGTTCTGACCCCTCTCCTCCCCACCCATACAAATCTTCTTGCTGTCTGCATACTTCAGGTATAAAGCTTACAGCCAACAATTCCATGTTTTACTAAGGAAGATATGAATATGAAGACTCAATACTTTGTTCCGTGTTTGCAAAGTAGCACGTGGGTCTGTGAATGGAACTAGAGTCTGTCAGTAAGACTCAACCCTGGGGCCTTCAATGAGTACTGACTAGTTTGTGCTACATGCATAAATGGATGATTGTTGGGTTTGCACTTCTTTTGGGTGGTTAAATGAAAGATGGGTTTGGGATTTCCTGGTTTTATTCTAAATAGAAGTTTATTTAATTGGAGTGACTTGAATTTTGTCTAAAAGTCCTGTTACTTCAAATTAGGAATGTGCTTCATTCCCAGGGATGTAAAACTGTTCTGCCTCAGCATCTCTACTGGTATCTTTGGGAGTGTGAATCTGTATTTGGAAAGCAGTTTTCAGCACTATAAACTTGTATGTTACTGTGTCATTCAGGTTGCAGCAAATAATACAACTACACTTTCTTTTGATCTTGTACTGACTTCTGCTATATGAAAGACATCTGAGACCTTTAGTAATAGGAAGAAATGTGCAGACAAATCCACTAGTAAAATTAGAGATAAGTCACCTACAGACAAAAGTCCTATCCTCAGTTTGCAGAGGTGCATGAACAGTTAATTTTATTAACCAGTGCTTTTGAATTTGTCTTCATGTAAAACTAAGTATGAGGAAACCACACACGTTTGATTGTAAGCTCAATTCTCACCAAAAATGTGCATGAAATGTCAAAGTAGCAGTATTGTATTCCTGCATTTTCAACGGAAGATCAAAGAAATCATTAGTGTAAAACTAAGTGATATGGAAGGGGAAAGGGCATCAAATTTTAAGGTTAGTTTTGCTTTTTATCAAAAGATCAGGGTTGTGGAAAGGAGTCATAAATATTTAGTATCAAAGTGTTGATTCACATCTCCTAACAGTATTTTAAGCTGAATAGCTTGTTTCTCTGCAGTTATACACTGTGCTTTACTGAAGTCATCTGTTTCTGGCTCCAGCTTTGGTGTACTTGAGTGTCTATTTGCAGTTTCAAAGTGCCACGATCTTAATTACAAACTACGAGCAAATCTTTTGAAAAATCAAGAGTGATGCTGAGTGTGCTCATCCTGTATTAGACTAAAAGGTGCTTTTTTAAAGAGAGGCATTTAACTGTGATTGGCTAACATTTCCTAATTTGGAGAAAATCTTTGGGAGGAATAGAAGGCTTTCCTAAATCTAATTGTTTTCAGTCAATTTGTAAAGACTGATTAGCTACCTGTAGTGACTGGACAGCCTAATCTCTTGCTCTTGGCTGTAGACTGCCATTGTGCATTGGTCAAACAACAGTAAACCGAGCTTGATCAATGCTTGAGTTTGTGAAACACAAACGCTATCAGTTATTCATTGTTTCTTTACAAGCCTTTACTGTTTTCGGTAAAGCCTGTGTGTTAGCGTAATTTGCAGCAAAACTGAAATAGCCTAGAAAAGAACAAAGCTTTGAAGTGTTTTCTGTAGGTGTTTTCCATTGTGAAGAAACATTCAAATGCAGGTAACAGACTTAATGTGTCACCGATGCCCTTGTGTGAAGAGAAGCATCGTCTGTTGCAGCACGGGTTGTGTCTGGCTTGGTGTTTTAGAACGGACTGGGGCTAAAAGGCTGAGCGGTCCAGCTCTGCTTTAAAGTCCATCAGGCCTCAGCCTTTAGGGACCCCTTGGAGCCTAAAAGCTTCAGTGGTTTTAACAAGGCCTATTAAAGCCACTTTCTCAGTTTTGCTTTGAAGATCTGCATTTAAGGTAGCTTTTTATTGCTTTGTTCTTTCAGAATTTTCTGAGTTTGCTGTAATTATTCTTGTCATATGAAGTTGACAGGGGACTTGTACTTCATGATGGTATGTTTTGCCCTGGCTCTCTGGTACCCACCAGTGACTGTCAGTAGCAGAGCTCTGAATCGATTGAGCCAGGAAGTCCTTTGCACAACTGTTAGTCATCTTCCTAAGACAAGCAGATCACTGAGTCCTTGTGTGTTTGTTGATTTGTTTAAACCCTCTTCTAGGCTGGCTTACTGCTGGGAGAAGAACAACAACTTGAAAATACAGTTTAATTTTTTTCCTCTAATGCGGGGCACACCTGCAAGACTACTTTGCTGTGAGCAGAGTGGTGGTGAGCTCACACTGCCTCAGTCATGGTGTCTGCTCCAGGAGCGGCTCTGGCTGCAGTGTGCTTCCTGGGGTTTCGTGTGACCTCATGTCCAGCCGGTGGGCGACAGCATTGCTCGTTGCAGTGGTTCTGAATTCATATAACTCAGAAACCCGTGCATCTCTGCGAGGGGGTAGCGATGATACTTTTTTAGACTTCAGGTGCAAACAGCCCCAGAACCTCTCATCGTCTTGCAGCTGCGGGCTGAGGCGGTACCGGGTCATCGGGGCACGGTGCCGCTGAGGAAACATCAGGGCAGGCACTGTGGCGGACGTTCTCTGGACGTCCGGGCCGCTTAGTGCGCTCCCGGTACAGCAAAGTGTAGGCTTAGCTCACGGACGGCTCCCGCAGCAGAGCGGCCGCTACTGTTGCCGCCTCCGGGAGCTGCCCCGCGCTCCTCCGCAGTGGAAGCGGCAGGGAGGATGAGGACGGGTGTTCCTGGCGCCCGCGGCGGGCTCGGCTATGGAGCCTTGGGCCGAGGCGGGAAGGGTGCTTCCCCGGCGGGGAGTGCGGTCTCCGTGCCCGGGAGAAGGCACCGATAAGCATCTTGGCCCCTCCAGGTCGCGGCGTGAGGGTGGGGCTGGACGGAGCCGCTCGCCCTCTTCCCTCCGCCGCCCCGCCCCGGGCACGCAGGTGTGGGACGAGGGTGGGCTGTCCGCTTTACCATGGCGGGGGCTGCCAAGGACACCCCACAGCGCCCGGCGGAGGAGGTAAGGGACTGGGGAAAAGTGGCCGTCGTGGGACTCGAGGAGCTCCTCGACTACAGTCCTGGAGTGGAAGTGCGGTTAGGGTCCTGGGCGTGCGGAACGGTTCCCCCACATACTCCCACCCCTCCTAGTCCGGTACGCTGTTGTTTTTATTTTCAGTGCTGGTAGGTTACGGGTAAGAGGAGTCTCCGAAGGGCTTAGGGCAGCTTGAACTTGCTGCCCTGTTTTGTGTGGTGTCTCTTGAGCGGCGCAGCCTTTCTGAAACAGCTCTTCCCTCCGGGACTGCCTCTGCGATCGAGGCGCTTGGGGTATCGGTGCCAGGAGAGAGGTGCGGGCAAGGAGGGGGCCGCTCTCAGGAAGCCTCATCAGCTTCCAGATGGGCTTTTCAAGCGGGAGAGTGTCTAGATGCTTCCTCTTTTAGACTTGGCAGGTGAGAGTCGAATGAGCTCTCTTTTTGGTTCCATGGCTCTTAAGGGTACAACTGGAATGGGCAGCTTCAAAACAGGGGCTGAGTTAATCTTTCACAATGGGACAGAGGACAGTCAAGACACAGAGCTCATCGGACGCTCTCTTTTGGCTTCTCTTGTCTTCGGGAAGCACCTGGGGCAACTCATGTGAGACATAGGAATACTGTAGACAAATATGCTGTCTTTGGCTCACAGAGCCCCTCTGTGCTGTGTTGCTGGCCGCTGGAGGAATGCCCTCGAAAGCACCACTGTGTCCTGCCTTGCTTGTATGCCTTTCCTAGGTGTCCGCCTCCAAGCTCTGCTCCTGTTATTTTTTTCCACTCTGCGATGCACTGATGTCAGTAGGAAACCTGAAAACAGTCCTCAAGATACTTGGTATGAGGCACCTGGCATGCCACCTGTGACTGTCCCGCTCAGGCTTTTAAAAGGCATTTGTGTGGTCGTTCACAGAACAGAAACATTACCGCTAGTAATTCTACGCTGAGAGAAAAGCTGACTCAAGAGCTGCTCCTCGTTAGCTACACTTTCATTGTTTCTCAGATAAACCTACATTAGTATTTATCTTTTGGGTGCAGGTTTGTGCTCTCACAATTGCTCGTTGGTTCAGTTCTGGACTGAACTGATAAAGGATAGCTTAGCACCAAAAAAAACAGCTGTTTGCTGTGCCCATAAAGTTTTGGCAGTATCTTCACACGTTTGTGCAGAGTTGTTTTCCATGTGCTTATATACTTTGGAAATAAGATTATGTGTTATAAAAACGATATTCAACTTCTGTTTTGTTGGGGAAGGGAAATTTTCTAAGTTGTGCAAACTGTTTTTACTTCTCTTGTAAGTTAAAACCTTAAAGAACCACAGTGTCTGAGATGTGTTAATTTTCTATGCAACATTTAAAACTACTCTTCTACTTAAGGAGCAAAATCAAATCTTGGTTATTATGCTTTACTGGTTTACCTTGAAACACAATTAACTTTGTGCAAGTACAAAATTGTTGAATTCATCCAAAAATGCAAAAAATTAACTTCATCTGTTAACTTCCTTTGATTTCTTCTCCTCCTCCTCTTCTCCCCTCTCTTCTCTTCTCCTCTCCCCTCTCTTCTCCTCTCCCCTCCCCTCTCTTCTCCTCTCCCCTCCCCTCTCTTCTCCTCTCCCCTCCCCTCTCTTCTCCTCTCCCCTCCCCTCTCTTCTCCCCCCTCCCCTCTCTTCTCCTCTCCCCGCTCTTCTCTTCTCCTC
Organism: Pogoniulus pusillus; assembly: GCF_015220805.1. Lineage (NCBI taxonomy): Eukaryota > Metazoa > Chordata > Aves > Piciformes > Lybiidae > Pogoniulus > Pogoniulus pusillus. The sequence continues at coordinate 28,179,121 of NC_087270.1, read as the reverse complement.
TCCCCTCTCTCCTCTTCTCCTCTCCCCTCTCTTCTCTTCTCCTCTCCCCTCTCTTCTCTTCTCCTCTCCCCTCTCTTCTCTTCTCCTCTCCCCTCTCTTCTCTTCTCCTCTCCCCTCTCTTCTCTTCTCCTCTCCCCTCTCTTCTCTTCTCCTCTCCCCTCTCTTCTCTTCTCCTCTCCCCTCTCTTCTCTTCTCCTCTCCCCTCTCTTCTCTTCTCCTCTCCCCTCTCTTCTCTTCTCCTCTCCCCTCTCTTCTCTTCTCCTCTCCCCTCTCTTCTCTTCTCCTCTCCCCTCTCTTCTCCCTAAAGTTTGTGGAAGCAATTTGATAGTGAATTCCACCATGGGGTTCTTGAAACAAAATTTTCATTGTAAATACTTTCTATTTTGTTCCTTATTTGACCACTGCCTACACATTCAGATCTCTAGTGAACCTTTAGAGTACTTTAAGCTTTCTGCTAAGCTTACACAGGTGAAAAAGCTTTCACTGGATTTCACAGAAATCAAGCAATTTCTGCTGCTGGAGGGAGCAATGCAGCAGGGAAATTCAGCCTGAAGAGGAAAAACCCTGTTGGGTGATCGTAGTACACTGCTATTGGTCATGTGCTGCTCTGTGCAAGTGCAACGTTATCCTTCTCAAGCAAGTTTCTGATGTCATTTACATACAGTATCATATAAATCCAACCAAGGCTGGGGGAATAACTCCTCTAGATCCTACAATGGATAGCTGCCATGTATATCTTTTCTACTCTTAACTGTGATCCCAGGAAATTAGGAAGAAATGTTTCAGCTTTACTAATGCAGAGACCTACCATAATTTTTAGCACTGTCTCAGAAGGTACTGAGGTAGCAAACATAGCAGTTACTGTGTAATTTTGATACAGAGAGTCAAAAGAGACAATGGGCTGCTACTTTTGGAAGGAGACACCAAAATGGAGAGTCTGAATGATCATTTCTGAGCAGCACACAGTGAAATTACCAGGCAGCAGATCTGCAATGAACACAGTGGCACTTCCTTTCCCAGCACCGTCATTCATGTGTAGATCTGTTGTGATGTGCTGTAGCTTAACATGCAAGAGAGTTCCAAAAGTAATTAGGCAAAATAACAGGGAAAAAGAAGTGTAGAACAGTGATCAGACTTTAATCTTAGGTTCATAAAGTTCATGAACTGCTGATTCTCTGTGTTTTTGTGGCTGAGTGTACAGGGTATCTGTGTGCTATGTCAGTCTGACAGCTTGTTTTATCCTGAAAATAACATTCATAAACACCCTAGTGAAAACTACTGCCGTGATCAAAGTATTAACTTCTCTGCAAGGCGACCTGGAAGTGATGTCCACAAAGTAGTTAAGCAGCATCTTGACTGTGTGTGTGTGTGTGGAATCACAGTGAGAGGGTTTTTTAGAAAGAATATTAAGTCTGTAGATCTTGTAACCATGAAACTCATGTGGAGACAGGATGGCACTTTGGCTACAACAACCCCATGCAGAGATACAGGCTGGGGTCAGAGTGGCTGGAGAGCAGCCAGACAGAGAGGGATCTGGGGGTACTGATTGATACCCGCCTGAACATGAGCCAGCAGTGTGCCCAGGTGGCCAAGAGAGCCAGTGGCATCCTGGCCTGCATCAGGAATGGTGTGGTCAGCAGGAGCAGGGAGGTCATTCTGCCCCTGTACTCTGCACTGGTTAGACCACACCTTGAGTACTGTGTTCAGTTCTGGGCCCCCCAGTTTAGGAGGGACATTGAGATGCTTGAGCGTGTCCAGAGAAGGGTGACGAGGCTGGTGAGAGGCCTTGAGCACAGCCCTATGAGGAGAGGCTGAGGGAGCTGGGATTGTTCAGCCTGGAGAAGAGGAGGCTCAGGGGTGACCTTATTGCTGTCTACAACTACCTGAGGGGTGGTTGTGGCCAGGAGGAGGTTGCTCTCTTCTCTCAGGTGGCCAGCACCAGAACAAGAGGACACAGCCTCAGGCTGTGCCAGGGGAAATTTAGGCTGGAGGTGAGGAGAAAGTTCTTCACTGAGAGAGTCATTGGACACTGGAATGGGCTGCCTGGGGAGGTGGTGGAGTTGCCGTCCCTGGGGCTGTTCAAGGCAAGGTTGGACGTGGCACTTGGTGCCATGGTCTGGCCTTGAGCTCTGTGGTAAAGGGTTGGACTTGATGATCTGTGAGGTCTCTTCCAACCTTGGTGATACTGTGATACTGTGTGATACTGTGACTGTTTCCTGTACCAAAACTTTAATTAGACTAGTTCTTGTGAACTCAACACTCTCTGTGTTATAAGAATTGTTTGGAATCATGTATTATATAGAGGCATTACTTAGCTTTTGAAAAAAAAAAAAAGGTTTAAGCTGAAAGAGTGACATAAGAAATTTTTATGATGGGAGGGGTGAGACTGGATTTGGTTGCCCAGAGAGGTGGTAGATGCCACATTCCTGGGAATGTTCAAGGTTAGGTTAGGTGAGGCTCTGAGCAACCTAGTCTAGGTAAAGCCGGCCCTGCTCGCTGGAGGAGATTGAACCAGATGACCTTTAAAGATCTCTTCCACCTCGAACTATTCTGTGTCAGCTACTTGGGAAAATGTGGGAAAGTAGCATTAGTGGTCTAAAAGTTTCTTTTGTCTTGTGGTGGAATGGGAAAGAGGATTCACATATATTTCTTATTAGTTATTATCTGTTGAGTTCAGCTGGAAGTCATCTAGGCAGTGCTTGGGGATCAGAAGGGAAAAATATCAAAGGGAAATAAGATTTTTAAAGTAATTTAATTTATGAAGGATGGAGGTGAAAGTAAGAGAAGAGTATAATAGAAAAAAAATCCTTTATCAAGTTTTCTCTACACAGTTGTTGGAGCAGAAGAGGTACACAGCTTGAGAGGACTGTGTTATGAGTCAAGTGAACTTGATTCTATAGATGCCACAAGTCTAGTAAAGCTCACACTTAGAGTGGTTTGCCATTGGATTGGGCTGCCCAGGGAGGTGGTGGAGTTGCTGTCCCTGGAGGTGTTCAAGAAAAGACTGGATGAGGCACTTAGTGCCATGGTCTAATTGACTGAACAGGGCTGGGTGCTAGTTTGGACTGGATGATCTTGGAGGTCTCTTGCAGCCTGGTTGATTCTATGGTTCTATGAGTTATGTCTGGAAAATAGAGAGTTATTTTGTACAGCAAATATGCATATAGGCTGTTTTGTTTTAACATCTCATATCAAATTCAATGGTATATTGTTCTGATCGAGTCTGCCTTGGGGCTGTTTACAACTCTTTTTTTTCCTGGAATGAAGAACCTTGCCAATATAGTGTAAAAGCAAGGCTTGCTCTGCAACTCATGCCCTGACACTTAACTTGGCTCTAGTACCAGGATCCCACCATCCCTTTCTCTGTGGAAATATAGAAAGGAAAGTGTCCCTTGCTTGTTCACACTCATGTAAAACAAATAAAGGAAAATATTTAGGTCACTAAAGGTTCTGCCAGGAGGTCTGAAACATACCAAAACTCATTTGGGCGATTCTATCAACTATTCAATCAACTACTGCCATGGTCTAGTTGATTGGTTAGGGCTGGGTGATAGGTTGGACTGGATGATCTTGGAGGTCTCTTCCAACCTGGTTGATTCTATGATTCTATTAGAGAATACACACCAAAAAGCAAATAAGAGAGCATGGATTTACAACATCATTTTAAACACAGCTGGAGTGAGTCCTAAGGAGGACTTGGGTCCCAAAATCAGTTTCCCTGTTATGCCAGCTTTCACATAAGATACAGAAAAGTCAAGTGCCTTTGCTGGAGTCATACCAGCATATTGTGACAAAGAAAGGAGTGGAGCACAAATCTTTGGTATATATCCAACCTCCGTTTGGCTGTGGAGCTTTCCTTATATGAATGTTGTCTAATTGCCACGGCATGAGAATATCAGTTATTATGATCTGAAAGATTATTATATGAGAATATTTTCTTTAAATGAGTTTTCAACCTTTAGGAAAAAAAAAATCAGCTGAATGAAACATTCAAAGGCAAAACTGAGCTCAGAAAATAGCGTACCAGTACGTACACTTCTTTGCTGCTTCTTGTTTGCCTGTTGACTGGCTCTTTTTTAATAGCTTGTAAAAGGCAGGTAAGTAAGCCTAGATTCCCTTCTAGGAAGGCTGTAATCTGTTTTTAAGGGGTTGTATTAAGGAGCAAGCTAATAAAAATTCAAAGCAATCATCAATCTGCCTGCTGATGATAGTTGAGGGTGCGCACATTTATTACGTGTGAATAAAATACCTGAATTTGGGCTCAGCCTTAGACTTTAACTTCATGATTTCTGTAGCTTTTAACTTGTGTACCTTGCTGTGTTTTTTAATCATAATTTCTTCTGCTTCTCAAGCAGGAATACAAGCTCTCAACTTGCAGCAAATTATGCTATGCAATAGGAGGTGCCCCAAATCAGGTCGCAGGGAGTGCTGCTTCCTTCTTCCTACAGATCTACCTGCTAGACATAGCCCATGTAAGTAGCACGAGAAATCCTTGCAGATTGTAGACTTAACTCTGCTCTTGTTAACAATGTCCCTGGATTGACAAAAGGTAAAAAAGATGAATAAGCTGACCAAGCTTTTTAATTGTCTTCTTGTCATTGCCTCTAGCTGCTCAGCATCCTGGGAAATGCAAAAACTTGTCCAGATATTTCTGTTTGTCTGTCTGTCTTGAAGTCTTCATTCTTTGCTTTTAGTTCAGGATCATTAATAGAGCTTTAGGCACTATAGAACTCACACTTGCAAACATAAGAAAAAACATTTCAGTGTGTCAAGAGAGGGTAAGATATAAGACATTTAAAACATTGATAGTCCTATGTTGAGGTTGCCAAGTTTTAATTTATTTGCTTTGGTTAGAAACCACTGCAGTTGCATCCAAGAGTCAACATAATTTCACATACATTTTATTTGGTGTGTCTAGGGAAATTTCTTTGCAAAGAAAGCTGAATTATCCTTCCTGAAGGTTCTTTGCTTCCAGTCCATGGCTTTCTGATGCAGAAGTAGACCTGGGAAAACAAAGCAGTAGGAGTCATCCCACTCATCTGACTTTCAGCTGCTCCAGTTAGATTTCAAGACAGCAGGGAAACAAAAATCAATCAATAAGCTTTTTTTGCTGTTTTGGGTTGTCTTGTATGTCTGCATTGTAACTAGGTGGGACAGATAAAGTATGACAGGGTGGTGTGTTGCAGGGACTGAGAGCAGCTGTTGCTGAAGCTGTATGAATGGCTTTCATCACCATTGACTGAAGTCAGAAGATCTAGAGACAAGGCCAGTTTTGGACATCAGTATCAAGGATGTCAAGTGGGTACTGTGGGGTCTGAGGAGTTGGAGGTGGAACAGGTGACGTGGAGACACAGCAGCTCTGACTACAGCTGTTCCACACTTAGCTGAAGGAAGATAATACAGGCCATTGCAGATGATGAAGCAGAAACTGAGTGAGAAAGACAATAGTGCAGTTTCCCTGGAAAGCTTAGAAATATGGCCATTTCCCCACTGTCTGTTCAGCACAGGAACTGAAAGTTCTTGAAGCCAGGGACTGCCTATTTCTTTGTGTTTGCATACAGCATCCTCAAAGCTTGGTCCCATTCTTGCATCTTTAGGCACTACCTAAATAAATGATACTATAATTATTATTTTGTTATCAAGCTGATACTGAAACCAAATAATTTTGCTTAAAGTTTATAATAATAAACATAGTATTTCATTCAAGGTCTTAATTATTTGCTCCTTGATGGCTTAGTTTGTTCTCTAAAGTAATCCTGCAGGGACAGGACTACTGCAAGGTCTGAAATCCTGTAGGGTTTTTTCCACATGTTTTCAGGGGAGAGCAAGTAATTTTATAGTAACTACCTGGACTTAATTCTTAGGGGCAGAACTGTTTTTAACTCTTTGAGAGATAATGAAACTCACTAGGTGTGATCTTTCATATGTAATCTGGATCCTTTCTGAGAAAATTACATTTGTATTCACAGGTTTTGCCTTTAAATTCCCTGTCCCAGCTAAATTACCTGTGTAAACTAAAGAGATATAAATACAATTCCAGACCATGCTGGATCTTTGAGGCAAATTACTGGAGAACAACAGTACCTCTGATAATAGGACCCAAGGACGTCCTTTTGAGATGGGTGAATTTATATTGGGTTTAATTTGCATTTTATTAACACAAAAAAGGTTTTGGCATTGGTGCTGAGAAATACTGACTAGATTTAGTCAGTGCATCCAGGGCATCTATAAGCCTGTACCAATCATGAAGACAGGGTGACTACATAGACACCACTCCTAATGGTCTTTGTTACCTCTGTTTGACTTGGTGTCCTGTCTATTCAAGTCTGTCTCAGGGCTGGTGGGCTACTTGCAGTCATGACTGTGGGAGGGCACAAAGAGCACAGGTGGATGAGTTGAACATCAGTGAACTGCTGTGGCACTGAGCCCAATGCTCATCCCACCTTTGTCCTAGAATGCAGCAACATGATGCTTGGAGAGTCGCTGCCAGTATCTGCTGGAAACTACCATTCCCATTCCTTACCTGTTCATAAATACTCTAGGGCAGAGCATGTGTTTGGAGCTGGTGATGTCAGGCAGGTTGGCTGTCCTTGCAGTACCACCTAATTTGGGCTAAAAATCGAACAGGTGTGATTACAAAAAGTGTGTAACATCTGCCTTTTACAAAGGTCGTCCAGGACATTCAGGGATTATTGCTTCCTTCTTTCACCTCTGAGCAAATACCTACAGTGAAATCTGTGGGCGAGGGACCTGCACCTGCTGAAAGCCATGTGCTGCTGCCTAGCATGCAATAAACTCTGCAGAAAAGCAGGGAATACAACACCAAGTTTGAGCCAGTATCAGCTGTGCTTGCCAGGTTTCCTGCTGCATTGGAGCACTGACAGCATGAAAAAGCATTTAAATGAAGGGATTTGTCTGCTGATGCTGTATAAGTCACATAAGCTGTTTCAACATTCTCACTCTCTCCTTCTCCTGATAGTTAACTTGAGGAACATCTATGTTTAAATAGAGTGGCATGAGCTGAGCACTTGGAAGAAAACCTACCACCTTTAAGCATTGTGTGATAGGAATTCCTAAGCTCTCTACAGGTAGATGTGAAAAATAATGACACTGACTGGGATAACTGTTTCTGTGTAGGCACTTAAACGTGGTCCTTGAGGGTTAACTTCAAAGGGTCTTCTGCTTGGCTGATTTGTTCTTATGTAATCTGCAACCATTTTTCATGTGAGATTTGTTGGACTTGTGCTGGCAGCCTTGATTTGAACAGATGTGCCTCACTCAGTTCACTCATTCAGTTTCGAGTGGATAAAGTCTGCTGTGCTACAACCTGTTCCAGAGCCACATACCACCAGCTGGCAGCCTTGCTGGTAATCTCAGGAGATGAAAAAACATTAATGTGTTTAAACAGCTCCCTCTACTTTTACAGATCAGGCCAGGATAAAGATGCTGTAAAATGGGACCGTGAGGAACAAAGTGAGAGGATAGATATAGAGAGGCTCTGTCAGGCTTTATGAGTAAAATGAGGATTTTAGTCCAATATTTGACTCACTTTCCTCGTTCTAAATGCCCAGTGTCTCCTCTGCACTTTCCCTCTCTAATCCCTTCTCTCACAGTGTCTGTCTCAATGTTTCACTCGTTTGCCATGGGCAGCCAGTAGCACTTTCCATGACAGCAGCAAGCATGTTTTGTAAATGAACTGTGGTCATTCTTTAAAACACTGAGTTGTTTTCTGGAAAGTTGCTTTGTGTTGTTTCATTGTGTTGTGAAACAATGGCTCTCATTTACAGTGTTCTGCCTGTACTTTCAGATTACTCCATTTCAAGCCTCTTTGGTGCTGTTCATTGGCAAAGCCTCAGGTGCAGTTACTGATCCTGTTGCTGGCTTTTTTATTAGCAAGAGTAGATGGACAAAAATTGGCCGGCTCATGCCTTGGTAAGCATAAATGTGTGCACATATTTACACATAGCTGTGTGAATATCCTGTGTGTGTTGTGATCATGCAATCACTTCATTGAATAGGACACGTTTTCCTTTGCCTGTTCCTCAGACAACAGTGATTGTACCTTTTGCACATATATAAAATGAACATTTGTCATGTCATATATTTCCCTTTAACTTGTTTATCCATGGAAAAAAAAACAACATAGGAGAGATTTTCTGCTAATGGAGACACAAACAAATAAAGCCAAGACACAGTTCATAGAATCATAGAATCAACCAGGTTGGAAGAGACCTCCAAGCTCATCCAGTCCAACCTAGCACCCAGCCCTAGCCAGTCAACTACACCATGGCACTAAGTGCCTCATCCAGTCTTTTCTTGAACACCCCCAGGGACAGTGACTCCACCACCTCCCTGGGCAGCCCATTCCAATGCCAATCACTCTCTCTGGCAACAACTTCCTCCTAACATCCAGCCTAGACTTCCCCCAGCACAGCTTAAGACTGTGTCCCCTTGTTCTGTTGCTTGTTGCCTGGGAGAAGAGACCAACCCCCACCTGGCTACAGCCTCCCTTCAGGTAGTTGTAGCCAGCAATGAGGTCACCCCTGAGCCTCCTCCAGGCTAAACAACCCCAGCTCCCTCAGCCTCTCCTCATAGGGTTTATGTTCCAGGCCTTTCACCAGCTTTGTTGACCTTCTCTGGCCACATTCCAGCACCTCAACATCTCTCTTGAATTGAGGAGCCCAGAACTGGACACAGTACTCAAGGTGTGGCCTGACCAGTGCTGAGTACAGGGGAAGAATAACCTCCCTTGTCCTACTGGCCACACTGTTCCTGATGCAGGCCAGGATGCCATTGGCTTTCTTTGCCATCTGGGCACACTGCTGGCTCATCTTCAGCCTACTATCTACCAGTACCCCCAGGTCTCTTTCTTCCTGCCTGCTCTCAGCCACTCTGTCCCCAGCCTGTAGTGCTGCTTGGGGTTGTTGTGGCCAAAGTATAGAACCCTGCACTTGGCCTTGTTAAATCTCATCTCATTGGCCTCTGCCCACCCATCCAGCCTGTCCAGGTCCCTCTGCAGGGCTCTCCTACCTTCCAACAGATCAACACCTGCTGCTTGAATCTGTGTCTGAGTTTTCATCTTTGTCTACAGTCTTCAAGTTGGCATCACTTCTCTACAAAGCTGGAACTTTTTTCTGCTTGTGGTGTAGTGTGCTTCACTTCTTACATCTGCCTTCCAGAAGCTCCTTTAAATTCTCTAGGTCTTGCAATTCAATAAAGGATGCATCCATGCACTCAGAACAGATGGGACATGATGGCATTGAAGGGCTCAGCAACCATCACTGCCTTGACACTCTTATTACATCCTTCCTTACAGGAGTCATTCTGGTCCTGCTTCAATTGCATCTCCATAATTAAAATGCTTAATTATGAAAACTCATGAGTAAGATGCTGTAAGATTTTGATCAGCATTCCTAAAGGGATTGTGTTGTATTCTCTGTGACATACCTATCCCTTGTATGCTTTTTAGGTAGTACATCCACACGTGTGCTGTTCACGTGCTGCACAGAGAGGCTAGAAGAAGGAATGTTACTTGCATAGGAAGATTTACAGGTGTGAACCATGAAAATTAGAAAGGATTGGTCCACGTTAGAGGAACCCAAGATTGTCTATGTCATGGGGAATGTATTTGTTGGGGGTTTTTTGTGTTTTGGAAGTCAGGGAGAGCCTAAGTAATTTGTGAAATATGGAGTCGTTCATCACTTCTCTCTCTCATGTGTTATAAGAATGTGTTGCAAGATGTTTTGAATTCATTACAGTTTTTAAATTCATCTCCAAAATCTAAGAGTAAATGTGCAAAGAAGTTGAATTTTCATGGAAAATAAACTGATTCTTTTATCTGGGAGTTCTCCTGCTGTTGTGTGAGATGAGGGCTGCAGAAACTTGTCTGTGAGTAGTTCATATCTGACAAAGAATACAAGGCAAGTAAATGCTGGGAGAAGGCTAAGGTCAGCTGCTGTTGGCTTCAGCAGGAGAAGACCTTCAGGTTAAAGTTAAGCCCTATGGGAAAAGAGGAGCTTGATGCTGTTTCTCTTTCCAGGATTTGATTTGTGGCCAGGTAGATGGAGTGGTTTTTTTTTAATGAGCACTGAATTGAGCAACAAAGCTATTAAAAAATAACATAATGACATTTTTGTACCAATATCATTAGATTCCTCTTTTCAGTTCTCTGAATACTGCACATGTGTTTTACATTACTGTTAAATGGGTGTCAGAATAACTCCCATCCTAGCATGAGCTTATCTACCCTTTACACTGCAAACCAACTACTGTACAACTTGCACTTCTTACAGGAAAAGTGCTTATCTAATCTAGCTTCTAGTATGCATTCTGCAAACAGTTGGTTTCTTTCCAGAAGGATTTTGTCTGGGTTTTTGGGTAATGGTAATTTTTTTTTTTCATGGAAATTTTATCCCCATGCTTTGGCAGTCAGACCATGTTTCTGCAAAGCAGAATACTTCAGTGTTTTGAAGTTATTCTGGCTTTTAAGTATCTAGAGTGAAGCAGTAGAATGATCTCAGTCACAAAGGCTTGCTATCAAAGCAAGAACGTTAGAAAAGAAGGTGAGTGTTTGAGTATAGCTTAATGCTGTACTAAATACAGTAAGAACCCATCACTCACTGTGGATCTCTTTTATGTAATATGTTTAAAAGGCATAAGTAGACATTCATGTGAAAAACACAGACCTGGTCGTGTATTTTGTCAAGGGACATGATAGGAGCAGTCAAATATTCAGCAACTTCAGCATGGCCCTGAAAACTTTAATGAGGAAAGGAAAATTTGGACAGAGGAGTGAAGTGGGAGAGAAACTGAGGTTGTTGCTGAAAAGTTGCATGAAAAATCTACTATGAAATATTTCACTGTTGTGACTATCAGTCTGGAAGAGCTTGCACTTCTGGAGAGGAAGGTGGAGTCTCTGTGCTGGGTTAGGATTTTACCCTTAGTTGTGTTTTCCACTGTTGATCAGCTATAGATGAGCTGGGGACTAGAGGGGCAGAGAATACCAGAACCTGGCACTTTCCTTGTGAATGCTCAGATCCCAATGGTGCTGTTGATCCTAAAGAGCAGTGTGGGAAAGCCATTGTTGCACTGAACTATTTACTCACATTACTCTTTTGTGTTCTGGTTTTTCAGTTCACGATTGCAAAGTAATCAGCTGACCCCCAATGTCAGTAGTGCTGTTGTGAAGGGATTCATCTGTTTTCTCTTTTACATGTGTGGATATTTTTGGTTAGGATCTTGGTCATCTAATTCCATTGTTTAACGTCTGATTTACAAGAATACAGAAAAGAGCCCTGATGCTGCAGCTCAGACTTTTAGGAAACAATAGCATCTGACCACTCTTTGTGTGTCATGGAGTTTGACAAGTGTTGTTTGCCTGAAATAATGTTTGGACTAATGTAGTTGTGATCAGTAGTGCAGAGTTTAGTTGGAGGCCTGCAGTTAGTGATGTTTCCCAGTACTGAATCCAGTCCTGTTCAGCATCTTCATCAGTTATGTCAGTGAAGTGACACAGGGTACTCTCAGCAAGCCTGCTGATGATACAAAACTGGGAGAAGAGGCTGACATACCAGAAGGCTGTGCTGCCTTTCAGTGAGACCTGGATGGGATTGAGAGTTGGGTGGAGGGGAACCTCATGAAGTTTGAAAAGGACAAGTGTGGAGTCTGTACCTGGGGAGGGATCACCCCACGTACCAGTACAGGTTGACCTGCTGGAAAGCAGCTCTGCAGAGAAGAACTTAGGAGCCCTGGTAGACAAATAAACTTCTGTACTTCAAGGGAGAAAGACCACCTGAACAGAGTTGTGGAGTCTCCTTCTCTGGAGACTTTCAAAACCCACCTGAATGCATTCATGTGCAACATGCTCCAGGTGAATCTGTTTTATCAGGGAGATCAAACTAGATGATCCCCAGAGGTCTCTTCCAACCCATATCATTTTGTGATTCTGTAATTAATTGCTGGTTAATGTCAATACCTGGAATTTAACTTTCTGCAGTTCTGTTTTTTTTTAATGACACTTTCCTCACCAGAAGATGATCCTCTTGTCTTTGAAGTAATTAGGAATTTTGTGGTCGAGGTAAATGGAGCAAATTATCATATACCCACAGTATCACCAAGGTTGGAAGAGACCTCACAGATCATCAAGTCCAACCCTTTACCACAGAGCTCAAGGCTAGACCATGGCACCAAGTGCCACATCCAATCTTGCCTTGAACAGCCCAAGGTGATACAAACTGTAGGAACTTTTGCAGTGGTCTTCTCATTTTTTTTTTATGCTGCATTTAGTATTGTAAAGTATGTCAAAGCATTTGCACTTGTTTGAAGAGCAGTGAGAGAAAAACTGAAGGCATTAAAATTGGAAGAGGGAATTCTTGGTAATAAGTAGGCTCATGTAAAAATTGCCAAAGTATGAGATTTGACAGCAGAGCTTCAGTGGCTCTTTCTGGTGAATATGCATCCTAAGACATGTACTAAGGGATGGCAATCTAGATATGCTGTCACAGTGCCTGTGCAAGGAAATTATGTGTGCTCTGAGTGGCATGTGAACTTAAGTACAGATCTTTTCCTTCAGATTTGCAGGGCTTTTTTTTCCTTCTTATGAAAGTACTTGTATGCATTTTACAGTAATCTGTGTATTTAATGCATACCAGCACATGGCAGTGCTCTAACTAGAAAAACTGCACGTAAAATGGATTACATTCTGTTGGTTATTAGCAGGAAACTTTAATGTGCTTTGCTGTCACTATCTTGACATCATGGACATGTGTTGTTTTGGTTTTGTTTTTCAGGATGCTGGCATGTACACCCTTCACAGTAGTGGCCTATTTTTTTATGTGGTACCTGCCTCCTTTTGCATCTGGGAGAGCTGCATGGTATCTGACTTTCTACTGCCTTTTCCAGGCACTAACCACAGTAAGTAGATTATAGGTCATGATGCTCTCAGCAGAAACCTGCTTGTTCTCCATCTGTGTTACTGCCTTCAGATGTAATAAACTGAGATTTACCAAAACTTTACATTTGATTTCAACTTCTACTGAGTTTAAGGGATAGACATATCCCTTTTATCTTCCAGGTTGAATAGAGTGGAAAATTGTATTGTCTTTATTATGGCTTTGCTTCTTGTTAGTTAGCTCAAACTAGGAACATGGTACTCTCCTAGTGCAAAGAATACCAGACACTTTATAGCCTAGCTGTGAAGGACTGGGATGTTTCCCCAAGGAAGTTGAAGGAGCACAGCATTAAGGTAAAGCCTCTTGGTAATATTTCTGCAGTGCAAGATTTTATTGTTTCTCACTTTTTTTAAGCTTTATAAATCACAAAGAAATGCAGCTCTTTGTGCTAAAAAAATAGAGTGTCCTAATTAAGTGGATTCCACTGTTGCATTAAACCATTTTCCTGGATATCAGAGGAATACAACATTTCCCCTGACATTGCCTAAGTGATGTTCTTTCTTTGCATAGTTATTCCAAGTACCGTATTCTGCCCTCACCATGTTTCTCAGCACAGACCAGAAGGAGAGAGATTCTGCCACAGCATACCGTGAGTGTGATTTGGGTTTTATTGCATGCATTAGGGTTGAGTTTTCTTTGAAATCAGCCTTTATCTATAGGAAGTTCCTAATGGTTTGTGTCCCTAAATTTTTAATAGCTGATGTCTTGTACATGCTTCCATTTTTCCAGTTAAATAGGACACATTACTATTTTATTGTCTAAAATTGTCTGTTATCTGCAAACCCTTTTTGGTTTCTTGCTAGCAGGAAGAAACAGTAAAAATCACTTTTATACCCAATCCAGGCTGGGGAATAATGGTTTCATTTAAAGATGATTTGTAGGGGAAAAATAAAGTCCTGATCTTTAACATTTAATTAATTAGTTACAGACTTTTAAGTATTTTCTCTCTCCCTTTTTTTTTCCTTGTTCAAATTTCCTCACATTTATGTATTGCATATCATAAATTCCAATCCCAGACCTGTTTCAGCAGAAAAAAAAAATCAGAGAACCAAGACAGTTAACCTTACAAAAAAAAAAAAAAGAGTATTTTTGTGTTCATATTCACCCCAGCTGAAATATCTCTTTTTATTTCATGTGTGTTTATTTAACTGTAAGCTATATCAGGTAGTATAAAGACAGATCTTGCTGTAATCTAACTAGCACTCTGACCACATTAACTAAAAGAATGAGGGCTTCCAGACCATATTGCTGGCTCCTCAACAATCAAAACCAGAGATGTGGCTTTGAAGCAAATCAATCAGACCCAAAAAAGTGCAATGAAAATATTTTCAGGAGTTCCTGTGCAGCTCATTGGCTGAATGTAAGAACAGATTCTTTCCTTCCTACTCTATTCAGCTCTGTTTTCACACCTATTTACTATGTAACTGCTATCTCTCATGGCCACCAGCACTAAGCAAGGTAAGGAGAGTCAAATATGACATGAAATACTTTTCTGTGCTTTAGCTAGTCTTTCAGTGTTGCTTTAGAAGAACTTTTTTGTTGCATCTGTTTTCTTCTCCTGGGAAGAACCCTTTTCTCTTCTATTAGTCCTTCTAGGGCTCAACATACTTCCTTGAAAACTAGACCACGGAAGCACAATGAAATGGCCAGAAGTGCTAAAAACATCATGTCAGAATTTCTGGCTAAAATACCCCCTGAGCAACCCAATCCATTCCCAGCCACATGGTACAATTGCAATTTGCATTATCATCAGCTATCTCAAGAGAAAGTCTGGGCTAGCAGTCATAGGACAGGGCTAAACAGTGGGAGATTCCAGATCTGTTATATTCTTTGGCACTGACTGTATTCTGAGTCATCTGGTCTAAATTCTAGCTAAATCCATGTACCTAGTGGTTTCTATTGTATGGTTTTATGTCTTCAGAGGACACAAGCCCAAAAAAAAAGTGCTTTCCTGTCTGCTAGTCCTATGCAAGGCTCCATAGGCACATGAAATCTGTGCTCATAAAAGCTGTTGAACTCCATGGCTGAGAGATGTTACCTATTTATAGCATCATTTTATTGTTCAGAGAGTGGACAGCTGTTGCCCTAAGCCAAGTTAGGGTGGTGGAATGAGCCATTGCTTTGACTTTTCAGATGTTGATATTCTTGTACATATTTTTTTTTTTAATCTATTTTGTATGTGTATTTTGAAATTATAATTGTTTGGAGCCAAGTGTTCTTGTAATGGTTATGACTACGGGGGAATCTTCCCCTCCACACACACCTTGCTGTTGAACAAATGTTTTGCTTCAAGACTTTCATCTCTCCTTGGGTTTCTTAGAGGATTCTTCTTGTTGAGAGATGTTCTTGGATGCAGTCGGTTGTGCAGGCATTTCTTCAGCTGTTAAAAAACCCTGATGTGTAATAATGAAGTGTGATTTAAAACAAAAGGTTGGTGTGATGGTTTGGGTGTTCCCTGCCCCCCCACACTTTAGAAATCACCCAGACTAGACTCAGCTGGCTCTGGGAATATAAATGAAGCTATTTATTTACAGCTGGCACAATGTACAAGCAGATAGTTACAGTATATACAGTTATAGACAGAAATAGACAAGGTAAAAGGTAATACAGAAACACAACTCCCCTCCCAGAAACCTGAGTCCCCAGCAGGGGCTCTCAACCACCCCTGCACCTTCCTCCTACCCCTCTCAACCTTACCCCAGTCCCAAGGAAGAATAGAGGTTTGGCCAGGGGTTTAGGAAGCAAAGTGGATTAGCCCAAAATGGAGGGTGAGGTTAGAGAGATGCAGCTGAGCCAGCAGCCCCAGCAAGAGTGATTATCTAATGTTTTTATTTCTTGTTCCTATACTTCTCAGCAAGACTGTGAGTGAAGCAGACATCACCATTGTTCTCTTTTCACAGCCTGTAATCTAGTTCTTCTCACCCAAACATTCTAGCTAGGCTCAAACTAGCACAGTTGGGATCAGAGGATCCATTACCCTCTACTGGAGACAAGTAGAGCTGTTTGTTCTGAATTTTGTCCTGCTCCTTAATGTGAATACAGGGTAGAAATGCTCAATTCCAGAGTAGGTTTGGCATGAAACCTGTTAGTGTTCTGCTCAAAAATACAGCCTGCTTCAGTGCATGATCTGCTCTCTGAAAGATCAGCTTTCTCAGCTGAAGTGGAAAGAAACACATAAATTCTGATCACAGAAGAGCTTTGAAACGTGCCTGATACTTGTCTTTTGCTACCTCTTGGAAAAGATGGGTTCATAATGGTTTTATTTCTGTGGCATCAGGTTATGCTTTTTAGTTTTGTTCCATGCAAATGCTTGGTAAAATACAGATGTGGAACTCTAGGCAAAGGTTTTAAATGTGTAGGTGGTGTTTTGAATGAAAAGTGTGGCTCAGGTGCGTTGCTACTGGGTTGAGCAGTAGCCAGTTTGGAAGCACTGCAAGACCCAACTGAGACTGGTTTGTGTCCAAACACTTGGAGAAGAAGAGAAGCTTTTCTTTGTTTCTTTACTTACCATTTATTTACATTAATCTTAGGTGACACCTCAGATTTGCTATTCAGAAGCATTCTCTGTGTGCAGACATACTAACAGTGGTTTAAATTATACAAGTCTCACGGAGATCCTTTCTTTCCTTTTCCTTACTTGATCTTCCATTGAAGATACATGGCCCTCATTACTGTGCTGTCTGAACTCCTTGCCTTCTGTGTGCAATGCTCTCCCCCTAGGTATTTCCTTTGCAGGAATACCCAAAAAGACATATGTCCAAATTCACCTGGGAGGGCTGTTACAGAGCAGGGAATAAACCCAAACTTAGGAGCTTTTGAAATGCCTGACACTTCCCAGTGATAACCACCAGGGCACAAGCTGCTCTATAGCAGCCCTTCAGAATCTCCCCTGGGACTTCTGAGAAAAGTAGCAAGGACCCCCTGAAGCCAGTGAGCCACAGTAAGTGAGAAAAGCCTCATAGTTAGGTAAGAAGAACATTCTGTCATAAACCTGGAGCCTTGGTTCCTGTTCCTAATCTGCGTATTCAGCCTTACGTATTCTTATGCAAAATGCAGTCTCTGGAGCTGGGACAAGAATTGGGTTTATCTCTGTGCTGTGGGGGTGCTAGGTATAGCCTGACTGCGCAGAAACAGGAGTGCTAAGCTTGAATTCCCTTGGAGGAAACTCAGCTTACCCCTCTCCTGTGGCAGAGCTCAAGCAGCTAGCTGCCTTGCTGACTGTTAAGTGCATGGAGCATGAACTGCATGCCCAGGGTTGGATCTTTGCTTTCCTGAATGGAGACTTTGGTTGGATTTTTTTAGATCATCTCTTGTTCTGATGGTGTTTGAAGTGTTAGTGACCTGAATTATTCTCTGAGGCTGAGGTAGGTAGTTCTGCCTGAGTGTGGCCTTAGGCACTTAAGCATCTGCTGTTTCCAAGAGCTTTGCAGCTGTATTATTTCCAATGTAAGCCTGAGGTAAGTATCATTTTACGGTTGGAGAACCTAGAGGTCTGATCAGGTAAGTGGCTTTTAAAGTGTTTCACAGGTTACTGTCAAGTTTAAGATGAGGAGTCTGATAGTCTTGCTTTGTGTGCTAGTTTGAAGCAGGCTAGAATGTTTTGGTGAGAAAAAGTAGATTATAGGCTGTGAAAGGAAAACAATGGTGATTTTTACTCCCCTCAGAGTCTTGCTGAAGAAGAAAGGAAAACATTAGATAACACTTTCGCCACTTTTGTGGCACTCTGCTTTGGGCTTTTGACTGAGCTGCAGCTCCCTAACCTCACCTTCCACTCATCTTTGCTTCTTAACCTCTTGGCCAAACCTCCATTCTTCCTTGGGACTGGGGTAAGGTTGAGAGGGGCAGGGGGAAGGTGTAGGGGTGGTTGAGAGCCCCTCCTGGGGACTCAGGTTTCTGGGATGGGAGTTGTGTTTCTGTATTACCTTTTACCTTGTATATTTCTGTCTATAACTGTATATACTGTAAATATCTGCTTGTATATTGTGCTAGCTGTAAATAAATAGCTTCATTTATATTCCCAGAGCCAGCTGAGACTAGTCTGGGTGATTTCTAAAGTGTGTGGGGGGGTGGGTAATACCCAAACCACCACACTTTGGAAGAATGGAATTCAACATTTAAACTGTAGTTCTGCTTTAGTCCTCAAGGTAAAGATTTCTATGTTATCTCCTAGTGGCCCTTAATCTCAGCTGCATCTATCAGGCAGCTCATATGTGCTAGTTAGAAGCAAGCTGGAATGGTTTGGTAGAAGAACTTGATAACAGGCAGTGGAATGAAAACAATTGTGTCTCCTTCTCTCACAGTTATGCTGAGAGCTCTGGGAAGAAGAAAGACTTTTTTCTCCATTTTTTTCCCTCACTCTTGCTTTTGCCTTAGACCGAGACACATCTTTCTAACATCACTGCTTCCTTACCCTGCTTCTTACCCTCTTGGTTGCACCTTTATTCCTTTCTCAGGATTGGGGTAAGGTTGAGAGGGCAAGGGGAGGTGTTGGGGTGGTTTGAAAGCCCCTCCTGGGGACTCAGGTTTCTGGGAGGGGAGTTGTGCTTTTGTAATGTTTATCCTTTGTATATTTCTGTATATAATTGTATATAACTGTATATATTGTAAATAGCTGCTTGTAAATTCTGCTAGCTGTAAATAAATTGCTTCATCTATATTCCCAGGGTCCGTCTGAGTTAGCTGGGTACCTACAAGTGTGTGGGGGGGCAGAGTAACCCCCAAACCATCACATCATATAAATGAGTACCTTCCGTGGAGGTTTCTAAATGCTGATCAGAAAATAGATGGCAAATCTCTTTCCTTGAAGCAGTTCTCTTACTGACCTTCCAGTTCTGCCGGTTTTAGTACTGCTTGCTTTAGTGCTGCTCTAGTACTGAGTGGTTTGGTGAGTTTTCTCCTCAGTAAGACAAACGAGCAAGCTTTCAGACAGCAGAGGAATCAAATTCTCATCCACAACACACATTTGTGCTTCCTTCGCTAGGAATGACTGTGGAAGTCCTTGGGACCTTGATTGGAGCTGGGCTTCAGGGGCAGATTGTGGCCAGTGCTCACGTCTCTCATCACTGCACTGTGATTCCCACAGCAAACACAACTGACTCCTGGTACAACACTCCCAGCTTTCCAGAGCCCTCAGCTCCCCTGTCTCCTCAAGTAAGTGTCTATGGCAGCACGCTGAAGTCGCTTTGGAGAGGGGGCATTGTAACGTCCCTCCGTCTAGGTGACCGTGAGCGTGACTTCCTTGAAACCAGTAGTGATGGCCTTGTTGCAAACGAGGCTTTCCATCCATTACCTTTGCCAGCACTTCTCAGAATGGCAGAAGATGCCTGGAGAGGAGGAGGCTCAGGGGTGATCTTATTACTGTCTACAACTACCTGAAGGGGCATTGTAGCCAGGTGGAGGGTGGCCTCTTCTCCCAGGTAACCAGCAATAGAACAAGGGGACACAGTCTCATGTTGTGCCAGGGTAGGTATAGGCTGGATATTAGGAAGAAGTTCTTCACAGAGAGAGTGATTTGCCATTGGAATGGGCTGCCCAGGGAGGTGGTGGAGGCACCATCCCTGGGGGTCTTCAAGAAAAGACTGTCTGAGGCACTTAGTGCCATGGTCTAGTTGATTGGATAGGGCTGGGTGCTAGGTTGGACTGGACGATCTTGGAGGTCTCTTCCAACCTGGTTGGTTCTATGATTCTAAGAATTACACTGAGGAGCTTTACTGAAGATACAAAACCACCAAGTATCTAGAAGGTATATGCCCATCCTTTGTTTCTAATAGGGGCTGATCTACAGTTTAAAGGGCAAGCTTAGTAAGAAAAATATCATTTACCCAGCCAGTAATACTGCATTCAATTGTAGGGTCCTCAGCACAAGTTGTGGACAGAATAGAGTGGGGAGGTGGTGCTCAAAGACAAAAGCAGAGGATTGGATCACCTCTGAGTATCTGAGAGAGTTGGATTTGTTCAGCTTGGGGAAAAGAAGGCTGCAAGGAGACCTTACTGCAACATTTCCATGTGTAAAGGGGACCAATAAGAAAGATGGGAAAATACTGTTTTACAAGGCTTATGGTGTCAGGACATGGGACAGTGGTTTGAAACTGAAAGAGGTTATGCTTAGATTACATAAAAGGAAGATTTTTGTATAGTGAGGGTATGAGACACTGGAACAGGTTTCTAAGCCCTCCTTGAAGTTGTAGAATTGCTTGAGTTGGAAAATATGCCTAAGAACATTGAGTCCAACTGTCAACTTAACACCAACATAGCCATTAAACCATGTCCCAAAATGAAAGAAGTTGCTGCTGTGAGCTTAGGAGTAGATCTTTCCTGCTGAAATCTAAGCATAGATATTGATACAGTTCATAGATGAGCTGATGAGTTTTGTTTAGGGTCACAGAATTTTATTTGGCCAACATAGCCATTAAACCATATCCCAAAATGAAAGTTGCTGCTGCTGTGAGCTTAGGAGTAGATCTTTCCTGCTGAAATCTAAGCATAGATATTGATACAGTTCATAGATGAGCTGATGAGTTTTGTTTAGGGTCAGAGAACTTAATTTGGCCAACATAGCCATTAAAACACGTCCCAAAATGAAAGAAGTTGCTGCTGTGAGCTTAGGAGTAGATCTTTCCTGCTGAAATCTAAGCATAGATATTGATACAGTTCATAGATGAGCTGATGAGTTTTGTTTAGGGTCAGAGAACTTTATTTGGCCCACTTATGAATACCTTCAATAGTCCAAGCTCAAATTACCCTTAACAATAAACTTGTTAAAGAAAACACTTAGTTCAATTGCTTCATGCACAAAATCAATAAGAAATACAAAATTCATGGTGGAGTCCTGTTCCTCTCCTTTTGTTTAACTTTCCTGGCTAGGCTGCTTTTCAGGCTGCAATACGTGAAGTCACTTAAGGCCAACTACAGTAGTGCAGCCTGTAGTCTGTGCAAGTCATAACCAATGGTATAAAAATACTCTGTGACTTAATTTATAGCTCTGGTATAAAAAAAACCCCAAACAACGAAACCCAAACCTTTATCTCATATAAAGAATAGTCCTGTGTTCCTTTATTTCACCATGCCCCCTTCTGAAGTGTAACTGTCTTAACTAAACCCATTCTCTTGAAAATTGCCTGTACTTAGATGGTTCACCTGACTACCTTTGTGTCTATACTAAGAGACTTTATATTTGGGAGCACATTCTGTAGTTGCATGCCTGTTTACTAACTGCTTCCTGGATGTGTGATCGTTTCGTTTGCAAATCACAGCTGATAATTCACAATTCAGTTATCCTATCAAACAGTCATTGTGTCATAAAGCTCTGTAGCTGGCACTCATTTCACCTTTGAAAACACAATGTTAAATCAATTAGTGCTGAGTACTAAAGCAAAATGTTGTTTTAAAGTTCTATTCCAGAGTCAGCGTAATCAGAGTATGAAACTCTGTGATCTGATGGTGTGGCAGGTATCCCTGGAGGCTTTGTTGCCCTGGTTAATAGGAAGTAAGGGTTTAGTACCATTAGAGTAGTCCAGAGAAGGGCCATGAAGATCATCAGAAAGCTGGAGCATCTCTTCTATGGAAACAAGCTGAGAGAGTTGGGCTCATTTAGCCTGGAGATGAGAAGGCTCCAGGAAGGTCTAATAGCAGCCTTCCAGTATTCAAAGGGGCATGCAGGATAGCTGGAGAGGGACTTTTTACAAAGGGATGTAGTGATGGGGTGAGCTTTAAAACGCAAGGAACTAGATTTAAATTAGGCATTAGGAAGCAATTCTTGACCAGGAGGGCGGTGAGGCACAAGAACAGGTTGCCCAGAGAAGTTGTGGAGGCTCCATCTGTGGTAGGGTTCAAAGCCACGTTGGTTTTGTGGATGCGGATCTAGTAGGAGGTGTCCCTGCCCGTCACAGGGGTGTTGGAACTAGGTGATCTTTCAAGGTCCCTTCCAATCCAAACCACTCTGTGGTTTCTGAATTTGCTTGGGAAAACAAGTGTTCAAGCTGCCAGGCTGTCAAAACATTGGCATGAAAGTGTGGATTCTACATTTCATTAGAGCCTAAAGGAAAAAATTTACTCTGCTGATGCATAAATGCATTAACTGTAGTAATTTTGTCTACAGCACTACCGAGGCCTTTCCCACCCAGCATGAAGATACAGATTGCAGTCTGTGTAGCTAGATCAGCTAGATTTACTACAAGTTAAAATCTCTGCGTGGAAGCTGGATGGTTTTGATAGATGACTGTATATGTCTGCAGCTAGTCTCAACATAAGCACATTTTTAGAACCTTTAGGTTGTCAACACAGTAGCCCTTTTGTTCACAGCTTATTTTTTTTTCCCCTCCCAAGAAATACATACTTTTGTGCCCTGGGTTTATCCTGAAGTAGGTGTTGTTTATAAATGAACTGCAAGAGTGAACGTTTTTCAGAGGTAGAAGACAGACAGTTGGCTGCATGTAGTTGGGCATTTCTTTATTTTCAAATGACTCATCAGAAAGAGACTGAAATTTGCATAATGACTTGGCACTCTCCTGTCACCGTTTCAAATAGGTCTTTTTTTTGTTTCTTTTCGAAGGCAAGAGTTTATATGATTGCAGCAGGGGTCATAGGAGGTGTGTATCTTCTTGGAATTGTCATTCTTTTTCTTGGAGTGAAGGAAAAAGATGGTAAGATCTATTTAAATGTGCCTAGATTTAATATTCATTACTTCACATTCACCTCTGGAAAAGATTGTTATTTTAAGTATTCTGCTTCTCTTAGATCCTTATGCCTTAAACTCTGACAGAGCAATCCCTTTTTGTAAGGGGCTTGGACTCACCATGCAACATGGTCCATATGTGAAGCTTACAGCTTCGTTTCTTCTCATCTCGACAGCAGTTCAGGTAACTTCAGAGCCTCTAAGTCTGTGTGTTGCACTCTCTCTAGTCCCTGCATCAGCCAAAATACAAATAATCTTTAGCTGGTGATGGGAGGTGGTGATCTAGGAGGTGGTGATCTAGGAGGTGGTGACTCCCCCTGCAAATCAGTAGGGAACCAGAGCCTTTTTTTGGTGCCAAGTGTTCTGTATGGCTGGAGATGGTTCTTTCTAAGGAGAAGCAAAACCAAACTCATGACTATTTAAAGATGGCTTTTCCCCCCCTTCTTTTTACCTTTTTTTTTTTCCTTGCCTAAAAAGGTGAAGAATTAGTCCTAGTGACCCAGATCAGGTTATTGTATGTTATCCATCTACAGTCTTTTGTGGTTTCAGTTGCTTAGAGAATGTTTCTTCTCTTCTGTCTGTTGTTTTCTATAGCGTGTTCCTCTTTAAACCCACTGCCTCTTTCCTTTGCATAGGTGACTGTTCTCGGTGCCTGAACTGGTTCTTAGAGTCTTTTGTGATGGCAGGCACTAGGTCACAGTAGGAGGATGCTCAGGTGCAGGAGATCTTGTCTCAGAGCTGTACAAAGTTAATTTTCAAATGAGGACCTGCGGTGGAGTGCAGCTCTGAAAAAGGATGCAGTATGTCCTCCCGTAGAGGGAAGCTGTAGAAAAACTTGGAGCCACTCAGTAAGAAATCCTCACTCCTCATAGTCCAGCAGGTGTTTTAAAGCTTGAATTCTGAGCAATGTTCAGATGTGAACCTGCACGTATTAGCTGAAGTTATCTTCATTTTGAAAATGCAAATAATGGTCACATTTTGGTTGACACATTCTTAGTCACATGAGGGCAAGAACAGGGCATGTAAGAGAGCAGAACTATGTTCACCATCCCTCCTGGTGAGTTATGAAGTTCCTTGGCAGGACAATTTAGAAGTCCATTTGCTAAGAAAGCATTGAAGTCTCAGGTTGGCCTGGAGATAGGCACAGTTAGCAGCCTGTTCTTTGTAGCACCTGTTAGTCTTTGTTGGGAGACCCAATGAGGAGAAACAATTGAAGAAGCTTTTTGATTTACATCAGGGAGCTTCAGGAACTCAGAGCAACAACAGAGACAGTGAGAAGATGAAAGGTCTTATGGTCCAGATCCTTCCAGAATCCATTCGGTCAGTAAGGTACAGCACACCTTTAGTTACTGGAGCCAACTACTTGCTGACCACACCCAGAGGTGAAAAGATCTTCTGTCATCCCACCTCTCTTTATTTTCCTATTTGTACAGAATCAAGGGAAGGTGTGAGGGGAGGCAGAACCTGGAAGCTGTATTGCTCCAGTTCAATTAGCATAGCATGAAAAACTCTTGCTGTTGTTATTCAAGGGAGGAAGGTTAACATAATGGAATTTAGTGAGTGGATTACTACTGAACAAAGGAAGAGGCAGGTGAAGATACCATAACCCCAGAGTGTGATAATTTTCTTCTGAAATGAAGGCAGTAAAAACCAGGACACAAGGTAGGGAAGGATTTGATGGCAGTGGAGAAGGGATATGACTTTATCCCAATTTGTATGCAGATGATTGGCCACTTAGAATCTACAAGATCATAAAAGAGCAAGAGTTGACCATGCTACTGAGATATGAATCCTCCTTGTCATTCCACTTCTGCAGATTTGCTGAAGCTGGGCCTGAATTATATTGTGGTGTTGGGAACCTCACCATGAGTTCTACAATATCGTGGTGACAACAGCTGCACCTATCAGTATAACACACTGCAGCTAAAGCTTCACATTCTTTGCAGCAACACCATTTAGTGTTGATCCTTCAGTCAAGGATTGGACTGGATGATCTTTGGGGTCTCTTCCAACCAGATATATTCTATGAGCACTCAGATTTAGGGAGATATCTGACCTAAAGCCACACTCCATGGCCAAGGCTGTATCAGAACTAACAAGTTATCTGCTTTACTGCAGGAAGTTGGCATGAGTGTAACTAAGAGGAAGAGTAATTTGTTTTGGAGTTAGGGCATCTGGTGAAAGATTTATGGCATTGCTATGGAAAAGGAAGTGCAATTTCTTGCACTAGTCTGCGGGCCCAGTCCTGTTCAATATCTTTATTGATGACCTGGACGAGGGGATTGAGTCCAGCATCAGTAAGTTTGCAGGTGACACCAAGCTAGGAGCAGGTGTTGATCTGTTGGAAGGTAGGAGAGCCCTGCAGAGGGACCTGGACAGGCTGGATGGGTGGGCAGAGGCCAATGGGATGAGATTTAACAAGGCCAAGTGCAGGGTTCTGCACTTTGGCCACAACAACCCCAAGCAGTGCTATAGGCTGGGGACTGAGTGGCTGGAGAGCAGGCAGGAAGAAAGAGACCTGGGGGTACTGGTAGATAGTAGGCTGAAGATGAGCCAGCAGTGTGCCCAGGTGGCCAAGAGAGCCAATGGCATCCTGGCCTGCATCAGGAGCAGTGTGGCCAGTAGGTCAAGGGAGGTTATTCTTCCCCTGTACTCAGCACTGGTCAGGCCACACCTTGAGTGCTGTGTCCAGTTCTGGGCCCCTCAATTCAAGGAGGATGTTGAGGTGCTGGAACATGTCCAGAGAAGGGCAACGAAGCTGGTGAGGGGCCTGGAACACAAATCCTATGAGGAGAGGTTGAGGGAGCTGGGCCTGTTTAGCCTGGAGAAGAGGAGGCTCAGGGGTGATCTTATTGCTGTCTACAACTACCTGAAGGGACATTGTAGCCAAGTGGGGGGTGGCCTCTTCTCCCAGGCAACCAGCAATAGAACAAGGGGACACAGTCTCAAGTTGTGCCAGGGTAGGTATAGGCTGGATGTTAGGAAGAAGTTCTTCCCAGAGAGAGTGATTTCCCATTGGAATGGGCTGCCCAGGGAGGTGGTGGAGGCACCGTCCCTGGGGGTCTTCAAGAAAAGCCTGGCTGAGGCACTTAGTGCCATGGTCTGATTGACTGGCTAGGGCTGGGTGCTAGGTTGGACTGGATGATCTTGGAGGTCTCTTCCAACCTGGTTGATTCTATGATTCTCTGATTCTGTAAACATAATGGAAGAAAATTGCAATATAGGAAATAAAGCCAGAATTAGGATCCTCTCATAAGGCAGTTTCTGTCATGGTCATTTTCATGCTGTATTACATTCATGGTTTACTTCTTTCTTGCCATTTTTTTAAGTTTAAATTTTTCCTCTTCCTTTTTGGTGGTCACCAAATGTTTTCAATTCAACAGCTGGAGCAGGGCAACTTTGTTCTTTTCTGTACTCATGCTGCTGATCTTCGGAATCACTTCCAGTATTTGGTGGTGACCATCTTGGTGAGTTGTGCTTCTCTCCTGTATTTCTATTTGATAGCTGGTTCTCACTGGTTTTTGGGGTGGGGATTTTGAGGTTGGTTGGTTTGATTTTTTTGGGGTTTATTTTGTTCGTGGGTTTTGTTTGTTTGCTTGGGGTTTTTTTTTGTGTGTGTTTGGTTTGGGTTTTTTTGGTTGGCTGGTTTTTTTTTGCACAAAATAACAGAAACCAAGAGGTGTTTGTTGTCCAGACAAAGCTGCTGAGAAGCTACACAATCTTTTGTTTTGCTTGTGTGAAATAAAATTGATGTTCCCTACTGTACTTCTAAAAAATTAATGCTTTAGAGCTTTTAATTCTTTCTTTGTTGTACTGATTCATTTTATCTGTATGTCACTTCCCTAAAAAGGGCAAAAGCTGCTGCCAGAAGGAGGTCTAGAATTTTAGCTCCTTTTTCCCTTTCCCCAGCCTGATAGACTGAAAATTAAACAACTTTAATTTGTGTATTCATACAGATGAGCTGTCTGGACTGTGCAGCTTGCAAGGATAAATATTTAAAATATCCAGAGAGCTGAAGATTCTTCTCTAGAGCATTTGGCAGTGTGATTAAAAAAAAGATCCTTTTACAAGGCCTTTTTTTGCTCAACATGCAGAGGTAGAATTCTGCTTTCTTAGGTGATAGTTATAGCTCAGTTACACATTGATCCTGTACTGCATGATCTACTTCATTAATACAATAAGTATTAGTTGAAAACTGTCACATTCATCCTTTTGGCAGAAGCCCTGTTAACAAAAGTAGAACACTTAATGTTGCATAATTACTGGGGTGTGCATCTACTGTGCCTTTTAAATGCTTTGGGGAGTATATATATATATATATATATGGATATATATATATATGTCTCCATATAGAATATATATATGTCTCCATATAGAATATATATATATATCCATATAGAATATTGCAGCAGTCATTTTCTGGGAAGCCATTGCATGATTTCTGACACATTTGGCACAGAGGCTTTGTGGAACCTTCCAAGAGTAACTTGAGTTCCACATCTTGGTCATACTCTCCCACCCCTCTTCTCCTTGTTGATTCTTCCTTTCCCATATTATAAGACAGGTATGTTCCTGTGATTAAAAGAGCAAGGGACGACTTGGTTATCTTAGGGTCTGCAAGTAATGGGCACCAAGAATAGAGTCACAAGGCAATAAAGTCAATAAAGAATGACATTTAACTGTTAACAGTGAGATGACACTTGAATTTAGTTCAGTTGTAGGACCACCATCAGTAGCAATGCTTCAGTGAATTGCTCTGTGTTGCGTGTGGTTGTTGCTGCTACCAAGTGAGGTATTACTGCATGTGAAATGGTGATGCTGACTGTTAGCAACTGTTTGTCTTACAGGATATACATGTAGCTGAGTATGTCTTAGGAAAACTGTATCTTGCACTTCATTTTGTTTCCTGTACGAGGAGGTAGAGCTTCATTCACTTATTTGCCAAGTTCAGATAACGAGGCAAAAGACATTAACACAAATGTGCAGCATGATTGAGCTTTGTTGGCTGTGTGGGCTATAGTTTTAACTGCTGTGGGAAAACCTCTCAAGGATAGCTTTTATTTGTGATACACAATAGTGAATTTAAGAAAACAATTGCTCTAAGCGTGAGGAGAAGCAGGAATCTGCAAGTTCACCTTCCTTTCGGGCCACGATGTCACAGGAAAACAGATCTTTGTTCTCTGCAGCTGAAGGAGACAGTGGCAGTGAGCACAGCACATAGAGGGGACTTTTGTCAATTGCAGGTATCAGCAGCTGTGAGCGTTCCCTTCTGGCAGAAGTTCCTGCAGAAATTTGGCAAGAAGTGTGCAGCATGTGGGATTTCGGTAAGCAAACGGTCTGAGAGAAAAATCTCCTTGTGCTCACTCGCTTGGACAGCTGGAGCCACATCAGGGGCTCTTTTGAGTGCTTATAACCCCGAGCTACGGGAAATCTGCGCGGTTCCAGAGTTTGTTTTCAATTGTAATAGCAAATTTCAGACAGATTCCAAGTTTCCAAAAGGAACCTTGGAAAAATGGATTGCCACTGAGGGCAGGTTCCTGGGGTTTTTAAAGGATCTTACGCAAGATCTGCATTCAGTTGTTGTCAGAAGTGAACCCCAGTGAGGTCTGATAAAGTCAGGTTGGTGTTGCCTCTGGTTGACAAGTTATCTGCTGCACAAGGCTTGCTTTTTTCTTGAATATAGTGCTGAGGTAGAGTGATTTCCCATTGGAATGGGCTGCCCAGGGAGGTGGTGGAGGCACCGTCCCTGGGAGTCTTCAAGAAAAGCCTGGATGAGGCACTTAGTGCCATGGTCTGGTTGACTGGATAGGGCTGGGTGCTAGGTTGGACTGGATGAGCTTGGAGGTCTCTTCCAACCTGGTTGATTCTATGATTCTATGTCAGTAATTCCGTCACAGAGGAAGAAAGAGAAGCCTGTGACATGTCCTCCTCTAGAAACCTAAGAAAGCAGGAGTGCCCACATCCCTCTGGACAGAGATGGACAGTTATTAGTGAAGTAAAGGAGTTAGGTGACCTACCTGAGAACAGAAACCTGACGTTGGCACAGCTCTCCAAAGCCAGCTCAGCAAGCCTGCCCTTGTCTCTGATGGGTTAAGTCCTTCACTCAGTGCAGACAGCAGCAATTTTCTGTCATCATCATCAGTGTGTCATTGTATAGGCCTGTTCCTCCCCATTTTCCCCCTGTTTACCTTCAATTACTTATGAAAGAGGAAAGAAAATTTGTCTGCCTTGCGCGCAACAAAGCATGAGCACTTGGAAAATTCAGCCTGAAGCTCTATGTTAAAATCTGAACAAGAGTGAAAAAATGTAGGTCTGGTGACCAGCAATGACAACATTCATTGTTGAATATAATGGGACAGGTGTAACTTTTGGGATCCAAATCGGTGTGTTGGAATGACTGCCAAAGAATCAGAAGCGACTTAAAAACCCATATTCCAAATATACCAGCTGGGGTTGGTCTCTTCTGCCAGGCAGCCAGCAACAGAACAAGGGGACACAGTCTCAAGTTGTGCTGGGGGAAGCATAGGCTGGATGTTAGGAGGAAGTTGTTGGCAGAGAGAGTGATTGGC
This sequence comes from Pogoniulus pusillus, assembly GCF_015220805.1. Taxonomy (NCBI): domain Eukaryota; kingdom Metazoa; phylum Chordata; class Aves; order Piciformes; family Lybiidae; genus Pogoniulus; species Pogoniulus pusillus. The sequence goes on along the minus strand of NC_087270.1, from coordinate 28,149,929 downwards.
ATTGGAATGGGCTGCCCAGGGAGGTGGTGGAGTCCACATCCCTGGAGGTGTTCAAGAAAAGATTGGATGATACATTAGTGCCATGATCTGCATGACTGGCTAGGGCTGGGTGCTAGGTTGGACTGGATGATCTTGGAGGTCTCTTCCAACCTGGTTGATTCTATGATTATGTGTTTTGAAGTAGGCATCTGGAATCTAAGTCCCATCGTCATTTTTTTGTTTATACTACTTGAGCAAAGGGAATTGCTGAAAGCAGGATTGGACCATTGACTGGAACAGCAAATGCAGATTTCCTCCTCAGGAAATCTCCTCCTCTGTCTACTTGGCTATGAAAAATGCTTTCTTCATCCAACTTCACTCTATAAATTTAAGTTAACATGACTGGAAAGCCTGTCAGCACTTCTGTAAACATGGTTTAACTTAATTTTACAGTTGAGTTACTTGACTGTATTATGGTCTAAGTGGGGGCTGGATTGGAAAAAAAGCCACCTCCCTATTTCACCTTATAGACATCTCTCAAGGGACTCAGTGTATGCTTAGGGATGGATTTTGTGTCTGGCAATGCATCACAGGGGCTTCCTATGCTACCACCTTGTGTGATCTGTACAGCTAATCAGTAATCTTTCATTGTGAAATTTCATTGTGAATTTTATGTCTGCCCGATGGTTGTCACTGGGCAATGATCTCTCCTAAAGGAGACAGGGGAGAAAACAAAGGGTTTGGGTGGGTTTTGTTTTGCTCTTTCCTCAAAACAAACAAATGAACCCCACCAAAACTTTCAGGGTGAAGATGAAAGTGTTGGATGGGGCCTTGAGCAACCTAGTCTCATAGAAGGTGTCTCTGCCCATGGCAGGGAGATTGGAACTAGATGATCTTTAAGATCCCTTCTAGCCCAAAACATTCCATGTAATTTGAAATTTAGCTTGCTGAAAAACTTTTCATAGTGCTCCAGACTGTTTTATTTCTGTTAAAGAGACCCCTGACAGAGTACAGAATCATAGAATCAACCAATTTGGAAGAGACCTCCAAGATCATCCAGTCCAACCTATCCCCCAGCCCTATCCAGTCAACTAGACCATGGCACTAAGTGCCTCATCCAGGCTTTTCTTGAAGACAGGGTAGGTAGATAAGCACCAAGAATCTTGGCTTTCTTCTACTCATATTGCTCTTTTAAAACTCTATTCTCCACAAGAGATGATCAGGAGTCTAAGTACTAACTACCTAAACTTCCTAGAATTGTAAAGCCAAGACTTTCTGGAAGTACAGGGTCATACTCAAGCAAGATTCTTGACATCCTTCTTCCCATGACAAAGTTGGTGTACAGGCTAGAGATTATTCTTTTCTGTTCACTTGGTTCTGCTTCCCTGAGCTATGTTCATTTATACTGCCTGTTCTGCCCTCCCCAAATCTTTTCACCTCCCCACACATGCAATTGTTTACTTGCCATCTCTCAGTGATGTGCAGCACAGTGGCAAGCCCTTTGATGCATCCTGGCTGTGCAGCCCCTTTTCCACATTCCCATCACCACTTCCACTCAAATCTGGGTGACATCATTTCCTGATTTGCCCTTCAGAATGTGCTGATGCACAGGCCAGTCACAGCTTTAGCATCCCAGTATGTTTCCTTCCATAGGGCTGCTAGGGAGTGGATGGAAGACAGGTGATAACTGCCAGATATAGTCTGCGACTCAGAGGGCAGCAGCCCTGTGGCTAGGGAGCAGGGTGCCACTAATGGAGTATTTGCTTTACAAGTAGAAAAGGAGATGCATAAGCTGTTTATTGCAGCAGGAACACTGTCCCCAAGGTTGCACTACCACTGCATGAGTGAGATTTTAAGGCATTGTAGCTCCGGTCTTGCAAATTGTGCTTCTCTTTCAGAAGAAAAATTACAGTGACAATGATTATTGTTATCGATCTAGAATTTTGTTTAAGAGCTTTCCTTATGCGGAGCATAAGGCAGGCATAAAATTGCTTATAGGCAACATGAAATCTTGCATTGCTGGAGTGCTCTCTTGTGGTGAAACCATGATTTTGCCATGGCACCGAGCTAATGCAAGGATTATCTGTCGGCAAGGAACATTGCAGGCAGGAAAGGTTATTTTCTGCCTCCTTAGGTTAGGAGCAAATGCTTTGATGGGAAATGCATTTAAAACATAAACATAATGGATTAGACTCCAAGACTCCCAGAATCACTTATCATACAGAACTGTAAATAGCAGTGCTTAGAGGAATCACTCTCTGTGAAAGCTCTTCTCATACCCCCAACTCTCAAGCTGCAAGTATAGAGGATTGAAACACTTAGTGTTGAGCTAATCCCCCGTCATTAAAAAGCCCTGTAGATAAGCCCCTGGTTCTGGATTCTGCGTGTGCTGTGCCTGTGGTTCATGGTTTGCAGGCGTGGGAGATGGAGCATGTGATGGGTACAGGACAGCTGGGCTGCAGGCATTAAAAGTCAGCATTAAAAATAGGGCATTTTCAGTCCTGTAAGCCCATTGCCTCAAGTTGAGGTTGAAGAAATCTGGTGATTTTAAGTCCTGACAGAAAACAAATTCTGAGTATCTCATATATGTTTGGGTTTGAGGGTACCCTTAGTGGCTTGTGCAATGGTGTGAGTTGTTACCTGGCTGCGTGGAGTGGGTCTCAACAACACTACCTTCCCGGTTTTGGTTATTGCTGAATTGTTCTAAAGTGGGCATGGAAATGAATCATAGAATCATAGAATCAACCAGGTGGGAAGAGACCTCCAGGATCATCCAGTCCAACCTAGCACCCAGCCCTAGCCAGTCAACTAGACCATGGCACTAAGTGCCTCATCCAGTCTTTTCTTGAACACCTCCAGGCCATCTCTTCTTCATTCAAAACTCAAGATGATCTCTAAAATGGGATATTTACAGTTCAAAATGACAGCCTGCCTCTCCCCTTGGAGTGTGATGAGATCACAGGATATCAGGGGTTGGAGGAAGAGACCCAAGGAGATTGAGTCCAAACCCCCTGCCAGAGCAGGACAATACTAACACAGATCACAGAAGAACACATCCAGATAGGCCTTGAAAGTCTCCAGATAAGGAGACTCCACAACCTCTCTGGGGAGCCTGTTCCAGTGCTTTGTGACTCTTACAGTAAAGAAGTTCCCCCTTGTGTTAAGGCAGAACCTCTTTTGCTGCAACTCACACCCATTGCTCCTTGTCCTATCCCAGGCAGCAGTGAGCAGAGCCTGTCCCCCCTCTCCTGGCCCCATGTTCCTCAGCCTCTCCTCACAAGCCATGGCCTCCAGTCCCCTAATCATGTTTCAGGCTTTGTCTTTGATAGTAAATTAAACAGGTCCACTGGCCTAGAATAGAAACTGGTGCTTGCTCATACGCATTGCTAAACTGGCAGAGGAATCTCTGCACAAATGCAGCAGGAATGTCTTGGGAAGTGTTCAGGCACTGTTTGGGAACTGGCCCACTTAAGGGCTCTTCACAAAACGTGTTTATATGGTCACACTTCTTTCAGAGACTGTGAGTGTTTAGGAGTGTGAATGTGGCCTTAGTTTGCCATTTGGTCTTATGACTCATAAGCTGGCTTTTGGTACAGTTCAATTTACTGGTGCAGTTGAAGCCCTAATTCTGCTCACAGAGCAGGCACTGACATCACTTGTCTTGTTTTTCCCCTGATCCTTCTGGATAGGTACAGGCTGGCTCAGGGCTCTTTGGTAATGCCACTAAGTGTTAGATGTTGCTGTGCATCAACTGTTTTATGACACAACCATATTTTGAAGGGAACAATCTGTGTACCAGCGAGCAGCTCATACTCTAATTCACACATACTTTTTATTCTTCTTCCTCAGTGGATGATCCCTTTTGCAGTCATGCTAGTGACCATTCCAAACCTGATCCTGGCTTACTTCGTAGCTTTTGTCTCTGGTCTGAGCATTGCTGCATCTCTTCTGTTGCCATGGTAGGAGAATTTTACATTTGAAGCGGGGAAGGGGTATGTGACTACATTACATATAAACAGTATTGCATGGAATCTGCCTCCAAAAGAGGCAGAGTTTGGCAAGAATGTATTCTTCCAGCAATCTTTTTCTGCTTTTTGTAACTGAGGCTACTTGCCATGCCATCACTTTGTTTTCCCTGCTGTTAAGAGATTATGTCTATTATAACTGCAGCGGGTCTTTCTACATAACAGTATGTAGAGGAATCAACAATCTTAGTGGCTATAGAACTTGTGGTAACAGTCAATCAGTTGCTTAGGTCTGATTTCTAACAGAATTACACAAATGCTGAAGTTGGATAAATCAATTAATCCTGAGCAATTAAGAACATAGCAGAGGAAACATGAGCCAAGGCCAAGCTGTGCATCCCTGCTTGAGCAGCCCTCTGTTATAGATCAAATAACACAAGGATACAATTAAAAGCAACTGAGAATCCAAGGTCCTTTGTGTTGGAGGACTGTAAATATACAGTGAAAAGGACACTCAAGAATGAGTAGAATGGCACATTTCCTCTCCAAAGGGAGTAATTATTATTCAGGTCAAACTGACCAGAAAGCAAGATGGTTGCTGAGAGCTGTTTTGTGTTACACATTTGTACAATGCCCTGAAAACTACAAATGCTCATGGAAATGTAGTTTGAAATAAGCTGTCAGACACTACATAAGCTTTTCTGCACAGATGGTGAGAAGCTCTTTTTTTCCAACAGCAGCTTGTGACATATATTGGAAATAAAGTGTCAATTCACAACTGACATCTGAGCAGCTTCCGTTCTGATTCCCCATTAGCAAATTCAGGCTTTCTGCAGCAGAGAAAGCACAGGTCTCACTGCTTTCTGCAAATGTTGTTAGCTTGTCAAAAGAGTTATTCCAGAGTGAAACTGTTCAAAGATTCAGAGTCCCTCCAAGTCTTAAGAAACGTGGAGTTTTGTTGTTCTTTTTTTTAAGATCACAACTTCTGATTGGAATGACAGCCAGTCTAGAGAATTCTGTCACCTCCCAGCAAGTGTTTTATAGTTTTTCAGCTGGTTTTCTGTTTTGTGGTACGAGGGCATTTGTTTCTTACACAGATTTTTTTGCCCTTCTCTCCAGCGCTATGACTTTTGAAGTGGATTTTTCATGTGCATGACTACAATTCCATCTTAAAAGGGAAGGAGGGGTACTCTTTCAGTAAGTTTGGACTTTGAAAACAGATTTTGGGTTAAAGTGTGGTTTTTCTTCTTGCTCAACTTTAGGTCAATGCTGCCTGACGTAGTTGATCATTTTCGCCTGCAGAATCCTCATAGAAAAGGACATGAAACCATTTTCTATTCTTCTTATGTTTTCTTCACCAAGATATCAGCAGGAATTGGCTTAGGAATTTCTGCAGCAAGCCTGGAGTAAGTAGCAGTGTGTTCCCATGTAGTAGGTCTACTCTGAAAGCGTTCTGAGGTTACTTTATGTTTACCCTGAGGAGACCAATGGCCTGAAAGTGCCAGCAGCTCCAGCTGTCTAACCACTAAAGACAGGATTGTTATTTATCTAGGCTAGACCACTAAGCATTAAGTTGCCTGCCCTAACACACTTCAGTTCAGAAAGGCCTGATTTCCCCTTAGTTTTCCTCTTTCCAAATTACTCAGGTAAAGTTTAGTGGCTTGTGTGAATAAAGACCTAAACATGAAAGCTCAGCAAATGAACATCCACCACAAGTGGTACTGCTGCTTTGCACATGCCTCATTTCATCTGGGTTGGACTATGTATATATGGGCTTGTATGTCTTCACCTGGACTGGAGTGCCTTCAGGGGCACCTAGTGACTGTTCAGCATAAAAGGATCACTGATTGCTTCACGGTTCTGGGGAACTGGATACTGATCCAAGTCACAAACAGAGTCTTTCTCACAGCTCTGCTTATCATCTAGACCATATCAGCTTGGAAGATGCTTTGTGTTGTCCTTCTATTTTTGTCTCATCTCTTCTGACTAGACAGTCAGTTTGAGAAAGTGGTCAGCCACCTCCTGCTGTGCTTTTGTTCATGACCTCGAAGAAAGGTCCTTTTCTTCCTGTTGCTGCTGCACACCAAAAACACTTATAAGGAAAAGTGTCTGAAACACTGTCTAGCCCTTGGGTCCGAGTTAGGTTTTGCTAACCAGAATGTTTGCTTCAGGGACATCAGCTAGAACTGCTTAACAACTGGCAGTGCATGGCTGAATGCTTTGATCTTAAGAGTTTTCTGTGCTTGTTGCTAGCACCCCCAAACAAATCACTCTTCACCAATTAGCTCCTTTTCAATTGCTTTCTAGTTAGCTTCCTGCTATTTGCCAAGGCAGGTGTCTGCATAAGAACACCAAAGACAAAGTGATGCCAAATGAACTGCAGCTTTCATAGGTGCATATTCAGAGGAAAAGAAATTCTTTCACAAATTGGGAATGAGATTTTGAGCATGGAAGCCCTGAATTTGTGTACCTAACTCTAAGCACTTGAGTAAATTTGTCTATCTTGAGAAGAGTGCTTAAGTGTGTTTAAATTGAAGTTAATTATTGCTGCTGAAATTGGTCATATTACTTGCATGTTTTTAAAGCAGAGCCTAAACACGTTACAGAGTAGGAAACACAGAGCAGATCAGTTTTCTTACATGGAATTCCATTCTCCTCTTAGTATTTAAATGCTGTATAATAACAACAATGATAAAACACAAAGTTAATGCAGACATCTGAAAGTGAGAACCAAAAAATGAGACGTGAAATGTCCAGAGAAGGGCAACAAAGCTGGTGAGGGGCCTGGAGCACAATCCTATGAGGAGAGGTTGAGGGAGCTGGGCCTGTTTAGCCTGGAGAAGAGGAGGCTCAGGGGTGATCTTATTACTGTCTACAACTACCTGAAGGGGCATTGTAGCCAGGTGGGAGGTGGCCTCTTCTCCCAGGCAACCAGCAATAGAACAGGGGGACACAGTCTCAAGTTGTGCCAGGGTAGGTATAGGCTGGATATTAGGAAGAAGTTCTTCCCAGAGAGAGTGATTTCCCATTGGAATGGGCTGCCCAGGGAGGTGGTGGAGGCACCATCCCTGGGGGTCTTCAAGAAAAGCCTGGCTGAGGCACTTAGTGCCATGGTCTAGTTGATTGGATAGCGCTGGGTGATAGGTTGGCCTGGATGATCTTGGAGGTCTCTTCCAACCTGGTTGATTCTGATTCTATGATTCTATGATTCTTGAAGAGTGTTGGGGAAAGCATTAAGTCTTCAGACGAACTTTGGACATAGCTTTTGCTATGGACATAGGCACATCATTGTTGTTTTTGTTTGTTTAGGTTTACTGGATACAAGCCAGGGCTATGCAGACAGTCTGCTGATGTGATTCTCACACTGAAAATCCTCATTGGAGCAGTTCCTGCTATCCTTATCCTGTTAGGTTTGTTTATACTTCTTTTCTACCCAATCACCGAAGAAAGTCGGAAGGAAACAAAGCTCGCACTTGAAGTGCTAAGGTAGGTCTGAGTTGGCAGCGAACAGCAGCAGCTCTTAATCATACTGGGCAAAACACTGTTAGCTACCAACATCCACCTCTATATTCCTGAAATAAAACAACACTCAACATGTTGAATTATTAACTGAATGGTACCATTCCATGCTCCAGTATCTTATTTTTGTAGCGCAGCAATACCTGCTCACACAAGCTGCTGTATTTCACTTTTTCTCTGGGGTGGTGCACAAAGAACTTAGTGTGGTGCAGTGTTTCAAGGCAGAAGTGGAGAATATACCTATGTCTGGAGAAAATGTCAGTAGTTAAAATGTACTTGTGTATAGAGGAAAAAGGCATTCTCAGCTGCATTTTTGGTGTTTATGGCATATAAGAAACATCCAAATCATTTAGAGGTAGGCAGGAAAGATTGTGGAAGAGAAAGAAAGGAGAGCTTTGAGCTAATTCTTTCCCTTTTTGACCTATCAACACCCTGTCTTTTGTTTCCTCCTTTTCCAAAGAAAACCCTGCCTAGCTCAAAGTCATTCACCTCCATCAAATGAAGCTTTGGTATACTGAGGACGTACATAAGAACAGCCTGTCCTAGCAGGTTGATGGCTTAAATATCTGTCTCTTACTCTGTCTGGTTTTTATTATTTCAAGTTACTGGGATTTGAAAATTATTTCCATGCTAAGGAAACAATTTTAGGGCATAAGTGTGGGTATCTGGGACCACTTCATGCCTTAAGGTATATAAGATACCGGCATGGGGCTGGCAGACATACCACAGGCCTCTCATTCACCGACTGCTTTCTGGAGTGATAGCTTCAGATTGGAGGGAACAGGCTAAACAGTCTAAAATGGGACTGATCCCTGTGTTGACGGGAGGCAAGGTTCTCAGCTGTTTGAGATTGCCAAACTGTAGCTTGATTAGTTGGCAGTTAAAGGCAGAAATCTGTTCACACATCATTTGTTCTGCTTTCAACAGAAGGAGCTATCAAAGCACAGAGAACCTGGATGACCATAGAGAGAACTCGTCAGTCTGAAGGGTCTGAATATGATGACCTTCCAAACGGAGTCTTGCATCCCATACACAAACTCCATGAGAGTCTTCTAGGTCATTCCTCTGCTCACATTCTACCAAAGTAGAAGAATTTATGATTCTGACACAATCAGTAATGAAATCAAGAGAGGAGCCCGCTGTGTAAGATATGTATCTAACTCTATGCTGTGCTAAAAAAGACACAGTGAATGTTCAGGAGTGGAGCTACTGAAAGCTCAGGTTATTTTCATGTGTTTCACAATGATTAAAGAAAGCTGTGACCTCAGAAGACTATATGGACTCGCAGGACAAGGGAAAAAAAGTACCAATGTGATGTACCACCCAAATTTTAACTCATACTATATTTTGCCCTTACAGGCAGGGATGGATTCTGAACATAATCTGTAGTTATAAATTGCACACTAGTCTGTTTGGATAGCACTTGGGAATTCTGAAGGATGCTATATAAAGTTAAGATTTACTTTGTTTTGAACTGAAGCAAATCACTGAGGCACACATGTTGCGAAGATTTTCTTATGAAGAGTTGCTCTGAAAGAGATTTTCATGTAATTTAAGTTCACAGATTTTATATGAAGCAGAACCTTACACTTAGCATTACTGGAGTTCCTTGCTTTGAAAACTGTAAACTGATCTTTGGCAGAGAATGAGTGCCCAATGTTTTCAAAATCAACATCTCCACTCAGGACTCCCAAACTCAACAGTCTCTTCCAAAAATTAGGCTATGCTATTCACATTTCTGTACATTTTGGCCTTAAAGTAACTTTATCCTGATACCCATTCTTATGTGGTATGGCTCTCTGCCTCACAAAACACCATGGCATCATCTCAGTTTACAGTGTTTTGTAGTAATGAGGCCACACCTGATTTTTAAATGGTGATTTTTTTTCTTTAGTCAGGGATGTCATTGTGATTTAGATACATTAACTGAGACCTCATTTCTGCTATACATTCTGAACAATGCTGAACACCCTTTGTAAATGAAAGGCACACCTAAGCTCAGGCACTTTCTGGAGCACTGAAGTTTAGACCTTCTCATTCTGGGACGCTTGTGTAGTTAATGGAGTTAGAGTCCTCCAGAGGCTGGCTTGAAACTTAGGCTAAAGTGAGTGGACTCTGAAGACATGTCTTTATTTGGAGGGGAGACTGATATACCCCAAAGTTAAAGGTTTGCTCGCCTTGAGGAGATGAGCAGAATGCAAGACAAGACGCGAATTTACGGGCACTTAGCTCCGCTGGATGGCCACGTGTGATGGTCTCTGTTTTGTAGCAGAAATGCCTTTGGAGGACTAGCCTGCTTCTGTTTGGGTGCGCTTGCAGTAAGGGTCACTGGAGGCAGTGACCACAAGTAATTTGCTCGAGGCCATCTGGGAAACGATTCTGAAGTGCCCTGTCTGGAAGCTGGGAAAGGTTTTGCGGTGAAGACAAACCACGGTGAAATAAAATCAGTGCATCCACTAAGTGTCTCAGTGCGTTTAACAGCGAAGCCTTTTTGAGCAAGTTTGAAGTCTAAGGACTAACAAACTGTTGTAATTCAGCAAAATGCTTATTCATGAGTGAGCTTGAAGGATATGTTTTGAGTGTGCAAGGGTTATAGTTAACTGTGTTTAAGAATTCCATTGAATTGATGTCTAAAGATGAGAGACATTTCAGTTTTTGGTTCTTGGACAAATCAAGATATATATATGCCTGGGGCATATGTGTTTCTAATAATCAAAACCATAAGCCTGTTTACAATTTTGAGTCTGATAGAATTTGAAATAGCAGGATTGCTGCACTTTAGAGTAGGTAAGTTATGTAGTAATATTACACAGCTCCAAACCCTCACGGAAAACAGTTGGTGGGATTGATGTATTCTGTAGTATTTGTGGATTTCCAAATAGCCTTCTTTTAAAAACAACCAGGAGTTTCAGTAAAGGCTGTTAACGTTTGGGGGGGCTGGTTTTGTTTTCTTTTGTTTCAGTGTGTTGTATTTTCAGCTGCTGTAAATCTGGAGCTACAAGGCAGTAGATCTGTGTCAGTTTACATAAGCCAAATACTTAACCCAGTGTTAAAAGCACTGCAGAAACTGCTCTCTGTGGTTGATTGGAGTAAGTTGAATGTGGATTAAGATATTATTTCTAGATCAGTTGTGCTGTTGCCTCTGAATTGTTACAGCACCCATTCTGAATCCAGTCTCAAGCAAGGTAAACTTTGTTGACTGTAAAATGTTTTCCTCCTCTGCAGAGAGAAAATGTGATATTTTTTTACCAAAGATGTACTCATTCCTCACTTTGCATATGGTAGCAGTACTGGAACTACCAAAATAAGACAGAGAACTTCTGTAGATGAAACATAGCAGAGTATTTTTATATTTTGGAAATATTGTTATTTTATTTGGTTATCAGAGTTGTACTTTTGTTAAGAAAACAGGTATTTTTGTAAGGAAAAAACAATGGAGAAGTGAGTGCAGAGTAATGTTTATGGGGTTTTGTCCTTTTCTCTAGGGCTTTACGTTGGTGCTATAAAATAAATGAACTTTGTATGTCTCCTTGTCAGTTTTGACTGATGTGTCTGCCTTGGGTACATTTAGAACATGTGACTGAAAGAAGCAGATTCGTATGTTGACAACCATTCAGATTAAAGACTACTCTAATACAAACCACCTGCCTTGCACTGATGGGCAGTAACAGGGGCCACGTTCAATCCCCAGGGCCGCTCATTCAATTAAGACCCAAATACAGTCCTAAGGATATGGGAGATCAGATTAAACCAGCTGGTACTTAATCAACAGCACTTCCCCACCCACATGCAAGCAGTTCCAGCAAGTGGATTTGCACAAACAGAGGAAGAAAGGAAAAGGATAACAGAGGTATGTGTCACCAAATAGTCCCCTGTAAGAGAAGCCATGCTTATTCCTTGCTCTTGCTGAAGCATATTGATGGCAGCCCACGTATTCTGTAGTAGGTTGATGGCCGGCAGTCAGCAGCTGAGCTGGTCACTCATCCTCTCTTCCAGTTTTATCTCTCTTGCAGTTTCTGCCTAAGAAATAACACTGAAACCTTCCAAGGTTGTATTGCCTTTGTAGGTGCTCTGGAAGGTGATCAGTCTCACCGTGGGTCACAGCTAAAGGAGTAGGTGAGCTGCTGTTCCCCATCGAGCACTGAAGGGATTGTTAGCCACTGGGAGCAGCTGCATCTCCTGTTAAGCAAGCTCTCTCACTCAGCCCCTGATCTTGCTAACCTGCCATGGCTTAGCTGGATTAGATCACTTGTGCTGACTCCCCCACTTTAATGGGTGAATACCACCTCGGGCATCTGTCTCTGGGGAATCCCCGAGGGCTGAGACCTTCGGTGTCAGGTCAGTGGGTTTTCAGGACGGGATCTGTGGATTTCAGAAGTAATTTCTTAAGTCACTTCTTTACCTTATAAGAATTGCTGCTAGATTCAATCCCTGATGCATTCTCTTGTCCTATTCACCTTCTGCATACCAAGTGAAATAAAGTGTTTTAAAGCCAAATCCTGCTTTATTAGGGTTTGTAGTTTGTTTCCAATGTCACTTTTTCATCTTCCTTTCCACTGGCCTTTCTGGGCTGCAGATAGAAAATGCAAAATTTAATCAACCTTCTTGAGATGAGAGGATCCTTTAAGTGAAACTCAGATCCTTTAAGACGTGGTATTTTTTGCTCAGCACTCTGAAGTCACATACTTAGTATGAATTTCCTATCATAGTTATGTAACAAACAGTCTCAAAGTATTACAATTGACTCTTTCCCTTCAGAAAACTTCTAGACTTGACTCATGCAAGTAGAAGATGAGAGAATGAGTTTTGTCTTCCTGCAGTTTTTGGGATCACAAGTTTCTTGTGCTGCACTGAATTATTTGATTGTTATTGTTTACCTTAGCTCACTGCAAGACTATAATTCAGATACCTGGCAAGAGTGCTGAGTGTTATGGTTACAAAACTGTGTGTGAGTTTGGGGCTTAAAGTATGAAATCTGATGCCTTTCATGTTGTTGAGCACCAAATTTGCTGCATAAACCAGATTCTACACTCAAAAGACGATGCAGCAGCAGGTATCTCTGTCCCTGAGACAGAGGAAGAGAGTTTTGCTATGTTGCACTTTAGAATTTACAGTCTCTGAAGACAACAAACTGGCATGAGACAGAGCTGAATAAAAATGGAAGGAGAATGGTCCTAGAGCAGTGGCACTCTGCAGAAAAATTGGGTCTTCAGTACCATTTCAGAGATGTTTATAGAGCAGCAGTTTAACCCCAGCTGCAGTGCTCTTGGATGTTAGGGAAATGTGGATGCTTGCTCCAGAAGTGTGGCAGCAGATACAAATCTTACTTCCTGGTCTATTTCTTCTCCTGAATTATGTTAGACAAGACTTTGAGTTTCAGCTATGCCCTTCAAATTCCTGTCCTCATTTTTGCTGCAGTCTGCTGTAGTTGGTGAGAAAGGATTGTTCAGGCCCTATGGAACTGGCCATTGTCGCTCTGCATCAGTAGAGACATACTCTGGAGACCTGGCACCCATCCTCTACCAGCTCATCTTTCCTAATATACAAGGAATCATCTACATTCTGCAAAGGATCAAAGGGCTTTCCTTCACACTTCAGTATGCTCTGTAATGGAATTTGGTTTTTGGTTTACTTATTTTTTCACCTGCTCAAAGCCAGCTCAAGCCACCATCTTGTCATCATGATGAGGGAACCAAGTTTACACTAGCTGAGAAGTTTCCCTCCAGACCTCTCCAGTTCCACGAGGAAGTCAAGTTTACACTAGCTGAGAATTTTCCCTCCAGACCTCTCCAGTTCCATGAGGAAGTCAGGTTTACACTAGCTGAGACGTTTCCCTCCAGACCTTTCCAGTTCCACCAGAAGGTATTTACCTTGTGCTTCCAAGACTCACCCTTTGACCATTTTCAAAGTCATTGAAAAGAAGCTACACATTTGACACATCCAGAAACTTCAGCAGTTCGGCCTTGTTGGATTGTGAGGCTCAGCACATGGACATACCTGCTGCCATCAGTGTGGGGTGAATGCAGAATGTAGCCATCTCCAGAGTGCTGGTAAAGTCTCAGCTGTGCTGTGCTGGCAGGCAGAGACAGCAAGCAACTCTAGAATGTCATAAGTGACCTGCTGGGGTGAAGGAAGAGTCCTAAGAGGTGAAAGCTAACTGAAAAAAAAAAACTGCAATCCTCTCCCAGGGGCTCTTGGATTGAAACAAGTGACTGAGTGGGAAGATATGGAGACCCAAATGTCACACGCAAAGCAGGCAAGAATCAGGTACTATTTTCTGGTTACCGAATATTGACATGTTCAGCTTCTCCCTCCCTGATTCCCTGCCTGAGCCTCTGAGCCATGGATAAAACATTGCCTTGACCCAAGAGAGGACCATGAACTGTAGCAAACAGTGGGATTTCAGTGCTGCAGGTTTTCTGGGAACTGTACATTCAGCAGAAGCAATGCTTTAACAGCCGAGAAAGACATACATTAAGTATTTTGGATGTGCAAGCAGGAAAAACAAGGACCCTAACAGAAGGCACAGTTAGAAAACATGCTGGGATGTCATCTTTCTCTATGCCACAGCACAGAAGGGAATGTGTTTTGGTCCTGCTGCTGTGAGTACTGATTGCAGGCTTGGTGTCTGCAGATAGTAACAAGACAATTAGGACATGCTTGATAGCCCTACTTTAAATGAGTAGAACCATTAGATGAGTGTCAAGTGTAGCACACAAGGAAATCACAGAAAGGGAACCAGAATTCTATCTTTCTTTTCCTTCACCTTTCTTTCCAGACTCTCCCACATTCTCTCTGCTTGCCAGCAGAGAGTATTGTCCACCCTACAGGGTGGACCTGAGTAAAAGAAAATGTATGATAAATCCAAGACTGAGACTTATTTCTGTGCAATCTGAGTTAATCCAGAAATTAATGGAAGATGGACATAATTTTGGACGAGTAAGTCATGGCACCTGATGAACACAGGTGTGTCTGTGGCCCCTGCTTGGGTGTTTGCTCAGATCCCTAGAGAACCAAATTTCTCTAGAGCAGTAACAAAGTAATAAAAGAGGACCTTAGATCTCACGGAACAAATCAGGAATGGAGTACAGTAGTTACAGAATGAAGCCCACAACTGCCAAACAATTTTACCTGGTTTTCTCCTCTTCTAGTTGTGTCACATAACAGTGAGTGCTCCTTACAGCTTTCATTAATGCTGTGCCTTTCATATCATATTTTGTGGTTAGATGATTTGACAGTACCTAAATTTCCAAATACACAACAAAAAGATTACATTAATCTTGAGAAAGCAGTTCCTGTTGTAAAATCTCATCACTTGATTCCTTCTCATGCAGTTAAGTGCCCCTGTGAGAGCTTGATAAACAGCTTAATGTTATCATGCTTTAATTTTATGGGTACCAGTCTTGGATTACTGTCTTTTCTTCAGAGCTGTAATCCATAAACTCGTGCTGCTTTCTAAATTTCACCTATGCATTTTCTCTCCTCTATTACAGAAAGCCATAGAACATTTTCTTCTGTCAGCCTTTTAAATTGCAAGATCTCAAGATGATGGGTTGTTGGAACTTCCCTTCTGCTCATTAGCACGTATTAGCTCTGACAATTCAAACAGATGCATTGAAGGGAAGGTTAATGTTAGCAGTGTTGTTTCAAAAGTCACGGGGAAGGATTTCACGAAGGAGAGGTGTTTAGAAATGCTAACTAGCAAATGTTCAGTTATTCAAATGTAACTAAAGCAATTGTGTATCTGTACCAATGTGCAGGCTCTGGCTGGGATGGGGTTAGTTTCTTCATAGCAGCAGGTATGGTGTCTTGGATCTGTGACCAAACCAGCGTTGGTAACACATCGCTGTTTTGGCTATTGCTAAGCACTTTGGACACAGCTTCAAGACTTTCTTTTTCTTCCTTTGTCCCACCAGTGAGTAGGCTAGGGATGTCCAAGAAGCTGGGAGAAGACACAGCTACTAGGACAGCTGCCCCCAACTGATCAAAACCGTATCCCATACCATATGGCATTGTGCTCAGCAAAGTAAGTCATGAGAAGGGAGAGGATATTCAGAGCAATTGCCTCTTACCTGTGATGAAGCCTTTCTTTCCCACAAGCCTGCTGATGAGAAGTACTGAATACACTTGTTTTGCTTTACAGACACAGTTTCTGCTTTATCTATTAAATCACCTTTATCTCAACCCACTAGTTGGTCTTTCTTTTGCTCTTCCACTTGTTTAGCCTGGAGAAGAGGAGGCTCAGGGGTGACCTCATTGCTGTCTACAACTACCTGAAGCCAGGTGGGGGGTGGCCTCTTCTGCCAGGCAACCACCAACACAACAAGGGGATACAGTCTCAAGTTGTGCCAGGGGAAGTATAGGCTGGATGTTAGAGGGAAGTTCTTCCCAGAGAGAGTGATTGGCATTGGAATGGGCTGCCCAGGGAGATGGTGGAGGCACCGTCCCTGGAGGTGTTCAAGAAAAGCCTGGATGAGGCACTTAGTGCCATGGTCTAGTTGACTGGCTAGGGCTGGGGGACAGATCTGGATGATCTTGGAGGTCTCTTCCAACCTGCTGATTCTATGATTCTCTCCCCTGCCCTGCAGAGGACATTGAATGAGCAGCTGAGTGGTAGCTCAGCTGTCAGCTGGGCTCAACTCACCAGATTACACCCACTTCCACAAATCCAGACAGGGATGCACAGGAGGGGAAACAGGTCTGGCTTCTACACAGTATACATATTCCACATGGTTATACTTTGTGCTAAACTCCACATACCTCAACTGGTGCTTACACCCTGAGTAACACTAGTGCAAAATCACATGCACTTTGTCAGGTGCTATTTCAAGACACCAGTGCAGTATTTCAGGCACTGACAGAAGTGAGGGGACAGTGGAGTGTTCTCAAGGGTTTCTTTATTATGCGAGTTTACTGTCATCTAAACCCACCAATACGTTAAAGCCCAAGATGGAAACTTTAGCTCAGAAGCCTGTAGGAGCAGATGTTTCCATCCACTGATACAAAGATCCAGTCTCCACTGCAAGAGGCATATTTAAGAAAAACATTGCAAAGTAGAAAAAAAAAAGTTAATGGTTTCAGTGATCAAATAATTTACAGCAATATGTAACAAAAATGAACAGAGACCCAACAGTGAGTTGAGCCAGACTGCTGTTTAGAATGTGCAGTCCTATACAGCAGAAGTCTCCCATCTTAAGACAGGCATTACAAAGTCACAGTCAAAATTCATGTTGCTGCCGGGCTGTTCTGAAGGACTGCTGCCGTCCTAAGCCGTGGAAGAGCAGACTGCAAGGACTTCCAAAGAGCTTCTGATATTCAGCCTTTCAGCAGAAGCAGGTCAGCACCCTTCTGTAGAACTGATGATATCCAAAGTTTTGGAAGAATGAGCACTGTAGCCTTTTATAGTGGCATCTCTTATGACTATCTCCTGCGAGGATGTAAATGTTAATGGAACAAAGCCCTCGCTGTCTGCTGTGAGAACAATCCAGGATGAACCTGTGAAAACATGTAAAGTCTAAGTTGTCCTGTAAATAGGTATCTTTAAGGTACAGAACATTTCTTCCAAAATTAAGATTAAATGCTCCTGTACATTTACAGTTTTTTCTACAAGAGAAAAAAAAAGTATAGGAAGATGCATGTTGTATGATCTCAGAATAGAGGACAGTTAGCAACTACACAAAACAGCTTTTGGACCCATTGTGCCACTAGGAGAGCCTGCAATAAATGTACACTTCAAATACAAAGAGGAATGAATCACAGAATGGTTTAGGTTGGAAAGGACCTTCATCATCATCTACTTCCAACTCTCCTGGAGTGGGCAGGGACATCTCCTACTAGACCAGGTTGCCCAAGGCCCCACCTAGACTGGCTTTGAAACTTTGAACCCGAGTCATAAGCATTCAGACTTCCTTTTAATTAGGTACTCAAAAGCTTATTCACAGCTTATGCTGTGTGCAGACGCTGTAAAAAGCAGAAATTTGCTAAATGCAAGTTGATATAATACAACCAATTTAGCAACTGCTTCTAGTATGTAATTTCAATGTAATAAACTGAACAAACACAAGGAAGAAATATGGTACTATGCTTCACAAACCCCATGCATCCTGTCCCTTTGCTATCTGACTTCACCATTAGCATTCTTTGTAGAATGTAAAATAGTTTACTGAAACTCTGACTTCTACCACCTCATAAACCAGAATATGTTCATACTTGTATCTGTTAAGTTGATGAACAAATCAAACAGAGCTTGTGAGGGATGAAAGAATTCAGAGAAACATTTCCAGCTGCTTGTAAATTACATTATGTAACTTCATGTCAGAAGTAAGGTCATGAGAAGATTGCAGCTTAAAAGCAGGGAACCCTTTAATCTTTAGGCTTAATGTCTCATTTGGACCAAAACTGAAAATCAATGCAATTTGGGAATTTGAAAGTAACATTCCTACATTTTGCACTTATCTAATAGTATTTGTAAAATGAATAAAGAAGCCTCCTGTAACACTGTTTAAAAATATATCTGGTGAGGCTAGTTGCAGGCATGATGCTGTGGACTCTCAGACAACCAATTCTGTAAAATTCACATTTCTACACAAAAAAATGAGAAGTCAAAACCAACAAAGGCAATGGGAACAGAAGCTGCTCAAGCCTTAGAGCTCAAAACAAATTTCCAGCCTGAAGAATTAAGAGAACATTACCTACAAAACTGCCTGCTGTTATCACTGATTCCTGGGTTGTGCCACACTGTAACTGACTCTGCAACAGGAAAATTGCTAAACTAAGATAAAGTAGTAGTAAGAACCTTTTCAAGATCCAAGTGCTAGTGAATGACCTGATTACAGATTTATCTAGGTATTGGAATACTAAACATATTCCAACAGCTACTTAAAGAAAAATAAAACTTGCACAATGTAAAGAACAGAACCATAGGCTAGCCTTGGGCTGCAGGCTGTTAGCATTTTGGAGTCAGCACGGGCAGCTGACCCAAGCTAGCACACAGGTGTATCCCATAGCATAAATGTCACCCTCACTATAAAAGGGCAAGGATGAGGGAAGTTATTCTTCCCTTGTACTCAGCACTGGTCAGGCCACACTTTGAGTCCTGTGTCCAGTTCTGGGCTCCTCAATTCAAGAGAGATGTTGAGGTGCTGGAACGTGTTCAGAGAAGGGTAACGAGGCTGGTGAAGGACCTGGAACACAAACCCTATAAGGAGAAGCTGAGGGAACTGAGGTTGTTTAGCCTGGAGGAGGCTCAGGAGTGACCTCATTGCTGTCTACAACTACCTGAAGGGAGGTTGTAGACAGGTGGGGGTTGGTCTCTTCTCCCAGGCAATCAGCAACAGAACAAGGGGACACAGTCTTAAGCTGTGCTGGGAGAAGTACAGGCTGGATGTTAGGAGGAAGTTGTTGCCAGAGAGAGTGATTGGCATTGGAATGGGCTGCCCAGGGAGGTGGTGGAGGCACAGTCCCTGGAGGCGTTCAAGAAAAGCCTGGCTGAGGCACTTAGTGCCATGGTCTGGTTGACTGGCTAGGGCTGGGTGCTAGGTTGGACTGGATGATCTTGGAGGTCTCTTCCAACCTGATTGATTCTATGATTGTAAGTTTGCTAAGATGGAGGGTTCCTCCCTGAGTTTTCTGCTTGAACACTTCCTGACTCTGCTCCCCTTTCTTCTCAAGGACTGCTTTCCTGTTTTGTGTGACTGCTGTAATTTTGCTGGGCTGGGCAGAACTTTGTATTGACATTGGTATCAGTTCAGCTACTTCATTAAAACCATTTTTATTTCAATCTACAGTTTTTTTCTCCTTTTCCTAATCCCACTTATCTGCTGAGGAGGGCTCATCAAGTCATAGAGCAGCTGCTGTAGTTTAGCTGCAGACAGGGGCTAAATGCTGACACTCAAATGTAGTACAAAGAGATCATATCCTAAAAGTGTGGTTTCTACTTTTGCCAAAAGTAAGACTCTTGGGATTGACACATCCATAGGCATACAGCATGTGCATGGGATAGCTCTGAGCAAAAGCAAGAGAAGACCACACAAACACAAAAGGTTTTCTTTGCAGCATAAACTGAAGTGTAATGCACTGCTAAAATTTATAGACCTACTTTTGTGTTCATAAAAAACTCCAACATTTTTATAAACTACACAAGAAAATTTAGAAAAGGTTTCTATAAAATGTAAGGTATTTTTAAAAACTTAAAACATTTATAAGGAACTGAGATGGAGCCAATGCCAACCTCATCAAGTTCAACAAAGCCAAGTGCAATGTGTAGCACCTGGGTCGGGGCAATCCCAAGCACAAATACAGTCTGGGAGGAGAACAGGTAACAAGCAGCCTGAGGAGGGCTTGAGTGTGCTGGTTGATGAGAATCTCAACATGACCCTGTAGTATGCATTTGAAGCCCAAAAGGCCAACCAAATCCTGGGCTGCACTGAAAGAAACATGGCCAGCAGGCTGAGAGAGGGAATTCTTCCCCTCTCCTCTGCTCTTCTGAGAACTTTCCCAGAGCCCAGCTCTGGAGCCCTCAGCACAAGAAGGAATTGTCAGAGCAGGTCCAGAGGCAGGGTAACAAAAATGATCAGAGGGATGGAGTACCTTTGCCATGAAGATGGGCTGAGAGAGTGGTGGTTGGTCAGCCTGAAGAAACCTGCAGGGAAACTTTACAGCAGCCTTTGCATATCTGAAGGAGGCCTACAGGATAGCTCAAGAGGGACTTTTTACAAAGGTATGTAGTGATAAGACAAGGAGTAATGGCTTCAAGCTGGAAGAAGCCAGATTGAGATGTGACATTAAGAGGAAATTCTTGACTATGAGGGTGGTGAGGCACTGGAACAGGTGCCTAGAGAAGTTCTGGAGGGCACAAGCCTGGGAATGTTTAAAGCCATGTTGGATGGAGCCTTGAGGAGCTTGGTCTAGCTCCCCCATGGCAGGAGAATTGGAACTAGGCAATCTTTAAGGTCTCTTCCAACCCAAATTGGTCTATAATTTCTTAAAAGATGCTGGACCTACAGAGTAAAACAGAGAGAGCTGTACTCCAAAACCCCTAGTCAACTCAAACTATTTAGAACAGATGAAAGCAAATAAAACCACTGGATGATGGTAACTTTCCTGTATTTCCAGCTACTTGACAGGGACTATCAATATGTAGACATTCACTCATTTACTTCAGGTTGGGTTTTTTTAAGAATGTGAAAATTCTTATCACTAAAAGTCCAGAGAAGAACCTTTATGTTTTAAACAAAGTTAGTAAAAAATTATTAGTAGTATTTCAATGTTTATTCCTAGTTGCTTTGCTTAGGCACATTGCTGCTGCTCACTGAGAATGTCACATGTATGTTAGATAATTAGTATTATTAGCATTATTAGTATTTCAATGTTTATTCCTAGTTGCTTTGCTTAGGCACATTGCTGCTGCTCACTGAGAATGTCACATGTATGTTAGATAATTAGTATTATTGGCATTATTAGTATTTCAATGTTTATTCCTAGTTGCTTTGCTTAGGCACATTGCTGCTGCTCACTGAGAATGTCACATGTATGTTAGATAATTAGTATTATTAGCATTATAAGTATTTCAATGTTTATTCCTAGTTGCTTTGCTTAGGCACATTGCTGCTGCTCACTGAGAATGTCACATGTATGTTAGATAATTAGTATTATTAGCATTATTAGTATTTCAATGTTTATTCCTAGTTGCTTTGCTTAGGCACATTGCTG
This sequence comes from Pogoniulus pusillus, assembly GCF_015220805.1. NCBI lineage: Eukaryota > Metazoa > Chordata > Aves > Piciformes > Lybiidae > Pogoniulus > Pogoniulus pusillus. Next base: position 28,128,756 of record NC_087270.1, on the reverse strand, counting down.
CTGCTCACTGAGAATGTCACATGTATGTTAGGTAATTACAACATACCATGCTGCATTTCTACAAGAGAGAGATTGAATATCTGCTGGATTGTATTTAGATGGAGTTTACCACCACAAAGCATAACAGCTCTTCTTTCATCTGAATCACTTCTGGAAAGCTGCTTCTGAAAATTCAAGGAAAAACACATTAGACCCCTGATGTATATCTCAAAAAGAGATCACAGACGTTCCTTCAACTACATCTGCAGAAGTCAAATGCTACATTCATTCAGGCCCATCTGCAAGATTTATGTTTTCAAGCCCCAGTTCTCAAACATAATCTGTGGGTGATACAAACAAGTAACTGCACTAGTTCAGCATGTGTCTGAACAACAGGAGAGGAAGTCATACACTGCTGCTACAGAAATCATGACCTTCATCCACAACACAATATTGATTCTCATCCTGTGAGGGACATTTTCCTGAGGAGTGTGTAAAGCTGCAGGTTTTCCATTCTCCCCTCTCTCTGATCCATGAGTTAAAAGGTGAGAACGCTTACCCATAAATGTTTGGGATGAGGAACAGATATTGGATCAGAAGGGCTCGTTTGTCTCACCTCTGACCATCACCGCCTCAGGTCTTAAAATCCAAAAAGTGTCTTCAAAGAACATCCCCCAGAGGGTAGTGCAAAAGCATTTTCCAGAAGTGCAAAAGGTTGCCAAAACTACAAATTCTTGTTGCATAGGATCAAATTCACCTAACCATGTCACCTCCCAGGGAAAACACGATTTACATCCCTGGGTCACGACAAAACCAAGATAAAGTGAATTCTGACTCCCTTCCTATGCAGTGGACAGACCCATCCATGTGCAAGAAAGGCATACAGTAGAGGCAGGTTGGAGATGCACATATGATCTTTGCCTCCTGCACTGTAGAAATATCTGCCCTCTCAAAGACAAGTGCTTCTTTGGGAGGTTTTGTGTTTCCTCATCATTTTGTAAAATACCACAAATAACTTGGGCAGCAGAGAAATGATCATGGCTCAGCTCATGAGGTGAGAATCCCTGTTCACCTTTTAACAATTTCTGAACTGAACATACTCTGACTGAAGTCAGAACACAGCATTTTCTGCCAGACTTTTCAATGTTGTTTGTAATTCAGAAGTCATACGTTTTTCCTGCCACAAAACATTAGTGATCAAAGCACATAGGTAAAACTGTAGCATTACTGTAATTTGAAATGCACTCCATACAAGTGAAGCTACTCCTGCTCTTGGAACACCAAGATGAGCTGATACCTAACTCAGATTCACATGTAAAGAGAGGCCTGAATATAAAACTTTAACAAAAAATGAAGTAGGCTTCTAAGCAAACACTTCAGATGAATGAGACATTAGAGGGAAAATGTCACTCCTCAGAGTAATGCCTCATATATAATCATGACTTATGAGAGAGAGAGAAAAATTAGAGTTATTGCAGTTAAATGCAGTGAACTGAACAGTGAAGAGAGTGAGGGAATATGGTCTAGGACCTAAGAGTTCAATGCTACAAGAACTTAGAATAAATTTTACAACAAAGCTGAAGAATAAGACCACAGTGAAAGGACAATGGCAGCTTAAATTAGTTAGAAAAATGAGTAGAGTTTATCAATCTGAATTCTAGAAGAGACCTAGATTTGTGCCATGCTTTGACAATCGTGTAACTTACACTTTCTAGCATGAGATTTGGAAGTGCTGTCTTTGAGCCAAGGAGTCTTCCACGTGCAATTTGTTTTTAAATCCATTTTGAAGCTATGTTAATAGAATTATCCATTGTGTCCCTAATCATCTCTTTCCTTCTCCGATCTACTACTGCTACTGCTTAGCAATGTCTCAGTGTCAAAGCATTTTCATTGTTCCAGTCTCTTTTGTCCTCGCAGAAAGACAGGAGATGGATATACCAATTTCTATACATGGAAGTGTTCACTTGTCTAAATTTTCAAACAGAAAGCTTCAGAACTGCCACGGAGAAACATTATTTTCTTAGAACTTCACACAAGTCTAATTTCTGCAACTGAACAGGCATGGGCCCTCTGGAATCCACTAGCCTCTGTGTAGAATTAACACCTGCTTGAGTCAGACAGCTCAACCCAGTGTGAAGTGAGGTCAGAGGCTGCACGTTTCTTAGTATACTACATCACTTCAAAAACACTGAACACCTGCAAAGTAATGGTGTTTGTAGTATTTCCTCCCCCTGCTCTGCAGGTGGGGCTATCTAACACTACTGACCGTGATAACGGTCCTTTTAACAGAAACGCTCTGCTTTTACTACTGGTGCAGACAGCTGTGCCAAGAAGGAAACTTACACTACAGCGTCCCTCTGAAATAGTAATAGTTAACAGATAGGAGAGTTCAGTTTAAAAGATCAACTGAAATTCTTCATTCTATCTCACATCAGAGAGAAATAAAAGTATGGAGTTTCAAAAGAACTGTAAAAAAGGACAGAGAAGCAATTTAAAAAAGAGTAGGGAACAAGGACAAGAACAAGTCAAGCTTATGTAAAGCCTAAGAAAATCTAAATAACACTCCTGCTGGGTTTACCTTCATGGAGCAAGATCACATCTACTAAATCTGCATAAATTTTCATGTGATGTCATCCTTCCTAAGCATATTCTGACAGACAAAAGCTCATGCTTTAAATCCCTACACAGAACATACATCTATGAGCGGGTTTTATCATTAAGGCTTCCCATACTAAAATTACCTGGCAAGTGATGTTAATAAAAGAGGGCTCCTGAGAAGAAGGGTACACTGAAAGATTTCTCTTCCCAGATTTGAGCAGCTCAGTTAATTCAGACAGGCGATGCTGTAGCTCAGTGAAGTTACCAGACAGTTTTTCTATGTTTTTCAGAAAGTAGCTTGCCTCCTTTTCGCTGAAGAGGTTATTCTTATAAGAATTTGGTATTTTGGAAGCTGCATCTGCCTGTCTTTTTGGAGATGTTGGCTTGTTAGAAAATGCCAGTGACGTGGCAGACAGTGCCGCAGTCCGATTAATTGGTTCAGCATCTAGAGACTCAACAGCTGGAGGAAAAATCATGGGAATCTTTTTATCTTTGAGGTCATTTGTGTTCAATGAGAAGCTCTGGTCATTAACAGGACTCTTGATTTCTTCTATGAGTTTCCTTCTGCAGGTAGGGAACTGAATGGCAGCATGATCTGGTATCAAGAGTCCACAGCTGAGAGGGTGAACATCTGCTGAGAGATCGTGAGTTAGGTTTGAAAGGTTCGAATTTGAGCTCCCATTAACTGGTGCAGATGTTGAAGGACCCATTTCAAATATCAGTTCTTTAATCATCAGTCGGACCATGTACTTGTCTGATCTTGAAGAGGGAAGAAATGCAGGGTCAGTGAATTTTTGTCTTCCAACCAGTATCAGCAACAATTTATTGGTCAAGAAGCACAAACCCTTTGGTTTCTCATTTTTCCCTAGCTGAATTTGTTGAATATTGGGTAAATTGGATGAAGTCAGTGAATAGACTAAAATAATATTACAAGTATTGGAGGCAATTGACACAGTTTGAGTTTTAGGGTCAAAAGCCATTATATCAGGAACCAAAATGCCTGGGATGCTACCCTTTTTGGTAGAGGTAACCTTTCTTTCAAAAGTCACCAAGATGAGATGTGAAGAATCTTGGCCACTTCCTGTTAGGTAGTCCTTGGGTCTCAGATGAAAGAGAGGACTGGAATCAGTACCCTGCTTGCTAGAAAGTATGTGAGTTAGATCCACAGGAGATGAAGCAGCAGGCAAGGGCTTCTCAGAGTCCAGTGACTTTTTCCTCCCATCCAGGGAATACTCCTCCTCACCACCTAAGCTGGACTGTGAGGGGCAGGACTCTGTCTCAATGCTCGCTGGAACTTCAAATGCAACACCAGCATTTAAGCCACAGATCTTGTCTAGAGGAAGCTCAGTGGCAACAGCAACTTGGAAATTCAGAGTAGCTTCCACAGCACAGATGTAGCCTCCCACATCAAAGATAGGGCAAAAAGAACAAGCGTTGAGTGTTTTCTGAGCATCATCCCAAATGTAGGAATGAAGGGCACTGCCTACTCCCACTACTAAGCGATTGCCTTCCTTGGTCCAACACGCACAGTGGATCAGACCACTGCCTTTAATATCTGCTTTAATTCTGGAGTTGTTGAGATGCACAGAGTGTAAGACAGAGGCATCCCGTGTAGTCAGCACAGCCAAAATCTCCTTCTTCGGATGCCACACGCAGCCTTGGGGGAGTATAGGAAACGGCTCACTGATGTCACATATCTGAGACACTAAGAGTTTATTTCTTTCTGTGACATTAAAGCAGAGCTCCCAAACGGTGATATGCTTTTTATGTTGAACAGCGAGCAGAGCTGGGGCATCAGGGGGACAGGGGCCCCAGTAGAGTCCATGCACATGTTCAAACTGACCAACAACACTCGAATCACCAAATTTTGGTTCTCCATTGTGAAGATGTAAAGAAGTTAGTATCACCTGTTTCCCATCTGTCCAGGCAATACCATGCACAGGGTGAATTGCTTGGTACAGGGCATTAAGGCCAGTTCTCAGAAGCTTCGCCTTTCCCAGCTCCATGACATGAAGCATCTAAACAAGTAAGAATGAAAAGAAAATAAAAAGCTTATTGTAGAGGATAGAGGACAGTATCTATACAATTATTTATCTTATGGCCCTGGCAATGCTGGACTCTCCCTTCCAATGAAGTCAGTATTGACACATAAGGTACATCAGCTAGAAGTCTTTCACAGAGTAGCAGCAACCTGCATCTGTGCCTCAGCTCGCAGCTTCCCCCAGCTCAGTGCTCCAGCGGGAGATGCAGCAGGAGTGACTCATGCAGCAGTCATATATATGTGTGGGCCCAAGTTATATTTTAGTGTCTCACCCTTTTCTTTTTCCCTTGTTTGCTCTTCTATTGAACTTCTTCAAGTATTACCAGCATGTTCTTGTCCATTCCTAATGCACTTCTTCAGATGAAGCTGCAGTTCACATTGCACAGAAGGAGGCAGTTTAGCCAATCAACAGAGAGGTAAGAAGAGATCTCTTGGTATCTTTATTTATGTGTATGTATATACACCAGTGTCAGTTCAGTGTTAGAAACATGGTAGGAGGATTTCCATTGATACTCCCATTTTCACAAAGTTCACAAACTGCTGCTGAGCAAGCTGCTGCCTAATTCCAAAACTTGAGTTGTTCCTCCTGTGCAGTGCAAGACATGTTATTGTCACAATGGGCTTGGTTTCCCTTCCCCACATTATGTCCAGAGGTACATAATGATGCTTTCATTATGAAATGTACTTTAAGAAAACATAAACTTTGCTGTTTACATAGGCTTAGCCTGTTACTTTTTCATCACAAGACCAGCCCTTTTGTCCTAATCAACAGGTTGCTGCTTCTCAGGATATTTTTCTAATCACTTCAGTATTAAAACTTTTCAGAATATCACCTCTCACTCAGCTTCACGGACTACTTGTGATCAGAAAAAGTAATCCCTTAAAAGTACAGCCAGGCATTAATGTATTATCTATAAATCTGTATTAAGTGGATAAGAACAAGGCATTTGTATGGTTATCCCAGAAAGCTCTAAAAAGCAAATGCAATTTTGAAGAAAGTTAGGATCAAAGCAGATTTTTTTCTGAGGAAATCAGTGATAACAGGATTTAAAATAACTTAGAACACAGGAGGGCGACAGGCCCATCTACCACACTGTAATAGCATAGAAATGACTCTCAGTCTTCAACATCCCCTAATACAGTGATTTGTTTTTTTCCTAAGAGATTCAATGCCTTTTTTGTCAAAGTTCACAAACCACTTTGTAGCTCACTAGTGTTGGCTGAGTAGAAGGGATGACAGCAGTAGGCAGCTGGCTATGCCTGCAGAGTAGTATCTTCACACACTTAAATATCCGTGCAAAAACTATGCATGCGTTTTTAATGCCTGCAGTTACTCTGGGGACATCTTTTATCATTTGGCTGTTGTTTTAGCAATACTTATTTTCATAGTGCCTTGCAAAGTAGAAATTACTATTTTACAGGATAGGAAATAAACCAGAAAACTTTCATTCCATTGGTTAAAAAAAAAATTACATGAATTGCCTCATTCCTCAAAAGAAGCCTTTTCAGTTCTCTCTGCATAGCCTAACACCTTCAACAGGGGGAATGGGAAACCGCCAGCAACAATTATTCTCCATGATCTGTAATCAGGTGTCTGGATGTGCTAGTTTGAGCCTAGCTAGAGTGTTTTAGTGAGAAAATTCTTATTTTTGTATCTCTCAGTAAGCCCATGAGTGAAGCAGACATCACCACTGTTATCCTTCCACAGCCAGTTATCTAATTCTTCTCACCAAAACATTCTAGTACATGAGAACACCCAGAAGGCATACACAAGACACCACATCTTTAGAATGGTTCACAAGATTTTACACAAATTTCTAGTTGTTGAGCTGTGGCCACAGGAACCAATTTGAAGGAAGTTCTTCCCAGAGAGAGTGATTTGCCATTGGAATGGGCTGCCCAGGGAGGTGTTGGAGGCACCATCCCTGGAGCTGTTCAAGAAAAGCCTGGATGAGGCACTTAGTGCCATGGTCTAGTTGACTGGGGGATAGGTTGGACTGCATGATCTTGGAGGTCTCTTCCAACCTGGTTGATTCTATGATGGTTTCCTCACAAGATTCTCTGTAGGACTTGGCTCAACTGCAAAGCCATAGCACAGAATGAGTTGCAGCTTTAGTAGGGAACATAAAAAACAAAAGCAAGATGAAAACATTTGAGAAAGCCAAATTGGAAGGCTTTGTCATTATGTGCAGGCTATGGCAGTACTTAGTATTTAATTAACTAGTTGTGAATGACCCTAAAACTTGGGAGGCGATTGGAACAGCAGATTTCCAAGACTAAAATCTGATAGAAAACGTTATGATGTGAAGATAACTTATTCTCAGACTAAGAAGAAGTACAAAATAACACACTTAGTCAACAAAAATCACAAATTTAAACCCAAGGGTCTGTCTTCAGAGTAATTCCCTAGATGCAGTACGGCAAAAAGGGCTCCAATTTGCCATTGATTATTTCAGTGACATGAGAATGTTGACAAATGAAACAGTATCATTCTGGAATGTTTTTGAGATGAATGCCATACACAGGTCTTCTCTGAAGAGTGCAAGAAAATAATCAGCTTAATTTTAACAAAGGAGATTTAGGTCAGCTATTAAGTAAAAATCCTAACTATAAATGATAGCTAAGCATTGAAACAGGTTACCTTGGAAAGGGAGATAAGGCATCTCATGAATTTCATAATCCCAATTAGGTAAACGTCTGTTAGGGATAAGTTTAAGTAGACAGGATCTTGCCTCACAGTAATACAGCACTTGAGATACTTCCCAATCAACCTCTCCACCATCTACCTGGTTCTACTCTGAACTCAAATATAACTGATCTCAGTCTCATTAAGCAATCAGCACTTGGAGGAACGTGAAATGTTACACACTACTGGGCAACACTTACCAATGGCAAAGGAGATGCCAACGTGCCTCTTAAGATGTGCTACGATATTAACCTTCCTGGGCCATGTGGAAAGCCTCCTGTGATACAGGAGACGGTGCACACTATTCCCAGCAGACCTGATAAGACAAATACAGCAAGACACCAACTGGCCATTGCACCCTGACAATCGTGCCCAAACCCAAAGCTGGACTAACAACCACTAGTGCGGGCCATGGCACTCAAGGGTACTGAGGCATTACACCATCAGCGAGGCGCCCGCCAATCCGGCAGGCAACCCCCTCTGCAGCCGCCCCGGGCCTCGCCTCATGTCCTTGCACCCCAACCCGCCCGGGTGAAGGCCGCGATCCCGCGAGGCTGGTGTCACAGGCCTGCGGGCAGACCGACACGCCTGGTAAAACACGGCGTCTGCCCTCGGTCGCCCTGAGCAGCCGGCGGGGACGCTGCGGGGATCCTGCAGTAGCCGCCGCGGCGGCAAGGCAGCGGGCGGCCACAGAAAGGAGCAAGCGAGCGCCAAAACACGCCTGCCCGTGCCACTTCCTCCGCGTCGCCACCCACTCGCACCCGCGACCGGCCTCTTCCTGCACAGGCCCGCCGGCACCGACACTCCCCACCTCCCGCCACAGCCCGTCCGCTCTTTCCCCTCCCCGCTGCGGCCAGCAGCCTCACCCGCCCGCCGGCTCAGTCCCACGATAGCGTCCTTACAGCCATACGATACTTGCCCGCAGCAGGCACCTCCCGGCCCCCGCCCGCCCCGGCCCCGCCTCCCCGCCCGGCTGGCCGTGCGCAGGCCGGCACCTCCCGACCGCAGCGGGCGGGCGGCAGCACTGTCCCGGCGTCCGGCAGCGGCGCTCTAGCCGGGCACGACCGAGCGACAGGGCTCAGCAGGCGGCGCCTGGCAGCGGCGGGCGGTGAAACCACAACTCCCAGCAGGCAGTGGGGCCCGTGACGTCTGTTCCAGCGCGCCCCCGGCGCCCCTTTCCCCCTGCGCTCCCGCTGGCTGCTGCCGCCCCTGGAGCGGGCGGGCTGCGTCCTCTGCGGGGCGCCTGGGAGCTCCCACACCGAGTGACGCCTCCGAGTGCTGGCCATTAAAATAGTTCGAGTGTGGAAATTAAAATGAATTGTGTGCTCGCTTTAAATCCGGGAGAAGTGAAATTTGCTTTGCATTGCTTAAAGTGAGCGATTGGAGTGCTGTGGCCTTAGGCTGCTGCCCGTAACTGACCTCTTAGCAGTGCAGAAATGGAGTACAGGGACTCTTGCACAACGAGACAAACAGGATTAAACCCATAATTCGAGGAAAGGACTTCGAAGGAAAGAGAAACTAGCCCATCTGAGTCCAAAGGATGACAGAGGAGATCGGGGTGCAGATGAGGTGGAAGGATGATGAAACTGCACAAGTAGGAAGAATTTACAAGATGTTAACTCCAGTCCCTGTGGAGGAAGAGAACTGGGCAAAAAGTCCATGCACGTCACAGGGACAGACATGTGAACACTTCATGGAATAGACAGAGGCCTTTTTCCTTGGGATGTCACATTTAAGTGAACAAATCGTCTAAATGTGATGCAGGACTATTCCAAATATAACTTTGGTCCTGCCTATTGCATCAGGCCTAACTTAAAAGTCTCTGAGGCCTCCTCAGTTGTATTGCCACAGCGACACTTCGTAGTGCGGAGCAGTCTGATCATCGTGTGGTTTTTGAAGTGCATACATGGGATAGGATGTTTAAACATGGTGCTTAGAGAGCTGCCAAAGGTGTGAAAATTCAAAGTGCTTGAAATGGCTACAAGGTCAAATATGTAACTTGCTCAGAGTTACCCAAAGAAGAATGCTAGGCGGTGACTTGGTAATATCACAGTATCGCCAAGGTTGGAAGAGACCTCATAGATCATCAAGTCCAACCCTTTACCACAGAGCTCAAGGCTAGACCATGGCACCAAGTGCCACGTCCAATCCTGCCTTGAACAGCCCCAGGGATGGCGACTCCACCACCTCCCCAGGCAGCCCATTCCAGTGTCCAATGACTCTCTCAGTGAAGAACTTTCTCCTCACCTCCAGCCTAAATTTCCCCTGGCGTAGCTTGAAGCTGTGTCCTCTTGTTCTGGTGCTGGCCACCTGAGAGAAGAGAGCAACCTCCTCCTGGATACAACCACCCCTCAGGTAGTTGTAGACAGCAATAAGGTCACCCCTGAGCCTCCTCTTCTCCAGGCTAAACAATCCCAGCTCCCTCAGCCTCTCCTTGTAGGGCTGTGCTCAAGGCCTCTCACCAGCTTCGTCGCCCTTCTCCAGACACGCTCAAGCATCTCAATGTCCCTTCTAATGGCATGAGTGCATTTGACAGAGTGCAAAAAAATCAGAACTAAAGAATTATTTCATTTACTGAAGAAAAATTTAACAAGAGCTATGACTTAATTCAAATATATAAGATACAGCTGTGAGTTTGCAACCACAGAAGCAAACTATTAACAGTAGATCCTCTCTGTGCATCTTCAAATTAAAACCTGCTGGCTATCAAGGATGTATTTAAAGACAGTCACAGACAAACTTTTGAACTCAGTAAAAGGATTTTACATTAAACTCGGTGGCTCGTGATGCACTGTAGGTGAGTACATTCCATGTACTGCATTTCTAGTTAAGAATGACAAGCAGTGGATCCAAATGCCAGCTTTTCAGTCTTGCTCCACAAATACACTCAGGTGTATGAGAATTTATCAGTTATTTTTATTTATCAAACAAAAAAAATTAACAAACACAGGTTTTATTTCTCCTCTTTATTTTCCTTTGTCATTATCAACAGACAGGGCACAACTGTAGACAGAACAATTCAAAAGCAGCCCAGAATTCAAAAGGAAATTTAAAAAAAAAAATCCATTAGAAATCTACTTTTATGTTCACAATAATATGTTAATATGTTTGACACAGTTCCTCACAACATTCCTCTTTTTAAACTGGAGAGATATGGATTTGATATGTGGACTGTTCAGTGTATAATGAATTGGTTGCATGGTCTCATTCAGAGGGTAGTTGTTAAAGACTTCCAAATGAAAAGACTGAAAAGCCAAAGGTCTCTCAGTATCTCTTCATAAGGAAGATGTTCAAGTCCTCTAGTCATTCTCATGGCTCTCTGTTGGACTCTTTCCAGTAGATCCCTGTCCTTCTTGAATTGGGGAGCCCAAAACTGGACACAGTATTGCAGGTGTGGTCTCAGGATGGCAGAGTAGAGACGGAGAAGAACCTCCCTAGAGCTGCTGGCCAGGATGGCATTGACCCTCTTGGCCATAAGGGCACATTGCTGGCCCAAGGAGAACTTGCTGAAAGACCTCACACTTTGTGTATATATACACATTTTTTCCACTCAGACAGGTGTGACTTGCTCTTCTTCAGCCAACATAGTGAACCGATGAAGATGTCTGGTTACTATTCCAAGCAGAAATGACAAAGAGTTGGTCACGAAAGGACTGGTTTCAATGCAAACACTACAGTTCAGTTTTCATTTTTATTATTTTTATAAATCTCCCTTCTCCCCATCTCCTTCCTTTCCACACCATCTCCTATTTTCCTCCATCTTCCTTCTTTTCTTTCCACCTCCTTTCTTTTCCTTACCTTCCTGTTTTCAGCGCCATTCTTTTCCTCTCCATCTCCCTCCTTTCAGAACCACTTCCCCTTTCCCACCCCACAAGGCATTTCTCCCTTTTTCCCCCAAACCCAGAACACCTGGATCCTGTTGGAGTCTCCTCCCACCCCAGGTGTGACCACTTTGCCCTCCCTGCCCACTCCCCTTTATAATCTGCCCCAGGAAAGGCAGGAGCTCTGAGCTTGCCCAACTGGGCAGAGGGATCTTCCTCCCATCATCACTGGTGAGTCCTCATGGTGTGCACTGGGTGGTGGTAAGAGATCAAAAAGGCCGGGGGGCCTAGTGGCCCCCCGGTTAGGTAGGAATAGATTTGATGCTCACTCTAACATCACTCTTGGGTGCTGGCTGGGCCTCCTTACTTAGGCTGAGCTTCTCTTTGTTTGACTGCTTCTTTCTGCTCACTTATCACAGCATTGGATGTAATGACTGTAAAGGTCTTTTCCAGCTGAAGTGATTCTGTAATTCTGTCTCTTGTCTCTTATTTTTTTTCTCCAGACTTTTTTACAGAGCTGTTTACTGCTGATATATATATGATGCATCTGCTACTTCAGGGATCTTAATGATTTTGAACCCCTTAGGAGATGCATATTAGTCAGAAAGTGGGGCAATGAAATTATGCAAGGAAAAGTGTTAAAAAAATTACAGAAATGGTTTCCTATGACTGTGCTCATTTGAAGCACACTGTTTTTTTTCTTTCAAAAACATGCACTTGCATGAAGTCAGATTTATCCTTGAACAGCCTCGCATCTGTTCTCAGTCCCTTGTATTCTCAGAACTTAATTTATTGGATCATTTGGGCATCTGCTTTTCAAATTCATTTGCAACACACCATTAGTAAGAATATAGGACAGTGAGAAAGAGCTGTTGTGAATATCTCTTAGAGAGAAAGAATGAAAAATGGATGTAATGGAGAGATGTGTTGTAGAGTCATTATTTATTAACTATGTAGATTTTTTCCTTTACTCTTATAGATACACATTTGAAGAATATTACAGAGTAAAGAATAATTCCTGTTAGCTTCCTTGGCATAATTTTTTAAAAGCTTTAATCCAGGTGGTGGGCGCTACTGAACAAGCAAGTTAAGTTATCACATTGCTTAATGGTAAAACTTAATGAGGCAGTGGTGTGTATTTTAGACCCCTAAAATATTACATGGTGAAGTCTGAGATCAGTAACTAAAAGGTACACATGTTTTATGTACCTTTTTTATTAGATAAAAGTATTTCTATGTAATTGAGAGGACTGGCAAACCTGCCATATTAGGGAAGACTGAGAGAACTGGGGTTGTTGAGCTTTGAGAAGGCTTAAGGGAGAACTTAGTACCACATACTAGTACATAAAGGATGGCTATTGGGACAACAGAGTCACATGGAAAAGACAAGGGGTAACAGGTACAAGCTGCTTATGGGGAGATTCCAACTGGATTCCAGGAGAAAATTTTCCACCATGAGAATAGTTAGACATTGGAATCATCTCCCAAGAGAAGTAGCAGATTTCCCTACATTGGTGAATTCTAAGACTCAGGTTGAGAGTATGCTAGGCTATCTCATTTAAACTACACTATCACCTAGAAAGGGTGGACCAGATGATTCCTGGGGTCCCTTCCAAGTTGGTATTTTGTGACTAATTTTGAGGGGTGATTAGTAGTAAATATAAGATAAAAAAAATACTGCAGAAGAGTACTAGGACCATGCTGTCAGAAGAAAGCACATGTCATGGGGAGGGGTGTGGACAGGCTCACTGCTTGCAAGACACAAGAATATCTTGTCTGGGCTTCTTAGCTGAGTAAAGCCAGAAGAGGTCACAGCTTTTCCACAGTATCAGCAAAATGGAATTTTGCACTCTATAGTGCAAAGTCTTACAGGGGACTCTCTGTGGCTCCAGGTTCTGAGGCATGAAGAGAGTCGGTGAAAATTTGGGGATTAAGACGGTGTTGTGGAAGGCCAGTATGGACCTAATATGTGTTCTGGCTTGTCCAGCCATGATCCCCTGCTTACCTCTTTCCTGTGCTGCTCCCCACTTCAGCAGAGGGAAGAAGACACAAGGCTTGGAGACACCCAGTCTGAGGGTCCAGGACTTACCCAGGCTTGTTTTGCTCCTGTGGTAAGCCAGGTACATACATACACTTGGCAAAGCAAGCCCTGGGTTTCACCTAATAGGGTCAGTTTTGACAGAGTGCCATTCTGATTGGCTCCATTTGGCCACAGAGAGCAGCCATCGGACTTAGGCAACTGATAAATATATATGAGCAAAGATGTAAAACAACATGCTCTGCTTTGCCTCATTTTGCTCTGCCTTGCCATGCTCCACACCAGCTTTGTTATGTGACAAGCTTTGATGTTACAGACCTCCTGTCCACCTGGAAACTTCTGTGCCTCAGTTCACCAGGGAGCGGCATCAAGTGTCTCCATGCAGTAGGCAAGAATTATTGCTGAAAGCTGCCCAAACCCCACAGCCAGCCTAACGCGAATTGAAAGTGAAAAGTTGCTCCTAGCTGGAGAGTCCACTTAGCCACCAGCAAGACATGTCTATCTGCAAACTTCTGTGACAAGTCTAGAGCCCTAGAAAGGACAGAGTCTGACCAAGAAGGAATCAAGACCAGGTCAGAGACTGTGCTAACTCCAGCACCCTGCTAGAGCCCTGGGAAAACTCCAAAAGCCTCCAATAGGTATCATAACCACTGACAGCAACCACTCCAAGTGTTTTGGGTACTGTCTGGGACTATAATGCAGCCCTGGGAATCCAGAGATACTATCTTGTGAGTAAATATTCTAAAAAGCCTCTTTGTAATTAAAGTTCTGATTTGATTCTGTAACTGATTGTGCCTTCTGTTTCAGCAGAAAGTAGCATCTCGAGTCCCCTAGAGGGCAAGTGGCATATTGACTGCAAGGATCTCCTTCCAGTTCAAATGAATGTTTGTATTTGCTAGTTTTCCTTAACTGTTTTTAAATTGCTTGTCCCTTGTATGTAAATACCCACAACTGTGTATTCGAACCTACTAAATAAATTTTCTGGCAAGATTTAATATTAATAAATAATTGTTCATAGCTTTTCACCTGGATGTTAACATAAAAATGAATAAAAGTAATCAATATTACCACAGACAGTGACAAATTGAGTGGGATTTCGCTTTCTCTCTCTGCAGCAGTAGCTATCGTGCCTCTTCTAAAAGTCTGTGTCTCCTGAAGCCTGGTATAGCAGGCTGGACTTCAGCAGATCCAACACCTCCCTGATTGTTGTAGAGACAAAGCAGATGCAGGCTCTTGTCTAAATTAGTTTTCATAGAGCTGATTGTTACTGACACTGGGAAGAAGGCATGGGTAATGTAGAAAGCTCTGGAGAGGAATGTTTTGTCGCTCTGGCAGTGGTTCACACTGTAACAACCTACTTTTTCTGTATACAAAAACCTACACAGACTATAACAGACTGTGAACTAAAATCTATTAAATTTGCTGCAGTTTAAGATATGCTGAGTGCTAACACGGGGCAGAGTAATAAGAGGTCCAGAGTGGGTGTCTGAGAAAAACTGAAGGAGTGGGATTGCTTAGAGAAAAGAAAACTAAAAGGAGGTGTAATAACACTTTTCAGGTATTTAACAGATGGCTGCAAAACATAAAGGACATAAATTGAAGTAAAAAAATCTTAGCTTTGGGGCAGGAAAATGGATCTTTCAAGGCCACTAGTATAAGGCTCTGTCAAACTAATGTACTTGCTCTGCTGTGAAAATGGTAGGTAAAAAAATAGTCTACTGGCTAGTTGCACAGTTTGTAATGGAAATAACAAGTGAACCACACTAGCATCATGTACATAAAAAATGGGATACTTTTTGAGAGTATTTCCATTTTGAAAATGATTGTTGCAAATAAGGATATTTTTTTTTTATCTGACAGTCTTCCTTTGGAATAATCTTTCCCAGAACATTTTCAGGTATAGTTGTTAGTACAGAACCAGGCTAACATACAAATCACCTCTTTACCAATAGTTATCAATATCATGCAAGAGAGATTGTTCAAATACTAATCTTTCTACTAGACCCCTACAGTTTCCCCTTAACTTATGCCACCATATATAGACAACTTTTCTACACCTCTTGTTTTGAGAACCCTTTCTTGTAGCAGCAAACAATTCAGTCCTAGTTAATTCCCATTACTGCTTTTTCTATTTCCCTTTGATGCAACTATTCTGCAAAAGCATTTCTTTCATCTTGGCTACTTCTTTAGGTTAATCCTGCATTCCAGGCACATTGTTATCATGCACAGTATTACAACATCAACAGGTACAGTTGTTTTGAGATAACAGTGTATCAGTGCAGGTAAGAGTGCCTACAGTTTGTGTTGATAACAATATTGCTAAGTAAAATGTTAATAAGGAAAGGATTGGCACTTCTTTACTACTTTATTGGGGAAGGTTCACCCTGATCACTTCTAGAAATGTTAGGGTATGAGTAATCTGCTGCAGAAGTGCCTTTTTCTTAGACTCATCATAGAGGAGTCTAGATGACAAGTTCAGTATAGACCCTTGCATTTAGCCAAATGAAACTTGCATTCAATGCCACTCATCCTTAATTTACCTTGCAAGGGTTTTTGTTTCTCTTTCTGTACATGCGTGAATGCTTGTGCTGTGTAAGAAGACACTGATGCAACCCAGTGATGCAACCTTTTTAGAGACTGAACATTTTCATGTAAAACTGAAGCATTTCTGAAAACATTGCATGTTTCTATGAGATATAGCTGGAACAGCAAAGACAGCCTGAAGCACTTTTTTCATTCCAATTTTTATTAATGATCTGTCATCGTATTTTCTTCAGCCTTTATGTGAACTGTATACCACAAAGTAGAGGTTAGTCTCTCTGCTCTGTTCCACTGGCAGCCATTAGTAGCAGTAGCCGTACTAGGTCTCATCCTTCAGAAGAAATCATGAGGAACCAGTCAACTCTAGGATTTAGCAGTAGTGTAACCCTGCACGTACTTCAAAGTTAAAATACATTGAAAGTAGCGAAGACATCTTTCTAGTCACTCGGTTTCTGACACTGCAGAATGTGTTTGAACCGTATTAGAAAAATAGGTCATCGGGGTCTTTGTTCAGAAATTATGTCACTCTGCTGGGTGGTTGTGCTGAAATACTTCTCTTGTAGGAGTGACCTCCACAGACTTCTGAACTGTCAGTTCCATCCCTTATGATTATCTCTTGTGTTGCTGTGAATATTAATGGCACAAAGCCGTCCTTGTCTGCAGTGAGTACAATCCAGGAAGAGCCTATGAAAATTAAGCAAAAAAAAGAAAATGAGGGTACTGCTGAGGTTATGTAAAATGCAGAAGCACGTTTGAAAAAGTCAGCCAGCACATGAGCACAGCAGGCTTTCTTTTTGGTCACTAAAGTCATTACACTAATGACATTAAAGTCTGACAATCCACGCTAAACACACCTTTGTGTACATGTGAAAGGGAGCTAAATGAAAGGTCTTTAAAGGTGTGAGGCATTTTGTCCCTTATTTAAATAAAGCTGAAAAACAGGGTGTATTTTTGCTAGTTCTGATCAACTATTAAGCATCTCTCTTTTCTGAAAGCCCAGCCAGCCTTTCCATGCTGACTTTTGTTCTAGTGACTTCTCTTTATCATTTTTGCTCATCTGTTTTACTCAAATGTTAAAGAGATCAGAAGAACTGAGAAGGAAATAATTGTGCTCTATTTATTCCAGAAGGAAGCAGGGGCTTCCATCTCCTTTACTGTCAAGCCAAGATTGTTTGGTATGTTTTCAAGTTCATCTAGCAAATGGAGGGAAGCTACACCTTGAAGATGATTTACCACAGATGAGAATGATTTACAAAAGATGGTAGAATGAAATTTATTTTCCTTTATTTATCAAATCTTCTTATAGAGAAGAAACAAAATACATGGCCATTTTGAATCTTTTTGATTTTGTTTTTTTAAGTGGCAAGATTGAAAAACAAAAACATCAGAAGTATTATGGTTCACTTTCTGTATTACAAAGAAACAGAGTAAACCTGCTCCCTCCTTTTTACTTCACTTTGCAAATCAGCTTGTGTACTTGATATATGTTTTTTCCCTAGTGATTAATCTGTTTCCATTGGGATTGGATGTTGCTGTTCTTATAGAAATTAGTGAATTATGTATTTTCTTTTTTCATTTATTTGACATAAAATGCATGGCATTTTATGAAAATGAAAGAGATCTCTAGCAATTGAAAAGCATTTTGGGAGCCCTTCTATCACATGTTTTTCTTACAGCATACGATCCTGTCATTACTGAGTAGGGATTAGAGAGAAAAAAATGCTGCGTTATCTTCTGTTGTGATTTTTGAGTGGTAAAACTGTGCTTTCAAAAGGAACACGAGAAAGAAGTGTAGAAAATCCAGAAGAACCATGCTTAATTTTCAGCAGTCATAATAAAATGCATTCCTGGACAAGGCAAATATCGCCTCCTATAACTATTAATAAAGCACTTCTCCAGGCTGCTCCATCACTACTGTGCATTATATCACCTGTTACATCATAAGAAGATTGTCACTCCAAACCATGAATCTTTAATCTTCTACACTTAATACTTTCTAATTCTGGATGGGCTTCAGATTTCGTAAGCAATGCACCTGAAAGTGGAAATTTCACTGTCCAAGTTGATAGTTATGTTGTTGGTCAAATCAATAAAGCATAATCTTTGGTCAAACTCTTGGGATATTTTCTTTCCATCCACTGAAATGATTGAAATGCTGTGTATTGTTGGTCACACTTGCTTTGAAGTGTTTCCTGCAAAATATTTCTGTAGTGGAAAAGCCTTGTGCAGAATGTAGTACCCCTTTACTGTGCAAAATCATTAGACTGATGACCTGCTGAAAAGAGACCTCTGTGTGCTAACACCAGGTCACTATATGGCTATATTTAGTACAGATGATAGTATTACTGTCTTAGGCTAAGTGCAAGTGATGAGACCAGGTTCTGATGATCTTCCTAGCCTTGATGTGCATATGAATTTGGGCTGCAATTGTGAACTTCTTCCCCCAGTATAATTGTTTATTCACAGTAAAAAAGCACCAGCCTGTTGTAATATAAGCATGCACTTCATTACATCCCCTTTTATTTGTATAGCCTTAAATGACAAGAGTGATCTTTTTAAGCATCACATTTAATATTCATGCCTTATGGTAAGTAAAAGATTAAGGAACATAGACTTGCACTGATCAGAACTGGATGAAGAGCTACACAACTTCTTCTTCCCCAAATCTGATAATTTTATGGGATTTCAGGGAAATCTAGAAAGATACTTATTTCAGTCCTTCTTTTTGCTCAGACCAAGTTTCAGACAAGCTGACCACCACACTGAACAGAAAAAGGGACATGTTATGATGATTCCAAGACATTGGGTTTTTTTTTTTGATATCACTGAAATCTAATGCATGGAATTCAGAAGTAATGTTCTGGTAATTAAATGTTAAATCTTCAACTGATCCACAGAGCTGAAAACAGGGTTTCTTAGACCCATTATTTATTTTCATAATGAGTTCTAAACTTCTTCTTTTTTATCATGGACATTTGTTTCCAAACTTGAAAGTTGGAAGTAAAGGCCAAAAATTATATCCTCTGCGCCCTGCGAAGTTGCACTGTCAGTACAGGCACAGAGGTTGTTGGGAAATAGCTGAGGCCTCAGCAGCTAGTAGAGGATTTTCATATATGCCTCCAAGGTGCTGTACAGTGGAGAGAGATTGCTGGCAAAGAATAAAAAAACTGCCTATCTTTCTTTTCTGAAATAACTCTCAGAAACTGCTGTAAGCCAAGGCAAAGCCAAAATAGGCAAATATGTCTTGGATAAAGGCAGCTTCCTTCATCTGTGTTGTATTTGTAGCCCTTTTTCTTCATTCTTGTGATCTCATCAACATCAAGGAGATAAGCCAGATACCAGTGGCAGAATGGTGCAGATTTTACATCTCTTTCCCTCTATCCTTGGTGCCAGGCCTGGCTTCTTTTTTCATCAATAAGCTTATTATGTAGCAGTCTGCCATTATTTAGAAATCTAGACCTTATATTATTACACCTTTTCTTTATTTCACCAGAAATTGAATTAATTTATTATAAGATAGGATATACCAATTAAGCCAGTCTGTCTCAGCCTGTCAAGGGCTAAGACAAGAAGTAATTCATGCATCTCCTAGTGTGGAAACTATGCAAAGAGATCATAATTACAGCTAACTTACTGTGTCTTGTAAGATCATAATGTACCTCATCTGTTGTGAGAAGATCCATCAGAAGTGTTATAGAGAAATGGCTAAAAAATAATCATGTATGAATTGCTGAGAAGGCAGAATGTCTACCTTCTTAGGGACAGGGATAAGATAATTCAGAGACTAGTCTGGGGCTAGGATTTCCCTTGCTGCCTCTGTTCTTACAAGTTTATCAGTGGTGGATGATAGAATTCTGAGACTGGCAAATTGGAACCTTGAGGTCTATTGTTTATCTTACATTAAAATAATCCTAAATGCTACGTGATACCTGTATGTATATCATTATCTGAGAATTGATTTTTCTCCATTTTGCTTTCTGTTATCAGATCTGGGATGTGCTTGTAAAGATGTGCAAGGCAAAATGCCAAAAGGTCTGAAGGAAGCTTTTCTACTTCTAGATAACACAGTGTGCCGATTATTTCCTCAGCCTTCCTAGGTAGTTCTGCAGTTACTTAGCATCCAACTGATTTCAAGAGATGTTCTCAGCATTTCACAGAATCATATAATAGTTTGTGTTGGAAGGGACTTTTATCTAGTTTATCTAGTTCCAACCTCCTGCTATGGGCAGAGGCACCTCTCAATAGACCAAGCTGCTCAAGGCTCTGTCCAACCCGTCTTTGAACAATTCCATAGTTGAGGCCTCCACAACTTCTCTGGGCAACCTGTTCCAGTACTTCACCATCCTCATGGTGAAGTATTTCTTCCTAATGTCTAATCTAAATGTGGTGGCTTCTAGTTTGAAGCCATTACCCTCCTCCTACCACTACAAGCCTTTGGAAAAAGTTCCTCTCCAGCTACCCTGTAGCCTCCCTTCAAATACTGGAAGCCTACTATAAAGTATCCCCAGAGCCTTTGTTTCTCCAGACTGAACAACCCCAGCTCTCTCATCCTGTTTTTCACATAAAGCAAAACATGTACCCCTCCAAAAAAAGGTAGCTGTCTCAGTTACTCAAAATCTCAGGTGAAACCAGTTACCAAAATCAAAAAGAACATACCGTGTTTCATTTCAATGACAGGCAGATCAAACAGCTGCTGGACTAAGTTCAAGTGGATCTTGCCATCACAGAGGAGAACATCTTTTGTTTCTTCTGTAACTGTTCCATTTGAAAAGCTTTTCTTCAAATACATGCATGTAAAGGAAAAGATCTTGTAAAAGGCTTAGACACCATGCCTGAATTCTTTCAACCATTTCTCCTTTCAGTTCTTTAGTCATTTTGCTTTGTCTGCCTTTGCTACAACTTATAGATGATGTCATGATACAGTGCAATTCTAAGTGCATAGCCCCCTGTGGTTTGTGTTCTTATGCAGCTCAGCACTGCATCGGTCCTGTATATATAATGTACAAGGTCATGTAGATATGCACCCACTGGGCCTTTCTGCCTGAAGAGTCAGTTCATTAGTAGGGAATATATCATGCCTGGAATAAAGTTTTCCAAGATGCTACCAGCTCACATGAGTCCTCTGCTCAGTTTCCGTTGTACGCCTGGGTGGTTTTGATAGTCTTTTGTCAGCTATTCCATCTCAGTGAAATAACCTCAGTGCTGGCACAGAAAAACTGGACATGGCAACAGGCTCTCTGAGAAGATGTCAGAGCAAGGGAGCTTGGGAATCCTGTGACTTTCTTTGAGAGAGAGGCAGTGTATATTTACATCCTTGAAATTTGCTCTGCTATTCACTAAAATAACCACACTTGAATATAAAAGTAGTATATACATGGTATCCCTCTCTAAATATCCCTTAGGCCCTCTTGAAATAGGAGTCTTCAGTTCTCCAGTCTGAAGGACCCCAACTCCCTTAGCCAGTCTTTACAGGAGAGGCGCTTCAGCCCTCAGATCACCTTTGAGACCCTCCTCTGTCCTGCTATAACAGTTCTATGCCCTTCTTGTGCTGAGGCCTCCAGGTGGGGTCAAATAAGAGTGGGGTAGAGAGAGAGAATCACTTCCCTCTTACTCATAAACGAGTAGTAACTTTTTTATTACCACTATAACTATATAGCAGATCTTCTTTATAATGTTTAGGTCTCTTCAAATTATATAGCACTATATTGTGTTGAACCAAAATACAGCAAGAACTCCATGGGCTGAATGTTCAGCAGTCAGCAGAAATGTTATTTGCCTGTACATGTATTTGTGCAGTACTTTTCAGTGCTGCATATTATGGATTAGCATATCCAATAACTACTTAATTTTCCTGAATTAAGGTTGAAATAGCAGTTTATTCAAACTTGTGCTTCAGTTAATGAATCATAGAAAAAAGTGGACTGTAAATGAGATGGGCTTGTTGCATTGACCTGAGTGGTTCATTTTTTACTCAAGAATAATCACAAAACAATCTAGCTCTGCCTCTCTTGCTTTGAAATCAGCAGAGTGAAAATATATGCCAAGGATGACTTCATTCTAGTATATTTTCAGCTTAGCCTTGCAGCGTATTATTGGAACAGCCACTGGGAATGAGAGACATTTTTCTGTATACAAAACTACAGCACATCTATTTTTTTATACCAACCCATTTCTGAGGTACAGAATTCAAAGCTGAAATTGCAGAGTTAATTGTCTTTCATCACTTGGGACCATTTATATTAGCTCTCCTCTCTGTCATATGCTTCTGTTTATATTGATAAAGTAATAACCTTTAAATTTACTTTTGTCTGCTGGCAGTTTATGTCAGGTCAATAACCTTTGTCTATTTTAATCTTTGAATTATTTCTCATTTTTTGTTTAATGTTTCCTTCAATTGATAATAATATGTCTCATTGAGCGGTAGGTAAATGTTGGTATTCTATTTTTGTAGGTGATCAAATGGCTACACAGGAAGATTAAGATTACTTAAGGTTGTGGAAGTAATTTGTGGCAGTATTAGAAATACAACTAAAACTTCACCTTAGTACTTCTCATTTTCATCACTTAATGCAAGGACAATTGTTTTTCAATGACAATTCACCTCTTCACAAAGTATGTCACCTAGTTTTGCTACCTTGCTATTTGTCTCCAGTAGAAACCAGGACTTGCAGTTCTCAAAATCATAGAATTATTTGAGTTGGAAGGGATCTTAAAGATCATCTAGGTCCAACCTCCTGCCATTAGCAAGGACACCTCCTGCTAGACCAGGTTGCTCAAGATCACATTCAACCTGGCTTTGAACATTTTCAGGGATGGAGCCTCCACAACTTCTCTGGGCAACCTGTTCTAGTGCCTCACCACCACCACTGACATTGATTAACATTAATCCCTGATTATGAACTTTTTATGCTAACTCAAATTTTTTTGGTAGAGTAATAACATAGTAATCACAGCAGAAATAAATATATTTACATATGTGAATTGATAATTTCAGATTAAATTTCTTTAGCCAGTTTCCTGTAGTATGTAAAGTCCAACCCTCCCTCAACAAAAATCCAGCAGAAAGAAACCATCAATTCAATACTTATTTTCCTTCATCACTGGCAGTCTGCCCCTTGATCACACCTTATAGCCTATAGTGTCCTCTGGGCAGCAGGCATCCTCTCATAGTATGGCCAAACTGTCTTTTAAAACTCAAATGTTTAGAATGCAAATATATAGGAAAAGAAAATAATCTCATAAAACAACGTTTCTGGATTACACACCATATATCTGCACGATAAATACACATGGGTTTAATTCCTTTTTTGAACCCCACTGGGCACTCATCTAGTTTTGCCTAGTCTTGTCTTGACCTAATGAACTGCCCACACTTCTCTGGATGCTAAGATCATCTTCATAACTTAAATTCAACGTCTGAGGTAAATAAGAATATGCTACCAACCAGAATTGCTTTTACTAACACTGAGTTAGCGATCAGTCGCACTTTGAACGTGTCTTTCTTGCATATTGATATGTGGAAATGTAAGCTGTTTTCCAGATCAGGCCTCACAGCTATGCTGCCTGGAATTGCCTTACTTACTGGAGGTACCTCACTGATGTAGCTCTGCTTAGCCTCTTTTCATAAATACATCTCATTTTTGATTAATAGTCATCTTTTGACTACATGTGCAAGCTTTTGTCATCCTTAGCTGTTTCAGGTAATGAATACCCAGTTTATAGATGAAATTTCTTCTATTAATTCTGGAAATTCCCGTGCATTTCATATTAGTTCATTTCCATCCATGTTTTTAATTCTAGATGCTAAGCTTATTGAATTACAGGTGCAATATCCTGTTCCTCTATTGAAAATACTACTGATGTTATGCCATACATCGATTTTATTAGCATATCTCACCAGATTGTTAATGAAACTTTTAGATTAGCCTGAAATCAATCATGAGAAAATCCACTAGTAAATTTCTTCCATTTTCTTTTACATGACTATAACCATTTACTATCTTGCTTCCAGATAATTCCCTAAGCATTTTCTATTTCTTCTATTAGTCCCTATTCTCTGCTGTGGAACAAATAATTTTCCCTGTGGTACAATTTCAAGTATGGTACTGAACAACAGGTATTTTAACTATTTTTTCACATCTTTTTTGTTAATAATCTGTTCTCTTACAAAGGAATGGAATCAGGTTGCTCAGTCACATAACTGTATTGTGGGTTGAATAGGGATTTTAGTTGCCTAAAACTCTTTATTTCAGCTCTTTGTGTTATGTTTCAGTGGCAGTTTCGGTTTTGATACCTTATTACCTGTTAGTCAGTTTACTTTTGTGTTGCCCACACATTCATTGTGTGGCATGAGAAAAAAGTAGTAAATTAAACAGACATGGGGGTCCTGGCTCAGAATCATTCATAGAATGGATTGGGTTGGAAGCAACTTTCAGGATTATCTAGGTCCAACCCCTGCCATGGGCAGGGACACCTCCCACTAGACTAGGTTGCTCAGGGCCCCATCCAACTTGGCTTTGAACACTTCCAGGGCTGGAGCCTCCACAACTTCTCTAGGCAACCTGTTCCAGTGCTTCACTATCCTTATCTTCCTAATGTCTGATCTTAATCCTAGCTTCTGCCAGTCTGAAGCCATTATCCCTTGTCCCATCACTACATGCCTTTGTAAAAATTCCTTTTCCAGTTACCCTGTAGGCCCCCTTCAAATACTAGAAAGCTGTCAGAAAGTCTGTAAAGTCTCCCTGGAGCCGTTTCTTTGCCAGGCTGTCTCATAGGAGACAATAAAAAGAGAGTTCAGTGGCTAAATAAGAGTGCCAAAGAAGAGTGAGAACTATGATTTTTGACATTCAGAATTCTGTGTCTCATTTGGCCTTGTACAGCATTGACACAGGTAGTATTATTCAGGTTTGGCAGCCTGCACTTCACTCTTCTCCTTAATAGGATTTCTGTTGGTGATGTGATTCCTGTTTGATTTTTGGCAGATCTTGATTTTATTTTGGTGGAGATCCTAATATTTTGCTTACCTTTACGTAGGTAATTCCAATTGCATCCCTAGTGATCATGTCAGAGAAGTGTAAACCTGTAAAATGTTTATGTTGGAAGAGGTCTTAGG
The DNA here is from genome assembly GCF_015220805.1 of Pogoniulus pusillus. NCBI lineage: Eukaryota > Metazoa > Chordata > Aves > Piciformes > Lybiidae > Pogoniulus > Pogoniulus pusillus. The sequence goes on along the minus strand of NC_087270.1, from coordinate 28,103,940 downwards.
TGCTTGGGGGGCTTAAATCCCAGTGCACTTTGCATTTATAGTACACATCAGCATTTTGGATAAGATGCTAGGATTTCTCTGCTCTAGGCTCCCTGTTAATAGTCCTGCAACTACCATTCCAGATGTACTGTCATTTAAGATAAACCCTTTGTCTTCATGCTTATGCTTTTGTGATCTTTGTTTTCAGTGTGGGATTTTTTAAACTCAAGTCTAGACTTTCTTTGCACAGTAGAAAAACTTGGATTCATTTTTTCCACTGCGTATTCCTTTTAATTTGCATCTATGTATCCAACAATCTGCTCTAATAAGATGTATTCTGTCTCCTCTACCAAGCCTGCCTGTCTGCTGTTGATCAGTTTCAGAACATTATTGTCTGAAATTGTTTTTAACCAATTATTCAACCTTTGCTCAAAATATAATCCATGCATTGATCACATCTTCTCTTGACTACAGCAAGTCTTTTTTTTTTTTTGTGGTCATCTTAAATATTTTCCTTCTAAACTTCAGGGTGTCTGACTATTTTTTCACTCCAGAGATCCAACCTAACCCTTTTTCCTCTAACCTCCTTATCATCTTTTTTGACATCTTACCTCAGATCTCTCCAGATTTATCACATGAGATATGCATGGGTTGATCTGGTTATTTCTGAAGGGAAGGAAAGAGGGAGAGAGGAGGAGGTTTGGGTTTGGAGCCCTTCTGGCAATCTGATTGTTTTAGGAGGGGTATTGTGTTTCTGTATTACTTTTAACTTGTATATAACTGTATATATTTGTGTATATATATATATATATATGCTTGTAATTGTGCTAAGTTGTAAATATAGCTTTATTCCTTAACTTCCAGCCAGCTGTGTCTAGTCTGGGTGATTTCATTGTGTGTGTGGTAACTCCCAAACCATCATATCTTGCCTTATCTCTTGTAACTAAGGAGAAGAGACTGACACCCACCTCAATGTAACTACCCCTCTGTAGAGTCTTTTTCTCTCAAGCAGATCAATACTCCCTGCCACCTTAGAATCATATGCAAACTTACTGAGGGAGCACTCAATCCCAATGTCCAGATCATTGATAATGATATTAAACAGAACTGGCCACAACACTGAACCCTGGGGAACACCACTACTGACTGGATCTCACTCTGTTCACCACCACTCTTTGGGCCTGACAGTTTTTTTTACCCCATGAAGCACCTGCCCTTGCAAGCCATGAGGAGCCAGTTTCCCCAGAAGGATGCTGTGGGAGACAGTGACAAATGCTTTACTCAAGTTGTTTCTTTTCTAGGGAAAAGGGGACAGAAGCAAAGCTTTGGCTCCTCTCTTCATTATTTTTTCTTTTAAAATAATACCCTTTTGTCGTGTCTGTCTGTCTGTCTTCCCACACTGTCCTGAATCACAGGTCTGTGCATGATGGAAGAGCAATAATATTTGCTTTTCAGGCTTGAATGATCAAGTCATCTCTGGTGGCTGAATGTTATTACACAAGCAATAGTGCAGTGACACTTCCAAAGTGTGAGTGATCATGTTTTTCTTTTATGGCTGTAGGCTACAAAGAATATAAATTCAGGTAGTACAGCATGGATGTGACTTCAGAGGAGTTACAGGTTGACCAGCACTAACAGAATAAACAAACAACTTGAAGACTATTTAGTGAGCAAACATTATGAATTATTAAAAATACACATTCTAGTTTATATTATGTTTTTCTAAGCAGAACTGGAAACACACATAAATACATAAATAATGCTTCTGCATTACCCAGCAGTATTCACAACTGCCTGTTAATTATTACCACATTTTTGACTATTACATTTTAAACTTTCCTTTTAAGTTTTTTATGCATAAATGTGGTGATGCAGTGTGGATCTTTCTATTTTATAGTACAATAGATTTCTCAATCAAGATTGAGCCACTGCTGTAGTGGGGATTATACAAACACTTAAGAAGACATACACTTGGCACAAAAAGCTGAACGATAATGGCCATATTATTGACTGGACTGCAGTGTTTCAAACACTTAGAATGTTTTCCATAGTCTGATATTTATATCAGAAAGTAATAAAGCTGTTTCCTGTTTTTTTGCACTGTGAATGCAAAGCCTGGCAGGAACCCACAGCCCAACTGGTCTCAGAGCTCAGAGAGTGCTGATCAGCTCCTGAAGGAGGAACAAGGTTCAGATGCTTGAATCTAAAGTAATCAAAATAGCTGTTTTCTGAGAAAATTATTAACTGGCTCTGAAACAAGTATTTCCTGGTCTGTCTGGAGGTCTTTCTGACATCAGCCTATTTTTCAGTGTTTCTTGGCATTGTGCTGTGATCCTGTTAGATTTCAGAAGAGGGGCTGAACTATGCAAGGCATTAGTTGAGACTTTCACAATAGAGCTGTGTCGGAAAGACATTAAGTGGCACTTTTTCTAAGTCATGTAATGTGGTGCTTGCTTCTGACTCAATGTGAAACTAACCTGTTCAGACAAATATGAATCTTCCTTTCTGAATGTAGTCTTTCAGTATGTAGCCTGTTGGTGTTTTAGAAACACTAATTTTTGTTGTAGTTGTGGTTGCCAGTGAAAAGAAATGGTATAGTTAATTCTTACTGCTTATGCAAGTGAACATGCACAGTGACTTCAGATCTTAGGCTAATGTTATGTGTCACAAACCAAACTTCTCTTTGGAAAGGTTAATCCAATCAAATCCGAGAGGTAACGCTGCTTGCTAAATAAAAAAAGGTTGATTTATGTTAAGAAATTGGAATTAATTTGAACATGCTGGAGAACAGGAGGGACTGACTCTTGGCAACTAATATCCTGAATTATTTAAAATAGAATCATAGAATCATAGAATCAACCAGGTTGGAAGAGACCTCCAAGATCATCCAGTCCAACCTATCACCCAGCCCTAACCAATCAACTAGACCATGGCACTAAGTGCCTCATCCAGGCTTTTCTTGAAGACCCCCAGGGACGGTGCCTCCACCACCTCCCTGGGCAGCCCATTCCAATGGGAAATCACTCTCTCTGTGAAGAACTTCTTCCTAATATCCAGCCTATACCTACCCTGGCACAACTTGAGACTGTGTCCCCTTGTTCTATTGCTGGTTGCCTGGGAGAAGAGGCCACCCCCCACCTGGCTACAATGCCCCCTCAGGTAGTTGTAGACAGTAGTAAGATCACCCCTGAGCCTCCTCTTCTCCAGGCTAAACAGGCCCAGCTCCCTCAACCTCTCCTCATAGGATTTGTGCTCCAGGCCCCTCACCAGCTTTGTTGCCCTTCTCTTGACATTTTTTTTTTTTTACCAGAATTTGGATAATATATTCAAGTTAAATTATTGACTAATTCAGATCAAAGTTTTGTTTTTATCCAGAGTGCCCAGCATACGAAAACCTGTTTAAATGCCAAGTAAACAATTGCTAAGAAGTAATGAATATGAACAAAGTAGCTGTTCCCTTAGTGAGTGTTTAAGGAGGTGTACTTAGATGTCTGTATGGATTCCTTTAAAGGATGTCAATTTTGTTTAAGAAGTACATACTTGAGCATCACCATAATGCAATGTATTACTCTGACATAATGCTTCTTATGTCACAGTAGATAAGAATGCATTTATAATAGGCATTTACATCCTGAAAGGGACCCCAGTTTTAGCAGCAGTACTACTAGCATCAGCATGACCAAAAGTATTATCAGTAACATGTTAGTACTACTGCAAATAACACTAAGAACAGTAGCAAAAAAACCCTAACAAACCACCCCAGCCTACATTCCTTACTTAAAATTCTTATTGGAGCCTATAGGAATTTTACCAAAAGAAGAGCAAAATAGGAAATTAATGGTTTGACACTTGTCTATTTAAGTAATTCCCTATTGACATATGTCATTTTTTCAGCAAATTTGAAGTGGTAATGTGTTTGACAAATTGAGCACATCCAACTGTAAGTATTAGTGGTGAGAAATGAAAGGAGAAATAAGCCACCTTCATATCATGCCCATCTGGATTTTCCATAAATTAAGATTCTATACTTTGTTTCAGTCTTCATGAGAGTCCAGCATCTTCAGTCTCTGGATCTGAGCTTGAGTTTGAATTTCTTATGTTTCTGGTGGGCTGCCATACCACCCTTCTCATCAGCTCATCTCTGCACTAAATTAACATGTAAATTTTTAGTCCATTAGCAACAGTTTGGCTCTATTCTGTCTTTTATAGATGCACACAAAATCAGCTAGTATGCAAGACAGTTGTGCTTAGTGAAAGCAGAACAGACAGACACAAATCTCCCATGTAAAGTATCCTCTAAGTTACCTGTATCACCCTGAGATACTGTTCCCATGACGAATTATAATACCATTTTAGATGAAGCTTGGTGCCAAACTCAGGTCACATTTCTCATGGGCTGGTAAGAATTAAACTACAGTCTCATGATTTAAAGCTAAATCAATACAAAATTGCTTAGAAATCTGGTCTCCTATTGCAATATTTTTAAGCTGACAAAAAAACATACCTGGTAAGTGATATGAACAATGGGTGGCTCCTGTGAACATGGATAGGCTAAGGATATCCTCCTCCCATTTTTAGCAAAGTCTGTTATTTCAGAAAGACTCAGTTGTAACTCGTTGAAGCTGCCACAAAGTCTCTCTAAATTTCTAGATATGTGACTCATTCCTCTTTCACTTGGCAAGTTGTTGTTTTTAGGAGAACTTGATGTTTCTTGGATCATATTGAACTGGACTTTAGGGGAAGTTGGTCTGCTGGAAAGCCTGGAAGATGTTCCAAAACCAAGAAGAGACACTGAACGATTGGTAGGTTCAGCATCCAGTGTTTCCAAGCTCACCAAGGGGTTACCTGGGAGCCTTTTTTCATCCAGGTCGGTCACACTTGATGAAGAGCTCTGTTCATAACTAGGGCTCTTTACTTCTTCAATGAGTCTTCTCCTGCCACTAGGAGACTGAATAATGGTGCTTCTTGGTATTAACAGCTCCCTGCTTTGAGGCTGGTCTTCTGCAGCAAGATTTTCGAAGAATTTTCTTTTTCCAGGTATATTAACAGAGGATTCAAAGTTATAAAATGCATTCTGCCTAGT